>NC_080396.1:48827500-51227500 GCF_030265065.1 Corythoichthys intestinalis | reverse complement strand
GTACTTGCTTATTGATCAAAGACCAATCAAAAAGAATGGAAAGGAATTTCCCCCTGCAGGACAAATATTGTTTTCTTCTTCAGGAACAATACCCAGGTCTCCTAATTGTGCATCTGCAGTTTCTAATAAAAGATACAATGAAACAAAAAGGACATTGCCACGTACCTGTTTCCCGGCGCTGATTTAGGTGTTGGCGTTATTAAAGTGTGGTTCTTGTTAACAGTGCCACTTGTGTTGGAAGCCGGCTGCCGCTTTTCCCCGATGCAAACTGTGCGAACATGAGTCACAGCAGGGCCCTGTGCATAAAGAAAGGCCACTCGATTTAATATGCTGTAGTTAGGCATCCATACTACCATACTTCAAAAACAATATAGTATGAGACTCCAGCAAGACAGGAGAATTTAGTCATTGTGGGAGTAAAACATGAGCCATTGCAATTTGAAAAAAAATTAATTACGTCTGGATTTACACTTAATAGCTAAATTGATACAGTACAACTCACATTTTTCTTGTTTCAAGGGTCACAATTAAAGTATGCCAAGGTAAATAGAAGAAAACCCTTGCATGGAATCAGGCCGCTTTACAAATATCCAAAATCTTTTCAGTGTGAGCTCGTCAATGCTAACATTACATGTGTGACCATTATAATAATCTAAAGAACTCCAAAGGGTGGGTAGTGTAGAATTGCCAACGTTTCCCGAATTTGTAAAAATTAAAAAAAAAAAAAAAAAATCGTCCATTCATTCCCCCCCAGTGAAAGAGGCTAATGTGTACTTCTTCTATGCTTCTAGGAAATCTTTCAAAATAACTGCATGGGACTGCTATCACACCGACACCACTTCTGAACGCAAATACATAGCGTGATCATGGTAGCTCCTAATCCACCGGGATAGTTACAGATGCATCACATAACTACCAGCTGACACTGCACGAAGAAGCAGCATGGACATGAAAGAACGGGAACATTGGAGCGGAAAAGCAGAATTGATTCAGATTAGGAAAACACTCAGGTGACTTAAAAGTTCCGCTCTGAGACCCTCAATTTGGCCAAATTTCAAAATTGTTCTATATGCATGTGTGATACATCATTGGAAAGCTTAAAATCTCAATTTACTGGGGGAACAGGAGGGCATTTTAACAAAAATATATATTTTTTTAAAACAGCAAAATCCTAACTGGAGGTGAGAGCACACGAGAGCATAATTAAAGACGCCATGATTTTAACGAGATACTATCGCGTATTTACCTCTTTTCGATCCAAAACTCTATGTAGCATGTATCACCAAGTGTCAAGACAAAGCTGTGAATGGCCACAGCTGGATTTTGGGGGGATTTTATGGGTGAAACATGGTAATATACCAAGGGTCGAGATGCAAAAATTGCAGACATCAAGGAGTGATGGAGATTTTAATTTTCATATATTTACCCTTTTAAAAGTGTTTTTTCTTTTTTTTTTTTTTTTTTTGTTTGGATCGATTATCTATCATCTAAAATATTAGGAAAAATGCGACAGTAACAAAAAAAAAATACAATTTAGTGATGGTTATGAGGTAGATAGCCGTGACTTTTTTACAGACGCAAATTTTTTCATTGTGATGTAATTTGTTTAAAAGTTTAAATTATTCAAGTGAATAATTTCGTGTTTTTTTTTTTCAAACTAAATATTAGAGATCAATCAATGATTCTAAGTTAAAAATGACAGACATTTTAAATAATAAATACGATTACTTACCTTCTTTTTATGGCTAGGTTGAAACAAAAGCGGTTGCGCAATGTCTGTAAACAGGGGTTTCCAGGGTAAAACGAACAAATTAAAAATAGTTCGGGGACTTAATGTGCCATGAATCGGCTACGGCAGTATATGGACATATTGTTCTATCAAACACATCAGTTCTTCTGGCTTAAAATACAGCAGTTTATTTTACAGAGGGGTGCAAGAGCAGAAACTGCTTATTCAGTCTTGTCTGTGTTTTCCACCATAGTCATCATTTTATTAGAACAAATCTTCAATGCACTGAAATGAAATGTAGCCCCTCAAAATAGCAAAAGAAAGCACAATTGTTACTTTAAAAGGATTGATGACATTTTGCTTGTTTGTGATTGATATGATTGCTGATGCAAAAGCAATATTTGTCCTAAAAAGGAAAAATGGCAGGAAATTCAGAAGCACTTTAAATGGTGGCAGGTGTTTGCTGACTCCGATTTAACATGAGTTTGGATGTTAAGGGTTCATTAACGACACACCGTACCGTACATCTTCTTGTATATGTGTTTTGGTGTTGTCAAGGCAACTGAGTCAAATATCCTTGCCCAACAAGCGTTTTTAAGCAGGCTGACGCCTTTTAATGCCGCCTCCAAGGGCTTATCAGAACACATGAATTAGTAGGCCTTGATGAAATAGAGAAAAATGAAGGACAGTGAGAAGATGGAGGAAGTGTGGAGACTCAAAAGTTGCAGCAAGGAGATTTAAGTCAAGGGCGGTGAGGGGACATTTCATCAAATCTCAAGACTAAGAGATTTAGGGGGCGAAGAACACTACACTTCCAAAGCTCACAATTGCCTTTACAGAATTTACTTAAACAAAAATAAATTTATGGAAAAATATAAACTTAATTTTGAAGGGTTTGCTTCCTGGTTACTGCCACAGTGCTTTTGTGCGAAGCACCAAACCCACAACACAGCACAGGTTGTCCACCTCTTTCACTCTGAATCCCTCCTTTCATGTGTCATCTGTTTCATCTGTTTTTTCAAGTGAAGTGCAACACAAACTATAAAACAGTAAAGATGCACGATAATATCGTTTACCAATTATTATCGGCCGATACTGGCAATTAGATGTCACACAGATAATTCAGATAAAAATAATAACAATTTCAATTATGTACTTGATTTAGCCTCCAAATGTGCGCAACCGAAGCAGTTTTGTCCACTTCTGCACCGCCGCCCCTCAACCCCTCCTCTCTCTGAAGCCCCTCAGGGACGAGGGGTTGAGGAGTATGGCGTCGTAGAGGAGGCGGCGTTACACAACAGGGCTGAGGCAATATCATGGCGGCTCTGTCACTAGTGTGGGTTGATTTTTCTGTGTGTGAAACAAACGATGCTCTCGCCATCTGTAAAAAATGCACTGCAGAAGTTCCACGAGGCGCAAAGAAAGCATCCTCATTCAAAACCACTAACCCGATCAGCCATTTAAAACTGCATTATAAAGATTTTTGGAACAAATACGAGGCTGCTGTTAGCGCGAATGCTAAAGCTAAACACATATAAACTAAGCTACGCTACGGGGCTTGTGACAACGGAGCGACGCCTGATTCACCTAAATCAAGAAAAAATTGCTTTCAAATAATGTTTTGAACCATAATTATTCTTGAATAAAGAACATTTCTGACAAACCAGTTTCAGCTAGCTATTTTGCTTCAAGAAATCTGAGTGAAATATACTTCAAGCGCTGGCAGATAATTTCACTTGTTTCCATTAGATTTACTCTGAAAACAAGGGAATTTAACTATTTTTAAGGAGGTATTTTTTTGCAGTGCAGTAATGTTATATGTTAGGAATGGCTTACTTTTAAAGGCATTTTTGTGCAACTTAGGTATTTACACTGTAAGTGATTGTTGCCAAAAGTTTACCATCACACAATGTCAGCCAACCTGTCTTTATTTAGATGTTAGAATTTACTACTTGATCACATTTGATGTTGAAAAAAAGAGCAATAAATTAAATTTTTGCACAGTAATATTTTCTCTTGTGTATACTTTAAAATTTTACATGAGGTAAATCTTTTTATAAAATTATCAGCTTGTCCGTAGACTACAAGATACTTGACAAGTCACATTAGGTATTCTCTACGCTCCGCCGGCCCGTAGGGGGCTGTGTGAGCCAGCTTCATTTATTAGAAATCGGTGGGAATGACTCTCACACATGCTTTTGAACACAAAGCCAGAATTACATTCGGCTTTGTTCATTCTTCGACAAATTTATGTAAAATAACTGCCAACTGCCCGGTTTTTGCTTTTTTTGCTTTCTATTCTATTCTATTCTATTCTATTCTATTCTATTCTAAGTTGTGATTGCTTGTGATTTGTATATACAATTTATTAATAATCTATTTATATTTTATAATTGATCCTGCATGTTTTCCTCAAGTATTAAGTTTCTGATGTGAAAACTGAGTGATTTAATATCTTTTGAAAACTTGCAGTAAATAAAATTTAAAAAATTAAGTTGCTGTTTTGGGCTAAAAATTAAATGATATGTTTAATATTGCTATAGATCTTGAAAATATAGGTGAATATCTCTGCATTTGGTGATTTTTGTGCATCTAGTGTAAAATCTGAGAATTTTATAGCCATTTTAAGTTTTGTTATACTTATTTAAAAAAATAATTAATCTGGATTTTAAAAGGGAACAACTTTGAATTTTTTGATGCCGCTGCTCATGGAGACTCATATATGGCTAAGGTAGGTGTCTGTTTTGGTTTTAGGTCGGTAGCAGCTTTGGTTTTGAAAATATTTTAAGTTTTTGAAAATAGGCCCCCTACGGATTGGCCCCGTTTCCCATGTCCTGTCAAGTATTATCATGTCTATGGGCTTGACATTAACGGTTACTGGTTGGAACGAAGAGGAAATTAGCGGTTATCGGTATCGGTTGAAAAATGTATTATTGTGCATCACTAAAACAGAGTGTTAGATGTACCGTACACTTGAGGCAATCAGTATTAGAGCTGAAACGAATACTCGAGCAACTCGAGTAACTCGAGTTTAAAAACTGATCCGAGTAATTTTATTCACCTCGAGGAATCATTTAATTTTGCCGGCTCTAAGCATCACGTTTTGCCGGGACTACTTTTAATGCGGGACAATGCGCTGACGTCACGTGCGTAGAGGAAGAAGTAATTAAAAAAAAAAAAAAAAAAAACCGCAGCCGACAGCCGCTACAAACTACGCCGACGTTGCTAAAAGATACGCCTGCATGATGCTAGTGTGGTAGCAGGTAGTGTCCGATGCGTCCATAGATATCGCATGCATTTAGGACTAGATGCGAAATGACAGACTCGGCCGCGTCTCGGCAGTGTTAGTAAACAGCCGCCATCTTTAAGCAGTAGACTTCTCATCACTAATAAATGTAACGTTACTGTCACTCGCTCACGTAACGTTAGCCCTTCGGAGGGCTAGGTTTCTATTGATTATGACCACTGTCGATGCGTGGCTAACGTGTCTTACATACAGGCTTTATTTAATCTGTAAAAACACAGCGCAGTAGAGTGATGAGGGTGTAAAATTAAAACATAATAAAGCTAACTGTCAGTTTTAGCTCAGTAGTCATTGCTGAATAAAACACCAAGTAGCACTGGTCCCTAATGTGCTCCAATACAGCAGGTATCATACATTTATTTTGAACACTGCAAAAACTCAAAATCCTATCACTACTTACAGTTTAGACTAACTTAAAACTTAACTAGAACTTAAAAATAGCTTGACACAAATGGAAATTAAATTGAAACACGTGGGGAAAACGCGTAGCTATCAAGTGATGTGTGTTATCAAGCGTAATTACATTTTTATGTTAGAAATGTTTTTTTTTTTTTATAAGATCTAGAAGTTTTTTGAGTGAAAGCAGTGAATTTTATTTTTTCTAGTCACATCTGAGATGCAATTGTTGGCTGTATCCAACAATGTACATCGAAAATAAAGACATTGATTGACTGAAAATAGTTCAATATTGGATTAAATGTCTTTTTTTCTCATGTATATTTATAATTGCTCTTTACCTAAAAAAAAAAAAAAGAAGTTTTATCCGATTACTCGATTAATCGATAGAATTCTCAGTCGATTACTCGATTACTAAAATATTCGATAGCTGCAGCCCTAATCAGTATAATAAATTAAAATGTTAAGGGAAAAAAAAAACATCTGACTGAATTGTCCGTGTGAACTTTGGTAAATATTTACTGGAAACTTTCTTCACTTTATCAACCTGGTAGGGCCTCCCACGCTGCTGAGCTGAATCTGACCTAAGACCTTTTTTATCCCACGCCTCTTAAACCACCTCGGCTCAGTGCAAACCAATTGCAAAATGTGCTAACTTTGTTTTGTGGGTTTGAGCATGCACTAGTGAGTGTGGGGGTGTGCGTGTGTGTGGGCGCGAACATGCATGCCCACTGTCCGTCCTGCGGCGTGACCTACCTGGTAGGCATGGTCAGTGCGAATGTGGCAGAGTGTGGAGGGAGCCGACTGGCTGAGCAGTGTTGGGCCGTGGCTCTGCGCCGCATTCATATTGATGTGCTCCGAATGAGGGACGTCGGTGAGCGGCGGGGGGAAAATGGGCGGGGGGCCAGCCGTGGTGGGCGAGGTGGGCGTGAGGCTGGACAAGCCCTCTGTCAGGCTGTCCATGTTGACCTCGATCTCGGAGTAATAGAAGTCCTCCTCTCCGTCACTATAGTCCGAGTCGCTGTTACGGCTGAAAGGAAGCCACAGAAAACGCAATTATGCTAAAACATTGTCTGGATTTTCATTTCGGAGTCATACATTAAAATAATTAACTTGAGATGTTTTGTTCTTTCTGGATGCCTTATCTCCCTATCTTGCCAATCCCAGTTGAATTTGAGCAAGCGGCAGAGCCCACTTGAATGAATCGCAGGAGACAGCTGCACAAAAGGACTGTACTTCTGACTTCTATGCTCATGGGGCACACTGTCATGTCACGTCACATGAAGGTCAGTTTTCATTTACACGCTCAAGAAACATAACAAACTTGTTCAATTAATACATTGGCTAACATCGTTATTGTCTTTTGGCAAAATTTGTGAGATGACTATGGATGCTAATAATTTTTGCACTTTCAAGTAGCGACCAGCGTTTTTATGATTTTCACCAGCAGGTGGGAGTAGAAGGCAGTGTTCAGCAAAAGGTCATGATGCAAGCAGGGTATCACCCAAGACACTAGCAACATTTTCATTTCATTTTCCGTACAGTTATCCACACGAACGTCGCAGGGGTGCTGGAGCCTATCCTACCTATCGATGGGCAGGAGGCAGGGTCCATCCAGAACGAGTTGCCAGCCAATCGCAGGGCATATAGGCTATAGACACACAAACATTCACACGCCTAATAAAATTTGCAGAGAATTTGGAGTGTCCAATCAGCCTACCATGCATGGTTTTGGGAGGAAAGCAGAGTCCCTGGAGGAAGTAAGTGTACCTGGAGAAAACCCACGCAGCCACGGGGATAACATGGGAAAACATGCAAACTCCACATAGGAAAGCCGGAGTCCAGGATTGACCCCGTGATCTCAGAACTGTGAGCCACTGTACCACACCAGGAACAATACAAACTAAACGACTACTTCCAAACTACAGTGCCTTGCAAAAGTATTCGGCCCCCTTGAATCTTGCAAACTTTCGCCACATTTCAGGCTTCAAACATAAAGATATTAAATTGAATTTTTTTGTCAAGAATCCACAACAAGTGGGACACAATCGTGAAGTGGAACAAAATTTATTGGATAATTTAGACTTTTTTAACAAATAAAAAACTGAAAAGTGGGGCGTGCAATATTATTCGGCCCCTTTGCGTTAATACTTTGTAGCGCCACCTTTTGCTCCAATTACAGCTGCAAGTCGCTTGGGGTATGTTTCTATCAGTTTTGCACATCGAGAGACTGACATTCTTGCCCGTTCTTCCTTGCAAAACAGCTCGAGCTCAGTGAGGTTGGATGGAGAGTGTTTGTGAACAGCAGTCTTCAGCTCTTTCCACAGATTCTCGATTGGATTCAGGTCTGGACTTTGACTTGGCCATTCTAACACCTGGATACGTTTATTTTTTAACCATTCCATTGTAGATTTGGCTTTATGTTTTGGATCATTGTCCTGTTGGAAGATAAATCTCCGTCCCAGTCTCAGGTCTTGTGCAGATACCAACAGGTTTTCTTCCAGAATGTTCCTGTATTTGGCTGCATCCATCTTCCCGTCAATTTTAACCATCTTCCCTGTCCCTGCTGAAGAAAAGCAGGCCCAAACCATGATGCTGCCACCACCATGTTTGACAGTGGGGATGGTGTGTTCAGGGTGATGAGCTGTGTTGCTTTTACGCCAAACATATCGTTTTGCATTGTGGCCAAAAAGTTCAATTTTGGTTTCATCTGACCAGAGCACCTTCTTCCACATGTTTGGTGTGTCTCCCAGGTGGCTTGTGGCAAACTTTAAACGAGACTTTTTATGGATATCTTTGAGAAATGGCTTTCTTCTTGTCACTCTTCCATAAAGGCCAGATTTGTGCAGTGTACGACTGATTGTTGTCCTATGGACAGACTCTCCCACTTCAGCTGTAGATCTCTGCAGTTCATCCAGAGTGATCATGGGCCTCTTGGCTGCATCTCTGATCAGTTTTCTCCTTGTTTGAGAAGAAAGTTTGGAAGGACGGCCGGGTCTTGGTAGATTTGCAGTGGTCTGAGTTTCCTTCCATTTCAATATGATGGCTTGCACAGTGCTCCTTGAGATGTTTAAAGCTTGGGAAATCTTTTTGTATCCAAATCCGGCTTTAAACTTCTCCACAACAGTATCTCGGACCTGCTTGGTGTGTTCCTTGGTTTTCATAATGCTCTCTGCACTTTAAACAGAACCCTGAGACTATCACAGAGCAGGTACATTTATACGGAGACTTGATTACACACAGGTGGATTCTATTTATCATCATCGGTCATTTAGGACAACATTGGATCATTCAGAGATCCTCACTGAACTTCTGGAGTGAGTTTGCTGCACTGAAAGTAAAGGGGCCGAATAATATTGCACGCCCCACTTTTCAGTTTTTTATTTGTTAAAAAAGTTTAAATTATCCAATAAATGTTGTTCCACTTCACGATTGTGTCCCATTTGTTGTTGATTCTTGACAAAAAAATTAAATTTCATATCTTTATGTTTGAAGCCTGAAATGTGGCGAAAGGTTGCAAGATTCAAGGGGGCCGAATACTTTTGCAAGGCACTGTATGTGTGACCATTTGAGTTTTCAAATGCTCGAGTGTTGTTGAGTGAATAGAAAATGCTCTATAAATCTCTTAACTGTATCATTATCAACAGCAGTGTTAGTAGTAATACAGCATACGTTGAATTAATATACATACATTTACACTGCGCACTATGCAATCATAAAAACTGGGAAATAAAACACATAAGCCCTACAAATCACCAATGACCAAAGAAATGAATAGAAAAGGCTTTGGAGATTTCAGAGGAAACCAAAGTTGTGTTTTGGCAACCGCCCGACATGCCTGGTTTTGGCGGATGTTTAAAAAAAAAAAAAAAAAAAACTCAGTACGACCCAAAGAACACCAACCCTACAGTCATGCATGGAAGTGGAAACATTATGTTTTGGGACTATTTTTATGCAAAGGCCGCAGGGGGGGCTTCACTGCACTGAGGGGCCATTGAACAGAACCATGTACTGTAATATCTTTTTCATTCAGAAATAGTATTTTCAACGGATTTTGATAGCAGTAGATTCATGTTCAATAAGTCTAACTGGACAATATACAATATTACTCTATAATAATTAGGAGTGTGTATTGCCTCATATCTGGCAATACGATTCATATTACGAATTACAGGTCACGATTTGATTCGATCCCGATTAATCCTGATACTTCACTTGAAGGATTATTGCGATATTTGTATATCACTTTAGAAAAAACATAAAAATGAACATAAGTACGTCTATATTTATTTATTCCTGATACCTCATCCAGCACTCAAGTAAAAATGATTTTGTTTTATGTTTAAACAACATATGACTTTCAATATAACATGTTTTATTTTTTAGTGGAAACCTGTTTTAGTCCAATTGCAACGATTAATCGATTAACTCGAGTATTCAATTAGAAAAAAATATTCAAATTAAATTTTGCTGCCTCGAGTAATCGTTTAATTAAAGTGGCGTTGTAATGTTTTTTTTTTTTTTTTTTTTTTTTTAAAGTGTTTACATTTTGTTCATTGATTAGGGTGGATACATTGCCCTCTGGTCAGCCTCATATCACATGGCTATATCCAACTACTCCCTGTTAAGACCAACGTAAGCTAAGTTTTTCTTTGGGCTAATGTTTTTTTTAATACATTCGTTATTTTGTTTATATGTATATTTAGCCATTTTTTGTGGGAATATGAGTCTGAACCATTTGTTAAGAGCATTGGAAAAAAAACACGTTAGAATGTTATAGCATTTAAGCTGGCGGACTTTTGCAATGTAAGTTAGCCAATTGTTCTTTTGTTGTACATAGATCCTCATTTATTTATTTTTAATACCGTTTGAGGCTCAGCTCAGGTATTTTAATTTTTCACGTTCCTTTTCTGATTACTCGATTATTCGAACTAACTAGTTCATCGATTAATTGACTACTAAAGTAATCGATAGCTGCAGCCCTATTCTAAATAGTCCATGACTCCGTTTTTGCAGTCAAGCCAAAATGAGCCCAAATTTCACCCTTACAACTAATTCAAGCAACCACTAGAGGGAGACATACACAAATCTTTACTCGGATTAGTCAAATGTTGTTGTTACTTCAGTAAGGCTATGCTGCTGTGTGCTGCCAACTACTGGACGGGAGTAGAAGTGCAGCCACTGAATTGTTTATCTCCACCAAAACCATATGTAAGGATCAATACAAATGGGTTATGAATCGATATGAGAATTGCGTGACGTAATATGAAATATCTCAGAATCGATTTTTTTAACACCCCTAAAAATAATGCTGTTAACCCAAAAGCAAATCAATGTTTTAATCTTACCTTACCTCACAATATCTAAATAACTACCTTTCACACCAGCAGCCTGACGCTGTTAAGTGATGATTATTAAACACGTGTTGTACGTTAAAAGTGTTCTCAGAGAAGAACTCAGTGTCCAACTTTTTACTTCTCAACCTGTACTATTCAGCTGCTTTGACACAGAGAATGGCAATCTGAGTGTCCTTATGGTCTGAACAGTTTTAATGCATCAAATGGGAGTATGATACAGTATACTTCCGTTGTAACTATTAATTGTTTTTCGTTAATTAGGAGAAAGCAGGGAGCAGGAATGGGCTTTGGGGGTACAGAAAAGAAAATAGAATAGGAGGCAGTGACAGAGCAAGCAACAACAAGAAATACATTAAACGCCGAAACTACCTATGAATAGGGATGGGAATCGAGAAATGGTTCCGTACGTTTCAATTCCATGGAATCGTTTGGCAGTTTATCTAACGATTCTCTTATCGATTCCATGCAGCACGAATTACGTTACAATTGCGTCGCGTGATTTATGCATGCTGCACACGCTCAATTCAGCAAGTAAGACTACATGAGTATTCAAAGATTGACCACTCACCAAGTACAATCTGAAAAGCTGTCACCAAGTGATTTTGTGTTGATTTTCACAGGCCAGGTCATTATTCATGAGACTACTTAAAGAAATGGTAATTTTTTTCCCCAAAAAAGTCTATTAATGGGTCTACTGTATTGTATTCCTTGTTGAATACTCTATAAGAAAAATATAACATAGATGCATCTACAGTCATCCTAAACGACTTTATTAGCAATTTTAATACTCATTTCGGTCGGTAGTCCACAAATCAGTGTTTTTTTTTTCCAAAATAATTTGAATTTGGTGGGTCGGAGGGCCAATCTGACCACTGATTTCACACAAATTTATATACCTCCGGATCCGAGGGTGGAATTACTTCCCGAAATGCACCTGACGACTACAGCTAATCAGCGTATTTTCGCCCGTAATTCGTGATAGGATGGTCCCATTGGTCCCAAACAACTTTTTTTCGACTCAGTATCAAAAGGCCTTTCTATAGAGTGCCCAAACTATGTCTAGGAAGTTAACAAATCCAAGATAACAGAAGATTGTGCTAAAATTCCTCTTATATTGTATGATATCCAACAGTCCTTATGTAATTACACCAACCTAATTATAAACTTGTTAATATTTGGGACAACAAAAGAGATATTCTGCCCCTGCTGTCTGGACTAGATGAACACTTTCTGTGTGTGCAGGCTTTCGCCACCCCATCTGATGGGGTGTTCTCCACTGCTGGAGACACCATAAGTCCAGAAAGATCACGTATCCTACCTGAAAATCAGACATGCTTATTTTTCTGCAAAAAAATTGTTAATTTTGCACATTTGCACTATGCACTGTTCTGTTGTATTTGACAGTATTTATCTTTTTTCACTATTATTTTTTAGTGCTATCAGCTCATATGTCCTTTTACAAAGGAGGAATTTTTCAGTAAAATGTTACACATTCATGTCTATTTGCCACAGTTAACATCGAGGCTTTGGGCCTCTTTTGACCTCGTTGTGAGTTTGTAAGGTTGTAACTTTTGATTAAACAAACCAGATGCCAATCAAAATGTTTGTTCCTTTTTTCCCCCCCAAATTAGAATCGATAAGAGAACTGATAAAGAATTGAATCGTTAAGCAATATCGATAATGGAATCGGAATCGTAAAAATCCTATGAATTCCCATCCCACCTATGAATATAGTGGTGCTATCAGTAGCTAACGGTATTTCCCTTGGACATTATGTGGGGGGTTAAGAAGAAAGAAAAGGGGGGTGATCAGCAAATCAAATCAGCAATGTGAGGTGTTGAACCCAGTAATATGTGAATCACTTGTACGTATTGTGTATCAAATCATGGGTCAAGAATCGTGGTACGAGTTGTATCGTACATTTTCGTATCATTATGGGCCTAATTTTAACAGTCTACCGATTTTTTTTCTTCACTTAAGATCCTTTACTTTTCACCAAAATTGGCAGTGCTTCTTATATGTACTGTACAGTGGTATGAAAAAGTATCCAAACTAGGGCTGTTCCAAATGACTAATTTCTTCCCAATTAGTCAGCCGACTATTTTTACTAGGGTTGTTCCGATGATGTTTTTTTGCTCCTGATCCGATCCCGATCGTTTTAGTTTGAGTATCTGCCGATCCCGATATTTCCCGATCCGATTGCTTCTTTTTTTTTTGCTCCCAATTCAATTCCAATCATTCCCGATCATATACATTTTGGCAATGCATTAAGAAAAAAATGAGTAAAACTCGGACAAATATATACATTCAACATACAGTACATAAGTACTGTGTTTGTTTATTATGACAATAAATCCTCAAGATGGCATTTACATTATTAACATTCTTTCTGTGAGAGGGATCCACGGATAGAAAAGACTTGTAATTCTTAAAGGATAAATGTGACTTTGTATATTGTGACTAAATATTGCCATCTAGTGTATTTGTTGAGCTTTCAGTAAATGATACTGTAGCCATTTAACTGTTCTGCCAAAATGCATGATGGGAAGTGCAACCATGACTGTGCGTAGTGGCACCAATTGATATATCTTTTCTGCGTTGGGAAATAACATAGGGTGTTAGGAAAAAGATCAACTACTACCTTTCTTCCCCACATTACATCCCACGATATTTCCTAATGATGAGAGAGGGATTGTTAGGCTTTAGCCATTTAAAAAAAGGCTCCAAAGGCTGCCAAAATTCACTCTACTCATGTTACGCTGCCTTTTAGCTCTATACATAGGTAAAACAGCGCCATTATAAATTGAACGCGACAGTGCGTGAGTGGGTCGTGCAGCACTTGCATTAAATAATTTAACGTGATAAATTAAAAAAAAATTAATTACCGCCGTTAACGCGATAAATTTGATAGCCCAACTTTAAGCCAAAACTAACGACTCTGGATGAGTGACATTTTGTCTGTAACGTTAAATACAATTAGAAAACGATTTAATTAAAAAAAAATATATATATATATATATATTTTTTTTTTTTTTAAAAAGGCATGTCCGATATTTTTTTGCCGATTCCGATACTTTGAAAATGACATGATCGGACCCGATCAATCGGGATGGATCGGGACATCTTTCATTTTTACGATTAGTCGACTACTCAAAATTTTTTTTTTTTTTTAAATACTACTTTAACATTGACATTTTTGTTCAAGCTTATTAATTCCCAAAAAACATTTTGGAACACCTAAATTCTTTATTAACATATAAATAAATAACATAAATACCAATAATAAATCACAAACAATGAGGTCAAATGCTGCTGGGATTAACTAGTGCAAAAAAATGTAAACGGAAACACTGTGATTTTACCTCTTTAACAGGAGTCAAAACAATTCTTACTCTTTTTGTGGTATGTCATTGTCTATATTGTTCTAAATGTTAAAATGAATTGCAATGTCCCGGACAACCATTTTCAGAATACGTTGTGTGAGTTCAGATTATTTTTCTGGTGTGCATTCCGCATTTTTGGGGGATGGGAAAAACTGTTCAACTTTTGTTTGTTTTAAGATGAAAATAAATGAAGTAGAGGGCACACTGAAATATTACCACAATTATTTTGAATGAAAGGCCCACATACCCACAGTAACAAAAATTAAATATATAGTATTAATTTTATACTATAGACCCTACTCACATGACGTCACAACCACGCCTCCGTGCCATATTGTCCGTCTACTCGTCGTTTTGACGCATTACCGCTACGTAAATTACTCCTATTATGGCGTGTTTTTCTGCTCGTTAACATTAATAATCAAAATGGTGAAGGCGTGTGTGGCGGCTGGTTGCAATAACAGAGACGATATACGGAGAGACTTAAGTTCTACTGTATTCCGAGAGACCCGGAGAGGAGAGCGAGATGGACTGCTGCAATTCGACGAGAAAACTGGGCTCCAAACGATTACCACAGATTATGTAGTAGTCATTTTATATCTGGTAAGATGCATTTAATATATATTTAGAGGGTTTTGGGCTGACAAGCACAATTAAGATCATTACGAGGCTAATCGCCGACAATATACAGTTTCAAATTCAAGATGCTTATTTCTTCCACCATCATTACATTTTGAATAATATTTAGCTGGTACCAAGTGAAAGAAGCTGACCTCGTCTACGGATCATCAGTTAAACAGGTGTGTCCAAACCAACTTTTTCTTTTATTGATTGTCGCCATTTTAGAAAATTGGAAGGGTCACACGGGGTAATGTTACTTAGAGTGCTGCTCTTAAAGTTTTTCAAACTTTCGTGAGAATAGGCTGATTTTGTGTGGACAAGATAGTTGTAGATATCAGGGTAGCAGATGTCAGGCAGAGAGGGCGAAGACAGCGGGTCGAAAAAAAAAACATAACGCCTTTTATGCAACGCATCCAATGAGTTTACAGCGTCTTAAAGCACCAGGGCTTCCATGAATTGCTCTATAAACTGAACGACTAATTGAAACCATTGAGAATAGGGCTAAACAGAGACAGACAATATGGCGGCCGGATACAGCGACACGTCATTCTGTGACGTTGGTGAGTAGGGTCTATACTATATGTAATAATTTATAATATTAAGTAACTAATATTTGTACAGTCATGGATTACAGTAAACAGGCCAGTGCTGTTTCCATATATATTTTTATTATGTATATACAGGATATACGTATGTATATATTTTCCCCAAGTGGGAGCTTCCATGACCCTAATAAATGTAATAATAATTTTTAAACTAGGCCTGCAAGCAGGACTGAACGGGCCCTCGCAATGTAGCGCAACTCGGACAGTGTGCAGGTCAGGGTGGTGGCAGATCTTCCTCTCTAATCATCTCATTAGAACCTAACATGCTCGAAAGTTGCCTCTTTACATTCAAACACCTAAGAGATAAAAACCCCTATTGAACAGAGTACTACAAAAAAGGAGCAATTAAAGGATCGTCACGGCAAGAGACAGAGACATGTGGACATGGACCGTAAAATAAGTATTTCAAAAGGTCTTGAAACTATAATGACCAACCTGAAAAGAACTGGACATATATTAGAAAAATGAGTGACTTTCTATTGCCACTAGTTGGCGCTGTAGGGTTGATGCAAATGACTCCTACAGGACCCTTCAGAGTATGACTCAACAAGCACGAGATGTTTGGCGCAGATATGTTGTAGAAGTTATGACTGTTCAAATAGGAAACGCCTTTTTAAAAATTCAAGGGAGCGCCACTGAGCCCTTTTGTTACATTTTTTTGTAACGTCGCAAGATTATCAAAATCCACGCAAAGCCGCATGTATATGCAAAATTTGGTGAGTTTTCGTGCATGTTCAGGCCTCCAAATGTAAACTGTACTACAAATGGATAAAAATTTCACATTCGATCCCGATACCCGATTTTCTGTTGGATTTGGAAAATCGGTGCAAGAGACTTTTTGGAACAGTTTTGCATAAGGTGTGGACTCCCCAAATTTCATTGCTCTACGTTGAAAAAAACCAATAGGAAAGGCCTTTTTTAAAACTCCTTTCTGTCGCCACTAGTTGGCACTGTAGAGTTGATGCAAATGACCCCTACAAGACCCTTCAGGGTATGACTCTCAACAAGCACGGGAAGTTTGGCGCAGATATGTTGTATATCTGCTGAGTTATGACTATTCAAAGTTTTTTGCCGGACAAATTGTTGACGGTCATTTTCACTTTCCTGTCTGAACCGCTCCGCTTCAACGAAACCTCAGTATTTTTCATCAGGCACCTGAACACAGGTCTTAAGGCTCCCCTGATGCAGGTTTGAGGTCAACCGATTTTTTTCCGTTGGAGGAGGAACCTGTCTCGTAAGAAAAGGCATTTCCTGTTCTCACTAGGGGGCGCTAGGCCTAATGGGTAATATTTCAATGCACTTGTGTTAAGGGTGGGATACCGCACATACATGCCAGATATGAAAAAGATTGAACGTTGTGTCAAGGAACTATTAGTCATTTACTGAATTTGTCATTTTGCCAAAAAAATGGCCAACTTTGGCACCTCGCCCAGGTCAGACCCGTGAATGAAAACGCACCATTTTACAAACTTAAGATCTCATATGTCTCCTGAACAGTCTCACCAATTTAGAAGATGATCCAACTAACTCCCTCGGCGCAAAGGTCTCAAATGTGTACCCTGTAAATCGATAAAAATGTCACATTCAATCCAAAATAACCGATTTCCTGTAGGGTTTGGAATATGGGTGTGGAGGCTTTTTTGGAGCGGTTTTGGACAAGGTATAGACTCCCCAAATTTCATCGCTCTACGCTGACAGACCCTAATATTATAGGCCAATTTTAAAATTTCAAGGGAGCGCCGCTGAGCCATTTTGTTACATTTTTTTGCAACGTTGCAAAATTATCGAAATTTACAATTTTCCGCATGTATGTGCAAATTTTGGTGACTTTTCGTGCATGTTCAGGCCTCCAAATTGGCCGTTTTCATTTGCCCTGAAAAAAAAAAAAATTAAAATAAAAAATAATAATAATAAAATAAAAATAATAATAACAATCCTTTGCTAAACAATAGGGCCTACGCACGCTTAGTGCTGGGGCCCTACAAATATTATATAATTATATACACCACTAGGGGCAGTAACCCCCAAGCTGGGTGCATGGCTCCAACAGATACGAGGAACAACGTCTGACGTCTCCATTCAGAAGAGCGCAATCCTAGGGACAGCTAAGATCCTGCGCAGGACCCTGAAGTTCCCAGCTTGAAAGGAGAGACCATACCGCCCGGGTGGGCGAGACGACGATTGATATACATACTGGACTGTCTCAGAAAATTAGAATACACAATATTCTAATTTTTTGAGACAGTCCTGTGTATATATACAGGACTGTCTCAGGAAATTAGAATACACAATATTCTAATTTCCTGAGTCAGGAAATTAGAATATTGTGTATTCTAATTTCCTGAGACGTATTCTAATTTTCTGAGACAGTCCAGTATATATAAATTATTTTATTAAATTTTCGAAAATTACACTTGGGTGACGTCGCTTCAAGTGTTCGTTCATAGCCGACGTGCTACCGTTGTATGCGAGCTCAGCTTAGCAAAGAGTACACAAATTGGCGCCCTCCATATTTTCTTTGAAATAATTCTGGGCTCTGGCTATTCTGGTCCGCTTTTTTGGCTTTATGCCGCTTTCACGTGTTACCAATTCTGCCCTTTTTGGTAATTGGCGGTGTTTTCAACTCCTCGCCGTAGTGAGGAGTGAACTGGCGATTCACTTTGCTCGTTTTTGTCGGTTCGTCCGGGTTCATCCCATTTCCTCCTCAGGAAGGCGGCGGCGTGCATAAAAACACCGAGAGGCGTCGGATGGCTCTTTATGGATACTTTTATTGACCATAACAAAAACGTGGGGGATGCAGCCACTCAACTCGGCGCTACCTGCGCACTTTTCCAACTCACCGATCTCGCTCCCTCTCTCTCGCTCGCTCGCCCACTTTCTTCCTCTTTGATAAATCTAACAACGCCGGTCACATTGAAATAACAGTGGCCCCCTAGTGGGTGTCAGTAACAACCGCTTGTATCGCGTGCGCTTGCCATTCTAAACATTATCCGCATGTAATTTTTTTTTAAGCCGTCATTACCCGTCGACGGTATGTTTTGCCCGTCGACGCATTTACGTCATCGATGATGTCGACAACGTCGACTATTCGGGACAGCTCTAATCCGAACCTTTTGGAATTTCTCACATTTATGCATAAAATCATCAAATGTGATCTGATCTTGGTCAAAATCACACAGATGAAAAAACTGCTTTAATTAAAACCACCCAAACATTTATAGGTTTTCATATTTTAATGAGGGTAGCATGCAAACAATGACAGAAGGGGGAAAATAAGTAAGTGAACCCTCTGCCTAAGGAGACTTAAAGAGCAATTTAAATCAATTTTTACAAAACATTTTAAGTCAGGTGTGTGCCCAATCACTGATGAGTGGTTTAAAGCTGCCCTGCCCACTACAGTATAAAACACACCCCTGGAAAGAAATGTCTTGATGTGAAGCATTGTCTGATGTGCATCATGGCTCGGTCAAAAGAGCTGTCTGAAGACCTGTGATCAAGGATTGGTGATTTGTATAAAGCTGGGAAAGGATAAAAAAAAAATCTCTAAAAGTCTGGATGTTCATCAGTCGACGTTAAAATATGAAAACCTATAAATGTTTGGGTGGTTTTAGTGAAAGCAGACACTGAATTTTCATCTGTGTGATTTTGACAAAAATCAGATTACATGTGATGGGGACTTTATGCAGAAATGTGAGGAATTCCAAAAGGTTCAGATTCTTTTTCATGCCACTGTATGTTGACATCCTATTCTCTGATGCCTGATCGCTAATACTGGCATCGATATTCTCTCGACTTGAGTATGTCTAATTGCATCCATGTATGCATGAATCCCATCAGATGTTTGATAATCATGCAGAAAAGTGAAAATGATGCGCACGGGGCCGCCCTCCCAATCAGGAGGGGATGAGCCAGCGCAGCCCGTCCCTCCTCCCGCAGCTCCAGCAAAGGGGCCGCTGCCATCCCCCGGTACCCAGGGTGGTTCCCCGGGCCATCCACGCCCCCATTAACCGGCCTTCAGGGAAGGGATGAGGGGACGCACCACCGCCCCCTACACCTACCGCCCGTCCACCCGGCCCACCAGCTACCGCAGCATAAATGGGAGGGTTGCCAGTTCTATTTGATTACAGTCTATTTGCTCTAATTCCAGCCATGATTGGTGTTCTGTGTTAAGGTGTAAGCAGTTAATGAGGTATTGTATTTGATTTGCTATGTAGTTAATGTTGGTAGCATCTGAGCCCCCCTAGTTTGTTTCCCTGCAGGTTGGAGAGGCGAATTATGTTCTGCTTGTTCTTAAAGTAGAATTTTGTGATGGCTCAATCTAGGTCTTGAAACCATTTTTGAATAGATTTCAAGGGGATCATTCATTGAAAACAAAATAATTTATGTGTGGTAATATTTTAACATAGACTTCAAAATGATATTGACGGGACACTGGGCTGATTGATAGGGGGCCTGCATTGTTGCCGTGGCTGTCAAAGCTGAACGAGTGGAATGACAAACAAAGAGCTTTTTTCGTTAAAAATTCTTGTGAAAAAATGCTTAAATCCCTGAATTCTTTATAGATATGGACGCAAAACAGTCTCGATTCTTGGTTAAAAGCAAAAACAAAACAAAAAAAAACATGCAGTTAGCATTTATTTTACGTAATTATGTCGAAGTACGATGCTTGTCTGTCTGTCAATGTGGCGGCCGCCATATGTTAACAGAGCTTTTCCAGTGAAAATTCTTGAGAATAAATGCTCAAATCCATGAATTCTTTATTGATATGGACGTAACACAGTCTCGATTTTTGGTTAAAAGCGAAAAAGACCGTGCAGTTAGCATTTATTTTGCGTAAATATGTCGAAATACGATGCTATTCTGTTAGTCAATGTGGCGGCCGCCTTATGTAAACGGAGCTTTTCCGGTGAGAATTCTTGTGAATAAATGACTAAATCCCTGAATTCTTTATAGATATGGACGTAAAACAGTCTTGATTCTTGGTTAAGAGCAAAAAAAAAAAAAAGTTAGCATATATTTTACGTAAATATGTCGAAGTACGATGCTAAAAGAGCAAAAGAACGGGCAGTTAGTATCTTGAAGAGAAAGATCCAGTTAACTTCATCACATGCTTTTTCTGCGTCTAAAGATAGGATAATTGCTTTCTCTGTTATTCTGTATCCTATTTATGAGGTTTAGCAGTCGTCTTATAATGTAGGTAGGGTTACGTTCTTTGATAAAGCCAGTCTGGTCATTGTGAATTATAACAGGAAGAATTTGTTCTAATCTAGCAGCTAAAGCCTTTGCAATGATTTAATTTCTGTGTTCATTCATGATATACTGGACTGTCTCAGAAAATTAGAATACACAATATTCTAATTTTCTGAGACAGTCCTGTACATTAATCCACCATTTAAAGCAGGGGTGTCCAAACTTTTTGCAAAGGGGACCAGATTTGGCGTGGTAAAAATGTGGGGGGCCGACCTTGGCTGACGTCCTTTACATAGAACAATATACAGGACTGTCTCAGAAAATTAGAATATTGTGTATTCTAATTTTCTGAGACAGTCCAGTACTGTCTATCTATAGTTCGTTGGTATGCTTAGGTCGTACCCTGCTTTAGGCAGTGGTTTGATTACTGCGATGTTCACAGTATCTCTGATTTGACCGTTTGCATTTATTGCTTGAACCATTATATAGAAAAGTGGCACCAGCACCAGTAAATGGTAAATGGTGTTATACTTATATAGCGCTTTTCCACCTTTCAAGGCGCTCAAAGTACTAGTATTCCAAAAGTGTTTGAGATATGATACCAAAAATCTGTCTGGTCCCGGTGCCCTGCCTCCTGGTATGTCATTGTACAACTTTAGTGTGCAGTACCGATACGGTTTCATCCAATTTTTAAAAGCAGCTCGGAAAATGAATGAATGAATATCATTATTTTATGAGTAATGTTAACATAAGGAAGACACTACACACCGAAGTGTCAAGCAGAGAATCATCAACAGGATTAAAAGGAATGAGAAGAGATTAAGAAAATTGTAGTGTTCAAAGAGGTGGTGATGACCACAGTGAATGACTGTGGTTTTCTAACTGAAAAATAAAGTAAACCGAGTTCCAAAAGTGCATCTCGGAAATCACTGGTATTCCCTATGTTTCTTCCTCTTCTTCAAACCATTCAGCTCACAAAGTTAAACTGACCTAGACACCATTTCCTTCACTTCAGTCAGATAACCGTCACAAGCAAAAGTAGTCGCATGACACGCTTGTTGAAGAAATTGAAGAAATTTTCTAGGCTCCCTGATTTTTATGAATTAACTTTAAATGTTGATTATTATATTAGGTTTTGGAGCACTGTGGGCTTAGGTACTTGATAAATATGAGTTCATCTTTCTGTCCTAGGTTAAAGGTAAAGCTGCAACTCTTGCTTCAAGCAAAGGAAGCCACTCAAAGATGGCGATTTTTCAGTTTTGTTTAAATTAAGGTCATATGTGGCTATGCACAGCTGTGAGTAAATGTGTGTAAGTCTGAAATTAGCATTGAGAGCAATCTGATGTCTGGTGGTTTTTATGACAATAACAAATATGCTGAGTTTAGTTACTGCAAGCTAGAAAAGATGTGTGTGGGTTTGCGATGTTGATACTGAATTGGTTACCCACAGAAGGTTGACTACCTGAAAAGTAGATCTTCGGTCAAAAAAGGTTGCCAAGCCGTATTTGATTATTGAAAGTTTTGGTTTGATACTCTTTCATAACATTACAGTATTATAACACAATAATTGCATACTTAAGGATGACCAACTCACCCCAGGTGGACGGTGCGAATGTGCCGCTGTATTCCTGAGGAGGTGCTGAGGACCTTTTCGCAGTTCTTCCACAAGCACTTAAACATCACCTTCATGGAGTTCTGAATGAAAAATGAGAGTCAGAAGATTATGAACACTAAACCCATAAGCAATCAGACAGCTTTTCCCTCTTGCCATTCATTTCTTAAACATTTGATTTATAATTACAGTAGCAGCTTGCCTTTTTTTCCCCAAGATTGCAGTTTTGACGGTATAACCATATTTACTAGTATAGCTTCGGCACTTTGCGTTACTTACATGAATGTTGTTGATCAGTACTCCACACGACTGGACACATAAACACTTAGGGACCAACTGCATGCGCACTTGTTGGTAATGTATTCTAATTACCACTTTACTGGTGACTTTAAATTTGTGTGACAACTTATCACATCATTTTCACAGCTGTTATTGTTCAGTACTGATGGGAAAATGGTATCCTAACATTGCTAAATCTGTAGTTATGTGTGATGTCCTCAAAGTCCTGTACGACAGTATTTGTTATATTGGCTTGGTTGTTGTGTTAGAGTGGCTCAAACTTAATAGAAATTTTTGTGCACTTTAAACATACTTGACCATTGATTTTGATTTGGGACACCACTTAGGTGCAATATGAAAATGACACGGTTCTGTTTAATACTGTCATTTACATCATCAATGATCTTTGGGTTGTCTCATTAGCAGGCCGCCGAGGAGATTCCGATTAGGGGATATGATCCATGACGCTGCCAGATTCCTCTGGGCGCCTCTAACTGGCAGCCTCAGCAGAAAGGACATTGAGGTATACTGAAAGCTGCCCTACAGAGGTCCCCTACTGTTCCCATTAGATACCTACTGAAACAGCAAGCTTTTGAAGCAGACCTAACACATTAAAAAATCAGACAAATGGAATCTATTACCTTCTCATGTCCTTGAAAAGAGAAGAAATACATTTAATTCCAATTCCTGACTATACGTCCTTCTTATAATCGAAGTTCCTTTATATACCTTGCAAAATGCACTGGGACATAGGGGGTATATTTCAACCCTATATTGATTAATGCATTTAGATAGTGGTGTGTCCTAACACTTTTGTCCATAAAGCGCATAAATACCTGTTACACTTAATCCCATTTGGATACAGTGCTTCATAAAACTCCGGAGCTTGCCTTAGCGATGTTGGAAAAGGAGAACGGTTGGCCATTTAATATCTGGTCATTTCCTCTTTTGGATATGAAGGGCTGGCAATTGTTCCGTGAGCAGGCACAGACCTGCACTGGTGCTAAAGGAAGATAAAGGGTGTGTACTCTTTCTACCTTTCAACAGCCTCTGGAGAAAGAGGCGGTGGAGACGAGTGTGAGGAAGGGGCGAGGCCAGTTTGTGTGTCGAGTTAACTCCTACTCTGCTCTAATCTGTTACTGGTGCTCGAGTGTGTCTAACGGCATGTTTAAATGATACTCATAAAAAGTCAGCAGCAAAGCTCTTAAGTCCAACAAACACAAATCACCCAATTCCTGGAAGGTTTTCCTTGCATTGACACAATTACAGTAAGGTTCGCAAAACCAATGTTTCACAATCGTCTTAACTTTTTGCCAAGGAAGGAATCAAGGAATTAAACTTACAGAGCCGATGTCTAAATACATGCCAACTTCATCGACTACATGCCTCAATAAAGCATTTCCACTGAAACATTTCAATTGTTTGTGCATAACAACCCTCTTTACTGCTGATACGCTCCAATGAGACTGAATAGTCTACTCCCACAGATTGCTCAGTGTATGTACACTCCTCAGACACTCCGTTGCCAGAGGAAATATTGAGTTTCATTTGACCACATGCTGTTACTTTACGCATAAATCCTTATACGCCTCTGCATCCTGACTATCTTCATTTATATGCATCCTTTAGACCTTCTGTTACTTCTGCTTGCACTCCACATCTGTGTCCTTTCTCTCGTTTATACTCAAACACAGCCCACTGATAAAAACAAAACAGCTGTCATGTATGAGGCTTTTAGTTGTTCTCCCACTTGAAAAGGTAATAGGAGACTTTCAATATTAGGACCCTCCCTTTTCATTTCATTTAATGCAGTTTATCTTCTGGAATCCGGAGGTAAAACCCCAAAAACAATTAGGCATTAAACCAAGCCAGACCTTCCGTTTCCGAGGTATGGGGTCCTCAAACATGAAGTGCGTGCTTTCTGCGACGTCCTCAGTGACATCATCTCCTTGGGACGAGAGCAGGAAACCCTTGCTGGTGTCGTTGGACAGAGGTGGGGATGGTGTGGAGGGCACCGATTGGTCGCTGGCGTCCCAGCTCCAGTTGCCACTGGTGGAGCTGCTGTAGCTGGCTGACAGCGCCTCCTTCCAAGCCCGAATCGCTGGCTCTGGAACTGAAGCTAAAGGATATACGGGATGAACAATGCAGATGAAGTGATATACTGTATAGATATCGTTGAACATAATCTAACATTAGAATGAGTAATAATATTACCCCAAATTACAGTGCGTTTTCTACATGTTCATATTATGCAACAGCGTGCATATTATACAACAGAGTAGAGCCGTTACCATAATTCTTCACGATGACCGACGTAGTTTTGACCATGTCGGTAAATTCGGTAATTAAGTAAAACAAGAAAATATAGTCTTTTCATCCCGCTTTGACTCTGTGTTGTTCTGCTATGTTCATCTCCCTTCAAGAAAGCAGTCAGTGTGCTTACGTATGAAGTCACGTGGTTATCAGGAAATCAAACAAACACATTCCGTGGTGTGTTAATACTTTCTGGCATATTTGTGTTAGTATTGTTGATCTTTGTTGTTGTTATTGTTTGTGTGTTGATTGTTCACTTCGGTTAGTTAATTTAAAAAAAAAAAAACAGAAGTCCGGTAGGCTAACGCTAGCGACTAGCGCTACAAACAAATGTGATGGAGTCGGGCTTAAGGGAGCTTCACCCGGTGTCCTCCCTGGTTCCCAAAATTTCAGGAGAGCGTGCTTTCAGTGCTTTCTACCTGTAACCAGGCCGCAGGTTAACGCTAGCGGCTAACGCTTCAAATGACGGTGATGGAGTCAGATAGCGGCTCTAACCTTTTCATAACGGCTGAACTTAATGTGTGGATTGGGCCCGGACAGCATCTCGCAATCAACGTGCCGCGTTATTTTGTATCTCTGTGTGTGTGTGATTTCTTTGATAGATTTGATGATGGTAAAACATTCAGCATAGAGTAAAATCCAATAGCGAAGCCTATAAAATGACCGTTTAATAGCCACAGCTATTTTTCTGTATGTGCTTGCTTTGCCATTGTAAAATCTTAAATGTTTCATTGGCAAAAGAGCAATATAGATTTAATGTGTGCGTCTCTGTGTGGGGGGTGCATGTGTGCGTGCATGTATGTAAAAAAAAATGCTCTGGAAAAAAAAAAAACCTGAAACCTGGAAGTAAACACTTGTGTTAATTATGTCACAGCAGCCATTAACAATAAATTGTCTGTTTGAAGTGTACTGTTAAAGCTGTAAGTCATTTGTGTTCCAATGACATATTTGCACAGTCGTCGTATTGATTTTTATAATGTTGTACATTGTTCAAGTCATGCAAGCTGTTATAAATGTTCATAATCGAAGGCTTATTGTTTACAAGAAAATTACATATACTTAATTTTTAGACTGCATGTACAATTGTTAAATTGAAAGCTGGTAAATAAATCAACGAGACACAGTTAATATGTATTTCGTGCATTGTTTCAGATTTTCAAATTATATAACAGTCCGCTTGGGCGAATTTATCGTCATTTATCGTTATCGAGGTAAATCTGCTCAATTTACCGTGATGCGTACTTAAGGCCATATCGCCCAGCCCTAGAAAAAAAATGTTAGTTTTCTAATCAATATTAAAATTTGAAACTACAGCTAAGGGTGTAACGATACACCAAAATCTCGGTTCGGTACGTACCTCGCTTTTGAGGTCACGGTTCGGTTCATTTTCGGTACAGTAAAAGAAAACAAAATGCAAAATATAAATGTGCTAGTTGTCTATTACACACCTTTGTGCTTTCAACAATAGGAACATTAGCCTATACAAAGCTAGAATTCTGCTCAAAAAGTAGCGGGTATTTAAAGATAATCCAACAACAATTTGCCTTTCAGACCCCAGGTATTGGTCAGCTTTCTTTCTGAAAGAAAGAAGAAAAAAGAAGTCCTGTGCTAAAGAGAAAAGCAATCCCAATGACAAAGATTTTAACATGTATTTTACAAATGAAATGCCTCAATGAATCATTTTTTTTTCTTATGAAAGGTTTTCAGAAGCTTTATTGGTGGATTTTCTCAAGTTAAAGCGCCACACAGAAATTAATAAATTTAATTGTGTAAGCAGGATCTGTCTGTTATTCTAATTATTTAATTACAGGTGTTTCAGCTCATTTCAATTTATTTTATTTAAATGGGCTATTATTTATTTTATTATGTGTTTATATTTTACCAATGTGATGTAGTCTTAGTTTATATTGTATACTTTATGTTGTATAACTTTAGTTCCTATGTGAATATTAGTTCCTACTTGTTTTGTTGTGGTAGGAGGGTTTTGTATTGAACACGGGGCCGTGTTGGTTATTTTTATAGCAGAGAAGACAGCAGTAAATCAACAAAGACGAGTCAACTGTGCCCCGATCTACCACTCAAGAGATCTGATGAGTCAAAAAGTAGGTTACGATTGCATATTAGTTTGAAAATCGACCGGATCCACCGTATTTTTACACGAGTGACTTCCGGTCTGCCAGATCCTAGCTACCGGTAGTAGTATTGACGCAGGAGGGTCGCGTCTCGCGTCAAATAATAAACTCTGCCGTTCTTTTCGCGTGCGTCACGTTGAGCCGCTTCTGGGACGCGTCTAACACGCGGCCGCACTGCGACTGGTGTGCATTGGCTGATCGACTTTAACGCCCGCGTTTCACTGCGTTCTCGCGGCGGCCACGTTGTCACGCCATTGACGTTTCTGGGTTATATACTGTCCTACCGTGTTGGTCCTCATTATAGTAGAGAAGACGGAGTAAATATAATCTACACAAAGAAACTAACCCGATCGACTCACAGCCTCGAAAAGTAAGGGTAACATTACGTCAGAAACTCGTTCGGTACGCCTCCGTTCCGAACCGAGCGCCACGTACCGAAACGGTTCAATACAAATACATGTACCGTTACACCCTGACAATTATATCATTTGGGATTCCAAAGCATGTGTATTCACTCCTTCATGTTGGATAGTTAGAGCAAAGACAGTTAAGTCGAGCTAAAAAAAAAAAAAAAAAAAACATAAAAATGAGGAAGAAGAAAAAGGGAGGGGGGCTGCCAGGACTTTGACCGTCTGACAGGGTTGTCATGGCAATGGCAAGCACAGCAAAAGGGAGCTATGGTGATAAGGTCACGACTAAACATGGTGAATGAGTCAGCGTTTGGTTTTAGGGATTCAGATATGGGTACATACAGCTTTCCTGAAGTAGAGGAGGATGCGGGGTTACCTGTTGGCGTGGAGGACGGGCAGAGCACCAGCGGGGACGTGGACAGCGATGTCAGGACGGCAGCGGCCATCACTTCTTTATCAGCATGACCTGAGGGCTTCCTGTGCAATAAACACATGGAGGGCGACCAGGTTCATAACCAGAGACGATTACAGTTTGAACCAAGCAGCTCAAGGATAGACATTACAATCGAAATAGACAGTGGTCCCCAAAACAAAGGCTCATCAAGTTAAATGGTGAAAAGTCAACCCACAACTTGCATTTTCACTGCCTACTTGCGCAAACACTACAATAAACTAATAATGAAAACTAAATTTTACGCATGCTCAAATTACTCCACTACAGAGATTTTGTAATTAACCACCCACATAGAAATACAATTAATCCTTTGTGCACTTTTCAACCCACTTCCTGTTGTCCTTGAGAGCAAAATGCAGGGAAGAGATATATTTAATGCTGTGTCAAGTATTCCTGAAAAACACACACACTGATGTGTTTGTTAAATCGGCTGTAGGACAGGCTTTTAAGGGCCCATGTAGCATCAATATGACGCTGCATGCATGCTGCTTAAATATCCAAATTTGAACGTAAACTGCCACAAGACAGAAGCACAGAACACACCGGAATCTCCACATGTTCTGCAGCTTTAAGAAATTCACGTCCCGCCCCCGGACCTCTCTGCTCTACAACCAGAGTAAACTGGTTTGAGGCATTCTGTCAGCCAAGCCCAAAGCCCTGGCCCAGATTCACTACGAGTCTCTGTGCAAACACACAACAACTTCACTACGGACTCCTCAAACACAAGCACACAGCACACGCTGTAAATCAAGCGAGCATATGCGCACATTGCCGAACACACTGCTTCTGGTGGGACTTGTCTCTGTCTCTTAAAGTTTCAGAAAGTTTTAAAAGCGTCATGGCCTCTGTTGAGGAAAATCCATTCCACATGCGTTGTGTGAATGAATAATACCAAAAATGAGACCCAAAGGAGTTGAGAGTAATCCATGTGCTCACATGTACACATTCACTCACTACAGAGGCAGAAAAAAAAACACGTCTGGACATGAGATAAAGAGATAACAAGATTAGTTGTGTCCCGTTTCAGTAGTTGGCCTCGTTCTAAGGACCAAATAGGGTCAAACGAGGACACACTTCTGATTTATATGCTTGTTTTTCCTTTTTTCCCCCCGATTCTTGTTTACAACACAGAGAACATGTTGACATATTGACTTTGGAATGTAACAGACTGCACTTTCTATCCTTCAAAATGTATATCAAGACCTTGAGTTGCTTCTCAAAGTGTCGTTTGAACTGCAGCAGGCGTGGAAAAGTTGTGTACTGGTACTATTGAAAGCTCTGCATGCTTATGGTGTACAAATTTCAGTGAAGCAGAGCAGAGAAAATGTATGCACAGTGCACATCAACACAAGCCTATTAAATAATTTCAGGGTAATTCAAACATTTCTGAATATCTCGCACACACACACACAAATATTCCCAAACAACCCCCAATTTTTCTGACATTGAGTTTCCCTTCTTCTGTTTGCTGGAAGAGCTCTGATACACAAAGTCTCATTAAATGGATATGATGTGAATGCACCTTATAGTTTGCACACGTAGTACCGACACCAACTTGGAGCTTTTTTTATGCTTACACCAATGGACAGAATTAAATAGCATTAGGGAAGCGGCTTGTACTGTACATTGTGACCACCGCTTTCTAATTGGCTGTCTGTGTGACTTCTTGACTCCTGAAATTAAAATGTGAAGTAATCAGAGGACTGCTAAAGAGCGACCTCGCTGTAAATCTGTCTGTATCTTATTATGAGAAGATGAGGAAGCTTTATTTTGGACTAGGGTACCTTTTTATTTAGCTTCCAAAAAAAGGCAGTCAACAAAGTTGCACTTTGTGTGCACTGGATTTCTGCGGGTATATTCAGAGCTCAGAGTGTTTATACAGGGAAGCAGCATTTATGGTAGGTATTACACATGATGAAATGAGTACATTAAATTCACTGCACTACCCTACATTTGCTGCAAATAAACCGACTGTGTGTTTTACTGTGCTGTGGTAAAGCTGTCAATTTTACAAGGAATGTTTTATGAGACAGGCCCCCTTAATTATGCTGCACCATGTGTGTTTGTAGGTTCAAAGATTGAAAAATCAAGATTATGAGCCAATCTTTGTCTTTTCACTGTTCAAGATGCCTCTATACATGCCTTACCAAATCTAAGTTTAAGTAAGGAGCATACTGTATGTGTAAAGTTTTCTTTTATACTATTTTTTCGATAAAGCAATTGAAAGAGCACTAGCAGTCGGGCCAATTGTTAAATATTTGTGGGGGCATTACAATACATTCAACTGGCAGTGGTTGAATATACGTATTAGGTTAGCACAGTGCACTTTCTCTTCTCTTATAAGTTGCAAATGGTGCCAATTTTGGACATCATCTGCAGTACGATTTACACGAGCTTACATGGTGGCTCACCAGCATTACGACAACCTACAGTATTTCTACATGGAGTAGTGTGTGAGGTTATTTTTGTAACCAAATCGTTTGATTAATCATTTCAGCCCTACATCAATTCATAGCTCCTGGCGTTGTACCAATACCGACACAAGTATTAAAAAGGAAAATGGCGATCAAATGCCTGAGTCAGTATAGACCCTACCCACCGACGTCACAAAATCACGTGATCGCTGTATTGTTCCGCCCCATTGTCCGTCATTTTGTGTCTGTATTATCAATGGTCTCAATTGATCGAGCAATTTATAATGCATTTCATGGAAGACCCGGTGCTTTCGGATGCTGTAAACTCACTGGATGTGTTGCATAAAAGGCGTTATGTGGAAAAGCTTCAGTTTATCCATTCGCCAGATCCATATTTGATGCCTAAATCGATGTTTTTCGACCCGCTGTCTTCGCCGTCTTTGCCTGACCCTGATATTTACAACTATCTTGTCCACACAAAATCAGCCTATTCTCACGAAAGTTTGAAAAACTTTAAGAGCTTGGAGGCTTATAAATGCTACGTTGCTGGTTGGGTGAAACAGGTCCTCGTACACGAAAATTCGGCAGGAATCTTGGGCTCGGAAGGTGAGTTACGAAATTTTCAATTCAAAATCTTTTGTTCTTACTAACATCCACTGTCAAGTCTAATGTATTTCATGTCATTTGTCAATGGAGCTAGGGCTTTTAATGTGTATATGGTTTAGCGATAGCACTCTCACTACATACATAATAATATGTAATAAATATGAAGTGCGATAGCACTACTCCAGATTGTCCCTATTTGAATTTATTTTTTGGCTTTCGACCTCAATAGTGAAATTGTAAATTAATTGTATGACAACTGTCTTATTATCCCCTTATAATTATATATTTTCAGGTAGTTCATTCACAACGTCTGAGTGTATGTTGTCGGCGATTAGCCTAGCAATGATCTTAATTGTGGTTGTCAGCCCAAAACCCTCTAAATATATATTAAATGCATCTTACCAGATATAAAATGACTACTACATAATCTGTGGTAGTCGTTTGGAGCCCAGTTTTCTCATCGAATTGCAGCAGTCAATCTCGCTCTCCTCTCCGGGTCTCTCGAAATACGGTAAAACTTCAAGTCTCTCCGTCTATCTTCTCTGTTTTTGCAACCGACCGCCACACACGACTTCACCATTTTGATTATTAATGTTAACGAGCAGAAAAACATGCCATAATAGGAGGAATTTCCGAAGCGCTAATGCATTAACATGACGAGTATACGGACAACATGGCGCGGGGGCGTGGCTGTGACGTCACGTGAGCAGGGTCTATTGGCGAGTAATAATAAATAATGCTCTAATGCCATTTACAGATATGAATACAGAACAGTGAATGCAGCACCTTGTGTCTCCTTTTGACTGACACTCAGTGATCACGTGTTCAGTGCATGCTGTGCCGAGTAGCTATTACTATTGGCCCACTCTGGAGCCCGTGAATACTACGTATTTGCCACTAATACTAGCACTAATACTATCCTATTGCATACTACAACACATTTTCATCTAAGCTTGTACCATATTTTTTGGACTTATACGTCGCACCTGAGTATAAGTCGCACCGGCCCAAAAAATGCGCAATGAAAAGGGGAAAAAAAACATATAAATCGCACTGGAGTATAAGTCGCATTTTTGGGGTTAAATTTATTTGATAGAATCCAGCACCAAGAACAGACATGTCATCTTGAAAGGCAATTAAAAATACAATAGAGAACAACAGGCTGAAAAGGTGTACGGTATGCTAACATTACATGACGCTAGAAGTTAGATTGGGCCTAAAAAATCCAGCCCAACCCGACCCGCCCGCGGGTATTAAAGCCAGACGCGGCCCGAGCCCGATCAATTACCTTGATTTGCTTGCCCTAGCCTGAAAAAAAAAAACGAAATTGTATGTTTTATTTGTAGGCACGAGCCCAACAACAACAACAAAAAAATTATGTTTTATTTGTGAGGACTCAGGAGAAGGAGGAAATGCGGGGATGAGATGCATGGTTGCGTTTTGTGTGATCATGTTTGTGATGATGCCGGTGCATATATGCATAATGTTAACAAATTCAAGCCTCTCTTTTGTAACAAATTCTCCTAGTTAAACAAGACTGTAAGATGGATATTCAATAAACATTTATATCTTTTATATTTGCGTGTTTGTTCTAACAGGCGGATAGTGGATTTGACATTTATTTTAATCTCCTCGAGTTGGCAGAGAAAAAAAAGCAAGTTTTCCCAATGTTTAAATAGTCTACATATTTTTATGATCATTATAAATGCATTTACACAACGAAATAACGCTGGAAAAGTTTGATAAATATATTTCTCGTATGAGACCAAAGCGCCACATTTGTTTACATTCAGCGAAGCCAACACAGTTTTCTATTTAGCATCTTCAACAAACAATTGGAATCCTTTGCATATCCCACTCCGACCGAAGTTGTTTGCTTTTTAATTCCCCTGTCTTTAGTTTGTTTTTCACTCCTATAGCTGCTCCATATCGAAAATGAAATACCAGGATACTCGCAGAGGGCGCCACGGCGCGGGAGGGGAAGATTGAAAAGAGAGCAAGGCCAATGAGTTCACGTGCGCAGGCATGCACAGCGCCTTCTCTGTTTTATCCAAATTATTTATTTTATTTAACATCCATACATCGTTTTAGTATAGATATAATAGTATGTATTTATTAAAAAAAAAAAGAAGTGGCCAGACCTGACCGTAAATAATCACACATAAGTCGATCCAGAGTATAAGACCCACCCTCTGCCAAACTATGAAAAAAACTGCGATTTATCGTCCAAAAAATACTGTATGTATTTTGAGATCAATGTACTGTATGATGGAACTGAAAAATTAGCCTGCCCCATTTTTTTTTAAAAAAGACAGGAATTTACATGCCCCTTGTTTTATAGACAGGTTCGTGTGTTGGTTTATGGGGTGGTGGGTGGGATATGTGTTGGAATGATTGTGTGATGTTGTATTTGAGTATTTACAAAAACTGAAAAACTACTAAACAAAGTATTTAAAAAGTATACATACAGTATATTGTATAATATTATCGCATCGTATTTCCTATTTAATTTTACCTCTTGTATCACAATTATTAGACGTAATTTAACTCTCAAGTTTTAAAATAGTTGAATCAATTATTTTCACCCATGCCAGGTGGGCAATTAACAAAAAATTTCACTCTCTTTGTAAGACTTTCATTCCCTGTTTGTAAAGGTTTTTCTGCAATGCCTGACCAAGCCATGATAGCAGTGAATTTATACCTAAGTGAGTATGCAATTTATTAAGTATTAAAATCAAATAAGCACTTTTGTACAAATGTTTTCAAATGACAAGCTATCGGTACAGTATAGGCACCAGCCAATGACATTTTAGTAAGTCTCTTTTGCTTTGATGAACTCACTAGATCTCCAAAAGGGGACACTGTCAGTGGTATTATGATGTCTCTATATTGGTGTTCAATAATCTCTGTCATTTCTGACTGGCAATACAGAAAGACTTTGCTGTTGTTGGGGAGAACACATGCCCTTTCCTCTATATTTAAACATCACATCTCTGCTCATGTTACCAGCCTCCCACACATCTCATTGTTTAAGCCCACTTAATTTTAAACCTATGCCAACTTTAACATAATAGGTGTGCAGACCTCATTATTATACCGTCTTCATATATATCTATGGCAAATATATCATTAATTGTATGTTCAGCCTTCTAAACTAATGCAGGTAAGTTAATATTGTGATGAGTTTCATTACACGTACACTGCCAAATCTTGGTCTGGCATGCATACTACAGTTTTATCACTCACATTTCTAGGCCCATGTACTGCGGGATCATTTTCATGTTGCTGTAAACAAATGAATTTAAGACACATAAGCACAACAAAAATAGACCTTAATGTTTCCAGTCATTAATGTTTCTCTAAATATAATATGTAAGTCATCAACATTATTCAAGCACAATTAGAAGTGTATAACAAAGTAGAGCGTGAAGGAAGGGTGAGGGAGAAATGAGCTACAAAACCACAAAAGCTCTGTTTGCCTATGTTCTGTTCCATAGTGTATCACCCATTTCCCCTTTCTTCAGCAATCTCAAAACTTTCAAAGGGACCCATTTGGCTCTTTGATAGTGTTAACATTATATCAGCGAGTCAGTGTGTGTCCTCAGCTGACGTAACTCAGATAGGGAGTTAAAAAAAAAAAAAAAGACATGACTAAGGACAAACACAAAGCACGAGCTGGTACCATGAAGTTCAGGGGGTAAAATGAGGTAATGTAGTGACAACTGAACCAGAGTGTGTTGATGGCTGACAGCTGCCCTCCCCCAACCACATACACACCCCCTAATAATAGCACACTTCTCTCAGTTCCCATCTTACTGCTTCAGTGCCACTGTATTACGTAATCTTTTGCGTCCTCTGTATGCCCCTCCCTTTCATGCTCTTTAAGTGGGCGTGTGGTCATGACAGGCAGTAATGTAGATCACCCCTACCCTCCATTCAACTCTCCTCACCTCTCAGTTTATTACTGGTACTCTGACCTATCAATCTTTCGAATAATTCTGTTTTCTCATAACGCCCTTAGCGAGTCAAGTAATATTGTAGAGGCATACGCGTGCCATTTATTCACATATTTATGAGTCGGTCATTGTTGTGCAGTCCGTGTAGTCCACACACACGTTGGCCCTTATGTAAGTCCTATGTCTGCAAACACCCTAGAGAGGGAGAGCATGTTGCAGGCAGGAGCAGTGTCTCTTTAATGCAGGCCGTCAAGCATAATGACTACTGAGTCCAAGGATTAAAATGCTAGGTTTTTTGCACTCTCAAACGCTATCTGCGCCATAGGGCATTGCACAAACAACGAGCGGCTTTGTTTAAGTACAATAATAGAAGGTTGGTAGCGAAAAAGGCATGACTTCCACTTTACTGCATCCACTATCTGAACTGTCTGTGATTAACTACATGACTACTACTAGGGCTGCAACTAACGATTATTGTTGTAATCGATTAATTGGGCGTTTATCGGATAAATGTTACTTTTTTACCTTCACAATTTAACTGGAAGTTGTTTTAGGCATGTTGTAAGTAATAATAAATACAAAATGGACAACTATTTCCTCCAAAAATAATATTTTATCACAACTTCCTGACTGAACTATAGTCTACAACAGTACTTTTTTAAGTACATAAAACTTGCTAAAGTTTTTAACAAAGGTTGTTAATACCATCCCCTTCATTGTTCATTTGAGGTCCTCTCTTCAGGCAGGAGATTCAGGGTCCCTTGTTTTAAGTCCAACAGGACAAAGAACTCCTTTTTACCAAGTGCGATTAGGCTGCTAAATTTGCACAATTCTTGCACCTAGATGCGAAGCTGTATATAGCATTTTTAAATTGTAGTCTGTTTTATTTTATGTGTATGAGTTATCTGTTGTTGTGTTATCTGTATGCTTACCTGCTGTAAGATATTGTTTCCCCTTTTTAGGGGACAATAAACTTGAACTGACTGACTAATATAAAACATAAAAAGAATTTCGCAGTACACATATCAGACAAAAGTCCTGTTCATTCAAATAAATAACAGTGCTGCCGATTGACCTTTCCTTTCTTGTGAGCAAAGTGCTGGTATAAATTGTGCCCAGACTCATTTATTTTCTTTCGACAAACTAAACAACAAAATCGGATAAGGATGAGGAAGACTGTAATGTAATGAATCAATTTTCTTTAACAAACAGTTGTTTATGAATACAATCCAAATCCAATTTCAAAGCACACTCTCTTGTATGACAATTTACAGTTTGAATGGCAGTTTTTAAAAAAAAAAAAAAAAGACTGTGGTCCCTTTTACACTAGACCAAAAGGACTAGGGTCCGGTTGGAGAGCTACTATGCATCAACATATGCAAATGAGTTACTGAAAAGGTTCAGAGTTCATACTGCGCTGACCGAATTTTCCGAGTAGCATGACATAGACGAAAGGAGCACTCATTGATTGGACAACTTTAGAAGAGGAAATACCTCCCTCCTGGGAGTGGAGGGAGCGTGGCGCCTCACAGCACCACGCTGTGACACTGCACTAGACATGTGCCGATTACCAGTTTCAAGGTATACCGTGGTACGAAAACGTCAAGGTTTCAAAACCGCAAAAAATCCCTTCCTTTCCAGAAATGCAGGGAGAAATCCCTCGCTTGCAGCTGGAAGGCTCAACCCTCCCCGACTGGTTGTTGCTCAGTGTCAGTGAGTCAGCTGTGCTACACAGTGGCTAGAGGAGGAGAAACCCCTGGTCTTTTTCCTCCATCAAAGAAAACGGAATCGCCGGTATGGGAATACTTTGGCTACAGAAAAGTTAAAGACGGCCGCGGCTTAGAGGAGGAGGGTCAACAGACATGTGAAACATGTTTACGGAGGGTGGCTGCCGAGGAGGCAATTCCCCCAATTTGAACTTGCATTTATACAAAATTAAATGTTAGTGAACACGAGAGGTGTGCGAAATTTCCGATTCTTAGATTATTCACGATTCAGCCGTGGAAGATTCGAGAACAGTTCACAAACATCCAAATTCCGATTATTCAAATACAGTGGGGAGAACAAGTATTTGATACACAGTCAATGGGAAAACCCATTGGCAGTGTATCAAATACTTGTTCTCCCCACTGGATGTCAAGTAAAGGAGAACTAAAACACAGTCAGCGCAATCTTTGGGACACAATGAGGAACGGACTGAGAGTTAACATCATGCTTGTCAATACCGGGGTAATGACAATGCTCAACTCACTGCTCTGGCTCAACTCATGCCGCTAGATAAAAAAAAAAAAAAAAACAATAATACCTGACTGCTGCCGACAGCTGCAACAAACTACGCCCACATAATGCTACGGTACATATCACAGGTGTAAAGAACTAGATGCTAAATGACAAGACTCGGCGACGTTAGCAGCACATGTATAGAAAACTAGATGCGAAATGACAGACTTGCTGGCGTTAGTAAACAGCCGCCATCTTAAAGCAGGAGACTTCCCTGGAAGGCTGTTGTAGCGAACCTTCCAAGCGAACTTAATTAACTTTTTATCTAAAATACTCCTAAATTGGGAGAATCTTGACTTGAATCTATCTTCAAAGCACTTTTAAAACTTTCACATGTCGAAAGTAGACAGAAGGGAAATTATGGAATAACAGGAGCAATTTTAACAACTTTAACGGTTGATTCACAACATTAAGTTACTAAATATAGTTTAAAGCTGCTGATACAGAGTGGGAATTTGAGTATTTTATATACTGTTTTGAACTGTTAACTTCATACTTAAATAGTTGGTTATTTAAGACTGAGAGGCTTTTTCTAAAATTTTTGCAACTAATGTAGGAAACATTAAAAGTAGCTAATAGCTTTGGGGAGGGGGTGTCATCAATAATCGATTTATAATTAAATCGTAGCCTCTGAATTGTAATCGAATCGTTAGGTGCCCAAAGATTCCCACCTCTAGTAAACACTGTCATGAAAATTTTCCACCAGCAAGCGGTGTTCAGCAGTGGTAAAACATGTGTTTTTTCTTTCTGGCAGCTGTGTTGAGAAAGAGTGTGATACGAGTCATATACACATGCTTTTTATGGAAAATAATTCAATTACTTTTGTTCTGATGGTTATACTGTTGAGCTGTGGGTTTATGCTCACTTGAAGGACTGCATTTAAGTTTATTTAGAATATCTTGGTTTTTTTTTTTTGTTTGTTTTTTTTTTTTTTTTTTAATGTTAACTTAATATTATACTTACGTTCCAATTTGCTAATATGTTTTGAAAAACATAAAAATCCTGTTCAATGGAAAAAAGTTTTTTTTATTTTTTTATTTTTTAAACCCAGCTCAAAGTAACACATTTTAGAGCTGTGATTGCAATACCGTGAAACCGTGATATTTTGGCTTAAGGTTATCATTCTATCAGAATATCATACCGGCACATGAGTACGCTGCAAGTAATGTAGCATAGCATTATTTTTACATTATTTTTGAGTTAAACTGCATATATTTTTTTATTACTGTCTTTTATTTTGCAATGATAATATAACCGTGCCTCTTTTTGTGTCAATTTTTGGTCAACTGACTATTTTGTGAAGCAGAAGTTTGTATGCACGTAAGTTTGAATTTAAAAAAAAAAAAAAAAAAAAACATAAAGCTCTCATGGAGCACAGCATAGCAAGTCACCGCTCGGACAGCGGCGGGGACGCTCCCTCCCGACTCAAAGACGACCGAACTGTTGTATATAAAAAATGTATATGGAAAAATTAAACCACGAAAGAGAACTGTGTAGTACCCCACGTCACACAGGTGCATAACTGCTTTTACTTCTGTGACTTTTTGGACTGTCAAATTGTCGCCACTTCCAGGAGAGTGAGACAACACGGCAGCCCTGAGAGGCTCTGCCTGTCTCGGCCAGTCACTTTCACACGGTACGTTCAGCAACAGCATGCAAAACACAATTGCCACATCAGAACCCGATTCTGTGTATCAACATTTGGCCATGGCTAATCGTCTGTCATCTTGCCATTGATGATTTTGAACAGCGTCCCTGCTGTACTTCCGCTTCCAAGGATCCCCTGCGTGTACAGTCACAGCCTACAGCATCACAGCAGCATGCGCTTAAAGCCGACCAAGACCCACGATTTTGAGCGGACCAGAGTTTATTTCTTATATTTCTAGAGTTTGGGTGCGCATCCACATTTGCAAAATGAAGCAGACAAACAACTCTGGTCCTTTTAAAACGGACCAAATTGTGATAGTGTGAAAGCGCCCTAAGCTGTTTAAATAAATGGGTTTATGTGTATGGTTTCTTTATTTAAAAAAAAAAAAAAAAAAAGAAATACGACAACTTTACTATCTAATAATAAAGCAATTCCTAAAAAGTTTCTCCAAAACACAATTCAAACAGACAATTCAGACACTGATTAGCATAATCACTCAGTAGCTTAGCGCTCCGTGCTAAGTAGCAATGGTTCATCAACACAACACATCTAACAACACAAAAGACAATCTAACTCTCGACAGTTCGTAATGCAGTGGTCCCTCTACTTAAGAACGTCTCTACATACAAAATTTTCAGGTTAAGACATGCCCACAGCAGGAAAATATTGCCTTTTGTTAAGAAAGAAATTTCAGGATAAGAAAGGCAAAAATACAGTATGGCTGGTACTCGCAGTAGGGCTGGGCGATATGGCCTTAAACATGTATCACGATAAATTGAGCAGATTTATCTCGATAACGATAAATGACGATAAATTCGCCCAAGCGTACTGTTAACTACTACATAAAGAAATTCTTGCTAGCTCAGCGAGGCTCCCGGAATTCCCGCGTAGGATTTTTGTTGTTGTTGTTGTTGTGACAACTTTAGACAAAACTGAGGTTGTTTTGACAGTTCATCTCTTAAATCTTCATCATGCATATCTAGTAGGGGTGTAACGGTACACAAAAATCTTGGTCCGGTACGTACCTCGGTTTTAAGGTCACGGTTCGGTTCATTTTCGGTACAGTAAGAAAAAAAAAAGCAAAATATAAATGTGCAAGTTGTTTATTACACACCTTTGTGCTTTCAAGAATAGGAACATTAGTCTATACAAAGCTAGAATTCTGCTCAAAAAGTAGCGGGTATTTAAGATAATCCAACAACAATTTGCCTTTCAGACCCCGCGTATTGGTCAGCTTTCTTTCTAAAAGAAAGAAGAACAAAGAAGTCCTGTGCTAAAGAGAAAAGCAATCCCAATGACAAAGATTTTAACATGTATTTTACAAATGAAATGCCTCAATGAATCATTTTTTTCTTATGAACGGTTTTCAAAAGCTTTATTGGTGGATTTTCTCAAGTTAAAGCGCCACACAGAAATTAATAAATTTTAATTGTGTAAGCAGGATCTGTGAATAATTCTTATTATTTGATTACCGGTGTTTTAGCTCATTTCAATTTATTGTATTTAAATGGGCTTTTATTTATTTTATTATGTGTTTATATTTTACAAATGTGATGTAGTATTCATTTATATTATATATTTTATGTTGTATAACTTTAGTTCCTATGTGAATATTAGTTCCTACTTGTTTTGTTGAGGTAGGAGGGTTTTGTATTGAACACGGGGCCGTGTTGGTTATTATTATAGCAGAGAAGACAGCAGTAAATCAACAAAGACAAGTCAACTGTGCCCCGATCTACCACTCAAGAGATCTGATTGACTCAAAAAGTGGGTTACGATTGCATATTAGTTTAAAAATCCACCGGATCCACCGTATTTTTACACAAGTAATTCCAGTCTGCCAGATCCTAGCTACCGGTAGAAGTATTGATGCAGGAGGGTCGCGTCTCACGTCAAATAATAAACTCTGCCGTTCTTTTCGCGTGTGTCGTGTTAAGCCGCTTTTGGGGCGCGTCTAACACGCGGCCGCACTGCAACTGGTGTGCATTGGCTGACTGACTTTAACGCCCGCGTTTCACTGCATTCTCGCGGCAGCCACGTTGTCGCGCCGTTGACGTTTCTGCGTTATACTGTCCTATCGTGTTGGTCCTCAATATAGTAGAGAAGACGGAGTTAATATAATCTACACAAAGAAACTGTAACCCGATCGATTTACAGCCTCGAAAAGTAAGGGTTACATTACGTGAGAAACTCGTTCGGTGCGCCACCGTTCCGAACTGAGCAACACGTACCGAAACGGTTCAATACAAATACATGTACCGTTACACCCTTAATATCTAGCAGTAAAAAGAGAACTGAACTTGGGAATCATGTAGAAGTAGATAAATAAGCCTTCTTAATAGTACAAAGACACAAACCAAAGCACTTTAAGCAAAGCTGAGGTTGTCACGGCCAATTCATCTTTTAAGTACCGTGTGTAATATTGTACACAGGGTGATTCAAAAAGAATGTGCCAAAATCATCATGTGATATGTAAAAAATGAAAAGCATTATAAAACTCTAGCTAGATTTGTATAGTATTTTTCATTTTTGACAAATCGCTTGAGGATTTTGGCACATTCTTATGAATCACCCTGTATTTATGGGTAAGCTGATATACTGTATCTGAAACGTGGAATCATGCCATTAAATTAGCACTTTGAATAGATGCAAGCGAGGGAGGATATTTCACAACTTTGTTCTGAATTTCACAAGCCAGAATAGACGAACAGGAACCAAAGTGAATCATAAAACAAGGTTGCTGCCATTTTTTAAGAGCTAAAATGGCACAGAGCCCCAAACACAGTGCTTCATACTCTTCAACACTTTTATTACTCCTCATTCTTCCCACTTGCACTCTTGCCTGTGGTTCAGATTTGCCTTTCTGAAATTCCCAAGAGAGCAGGCCTTTCCTGATCTTTGTGAACGCAAACCAGACCTCCAAAGCCGCTCAACTAACTTTTGTGAAGCCAAATCTGCTGAATGCCAACCAGACAGACAAAGAATGTGCATCCTTTTTTTGTGAAGACAATGTGAGTGAAGTGAAGTGAACTGAAAGGTCAGAAAAAGAAGAAGGGCAGGCTTTTGCAGATCAGTTTCTCACAATTTTGTAGAAATGGTGCCTTTTACTGTATGCAGTACATGCACATTTACTTTTTGGTGTTTGAATAGAATTATGTTATGATGTATCGATAAAGTGTGGCCTAGTGGTTACCACGTTTATCTGGCTGGATGGCTCTCAGACTGGATGGATGGACGGACGGACAGACGGAAGGAATGTCAGGTCACTTCAATTCATGATGTAATTCATACATTTTAACTATCCCTCTTGGTCTTTCTGTATCATTCTACGAAGCCAACTCCTTAATATCCTTCCGGATAATGATTTATTTTATGATTTATTTTATATATTCATTCATTCATTCATCTTCCATGCCGCTTATTCCTCACGAGGGTCGCGGAGGTGCCGGAGCCTATCCCAGCTAACTACGGGCAGTAGGCAGGGGACACCCTGAACTGGTTGCCAGCCAATCGCAGGGCACAAGGAGACATACAACCATTCACGCACACACTCATACCTACGGACAATTTAGAGTGTTCAATCAGCCTACCATGCATGTTTTTGGGATGTGGGAGGAAACCGGAGTTCCCGGAGGAAACCCACGCAGGCACGGGGAGAACATGCAAACTCCACACAGGAAGGCCGAAGCCCGGGATTGAACCCTTGATCTCAGAACTGTGAGGCAGACGTGCTAACCACTCAGCCACCGTGCTATTTTATATATATATATATATATATATATATATATATATATATATATATATATATATATATATATAGACATACAGAGTACTGCTTGTAATTTTCCCTCTAAAATGTCATGTGACTCGTCACAGGAGTGCTATCAGCATTGCTGCAGAGATTGAAGAGGTGGGGGGGGGGGGGGTTAGCCTGTTAGTGCTCAGACCATACGCCGCACTCTACATCAAATTGGTGTGCATGGCAGTCACCCCAGGAGGAAGCCTCATCTGAAGACGGTACACAAGAAAGCCCGCAAACAGTTTGCTGAAGACATGTCAACAAAGCACATGGATTACTGGAACAATGTCCTATGGTCTGATGAGACAGGCAGGCTATATATAAATATGCACTGTTTATATCTGAAAGACTGTGCAGATACTGCTGGCCAGACAGTGTTGAGTCGTGTGAGCAAACTTTTTTTGCCTCTCCAAAATCAAGACTCTATAGCATCAGTTAAAAGTGCAGCTGTGTGAATGTTGTTAAACCAACAAAAGCAAAGCAAAAGGCCATGTAAAAAGGCATAAGATTGATTAAAAAATATGACATAAATCTGATTTTAAAATATGACATAAATCCTGTTTAAGAGAATGACAGGGAATTGTTCAGAATTCTTAACCCAGTTCGCTGAATCATACATGCCGTATTTTTCGGACTATAAGTCGCACCTGAGTATAAGTCGCACCAGTTCAAAAATGTGCAACGAAGAGGAAAAAATATATATATATGTCGCACAGGATTATAAGTCGCATTTTGGGGGGAAATTTACTTGATAAAATCCAACACATAGATAAGATACAGCATATTGAAAGGCAATTTAAAATAAAAATACAAAAGAGAACAACATGCTGAATAAGTGTACAGTATGATAATGTTATATGATGCATGAACAACGACATGCGAAAGTGGCCGGTATGTTAACGTAACATAGCTACTAAGAGTTATTCAGATAACTATAGCATAAAGAACATGCTAACAAGTTTACCAAACCATCAGCGTCACTCCAAAACACCAAAATAACATGTGAAATGTTATCATAATGTAGCCTGGTACACCAGACTCACCGCTGTTCCAGCCATTGAGTCTGGCCACCATTCAACGGATAAAATTCCGAGGGCAGAGCAAGCCACAGCAAACAGACAGCGGAGTGGACCAATCAGCGACGGGCGGACGTGACGTTAATATAGCGACAAGGGACTTGCGCATGGAAGTAAACATACGAGGAGAGCGGAGTTTATTTAACATGGCTAGCGCGAGACAGACTGTTGTCAATGACTTGTGTTGATCTGTTTTTGGTAATTTAAAACTGATTTTATCGTGGATTGGAACATATCCTCGGCTCTCCTGTTCGCAATCTGTGTTGTTGTGGAGACGACTTCAGACGCGGAAGAGTGACGTTGCTCATTAACTCATTTGCTCCTAGAAACGTATAAATATGTTCTATTTTTAAATGCTTCATTGTCCCAAAAACATATTTATACGTCTTTTGCGTTTTTTTTTTTTTTTTTTTTTACAAGAATCATCTATAGCTTGCGATCTATCTGAGAAACAAAAAACAAGGCTCCAAACCCATTTTAAAGCAATAAAACTGGCCACTGGAGGGCAGTAGCGCATTTTGTAAAGACCCGCGACCTGATTCAACAGCAATGAACGGCGGGGAGCACGGTCCGAGCGCTGGCGGCATGATGCCAGGCGGGGCTCAGACTGAACAAAACAACCGAGAGGACACCTGGGAGGCCAGGCGCTGGACGACAGAGCAAAACGAGTGGGACCCCCAGTGCAGCGGCTCGCCGAGCAGACCCCGCAGAGACGCAAAAATAATCCATCTTTGTGAGACAGACAACGATAAGGGAAAAGTTTACATGGTTGACGCGGCGACAACAGCGTAATCTCGGCGACAAAGCGTCATCTCTAAGTAGTCATGTGTAAATAAATTGTTACTTTTCTATCAAAAGCTCTATTTGTGTGGTTGTTCATGGTATTTTGTAAAAGGAAAACATTATTCAGATGTTTGGGATGTAACTAATGCAAAAAATAGCTTGGTTAAAGTCAAAGTTATGTTTGAAATGTATGCGTCGACAAAAAGCTCATTTTCTCTGTTTTTTCATCAGAAATTGGAAACTTGCTCAAACTAAGCGATTTTCTAATGCTGATTTCTAAAGAATGGAAAAGATATGAACTTACTTTTTTTCTGCTGAAAGAAGAAAGTCTAATCTTTCTTTTGGTGGGTTCCATGTTTATATACCAATAGAAAAGAATTTTCTGTGGGCCTTGCAAAATCAGTCAAAATCCAGAAAAACGGCCGCGAGCGAAGGGCCTTGCTCTCGTGAAAATGGCTGGGAGTGAATGAGTTAAGAACACGTCACGCAAATAAACGAATCTGATTGGACGGTTGATTTTGTTCTTGCTCGAGAGGCCGTTAACGGGCTGGTTCCCAGACTAATCTCACAGTGTTTGAAAAATACAGGGAGAACAGTCTGGCCGTGCCAGGCAAATAATAATGTGTTAATAATTTCACACATAAGTCGCTCCAGAGTATAAGTCACACCCCAGCCAAACTATGAAAAAAACTGCGACTTATAGTCCGAAAAATACGGTAGGTGTTAACATATCAACTTTCTGCCCGAGAACCATGTCTTGGCCATGGATTAGGATATAAAGAAAAAAAAATTATTGAAAGTGAATTTTTTTTTTTTTTTAAATCGACCGTAATTTCCCGAATATAACGCGCACTTTTTTCCCCCCAAAATCAACTTGTAAAATCATGGTGCACATTAAAAACGGGTACAGGGATGGAGACAAAAATATAAATACATTATATATATATATATATATATATATATATATATATATATATATATATATATATATATATAGGGGCTGTCAAAATTATCGCGTTAACGGGCGTTAATTAATTTTTTTTTAATGAATCACGTTAAAATATTTGACGCAATTAACGCAGATTACCCGCTCAAACTGATTTAAATGACGGTACAGTGAAACCCCACTTGTTAATTGTGTTTTATGGAATTTTGCCGCCCTCTGCTGGCGCTTGGGTGCGTCTGATTTTATAGGCTTCAGCCACCCATCAGCATTGTGTAAGTAATTATTGACATCAACAATGGCGGGCTACTAGTTTATTTTTTGATTGAAAATTTTACAAATATCATAAAAATGAAAACATTAAGAGGGGTTTTGATATAAAATTTCTATAAATTGTACTAAAATTTTTCTTTTAAGAACTACAAGTCTTTCTATCCATGGATCGCTTTAACAGAATGTTAATAATGTTAATGCCATCTTGTTGATTTATTATTATAATAAACAAATACAGTCCTTATGTACCGTATGTTGAATGTATATATCCATCTTGTCTTTTCTTTCCATTCCAAAAATAATTTACAGAAAAATATGGCATATTTTATAGATGGTTTGAATTGCGATTAATTGCGATCAATTAATTTTTAAGCTGTAATTAACTCGATTAAAAATTTTAATCGTTTGACAGCCCTAATATATATATATATATATATATATATATATATATATATATATATATATATATATATATATATATATATATATACATATATACATATATATATATATATATTAGTATATAAAGACCGATTTTTTTTTTTTATTGACACGGCCATGTTGTGTTGAAGAAACGTATGCGGTGATCCGTTGCCGACCATTATGGTACGTGATGTCACCATTTTGTTTCTTTAATACTTCACTCTGATTGGTCGAATGATTTTGTCCGTGTTAAATTCTGCTTTTTTCACTCTTCATAAAGCACAGAATTTAAGTTTCTTGAACTCATTTGAGTCGACGTTTATTGCAGCTCCGCAACTCGGACCGTAACAAATGTAACACAACACAGACTTTCTGTGTCCGTCAACTATATCTGTCCCTTGGGAAACTCAAACCAAAATAACAACAGTTCCTCTTGTTAGTCTACAGCACAGGTGTCAAACCGATTCCAGAAAGGGCCAAGTGGGAGCAGGTTTGCTTTCCAACCAATGAAGAGGACACCTTTTCACCAATTAGATCTTTTACATGTGTAATCAGTTAAACTTTGCCAGGTGCTGCTTGTTTCAGCAGGAAGTTCATTGGTTAAACTCTCTGCGTTGTATCGGTTGGAACAAAATCCAGCACCCACTTGGCCCTTTCTGGAATCGGTTTGACACCTGTGGTGTACAGCGATGCGCGCTTTCGGTTTTCCGACTTGTAGCCTCACTTTTATTTTAGCGTATCTATCCATGGAAGAAACATTTATTCATCATGATGAAACGAGCAAGTTATACAGCAGCCTTTAAAAGAAAAGCCACATCTGTTGTTTTCTCCTGGATTCTGGTAAGTTGGAGAAGTTGTCAAATCATATTATTACCGTACATATTGTCAGTTTACGGTAATGTTTTTAACTACCAATGTGCTATGCTTATGCTGTGTTTCACCCATCAGTAAAATGACATTTCTGTATCTGTACACGAGCGCTGTTTTCTTGTATTCTTCTATTTATTGGTGCTAAAATTAGGGTGCGCGTTATACACAGGTACAATAACTTTCCCTGGATTTTACAAGTAAATTTGGGGTGCGCGTTATACACAGGTGCGCCTTATATTCGGCAAATTACGGTAAGTTATATATTTTGATAACAACAGAGTGAGCTGCAAAAATGATTTATAGTTCCGTAAAAGCCATCACAAGCATGTTTATTCACCATAAATCCTCCATGATAAAACATGATTATAATTTGATTTAGTAAATAGCTGCATAATCCCTCATTTTATGTGTAAAGACAGAATACTAAAGACTGGGGAGGCTACAAATAGAACAAGCAGAGTAATAGTACTGGACAGGAGGGAGGAACAGAAACTAAAAGCAGACCTTAAATGTAAGAAAATTTAAACTGATTCAAAAAATGAAACACGTGATGAGCCATGTGTTTGCCACTGCCTGTCAGGACTAAGTGCAGGTGCATTTACATGCCCTAATGTAGCCGTAGAGTAAAGTTTGAGTCAGAAAAAAATGCAAAATAATGAGGTCCGCTGAGTCTTCACGAATTGTTTTTGTTTTGGCACACCTCATGTGCGATGTCGGTGTACCTGGATAGCTGGTCAATTCGGGTGTGTGTGTCTATGTGTGTGTGTGTGCGCGTGCATGGGGGTCCTTCAAGCCCCAAAATGACAGCTTTTCAGAGGGAAAAATAAACAATCATAATAAAGCCTTTTTGCTTGAGTTTTCAAACACTTCTCTGTTTAAGTTTGTGCCAGGCACCAGCCATCCTAATTGCTAACGTAGCTCACACCATGGTTCATGTAGCGTATTACGGGATTGTTCACTCGCTAATTAAATATGCTACAAAATACACCAATGTACAGTACGGGTGTGACAAAATATCGAAATGGTGATATATCGTGATACTTTGTATCCCAAAAGGTTATTGATATGCTCCTGCAAGAATCGAGATATCGTTTTAAAAAGGTGTCAATTTCAAAAAAAAAAAAGGCTGCCATTGACGGTGCTCAACACCCAATCCATTTCGACTGGGAACGTTCGTTCATTGGAAACCAGAGCATTCACATTTATTCTGTCCAATTTTCAGGGCATTTACGGGTCACTTGCTGCTCATTTTAGGGCATTTCCAGGTCATTTCCTTTTGAGTTTGAGTCACTGCCTATTAATTTAGGTGATTCCCAGGTCTGTAACACAAAATGAACAGGAATGACCCATAAAATACCGTAATTTCCCGAATATAACGCGCACTTTTTTTCCCCAAAAATCAACTTGTAAACTCATGGTGCGCATTATAAACGGGTACATGGATGGAGACAGAAATATATATATATATATATACCGATTTTTTTTTTTCATTGACACGGCCACGTTGTGTTGAAGAAACGTATGCGGCGACCCGTTGCCAACCATTACGGTACGTGACGTCACCATGTTTCGGTAATACTTCACTCTAATCGGCCGAATGATTTCGTCTGTGTTTAATTCTGCTTTTTTCACTCTTCATAAAGCACAGAATTTAGTTTCTTGAACTCATTTGAGTCGACGTTTATTGCAGCTCCGCAATTCGGACCATAACAAATGTAAGGATACACACTTCCTGTGTCCGTCAACTATATCGGTCCCTCGGGAAACTCAAACCCAAATAACAATAGTGCCTTTTGTTACTGTCGTGTTGACAGCGATGAGCGCTCTCGGATTTCCGACTTACGTTCTCACTTTCATTTTACCGTATCAATCCATGGAAGAAAGATTTATTCATCATGAGGAAACGAGCAAGTTATACAGCAGCCTTTAAAAGAAAAGTTGTTTTCTTTTCTCCTAGATTCTGGTAAGTTGGAGAAGTTGTCAAATCATATTATTACCGTAAATATTGTCAATTTACGGTAATGTTTTGAACTACCAATGTGCTATGCTTGTGCTGTGTTTCACCAGTCAGTAAAATGACATCTCTGTATCTGTACACGAGCTCTGTTTTCTTGTATTCTTCTATTTATTGGTGCTAAAATTATAGTGCGCGTTATAAACGGGTACAATAATTTTCCCTAGATTTTACAAGTAAATTTGGGGTGCGCATTATACACGGGTGCGCCTTATATTCAGGAAATTACAGTAGTCCAAAATCAACAGGAAGTAAATGAAAATCAACAGGAAAATGACCTTAAATGGCCCTAAATTACCTCATTGCCTGGCATTGGCTGCTACTGACGGCCATAGACATTCAATCCGTTTGAAATGGGAGGGATGGCAGCGAATGAACATTCGTTCGCTGCCACCCTCCAACTTCAAATGGATTGGACTTCTACTAGTGATAAACTCATTACATTTCACAGCAGAAGCTTGTTTTTCTGTTTATTAGTTGTTTTTAGAATATCCTAGAATGATTTCCTGACCAATGTGTCGATAATCGTTGTATCGCCATATCGTCAGATCATCGTTATCGTGACCTTTGTATCACAAACCGTATCGTATCGTGAGGTGCCAAGAGGTTCCAACTCCTAATGTACAACAGGCTGATCGCCAGTTGCCCTCATCACAAGGTTCTTGCAAAAGAAGCCCCTAATCCGTGCAAACAGCCATTAACTTCAAACAAGCAAACGGCACACTCGTTCTAAAAGCCATGAGGGATACAATGCATACAACCACGAGCTTACTAAACCTGTGTACATAGGCGGATGTGAATTTGCACACACACCTTAGTGGCTCATCTTCCCTCTTCTTCTCTCGTCATATTTAATAGAATTGGGAAAAGCTATTTTCACTACTTACATTTTTTAAATATTGCGGAAAAGTAATTAGTGGAAAGACATACACAAAACGGGAAATTCGCTTGCCTTTTGATGCTCACATCATCAGGGCCATACATTTTTCAAAACAAATGTGAGTGGCGTAAAACCTGCTACAAAATAATCAGAAAACAAGCCCCAAATTACAAAATTCAGTTTATTTTCTGGGAATTAAATTAAAATAAATTAAATTAAATTAAAATACATTTAATGCCAATGTTCAGATCATGAGCGAGGCACTTTACTAGTATGTGTGTGGATAATTGTAGTCTGAATAATTATCAATTATGATCAATTAATCAATTATGTGTCAGTCAATTATGACTAATTATTTACCTGTAGGTGCCCTAAATTTGAGACATCACTATTAAACTATTGAAAATGACTACAAAAATAGACAGAAAATTCAGAAATTCACCAGACTTTCAATTAAAGATACACGATAATATCGGTTACCGATAATTATCGGCCGATAATGGCAATTATGACGTCGCACAAATAATCCAGATAAAAAAAATTCAACCGATAATGCAATCCGATAATTATATACTTGATTTAGCCATTTAAAACTGCATCACAAAGATTTTTGGAACGAATACCAGTCTGCTGCTAGCGCGAATGCTAAAGCTATTGTAAACACAAATAAACTAAACTAAGCCTGTTTGGGAATGCAGCCCAAAGCAGGTGGTAAACTCCCATCTATGGCTAAACACCGGCACGAGACCGATAGTCGACAAGTAGCTGTCTTCCGACGGAGCTCGCCGGTCTGGCAGGCCGCCGCTGCCTCGCCCTGGGCCGGCAGAGCAGAGCCATGCACCGAGTACGCCGCGGCAAGCCGGCCGGTTATCCGGTATGAATTTATCTGCCGCCGCCTCTCTGGTTCAGGACAGAGGCCTGGCGCGGGTGTTAATTTGGCGGCCGGACGGACTGAAGAGCACAGGCGGGAGGAGATTCCCGAAATGACCCAATAGCCAAACCCCTGGATGAAAAAATAATGCAGTTTATAAGACCACCATTCTTTGTGAAAAACATGCCGATCACACCAGTTTCACCACGGACATTTGGACAAGTGATGTCAAGTAAGCATGTTTATCATGACGGCACAGTGGTTAGATGATAATTGTAATTGTAACATGCACCAAACCACACAAAGAAGTCAGCTAGTCAATAATGCATTCAGTACGCTTTAAATTTATGACGTCTTAATCATATCATTCTTCTTCTATCTAGTCAAATAATTTTCCCCATCTTGTTTTGAATGTTAAAGACTAGTTAACAAATGAATGCGCCAGATTATTCCACTTACTTGAACTAAATATTGCCATTTGTTCTTATTAAGCCCAAGCATCTAAAAAAAAAAAAGGTAATTTTTCACCTATATGAAGAAAAAAATGCTTTCAAGTATTGTTTTGAACCATACCTATTCTTGAACATTTTTGAACATTTCTAACTTTTTGTTTGGATTAAGTACCGTAATTTCCCGAATATAACGTGCACTTTTCCCCCCAAAATCAACTTGTAAAATCATGGTGCGCATTATAAACGGGTATAGGGATGGAGACAAAAACATAAATATATTACATACAGTATATATAATACCGATTTTTTTTTTAATTGACACGGCCATGTTGTGTTGAAGAAACGTATGCGGCGATCCGTTGACGGCCATTACGGTACGTGACGTCGCCATTTTGTTTCGGTCGTGGCGAGCTAGGGAAGGAGTCGGAGGCGGAGTATCAAACAACGGAGCTAATCTGCGTTGCTTTATTGACATTTAGGCTGCAACAAAATACGGTAGCAATGTCTGTCTCACATGCAACCCGCGGAATATAACTATCTTTCCGGCTGTTCCTTCAAAAAAAAAACCTCCCCCCGGGAACTATACAACGTGCCAACATAAGTTCCGCCGGTGAATTCTGTTAGAACTCGCTTGACTGTAATACTTCACTTTGATTGGTCGAATGATTTCGTCAGTGTTAAATTCTGCTTTTTTTCCACTCTTCATAAAGCACAGAATTTAGTTTCTTGAACTCATTTGAGTAAACGTTGTTGCAGCTCCGCAACTCGGACCGTAACAAACGTAACACAACACAGACTTCCAGTGTCCGTCAACTATATCTGTCCCTCGGGAAACTCAAATTCAAATAACAATAGTTCTATTCTAGTCTAGTCAACAGCGATGCGCTCTTCTGATTTCGAACCTAAATCAACACTTTTGTTTTACCGTATCAATCCATGGAAGAAACATGTATTCATCATGATGAAACGAGCAAGTTATACAGCAGCCTTTAAAAGAAAAGTCACATCTGTTTTGTTTTCTCCTGGATTCTTTTAAGTTGAAGAAGTTGTCAGATCATAATTATTACCGTACATATTGTCAGTTTACGGTAATATTTTGAACCACCAATGTGCTATGCTTGTGAAGTGTTTCACCAGTCAGTAAAATAACATTTCTGTATCTGTACACGAGCTCTGTTTTCTTGTATTCTTCTATTTATTGGTGCTAAAATTAGGGTGCGCATTATACACGGGTATAATAATTTTCCTTAGATTTTACAAGTAAATTTGGGGTGCGCGTTATACACGGGTGCGCCTTATATTCGGGAAATTACGGTATAATAATTTATTGCTTAAAATTAGGCAGTTAAACTTATTTTCGGTTATCGGTATCGGCTGAAAAATGCATTATCGTGCATCACTAATTTTAGTAGAATAACAGCTTTATGAACAGATGTCTAGATGGCTTGTGATAGAGGAACCTCCTGAATTATTCTGTGCTGCGGTGGCGCCTCTCTACTGTACACAAACAAAAACACAAGATAAATGTGAATATTTGAATCTCTGGATTAAAACCAAGAGTGGGTGGATGTGGCTTGAAGCGATGGACAATTACCACATTGTGAAAAGTCCTAAGAAGAGCTACAAAGAGCCTCTGAGGTTATTTGGGCAGTCAGTAGCACTCGGTCTACCACATTCACTGCTTTGTGCACTGGCATTGTGCTTATTTTTTTACACGTTTCCTTGAAATTTTGAGTTCAGCACTGGCTGGATTTTGAAGTTTGTAGTTATATGTTTAGCAGATGTTCAATAGTACTAACACAAGTTTGCATGACTTTGCCTTCTGCGCGGTGTGTTTTACAAACACCTCCATATAATTCTTGAATTCATCTTTTCCTAAGGAATCTAGCAGTCAAATTTAAACAGCAATTGAACATGTACTTTTGATGCATAATGTAAAATGTTTTATCAAAAAGTAAAACCATTGTGTTGAGAGTTCTATGGTAAATTTGTGTTTATCACAAGAATAGATGGTGTTTAGGAGCATTGCAGATCAACGTGCAGTATATTAAGATCTAAACATTAAAATACAGTGAAAGGGAGGAGACAACATGGCTCACACTATTGAGTTAAAAAAAAAAAACACGGGGGATGTAAAAGAAAAAAACAAACCACCTCCCCTAAAATATCTGTCATTCCAGACAGATGAGTCATGCAGTATATACAAATGTAGTGCATACACGTCACAGGACGTACTGTGTATAGCATCCACATGTGCAAAGTGGTGCTTGTGTGTGGGACATGACAGTCATGTAAATACTGTACATCCGAGTCAAACATTGAGTCAGCATTACATAGCAAATTCGTGGATGAAATACCCTGTGGGGTAAGGAAAGGAGTGTTCTTAGCAAGCAGCTGTTGAATGATGACTCGCTCACAGAATGACAGACTGATTGTGTGGGGGAAAAACAAACGTGAAGTCAGAAAGTGAAAATGACCTGTGGAGCTGCTGAGTGATTATCTTATCCTCTTGCAAAACACTTATTAGCCCACACAAAAGACACCTAGGCACTGTAATTAAATCCTAGCAAAGGACTACAGTGTTACTTCAACATACAAGTGACCCGACTTAAGAGTTTGTAAATATATTTTCTTCATGTTTTGTGAAAATGTCTAATACTATTGATTTTTAAATGTTTAAACAATATCAATTTAGAAATATTTTAAAACAAATAATTTAAGTTACAAGCATTCTCATGAAGAAAAAAAAACTTAAAATGCACTACTGACTTGTACAGGGTGACCCCCATAAAAACAGGCCCCAAATTTGGACATGTGTCATTTCTTGATTTTTTTTTCCCTTTCCAGAATAAACAGAAACTGAAGACTACTACTACTTTTTTTCCAGAACATTGTGCATCATATTAAAAATAAAGTAGTTTTAGTAGCAGTCTCTTTTTATTTTGGAAAAAAAAAAAATCAAGAAATGATTCCTATCGAATTTGGGGGCCTATTATTTGAGGGGAGGATCACCTTAGGGTCACACACTACTACATTTGGAGGCCCACAATGCAGCCGAGTAAAAATGTATATGAATACGCCTAACAACATGTTCCATTTTTGTAGGCCAAAGGAACAAAACCACACAGCAACTTGGACCACAAACTTTAAAAGTGCAAATGTTGAGTAGTTCTGTCTTAAAGGTTAATTCTAGAAATGATGGCTGAAATACATTGGTTTCATTTTGAGTAGGATGCACTGTTCTCTGAATGAGACTTTCATTGTTCAGAAAGCTTCATTTACTTTGGATTTGAGTAGGATTTAACCAGCTTGGCCTGCAAACAAAGAGGGAGGACGCTCAAGTCTAAGAGAAATGGGGCAAAGGACATATAGAACAGACAAAAGGCATTTCACAAAGGACAAAAGGTTTGAAAGAACAAAGAAAGAGATGTTCTCCATAAGTAGCTTGGATTAGGATCTTTCATGTCATCTTTGCAACTAAAAATACCCTTTTAGAAAAAGTATATACCGTATTATTCATTTGGAATATCTAACTTTTATGCAAAAAAATATAAGAGTGATGAGAATTCTTTGAGAAGAGTAATACTCATATAACAAAGTATGAAAAATGTTAGTCAGGAGTAAGAAAGGCTGAAAATAAATTCTGGTTAGTATGTCAACCGATGCTGCTGAGAAAAAATGGGTATTACATAAGTGTGGGTGAATATGTTTCCTGCCTTCTGGATCTTTTTTTCTCCCCAGTCTCACAGGACCATAAACACCAACTCTGTGACGATGTAAAGTGTGATATGTAATCGATGCATATTTTGCTCGAATTCTGGCGGTGCAGCACACAGTTCGCAGAAAATATTCCTCCTACTCTTCTCCTGACATATCAAATTGATTTCTCCTCCACACAGTGTAGCAGCAGATAATAAACGGCTCATCCCCACATTACATTATTGCATTACCATAAGTAGGAGGCCTGCATTAGTATAACAAATGACCCTAAAACTGTGGCTCCCGACTGGGACGCCAAGGCACCCTTGTGGGCTGTAAGAGGTCATCGGGGCTCTATAAAATGAACTTTGAAATGTTTGTGTAACTAACTTTTTTTCATTAACTACACAATGCTGATGTAAAATGTAAAAAGACAAAATGCAATTGAATGTTTTGTAAGTAAAATGAAAAAATTTAGTACGACAGTGAACCTACTCATTTTCCAAAAAATGAGCAGCCAATTCGGTGTCTGCTTTGCAACATAATTTCAGAGCGGAAACCAAGTGATGTTATTCATGCTCATTAGGTAGTTGACTAAGTTTTTTTTTTTTTTTTTAAATGTCATAATAAATCTATATACATGTAGTAATTTCACCATCCATAGACACACTAACCCCCAGAGCTAGTTGCAAGCAATAATACAGGTATCAAGACATCACTGGAGTAAGCTTTTAACATAAGTAACAACACAACTCTGAATTTCTCTGGAGGTTATGGGTGGAAATCTCATAAATGTCTTCTTATCGTAAATGTATAATAAAAGCATTGCCTCTGCTGGCAGCCATTCTTAGTGAGCTTGCTTTGCACATAAGTAATTTACACATGTACATATTCACATTAGATATTCACATCTCGACAATTACAACTGCCACTTCAGTCAGATGACCTGCGATTTTGAAAATATGACATTTTTAAAATGCAGCACAGTTTGAAATCAATAACTATTCAATGCCTGTCAATATATATATATATATATATATATATATATATATATATATATATATATAGAAAATTAAACTTCATGAGATTTCTCTGTCTGATTATAGATTTTTCCTATTAAAATGTCTCGGCTCAACTAAAGGTCAGGGAACAATGGTTGAAAAACTCTAATGCTCTAACACTTATGTGCAGATAGCATACACCATGTACATGGAAAGAGAGTCATGATTTATGGATCTGCTACCATCTTCAGCAGTTAGGAATTGTTAGTGTAGCACATGACACTAATTCGAAGGCTGACCAGCTGGACATGCCAGATACCTACTTGTGGGACACAAGTTTGACCCTCCCCTCCAACAGGACTCCACTCATTAAGAATGACCTTTCGACCCTGCCTGTGTCAATGCAGGCTTTAACCGCTTGTTTTCTGCACAGCAGACAGAAAGTCTATGTAAATATATCTTATTTAGAGTTCCAATGTTTGAATAATTACAAAGAAAATGTAACATTTTCATGGCATATACAGTATATTACATACTCTATGTGAGAGTCTGCTCTCCTAAAATGTGTGTCGCAGGGTGTGGGCTAGACAGCCCTGGCAAGTGTGGGGGTTGGTAGCTGTTCTTATGACTCTGACCTAGAGCAACAGGCTGTAATATCTCCTTTAGGGGAAGAATGGTGGCAATGGGTTGGTCAAAAGAGGAGGAGGAAGAGATTTGAGGCGTGTCAACCTCCAGACAGCCTGGCTCAAAACTCTTATGGTGATTTTTGCTTGCCTTAGTCAAAGCCTTGAACTATAATTATGTCAGAGCCAGAGGTACCTATTTCATGCTATCCCTCTCGCCTCACTGTCATTGCTTGTCCTATAGTTGTGTTCACGTCAAGCCAGTGCTTTCTATGGACTATGCTGTGGTGACAGTGTACCTGAGCAAAGCCAGATAAGAAAGCCAACCCTTTAAATACAAAACAAACTGCCCAGTCCACGCTTAATTTTGCCAGAGCCCTTTTTCCTTTATAGAAAAGTCTGCTTTGTTTCCTTATCACAGGGCTGGATCCTACACTGATGAGTATTGACATGCATAACAGGCTGTGCATTTTGGTGAGTGACTGAAAGACTAATTAGAGAAAGAATGGAGAAGACGCAGAGACTAAGGGTTGATGTGACAGGTGGGAGTAAAAGTCATCTTTCATTTGCTTTGATGCATTTCTGTTAAAATTCAATACAAAGTTACAGAGAATTGTACAACAACAATAAGCTAATGTGCACGTTTTCCCTTTCACAATTACGCAAATACTAGGAGATTTGCTAAGCAAGAGTGACCTGAAAGACTGTTTCATTATGTCATCCATTCATTGATTTGGTTTGATTGCATTTCGTCACGAGTGGAGGTTTTCGTGGTTGTTTTTTTCTCATTCAGAATATTCATCACCTTTGACAATCGAGATGCTCATTGTCAAAGACATCAGATAAAATTTGGAATATACAAAAAACATACAAATGCAGCATATGCCTAAAATGAATAAACCGACAGAGCATTAGGGCAAACAGTCGAACAAAACTGTATATGCAAATCCTGTATCTTTTACAGCTACGATAATAGAAAAAAATAATCTTTAAACACAAAAATATAACACCACTTACACGTGCGGTCATTGTGTGTCACGCTACGGGTGTACAGCAAATAAACTATGTTAGACTCAAAAACAGATACCGTAAAAGGTAGCTAAGAAAATAGGCACACACTTTTTTTTTTCAGGTTCTGTACCTGTTCAATCGGTTGCTGTCTTTCTCTTTTCTCTGTCTGAGACTCGGATGAGGCCCGCTTCACTTCCTGGCCTGAGTCCATTAAAGCTTGTTTCTCTAATGGCCGTGCAAAGCACAGTGGGTAGCCAATGCATGACGAGTACTCGGGGCTATATGAGATAAGCGTATTTTATTGGCTATCATAGTACTGGCATTTAAAAACGTCGTCTGGGATATGCTGGCTTTTATTCACGTTTTTCTCCACTATTACACATTGGAAAAAGGAAATTCTGTCCTTTATATTAAGAGTTTTTTCCAATGGGATGCTCATGATCAAGTGTTGTCGATCCCTCTAATAGAGATACAGTATTTGTTGTTAAAAAAAAAGAATCAAAACTCTCTTTATTAACATGTTGGTAGAAATCAATCAACTTGTCTGTGGAAAAAATATCATCCTTCTTTGGCCTCGTGTTGTACCTCGAATTTAATTTTCGGGAACACAATGAACCGAAGGGCAAACAATCGGAGCCATAAGGTGTGACTGACGAGATGTTTTAAAACTGTCCCTTTAACTAAGAGAATGATTATTACCAATGTAACCTGGGGAAACAATGTAGCAAATAATGGCCCTCACACAAAGGTTGTAAAAAAAAAAAAATAATAATAAATTTAAAAAAAAAAAATTTTTTTAAACCAGCAGAGTTTCTCTTTTTTTCCTGATAGCTACTGGATACAAAAAGAGAGAGCAGGATAGCAGAGGGAGCATTGGGTCATGAAACCTCTTGGCCAATGTGGCTGAACAGTATACTCTTCCAGCCAAATTTGAGTATAGTTGCCCACAGTAAATCATCATTACCGAACCACTTAACTGCCTCATACTTTCACAATTGTACGACAATAAATATGGCTGTCTGTGTACATGTTGGATTTTGGCAAAATTTGTGAATATGGACAATGTTTACCATGTGTTGACAAAAAACACCCAAAATATTAATTGTTGAACTGAACCATGAATAATACTGGAGGCGAATTGAACATGAGGTGTTCAATTCGCTAATTAGCAATGTTAACTCAAAACTTGGCATTATTATATGTGTATAGTGGATCTCCACTTATTTGTCATCATTTGTTGTCAAAATTACTACATTGTTATGTCTTGGCGTTTGCTTGTTTGGTTAAATAAATAGTTTAATTATTTAATCCTGTAATTTCAGTAGTTAATATCCACGCATTAGAAAGTCATTTAAAAATCCTTAAAATTATTCTGTATATAACGCGTAATTCATTGTTTAATACTTAGGAAATTATTGACCGTTTTACCTTTGTTCCTGTCCTGATAACAATCCGCCCATTGATTCCTATCTGTTTAATGGTGTTGGTCATGATAGCATTGAAGCAATTTTCAAAATTAAGTTGGATGCTTAAAAATATTTGTGGTCTTCAGTATCTTAGTGTGGTCTTCAGTATCTTAGTGTTTTTGAAACAGACTTTCTTTGGGATCCTTGATCACCTTGACACGTTTGGTTTCCCTGCATTTAACACACTTTTCAAAAATAAATAAATAAATGAATAAATAAAGCATCTTTTCTCCTCCTTATTTTGCAACGTTTTATCTGACGAGATGTGTCACAACTATTGAATGATTTCGCCGGTACATTCTGCTTTACTTTTTTGGACAAAGACGGGGGGCAAAACTCAGTCTATTTTGCACCATTAAAGGGCCCGGAGTGTGTCGAAATATATTTTTCTTTCATACATTTCATTTGTGTTTCTGCAATGCTGACTCTCACTAGATTTCCCTCCACTGACATACGTACCGTATTTTTCGGACTATAAGTCACACCTGAGTATAAGTCGCACCAGCCATAAAATGCCCAACGAAGAGGAAAAAAACATATATAAGTCGCTCCGGAGTATACGTCGCATTTTGGGGGGAAATTTACTTGATAAAATCCAACACATAGAACAGATATGTCATCTTGAAAGGCAATTTAAAATAAAAATACAATAGAGAACAACATGCTAAATAAGTTTACAGTATGATAATGTTACATAATGGATGAACAACGAAATTCGAACGTTGCCGGTATGTTAACGTAACATAGCTGTAAAGAGTTATTCAGATAACTATAGCAAAAAGAACATGCAAATAAGTTTACCAAACCATCAGTGCCACCCCAAAACACCAAAGTAACATGTGAAATGATATAATAATGTGTTAATAATTTCACACATAAGTCGCTTCAGAGTATGAGTCGCACCCCCAGCTAAACTATGAAAAAAACTGCGACTCACAGTCCGAAAATATGGTAAGCAATATGGACTGGATTGGCAGGTGTTGTTTTCTTTATACCGCAGTTGTTTATACTATGTGTGATACGACCGGAGTACAATGTGTTTATACAGACAGCCCTTAAAGTGGGGGCTTTTGACCGATGCTTTTGACACGGGGTGACTACCACCTATGAAATTTGCTCTTCACCAAGATAGCGAGAATGGAAAAATATTTTACTCTCTGCAGGTTGTTTCAATTTTCCACTGGCAATGTGGCAAGTGGGCAGCTGGGATAACCTTGTGACATAGTTTTAGATTTTGTAGATATACTGTAGTAGATAATTTTTCTTAACGTTATGGTGGAAAGGGCTTTGATATTAGGCAATACACACACTTTACATAAAGGCATTAAAAACATCTAAATTTAACAGTAGTGTTATAAAAAAATACATGCTTAAAGATTTGTTTCTCTCATCACTAGCAACTTGCAACAGATTTAAATTGTATAGAGTGCAACATTCACAACAGATATACTAGTATATTTTAATAGCTGTTGTATGTATAAAAAGTAGATCCTATTGTGGTGAATATAATAAGCTCGATTGATGATTGATGAATGACTATACTGGTTCCTCCTACTCCTTACGCTCAGGATCGCTGCCTTGGCATGTTTGAGAAACAGTGGCCTACTTTGCAGCACTTGCAAACTGACATGACAAGGAGTGAACTTAGACATAAAGCTGAACGCTAGGAAAACAGTTAATGTAAGTACAAATAAGAGCAGCCTTTGTAAAAGATTAGCTGCAGCTTTCATGTTAGGTATCTTTAAACAACTCTAATCTTAGAACACAATGGCTGAATTACTTGCTCATACAAAAACAGTTAATACATGTTTTGTTGACATGATCCAAATAGCTCATGTGGAATGAGTCACACCCAATACACACACAAACGCATGCATGCACACGCAGAACATTGACACTGTATTCGGAAAACCACTGTATATACAGAGGTGTCTTGAAATTCGAGTCTTAACCAGTGTCGACAAACAATTTTTCCATGACAATGACGTGTCCTGGGTAGGCATGTGCCGGTATGAGATTTTGACGGTACGATAACCGTGAGCAAAAATACCGTGGTTTCACGGTATCACGGTATTGCAATTATAGCTCCAAAATTTTGAGATGTATGGGTTTTAAAAAAAAAAAAAAAACGTTTTTTCCATTGAACAGGTTTTTTTTTTCAGAACATATTTGCAAATTGGAACATGAATATAATGTGAAAATAAATTAATGTGAAAATAAATAAATTAACAAAAAATAACAAATATTTTATATAAAATTAAAATAAATAGAACCTAGACTATACCCACAGCCAGAGCTCAAGTTGCTCAATAATAGAGCAAGAACAAAATAATTGCTATAAAAAAGTAAGAACACTTCTAAATAAAATTAAAAATATATACTGTATGACTTTTTTTGAGGGGAGAAGCTGAAGTTTCGCCATTTTCAGCCACTGTGTCAACTCTCTTCTACATGATGTCATGCCTTTGTGTTAAAAAGAACAAAGAATTCATAAGTTAATAAGTTAGTTAAAAATGTATAAGTTAGTTTTATAAATGTTAAAAGTCCTGTGCTAAAGAGAAACGCAATCCCAATGACAAAGATTTTAACATGTATTTTACAAATGAAATGCTTCAATGAATCTTTTTTTTTTCTTATTATAAACGGTTTTCAAAAGCTTTATTGGTGGATTTTCTCAAGTTAAAGCGCCACATAGAAATTAATACATTTAATCGTGTAAGCAGGATCTGTGTATTATTATTATTTAATTATAGGTGTTTTAGCTCATTTCAATTTATTTTATTTAAATGGGCTATTATTTATTTTATTATGTGTTTATGTTTTACTAATGTGATGTAGTATTCATTTATATTGTATATTTTATGTTGTATAACTTTTGTTCCTATGTGAATATTAGTTCCTACTTGTTTTGTTGTGGTAGGAGGGTTTTGTATTGAAGACAGGGCCGTGTTGGTTATTATTATAGCAGAGAAGACAGCAGTAAATCAACAAAGACAAGTCAACTGTGCCCCGATCTACCACTCAAGAGATCTGATGGACTCAAAAAGGGGGTTACGATTAGACATGTGCCGGTTACCGGTTTCACGGTTTACCGTGGTGTGAAAACGTCGCGGTTTCAAAACCACTAAAATTTTCCGTTATACCTTAGTACGGTATTCGCTATTTTTCATGTGCCAAAATGCAGCCGAAGTGGCTTGGTGCGGCAGCGCTCACCCCTTCCCGTTTGTTGCCGTGAGTATCAGTGACGCTATTCTGCTAAATAGCCAGCAAATCCAAAAACTAATCCTCCAAACACAAGGCATACTTTTCTTCAATTTATTGAGCTCTCAAATCGTGGTGAAATATACAAATGAATACATTTAAAACGTTGTACAATTGTATTTTTCCACGTGTGATTAGGTTCAACAGGATAGCAGTAGCACCATTAAAAAGTTCGCCAAAAACAAAACACACATTTTCATTTCAAATTCAATATACAAACTAACTAAAACTTACAAAGACGAATGTTAACCTAGGCTAAGCTGGGAGAGCAGCTTCGTCGAGATTTTATGTCTCACAGCCGCTGAGAGAGAGAGACAAGCTTGAATGAAGGGGGGAAAGAAAAAGAATCGCGTCAAAGATCGCTAATTGAGAAAGGAGGTCTCACTCCTCACTTTTTTTTTTAGATGAAACCTTTCCTCAACAATATTTACATTTTAACATTTATAAAACTAACTTATACATTTTTAACTAACTTATTAACTTATGAATTCTTTGTTCTTTTTAACACAAAGGCATGGCATCATGTAGACTAGAGTTGACACGGTGGCTGAAAATGGCGAAACTTCACTTGAGCTTCCCCCCTCAAAAAAAGTCATACAGTATATATTTTTAATTTTATTTAGAAGTCTTTTTACTTTTTATAGCAATTATTTTGTTCTTACTCTAATATTGAGCAACTTGAGCTGTGACTGTGGGTATAGTCTAGGTTCTATTTATTTTAATTTTATATAAAATATTTGTTATTTTGTGTTAATTTATTTATTTTCACATTATATTCATGTTCCAATTTACAAATATGTTTTGAAAAAAAATCCTGTTCAATGGAATTTTTTTTTTTTTTTAAACCCATACATCTCAAAATTTTGGAGCTATAATTGCAATACCGTGATACCGCGGTATTTTTGCTCACGGTTATCGTACCGTGAAAATCTCATACCGGCACATGCCTAGCGACAGATGATCTTGCCCTAAGCACAAATGTACGCCCGCTGGACAAGCAGAGGTCTCACTCCTAGTATTTTTAGATGAAACCTTGCAACCTTTACACAACAACATTCACATTTTAACTAACCTATCCATTTTTAACTTATTAACTTATGAATTCTGCTTCTTTTTAACACAAATGGCAAAACTTCACTTGAGCTTTTGCCCCCTAAAAAAAAAAAAAAAAAAAATAGTACAGTCAATATTTTTCAATTTTATTTAGAAGTGTTATAACTTTTTATAGCAATTAATTTAGTTCTTGCTCCAATCTTGAGCAACCTGAGCTGTGGCTGTGGGTAGTCTATGAGTTCTATTTATTTTGATTTTATTTAAAATATTTTTTTTTGTTTGTTTATTTATTTTAACATAATATTCATGTTCCAATTTGCAAATATTTTCTGGGAAAAAAAAAAAAATCCTGAAAAAAAGTTTGTTTTTGTTTTTTTTTTTTTAACCCATACCTCTTAAAATTACACATTTTGGAGCTATAATTGTAATACCGTGATACCGTAAAACCGTGGTATTTTTGCTCCCGATTATCGTACCGTCAAAATCTCATACCGGCACATGCCTAGTTACGATTGCATATTAGTTTGAAAATCTATCGGATCAACCGTATTTTTACACGAGTGACTTCCGGTCTGCCCGATCCGAGCTACCGGTAGTAGCATTGACGCAGGAGGGTCGTGTCTCTCGTCAAATAATAAACACTGCCGTTCTTTTCGCGTGCGTCATGTTGAGCCGCTTCTGGGACGCATCTAACACGCGGCCGCACTGCGACTGGTGTGCATTGGCTGATTGACTTGAACGCCCGCGTTTCACTGCGTTCTCACGGCGGCCACGTTGTCGCGCCGTTGACATTTCTGGGTTATACTGTCGTACCGTGTTGGTCCTCATTAGAGAAGACGGAGTAAATATAATCTACACAAAGAAACTGACCCAATCGACTCACAGCCTCGAAAAGTAAGGGTTACATTATGTCAGAAACTCGTTCGGTACGCCTCCGTTCCGAACCGAGCACCAAGTACAAAAACGGTTCAATACAAATACATGTACCGTTACACCCTTACCACACACTAAATGTAAGTTGTAGCTTAAGCATAGCGTTCGCATTAGTATTTAGCATAGCAAGCGTCGTCTTGAACTCTTGTACTACTTTTTTTATTTTTTTATTATTTTTTTTTTACATACAGTCCGTGGCGTCCATGTGGGTTTAAATAATTGAAAATAATGCACTGCTTTCCTGCTGAGTGTGTATTATCCTCACGGAGATGGCGATGTCCTGGTAGACGCTAAAATCATTTGCTCACCTATCAATGTTCATTCGAAATTGTTGGAAACGTATTTATTTTTCGGACTAAAACTTTTGAATTTTACAGACGAAAACATTTTGAATAATTGTCGACTAAAACTACACAAAATTTGTCTGAGTTTTTGTTGCCTACACTAGACGAAGACAAACACATTTTGAAATGACTTAAGTATAATTAATACTAATTAAGTATTTTTGTCGAAAAGACAAAAATTAAAAGGGCTGCCCAAAACAACACTGGGCTCAACTTTCTCCGTTGAATTGAATGTAAATGCCATGCCTACTGGAGTGCAGTTTATTACACTAATGAAGAAAAAAACTAAGACTTTCACAATGATTCAAACGTGCCACTGTAGTAAACATAATGATTTCATTATTTGGTAATCTATTAAAACTTAATGGAAAATCATTTTAACACTAAAAGGTAAGTACAAAGCAACCCAAGTAACAAAGGTATTTCTATGGTGACAGCGAGGAAAGCTTCTCAGTGCCAGGACAAAAGACAGTGAGAAAAGTAGGGTTCATGCTCCAGGTTAATGGAGCAACAAAACCAGCCCTGCTATTATAACCAAGCTGTTACCTCAGGTTGTGCAACCACATTTGGTGGCTGTGTAGTGTTTGTTTACCCACAACTGTGAAATGAATGTGACACGCTCACCAAATACTTTGAATCTACTGAGGATCAGAGAGCTGCGGCGTGAATTGACATATATGCACACAGAGAAGCAGGCTAAAAACATGTCAAGACTTGCCAAACACAAAAGAGAAGAAGCACATGACGTTCTTCAGATGAAGAGGGAAGGAAAAAGTGTACACCACGCCTGCTATCAAAGTTGGCCGTTCTTAATCTGGTTTGAAGATAGCCGTTATATTTTACAGACAAATAAAAAACCACTAAACCTTATTAAATACCTTGCAATCACATTGCACAGTTCCTTCTCTGTAGGTTTTTCTCAGCTAAAGTATAAACACAGTTTTAAAGAGAGGCCCAGCCAGTAACGATAGTGCAAAAGAAAAGAGTGCTTCGGCCCAGCCTGCAGCCTCTCCCAGTGCTCACTCACTGTTACATAATCACTTATCAGCACACACGGCTTGCTTATTGCTTGTTTTGTGCAAAACTCTGAGCGCATGGAAGCTGAGCCAAGGATAAATTACACCCTGTCCCGCATACAAATGCATGTGCTAAAATAAATATGTGACACAACAGCCACAAGAAGCCAGGCCATGTGAAACCTAAAACTGAATGCATCGACATATAACCACACTCATTTTCTTACCATACAAATGGAGTGAGCATGCGTTGTCAATAAAGATGGTCAATGGGGAGGGGTTGGCCAAGGGATGTTAACTCTTTCAGTGCCAATGACAATGATAGACGTCCATCACGTGGCTCTTAAAAACTAAATTAAAACTTTATATTTGTTTGTCATTACTAAACCTACAATCCATTTTTATATGCCATTTTTGTACCGCAAACAAGGTCAGTTGACTGGCGTAGCCTACCATTCATGGCAAAACCACTGTCATGGTGCCTGTAGCCGGAGGCCAACATATATCAAACCTGTCAGTTATTGTATGCTTGGTCGCACAGCTCGACTAGTGAGTCTAAAGTTTCTTGATTCCACAAATCCATTTTGCACAGCTTCTGATATTATTGAGATCAGGCAAGATTGAGTCGCTCAATGAGGAACTTTGGAGAGTTATTGGGAATAAAGCAGGATTAGACATGATTGTAGCAAAACACACTATTGAGCAAAGTACTACCATAAAGAAACGCTATACTAGCTGAAGGAGACTTGTCGACCTTACACTTAAAGATACACGATAATATCGGTCGCCGATAATTATCGGCCGATAATGGCAATTATGACGTCACACAGATAATCCAGATAATGAAAAAATTCAACCGATAATGCAATCCAATAATTATATACTTGATTTAGCCTCCAAATGTGCACAACCGAAGAATTCAGCACGCCGCCTCCTCAAAACCTCCCCTCTCTGAAGCCCCTGAGGGAGGAGGGGTTGAGGAGGCGGAGTTACACGACAAGAAATAGTTGAATATTATGGCGGCTGTTACTAATAAAACGACGCTCTCGCCATCTGCGAAACATGTACCGCAGAAGTTCCACGAGGTCGAAAGAAAGCGTCCTCATTCAAAACCACTAACCCAGCATCCATTTAAAACTGCATCACGAAGATTTTTGGAACGAATACAAGGCTGTTGCTAGCGGGAATGCTAAAGCTATTGTAAACACAAGCTAAACTACGGGGCTTGTGACATTACAGAGTCAGGTTGTTTGGGAAAGCAGCCCAAGGAGGGTGGTAAACTCGCATCTAAGGCTAAACACCGGCACGACTGGAGACCGATAGTCTGCAGGTAGCCGTCTTCCGACGGAGCCCGCCACTCTGGCCTGTCCGGCAGGCCGCCGCCACCCCGCCGAGCCCGGTTTCCCGACTTCAGGACCTCCGGCGAACACCCCGGTTTCTCGAGTGTTCCCCACGGTGTGCGAGCAGAGCCAGGCCCCGAATACGCCGCGGCGAACCGGCCAGTGCGGGCGGATTATCTGGTACGAACGTAGCCGCCGCCGAGAAGAGACACGTTTTTTTTTTTTTTTACCGAAATGACCCGAGAGCCAAAGCCCTGGATAAAAAAATAATGCAGTTTACACGACCACCATTCTTCATGAAAAACATGCCAATCACATTTTCACCACGGACATTTGTAAAAGTGATGTCCAATAAGCAAGCTTATCATGACGGCACAGTGGTTAGATGATAATTTAAACATGGAGAAAACGAAGTCAGCCAGTCAATAATGCATTCAGTATATAAAATGACGAGCGGTCAGATGACTTTGTAACGCTGCCTTTATTTTCGGCTTAACAAAACTCAGGCACAAAACAACACGCACGGAGATGCGAGCTCCAACTCCATCCAAATCGTACTGCCGTGTATCAGTTTAGCTGCTGTAAAGCAAATGTCGTGAGTGCCGCAAAAGTAAACAAAGCGCTGCAGAATGGGTACATGACATCTCGCTCTTTTGAGTTAATCATTTTCACAGTGTGCAACAAAGCATATAACATTAGCAATCACTTTTCAAATTAATTTAACTTATTTGTCTGCTCAATTACAGTCACAGTAGATAATCAAAACTTATTGGCACTTATTAACACTTATCAATTTAAATATGCACATTCCTGTTGTAATGAAATAACAATAATATTCTGTAGCCACAAATATTATTCAAAATCTTTTCTTCTTCCAAGTTTTTTTTTTTTTTTTTTTAGGATTAAGTATAATAATGCATTGCTTAAAATAAGGCTGTTAAGATTATTTTCAGCTAGCTATTTTTCTTCTAAGAAATCTGAGAGAAATACACTTGAAGCGCTGGCAGATAATTTCACTTATTTCCAATAGATTTACATTAAAACTGACTAGTTTTAAGGAGTTGTGTTTTGCATTGTATTAATGCTATATATGTTAGGAATGGCTTACTTTTAAAGGTATTTTTGTGCAACTTGGGTATTTACTCTGTAAGTAATTGTTGCCAAAAGTTTACCATTACACAATGTCAGACAATCTGTCATTATTTAAATGTTGGAATTGAACACTTGTTCATACATTGAAAAAACAGAGCAATAAATTATATTATTGCACAGTAATATTTTTTTTTGTGTATACTTTAAAATTTTACATAAATCTTTTATTAGAATTATCGGCTTGACATTATCGGTTGGAACGAGGAGAAAATTATCGGTTATCGGTATCGGCTGAAAAATGCATTATCGTGCATCACTACTTACACTAATTTGCTTGAATGTACAGTCCTGATCTTGTGAAAATTTCGGAAAATTCTTGGTCAGGAAGTCACTGTATGTTGTCAGTTTCAGTCACAAATATTTTACCTAAATCCTCGTGAGGAAAAAGCGGCATTGAAAATGAATGAATGAATGAATAAAAACAGAATATTCCAATAACGCGAGTAAAAATGTGTTTCTAAATACATGAAAAATGTACTTTGAAGATGTGCAGAGGCTGAGAGCAATTTAGCGGTGAAGTGCTGAGTTAAACAAGCCACGAGCAAGAGACTATTAGCACAATTCTTTTTCTTCTCCTCACTCATCAGGTTTATTTTGAACTCTTCTTTCTGGCCTGCCTCTCCTGCTATATAAAAGCTAAGCGCTGTCAGTGGCTTTTCAGCACAATTTCAACTTATTTCAGCATCAAGCTTGGCCAACAAGTTATAGACCCTGATCCCCAAATACATCATTCCTCACTGTTTTATGTGTTTGATGTTGCAATATTGCACAAAGTGTAGCTGGCCGGCATCGATCCATAACACAGCACCGTGGGGCAAGCTTTGGGTTTTGCACCACTAACCCAAAGTAGGTGTGTTCTGGTGGTAACAATTCCACCAATGGCCCGCTGAATTCCTCATCTCTCGATGGTAGTAGCTATATGTACAGTAAACATACATGTAAAATGTGGACATTAGAGAAGATGAAGTTTGCTCCACTTTATAGAGCATAGCTGCAGGGTTGACGTCTGCAGCAGATGATTTTCCTCAAGAACGAGAGTAGTGTCGAAAATGGGGAGGCGAGGAAAATACTTGACACAACGTACATACTCACAAAGCCCGGCTGGCGTGGTAGGTGAGTTGTGTAGACATAGGAAACAAGCCACTCACGGACAGACGCGGACCTAGTTGTGGAGTGTTGCATGAGCAAAGTCAGCAGACATGCCTGCATCTGAAACCAGCACTTAGCAATCTTTTTATTAATTCAAATTTAGCATTATCATTTAAAAATGTTCTTTTCTTTGGCCCAATCAAATATTTTTTTATGTTGACTTCGACTGCACAGTCCCTTTAAATACAGTAAGCTCTCTGAGTCGTTCACTTGCGCGGATGCCCCGGTCTCCAGCTTATAGTCCGCCTGTCCAGAGTGCTCACTTGCTAAATGCGCAAATTTTGCACTCACGTAGACCTCGGTATGGGTATACAGTTTGAGGAACAAAAGGAGGATGCTGGCAAGAGTGTCCTTAAAGCATACACATTGTTTGTAAGGTGTATAGTTCTTAATAATCATCTGTTTTATTATGTAAAGCGTATCGTTATGCAATATAAATAAAGGTTTGTTTGAGTGATTGATATATGCCAACACATTTGGTAAATTCGGTGCCACCATGACACGAATGTATGAGTAGTCATTATGGCTGTTCAAACAATAATTTTGCATGTTGACTAATCACCGATAGCCACCAAAAATAGGAACGATGCAGTGCCGGTGTGCTATCTCCTGAGTGTGACTGCAACCCTGGTTGACCCTGGTCTTTATAATATTTCAGCAAAGTAACCGTTACTGCCATGTTTTGACACTGGAATGGTGTAAACATCAAATATTGGATTAATTCTATGATTTGTCTATAGAGTGTGTACTCAATGTACATGACAGACAAAATGTTCTAAATACCAATAACCTCTCAATGTTTTTTAAAGATGTCATCTTAGTATCTACCTGTTTCTGGGGACAGGGATATGAGAGGAAGGAAGCGGCTGTTTTTCCATCTGTGGTACATTCTGTCCTTGTGCTGGCATGAAGCTGATGGGCATTTCCGTCTGTCTCTCTTGACTCCTGATGTCCAAGTGTATGAAGCTGCCTGGTGTTTGCCCATTTGTGCCCGGGCAGTGTGTGGGACTGGTCCTCTTCAGGTTTGCAGTGCAACCAGTGTCTCTGTGTTCACCCAGGCCAGTCTATAAAATTGAAACATTAAAATCAGGCTAATGTTTCACTTGGAAGCCATGAACACAAGTGACGCTGTGTATCAAATATGTTCACTCTCATCTCAAAGCGATCAGTTTTCACCCTTTAGATTGAAGTCAGAACGTTATGTATTAAGCAGGGATGTGATATCAATTACTGTCAGAGGCCGCATTGTAAAAATGGTATCCCTCAAATGGCCAATATGACTGTGAAAAGTATGAATGTATAATCACTTCACCATAATATCAAATGTGCACAAATTGCCCCTACCTTTGATTATTATGGACCCACCGATTCTATTTTTTTAGACTGTGCACTAGCAAAAGTACATGCATTTGAGTCCTTGTTAGGGATGTCCTGATTGCATATTTTTGCACTTGAGTCTGAGGCACCTGATTTTGAGAATCTGCCGATACAGAGTCCTGATCCGATACCAAAAGTTTTTTGTTGTTGTTTTTTTTAACAAAAGTTCAAGGTGCCAGTCAAGGCAACCAATATACTTATGCTCGGAATGTATATTGACCAAATACTCCTAAAATGGGCTTCATAAATGCCAAGAAGAAAACATGGTAGCTATAATGGCAGCATGCTTCAAATAAAAGCAGGTAAACACGATGGGTGACATCACCTGCGCTATATTAGGCAAACCTCAGCTTTTCTCACACTTTGACTTTCCTTGTTTAGGACTCAAAATGTCAGGTTCTTGCTCGTACCCAGCCATAGTGGTCTATGTAATCTCTGCATGCATGAGCCTTTTGTGCTGGTTTATCATTGTAAACAACTGAGCTGGAGCAGATCCCAGTTGACTTCAAGCGAGAGGCGTGGTACACCTAGGACTGGGTGCCATCCAATTACAGGGCACAAAAGAACAATATCGTTGGCACTCAAATTTACACCAAGGACTATTTGGAGTCTTCAATGAACATAATATGTGTTAATCATGTGCTGACCACCAATACTGTATTTGTTTCCCATATATATATATATATATATTTTTTTATTAAATATATCTATATACATGTTAGTTTTAGTTTAGTTAACCTTTCTATTTTACATTTCTGTCAATTGGATATTCATGCTGCCTTTACCCAGTACTTGAGTGTAATGAATTTTAAATACTTAAGCTTAGACTTTTATTTTTTTGATTAAGTTGTTTATTTTACAAACGACATTGTTCTAGTTATGATCAATGTGATGTGACATCATTTGATCAGTGTCCACATTGGGTGCCTTGGGTGATGAAATACAAAGAAATATTAGAGGTGATGACTGAAAACTTTGGCCAGCTGCCATAAGGAACTCACTTCGAGCAGTTTAGTGGTGTGCATTTGTGCAAGAGGCCAACTGGTGTTTTTTAGTCCTTTTGCAAAGCTCCACCCTCAAGTATGGAGCGGGGGGGAGGGGCATCACTTTGGTACCCTCTTTCCGGTGAACTTTGCAAACACACGAGCTCAAATTTAATCGCAAATCCCCTTCAAAAACTTGATTACGTCCTGTTTAATGTAAGAGCATTTCATGTACGCCGAGGTCGGACGGAGCAAATGCAGTGCGTTAAAGGCATCAAACTTGTCTCTAGAATGCGCACCACGACGGGCCTACGCAAAAAAGTAGAAGAAAAAAAGCCACTCGGTGGACAGAGTGTTGTAAATATCCATATTACAGCACTTACTTTCCCCCCGTCGTGCAATATTCGTCCGTTCCCTTCAGGAGAGGCGTTCTCCGCGGTCAACGCCGGCTGCCCGTCTAGCAGACATTTGAAAAGGACGGTCCCGTTGGTGGTCGCCCCCGCCCGCAAGCCTCCGCCGCTTTTCTCCAGCCGACTGTCGCGGAGCACCGAGCGGGTCGCTCGGCAACCGAAGTCCGCACTGGCGAGCCGTGTCCCCACCACCGGCTTGTCCAAAATAGATCTCGAATCCATTTTAAGACCGAGCAAGTGGAGACTAAAAGAAACCCCGCTTTCTGTAGAATTTAGTGCAAAATTCTCGAGTGAGATACATTTATCGGGATTGTCGCCACTGGATAGTTACTATTTGTACTTTTATGTCTAGTCTACATGTAACCTTTCGGCACCGTTAGGCTACCTGACCGGGATATCCAAAAAGCCGCCCGGTCCGGAGGATAGAAAAGATTGTTTTGCCTCTTTCCTCCAAAAGAATGCCACGCCCCCTGTGCTTTATCCCCATTGGTCCCAGCCGTACATAAACATTACACTCTGGCACGCGTCCAAAGCAATGCCGGTCGTGATTGGTCGATGTTCCTGCGTCAATCATTTGTTATTGTAATCCCATTGGATTAGAAAGGGGAGGTGGGTTTGCCTTACAGTTTACCGGCCGGTGTCTGTCGATGTCGACACATCTGCTGTCTGGGGCGAGTAAGACTAAAAAAAGACCTGCACACTTCGGTTCTCGGCGCAGTTTTCATGTTATTACGAATAATAGATGAATCTTTGGCTCAAACTATTCCAGGCCCAGTTTACCAAGGGTTCTCTAAATCGTAGTGACGTGCAGTTACAATGAAATTTATTTATTTAATTTTTTTCTGTCTGATTTTCAGGGCATTTACAGGTCATTTTCTGTTGAGTTTGAGTCATTGCCTATTCATTTGGGTAATTCCCAGGTCACTTCCTGTTCTGTAACTAAAAATAAACAGGAAGTGACCCATAAAATACCCCAAAAACAACAGGAAGTAACTGAAAATCAACAGGTAAATGACCTTAAATGGCCCCAAATTACTTAAATTAATCATTGCCTGGCATTGGCTGCCACTGAGGGCCATAGACGTTTGACCCGTTTAAAGTGGGAGGGATGGCAGCGAATGATTCGCTGCCACCCTCCCAGTTCAAATGGTTTGGACGTCTACTATTAATAAACTCTTTCCAATTCGTAGCAGAAGCTTGTTTTTCTGTTTATTAGTTGTTTGTAGAATATCCTAGAATGATGTCCTGACCAATGTATCGATAATCATTGTATCGTCAGATCATCGTTATCGAGAGCTTTGTATTGCAAATCGTGTCGCATCGTGCGGTACCAAGAGGTTCCCACTCCTAAATTTATTTCATATTCGAAGAGTTATGTATGGTATATGTGTGGTATGTTTATATCGTTTCACACAAATTGACATATCTCAAGTAGTTCTTGGCTCGAACTTTTCTGATTAAGATTTACAGCTTGTTAAAACAACTAATTCAGAAAATTAAGAAAACTGTGAAACGCTTCCGTTTTGTACACAGTAGGCACATGTGTAATTCAAAATGGGTTGGCTCAGAGAGTTAAGACATGGGAAGACTGCTGATCTGACAAGATATTTTAATTTTCTGAGTAGTACTGTAAATTCACATATATACACAGACAGTACATATTGCATTTTATACTTTCTTGTACTGGGTGAGGCAATTAAGAAGACTTTCTTATTTAAAATGCTGAGAATACTACCTTAAAAGTACCTCGTGGAGGTGCTGGAGCCTATCACAACTCTATGGGAAGGAATAGGGCTACACCCTGAACTGGTTGCGGGCCGCTCACATACAATCATGCACACTCACGTTCACACTTGATGACAGGGGCGTCACTAGGTTTTAAGAACGGGGGGCTTACCCCCATGAGTTACACATGATGTAAGTAAACATAGCATGCAAGCACAAAACTTCACAAACAGCTAACAAAGACTGATAACTTATATATATTTAATCATAGAGGCTAATGCCTCTCTCAATACCTTCTCTCTCAACACAGTATTTTTTTCCTAAATATTTGTAAGTGGCACAGATTACATTTTGGGAACATATGCAACAAAAATGGCTGCAATTTCAAAGTCTGAAAAATACTACTAATTACTCGAATTTAAGTAATATCTGGGTCAGGACAATTTGCCTTACACACACACATGCCCACAAACATCCAAACATTACACATACAGTGCCTTGCAAAAGTATTCGGCCCCCTTGAACCTTACAACCTTTCGCCACATTTCAGGCTTCAAACATAAAGATATAAAATTTTAATTTTTTTGTCAAGAATCAACAACAAGTGGGACACAATCGTGAAGTGGAACAAAATTTATTGGATAATTTAAACTTTTTTAACAAATAAAAAACTGAAAAGTGGGGCGTGCAATATTATTCGGCCCCCTTGCGTTAATACTTTGTAGCGCCACCTTTTGCTCCAATTACAGCTGCAAGTCACTTGGGGTATGTTTCTATCAGTTTTGCACATCGAGAGACTGACATTCTTGCCCATTCTTCCTTGCAAAACAGCTCGAGCTCAGTGAGGTTGGATGGAGAGTGTTTGTGAACAGCAGTCTTCAGCTCATTCCACAGATTCTTGATTGGATTCAGGTCTGGACTTTGACTTGGCCATTCTAACACCTGGATACGTTTATTTTTTAACCATTCCATTGTAGATTTGGCTTTATGTTTTGGATCATTGTCCTGTTGGAAGATAAATCTCCGTCCCAGTCTCAGGTCTTGTGCAGATACCAACAGGTTTTCTTCCAGAATGTTCCTGTATTTGGCTGCATCCATCTTCCCGTCAATTTTAACCATCTTCCCTGTCCCTGCTGAAGAAAAGCAGGCCCAAACCATGATGCTGCCACCACCATGTTTGACAGTGGGGATGGTGTGTTCAGGGTGATTAGCTGTGTTGCTTTTACGCCAAACATATCGTTTTGCATTGTGGCCAAAAAGTTCAATTTTGGTTTCATCTGACCAGAGCACCTTCTTCCACATGTTTGGTGTGTCTCCCAGGTGGCTTGTGGCAAACTTTAAACGAGACTTTTTATGGATATCTTTGAGAAATGGCTTTCCTCTTGCCACTCTTCCATGAAGGCCAAATTTGTGCAGTGTACGACTGATTGTTGTCCTATGGACAGACTCTCCCACCTCAGCTGTAGATCTCTGCAGTTCATCCAGAGTGATCATGGGCCTCTTGGCTGCATCACTGATCAGTTTTCTCCTTGTTTGAGAAGAAAGTTTGGAAGGACGGCCGGGTCTTGGTAGATTTGCAGTGGTCTGATGCTCCTTCCATTTCAATATGATGGCTTGCACAGTGCTCCTTGAGATGTTTAAAGCTTGGGAAATCTTTTTGTATCCAAATCCGGCTTTAAACTTCTCCACAACAGTATCTCGGACCTGCCTGGTGTGTTCCTTGGTTTTCATAATGCTCTCTGCACTTTAAACAGAACCCTTAGACTATCACAGAGCAGGTGCATTTATACGGAGACTTGATTACACACAGGTGGATTCTATTTATCATCATCGGTCATTTAGGACAACATTGGATCATTCAGAGATCCTCACTGAACTTCTGGAGTGAGTTTGCTGCACTGAAAGTAAAGGGGCCGAATAATATTGCACGCCCCACTTTTCAGTTTTTTATTTGTTAAAAAAGTTTAAATTATCCAATAAATGTTGTTCCACTTCACGATTGTGTCCCACTTGTTGTTGATTTTTGACAAAAAAATTAAATTTCATATCTTTATGTTTGAAGCCTGAAATGTGGCGAAAGGTTGCAAGATTCAAGGGGGGCGAATACTTTTGCAAGGCACTGTACAGCAGTGTGTGTGTCGGGGTGTTTCAGTGTGTGTGTTTATGTACAGTATGCTAACTATCTTCTTTGCTTTCTCCACTTTCTAATCATTACTCTCCTCCTCACCTTTCCAGTAGAGGTCTCTCCCCTGTCACCCTCTTTGCTCCTCTGCTCTGACTCCTAAAGGTGACAAAAAGGTGGTGGAATGATTATTATTAGTGTATTATTATTTAGGGGTGTGACAAAATATCGAAATGGTGATATATCGTGATATTTTGTATCCCAAAAGGTTATCGATATGCTCCTGCCAAGAATCGAGATATCGTTTTAAAAAGGTGTCAATGTTTAAAAAAAAGAAAAAAAAAAAGCAACCAACAAGTTTCTACCAAAATCTTCCACCATGATGGTGTCTCAAGTAACTGTAAGGCTGCCGTTGATGGTCCTCGACGCCCAATCCATTTAGACAGGGAACGTTCGTTCATTCGAAACCAGAGCATTCGCAGTCATTCTGTCCGATTTTCGAGACATTTACAGGTCACTTGCTGTTCATTTACAGGTCATTTCCTGTTGAGTTTGAGTCACTGCCTAATCATTTGGGTGATTCCCAGGTCACTTCCTGTTCTGTAACTCAAAATAAACAGGAAGTGACCCATAAAATGCCCCAAAATCAACAGGCAGTAACTGAAAATCAACAGGTAAATGACCTTAAATGGCCCAAAATTGCCTCATTGCCTGGCATTGGCTGCCAATGACGGCCATAGACGTTCAATCTGTTTGAAGTGGAGGGATGGCAGCGAATTCATTCGCTGCCACCCTCCCTGTTCAAATGGATTGGATGTCTACTAGTGATAAACTCATTCCAATTCGTAGCAGAAGCTTGTTTTTCTGTTTATTAGTTGTTTGTAGAATATCCTAGAATGATTTCCTGACCAATGTATCGCTAATCGTTGTAACGCCATATCGTCAGATGATCGTTATAGTGAGCCTTGTATCGCAAATCGTATCGTATCGTGAGGTAACAAGAGGTTCCCACTCCTATAATTATGACTATCCACTGATGATAATCATACGGAAAGAGCTCAGCTCCTGTACTCAGCTATGCGTAAAGTGAGAAACACAGCTGATGCTCCAGAAGGAATTCACCCCAAAGATAGTGATAAAAATAGTGCACACTTAACTCTACTAGGACCTTTACAATGCATTGCAGACTAACTAGCAAGCAGCAGCTAAGTAGCAGCGTTATTTTAGGGCTGGGATGTAACTTTTGACCTCCAAACAACAAAGGTAGAATGTGTTCAGAGATTTTCTGCAGTGTGCAAGCCAGGTTTTTATTTGTCAAACACTGAGCATTTGGTATATTAATTAAATGGGACTTTCTGCTGTCAGCTGGGGGCTGGACCTAGCTAACTCTTGCTACCAGCAGTGATAAATACTCACTTTAAAAAAAAAAAAAAAAAAAAAAACTTCTTATGTCCATCCTTCATTCATCTATTCATGCTTTGCTCTGTGTCTGTCACAGGTACACACACAAACGCGATATAGACTTCGAGCAAGGTCACAGAGAAAACACGGACTGGAATTCAGAGATGTGGGCGTTTTCTATATGAAAATGTGGAATGAATTGGATAACGACACACTGAAGGGGGTCTCTATCTTACTCAGTGAAGTTCAGGGAACCGGACATATTTATGATCATATTTAAGTTAATAATGACAGGTAAAATGATTATTAATTAATGGCAAGTTCATAGTAAATATGTAAGCATTATTTTGTAATTTTATTTATTTATTTATTTATTTATTTATTTGTGGGGGTTTTAAATTTTTTTTTAATGAAACAACACTAAATTATTTAGGGGGGCTTAAGAATATTTTAGGGGGGCTAACGACGCCACTGGTTGTGGACAATACTAAGTGGTTGATCTATCATACATTTTCGTGATGGATGTAGGAAAAACCCGCAGCACTCAGTATAGTACCCCAAAATGTGAACTCCTCACAGGAAGCCCAGAGTCCAGGTTTGAACCCTTGATCTCAGAACTGTGCAGCAGAAGTGCACACCATTCATCTACAGTACCACCACATCTTTTCTTAATTCAAAAAGTATCTCTGTCAAAATAAATATTACTAGCAGCTAAGAAACGTCTGTTTTGATTCGTCCTTTTCCAAATTGATATTTTGAGTTGTGCCGGAGTAACTCTGTTGCCTTCATTACAGTCAGGATCAAATCTTTTTTTGGGCCTAAAATCCGAGAAACTGTCAATCTCTTTTCATTAGCTACATGTTCAATGAGATCAGCCTTTATTCTGATAGAGTCAAGCACAGAACTGGGTCCCTAGTGTGGTGCTTCTGTTGAAGAAGAATGGCACTGATGTGAACTTCTTGCACGCCACAATCTGGAGGACCATGTGTATTACGTTAGATGCCGTTTTATCAAACCAGCAAAACTAAATATGTCATACACAATCATTAAACACATTAGCCTGGCAATGGAAAAACAGAATGCATATTCCTTGAGTTTAAATACATTATAATGGTGATTATGCATTATGCTGATAGCCTTCTCTGTTATAGTGTGGTCATTTTACTACATGATGCTGCTTTTAAAACATTTGTATTAAAAGATAATGTATACTTTTGAAATTATGATATTAAAGTAACATTATAATAAGAAAGGAAGAAAGTCACACTTCTAGAATTTAATTCAAAAACCTCCATCACTTATCCATTCTCCTGAGCCACTTCATGTGCAGATCTTCCTGTGGCAGACACAGACCAACCAGGAGACAGTTTCTCCATCACCTCCAGGGCCTCTTCTGGGTGAGCTGTGCCTGGAACACCTCACAGGGGAGGCTTCCTAAACAGAGGCCTGAGCCACTTCATCTGGCTCTTCTGATGTGGAGGGGCACCTCCTGGATGACCCAGTTTCTCACCCTATGTCTATAAGTGAAATAGCGTTGACTGTCCAAATGATCCATGAAAAAGAAGAAAATGCTTTGGTAAATTAAGATTGAAACAGTTTGAAAAAAGTAACATACATTTAATAATATACTTGTGAGCTATGTTGGACGCTGGGTGGTAAAAAGGAGAGATTCCTTAGTCAAAAAACACAAACATTATAATGTGCCACTTTATTAGAAAAGTAAAAATTCACTTTAATATTATATGAAGATTAATATAAAACATTACAATCTTTTGCATATCTGCACTGCCACGCTATCTTTTTCTGTGTATATTCTGTGTGTGTAATATATATATATATATATATATATATATATATATATATATATATATATGTATATACATACACACACACACATATATACTTTTCCAACTAAACAACCCTGTGCTTTTAGTACATACAACATTGGCTACAGCTCCAACATCAGTATTGGCCCATAACTATATCCGGAGACAATTAACAAATATCATCTGTATGTGCATGGACAGCAGAAAACAATTTGCATCCACAAATGACAATGTGTCTGTGATTACCAATTGACACCCTCAACAAAGATACTGCATACTTTACATTGTGACAACATCTGAACAGCAGCAGAGTATTTTACACATTTACATAGCCATACTATATTTGTGCAGCGAACTTCTGTGTCAATCTAAATAGAACAATGTTCAACAAAATAGATCGCATCAGTGCTTTGTTTCAAGAGAAAGATTTGGGGCCAATGTGACAGTCAGGGGAAAAGTAATAGGAGTGAGGGCCACGCAGCATTGTGTGAGAAGCTTCTCAGCTGTTTGCCATTTTTCATCTCAGACATTTGTTGGGCCAATGCTGCATCGTTATTATCAGCATGGGCAAAGCTTGACATTGACACTCTGGGAGTCCCTCAGAAGTGGACACCAAAAAGCCCTCCCCAGTACAGCTAGTGAATGAGATGAAGCTGAGCAAAGCAAGCTCTGTGTCCTATATTGGGGAGCGAACACAGCTGGGGTAGGGAGTATAAGCAGGGGCAAAAAGTGCTTCCTCCCCATAACTGGAAAAGCACATGGCTCAATGTTGCAGTGTGTGCTTCTCCATTTGTGTATATGTGTGCATTTGTGGAGGAGTAGGCGTGTCCATCAGGTCCGTGTCCATTTGCACTGATCCACATCCAGTTTCATGCTCAGGCTTCATCTCCCTCCCCCATTTAAAAATATAAACACAGTGGCCTAAAATCCCGGTGGCTTCAATTTTTCTTGTTCCTTTCCCTCTTCCTGGTTGCTGCCTTGTAGGGGGTGGGGGTGGGGGGGGGGTGCTTCTGTGCATTACACGGCAAAAAAGTACAACGAAATACTAACGAACAAGAGATTAATCAAGTACCACAATAATGGTTTCATATTAATATAATAATGCATGCACTTTTTGGATCAAGCAGGATAAATTGCACCAACACATACTCATTTCATGGCAGTGGCGTGAGCTATTCATTGTTTAAAAGGAGAGAAAAAAATGAACAGTGCAATAAAATACATTTGTGCATTTACTTTGACATACTTTCATTTCGAACATATGCTACTGAGTCAGAACTTTTAAGCATTTGTATGGTTTTCTCACAGTGAGATCACTTTTCTATGTCGCTCATCATTCTTGCCTCATGAACTTGCACCCATTTATTGAGCTTTTAAGTTTTCGTTCCATTCTCCATTCATTTTTGTTTATTTTTTTTAATGTTCCCCAAAGCTACATGAAAAAGACATTGTTTACAATGAAGGATGTGGGGGCCGGAGAACAGGCTGTGGAGAAGGCGAGGGGCAACCGTCCAAAAGACACTCCATGGGTGTTTTCTTGGGAGTAAAAGCTTGCTTTTGCTATTCCAACCACCAAACGATCGCCTGGAGAACGACCGAGCGCAGACAGCAAACCAGAACATTTACAGCATATTAATACAAAATATAAGGACAGCCATTCCTGTAGCCGTTGAGTGCGATAAAACAATGCTAAAATCACATTTAAAAGAAAAAAAAAGTTCATTTACTTGTGACAAAGTACAAATCATTCTTTTATACCCATACGAGAACGGTCTTGTCTTGTTAAATGTCACCTGTATTACTCTTGCTCAACAAACTGGCAACCACAGACCTGATCGCTTTACCCTGTAAAACTGCCAAGCACGCATGCATGGATGTGTGTGCGCATGTGAGAGAGGAAGGGGTGAGAGGGAGAGGGAAAAGAGAGAAAGAGAGATGTGTGTGTCATCATGCCTCTGGCTACAGATTGATGTTGATAAAATTTGAGTCTCAATTGTTAACTGGCCTGAGGATTATATTGTTAACCAAACCAAACACACAAGCAAAGCCAGAAAGGCTATTGCAGTGAATCTAAAATTTAAAAGTTAAGTTGACTATCCAAAACTGTCTTTGTGACTAGTCATAGCTCAATTTTAAGTAGTTTAGTAGACAATTGACTAAACTGACTTTTGCCATCTATAAGTAAAACATTTGTCTTTACATGTCTGCAAGCTCTACCAGTCAAAAATTATATTGTGGATATCCCAAATCTGTATATCTACAATTCATCTGCAGCTAACTGTAATTCAGATAGTGAGCATCTGCAACTAAAATGCAGATCTGTAATGAGAAATCCAAAGCATATAATGGCATTTTCCCAAGTAACTATGCATATATTTGACATTCCCAATTATTATTAGGAAGAATATTGTCTTGGATATCTTGAGTGTTGTTTTACAGATCTGTAACCCACAGTATATCCAGTAGTACTGTTAAATGATCAAAGAAGTTGCCCAGGAGGACTGCTACTGATAGCAGTTTGTAAAATAGACCAGCCTTCACTAGTCTTCACTTAATTTGAGTTTGAGCAGGCTGACAAACGACTGGCCTTTGTTTGTACAAAACGACACAGCTCTCTCTGCCAGGCAACAGGTCAGTATGCGCAGGGAACCTGTTACTGTTTGCTTAGGTTGAGCTGAGCTCCAAAAATCTCTGTGACATCCATCTGCTTATGTTACATAAGTGCCCCCAGGTTTAGGTGTGCATGTTTGTGTGTGTGCGTGTGCGTATACGCATGGCAACTCGCACTGTGGCCTCCTTCTTCTAATATAGCCAGCATAATTGCTACTGCACTCTGTGGTTTGCACAAAACATGCATTTACATTTTCAATACATGTCCGATGTGCTCAAATTGTGAGTTACATTACAACAAATTAAAGTTTGGTCATACAAAAATAAAGATATGATGGAAAATGACGACCATGAATGAGATTAAAGTCACTGATACAGTATGTCTGAAAAAGAGTATTCCAGTTTTCTTTTCTTTTTGAGGAAATATGTTGGTCCTTTTAGGGTTGAGGCTGGTTCTGAACTACAGACCAATGAAGTAAAGTCTGAACCTGGATTTAAACCCTGTTTGTACCTGATGTCAACACAAATTTGATCGTCATTTCATTTATCTGGAGAAGTCAGAGTACGTTTAGTATGTACAAAAACCTCATGGCAAGTTAACAGGACAGTCCCTGTCGTGATCTTTCCGCATGTTTGCAAGCTACAGACCAGTGACATACATCTCCATTCCATCATTGAATGTGAAGATGGTGGTGGTGCTGGAGCTATTGCCTCCTTTTACATCGCTGATGGTCTCATAGAAGTTATCTCCCCCAGGTAGGCCTCGAACAGGCAGGGGGTTGGATGCTGAGCCCTGAGGTGCAGCTGATGGTGCCTGTTGCTTCTTCCTCTTAAGGGTAGCATTACTAGCCGCTGCGCTATTATTGCCGCCGACTTGCTCGCGTTTACGGTGACTGTCAATGGTGGCGTACGCAGGGTCAGCCTCCGCCGCCATACACTTGGGCCAGACCCTGTCTCCTGTGGGCTCATAGCACGGCTCCTCCTGGGATCGTGCCTGCCCCTGGACCCCTCGGCCGCGTCCCTTTGCTCTATCCCCACCAAATGAGCGTGGAAGGGTCTTTGCTCCATTGCCATCCATGGGATTCTTTTTCCTCTGGGTTTTGCACACAATGGAGTATGTGTCAGCAATCTGACAACACAAAAATGAGAGTTAATTGTACTGTGCTATGGATGAATGACTCTATAAGTGAACAAACGATACACTGTACTGACACTCTGGTTCATCCAAAAGATTTTTCTGTTGGTGGAGTCAGCACATCACTCATCTAGTATCGTTAACACTCTACCACACCACACTCATTTAAGCCGGCTGTTAATCACCTTTAAATTGATGTTTCGACCAAACATACTTCTTGGAATTATGGCCAAAAGACTCAGCCTTTCTTTCATCAAACTGTTAAAAACTTTTTGCTCAAGTAGTCAAGGTGACAGAATTATAAACAATTTTAAATAATTGACAATGTTAACAGAAACCATTTAGACTTCTAGAAAACTAAAATGTTTTGAAAAGCCTACTAAAACATCTAAACATCCCAGGCGTTTACATGGTGACGTTCTGAGAAAACGGTTCCATCTTGGTTCTGTCTCCATTTAAACAATGTCGCAATTCCGAGTGAAAACGATGTCATATTCATGCCACGCCCTGGGGGTCAGTGCAGTTTTACAAGTCGACAGCCAATGACGCACTTCCTTGACAACAACCTCTTCAGCCTGAAAGACAGCATACCCACCTATTCGAAGCAATGGCTCCCACGCTTTTTTCTTTTGCTCCAAAAGGCACAAAAATAGGCTGTATTGGCACCATGGAAAAAGTGCTTAGAAAATAGATTTCGTTCCACTGAAATGGATCTACATGACCGCTGCATTATAATATACATACGTTGCTAACTAGTACCAAAAAAAAAGTTCTACTCACGGTTTCCAGTCATTTTTTAGTAATTAGCGTTTTTGTGTCGGTCTTTTTTTTCCCCGTGGCGCAGTGATATTGATACGGCGGAGTCGTATCGTCAGTGTGTGAAGCCATTTTAGGTCACGTGCACCAATAGGAGACGAGGATTGTTGCTATGGGTTTGGAAAACAAACAACATGGCGGCGACCGTGTCAAGCTACGACACGAGCGAAGATGAACAAAAGATAAGAAAACCGCATTCGAAATGTAGTCAAAAGGCATGGAAACGATGCTATATTCATCTCTCATCTGTCCAAGGGCGAAAAAGGGCAGGAATTTGGCCGAAACGGCATGCAACTTGCTAAGCCTTCGTGGCTACGTCAGACAATGGCTTTCTCTCCAGGCTCCGTCGAAGGATCCTGCTGAAAATTCGTCGACTGGGATTTTTAACGACATTGACTCCAGGTAAGCCACACACACGCCTTTTGTTGTGAATAACTATGGGAGTTGGGGGGCTTCTGGTCAGATCACATATGTAGTTAAGACTTGCAATGTGAGTTCTGGGCTGTAGCGGTCATTATTATGATGTTAGATTGTTAACTTTGAGCAAAAAGTTTAGCTTGACAGATAACATAGGTTTTTCATAGCATTTAGTTTGTTTAAACTGTAGTTCCAAAAACCTATTTGATAATATTATTCAGGAAAAAATGGCAGAATAGACAAGCCTAGATAATTTGAATTGGAAGATTATGTAAATATGATATACATGAAACAGTTCACACATGGTTTATGTGTGTGTGCGTGTTTTTCAGAACTGAAACACCCTTCACTGACAGCTACAACTTCTTCTATGGGACTGTCGTCCATTAAAAGATTAGAGTTGACCAGGATCTGCTGCGAATGGACAAGCTTGTGGAAATATGGCTTTATTGGGACCATGGAAAAAGTGCTTAGAAAATGGATTTCATTCCACTACGCTGGATCTAGGCGTTCAAAGCATTTTTTCTAAGCCAATACCCTTCTAACTTAGTCACCAGCCAGAAATGTATTTTGATGTGAATACACAAAAATACAGATCTAGTGTTGCTGTTTTTGCTTGTTTTAAGTGTTATATTAATTCTGGCAACACAAAATCTTTATCAAATGTCATAAACACATCTACCAAACATTTGAAACAAGTATTGGTGCCTTAGTATACACATAGGTGAATTCATGTAAATGAAATGAAATGAAATAAAATCAAATGCAAATGTAGCTAATTTCTTGAAGGAAACACTCCAACATTAATGATTTGCACCCAGAACAATGAAATATATATTGAATTAAGCTAAAGGCTTATGTATCATATATTAAAAATATCACAACCTACTATGCAATGAAATATGTAAAATAAAAAATGCACACCATGATCATAAATGGCTGAAAATCAACCGAATTGCTACCACACCCTCCTAAATGTGAATCATGGCAAAAATGGAATAAGACAAAAAATTATAGGGTGATCAAAAAATAATGTGCCAAAATCATAAGGTGATACTTAAAAAATAAAAGACATCACAAAAGAAGTGATGGACACGTGTTGAAGATAACTTCCAAGTTTTATTTCATGTTTCACAAGTGCTCAAATGTGAGCACACCCAGCAGCACGGACAAAATCAAGCCACGATGAGAATTCCTCTCAAACTTGTGCATGTCGCAGTTATTGTCTTGATTGCAACTGTTGTTCGATATTTCACATCATCAGTACTTGCTGGACGTGTTGGTATGTTAAAGACAAAGTTCATTATCCATCTTTATGGCACATAACGTATGTCATACACTAAGTGTATGTTCCACCACTTCCAGCAAATATTGATGACATGAAAGATCGAATAACAGACTATATCAACGCGGGAGGGAGGAATTCTCATGTCAACTTGGATGTTGTCCATGCTGCTGGTGATGGCCATATTTGAATACTATGAAAACATGAAATTGAACATAGTTACTTCCTACATCTGTCCAAGGTGGAGTTTTTTTTTTTTTTTAATGTTTTTTGTTTTTGACATGGCATTACGATTTTGGCACAGCCTTATTTAATCACACTGTATATACACAAAAGGTTGGAATCATTCAAGTATGGTACTGTTGGTACACAACATTTATTTAAACATGGAAGTGTCTCATACTATAAAAATACACATACAAATATTGAAAAACGAATTAAAAAAAAATATATATAGAAATAAAAAATAGTAAAACTGTACATGACAACATTACTCCTCAAAATCGCTTTCATCAAAGTCATCAGCCCATCCAAGTGTCTTCTGTTTCTTTGGAAACATTCTCGCATGCTTGGCACCAATACAAATCAGTACAAGAAAGTTTTGCAGACATATGGGAACATCTTCCCGTGTCACAATTGGTTACCTTTCAACTACAGTTGACTACTTGCAAAACAGTATCAGGGGCAGGATTTTTAGTCATCCATGTCACTGCCAACTGCCCATCCTCAATGTCCCACCCATTCCCAATGGGTGAAGGGGCACACATTTTACCTGTCAGACAACGTTTCATGATTGCTGCTTGATAGTTTGCTGTCCTGCAATGTTGGTACAGAGCATCAGTTTTTGGGGGAATAGAATGTTCTGGCAAGATTGACGAGGCCATACAGAAAAATCTGCATTTGGCATCATTTTTGGAATATAACTGGCCAAACAGGTGGCACACGTATTTCCACAACGTGTTAAATGTTTGTAGGTCAAGTTTAAAACTGCTGCCCAGCTTTGCAAACCCAGTCAGGTACTCTTTTTTTATGACGTGCAAAAGAATTTTTTCCCCCCCTTTGCCATGAAAGGCACAAGCAGAGTCACAACCTGTGAATGTATGGATGCCAATGAGTGCTAAACACACACTAGTGCCAGGAGCTGCAGAGACCTCAGAGACGTCAGTCCTCGTTCTGTTGCCTCCTCCTGTGAAAAAATGCATTTTACACTGTAAATCTATCTGCAGACTTACAGCAATCACTGCCACGTCAGTATCAGGGCTTTTATTGACTACAGCTTGATGTTCTTGAGCCAGAAGGTTTATTTAACCATCGTCACCCATAACAGGTATGCAATAAAAAGTTCTACTGGATTCACTTTCTATACACTGTACATACATTTTATAACAAAGTAGTATTGATATCTGGGCTAAAAAATGGCATCGTTACAACACTAGTTTAAATAAGATTTTTGTGAGCATAGGTTAATAACAATTAACCTTGTAGCAAAGGCGTGCGTGTGGCTTACCTGTAGTGAATGTCGTTAAAAATCCCAGTCGACGCATTTTCAGCAATATCCTTCGACGGAGCCTGGGGATAAAGCCATTGTCTGACGCAACCACGCGGCTCTGCACGTTTTTTCCAAATTCCTGCCCTTTTTCGCCCTTGGACAGTTGAGAGATGCATATAGCATCGTTTCGATGCCTTTTGACTAAATTTCGAATGCGGTTTTCTTATCTTTTGTTCATCTTCGCTCGTGTCGTAGTTTGACACGGTCGCCGCCATGTTGTTTGTTTTCCAAACCCATAGCAACAATCCTCGTCTCCTATTGGTGCACGTGACCTAAAATGGCTTCACACACTGACGATACGACTCCGCCGTATCAATATCACTGCGCCACGGGGGAAAAAAAGACCGACATAAAAACGCTAATTACTAAAAAATGACTGGAAACCGTGAGTAGAACTTTTTTTTGGGTACTAATTAGCAACGTATGTAAATTACAATGCAGAGGTTATGTAGATCCACTTTAGTGGAACGAACCAACACAATTTTCGCTCAGCCAATACAGCCTAAAAGGCGAACGTAAAATATATTTTAAATTAAAAATATGATAAAAACACTACATTAAGCCAACGTTCTACCACGTCTACTGTTTTGTATATTTAGTGCCGGCGACTTTGCATGCCCAAAGTGACGTGTGCGAGTGCTGACGTCATCGGAGTGAGAGCATTCCATTCATATGGTTGTGGAGCAATCCCCGGCATCAAACCGTTCTGCTTTGGAGGCCGGAATCAAAAGTTTGCATCTTCGCCTTCCATTTTCACTGTCACCGTGTTAAAGCGAGGCCATTCTGCAATACAATTAGGGATGGGAATTGATAGGATTTTTCCGATTCCGATTCCATTATCGATAATAACGATTCGATTCTTTATCGATTCTTTTATCGATTCTAATTTGGGGAAAAAGAAGAACAAACATTTTGATTGGCATCTAGTTTTTTTAATCAGAAGTCACAACCTTACAAACTCACAACGAGGTGAAAAGAGGCCTAAAGCCTCGATAACTGTTACTGTGGCAATATGTAACTGTGGCAAATAGACAAGAATGAGTAACATTTTACCGAAACATTTTTCTAATAGAAATAAAAAATCCTCCTTTTTAAAATGACATATGAGCAGATAGCACTCAAAAATAATAATAAAGATGCATACTTTCAGATACAACAGAACAGTAAGTAGTGCAAATGTGCAAAATTAACAATTCTTTTGCTGAAAAATAAGCATGTCTGCTTTTTCAGGCAGGATACGTGATCTTTCTGGACTTATGGTGTCTCCAGCAGTGGAGAACACCATCTCAGATGGGGTGGAGAAAGCCTGCACACACAGAAAGTGTTCAGCTAGTCCAGAGAGCAGGGGCAGAGTATCTCTTTTGTTGTCCCAAATATTAACAAGTTTATAATTAGGTTGGTGTAATTACATAAGGACGGTTGGATCTCATGCAATATAAGAGGAATTTTAGCACAATCCTCCGTTAACTTGGATTTGTTAACTTCCTAGACATACAGTAGTTGGGGTACTCTATAGAAAGGCCTTTTGATACTGAGTAGAATAAAAGTGGTTCGGGACCAATCCTATCTCGAATTACGGGCGAAAATATGCTGATTGGGTGTAGTCGTCAGGTGCATTTCGGGAAGTAATTTGGAACATCCACTTCCGGTAGTTGTAGCAACACAAAAATACCACCATCGGATGCGGAGGTATATACTTTTGTGTGAAATCAATAGTCAGATTGGCCCTACGACCCAACAAATTCAAATTATTCAGAAAATTTGATGATTTGTGGACTACCGACCGTAATGAGTATTTTAATTGCTGTTAAAAGTTGTTTAGAATTATTTTAGACGAATATATATTATATTTTTCTTATATTCCACGAGGAATACGATAGACCCATTAATAGACATTTTTTGAAAAAAATCACTATTTCTTTAAGTAGTCTCATGAATAATGACCTGGCCTGTGAAAATCAATGCTAAATCACACGACGACAACTCTCCAGATTAGACTTGGCGAGTGGTCACTCTTTGAATAATCACGTAGACTTAGTTCCTGAATCGAGCGTGTGTAACATGCGTAAATTACCTGACAAAATTCGTGCTGGTTGGAATCCAGAAGAGAATTTTTAGATAAACTGCCAAGCGATTCCATGGAATTGAAACGCACAGAACCGGTTCTCTATAGGAACCGGTTCTCGATTCCCATCCCTAAATACAATCATTGCGTTTCTTGGTGTTGCAGCGTCACCATGTAAACAGCCCCTTTATTTAGTGTTTATCAGGCACTTCAAGTGGTAGCAAGTGTCAGCTTATCTTAGTTGAAATGTTTGAATGTGTACGTTAAAATTCGGACCACCAGTGGACTGTATGCGTGTTTCATAAATTCACCTATGCACAATTTTTTGCCTGAGGAGCCTGTCTTTAGCTATTCATGTGGAAACTCACCAATATCATATATTTTTGGATCGTACCATTTACACACATTGGTTTCGATGCACCGAGATTATTTTACAGCTTGTATACTGATTATGGATAGCTATAAAATTAACATTTAAAGTTGTGTGTCACTGTCTACAGATATTGAATTGTCAATTTCGCACATGATAAACGACAAAAGCTACAGTGAGTCACAATTAAACACCCACTGTCCTCGTTAATAATGTTCCAAGGTCTCTTGGAAATTTGTTTGGAACTAATACAAATAATAGTAATAATAACTGCGGCCAAATGAATGCCTTGCAAAGCAGTACAATCAGGGGTGAAAGTGAGCCGGAACGAGCCGATCGGCGTTCCACCATGAAATATGGAAGCGGAACGCCATTCCGGCATATGGTGCTCTGATCCCAAAAATATGACGGCAACTGTCGAAACCCCATGTTTAAAAAAAACCCTGCCACGCTGCCACACCCGCATCTCCAATAAGAACAATCTACTAACGTCAGATTTACATACACATGTGTTAACAACAACCCTAATAAAGAGCTTGTGTCACGTAATCAGTTTCCACCGATATTCATTATTCACTTATTTCTTCTACGTAGTTCATCCAATCTCTGTTTCTGACATGTCGCGTCACTGAACACATGCAGGCAGAAAAAAAAAAGCGGCGCGGTGGCTGAGTGGTTAGCACGTCCGCCTCACAGTTCTGAGATCAAGGGTTCTTGTAATTGTCAACATGGGTAAACCTCAACCATGAGAGACGGAATGTGGAAAAAAAACAGAAAATCACATTGTTTGATTTTTAAAGAATTGATTTCCAAATTAGAGTGGAAAATAAGTATTTGGTCACCTACACACAAGCAAGATTTCTGGCTGTCAAAGAGGTTTAACTTCTTCTACCGAGGTCTAACGAAGCTCCACTCGTTACCTGTACTAATGGCACCTGTTTTTACTCATTATCGGTATAAAAGACACCTGTCCACAATCTCAGTCAGTCACACTCCAAACTCCACTATGGCCAAGACCAAAGAGCTGTCGAAGGACACCAGAGACAAAATTGTAGACCTGCACCAGGCTGGGAAGACTGAATCTGCAATAGGTAAAACGCTTGGTGTAAAGAAATCAACTGTGGGAGCAATTATTAGAAAATGGAAGACATACAAGAGCACTGATAATCTCCCTCGATCTGGGGCTCCATGCAAGATCTCACCCTGTGGCGTCGAAATGATAACAAGAACGGTGAGCAAAAATCCCAGAACCACACGGGGGCGACCTGGTGAATGACCTACAGAGAACTGGGACCACAGTAACAAAGGCTACTATCAGTAACACAATGCGCCGCCAGGGACTCAAATCCTGCACTGCCAGACGTGTCCCCCTGCTGAAGCCAGTACACGTCCAGGCCCGTCTGCGGTTCACTAGAGAGCATTTGGATGATCCAGAAGAGGATTGGGAGAATGTGTTATGGTCAGATGAAACCAAAATAAAACTTTTTTGTAGAAACACAGGTTCTCGTGTTTGGAGGAGAAAGAATACTAAATTGCATCCGAAGAACACCATACCCACTGTGAAGCATGGCGGTGGAAACATCATGCTTTGGGGCTGTTTTTCTGCAAAGCGACCAGGAAGACTGATCTGTGTAAAGGAAAGAATGAATGGGGCCATGTATCTAGAGATTTTGGGTGAAAATCTCCTTCCATCAGCAAGGGCATTGAAGATGAGACGTGGCTGGGTCTTTCAGCATGACAATGATCCCAAACACACAGCCAGGGCAACAAAGGAGTGGCTTCGTAAGAAGTATTTCAAGGTCCTGGAGTGGCCTAGCCAGTCTTCAGATCTCAACCCCATAGAAAATCTGTGGAGGGAGTTGAAAGTCCGTGTTGCCCAACGACAGCCCCAAAAAGTCACTGCCCTAGATCCGCATGGAGAAATGGGCCAAAATACCAGCAACAGTGTGTGAAAAGCTTGTGAAGAGTTACAGAAAGCGTTTGGCCTCTGTTATTGCCAACAAAGGGTACATAACAAAGTATTGAGATGAACTTTTGGTATTGACCAAATACTTATTTTCCACCATGATTTGCAAATAAATTCTTTAAAAATCAAACAATGTGATTTTCTGTTTTTTTTTTTTTCACATTCTGTCTCTCATGGGTGAGGTTTACCCATGTTGACAATTACAGGCCTCTCTTATATTTTCAAGTGGGAGAACTTGCACAATTAGTGGTTGATTAAATACTTATTTGCCCCACTGAATATACATATAATTCATCTTAATATTTTAATATCAATTCTGTGTTTTTGATGATTTAGGGAAAGCTCCTGTAAATAAACTGACTTGGCTTGACACTAGTTTTTCAAATTCCCTTCACATGCTCAACTACGTGAATACATTAAGCTCACACATGCAAACACGGGACATGTCCAGTATGCAAGCACCCACATCTACAATCGCCATGCCTGGTTTAAGGCAAATAAAATGTGAGCAAAGTCCATTCGCGAACATCACTGAGCAGATTTTTTCTGTCAGCGGGTTGGATGGCGTCCAGATCTTTCACACCGTTGCTTGCTGTTCTGCTGCCAAAGCACTTGTGAAACTTTAACAGGTCTATCCACTGCTAGACTGATGCTGATTCTCCGTCTAAACCTTGCCAGTGCGATAACACAGTTTACTCTGTCTTATCCGACCCTGTCAAAATAGGTCAGGTTACAGCACAGAGCAAACACAGAGCCACTCTCACACCCACACTATCAGGCTAACAAACACTTTCTGTACACCTTCAATTAGTAATCTTAATGTTTTTGCTAATTGTAACCAGAGTTGAAAGTGTCTAGAATTTCTTGCCGGATCTCCCTAACATAAAGTTCGACTCGGACACCTTTTTTTTCTTTTATCAGGGGTGTGTGTGTGTGTGTGTGTGTGTGTGGGGGGGGGGGGGGGGGGGTCCCTATATGACTGTGCGCGAATGGTAGTCCTTCTGCAATTATCTGGCAACCGATTCAGAGTGTCAACTGCACTACCCATAGTGAGCTGGGATTGGCTCCAGCGCCCCTGTGACCCTCGTGAGGATAAGCGGCTCAGAAAATGAATGAATGAATGAAAGGTTTCACACATGCATTAGGCTGCTGCATTACAGTGGAACAAGGGATAAATGACAACCTGATTTCCATTCAAAATTGTATTTTCTTCACTGATTTACAATATTCCATCTAAAACGCCATCTAATTTTTATTTTCCCTAATTCCCTCAATTTTAAAAGAAAAACCTTACCAAAAGCTGAACATTGGCCACGTTTACATAGACACATTTGTTCGGATAAAAAGCCTGCTCAGAATGAAATGCTTCATGTATACAACCCCATTCAGAATATTCTTACCCAATCAAGCCCACTCATAATCCGATCGGCGTGCATGAAAACAGTTTATTCCAAAATTTCGGAACAATCCGTCTTTACGGCGCATGTCTGTGATATCAGTATACCCATTTCTGTTTCTGCTGGAAGCTAGTAGAATCACAGCAAGCGGAAGACCAGGCGGGTCTAAGACTGAACTGGTCTGTCTCAAAGACTAACACTTTGCTGGAGATATTAGAAGATTTCGCAATTTTAAAAAGCCCTGACAAGAGAAAAATGGGAAAAATATGCAAAATAACATTTAAAGCAGAAAGGGAAGTCGCTCCAGCTTGTTCTTCTTCTATTACTATTTCCGGTATATTTGGTCACTCTGCGCATGTCAAAATTATTTGTTCAACCGTGTCCATGAAAATAGTGTATCCGGTTATAATTTTTATCCGAATGTTGATGAATCTGTGATCAAGAACTACCTGAAACACACACATTTAATTGGCTAAAATATTTCTGGGATTTAAAAATGTCTGCTCACTGCAACTTTGCCTAGTTTCGGGAAATATTGGCCTTCGTTGATGTTTTCCCAACTATTTTGTAGTAGAAAAATTAAACTTATTTTTAAAATTCCTAAACAAGATATTTACTGCTAGAATGTGGTTTTTTAAAAGGACGTACAATTCTTTTAAGTTACATACAAAGGAACGGAACAAATAAATTTGCAATTCAAGACACAGCTTCAATTTGAGTTTGAGTGTAATTACCGCTTCCTGCTTCTTTTTAAAACTGGTTCTGCAACCTACCCCTACAAATCTCTTTTGTGACCTTTTTGGATACACAAAGACCAAGGCATGTGAGTGTACACAAACGGTGTAGCGCACATGTCTGAGCGAACGCATGTGCTGTTTGTGCACACCGAGTTTGCAACATCGCACAACAGAGGAAGGAAGTCACAAGACGGTGGGGATTTCAGAACTGGGACGCAGCTGTTGAGGAAGCCTGCGTATTGTATGTTGTCTTTTCCCCTCCCCTCTGCCTGTGTTCTTTCTGTTATGTTTCTCCTGCAGAAGACACAAATTATACAGGCAGCTACAAACTGCAAACTGGGTAACGTAGAAGTGAACAACTCAGGGAAAGAAATCAAAACAGACAACGAAATTGATATATTAGCACCACATGCAGTCAAGGCCAGCGGCTCTGTAGCCAACAGTAGACTAACCTTACTGTATAATCTTGTAAAAGCTTTACCTGACTCTCCAACTTATCTAACTCTTGATTTACAAGTTTTAGAGGGAGAAAAACACCCCCGGCTGATTGCATTTGTTCAGACTTTAACAGACAGTCGTCGATCAGGTTAGAACTACCACAGGAACATCATGTATGACTGTTTCCCGACTGCTAGTAGCTCTTACTGTGCTGCATGAGAGCACAGAAAAAGAAAGAGCGGATTGAGAGTGGATTAATGGGGGAGGAGCTGTTTTATGTGGAAGCAGATGCGGTGGGATATGTGACATTGAGACATGATTGGACAGCTCAGACTTCCTGCTCTCGCCACCAGATATCTCCTCCATATATAATTATGAAGAATAGGCCAGTTGGCAACCTAGTCCCCAGCCAGGGCTCATCCCATTCAGCCTTGGAAGGGCTCATGCTCGAGAAAAAAAAAAAAAAAAAGGGGGGGGGGAATTCTCCGTGGATGAGAAGCAGAGTTTAGGTGTTTGGCAGCAAGTGATGATTATGCTTACGCTAAAGGGGAGTGCCTGGGAACTGGGTTCAAGCAGGGGGGTTGGATCTGCAGGATGCATGTAACCTAACCTCTGGCTGCAAGCAGAGTATGACAGGCAGGTCACAGGGCAACGGTGTTATGACGGCATGCCCAATCGAAGGGGCGCCCCCATCTATAAACATCGCAGCCACAAATCAGATCGCTCTGTCCGTCTGCGTGTCTTTCCTTCCAATCCTCTGCGGTAATACCCCTCCCCCCACCAAAATACCACAGAGGATACACTACCTCCTTTGCAGTTGGAGGAGATGGGTGCCCCTGTCCGTTCTCAATGCGATGAGGAGGTGGGTGCAAAGTGATGATGTCATCGTCCTCTGGTGGCTTCCAGATGTACTGCTCGCCGTTGCCCATGAACACTGGTTCCTAGCGGTACAAGTATTGTAGTCAAGATCTGTACATAAATCAAACTGAACACGAAAAGTACACCAATTATCTTTTCTCTTGTGAAATCATACCATAGTAGTGATATCAATTTCTGGAAAATATTTTTTGGGACCAAAACAAAATGACCACTTTGTTTTGCTCTTTTTGTTTACCTGTTCATTCTAATTGTGTTTAAACATTGTTTAATCTATATTAGCAACAAGATAATTCTGGCAATAATCGTGTTTTTACATAGGTGTTTTAGTTCTTCTGTGATTACGATTGTCACACAGTAAATCATCGATCCCAATTGAAATCAATGTAAAAAACATTCATTAGTTTTATTCTACCCACGAAACTAAAAACAAAACAAAACAAAAATGCTTGTTTTATTTCATAAGGAAAACAGCACTCCATAATATTGTAATTTATGTTTGGTGATTACATATCTAATTTATCTGCTGCCATTGAAAGAAAGGTCCAATCCATTTATCAGTGAGGGATGGCTGTGAATGATCACAATCAACATTAATTTAATTAATTAATTAATACATTTAATTAAAAACAATTGTGCATCATGTTTACCCGTAATTCAATGTGACTATGTGGCTACTTCGCGTGCCTTGGCCACCTGAGGGCAGTATTAAACAGGCCTACTATATGTGAGTCTATAGTATATATGAGACTATATGTGACTCAACTAAAATCAGTAAATCAAAGTAACAGAAATTTTAATATTTGCTAGAGTGGGTAAAGAAAATATGCCTATGACTATTGTTTTATTCAGTCTACGTGTTATGCTCCACCATTTGTATAGAATGATGCTTGGTCTAGAGTTGTAACACCATTAACACCTATGCTAATCATTAGCTTATCTATGGCCTTTCCCTTGGTTTGCCTTGTAGAGAGTCTGTTTATCTAACCTATTAAAAAATAATTTAGTTCTCTTCACTAGTGTGACTTGCTTGAATGTGGCTTAAGATACAATTTGTTGGTGCATGTTGGGAGCGCAACAAGTTCTATGCTAATCAATTCTTCAAAAAGATACTGTTGACATTAGCATGCAGAGAGAGCGAGAGGGGAACATATGAGAAAAGGAAAAATGTGGCTGAAGAAATGCAGGAGACATTTCCCATACGATCGCATGTACTTTACAAAGATATATCTCAAAAATGAATTTTTTGTTATGCACTTCCTTTTTTTAAGACAAAAACAAGTTGCCCTTTAATGCTCATATTGTATCAACCTCCCTGGATTGTAGTTCAAACTGTATGAGTGTTCTACAACTGCAGGCAGTTGAAGCAGTTAGAAACAAATTGCAAGTGTGTGACACATTATCAAAACTGTATTCACTCCTCCAGTGTGAAGTACTATGAAATCAGAGCCAGAATAAAATAGCTTCAAGATGTGAGCCTTATTTATTGGTGTCTGGTTACCTGTTTGCCATTTCTAGACTGACATGCTGATATACTCGATGGGAGTACACGAACACACTCACACGTATGCACACCCACACACGCACCCGAACACGCACACACATACACAGAGGCAACTGGGCAGCTGGCCAAGTTCTTACATAATGTAGCTTTCCACTCTTTACAAGCCAGTAATATGGTGCAGCGCAAAGCAAAGAGACAGAGGACCAACATCTGCACACTAACACATGCAGGCAATCGCACCCACCGAACTACTCAAACGCTCAATTCCCGATTTAGCACACATGTCTTGATAAGTCAAATGATAAAAACAATTGGATATAGAAAGGATGGGATTTCAATATTTGCCAGCCAAAGCACAGGAAAACCTTAGGCATGATCAGTTACTGTTCTTCGAAATGCCCTGGCTGTCACCAAATAAAAACTATTGTTGAATGAAAAGTAGGAATGGCAATTCTGTAAAACGTTTACACTAAACGAATTGATTTTGGGATTATTACATATAATGGTGTTCTAATTTTAAAAATTATGTGAGTCTAAATTACAGCATTGATTTTCAAAATGCATTACATGTACCAGTTAACACTATGCATCACACGCTGATGTAGTATCTCTTTAGCAGTACAATTCATGAAATAATGTGGAATCTGGATAGATAATTTTCAGTTGTATCTAACATTTTAGAAAAATAAACGTGCACTTACTCTTTAAGAACTATTTGGTTTTAAGATATAATTTAAGTACATTTATCCTTTTTTTTTTTTGGGACTCTAAACCTCTACATTTTCTTTCCATTTGTACCCTGTGGCTTTCAGAATGAAACGGCGAATTGATGGAATTTTTTTGGAGGGGGCAAAAGAGATTTATATTTTCTCGTTAAAAATAAAGAAAAGTGACGTTCTCATTTCATTTCCCTCCGTGGCCCCGCGGTTTAGGGTGCATTAAAAAACGATCTCAATTTAAGGGCCACACAACGTGTAGGCAGCTCCCTATGGCATGTAGGAAGGGCAACGCACTACGCTGATGACGGGATGGGATCGGCGGAGGACTGCAACCAAATGGGACAGTCTATCCTTCTGTGTATTCCCCTTCACCGCCGTTCCCTTATGTCGTTTTGCTACTTTAAAATTTAGTCTTTTAGAATTAAACAAAATTTAAAACTCCAATATTTGAAAGTATTTTTTTATTACATCAAGCAAAGATTACTCAGCATTAACAGTCACAGATTTTAATCGAATATGGAGATTTTGGTTTAAAATGGCGTCGATGTTCAAACAAGTCAGAATCCTACAGTTAAAATGTGTGTGAAATTTGAATATGAATATGTTTATTTAAGCAGCACACAAAGTATTCTGAGTAAGGTTAGCCCCAATAAATGAGAAAAGTGTCGTCAGGACAACTATGTTCCATTATGACAACACTCATGAGTTCCTGTGGGCATCCTGTGGGCGTGTTCAATGTACATTCTATTCCCCAAGCACATCCTTAACTAGTGATAGTTCCACAGGCTCAATTTATGAGAACACTTGTTAATTTCAGGTACATGCCTACTTGTTGTCAAGAGACGACCGTTGCTGCCAGTACAAAATAACCATTCTAACATGGATGATTTGACATATTGTAAAAGGATGGATATCCAAATTTTGCCATGACATGGCTCACAGTTGCTACACAAGCTTGACGGATCCCTTGTCGGACGTCACCAAAAACTGTGGATTTTATAGATGAATAGGACTACATCTGCTGCTATATGTTGCGACAATAGAATAGTTTTAAAATGAAGGATATCCAGTAGAGAAGTTCCAAAAAAATCGATTATTACATGCATTGCGATTCGACATGTGGCGATTCGATTACGCTTCATAAAGGATCAAAAAGATGATTTTCCCACATAACTTTATGATAGCCGCTCGTAGCGGAACGAAATTCAAGACACGTCTGCCGCCTGGACACCTTTAACGGACGCACGTACAAAGTTATAATGTATGCTGCCTGTAAATGAGTGAAATATTTACTCATTTTCAAAAGACTGGAAGATAAATTTGTGTGTGTAAAATTGAAGCGCGACCCAGCTGTCGCGCTTTTGTGCGACCGCACAGTTATTTTTTTAGAGCGAGAGGGGAAGAGAGATTCAATTTTTATTTGATAGTTCATTGCTCATTGTCATTCAGATGTCCAGCTGTAGTTTCAAGTCATGTCAATTGAAAAATATCCTGAGAGTGTTGTTATGACCCATGTGCGTCTATAAGAGGTGAGTACACGAACCCTCTTGTGCTGTTTAGCCTTTATTGTTGTTGTTTTTGAGGTCTTAGCGACGAGCGCTAAGCTAATTAGCTAATTCGCTATCGTGTATTTCATATGCAGTTGGTGCTCAACCAACGTGCTATTCACATTCTGCACATTCAACAGTGATAACACTACAAACATGCGAAATAGTACAGAAATCTGTGAAAACAAAGTATATTGGTTAAAAGAAGTCTTATTTCTAAAGACACTTTATTTCCAGAAAATGTGGAATTTATTTCACCTGTGTAAATTTTATTGTATTGTTGAGAGAAATCAGTACTCCCTTTAAAATGGTAAAAGTTTTTGCACTTTCTTGTAAAAATAAATAAATAAAAAAGTTGTTGTATGGGCATGTTTCTATCATTCCTGTTGAATCATTAGGATATTTTAAATAAATAATGGACAAAAATTTGTTTGTCTACCTTATTAATTAGTAATGTACGATGCATCGATAATTGTGATTTTGATAGCCGCGATCATCGTCAATGCCATGATCATCGTTCAAGAATCGAATCGTAGCCCCCTGAATCATAAACGAATCGAATCATGGGGTGCCTATAAGACGGCACACCCCTAATATCCACTGTTTGCTACGACTCGGGGACGCTATCACCTATTAACCATCTTAAACTAGCATTGAGACGACTTTCACGTCGAGGAAGGCCCCTATGATGCTTGATCCCAGCACAGAAGAACAAGACGTTTAACCCTTTAACACCGAACGTGTCGGCAGCGACGCGTTTACACATATCGTCTTTGAAGCTTCGTCACGCTGTAATTACGTCACCCACGTGCCGCTGGTTGGTCTCATTTGAAAGTGCAGAAACTGATGTCCACACCAGTTTTTATTTGAAGTCAAACGACCAAGAAAAACGGGAGATAATGTCATTTGAGTTTTAGTTTTATTGCAATCATAAACATGCATTAAAACGCAGCATGGACCATGTATCTATCTCCATATTTCCATCATTTCTTGTCCTTTTTCAAAACCAAAAGCAGCACAAAAGACTACATATCCCAAGATCCGTTGTGATGTCAAGAAGGACGAACCGAATGAGATCATTTTTTAATAAATTTCCAAGCGAGGCGCCAATTAATGAAAGTGAGGCATGCGAAGCAAGCAACGGCCGGTTGGTTTGTGCGAGCGACCTTAAAACGTGCAGAATGAATCTAAAACTACATTTAATGCAAACTAATGCATTATTTCATTAGCTCAAGGAAGAAGATGAGCCGTATTTGTCGTTTTCTTTGGATGAGTCGCGTCTCGACGAGTAGAAGTGACAGCAGCGCGCAAACCAAAAAAAGAGTAGGCTGTGTGACGTTGTGTGTGACGCAGCTCCGTGACCTATTCAAGAAGTTATATTGACTGATGCCGAAATGAAGATAGTGTTGGGTGGGGATTTCAATTGTACTTTGAATGATACACAGGATAGATGGCCTTCTAGATCTGGAGAAAATAATACTTATATGCAAAACTTCATGCATGAAAATGATTTAATTGATATTTGGAGAACTAAGAATCCATTAGCAAAAGACTTTACTTGGAAAAACAAAGCGGGATCATTACAATCTCGCATTGATTTTTGGTTATTATCTGATCCCATAACTCAATATGTCACCGATGTCAAAATGTTACCAACGCCCCTGACGGATCATAAGACAATTTTTATGGAGTTATGTGTGTCTGCTAGTCATCAAGCGAAAAGGGTTAACTCGTATTGGAAATTAAATAATTCTCTTCTTTTGAATGAGTCATTGGTAAATGAGATCAAACTTAAAATACATAGAGGTTGGACAACCGCGTGTACTGAAAATGTATATGGAACCAATTGGGATTTATTAAAATTTGAATTAGGTAAACTCTTAAGAAAAGCTGGAAGTGAAATGACTAGAAAGAACAGGAAAGAGGAATCTGAATTAATTTCTGAAATTATTTCCCTTTCTTCTCAAGGTGTTGAGAATTTATCACAAGACGATAAAAACAATCTGCAAATTATGCAATTGAAATTGGATCAATTATATATTGACAAAGCAAAAGGAGCATTTGTACGTTCTAGGAGGAAGTGGCTGGAAAAGGGGGAGCAGAACTCTTCTTACTTTTTCAAATTGGAGAAGAGAAATAATACCTTTAATAGTGTCTCCAAACTTTGCTTAGATGGAGTTATTACAGAGGACCCAGGAAAGAAAGCGGAAGCTTGTGAGTCATTTTATAAAACACTATATCAATCTAACTGCTTAGCGAATGATACGGAACACTTTTTTCAGTCTTTGGGAAATATTGCTGATATTGGAGATGCTAATAAAGAAATGTGTGATGTTCCCATAACTGTAAATGATATTGAAGACGCTACCAAGAAATTAAAATCTAACAAAAGTCCAGGAACAGATGGTTTAACGGCAGAGTTCTTCAAAACGTTTTCTAAAGAATTGGTTCCACTTTTATAGAAGGTATTTGTAGAAAGTATTAAAAGTGTCTTTAACTCAGGGTTTGATTACTCTCCTTCCTAAACCACAAAAAGATACTTTGTTATTAGACAATTGGAGGCCAATATCACTTCTTAATAATGATTACAAATCTTAGCGATATGTTTGGCTAAAAAATTAAAGTTGACACTCAATGATATTATTAAGGAAACTCAGTCAAGCTTCATGACTGGCAGACACATAACAAACAATATCAGGCTGGTTCTGGATATCTTGGATTATTCTGATTTAATTGAAGAAGAAAGTTTCATTCTTTTTTTGGATTTTTACAAAGCATTTGATTCTATTGAACATCAATTTATGTTTAAAGCTTTGGATGTTTTTTGTTTTGGGGAATATTTTAAGAGATCTATTAAAACCTTATATGCAAATGCGGATAGCTCCATTAAACTTCCATTTGGCACTACTAAAAGGTTCTACATTCATCGAGGGATCCGACAGGGGTGTCCAATTTCAGCATTTCTTTTTCTTCTTCCTATGCAGATACTATCCATTCACTTTAGAAATTGTAATGTAGAGGGCATTACTATCGCAAATAGAACTTTAACCATCACTCAACTTGCTGATGATACTACACTATTTTTGAAGGATAAATCCCAAATTCAAAAAGCAATTGATGTTATAAATGTATTTTCTAAAGCTTCTGGCCTCAGATTGAACATAGCAAAATGTGAACTTCTACCAGTTAAAGACTGCTGTGATGAGAATGTATCTGGGATTACTGTAAAACATAAAGTCAAATATTTAGGTATTATAATTGAAAAAGACGAAAGTGCAAGGGTGGCAGAAAATTTTGATCCCCTAATTGGTTCAGTCCAAAAGAAATTTAATCTTTGGCTACAGAGGGATTTATCTATAACTGGCAGATCATTAGTCTCTAAAGTCGAAGGTATTTCAAGATTGATATATGCAGCGATGGCGCTTGACGTGTCAAGAGATATTTGTATCAAAATTGACAGAATTTTATTCAACTTTATTTGGAAAAACAAAATACATTACATAAAAACACCAATTTTTCACCACATAGATATTACATTTAGAACAACCGAGATATACAGTATCGAAATAGATCTTTATATTTTGAAAGATGGGCCGAAAATAACATATTCTTAGTTAGTCAATTATTAAACGAAGATGGTCAACTTTTCACTTATCAAGAATTTTGTTTATCTTATGGTATTGTTGTTACGCCTCGCGAATACTCTATTGTGTTTGATGCAATACCAGAGGGCTCTCGAAGATTATTACAAAATTCTCCTAAAGGTAGAAATTGTAACGTGCCAGTCTTTGATCCAAGGTCTCTCTGTTTATTGGTTATAAATGTGCACTATTAAGCTCTGAAGCCTCTAACCATTGTTTGAGAGGACTTCTTCAAAGGGAGATAGTTTCCAAACCTGCAGCAATTTATTATTGGAATAATTTATACGAAGATATTGAATGGAAACATACTTGGCTTTTGCCAAGAAAATATTTATTAAGAAATAAAGTTAAAGAAGTCACACTCAAATTACTTCACAGGTGTTATCCTGTAAAGACAACAATGGTTAAATTTAAAATTAATATTGATACGTCATGTTCGTTTTGTACAAATGCAGAGGAAACTATTTCCCATTTGTTTTGGGGATGTACTTACTCCCACATCTTTTGGGTTGACCTGAACAATTATATTAATTCTAAAGTTGAGCCATCATTGAAAATTGTTTTTAGACATATTTTGTTTGGCCTGTCCAACGTTGAAGAACCAGAAATGGATAAAAGATATGTGATAAATCTTATTTTAATATTAGCAAAATTTCACATTCATTGTGTTAAATATGCTAATCAAAGACCAAATTTTCAAGTTTTTGGGATAATGTTTTCTTTATATTTGGCCGATTTAAGTTCCTGTTTGAACCCCAAGGCTATAAGGACCAAGAGACTTTGCAAACAGTACAGCTTGTGTTAAAATTGACTCTCACCTTTTTATTTATTATTTTTGTTGTTGTTGTTGTATGTATGTTGATTGTATGTGAATTGTTCAATCTATGTTTGTATTTGTTTTTGTGTAAATAAAGTTTGTTGGAAAAAAAAAGTTTTATTGACTGCGCAAAAAAAACAAACAAAAAAAAACTTTATTGGGTCGAATGCCTGAAAAAATGGAATTGAACTGAACTACTTGTCAATATTTTTTTAAATACTTTTTTTCAATGTTAAATATATATATATTTTTTCTTCACTATAATCTTTTCAATGTTTATGTAGATGTGTGTTCAAAAAGCTTGATTGCATGTACGTACTGTATGTACTTTTGGTAAGGTGATGGGTACAACACCTAACTTCACAAAGAGATATCCTCCAAACCCTTTTTGTGTTAGATGATATATGTAATTTTTTTTCTCACTATTTTGCACTGTATATAACCTGTTTTGACCATAGTATGTGTAAAGGCCAAAAACGCCTATGACCATACCAGCTGTTTTTGTTGAATTGTCAAACATAAAACAATTCAATCTTATTTTTTTCTATTGAATGTTTATCCTAACAAGTTGAATAAATATTATCAAGCTTCAAAACGGTTGGTTGAGCATGTTTGGTGATCAATGGGACATCAACATTACAATCTTGAAAAAAAGATTTTGGGATTTTTTTGTCTTTTTGGTTCCAAAATGTGGATTATAATTGGTCAGTGAAGAAGACAACAGTTTGGACATGAAGTTCAAGGTGGCCTGAAAAAAGGGACCCAACTTGGTCATTGTAAACAATTTTTTCTTTGAAAAATAAAGCCAACATCAAATGCATGCAAATTTGGCCAAAATAGGCTTAGGTGTTAAAGGGTTAAGGCTAGCCCTGGGTATTTGACTGTTTCGATATATAGAGGATGGATTGCCACACTGCTACAAAAAAGCTGATATGCTATGGTTAGCATTGATAGCTTGAGTATATCAGATGTTATGGTAGGGATTTTCAAGAGGACTTTGTCTGCTTCAGGCGTAGAATGATAAGTGTATTGTACGTTTTCTTCTTTGTATATGTATTGACCTTTTTTTTTTTTTTTTTTTTTTTTTTTTTAAGTTAGGTGTTTTTCTTAATGTTTCAGACTGCTTCAGAAAACATGAGTGGGATTTGTGGTGTCTGGTTCCTCCGGGTTACTTGATATATGTTTCTTTGCTTAATAAAAACATATTTGATCACTCAGATGTTTTTGTGTAACATCTCTTTATGTACCGTACAGGCCAAAAGTTTGGACACACCTTCTCATTTGAGTGTTTTCTTTATTTTCATGACTATTTACATTGTAAATTCTCACTGAAGGTAATAAAACTATGAATGAACATGTTAGGAATTATGTACTTGGCAAAAAAAAGCGAAATAACTAAAAACATGTATAATATTCAAGTATCGTCAAAGTAGCCACCCTTTGCTCTGATTACTTTTTTGCACGCTCTTACCATTCTCATTCTTCATTTTAACTTCACAGGTATGCATTTTCAGGGTTAATTAGTGGAATCTGTTGCTTTATCAATGGGGTTGTGGCCTTCATTTCTGTTGCATTGAATGATATATATGGCGGAAAACACAGACAAGACTGAAAAAGTAGTGTCTGCTCTTGCACTCCTCTTTAAAAGAAACTGCTGTATTTGAAGCCAAAACAACTCTTGTGTTTGATAGAACAATATGTCTATATGCTGCCATAGCAGATTCATGGCACATTAAGCCCCCGAACTATTTTTAATTTGTCCGTTTTACTCTGAAAACCCCCGTTTACAGACGTCGCGCAACCGCTTTTGTTTCAACCCAGCCATAAAACTAAGGTAATAAATCATATTATTATTCAAAATGTCTGTCATTTTTAGCTTAGAATCATTAATTGATGTTAATATTTCATTAAAAAAAAAAAAAAAAAAGGGACTTTAAAAAATTATTCACTTGCATATTTTAAACTTTTAAACAAATGACGTCACAATGAAAAAACTGGCGTCTGTAAAAAAGTCACGGATATCTACCTCATAACTGTCGGTTAATTTTATTTTTTTTTGGTTACTGTCACATTTTCTCCGAAATGACGGATGATAAATAATCGATCAAAACTAAGAAAAATTGAAAAAAAAGTTTAAAGGGGTAAATATATGAAAAGGAAAATCTCGCCCACTCATTGATGTCTGCGATTTCTGCATCGCGACCCTTGTTATATTGCCATGTTTCACTCATAAAATCCCCCCAAAATCCAGTTGTAGGCATTCACAACTCTGTCATGAGACTCACTAATACATGCTACATGGAGTTTTTGGATCGAACCAAGGTAAGTACGCGATAATATCTCGTTAAAGTCATGGCGTCTGTAATTGTGCTCTCGCCTCCAGATAGGGTTTTGCTGTTTAAAAAACAATTAAAAAAAAAAAAAAAAGCCCTCCTGTTCAAAAATGTTCTTCCCCCAGAAAATGGAGATTTTAAGCTTTCCAATGATGTATAACACATGCATATAGGATTTTGAAATTTTGAAATTTGGCCAAATTGGGGGTCTCAGAGCGGAACTTCAAGTCACCTGAGTGTTTTCCGCCATATGTATGTACACACTGTATATTAGTACTCAAATCAAACAAGGAACTGTAATGTTAGTTAGTTTGTAAACAGTGACCTCTAGTGGTTAACTAACTACCTACCACTGGGTTTGAAGAAACCCCACCTTTCTTCGTAGTTACCTTTGGGAAAGAGTGCAGGTGAAAGGGCTCTAGGGTTTTCCGAGGAAACTCCTGACTGCGATGCAGTTGCGGAGGAGCAGTCGATGGTGAGTCGCTCACGCTCGATTGGTCTGACTGGCTGTCAGCTCCATTATTTTCCTTCCTGTTGGTCTTGTCAACCTTGAGATCACCGGTAAAGACAATTTGGACAAAGCTCAAGAAAAACAGCACCAAATATAAATAAACTTGTGTCGAATTCAAGTCAATAATGTTATTTTAAGACTTCAACAACACATTGCGGACAGTTTTCTGATCCAAATATATGAAAAGAACAAAAGTAAAAATTATTTTGAGGTTCATTGTTAAACTTTGGTATTACTCTATTGACAAATTGCTCCATTGAGACAGTGTTGGGTTGAAATAATACATTTTTTTCCCTGATTACTTTGGATAGAGAAGGTTATTTTAAAAATGTGCAGCGCTCTGCTCGATTAGACACTACAAAATATAATCCACATGTCAGTCATGAGATTAAACACAAAAAAGTAACCGTACGAGTTTTACCTTTCTGAACTTGCGAATTGAAGCATAGTCCGCTGCAGTGGGTTCTTGGGTGACCAGGGGGTTGACTGAGGACAGTGGGGACATGTTAACCCCACTTGCTCCATTAATTTTCCCAGCTATTGTTCCATTAACGGTGCCATTCCCTCTGCCACCCTGAAAAAAAAAAAAAGCCAAATGCAAGCACATGTATAAAAGAGCTGTTCACTGCTAATAACATTGCAGGAAAAATCTATGAAATAGCCAGGCTAGTTCACAAAATATTTTTAAAAACACCTTTTAAACACAAAGCCATTGTGTTTTAACAACAAGAGAAATTAAAATGTACAGAAGATAATTTAGTTTTAGATTTGCGCCTTTTTTTTTTTTTTTTTTTTTTTAACTTTCACTGCCATTGACGGTGATAGAGGCTGGAGGCAAATGATCGCTGGCAGCCCTCCCAGGCCAAATGGATTGGATGTCTATCACCCATCAATGGCAGGCAATGAGTTAAATGACTTTAACCCTCTCTCCCCTTTTGGGGGAAAGATCGGTGAGTGTGAGTCACTACATCTTCCAAGGGTTGCTTTTGCTTAAATTGATAAGAAATGTTTGCAGGGCTGAAGTTCTTGTACTTGTGTTTACGTACATTGCTATTGCCATTGCGAGCCCCGTTGGGCTTAGCAGGTGGGCTTTGGCTGACTCTTACTGGAGCTGGAGTGTTAGTTGATGTCGGGGGTGGGACTGCTGGAACTTTGGGTCCAACGTCCCCATCCCGGACACTGACGCTCTCATACAGGCCGTCGTCCAAGGCGTGCGTCGGGGTGGGATTATTTCGAAGGCCCACCTCGGTGTAAGTGTGGTCTCTGGCCTCCCCTCCTCCCCCTTCTCCTCCTATGTCTCCCTCTCCTCCTTGACTGGATCCTTGAGGGCTAGTGGGGATCTGTGGAAGCTGACGCCCCTGGGAAGGCCTCAGGTCCGTCTGGGAGCGCCGACTGTGGAGGAGCAGGAGGTCCATGCTTGCCGGGCGGCTCTTACTAACAGCTGCACAAAAGTTCGGGTGAAAGGGAAAGTGGAACGGTGCTAAGGTGATAAATCGTAAAAAGAGCTATCCATGCAGTCATATGTCTGCCTTGCTACGTTTACTGCACAGTGGATTGTCACACTGATCGTAAATCACTTACAGTTTCCATTGCAGGGAAAGCGATTGATCTCATGCAGCCTGGTGTCCGATTTGCTCATGGAGTTCAGTTTTGGATGTCGAAGGGTACCTTGCTGTCATAAACAAGATGACGGCATTTATTCCAAACTATTTTTAAACAAGCATTTCAGGGGGACAAAACGGATGAAAATGGGGAGAAGTGAAGGTATGCCTAACCATATTTACTGATGTCCCTTTCTCTCCGGCTGAAGGGTGCTTGCTCTTGCTTTTTCTGACAGAGATCAAAATATGGAAAGTCAAACGGAGCCACTAAAAAGAGTTTACATACATTCGCTTTTAGCAGATACAGAAGATATTATCAGCATTAATGTCCAAACAGCTTTTAAGTGCCTTTTTGTTTTGCATACCAACTTGCTCGTTAAGAGGGCAACACAGTCATTGTGAATCCTTGGAGGTGACTGTCATTATTGGAACAATTGATATGGAGCATAGCCAACAATGAGATGATCTAAGAAAACAGCAAGGTGCTGTGGTGCAGGTGTGAATGTTATACTCTGCCCCCTCATCTCAATTAGCATGAGGTTTGTTGGAATGAGGCATATTTTCTCCATTACACCATATGCCTAATACACTGTATGATTTTTACTAGTTCAGGGGGCCCCAAACAATTCCACATCGGGCCCGATTGGGTGCAGAGTGCATCAGAAACATGAACCTAAATTAAGCAACTCACATCAATTAATTTATTTGTTTATGAATTTGTATTCATGTCCAAATGCGTATTCTCTCAATTTTCAGGATTTTTTTCTGGCTGCGCTGCTTCCATTAAATCAGTGCTTCTCAAATAGTGATAGTGAGTTGTGACTAGTATGTGCCGGTATGAGATTCTGATGGTATGATAACTATAAGCCAAAATATCACGGTTTCTCTGTATCACTGCATTGCAGTTACAGCTCTAAAATGTGTTACTTTGAGATATCTGGTTTGGAAAAAACCCCCCCCCATTGAACAGGATTTGTATTTTTCAAAACATATTAGCTAATTGGAACATAAGTATAATGTTAAGTTAAAACACATTTATAAAACAACAAAAAATAATGGAAATTTTCTAAATTAAAATAAATGCAGACCTTTATGTGAGCTTTAACCCGCAGCCACAGCTCAACATTATTACCTTCAGAACAAAAGTGATCGAATTATTTTCCTCAAAAACCACGTGCATATGACTCGTATCATATTTACATTATACACACACTCTCTCAACACAGACAGTTACCAGAGAGAAAAAAAAACACGTTTTTTCACTCCTAGACACACTAAACACGCTGGAGTTAACTCTCGTAGCTGGTGGAAAACGTTCAGTGTTTAGTAAAAAAAAAAAAAAACTATTCCACATCGGACCGCAGTGGGTGCAGAGCGCATCAGAAACACGAACCTACATTAAGCAACTCAAATCAATGAATTCATTTGTTACATGAATTTGTATTCATTTCCAAATGCGTATTCTCTCAATTATTAGGATTTTTTCTAGCTGCGTTGCTTCCATTAAATCAGTTGTTCTCAAATAGTGATAGTGGGTTGTGACTACTATGTGCCTGTATGAGATTCTGACGGTATGATAACTATAGGCCAAAATATCACGGTTTCACGGTATCACTGTATTGCAGTTACAGCTCTAAAATGTGTTAGAGATATCTGGTTTGAAAAAAAAAGTCCCCCCACCCATTGAACATGGTTTGTGTTTTTCAAAACATATTAGCAAATTGGAACACAAGTATAACGTTAAGTTAAAACACTTTTATAAACTAACAAAAAATAATGGAAATTTTCTAAATAAAATTAAAATAAATGCAGACCTTTAGGTGAGCTTTAACCCGCAGCTATAGCTCAACATTATTACCATCAGAACAAAAGTGATCGAATTATTTTCCTCAAAAACCACATGCGTATGACTCGTATCATGTTTACATTATACACACACTCTCTCAACACAGACAGTTACCAGAGAGAAAAAAACCCACCACGTTTTATTACTCCTAGACACACTAAACACGCTGGAGTTAACTTTCTTAGCTGGTGGAAAACGTTCAGTGTTTACTAAAAAAAAAAAAAAATCACGGTTTCACGGTATCACTGTATTGCAGTTACAGCTCTAAAATGTGTTACTTTGAGATATTTGGTTTGAAAAAAAAATTTTTCCCCTCCATTGAACATGATTTGTGTTTTTCAAAACATATTAGCAAATTGGAACGTAAGTATAATGTTAAGTTAAAACACTTTTATAAACTAACAAAAAATAATGGAAACATTCTAAATAAAATTAAAATAAATGCAGACCTTTGGGTGAGCCTTAGCCCGCAGCCACAGCTGAACATTATTACCATCAGAACAAAAGTAATTGAACTATTTTCCATAAAAACCACGTGCGTATGACTCGTATCATATTTACATCAAACACACTCTCTCAACACAGTTAACAGAGAGAAAAAAAAAACACCACGTTTTATCACTCCCAGAAACACTAAACACGCTGGAGTTAACTCTCGTAGCTGGTGGGAAACGTTCAGTGTTTACTAACCTTTAACTTTATATAAATGCGAAATCATATTGGAGGTATTGCCTCCTTGACAGCCATTTCGCAAACTTGTTTTATATGTTGGTTGGCCCTACTCCTCTAAGCCGTGTCCGTCCGGAACTTTTCTGTAGCCGAAGCATTCCCATACCAGTGATTTGGTTTTCTTCGATGGGGAAAAAAAGCTCAGGAGTTTCAGCTCCTCCAGCCTTAGTGTATTACAGCTGACTTACTGACTCCGAGCAACAACAGGTGGGGGAGGGTTGAGATTTGGAGCTGCAAGCGAGAGATTTCTCCCTGCATTTTTTGGGACATAAAAAATAGCTAATACCATAGAGGACGGTATGACAGAAAATTTTTGCTTTTTGAATTTTGGTTTTGAAACTGTGACGTTTTCATACCACGGTATACTTTGAAACAGGTAATCGGCACGTCTAGTTGTTACCCCCCAAATTACATGGGAGACGTCATATTTGGTTGTATATTGGATATCGATATTTGGAATGTAACTTTTGGTCCATCTCGCCCAGCCCTAATGTAAATGTGACCTGTCCTGTCCAGTCCAAGGTGTACCCATCTGTTACTGAAAGTAAATTGGTATAGGCTTCAACTTATCCGTTTCCTTGACTTATTGGCTGCCAGTGGCAGCAATCGATGTCCGACTGATCTTTCACTGACCGGTCTCAAAGTTAAAACAATTCGGATGTCTATGACCATCAATGATCGCTTGCAGCCTTCCCAGTCCAAATGGATTTGGTGTTTATCATCCGTCAATATCAGCCAATGCATTAATACAGACAGACTAGCATTATAAAAAGCATCTATGTAGTATGTAGATGGGTGTTGTTTAGTATCGTGTGACTGCGCTCTCACCTTTGGCAGCCCACGCATACGAGGACAATGAGAATCGTGACCACAAATGCAGACGCTGCCGCGATAGCACCCAGGAGCAGCAGGTTTTTGTAGGGAGGGTCCTCAAGGTTTGTCCCTTCGCTGTCGGCCATGACACACGCTCTTTTGACACCCACTCACTTCAGCTCTCAGCTCAAACTCTGCCACACAAACTCTCAGCTCAGAAAAACCTGCAGAGACAGAGGGAGGAAGAAAGATGCAGCGGGTGAAAGAAATGAGAGATAAGACAAAATGCAGCAGAGACCGAGAAATGCTTTATGTGCTTGGCATGCCTCTGGCTTTCCGTCACCGTCTCTTTCTGACATTTCAGTTGCTATTTTTGACTCTCGCAGAGAATAATTCACAGGAAATAGAACACCTAACAAGGCAGTCAAGATGCGCTTGCCGAGAAATAAAAAAAAAAGGTTTAACCAACACCTTTTTATTCTGTTGTTAAAAAAAGATCAAATGGTGTTGTAGTGTTCGTTTGAGTCGTCAGAGATTCTTCTTGTTAGTTTTGCAGCAAAACTAACTGAGCTCCCCAGAGTTTTGTGTCTCACCGGGGTAAGGACCACATCCACTACTTTTAGTCTGAAAAAATAGCTTTAATCACAAGTTGACAACTTAGTTTTTGACATTCATTTTATTCTGCTAGTCATATTGGAATACAACAGATAATACAAAAGTTCAAGGGACTTTCTGAATACGATGAATGACACAGTGAGGCCTACCTATCACGACAATTACTGTATCTTATCACGTCAAATTTAAAATGGCCAATGATTTTGTTTTTCAGGGTGAGATAAGGTAGGAATTTGAGTGTTTGGAATTTATATGTGTTAAACTATTGTATTTGACTATTTGGTTGGATCCAAAAGTATAGCCATAGTGTTCATACTGTACATGGTTATACCAAATGGGTTGTAAACGAAGCATAAAATGTACACACAACCAATGTGGTTAGGATTGGTATTCTATGCACGCATTGCATTTTTGGATCAACTTTACAGTCCTTTATGCACACAGACAAAAACATAAACGCGATGTATAACTATGTGGAGTGTGGACAAGAAACCAAGGAATAATGAAAAAGAGGTTAAAGCTGGGTGAAAGATTTTTGCCTTCTGTTTCTTGGAGATAAACTACATCTCCCTTGCACCCCCCGTGTCCCATTTTCCAGCTTTTTCTCCCCTTCTTCCTCTGGATCTTCTCTACTCTCCTCTCTTTCAGTGTGTCTGCCTGACCCTGCAGAAATGTGTGGCGATGCACGGAGAATGAATTAGCAGTGCTGGGGCCTCAGACAGCCCTTTATAGATCAGGCAGGCAAGCAAGCAGGCAGAGCAAGAACACAGAAGCTGAGAATTTGTGAATGGCGGCAAGGGAGGTGATGAGATGGCAAAACAAATGAGTAGGATGAAAGGGCTGACAGGTGGAAGAAGGCCAGGTCGAAGGTGAACACGTAAAAACGGGGAGGGTGTCTTACTTAAAACACAGTGAGAAGCAGAAGGGTTTGGGTCGATGACAGGGAAGACGCTGACTGGATGAGATGAAGATGAAGAGAGCGAAAGGAAAGAGCCGGGACGCCTGCGACGAGTACAGGGAGGGGATGGGAGAGATTGAAAAAAAAAAGAAGGATGCGGCAATGAGAAGGAGGTCACCAGCGGTCCGTCTCTGCCTGCATTTCGTCAGCGCCCTTTGAAAAATTCAAACGAAAATACACAAGGCGTGAGGAATGGAACGCCAACAAGCACGAAGCAGGATCGTGGCACCCGTCTGACAGCACACTCAACAGCATGTAAAGCTCACAAGTGGTGAAACCAGCACGGAGGAGGAGAAGCGATATCTGCATGACGCCCCTGCAGCGCACTGCCATCTAAGGTGGCACAATTCGCATTCCAGCATCTGTCATCATTTCACAACATCATATGAGCGAAATGACGGCAGCACACATATTCTGGAAAACAATGACAAAGGCATAGAGAATAATAATGCTGCCAACAGTGATGATGACTGATGGTGACGATGGTAATGAGGTCAAATTGAGAGCTACAAAGGCATGTTGATGGGTGAATGCATGGAACAGAAATGAGAGAACAGAAAGCATGAGAATCAACAGAGTACTGAGTGGAGAGTTTCCTGTATTTGTAACACAAACACACAGACACACACTTATGCTATAAGTGTTACATTACAGATTGAAAATTTTGAAATTATCGAACTACTACTGCTTATCTCTCAGGTACAGGCGGTCTCTATAAGACTCTGAGCCCCTTTTAGTGCTCGATAGATGCCTAAAAATAGTTTTCTTGTAAGATGTGCCGTATTTCCTCACAGCCTACAAACACGTGCATTCAAACAAGAGAGCTTTTTCCTTGTTAGATTCAAATAAACTGTATATTTTTCATAATGTCTATTTTTTAAAAACATCTTTAAAATGACTCTTTAAGAATCACAAACGGACTTGAATAAAGCCTATCTAGCAATAAAAAAGTATGGCCAATGTTATTTTTTTTTAAATTATTGCATGTTTTTTTTTTTTTTCCAAACCGGTTCTCTGTAATTTTTAGTCCCTGATTTCCTGATTTCAAGTGTGTCCGCCCCCCAATGCTCTAGTTTTCATGCAGTTTGCATTTCAAATGTTCTTACAGTATATTACATCCTCGTGCACATTTTTCGTATATTTTCTCACAATACTCGTTTAGCTTTGCACTTTTATGCATAGTTATGAACATTTTTCTGAATAGCTATCAAGATTTATTTGTCATAGTTGATTGACTTTCAAATATTGGAACACTTTAGAAGCAGTGTAATACAGCACATGTCACATTGTCCCTATTGTTGGTCTCCTCTGTCTGGTCTTCTAAAACATGGCATGACAGGAATTATTTTGCTGTTGTTGATGTTACTCTTGGGCTATTGTTTTAAAGCTCAAGCTATATAACCGCTTTGTTAAAAAAAAAAAAAAACGCTTTGCAATATGTTGTTTTGCATTGTAGCAACATTTTGTCTTCATTTGAAAGAAAAACAAACAAACATACAAAAAAAAAAAAAAAAAACGTAGAGTTAACAGAAAAAGAGTCTAAGGTCAGATTTGGATTCAGCACCCCAAAATTAACTAAGAACAAGTGTTTGCATCAATGCAACATTTTTTGTTGTTGTTGAGTAGAGTAATGAATAGAATCCATAATTCCCTCCACTGGCCTAAAGATTTAAACTACACATTTAAATCTTATTTCCAACGTGTACTTTAGGGTAACTTAAAAATACTTCCAACATTATAATAGAGTAACTAGTGGAGGGAAAAAAAACAAACAAACATATTGTTATAGGATTGTAATAACCATGTCGAGTACAAACGTATTGTGGAAAAAAAAACATTTTAGTTATAAGTATATTAGGACTGTCAAACGATTAAAATTTTTAATCGAGTTAATTACAGCTTAAAAATTAATTAATCGTAATTAATCGCAGTTAATCGCAGTTAATCGCAATTCAAACCATCTATAAAATATGCCATATTTTTGTGTAAATTATTGTTGGAATGGAAATGTTAGGATGTTAGGAAAGATAAGATGGATATATACATTCAACATACGGTACATAAGGACTGTATCTGTGTATTATAACAAGATGGCATTAACATTATTAACATTCTGTTAAAGTGATCCATGGATATAAAGACTTGTAGTTCTTAAAAGATAAATGTTAGTACAAGTTATAGAAATTTTATATTAAAACCCCTCTTAATGTTTTCGTTTTAATAACATTTGTAAAATTTTCAATAAAAAAACAAAACAAAAAAACTAGTAGCCCGCCATTGTTGATGTCAATAATTACTTACACAACGCTCATGGGTGCTGAAGCCTATAAAGTCAGTTGCACCCAAGCGCCAGCAGAGGGCGGCAAAACTCCATAAAACACAAATAACAAGTGGGCTGTTTCACTGCACTGTCATTTAAATCTGTCTGAGCTGGGCATGTGCGTTAATTGCATCAAATATTTATTGATTAATTAAAAAAATTAATTACCGCCCGTTAACGTGATAATTTTGACAGCTCTAATGAATAATATAACATTCCAGTGTTTTGTAATAATGCGCCAACAGTAACATTACATATTATATGTATGATATTAAAGATACACGGCAATATTGGTTACCGATAATTATCGGCCGATAATGGCAATTATAACATCACACAGACAATGCAGATAAAAAGAAATTAAACCGATAATGCAATCTTATTATTATATACTTGATTTCGCCTCCAAATGTACGCAATCAACGCAGATTTTTCCAATTCTGCACCACCGCCTCAACCCTTCCTCCCTCTGAAGCAGCGGTCGCAAGAGTAACGCATTACACGACATGCTTGAAGCAGGAGGACATCATGGCAGCTCTGTCACCAGTGTGGGTTGTCTTTTCCATGTGTGAAACAAATAACGCTCTCGTCATCTACAAAACATGCACTGCAGAAGTTAGATGAACGAACTGCTTACGTCACACACAGCAGAGGCAAGTAATGTATTCAGTACACTGCAAATTTATAACGTCCTAATCAGACTATTTTTCTTAATCAAGTCAAATAAGTTTTTCCATCTTCTTTTGACTGTTAAAGACTAGTTAACAGATGAATGCGTCAGATTATTTCAATTACTTGATGTAAATATCATTGTAAGTTCTTATAAAGCCCACACATTTAAAAATAGGTCATTTTTCACCTAAATAAAAAAAAATGCTTTCAAATAATGTTTTGAACCATATCTATTCTTGAATAAAAAAAAAACATTTCTGACAAACTTCTTTAAGATTAAATACAATAATTTATTGCTTAAAATAAGGCTGTTAAGCTTCTTCAGCTAGCTATTTTTCTTATTTCAAGAAATCTAGGCGAGTGAAATTTATCTGAAGCACTGGCAGATAAATTTCATTTCCAATAGATTTACACTGAAAACAAAGGAATTTAACTAGTTTTAAGGAAGTGTGTTTTTGCTTGCAGCGTAGTAATATTACTGTATACTGTATCTGTTAGAGATGGCTTACTTTTAAAGGCATTTTTGTGCAACTTAGGTATTTACTCTGTAAGTAATTGTTGCCAAAAGCTTATCATTACATATTGTCAGACAATCTGTCATTGTTTATTTATTATTTTATTTTATTTATTTGTTTTTTAAAACCTGTCCTGTTCAGCTGTTTGACACGGAGAATGGAAGTCTAAGTGCCCGGGTAGTCTGAACAGTTTTAATGTTTCACATTGGGAGTCTGACATACTCCCTTTGTCAATCTGTCATTGTTTAGATGTTGTAATTTATTACTTGTTCAGATTTGATGTGAAAAAATTAGCAATAAATTCTATTTTTGCACAGTAACATTTGCCCTTCTGTATACTGTAAAATTTGACATACATATATCTTTTAATAGAATTATCGGCTTGAAATGATCGGTTTTTGGCTGGAAAGAGGAGGAAATTATCGGTTATTGTTATTGATTAAAAATGTATTATCTTGCATCACTAGATAATATGCATTTTCATATCAAAGGCAAAATGTCTTCTAAGACAGCTAGAAGTGTTGCGATCATTTCAATGCTCAGAGTAAGAAATGTCGTGGATGATTGAGAATTTTCATAGAAACGTTTCTTAACACAGTACTTGTCACAGTCCATCTTGACGGCCAATCACTGCCTGCTATTTTGTCAGCCAATCACCTTCTGCTAGTGTCAGTGAGAGACTACTTTATGATATAAATTGTCTTTCATGTTATATATGTCAGATTGTAAATCTCGCTTGAGGAACACACTCCTTTTTTAGATTATTCTGTAAGGACAACTAATTTCAAGTTCTCCATCCCATCCTCTGTGAATTGTAGGTTAGGTAACAGGTTTCGCCAACTGTTACCGGTGAAATATTGAATGTTACAAGACTTTGTCTGTCTAGAATTCAAAAGGAACTGTCACCATGGACACCAGAATTATTAAAGAACATTTTTACCGTAACAGAAGATCCGTGGGTCTGTGAACATCCGCTATTTGTGTCAGTACTGTATTTAAATATCAGTCTGTATCACTGGCTTGTTCATATAATATAGTTTCTACACTAAAGAAAAAAAAAAAATTCATCCACAATTTATCCATTATAACATTGTATCAATATTTCTGCTCTTAAAAAAGATAATCATGCTTCGTTTTGAAAATGCCAATATTTTTATGGTGGTTTATTGAGGGTCAGTAACTGCATTTTACTATAAAGTACATCTAACTCTAAATTAAACAAAAATCCTGACAATTTGTACTGTACTTTCATACATAAAAATGCAACAGTAAGACTACACAGAAAGAATGAAAAAAGCAATCCTGGATGCTTTAGACGGTCACATAAAGACACGACTATCTCCCCCCCCCCCCCCCCCCCAAAAAAAAAAAAAAAAAGCTTCTTTCCACCCGGGATTAACAAAGTCACATCCATGCAATTTTCCTAATTGTATGGAGCAGAATGCGGTCCTATGGATGATTGGTTCCAAAATCTGCCTCATAGTTCAGAGGTATTCCTGTGTAGAGTTTTCATGTTCTCCTCGAGCCTCCGTGGCTTTTTCCCATGTACTATAATTTCCCCCCACATTCCAGAACCAAGGTAAACTAACCATTTTTAACAAAATGGGCTTAATTAATTGAAACTACTGTATGCTGACTATTTTCACTTGTTATTTTCAATTGAGACAATTTGATTTGTTTGTAATCTATTTTCCACAGGTTAGGAACTGTAAATTAACTGATGACATGGGGACAGACCAATAGATTTAACTTGGGACAAAAATAAGAAAATGAACATTTCATGACATAAGTGGTTTCCACCCTGACAGTGACACTCCAGTCTAGAACAAAAATCACAGGGATGGAGCACAAGCGAGTCATGGGAATTGTCATTTGAAGTTTGGATTTTGCTGCCCTTTGCATCCAGTAGGCAAACAAAATGCAAAGACAGTGTATGTGTCGATGCTGCTAATATTGGGTGAGGGGTGGGGGCACTGCGTCTTAACCCTGTGACATTTTTGCAGTCAGCAGCAACGGTATCTCCAAAGTACCAAACATACGTGGGCACACCACACATACACACACACATGCTTGCTGTGGACTAAGACCTTCAGCACTTGGAAATTAATTTTACAGCCTATTGCACAATGACTATTTAAAAAGTATCACATTAAACAACCAGCCTGAAAATCCAACTTATATTTATATGAAATCCAAGATGCACCAAAATGTGTATAGCGTCAATATCCATAGATGATTCTCACACTTTTGCAAAAACACACTTCAAAACATGTCGCAAATGCATCCTTATATGAATGACATGTCCTTCATTGTAGTGGATACTGGAGTTTCAATATTTTATTACAATCCCATTTTCATTGCCCTGCTGCTGTCAACACTCTCCCGAGCAGCAAATGCAAATCAGTGATTTTAGTCGGGTGCTGAAAATAGTAGCAAACAAATGCTTACTTTACTGTTTCGCAAGTGTTGCAAGTTATGAAATTATAGTTGTTCAAGGGGCAAAGAATCACATTTGTTAAGTGGACAACAAAATGATGCGACTGATGTTGGAGGAGTAATATTACATGTCGTTGCATGTATTTTGCAACAGTTTGTTATTGTGTACGTTATACATATTTATTCCTAGGACCGCATTCTTCTGGACTGAGGTTTCAGATGTTCTTCCTGGGATCTGCTGGAGCCACTCTCTCAGTTTGGGGGTTACATGCCTCTAGTGCTCCCACTACAATGGGAACCATACTAGCCTTCACCTTCCATAACCACTCTATCTGCTCTTTCAGTCCTTTGTACTTCTCTAGTTTTTCATTTTCCTTCTTCCTGAATCCTGATGATGGCATCAGCAAGTACTGACACATCTCTCACAATCTCTCTGTTATGCTTTTTGATTATATGAATGTAGAACTGTTAATGGTCGCATGCATACTGTAGAAGACCCATATGATCCTAATTGAATGTACATTTAATGTACATTGTGCTAACTTGCTAACCTGTTGATTACTATCATGCATGTGTGTGTATGAATAAATTATAGATTATACTGTTACGTAAAACTGCATACAAGCGATCATAATGCAATTCTACCTCATTTAAAGACCTTTGTTTCCCTGCCATATACAGGAAGAATGTTTCAAGGCAATCAGAAACATCCAGTCTAATCACAAGCAGGTTTATAATAAATTTGACATAAACATCAGTAAAATCCACAGACTGCAACTCTCAGAAGAGGACATGTGGCAATGCTACTCTGGTTGCTGGTGGGTATAAACAACTGTTTGTCTTATATGTCCCAAAACCCAATCACGTGCCTGCAACGTCCTCCAAAGGCAACCCCTTGTGTTGTTCTATTTTTAGAACCACACTGAATTTTGACATTTCACTCGTTTGCCTCATCCTACATCGCAAACCGCAAAGAAAATCCCAAAAGGTTGCCCGACAGATTTCCTTTGGAGTCGGCGTGTGTGCGTGCGTTTTCACTGCAGGCAAATGTAGAGCGAACTAATAACATCAATTACAAATGAAGCTGCATGATAATGATGAGAAAACCTGAATGAGGGACAGAGTGGGGGGATTTACGCTGCTTTTGGTGTCAGTATGCAACCTAAGGGGAGGAGTTTATGTACTGTAAGTCTGGGGATTAAAAGGAAGTCTTTCTCAGACTAATAAAAATGGAAGAAAGCGACTGGATCCAATTTGTTCTTGCATTCTTTCTTTGATTGCAAAGGGGACAGCTCCGTTGAGGAATTTTGTGAGCCTTAGCTACAATGTAGCTGCTACAGTATAGTACAGAACTTAGCAACTTAGATGAGCCAAGACCCCATTTTCCTCTCACTTGACTCGGCTTAATTAACCAGAATGAGTCAGAGGCAACACTCAGGATTTAAGATTTATTCTTATGGGATTGGGGAGCTCTCTTTCTCTGCTTCTCTCTCTTTCCTGCTCCATGTTTATGCTACATTTCAATGTTAACTTCCTTCTCATTACTTTAATGATGGTGCTGCTGCAAGCTTATGCTCACGAATGCAGTTTATTTTTTTAACACCAGGATTTGGGTGTATAGTGCGGAATACAAAAGGGCATGTTTATCTGTGTCCATACATGACAGTGTAGGCTTTAAAGAACAACCATGTAAATGTTGCACGATAACCAGTGAAGCTGCTGATATCGAGTATATCTAGAATCAATTATTCCATCAATTTATTAAATAAAGGGATTGATGTGTAATTTTCATGCATCAAAGTTTACTGTAAAAAAAAAAAAAAGAAAAATCGGAAAGAAAAATTGATTACAAAACTATTGAGATTTGATTAGTTTTGCCCTATCATCCAGCCCTAGCTGAAATCAGATGATTTGGACGATTTCAAGTCAAACAGCGGCTTAATTAATTATCCAAATAGTTGCCAATCGATCTGATAATCGATAAATGGCAAATTAATTGATTGTTGCCGTTCAGCATCAGTAACAGTAGTAAAAGTGTTCAGGACTGAAGCAACAAAATACAGTGGTACCTCGAATAAAGATTGCTTCGACACACGATCTTTCCAACATACGACGTAAAATTTGACCTGCCATTTGTTTCTACATCCGACGACATGCTCGAGATGCGACGATTTGTGAAAGTGCCGCAGTTTCTTTGTTTTCCTGCAAGACGGACGCACGGCGGATATTCTTGTGAGAACTCAATATGGGTTCCAAGAATGTTAGTGCAGGGGATGAAAAAAGGAAAAAACGCTTGCCATTGAAATGAAGATGGAAATCATAGAAAAATATGAGCGTGGTGTGCACGTCCGTGAACTGGCTCGACAATACGGCCGTAGAATCTCGACGATTCTCCTCCGTCCTCCGTTCGCTAATCTTTATACTGTAAGTTAAGGTGACAATTATTATTATTGTAACATCGCCAAAGAAATCACCAGCTTCGTCAGGTTTTTAATCATTTATTTCAGAATTTCAGAACTTGTGCAACACAACACGCCTACTGTCTGCAACAGGACATTAAAAGTGCAAGTAAAATATCTACCGCACGCAACTATCTCAGTGTTACGTCAGGTACACAGTGCGTTGAGGTGCGGCATGCAAAACACATCCGCCACAATAGAACCCGATTTGTTACATTATTACAGGAATTATTATTATTAGGGTTGTTCCGATCATGTTTTTTTGCTCCCGATCCGATCGTTTTAGTTTGAGTATCTGCCAATCCCGATATTTCCCGATCCGATTGCTTTTTTTTGCTCCCGATTCAATTCCAATCATTCCCAATAATTCTTCCCAATCATATACATTTTGGCAATGCATTAAGAAAAAAATGACTAAAACTCGGACGAATATATACATTCAACATACAGTACATAAGTACTGTATTTGTTTATTATGACAATAAATCCTCAAGATGGCATTTACATTATTAACATTCTGTGAGAGGGAGCCACGGATAGAAAGACTTGTGACTTTGTATATTGTGACTAAATATTGCCATCTAGTGATACTGCAGCCATGCCCCAATGCATGATGGGAAGTGGAACCATGAAGGGAAGTAAAACCATGACTGTGCGTTGTGCTACCAATGGATATATCTTCTCTGCATTGGGAAATAACTTAAGGTGTTAAGACAAAGATCAATTGCCACCTTGCTTCCCCACATTGCTTCCCATGACATTACTAATCATAGGGAGAGGGATTGCAAGGTTTTAGCCAATTGAAGAAATGCTCCAAAGGCTGCAAAAATTCACTCTACTCATTTTGCGCTGCCTTTTATCTCTCTTTATAGGTAAAACGGCGTCATTACAGATTGAGCGCGACAATGCGTGAGAGGGTCATGCAGCGCATATATTAATAGTGTTAAATATTTTAATGTGACACATTTTTTAATAAAAATTAATTGCCGCAGTTATCGGGATATTTTTGATAACCCTACCTTAAGCCTAAACTATAGACTCTGGATGAGTGTAACATATTATGTCTGTAACGTTAAATACAATTAGAAAACGATTTAATTGAAAAAAAAAAAATATATATATATATATATATATACATACATATATTTAAAAAAGGCATGGCCGATATTTTTTTGCTGATTCCGATACTTTGAAAATGACGTAATCGGACCCGATCGATCGGCAAATTATTATATTATTATTCCGATTTTTATTTATAATTTATTTGCTTTGCTATTTGTAATTGCCATTTGTAATACTACCAGCAGTATTTATTAAGGATTTAGTGCAGGTTTTCGGGCTGTGGAACGAATAAATTGAATAATAATGTATTCTTATGGGAAAATCCTGCTCTCCATACGACCAATTCGACTTACAAACAAGGTCCTGGAATTAATTGAGTTCGTATGTGGAGGTACCACTGTATTAAAAAGAAAAAAAAACTTAAAAAAAAAAAAAGCAACAAACATCTGTTATGGCCTCCTAAATGTCAGGCAAACTCCCAACATTAACTGTAATACAGAGGGAGAATCTGACAGATACATCAAACCCCAGCCCTCCGCCTTTGCTTTAGATGCATTATTCATCTGTGTGCCAATTTGGAGGAACCCTCCCAATCCCTCAACTAGCACCAAAAAGAAGAGAAACGTGGGGGAGAGAAAAAGTCACAGTGCGAAAAGAGAAGACATGAGAAAAAGGGAGAGAGAAAAGAGTGAGACACAAGAACAAAAGAAAGAGCAAGACAGACGCAGGGAAGAGGCAACAGCTCAGTCTCTTAGCTGCAAATTAGTGAAACATTCAAACAGGATTTTACTTGATCCACAGAAACCTCTCCCTGTTACGTGTTTTAAAAACCCCACAACTGTAGCCTGACTTGCAGATTAATGTTGATTTCCAAGGAAACCTCTTAAAACTGAGCTGAAAACAGGGCGCGCACACCAAAAGGTTGGAATCACTTCGTTTAGTCTGAACTGTTGCTAAATCCCAATCACATGGGCTGGTGCATGCATGCAGTCCAAAAGGAACACACACATGCACAAACACACACTCCAACAAACACATCCTTGGAAAAAAACATTTCTGCTCACTTTCATGCCCCACCACACCCTCTTATAATCACTTTGCCTTCACATTATCAAGAAAATGTAGGTACCAAATTGTTCCAACCTGACTGGCAACCACGACGCTGCCCATATAGTGATCTACAGTAAAGCTCGGTTTGTTACCTATTAGGGCAGCAACCTTCAACATCCTAGCCTGGAGTACACAGAGGGGTTGGTGTGAGTGTAAGGGGAGTGGGGATGGTTAGTGTGTGTGGGCTGGATGAGTAGGATTGCCATTTAATCTGCCGCCGTCTCCCTCCCGTAACATGGTTCTCATCATTTAGACCCAACAGCTGGATGTGCATCCCATCCAATCCAACTCCTCCCACCCAACGTCCCCTACTGCTGCTGCACATTACCAGGCCTGTGCGCGATTTAGCCACTTTCCCCCCAAACAGCACAATTAGATCTGCTTCCTGCCTAAACTGCATCAATGCATTCACACAATTGACAATACAGCTCATACTGCAGGTGACAATAGGGCCCCATAAACCCCCATTATAAAAAGCCCAGTTTTGCCATTAAAACAAACCTGTTTAAAGCCTGGCACAAACTTTGAATTAGGATTTAATCATCTCTTTATGACAATTGTACAAAGGGTATGATTTTTTTTTCATTTTTGTAGTTCAATCGTTAAGTTGCAATCTCTCTTCAAAAAATGTCAAAATGTATGTATGTAAGGGTCACGCCTCCCGCCACTTTGAAAATCCCTCTGTCTACTCGTGAATCTCTGGTGTATAGCGGTCACTGCTGTGAACAGCAAATAAAATGTAACTTTCTATTGAATGCATTAGTTTCAAAGGTATGACTGCATATCTGCCTCTTGAGTGCTCTCTGCTGCCATTGTCTCTTAAACCTTGTGCCTTGTGTTGAATTGTGCTATATAAATGCCTTTGCCTTTAAGGTCGATTCAGAGGTCAGTTGGTGTAACTGCAAGTAGTTTTTCTCTGAATCCAAGGTGATAAGGAGCCACCCTTCTGAAATATGGACACAGCTCTTAAATATGGCCAGAGAGTTTTTTTCATAGTTCCATTTTTGTGTTATAAATCTCCAAGATCAAAATCAATCATTCAATCATGAACTACCACCGTTAGTATCTCTAGAGCAGCGGTGTCAAATGCACGGCCCGCTAGGAGCTGCCTGACAATCTCGCTTTATTTCATTCATACAGTACTTACAGAATCAAATCATTTTATTTAGACACAAGCGCCGTAGAACCAGAAGAGTTATGAAAGGGTCATTGGCTATGTTGACGTGGACACATTTGTTCGGATTACAGTTTTTCTCAATTGCTTTAGTATGTTTCTCTGCTCGGACTTGAAATTCTCAAAAATATGTGTTCAATCCTCACAACATTGTATCACTAGTGCGCATAAAAAAATTCAGTTTCTCATTTCTTTGAACAATTTGCAGACGTTTCCATACATCCAAGCAAACGATTTGTACAATTCTCTGCCCTTTCCTACATTATCAGCTGCATCTGTCATTATGGTTGAAATGGATTATCATGGGTCTATACTGAATAGTCTCACCACCCACAACATTTAGTCATTGGTTCATTGCATAAGTCTTTGCTTGGATCAACATGTTATCAGAATATGTCAACATGTGTGTGCTTTTTTCTAAGCATTTTCGTTATGTATTTTACACAACTTATTTTAACCTGCCAAAATTTGTAATAGTTCGGAAAAAATTCCACCACGCCAACATAATCAGCGAGTGATTTGCAACTAGAGGTGTGACAAAATATCGAAATGGTGATGTATCGTGATACTTTGTATCACAAAAGGTTATCGATATGCTCCTGTCAAGAATTCACAGTCATTCTGTCCGATTTTCAGGGCATTTACAGGTCATTTCCTGTTGAGTTTGAGTCACTGCCTGTCATATAGGTGATTCCCAGTCCTGTTCTGTAACTCAAAATAAACAGGAAGTGACCTGTAAAATACCCCCAAATAAACAGGAAGTAACTGAAAATCAACTGGTAAATGACCTTATATAGCCCAAAATTACCTCATTGCCTGGCATTGGTTGCCACTGGCGGCCATAGACGTTCAATCCGTTTGAAGTGGGAGGGATGACAGCGAACATTCGTTCATTCGCTGCTCACCCTCCCAGTTAAAATGGATTGGACGTCTACTAGTGATACTCATTCCAATTCACAGAAGAAGCTTGTTTTTCTGTTTCTTTGTTGTTTGTAGAATATTCTAGAATGATTTCCTGACCAATGTATCGATAATCGTTGTATCGCCATATCGTCAGATCATCGTTATCGTGAGCTTTGTATCGCAAATCATATCGTATCGTGAGCTACCAAGAGGTTCCCACTCCTATTTGCAACCCACAACAGAATGGTAATGAAGTTCCAAACACCATACTCCCCATTCCTCAATTCCAGAGAAGAATTTTTCTCCACATGGAGATGGCAAGTGTATGATCGCCAGCCTCACACTCAAATGACTGTTCTGGATGCCATGAATGCAGCATGCAGTGACATCACAGCAGTTTCTTTCCACGCTGTATAGCAAGAGAGGACATCCGTTGTGACATGGATGAAATTTTTTTTGCCAAACAGAGAGGAACGTCAAGATGTGTAGAAAGACTAGGGGGAAAAATCAGAACTTGAAATTTAGTTGTGCCGAATGTCTTATGTTCAAATTTCAAATTTAGCTTTTTTTTTTTCTTTCTTTTTGATACTCATTGTTGTCTTTTCCTCTCTGTATCGCAATGATATGGTCTGTCAAGACATTGTCAAAACAGTAAAAGCGTAAACTGAATCTTGTCCAGTCCCTTGCAATCAATGTCCCACACACAAAGGTGTAACTTACAAACAATTTTCATCAAAACCTATGTAAACCATCTTTAGCATTAGAACCTTCCACCAGAGTTAACTGTTGTACTGAGAGCATGACAAAGCAGTTTGACTGTCTTGTCTGCACACAATGAAACAAGGACTCTTTCTGACTGCACTGACATGTTCATTGACAATGAAATTTGCACAAATTTTACAGCTAATCCATGTTGTTCTGCTACTTGTGTGACCTGTTTTGAGAAATGCACAAACTGTTTTAAGAATTTCAATTCTGATCTGAGAAACGTACTATAGCAATTGAGAAAAACTTTAAAAGCCTGATTGGCATAAAAATGCTTTATGTACACATCCTATTCGGATTATTCTAACCCCATCAAAACCATTCCGATGAAGATTATTTTGCGAATGAGAGGTGTGATTTGTGTCGCATGAAAAAACTTATTCTAAAACTTCGGGAAAAAAAATGTTTTTACAGCGCATGTGTAACATAGTTAAAGAGAGTTTTATAAAATCCAGTTAAATTGAGATAATTGCGTCATCTTGTGATGCAACCACGTAATTGCAGGTGTACTTGCTGCAAGTGGTTGTGGGAACGTATCCACTTCAGTCCTCGTGGATTCGTTCAGAAGGTAACATGTAGCTAAGGTCTCTGAGTGATACTAGTGTTCTTTGTTTTTGTGTATTTTGCTTATTTTATCCACTCAATGAGCAAAGCCATTCACAAGTGTTGTGTTGCTAAATGGTAACGCAATGCTATTTTTCTAGATTTTTCCATTGCCCACTTGACATGTTGCCTTTTCTGCTCCCCTTGCTGCAAATGCACAGGTAGGTAGGGATGGGAATTGATAGGATTTTTACAATTCCGATTCCATTATCGATATTGCTTAACGATTCGATTCTTTATCGATTCTCTTATCGATTCTAGTTTGGGGAAAAAGAAGAACAAACGTTTTGATTGGCATAGAGTTTGTTTAATCAGAAGTCACAACCTTACAAACTCACAACGAGATCAAAAGAGGCCCAAAGCCTCAATGTTAACTGTGGCAATAAGTGGCAAATACACAAGAATGTGTAACATTTTACTGAAACATTTATCTAATAGAAATAAAAAAATATTGGTATATATTGGCAGATATGTTTTTGTTCTGCCTTTGGCAATATGTGTTAAAGCAGGGGTCCCCAAACTTTTTCCTGTGAGGGCCACATAACTTTTCCCTCCTCTGATAAGGGGCCGGGGTCAGTTTGTAACAGAAAAAGTGAGACGATTGCAGAAGTGCATAAATGTAAAAAATTATTGTTTTTCAGAAAGCCACAATCTAATAACCCTTTCTGGATTCTTTATAATAATAATAATAATAATTGATAATAAAAACACTATTAATTAAATAGATAATAACCAAATAACCCTCTCTGAATTCTTCAAGCAAAAGGCCAGAAAATAAATAACACGATTGAGAAAAAAAAAAATTCAAAATGGCCGGCCCAAATATGGGAAGGGCCGTATTTGGGCCGCGGGCCGCAGTTTGGGTTAATGTGTATTATTTTACCACTACATTGAATTGCATGCCTTTTAGTTTTTGTTGCGCTTACACGCTCAAGTGGGGGCACCCTTGCGCTTCCTCACGCGAAGAAGAACGCACTCACGTGAAGAAGAGCACGCTTACACCCAAAGAAGAAATGCCGCATCCAAGTGAGTGAGTGAGTTAGTGAGAGAGGGAAACACTTCTACGAGCCTACGTTCTTTGTTAATGTTAATATCTACAGAGGCAACGCCTGTATGTATCATCTTTTGTGTTGTTGTTGTTGTGTTTCCACTCGCGATCGGACACTTAAATCCAGTTGTGTAGTGGTTTGAACGATGTGCTAATGCTAGCGAACGAATGCTAACCATACTGTTATTAGCAGCTAATCATCGCTGATTTACGTTGATACAAACCTGTTTGTTATTGGGGACGAAATTGATTTGTTTCATTTCTATTTTTAGCTTCACTCTTCAAGTGATGGTTGAATAAAGTCAGCAAATTATACCAACGTCTTCTGCATCGTCATTTGGGAGTTTAGCTAGCTGTATAGCCAGGACTGAGCCTTAGCCTCTCTGTGAGGACAGCGCAGTCATATTCCCTCCCGATGCAGTTATCTCCACCTTGCAATGACAGCAAGTCGCTTTGTTGTAATTTTCCTCGTGAAGTGAAGACACACTATCGAGCGTTTGAACCTACGTGCTGTCATTGTTATGTTTATGGCTGCAATGCTCGTGCTTACCCGTCGTAACCTTTCATTTTTACACTCTTTCCTGGTGAAGTGTAGTCAAACTTTGGAGCGAGTGGTTCTTGGCGCCATGCTAGTTTGATGCGTCTGGACAACAACACACGTCACGACGCAATACGCGTCTTTAGGAATCGTTAAAGGGATCGTTAAGGCTTTTTCATTGTGATGTCGAGGCCTCGAAACACTCGGAACCGGTTCCGAATTGGAATCGGATTTCGATTCCCATCCCTACAGGTAGGTTGCAGAATATTGTGAAAGCATTTATTTTTCTCTACATTTCGCAATTCATGTTTAGTGTAATATAAAAACATTGATATTTATTTAGAAACTACAGTGTATTTTTTGTTTACTATAAAAGAAAAAATACCACTATATGATCACAATGTAAAAAAGAAAAGAGTCCTCATGGATTCGTTCAAAAGATTTTTCCATTGCCCACGTGACATGGTGCCATTTCTGCTCCCCTTGCTGCAAATGCACAGAGAGGGTCGACAGTAAAAAGCTGTCATCACAAGCCACCAAATCTCTTCGATTCTTTCATGAATGCATCCCAGAAGACAGCGTTACACATGTCTGTGCTGTTAATATACGTGTTTTTGTTGTTTCCGCAAGATAGCAAAGTAGCCAATCAGAATTTGCCCTGCATCCCAATTCCCTACTCCTGATTGGTTAAGAATAGTGGCAGACTTGTAACATGAAAAGAATCGCAAGCGTGAGCGAAGTACGTATCCCATGCAAGGGAAACACCTGGTTGGACATGAGAGAGAAGGGAGAAACACAGAAAATAAAGTTTTACACAAAAGATTTGTAAATTGATAATTAATACCAAAGACGTGCACATAAAAAACACATCCTTGTGCGCACAGAACACATACTTAAAAACATGTTTTACGAAAGCTGTATTTCGAATCACACACATGGAATTGTGGCATGGATCTAACGCCATATGGTTGCCGAACTCGTGGACATGTCGAACATAAAGTGAGGGTGTTTCTACAAAAGCAATGCCAGAAGATATCATACTAGTATAATCATCGATATCATCACTATTGACGTGTCACTTCTTCATTCTTTGCGCGACGCCTTATCAAAGGGGGCCGAGCTTCATTTGGGAATAGCTGAAGACGGCACACGCTCATGTTGGATTTAAGCTGGGATTTACTTACGATTGGATTTAACTACGAAAATTGTACCGCATACAAACAGGAAGGATTGTCTCAGGAGTGACTGTTCGAGGATTCAAGGTAAATATTTTATTTTTCGTACCATGCATGCGTGACTAAAGCATTTATTCACAGGAATTTTCTTCTTTGTTTACATTTGGAGTTGGCTAATTTTCGTAACTGCCTAGCCTCATAGTTTACTTTTAACCAAGAACTGAGATTGTTTTTACGTTCATATCTATGAAGAATTCGGGGATTTAAGAATTTATTCAAAAGAATTTTCGCAAGAAAAGCTCCTTTTACACCAGGCGGCCGCTAGCGTCAATCGCTAACATAGTAGCATTGCACTTTGTCAATATAAGTAAAATTAACGCTATCTGCACGGTTTCTTTGCTTTTAACCATGAATCAAGATTGTTTTACAACCATATCCATGAAGAATTTGGGGATTTATGCATTTATTCACGAGAATTTTTGCCAGAAAATGTTACGCGAGGCGGCCGCTAGCCTCATTCGCTAATAGTATATAGTGTATAATGATAATAAAGGGCTATTCGTTCTCTAATAAATTGTGATTGTATATAGAATTTATTAATAATCTATTTATAAATTATTCATAATTGATTCTGCATGTTTTCCTCAAGTAAGTTTCTGATGTTAAATTGAGTGATTTATTAGCTGTTGAAAACTTGCAGTAAAAAAAAAAAAGTTGCTATTTTGTTCAAAAACTTATATGATATGGTAAATATTGCTATTGATCCTGAAAATATACTAGGTGATTATCTCTGCATTTGGTGATTTTTGTGCATCTAGTGTAAAATCTGAGACTTTTATAGCCATTTTAAGTTGTGTTATACTTATATAAAAAATAACTAATCAGGATTTTATAAGGGAACGACTTTGAATTTTTTTTTTTTTTTATGCCGCTGCTCATGGAGACTCATATATGGTTAAGGTAGGCTCCTGTTTTTGTTTTAGGTCAGTAGCAGCTTTGGTTTTGTATAGATTTGAATTTTAAGTTTTTGAAAATAGGGCCCCTACGAATCCGCCCCGTTTCTTGTGTCATGTCAATAGGTTATGAAGTCTATGATATAATATTGGTTAAGGCAATTTCATGTGCAGTTACAAACAAATATGTGAAGTTGCAATTTTAATGATATGTTTCTACGAATGGGATTGTTGAGCTACATGTCATTGCAGTAACTTCCTGCCTACCAGCACAATCTGATGCATACATTTACAATGCAAGGTGGCAAGTGCAATTTAATTCTCAAAAGTTCCTGCTTTAGTTTGCAGGGTGTGATGAGTCGAGTAGAATTTGTCATGATTTCAAGATGGACATGGAAATGCATGTATATTTAAAATCATGTCTGTATGATACTTTGTTTTATGATGATCAGATGCACAAATAATGGATGGATGGAGCAAGATGTTCTCTAACGGTGATATTTGCACGTATTTAAATGCAAACGCCAATTCATAATATGTTTAAAATTGCCCTCATTTTTATTAAGTATATTTTGTTGATTTGGAAAAAAAAATTGCAATAAGATAATCATCAGTAAATGGGAATATTTATTGATGTGATATTACAGTACAGTATACATTTACTATATTTATTGGTAAATGGGTAAGGAAAAATAAATTGTATTTATAACTTATTAGGCCAAAAATATACTGGCCTGGCCCACTAGAGATCAAATTGCTATAAATGTGGCCTGTGAATCAGAACGAGTTTGACAGCCCTGCTCTAGATCTTTTTCACGTCATGTCATCATCCGCAAAAGTTTAAAAAACTAACAGGCCCTTTATGACAAACCAACGAATGGTAACTAGTAAGTACTTCGTTATTTGTCAGGGTTGTCAATGAAACATGATAAAATGTCACAAGCTTTCTGGTTGGTGTGATTCATTTCTCCCTCTACAAACCAGACATTAGTTTGCCAACTGGAAATGACTGTAAGTTCTTCTGATTCAAGAACAGGTCTGCACTGAATGTCAATGTCAGCAAGGGCGGTGACTCGCCAGAGTTCCGCTGATCTGTCAATGTGGAGCAGCTCGGGGAATTTGACTGTACGTGTCAGTTTTCTGTGATCTTTCGCTCATGCGGATTGGTCGTGTCACAAATACGAATTCATCTTCAGAGAGACACTTGCATGCAAGAGATGTTCACACACATCAGCAAGTGGCACAGTAATGAATACTGAAACAGACAGATTGTTTCGGTGCTACTAATAATTTTAGTTTCACGGAGGGTTGTCAATAGGTCATCGCCAAAATAAGGTCCCATTCCTCATTGAATGTGTCAAAGACAAAAATTGAGGTACCCTTGTATGGAAATATGAAATTGATCACCTTGCAGTGTAATAGCTCTTCAGGCTTTTTCAATAACCTTTTCATCCAGGAGCTCCAGGACGTTGGACAAATACTGCAATCATGATGTTGTCTAACCACATAACACTGACTGTTTAAATACGTGAACGCGAACTGTACTACGTCTTCAGTGAAGCATGGTTGTATGTCATGGCCAGGTGGGCATGTATGGCTGCCAATGGAACTGCTTCCTTGGATTTATTTATGATGTGCGAAACGTAAAATATTTTGGTGTATTAATATCTGTTCATGTTCAACCAAATGCTTCTTAATTCATTGGATGGACTTTACGGTGTAGTTGCATACTGAACCAAACTATACAGCGAAATCATTGAAAATAAGTAGATGTTATGCAATGGCGCAGTCAGTCACCTGACGCGAATCCATTTTGCCCATGCATCTTACATGCTAAAGAAAAAAACTGAAGGGAAAATGAAAAACAATTGTTTTGAATGTTGAATAAATACTGTAAAGAGGATGGATATTAACCCAGAATAACTTGATATATTTCAACTTTAAAGTTGGGGGTCATTTCAGTTATAAAGAAGACCTCAGCAGCTTGGGCTTTTTGCTCCCCTAATCAATCAGAAAAAAACCTGGCCAATTTAGCACATTTTGCCCATTTAATTAATTTGAAACTGATTTAGTTTTTTTTTAAAGCCATTGAACAATCCTCAAAGCTCATCGACAAGATCATGACAAACAGATTGTGTTTCAAACACACCAGAATTCAAACTGAAGCAGACACGAAGGTCGTCATGGTTGCGCCGTTCCCAGGTCTCGGTCGACAAGTTATGTTTTCACACTTGTGTGGAAGATTGCTATTTCTGCACACAGCCACATAACTCAATTATTCATTGTGAATACTGGCGCACTCACTTTACCTCTTTAAGGGAGAGAGCAGGGTGTGTCCTGCATGTGCTCCATGTCTTTCCAATGCAACAGAACATCACAGAGGAAGAAGCGGTGATATTCCACAGCGTGCAGTCGGAGAAGAGGCAGGCAAGGGGAGACAAGGAGCTGTCATAAACATGCAGTCAAAGCAATATGAAGCGGTAGGTGAGGATCAAACAGTGGAGGGAGGAAATAGGAAGAATCTGTCTCCCTTATCATCTCTCTGAGCCAGCTGTGCATTCTCGACTGCTCAGTGCACTGTGATGAAGAAAAAGATGTTCTCAAACAAGCAAAACTAGCAAGCAGACTTTAAGGAAGACCAGACTCATATGACACACAAACAGCCATATCAAGGGGTCAACTCTTCAGGGGGCACTTTAGCTAAAAAAGGATCCAACATGTGCCGATTACCGGTTTCAAGGTATCCCATGGTATGAAAACGTCAAGGTTTCAAAACCCCAAAATTTTTTTGTCATACTATCCCTAAGGTATTAGCTATTTTTTTATGTCCCAATATTGCAGGGAGAAATCCCTCGCTTGCAGCTGCAACGTTCAACCCTTCCCCACCGGTTCTTGCTTTAGATATATGTTTATGTTACATTATTACAGTGCTCAGTGTCAGTGAGTCAGCTGTGCCCCACGATGGCTGGAGGATTTGAAACTCCTGAACTGTTTCCCTCACCGAAGTAAACGAAATTGCTGGTAAGGGAACACATCGGCTACAGAAAAGTTACAGACGGCCGCAGCTTAGAGGAGGAGGGCAAACCAACATGTAAAACATGTTTGCGGAGGGTGGCTGCCAAGGAGGCAATATCTCCAAAATGATTTCGCATTCATACAAAATTAAAGGTTAGTAAACACTGTCATGAATGTTTCCCACCTGCTACGAGAGTTAACTCCAGCGTGTTTAGTGTGTCTAGCGGTGGTAAAACGTGGTGTTTTTTTCTCTCTGGCAACTGTCTATATTGAGAAAGACTGTGTGTATCATGTAAACATGATACAAGTCATACGCACACGCTTTTTATGGAAAATAATTCAATTATTTGTGTTCTGATTGTAATAATGTTAAGCTGTGGGTGTGGGTTTAGGCTCACCTAAAGGACTGAATTCTATTTTTTATTTAGAATATTTTGTTATTCTTAAAATTTATTTTAATTTAACATTATACATATGTCCCAATTTGCTAATATGTTTTGAAAATTAAAAATCCTGTTCAATGAAAAAAGTTTCTTTTTTTTTTTTTTAACCCAGATATCTCAAAGTAACACATTTGCTGTAATTGCAATACCATGATACCGTGAAACCGTGATATTTTGGTTTAAGGTTATCATACCATCAGAATATCATACAGGCACATGCCTATTTAGGATATGAATGGATAGGTATTGTTGGAATTCGCCCCCCGGCCAAGCTGCACGGAAACGGCGACAGACGAACGGAAATGGTGCTCCGCTGCTTACCGCTTCCGTGCGCCAACCGGGAAGGTGGAAATTCTGCGCGTTCACCTCTTGCGTTAACCCTTTGTACTGACTCCATGTTCCAAAAGTTTGAAGAAGGCTCCCCGAAAAGGGAATAGGTACCGTTCTCGCACACACCATATAATTGTTTGCATTAGTCTAACACATTCATCTAACTATAGTTTAGGCAGACTTCACTCCATGCCCTTGAACACAGTAAAGTGAATCACCTTATCAGGGCTCATGAGGGGGGAATGGAAAATGGTACCGTTTCTCGTAGGCACCGTCTAACAGTTTGCATTACTCTAACACACATAATATAATCAATCAGGGAATAGTATCATTTCTCATATTTACTGTAAGACTGTACTATTTTAACACACACCTAATATAAAATAAATAGCACACCATAGTTTAATGAATAGAAGCAGAATAGATACACAACGCCATCTTATCACAGAAGCCCAACGTGTGCGTCACGAGCAAGATTGACGCACCAACTCTTGCAATCAGTTTTCCTGAACACCAACAAGGACATAGAGCAGCGCGCCTTGTCCTAAAACAAGTAGAGCCAGTCCGGATAAGAAAGTTGATAGCAGGCGCTTGGGACAGCAAGACCAGCGTCGGTCACTGTGGCAACCACGTCCCATCCACGGACGAACCTAACCGCCCAAAACCGGCCATAGAGGGATGGCCCTGAAACGACACTCAGCCACACCTTCGGCCCGGCCTACTCCACCACGGACTTAAAAAACACTGGACACTGAGATAACACAGATTTTGCTGCTCGGAAACATTTTCTATGTAGCCTTGTTTTGGATCCAGACTTGTTCCTCCGTCATCTGTTTTTGACCATTGTCGGCGAATAAATTATCAGCCTGTTTTCGGGGAGCCTTCCTCAAACTTTTGGAACATGGAGTCAGTACAAAGGGTTAGCACAAGAGGTGAACGCACGGAATTTCCGCCTTCCTGGTTGGCGCACGGAAGCGGTAAGCAGCGGAGCACCATTTCCGTTCGGCTGTCGCCGTTTCCGTGCGGCTTGGCCGGGGGGCGAATTCCAACAGTATGAATGATCAATTAGATTAAGATGGTAGCACTGATACGATCTGGTTTTACCATAATAAACAGGGTTCAGTTTGACACAGCAAACATTTCTCAAGTGAATGTATACAAGCTTCAAGCAGTTCATTTGACAGTGTTCAGTCAACCAGGTGAAGTTTCCAAAACTAACCAGTTGTGGGCATTGACCAAATTTATCCTTTTTATTGCCACCATTATCTCGTCGCTGATTCATAAAAATCATATGCAGACAACATACAATATATAAAAAACACAATGCAATAAAGAGAGAGAAACAAAGAAAGGGAGTTATTTCGTCAGTTATTTAGTAGATGGTATTTGGGATGAATAAAACTTTATTGCTAGAGCAGAGACAGGATTAACCCTTTGTCTTCCTCCAGACCTCCACTTACCGTAATCAAATTAGTAGGACTAGTTCACCATTATTATAAATCTGATGACATGACAAAAGCATAAAAACTTCAAATTAAAGGAAGCATGTGATTAGAATGTCATTGCATACTTTTAAATGTTTTTTTTCTGACCATATAACAAATGTCTTAATTATTTAATTTACTCTACTCACACTTCCTGGGAACTGTTTTGATTTGTGCCCACTTTGCACGTTTATTAGACCTCATTGTACACATCTTTGACTCACAGCAAGCACAAATGTATGCAACCAGGACTAACAACCTCAGTGACTCGTCTATCAGCTTGTGCTGCTGCCCATATTTCCCTGAGGAAAACTGCAGGGAGCCAATTGTAGCAGTTACATATGTCGACACCTCAGTGCAACCATTTTCCAGAGCGCTCTTTCATCACCCTTAGAGTTGTTGTCGCTCTCTCTCTCTCTCTCTCTCTCTCTCTCTCTCTCTCTCTCTCTCTCTCTCTCTCTCTCTCTCTCAACACACAAACACATATAGTATACCACTGTATTCATACATTCTTAAAAGCAAACTGGCACAACAGAGGTAATCTTCAAATTTTCTGGGAGTGTGTGTTTTGAGACAGTAGGTCAATACTGATTAGTAGGTACTGTAAGTTTTCATACTTACACTACACACTCTCATGGTTTCGGATGGGGACTTCCTGCACTTGCAAGCTTGCTTTTCAGCCTGTGATTCGATATAAAACAAAGCCGTGCGTTTAGGCGTGCATATCTCATGGTAGCGTGAACCTCAACAAAGCGGAAGTTGGACACACCTTTAAACTGTCACACTAGCATATTCACAGCGGCCTATGCTATTCAAATGACTGTGTCTAATATTCACTATTTTGTGTGAAAGAGGGACGCTTATCACAGCTGTGCAGACACTGAGAAGCTCCCTTGCTCCACCCAGTCCTGGTCAGGGAGGCCATCGATTTGATCCAGCCTTAAAAGGCCGGACAGCCTCAACAATGGCAGCTTATGGAAAAACCATTACCTCGGCTGAATTCTGAAATGTTAACCTACATGCAGGTTTGAGCTGATACTCGGGCTCTCTGCGACTGCAATACACATGCAGATACATAGAAACGGAATAAAGAGGACTGCATATGCAGGTTTCAGTTCAATACAGTATGCGTGTTCCTTGACGGGTGAGTCATACTTTTTTTGCGCATCGTGACCAAGGCCACCTACAGCAAATATAAAATTTTGCACATCCCTATTCATTTGTCAGGTTATGAGAAGAATAATTGAGAAATATACAGTTTCAAGAGAAAGGAATTAAAAACAATCAATTGAGATAATAAATTTTCCCCTCAAAAACATAATATATAGTTTTTTTAATTAATTTGTACAGATTAATGTATAGCCTACGTTATATTCAGGGTTGGAAATGTGAAAAAGCTTTTCAATTACAGTGGTATGAAAAAGTATCTGAACCTTTTGGAATTTCTCACATTTCTGCATAAAATGACCATCAAATGTGATCTGACCTTCGTCAAAACCACACAGATGTAAAAACAGTGTCTGCTTTAATTAAAACCACCCAAACATTTATAGGATTTCATATTTTAATGAGGATAGGATGCAAAGAATGACAGAAGGAGGGAAACTAAGTAAGTGAACCATCACATTTAATATTTTGTGGCTCCCCCCTTTGGCAGCAATAACTTCAACCAGACGCTTCCAGTAGCTGCAGATCAGTCTGGCACATCGATCAGGACTAATCTTGGCCCATTCTTCTCTACAAAACTGCTGTAGTTCAGTCAGATTCCTGGGATGTCTGGCATCAATCACTGTCTTTAGGTCATGCCGCAGCATCTCAATGGGGTTCAAGTCTGGACTTTGACTTGGCCACTCCAGAACGTGTATTTTGTTCTTCTGAAACCATTCTGAAGTCTATTTACCTCTGTGTTTTAGATCATTGTCTTTTTGCTGCATCCATCCTCTTTTTTAGCTTCAACTGTCTGACAGATGGCCTCAGGTTTTCCTGCATAACATCCTGATAAAATTTAGAATTCATTCTTCCATTAATGATTGCAAGTTGTCCAGACCCTGAGGCAGCAAAACAGCTCCAAATCATGATGCCCCCTCCACCATGCTTCATGGTGTAGATGAGGTGCTGATGTTGGTGAGCTGTTCCATTTTTCCTCCACACATGACGTTGTGTGTTACTACCAAACAATTCAACTTTGGTTTCATCAGTCCACAAAATATTTTGTCAAAACTTCTGTTTCTTTTTTTTTTTTTTTTTTTTTTTTTAGACAGCAGTGGCTTTCTCCGTGGAGTCCTCCGATGAACACCATTCTTGGCCATAGTTTTACATATAGTTGATGTGTGCAGAGCGATATCGGACTGTGCCAGTGATTTCTGTAAGTCTTTAGTAGTCACTCTAGGGTTCTTTTTTACCTCTCTGAATAGTATAGGGCTGCAGCTATCGAATATTTTAGTAATCGAGTAATCGGATAAAAGACATTTCATCTAATATTGAACCATTTTCAGTCAATCAGTGACTTTATTTTCGATGTACATTGTTGAAAACAGCCAACAATTGCGTCTCAAATGTGACTTAAAAAAAAAAAAAAGACTAATTCACTGCTTTCACTCCTAAAACTTTTAGATCTTATAAAAAAAAATATACATTTCTTACCTAAAAATGTAATTACGCTTGATAACACATCACTTAAAAGTTAGGTGTTTTTCCCACGTATTTTAATTGAATTTCCACTTGTGTCAAGCTATAAATTCTAGATAAGTTTTAAGTTATTGTAAGTCATGATAGGATTTTGAGTTTTTGCAGTGTTGAAAATAAATGTTGTGCTGTATTGGAGCACATCTGGCACCAGTGCTACTTGGTGTTTTATCCAGCAATGACTACTGAGCTCAAATTAACAGTTAGCATTATTAAGTTTTTATTTTACACCCTAATCACTCTACAGCGCTGTTTTCACAGATTAAATACAGCCTGTATGTCAGAGTTAGCCACACATCAACAGTAGTCATAATGAATAGAAACATAGCCCTCCGCAGGGATAACGTTACGTTAGCGAGTGACAGTAACGTTAATCTTATTTATGAGCGCTGAGAAGTGTACTGCTTTAAGATGACGGCTGTTTTATTAACGCCGCCTAGTCGGTCATTTCGCATCTAGTTCTACGTACATGTGATATCTATGACATGCATACAGACGCTACCTGCTACCACATAGCAACATGCAGGCGTAGTTTTTAGCAACGTCGGTGCAGTTTGTAACAGCTGTCGGCTGCAGTAAGGTATTTTTTTTTTTGCTTCTTCCTCTACGTACGCGACGTCAGCGCGTTGTCCCGCATTAAAAGTAGTCCGGGAAAAACGTGATGCTTAGAGCTAGCAAAATTAAACGATTCCTCGAGGTGAATAAAATTACTCAGATCAGTTTTTAAACTCGAGTTGCTCAAGTATTCGTTTCAGCTCTAGAATAGTATACGCTAAACTCTTAGCATCATCTTTGGTGGACGGCCACTCCTTGGGAGAGAAGCAACAGTTCCAAACTCTATTTGTAGACAACTTCTCTGACTGTCGATTGATGAACATCCAAACTTTTAGAGATGGTTTTGTATCCTTCCCCAGCTTTATACAAATCAACAATCCTTGATTGCAGGTCTTCAGACAGCTCTTTTGACTGAGTCATGATGCACATCAGACAATGCTTCTCATTAAGACAATTCTTACCAGGTGTGTGTTTTCTAGTAGGCAGGGCAGCTTTAAACCACTCATCAGTGATTGGGCACTTACTTATTTTCCCCCCTTCTGTCATTGTTTGCATGCTATCCTCATTAAAATATGAAAACCCACAAATGTTTGGGTGGTTTTAGTTAAAGCGGACACTGTTTTAACATCTGTGTGATTTCGACAAAGTTCAGATCACATTTGATGGTGATTTTATGCAGAAATGTGTGAAATTCTAAAAGGTTCAGATAATTTTTCATACCACTGTATATATGATCATCTCTTTTTTTACTATAAACAAAACACAAAGATACAAAGAGTACAACAGCACAAAGTCTTAGGTATTGTTCTCGATCACCGCCTAATTTGGAAGCCTCATGTGGAGCAATTGCGCAACAAACTCGCTAGGAGCATCTCCATTCTCTTTAGAGTTCAAAACATGCTAGATACAAGGGCTCTCCAAACCCTATACTGCGCGCTCGTTCTGCCGCACCTCAACTACTGCTTGGAGATCTGGGGACACACATATGCAACACATCTATGTCCACTCTTTATCCTTCAAAAAAAGCCATTAGAATTATTCATAGAGCACCGTTCAGAGCACATACCAATGAACTTTTCATCAAGTCCAAGCTATTAAAATTTCATGACCTGGTTAACTACAAAACTGCTCAAATGATGTACAAGGCCAACACAAACAGTCTCCCGACTAACCTACAAGCATTGTTCCAACTAAGAGAATCCTCCTACGACCTGAGAGGAAACAGACCATTAGGACTACAATGAAATCGTTCTCGATTGTAAACACTGGGGCTCGCCTATGGAATACATGTGATGCAGCGCAAACGAATATAAATTCATTAAGTTACTTCAAAAAAATGTACAAACAAAATATAATAAAACATTACATTGACCAAAATCCGTCATAACCACAGAGCGCACACACATCACAGATATGATGTTCTCACAGCAAAGGATGATTAAATGTCAAGGTCAGAGAATAAGACATAACAATTGCTCTTAGGATATGCCCTCCAGCAAAATCGCATTACTGAGCTGCCATTGCAACGACAGTGCCGTGTTTGACCTGCGAATTGACAATATTTGAAAATCCATGGCAATCAATGACTTTCGAACGAAATGTGAAGATTATGACTGGACTGAAACACATAGGTTGCGCTAGACATTTTCGTTGTCTGTCATTTTGACTGACAGGGTCATAAAAATCCGGTCATAATCTATTTTTACCAGTCACTGAAATTTTTAAAATGATAATGATGACATATTCAATAGTATTTAGTTTTATTCATTTTTAATTTTGTAACGCTTGCTTGGCGGCGAAAAATTAGACACTGAAGTTGTATTTTTCTCCCTCTTTTTACTCTGCTTACCGCCAACAACACCAACAAAACAACTCCACTCCCAAAGAAAAAGAGGCAACCATATAGACCCCAATCACCAACGTCACACAATGATCTTAATTGTGGTTGTCAGCCCATAATCTTCTAAATATATATTAAATGCATCTTACCAGATATAAAATGACTACTACATAGTCTGTGGTGATCGTTTGGTGCCCCGATTTCTTGTCGAATTACAGCAGTCCATCTCTCTCTTCTCTTCGGGTCTCTCAGAATACGGTAGAACTTCAAGTCTCTCCGTCTATCTTCTCTGTTACTGCAACCGACCGCCACACACGCCTTCGCCATTTTGATTATTAATGTTTACGAGCAGAAAAACACGCCGTAATAGGAGGCATGTACGTCGCGGTAATGTGTAAACACGACGAGCTGACGGACAATATGGCTGCTCCAGTCAGGGGGCGGAGTTGTGACGTCATGTGATTGGGGTCTATAGACAAGTTTCCTGAGCGAAATATGGGCGCCGCCATCTAGAAAAATGTCTGCTTCGCACTTCCGGTCCGGTTGAGTAGCAGTGTATTAGCAGTGTATTGACGACGATAAAACTACGAAATCAAGCCAGAGCAACCCATGGAATCTTCAAAAATTGATTCAGCACGACCTAGATGACACGTAGATGAGATTGGATAGCAGTTCGTGTCACTTCGTTGATCATTCGTGGACAAAATTATTAACAACGGTCAGCCTGTGTTAACGTGAGGAATGGATTGATACTACGGCCATTAGTGACCAAAATGTGGTGAAATTACAAGTTATATTACATTTGCCGACTGCAGAAGGGCTGACATGGATTGTTTTGTTACAAGGAAATGCTACAAGGTTATGTACATATGATAACACAGATAGTATGGCATTCTTTTTTTTTTATTGCAGGCATTGATCGCAATAAAACATTTAGACATGATTCCATTTCTTGTTTTTTTTAAAACGATTGGTGCACTCCAAAACAGGTCAATAAATCACATTTATAAAAGTATTGCAAAAATAGCATACGAGAATGTGATAGCAGACCGCAGAGCTCCGGAGCCTCGTGAACAAATAGCGACATCACGGAGGCCCTCGGCGGCATTTAGATGTGCTTTTTTCCCGTCCTCGGTAATTCCAGCTCCAATAGCATATATTTAAAGATGCTGCCGTTCACAAGTTCGTAGTTGGATCACGGCGATCTCGGCGAACCACAGTCTGTCACAATTCCTGCCTCTCTCTCGGCCTCTCCCGGGAGTCGAGCGGTCATCATCATTGTGGAACGCAAACGATATATGTTCGATATATATCCATCAACGTACAAGTCAAGTTGTCTTCCCTTTTATAACAGCGTTTCCCAGCTGTAAACAAACGAATAAAAACTTGTAACACTTGGATTTATGCGGTGCATTCAAACACGATTAGCAACAGGCGGATAGCAGCAGTAGCAGAAGCTAGTTGTTGTAAAAACAATTAAACTTCGTAATTACAATCATCATCGTAATATCAATAGCAAAGGCAACAACTCGTTTCATGCGCCAGATTTTAGGTTTCGTACTTTTAGAGCACATTACCTTCCATAACAGCGGGGGCATGACTGCAGGAGCTGTCAGTTTTGTACATCTCCTTCCGTCCCTCCTGTATGACGAGTACGAGCACCCATGGTTTGGAAATCGACATGGTACGAAGCATGGAGGCCTTGGCTTGGTTCTCCACCCGCCTACATCAAAATAACATTCCCGGGATCTTGTATAAAGACCTTCCAACTTCGATTCCACCACCATTGACTTCAATGGTAAACAGGCGGAAACGGAAGGGGAAGGAAGACATAAGGAAGTAAACCGGTACCTCGAAAACTTGTCTATACACAGGCGGCAATCTAGTCCACCAATTGGATCACGCGCTGGCACACCGGGTGCACCAATAAGAACCTCGCGTTGATGTGTCAATCACGGTGCTGCCGCCAGACCCCGGTGACGCTACAATATTCTGACAGAATAGCCAACGACATCATGCATTAAGAGAGACAATAGCTAATTAATATGCTAACTCGCCACCCTGTGGTCTGGGGTGTGAATTGCAATCTGTCAAAATGACGGGCGGACTTCAGTTTTTTCCGTCACCGTTTTCAAAAAAACGGTCAACGACGGAAAATATCCAGTTAACGCGACCCCTGATGAAACACAATATGCAGTTTGTGCGTCCAGGGGTGATGGGGGACGGGTTTCGATAAGCATCTGCTTTTCCCGTCTTTCCTTGTCTGTCTTCGTCTTTCCTTAGGGTAAAAATTCCACATTCTGAAACTGTCAATGATTTTGATGATGATGACAATGACAATAAATTCATTCATTCATTAAAACACTTACATTAAAACAGGTGTGTATAGAGTACATCTTACATCCACTGTACTTTCTACTTCAACTCAGGCAAAGCTTTAAAACAGCTGCAGTTGCTCATACATTATACCGCAGATAGCAGCCAACTCTGCGGAAAAGTCACATACAAGAAACTGGCACTCACGATTAAAAATGTTGCTGTCAAACTCAAAGACATATTTTCCAAAACATTGGGATGATTTATTTACATTGTCTGGCCACCACCACAGATTACAAATGATAACTACTAAGAGTCTTCATCCAAGAAACATGGTTCGTAAAGTCTGGTACAACTATCCACTGTAATACCTGATAAGGCACAAAAGCCTTTAAACAAACATGTGGAAATATTGTACGACTTCAGGTACAGTATACATTTCCTCAAACCTGCATAATACGTATTTAGACCTGCAGACTATTAATGACATGACAGAAGTGTGCATCTGCGTGTGTCTCTGTGGTGTCTTTACATGTGCATGTAGGTGCAAACAAATGCGTCTATTCTAAGTGTGTTATGACTGTGTACTGTGGGACCCTACTATTTATTTTAGCGCCGAGTTCCGTAATTGTATTAGCAGAGATTTCGTGACAGCTACCATGCCGACAACGCCCATGTTGCTATTGATCAAATGACTTAATGCAGTGACAAATAAAGCACGTGCTCCACTGAACAAGAGTGTGAAAAAACAAAACAACACAACCGATCTACCTCGGATCTCAGGTCTTTTATGTAATGCATAATGCGAAAAAAAAAAAAAAAAAAAAATCAAAACCAGATAAAAATAGCCCGATATCTTTTTGATGACACTACTGTGTCTTTTTTTCTGACATTTTGAATTATGCATTCAATTATCATACAATGCCCCGCAAACAGGCTATAAGTATGGAGCGTAGGAGAGATTTTATTGTGCTTGTTTTTGTGTGACATGTAACCTGTAAGGCGCAATAGGAATGAAGAGCAATATATTTGATTCAAAGTTTGGGACACCAAGAAATCGCCATCCAGTTGTGTCACTTTCTGATATAACACAATCTGCTTCCTCCTAAAATAGCTCAGTGCTCCTACGAAGCAGGCTTTTGGTTTACCACTGTGATTGACAGTTATGGTGGCATGCAGGGTGAAAAAAGCCCACAATATCTACACTGTGACAAGACTCTAAACTCACTACAAGATTTAGAGTTTCATTTTGTCTGACGTTGCTGTTGAGCTGCGTGCAGAAAACTAGACGAACAAAAACATCAGACTGCCTGGGTTCGAAGATCACACGTGATGCGTATAACATGAAACCTGACACGCCAGATGGCTTGTTTCACAAACCCAGAATTGTTTCACAAATCCAAAAGTGAAAAAGCTATTGTAACGGTTTAAAAAAAGCAAGAACAACCAAAAAACTTTGCTCAATGGGTTATAACTTTTGAAAATGTTTAAAATTGAGTACTGTATTCTAACAATTGTTTATTTCCATATTTTGACAAGAAAATATTGTTCTTTAACAAAAACAAAACAATGACTGTGAGTCACAGTGCTAACCAATCTTCTACAGTGTTGGGAATAACGCTGTTATAAATAACGCCGTTACATAACGGTGTTATTTTTTCAGTAACGGGGTAATCTAACTAATAGTTTTTTTCGCTGTTACAACGCTGTTATCGTTACTGACGGTCAAAAGCGGTGCGTTACTTACTCTGAATAAATTGAAGAAACTACTAGCCGTAGCGAATCTACTCTGCTCTGTTTATTTGTCATCCAAGACTTGGGGTGCGTTCAGGTTCATGGCAATTAAAATAGTAAACATAGCCTACCTTTGCAAGAACGATGGAGTTGCCGTTTGATACGGTCATAATGTGCAGGTCCTGCACCCATCCACAGCAAAACTGTTCGTAGCTTTGTAGCGATTTGTAATTTCGGAATCGTTGATGAGTTTAGTAACATACACCAAACAATAAATACAGCAGAATGTCCATTTCGCGTAATTGTGGAAGCCCGTCGACATCTTTACTCCATTTGTCTTCGGCTTGCTCGTCAGGGTCAACATTGTTCAGATCCTTAAGTTTGATCACATATCTGTTCTTCGCCTTATTAACGAGTTTATCTCTTCATCGAACTGGCAAGTTAAAGTTTAATGTCAGAGAGCCAGACCTGCTTCCAATATGGCTGCGTTGTTGTGAAATCTCATGTGATCCCCCATTCTGTGACGTAAACGCTCGAGCCTAACAGCGCACGTACTTCTTATGACTCCAGGCTGTTTGTCCCTGCTCATTCATTCAAAGCTTTTGTTGACATCTGTGGTAAGCAATTCAAATCTGTTTATTTTTGTTGCACTTCAAGTGTAGGATAAATCTGTTGCTGGTGAGGTGCAATAAATATTACAAGGTTCTATAACACAACTACCTGTCTGTTCTTCTCTATTCAACTGACTCGAATACTGCTCAGAAAATTTCAAATTCTTTGACATACAACAACTTCTTTTTAAAGTAACGGAAATAGTTACTTTCCCTGGTAACTAGTTACTTTTACTATAGAGTAATTCAGTTACTAACATTTGGAAGAAATAGTGAGTAACTATATTTAATAACTTTTTTAAAGTAACATGCCCAACACTGATCATCTACCACTCCACCCTTTTACAAACTTGCCGTTCATGATACAGTGATCCCTCGTTACTTCGCGCTACAAACTTTGTGCCCTCAGTCCATCGAAGATTTTTTTTTTTCAATTTAAAAAATACAGATGAAATGTCCCGAGCCAATTGCATAGTCTCACTCTTGCTCCCTCTCTCCCTCCCTACCCTCTCCCTGCTCTTTGTTCGTCAAGAGGGGGCAGGCAGTGCAGTTATTTGGTAAAGTTAACGATAATTGACAGATGAATGTGTTGGATCGTGGCAGAGTCACGAGCTTCAAAAGCGCTGCATGCGTCAGTCATCCTTTAACTTGTTAAACAGTTGCTGTGGCAACTCATTCTGTGTAAGTGAGAAGCCCGGGGCGGATTTGAGTAGACTCATTCAATTTAATAAAGCCAAGTGTTTTTCTACAACTGAATTTTTATTTGAAATTAATTTGATGGGACAGTAACATGTTTAAAACTTATCATAATTATTATATTTGAAGTGCTTAAAAAACATTTCTTAAAATATATATGAACATATACTGTATATATTTTTAATTATACTTTGGGAAAAAACATGTCTCATATGTATCTCGTTCCAATGCTAAATCTGAATAAATACACTGAACAACCCCCCCCCCCCCCCACACACACACACAAAATGTTTGCATTACTTCGCGGTTTTTCACTCATCGCGGTGGGTTCTGGTCCCCCATAACCGCGAAAAATGAGGGATACTAACTTGAACCTTTAGTTTAGCTGCTTTAGAAATCAGATCAAACCATGCAGCAAACATATAGCGTCTGTAACAAGTCCTCATGGGAAGTAGAAATGAAACAGTATAAACCTTCTTCAAGCGGATGTTTTGATACGCTGTGAACTAGTCCTTAAAGACGAAGGAAACCTCTGGAGTGGAGTTCAGTTTATGTGATCCCACTTTCAGCAAGCCACTCTCATTAAGCAGCACATCTAAAAGCCAGAAGATTCTCTTACTAAACCAATCAATACCGGACTTCCCTCTCTGAGGGGAGACCTCGACTGCTCCCAACCGCGGTCTTTTTTAAACTTCCGGCATCCCTGCTTTCTTGCCTAGACGGATATGGATGCATTTCATCACCCCGAGACCGGACTGATAGCACACGCAGGTACAAACAGTCCTCTGAGAGAGAACAAACTGCCTGTTAATGAATAAATAAACACAGTAGTTAGTATGAACACCCCGCTGTCCTCCTCTTCATCCCATACACCTCTGTGACTATCAGAGGAATCGATACGCACCACTCTTCTGCGAAGGTGGGCTTGCCTGACTGCTGCTGAAACATACTGTATACAGCAGACCAACATGTTTATAATACATGTCAACAACAGAACTGGTGGGACAAATAAGAAAAATAAATGGAGCTGGCATAGCAGGCAAACCTATTTTTATAAATTGAAATAGGAGCATTTTGACATTTTTTCTGCGATAAACCCCTTCGTTTTCGCTGCTTATTCCTAATAAATAAAACAAAATGAACAACCACAAGAGTACTGTATATCAAACTCCCATGTGATATGTTCAAACTGTTCAAACCATAACGACACTCAGATGACTATTCTCCATGTCTAAGCAGCGGAACAGGACAGGTAAAAAAAAAAAAAAAAAAGTTTAAAGTTTATGTTTTGAAGCAATTTTAGTTGGTTAGCTTTGCCTGCGCAGGAAAAAGCTGGATTCTTATTAATATGTGACTGACTGGATAGAATTTAAATATCTTTTTAAATAACTGTACTCTTATTAGCCACTGGACAAGTGGTAGAGCCTAGTTCGGGCCTAAAAAATCCAGCCCGACCCGACACGGCCCGCTGGTATTGAGGCCCGACCCGGCCCGAGCTCGATCACTTAACTAGATTTGCAGGCCTGAGCCCGAAAAACCCGATTTTTTTTTTTTTTTTTTTTGAGTGACGCGGAAAAAACGCAGCAGCAGCAATTTATTTTCATTTCTTCGAGTTGGCAGAAAAAAAACGCAAGTTTTCTTAATGTTTAAATAATCTACATATTTTTTTGAGAATTATCAAAGCATTCACACAACGAAATAACGCTGGGAAAGTTTGTTAAACATATTTCTGAGTGTGTGGGATATTGTTCTCACATGGACGCGCCTCTCTGACAAGGAAATGAAAATGAGGGCGGCGCCTCGGCCGTGCGCAAACGGTACAGCGGGAGGACAAGAATAAAGAGCGGCCGGCGCCACGGCGTTCGTGCACACGCACAAGCAAAAGCGCAATACAGAGAGCCTGCTCTCCATTTTTTTTTTTTTTTTGAGTGACGCGGAAAAAAACGCAGCAGCAGCAATTTATTTTCATTTCTTCGAGTTGGCAGAAAAAAACGCAAGTTTTCTTAATGTTTAAATAATCTACATATTTTTTTGAGAATTATCAAAGCATTCACACAACAAAATAACGCTGGGAAAGTTTGTTAAACATATTTCTGAGTGTGTGGGATATTGTTCTCACATGGACGCGCCTCTCTGTCAAGGAGAGGGAACAGGAGAGGGCGGCGCCTCGGCCGTGCGCAAACGGTACAGCGGGAGGACAAGAATAAAAAGCGGCCGGCGCTCGTGCACACGCACAAGCAGAAGCGCAATACAGAGAGCCTGCTCTCCATTTTAAAAAAAAAAATAATAATAATTTATTAGTCCGGCATGGCGGCCCGACCCGAACTGACCCGAACGTGAATGCTTAAAATGTGGGCCCGACCCGACCCGAATGTCGGGTTCGGGCACAAAATCTAACCTCTAACAAGTGGGTGTGGCAGTGTGCAAGTGTCTATCTAGAGCAGTGGTTCTTAACTTGGGTTCGATCGAACCCTTGGAGTTGGTTACGTCGGTCTCAGTAGTTCGGTGGAGCCTCTGCCGCTGAGGTCAAGACACACCGACTCATCATGTGTATTCACAATGGCATGTCCTGCCATCACTGGCAGCGGATGATCCCGTGACATTGGTTGGCCAATCAGTGCTGCGAGGAATGTTGTGCACTCAGGAGTGATGCAAAGTGTGAATATCATTGAAGTGCTTACATTCAATCACTTGAAATACCATTGACTCACGCATGCCTCATTGACCACAAGAGTCGCTATTTAATCCACAATTTCACACAAAAAAGGGGTAAACCGCACACACACAAAAATGCATCGGTTTGTTGATGGCAGTGGCTCAGCGCCCCACTGTCAGAAAACCAGGAAATGTGCACTGTGTACTATTAACAGTCAATCTTAACAAAATTGACCCAAATACGATGAAATCCTATTTCCGAATGCCTCTTAAAAAATAAAACATTCAATAACTTGACACTTTACGCTGACACATTATGCCGTCCATCTCCCGTGGACTTGCGCCCTATGGGCAGCTTTGCCAACAAAAGATCAGGGTGAGGGAGATCGGGAAATAGAAATATTAATTTATTTATTTAATCAACCCTGACACAAAAATTAAACAAATGGATGGATGAGTATACATCCCTAGAATATATCGACCAAATTTAATTGAGATCTGTCCATATATAACAGAGGAGTAGCCATTTTAAGTCTGCAATTAATTACTCTAATTACTCAGTATTGTAAGGCTTCATCAGATCACCCCCTCACAGTAGAAATTAGGCATGATTGTGTGGTAACTGTAGTAGATCATGCAGAAGCATTTCAATTTGGATTAGCTCACCAGCTCTGACAAATCTAACAAATAGAAACAAAAAATACAAAGGTGTATCTAAGCTTCTCTCCTGAATAGAAGTTGTTGTCCAATACAAACAAAAAGATTTAAATTCCATCCATATTTGCGATCTTAAACTCACAAAGGCCTCTGAGTGCTCTCCTGCTATGTGTGCAAAACATGAAGTCGTATCACACGGAGTTGCTTTGTATAGAAGTGATCGATGCAGATTATGAATGCTCTCAAAATAAAAATAAAAACCCAAATACGGTATAAAGTGAATATAGAATGGAATAGTGTGTTCCAATTTGCCGCCAGCTGTTCCACAATCTGCTAATTAATGTACTGTATATGTCGCGGAAGCATGACATCACTCTTCGGCAGCCCCGAGGTGGTAAAAGATAAGCCATAAATAGAGAACTTGATATTCACAAGGTAACACAAAGCTAACCCATAGCATTAGAGGTTGTCATGCCAACTAAAATGCATGCAGGCCATCTTTCAAACCGAAAATCCTGATGTGGCTAGACAATGGATGTTTATTTGACAGGATTCAAATGATAAGCTCATTTAGAGAAGAACTACATCACTGCTGCACCCAGTAGCCTTCCATAATAGTAGCTAATAAAAATTGGCACGTTCCCAAAGCTCACATGGTTGCTGATACAAAAGCATTTGCCAGGAGGCCATGTGTGACCGCGGGTTTAGGGCTTCATCAACTATTTACCGTACTTACCGGTATTTATTGACCCACTTCAATCAGAGCCACATTTGGAGGATTGATTGCATTGTATTTCTTATTTATTTAATCATGGTTTGGCCAGCAAGCCTTCTCTGGTGGCCTGATCATTGATCAACATTTCATTACCCTAAAAGCATGGCTCCCAAAATGACTGAAAACAGCAAGAAAAAAAAAAACAACTACAAGTTCAATTGTCTCAATTTATAACTTTGTTTGAATCTATAGTGGCCTGGGGGGAAAAAATCATTCAGCATTTTTGTCAAGTATTGTTTTGGTATTTGGCAATGATAGTGAGAGTCCACTCAAAATGATGAATAAAATAGAGTGGTGAATGATTTACAATTTGAATTTAAATATTTTACCCAAATCTTATATATTTCCAAAACTTGATTCCTTTCATTTAATGGCATTTCATAAATGTGTGTGAATTAGTGCTGCAACGATTAACTCGAGTGATTCGATTAGCTTGCTTCGAGTAGTCGTTTAATTAGAGTGGCTTACTAATTATGGTTTGTTTTGAAAGTGTTTGTATTTAGTTTTATTGATTGGGTGAATACAACGCCCACTAGTGGCAACAGTGAATATGACAATTCAATTAACATGGCTGAATGCAGCTGCTCCCTGTTAAGACCAACATAAGGTATTTTTTTTTTGTCTGAGCTAACATGTTTTTTATGCATTCACAATTCAGTTAGGTATATTTTGACAATTTTTTTTAAAAGAGCATTGTAAATAAAAGTTAGCATTTAATAGCTTTTAGGCTGGCTGACTTTTGCTATACAAGTTAGCCAATTGTTCTCTTGTACTAAGATCCTCAGTTATTTATTTATTTATTTGCCATTTGAGGCTAAGCTCAGGGATTTTAATTTTTGTTTAAATGAGAGTGCAATTCTGCATAGTTTGAAGACACTTGGAAATTCTATTTTGTACTGCATTTAATGCTCTTTTGAAAGTCTTAGCAACCCTTTGTGTTACATCTCCTAAAATTCATTCTGCAATGCATTAAATGTTTTTAATCCGATTACTCGAACTAGTTGATTGACTAGTTGATCGACTACTAAAATAATCGATAGCTGTAGGCTATTGTGAATGCTGTTAGATCTTTCAGTACTGTCCAAGATCATAAAACCTGGAGAGAATATTTAATAGGTAAAGTTGGCCCCTGGATTGCCTCCTTGGACTCTGCACAGCATTAATAATTTAGCGCTTTTCATGCAGACATGATTCTGTTGGTCTCCACATCTATAGCATTAAAAGTTGGCCATCAGGCTCGCCCCTCTAAGGCACTGCACTAAAAGTCCTGGCTCGGACGCGCCTGTCTGACTGATGTATAGCACAATGATATGGATAAAGGTGCACATGCAGCTGTTTATTTTCACAACTGCACGCCCAGAAAGCAAAAAATAGTCTGCTGACTCACCGTTTAAGAAACCAACTTTTTCATTCATTTTGTTAAAATGTCAGTCTGTTGTCAGAGGTTTGGACACAATAAATGAAATCTAAAAATATAAGAAGTGTATTAAAATGCTTAACTTGCCTCATTTTCTACTAAAAAACAAAAACTTCCATACTGTTCCGGTGAAAGAACGACAACAACAATTTCAAACATACAGGGAGGTACAAAAGTAGGTATATATCTGTATACACCAGCTCATACAGAGTTGGTATTATTTACCTTTTTATTAACTCATAAAACAAATTTCCCCAAATAGATTGACATGGACTGATTAAATAACCACAAACATTGACAGACATTTACTGTATGTAGTATTTTGACTAACCAGGCTAAAATGCCTTCACAAAGAGGTGTTATCGGTAAACTTTACGTTGACACACTGCAGGAGGCAACCAGCCAGCGGCGCAGTGACGCTGCACAACAGGGGCACCCCCACCTCTTGAGGTGTGGGATCCGCCCTCCATTCTACTCGTCAGTTTGTAGGAACAAAGAAAAGTTATTCTTGGTGTACCTAAGCTAAACTGGGTGGGGCTGCTCACTTCTCCTCCAACCCCCCCTTGAGAAATACAACTGTTTTATTAGCAGACACATGATTTCTGAGCGAATAAAACTTCCTTGAACAACATAATGTCCTGACATGGCAAATGCCCCCATCCCCCCAAAAATCCTTAAATAAGCCTCTTTATTTATTAAAGCTACATTATTCAAATCTGAAAATAAATTGAGGTTTATAGTCCGAAACTGACAGTACTATATGATGTAAAGGTCAAATTGTATATTTATGTTTAATAGAATGAATTTTTTTTTTTCAATTGATAGGAAAGGATATTTAAGCGACATTAAATGCATGCATAGGCAGGAAATTCAAGTTAGAGTACAGTATGTGATTGACAAAGAAAATCTCACAGTCAATGACATACTGTATCAATGGGATGTAGACAGCAAGGCAACATGGATGGGAAAGGAGGAGCGCTCTTGTCCTTGTCGCTTCCGGTGCAACAGCGGCAGGGATTTTACTCTTCTCTGCGGGGAGCATCTGACTGTTCCCTAACCCTCAGCAGAAGGCTGACTCTGCCCTTGCCCAGTTGATGTTTAACACACAGGGAGAATATTGAGGACAAGAATTGTTGACATTTTGTAGAACATGCAAGAACAGAAGTCGGAATAGTGCAAGATGTGAGCATGCTGCACGCTGTGAACATTATTGCCTGGGATTCCATTCATGGGCAGGATCTTTATATTCTAGCTAATGTGTAGGGCTGTAATGATACAAAAATTCATGATACGACTCATATCACAATTCTTGACCCACGATTCAATACACATAACGATTTTTTAAAAAATGAAAATTATTTTTTTATAAAATTAACATTTTATGGAAAAAAATCACCAGAAAATTTACCACTGATACACAAAATAAATACATAGATAGATAATTAAATAAATAAATACAAATATAACAATTCTCTAGCCCCCTGCTACAAAATAACAATAATAATGCTTTGGTGGAGTTCCGTTTAGTCTAAATTGAAATAGGGAAGAAGAAAAAAAACACTTGGGCAGCTTTCTATGTCATTTTTTTTTCTCATAAAACTATTACATTTGGGCAGCTTTCTATGTCAATTTTTTCCCCATAAAACTATTATTGAACAAATGAATCTTTGTCCCTGGAAATATCTTCAAAAACCTGCACAACGATGTAGCGCACATAGGATGTTTTGATAAATAACTTTTTTTCTAAGTAATATAATATATCATACACTACAGACAAATACAGTACAACATGAGACTCTAGCCCCAGGGTCCCCAATTAGCGGACTGCGGTCCCCGACTGGACCACGACACACCTCTTTGCAGGCCCAGAGCAAATGGCACTTTTCAAAAAAAAAAAACCCCAACAAAAAAAACAATTTTTTTAACATATATTTTTTGTATGAATCGCTGATCTATCGCTATGTGCTACTATTTTATCGCTAAATTCTGTTTCATTTTTAGTCAAAAATCTTCAGTGTTTACACTTTTGCTGTCATCTCTATGACAACGATGCGCTGATTGGCTGATGGAGCCTGCATGGATGCGCTGATTGGCTAAGAGAGCGTGCATGGATGCGCTGATTGGCTGAGAGAGCCTGCATGCTGCTAGCTTGAGTGAACGGACCGCAGCAGTGTGAAACACGAGTCGCACCCAGGACTCTGCATTCTGTTTGCTTACATGCCACCAGTGGAAGACCGAATCTAACATAATGTCATGCTCAAAGTTGACCAATTTTTTTTCTCTTCAAAGTTTTGGAAAAATTTGGCTTCGGTGAGCCATTTATCCGCTGGATAAAAATATTCTACAACGCCCCAAAATCCACTGCAAACACAAACGGGGTCATTTCATAAAGTTTCTGTCTTCAAAGGGGAACTCGACAAGGCTGTCCACGCTCACCCCTATTATTCGCTCTATTTATTGAACCATTAGCAATTGCAATAAGACAAAACGCTAATATCAAAGGGATCTGCTCGCACACATCGGAACACAAAATTAACTTATACGCAGACGATATACTTTTATATCTAGAAAAACCAGAATCCTCCCTACATGAGACTTTTGAACTAATAAAGACATTCTCACAAATATCAGATTATGCTATAAATTGGTCAAAATCAATTATAATGCCCTTATCAACAAACTCATGGAATCCTGCAAATCAAAATCACAATATTCCAATAGGGAATATAAAGTATCTTGGAATCAACATTTCACCAAAACTTACAGAATTAACTAAACTAAACCATACACCCCTCCTAGCAAAAATATGTGAAGATTTGACACACTGGAATAATCTACCCATCTCACTTTTGGGCCGGATAGCAACAGTCAAAATGAAAGTATTACCACAAATAAACTATTTGTTCTCAATGATCCCCTTTAAACCCACTCAAAAATGGTTTCAAGACCTAGACTCAGCCGTCACAAAATTCTACTTTAAAAACAAGAAAAACAGAATTAGCCTTGCCAAATTGCAAAGAAATAAACCAGAGGGGGGTCTAGAGGCCTCTAATTTCCAACACTATTAAATAGCAAATCAAATAAAATATCTTATTAGGTGGTTATATCTTAACACTGAACAACAGTCATGGCTAGAATTAGAGCAAACAGACTGCAACCAAATACAATTGGCAAACCTCCCCTTTATTAGTTCCAGTATTAAGCACCATAGCTGCTTCAAAAACCCAATGATAGCATGTACCTTGAAAGCCTGGTGGAGAGGTATGGAAATTACGCAATCACAACAAGCCCCGTGTAAATTCTCACCAATCTGGCACAACCCAGACTTTGGAGTTAATAAAATTCCTATTTATTTCAGCACATGGGATGATACGGGAATAAACCAGTTACAGCATTTGTTTAAAGATAATACATTCATGTCATATGAAAAAATATTACAAGATTTCCAGATCAAAGGGGTCAATTTCCTTCAATACAATAAAATCAGGGCAGCCATCAGAAGCAAATTTCCATCACTAACGGGTACGTTAGACCCACCACCTTTCGTAAATAAAATAATAAATATACATCCTCAACAACAAAAAAATACTTTCAAAAGTATATAAAGCCCTCTCATGTAACAACTCTACTTGCCTACCAATCGAAAAATTGAATAATGAACTTTCGGTAACATTAGATAATAACTATTGGTCCAACATCTGTAAAAATGCATTTATAATGACAAAGAATAAGAACCTTCAGCTTATACAGTTCAAAATACTGCACAGATGGCATATTACTCAATCTAAAATGCACAAAATGGGGTTCTCCCAATCCGATAAATGTACAAGCTGCAACGAAGATACTTCAGATACATACTTTCATGCTCTTTGGCAATGTAAACTAATACAAGATTTCTGGGCACAGGTAACGAAGAAACTCTCTTTCCTATTGAACTGCAGGATTCCATTGTCTCCAACTCTTTGTCTGCTTGGCGATCTGAATACAGTGAATATCTCTATCCATCAAACCCGTCCACTACTAGCAAGTCTAACGATAGCCAAAAAAACAATATTGTTGAATTGGAAAAACAAACAAAACATTAGCATTAACCAATGGCTAAATCTAATCATTGAATATATAACATTAGAGAAAATATCTGCCAAACAGACAAATAAAATGGACAAATATGAACAACAGTGGGAAACGGTCGCAAGAATGATGAACATAGAATAAGGATTCTCTCTCACCTGCGAAGGAATGCCACAAAAATAATAAAAATGTATACATAAATGGATGTATGCGGGGTGTCCAGGGAAGTTGTATGCATCCTTCTGCAGCTGGAAACTGGACATGTTTAAATCCGAACTGTTTTATACACTCCCAACAGCATGTAATAAATCATTTTTCTTCCTTCACAGTTTAGTCGGTCATTGGGCTTATTTTACAAGGATACTCATAGACAATTTGGTTTCCAGCTACTGGGGATCATATGCAACTTTTTTTGGAACACCCTATATATTACTTATCAGACTTGGAACAATTAAGGAACTATGCGTAAATAATACACTTCACTGGTCCTTGGCATACATCTAATGGTGTTTGATAAACCTCTTCTTCTATCAGCTTTACAGGTGGAGTTAGTTGGCGTCCTGCCCTGGGCCGTCCCGCCGCCGGTCTTGGCCCCCGGGATTTTCGGCCGGGGCTTGTCTGGTTGCGTCTGGCTGTGCGGGGGGTCCCGTCGGGCGCGCGCTGGTGTCGTGGGCGGGTGGGGGGGCCGCGCGGGTGCCGGTCCGGGGCCGCGGCCCTTCCCCGGCCGGCCGGGGTGGGATGGAGTTGGGGTGGGGGCCGGGGGGTGTATGCGGCAGCCATGGTTCCCTCCCAGGTCCGCCCGGCCGGAGCCGCGTCTCCCAGTACCGGGTGCCGGGGAGGTGCCCTCTGGTGCCATACCGCGCGCCCCTCTTGGCCCAGGGGTGGGTTGTGGGGGGTGCGCTTCCCTCCCCTTGGTCTGTTTCCGGCCCTGTCCGCCTCCTTGGGCCGCGGCGGCCGCGGCTGCCCCACGGTCGGCGGGGTCATTGGCGGGGCCTCTTGGGGCCCGCGGGGCCTAGGGTGAGGCTTGCTGTCCCTTGCCGGTGGGGTGGATGCCCCCTGGTCGCCGGCGCTTGGTGTGGCGCCTGCTCGGGGTGCGGGGTGGGTGCTCGGTGGGTGGGAGGGGGGTGGGCGGTCGCGGAGGCGCCGTGGGTGTTCTGGGGCGGGGATTGATCTGGGCCCTGACGCTTCTTCCGCCCTGGGGCCGGTGGTTCTGGTGGACGGGGCCACGCCCGCGGGAGCCTGCCTCTTAACTCACGCACTTCTCACTTCGGCACTGTAAATATTTTTCACCCTGGCACTTACATGCTCATACATTTCTCCGGGGAGAGTTGGGACGGGGCTTTACAGTCCCAGCCCGACTCCCCCCTATTTTTAATGCACCACACACCAAGGTTGTGGGATGGTTGGGACCTGTTGGGGGGGGGCCCACGGCTGCCTCCTCACCACAGGCCCCGCCATCCCTGCACCTTTTTTAAATGCACCACACACATCATACTCCACAGGAGAGCTCCGGCAAAGGGCGGTGAGACGGGCGGCTGGACAGAAACTCCATGCTGCGGTCCCACTGCCCCAAGCCAAGCTCTCCTATTTTAATGCATACATTGCACTACCCTCCCCTCACACCCCCATCACGGTGCTGGGTGATGGCTGCCAGTCGGGAACCTGGCAGCCACAGTAATAGGGTGGTAGGTGGGTCCCACACTTTTTCTATATGGCGTGGCTCCCGGGGTGTGGCCTCCCCTCTGCCTCGGCTGCCGGCCGCGGGAGTGGGTTGGGGGGTCGGGTCTCCGATCTTGCATCGCCCCGTGGCAGTTCCTGGGCGTTCTCCTGCCTCCGCCTTTCCCTCTCTTCTCTGGCTGGGCATCCGCCCTGCGCTCCGTCGCGGGTCGCTGGCTGGGCGCCGGTGTATCAGCAGGGTGTCACCTGCACCGGCGGGGGACCCTGCCTTGCCTGGGGCTTGGTGGGCCGCTGGGGGTCCCGTGGCGTGCCGTGCCGGTTGGGGGGGCTGTGGCTCGTGGCCCGGGTGGGCGGGCGGGGTTGGGTGTAGGCGTGGGGTTGGTGATGCGTCCCCTCCTGCCATCCCTGAAGGCCGGTTGATGGGCGCGCGGGTGGCCCGGGGGACCACCCTGGGTCCCGGGGGGGGGACGGTGGCTCCTTTGCTGGGCGGCGGGAGGAGGGATGGGCTGCGCATGGCCACCCCACCCCCCCCGCCCGCCCTCCCTCCCCGGGCTGGCTGGGTGGGGGCCGTGGCCCTGGGTTGGCGCCCGCGCGGTTTCTCCGCCCGTCTGCGTGGCTGTCGCGCGCCCGGTGGGGCTTGCGTGCTGCTGGATGTGGTAGGGCATGCTCGGGTTGGGGGTTCCGGTGCCGGGATTGGCGATGCGGCGGCGTAGGGTTGGTCGCCAACGGGCTTACACTCATAAGAGATTCGCACGATTACTGGGTTCTAGATCACAGAACTGATTTGTGTACACTCTACCCCTTTCAATCACTTAGCTTATAGTCTTATAGACACCCCCACCCCCATTCTCCTCTTTCACTGGCCAATTGGCCCCCACATGGTGTAAACCGGAAATACATCTCGCTGACGATAGCACCAGCATATTAGTAACTAGTTTAGATGTTCAATGTATTTCTTGTTGTTGTTTGTGTATGTGTTTCTTTTCTTTCTTCTCTTGTATTTCTTTTCTTCTGTCCCCCCATAATCCCTTCCTGTTCGCTGCTTTGTCATAATAAAAAGGTATTTTGAATGATCACAATGGGAGTATGTCAAACTCTCCATGTGAAACATTAAAACTGTTCAGAATCCGGGCACTTAGACTTCCATTCTCTGTGTCAAACAGCTGAACAGGACAGGTTAAAATAAAATAAAATTAAAAAAAAAAAATTAAAAAAAAAAGTTGACCAATAGAAGAAAAGTAGACAACGAAAATCCCGTTTGAATGAAGAATGGACTGACAAATATGCGGCCATTTACCAACTGCAAGTACCAAACCTATGTGCTAATATGCTTAACTCATTTACTCCCAGAAACGTATAAATACGTTCTATTTTTAAATGCTTCATTTTCCCAAAAACGTATTATACATCTTTTGCTTTTTTTTTTTTTTTTACAAGAAGAATCTATAGCTTGTGATCTATCTGAGAAACAAAACAAGACTCCAAACCCATTTTAAAGCAATAAAACTGGCCACTGGAGGGCAGGAGCGCATTTTGTAAAGACCCGCAACCCGATTCAACAGCAATGAAAGGCCGGGCAGCAGGGTCGGCGCGCTGGTGGAAGTATGCCAGGCGGCGGACGACCAAACAAAACAACCGAGGAATGCCAGGTACTGGACGACGGAGCAAAACAACTGAGACCACCGTGCAGCGGGCTCGCAAAGCAGACCCCGCAGAGATTAAAAAATTATCCATCTTTGTGAGACAGACAACAATGAAGGAAAAGTTTATACGGCAGACGCGGCGACAACGGCGTCATCTGAGCGACAACAGACGTCATCTTTCAGTGGTCATGTGTAAACAAATTGTTACTTTGCCAAAAGCTCTATTTGTCTTGTTCTTTATGATATTTTGTAAAAGGAAAACATTATTCAGATGTTTGGGATGTAACTAATGCAAACAATAGCTGCGTTAAAGTCAAAGTTATGTTTGAAATGTATGCGTTTACAAAAAGCTCATTTTCTCAGTTTTTTTCATCAGAAATTGGAAAATTGCTCAAACTAAGCTATTTTCTAATGCTGATTTCTAAAGAATGGAAAAAGATATGAACTTACTTTTTTTCTGCTGAAAGAATAGAGTCTAATCTTTCTTTTGGTGGGTTCCATGTTTATATAGCAATAGAACAGAATTTTCTGTGGGCCTTGCATAATCAGTCAAAATACAGAAAAACAGCCGGGAGCGAAGGGCCTTGCTCTGGTGAAAATGGCTGGGAGCAAATGAGTTAAAGACAATTGCGCTGCTAAAAGTAAATATGTGAAACACCATTATGTTGAAGAGCAAAACTCTTTGGAAGAGAAGTTTCCACCTAAATCAGAATTGGAAGGCAAGAAATTAACAGGTTGAAGCAGTCATATCAAGAGTCAAGCAAGGTTATTGTTAAATCTATGACACAACAACAAATTGCAACGGAGTGCTTACTCAGAGTGTCGTGGGTGTTGGCCAAACATAAGAAGCCATTCTCTGACGGAGACATAAAAAAAAGTGAAGTGATGGCAGCAATGTTCGAAGGAAAAGAAGCGGAAATGACAACAAAAATCTAACAAATCTCACTCTGACCTGACACTGAATGCTAGGTGTTCGTGCCTTATATACTGTTCATTGTTCTTTGTGACATATGAAAGAGTACACAGTCTTTGATATGGAAGTTTTGTGATGCATGAGTGTGATGCTGGCAATATACTGGTACATTGGTACATGACAGAACCCCCCTCTCAAGGGACAGCTACGGAAGTCCCAAGAATTGAGCCCACCAAGGGCTACTAATCCACCGACCCGTCAGAGTCCATGGCCTCATCCACTGAGGGCATCAGCTCAATCTCCTCCTCGCCAGTGGAGAAATCAACTACCGATGGTACAGGGTGGGGTTCAGAGTCAGATGCAGGCTGGGCTGAGAGCAGGCCGCTCTAGGTCGACCCGTCCGGAAGGACGGTTGGTCTTGATGGAGGCCGTGGAAGTCTGATATGAGAGTCCGATCTACAATTCGCCAAACTGGGACCCACATCCTCTCTTCACGACCATATCCTTCCCAGTCCACCAGATATTGGAGGCCCCTGCCCCGGCGGCGTGACTTGAGCAGCCAGGCCAAGAGGAGGAGGTGGTGCTGCATTCGGGACCAGGGGGCTTTCATGGACTGGCTTTAGTTTGGAGACATGAAAGGTTGGGTGAACCTTCATAGACCTGGGTAGTTGGGAGTCAGACAGCTGATGGGCTGATGATCTTCTCGATGGGAAACGGACCAATGAACCTGGGTGCCAGTTTACGTGATTCCACCTAGAGTGGCAGGTCCCGGGAAGAAAGCCATACCTTCTTCTCCACTTGGTATGCAGGGGCTGCAGTCCGTCGTCGGTTGGCTCTGATGGCATGACCAGAAACAGACTTTAAAAGAGCGGTACAGGCTTGAGACCAGATTCGGCGACATCTCCGTACACAGGCTTGGGCGGAAGAGCAGGAAGCGTCTCCGTCTTGACTGGCGAACAGGGGCGGTTGATAGCCGAAGACAGTGTGAAAGGGAGACAGGCCGGTGGCAGAGCTGGAAAGGGAGTTGTGAGTGTATTCCACCTGAGCAGATGTTGCGTCCAAAAATGGGGGTTGCGTGAAGCTATGCAGCAGAGGGATGTCTCAAGCTCTTGGTTGAGCCTTTCCGACTGGCCGTTAGACTGGGGGCGATAGCCTGACGTGAGGCTCGCTGTGGCTCCCAGGAGGCGGCAAAACACATTCCAGAAGGTGGATGAAAACTGCGGACCCCGGTCAGATACGACATCCCTTGGTAAGCCGTGAATTCTGAACACCTGCTCCATAACCACCTGTGCAGTCTTCTTAGCAGTGGGCAATCTTGGCAGCGGGATCAGGTGGGCCATGTTGTTGAAAATGTCCACAACCGTGAGGATGACAGTGTTTCCTTCAGCCGAAGGGAGTCCGGTGACAAAGTCCATTGATATATGGGACCAGGGTCGTTTAGGGACTGGCATGGGTTGAAGCAAGCCGGCTGGGGAACGGCTGGTGGTCTTGTTCTGGCTACAGGTGGGGCAGGCTTTCAAAAAGTCTAGGACGTCTGTTCACAACGATGGCCACCAGAATCCCTGGGAGAGCAGCTGGATGGTGCATGTGACACTAGGGTGACAAGCCAGGTGGAAGTTGTGGCCCCACTGGATTACCTGGGACCTCAGATTGTCAGGAACAAAGAGGCGATCAGTGGGGCAGGCACTGGGGCCAGGCTGATCCCGAATGGCTTCTTTGACCTTCTCCTCAATGTCCCAGGTCAGCGTGGAAACTAGGCAGGAATCTAGTGCTTCATCCTTCTGGAATACTTGAGAGACCGCATCAGCTTTGCATTCCGGGAACCAAGGCGGTAAGAGAGGGTGAAATTGAAACGTGTGAAAAATAGGGACCACCGGGCCTGCCGTGAGTTCAACTGCAGAGCTGTTCTTTTGTATTCAAGGTTCTGTGGTCGGTCCACACCAGAAACGGAACGATTGATCCTTCAAGCCAATGTTGCCATTCTCCCAGAGTGAGTTTCACAGCCAGCAGCTTGCAATTCCCATAATTCTGTCATAATTCTGCTCTGCCAGGGACAGTCGGCGAGAGTAGAAGGCGCACGGATGTAACCTGTCGTCCGATGCTGCGCGCTGTGATAGCACTGCCCCGTACCCCCACGTCAGATGCATCCACCTCTACCACAAATTGTCACTCTGGGTCAGGTCTTGGAGGATTGGGGCAGAAGTGAAGCGTGCCTTAAGCGTCTCAAAGGCCTTGTTGGCTGCTGCACTCCACCTGAACGGAACCTTTGTGCTGGTAAGGGCTGTGAAGGGAGATGCCATTGTGCTGTACTTCCCGAATCGTCTGTAGAAGTTGGCAAAGCCCAGGAATTGTTGCAGTTTTTTGCGGTTCTCCGGTACAGGCCAGGATGTAACTGCCGTCACTTTTGCAGGGTCCATCTGAAGACTTCCCTCTGCCACTATCTGTCCCAGAAATTATACCAATCCGGCGTGGAATTCACATTTCTTTGCTTTGACAAACAGGAAGTTTTCCAGGAGACGGCGTAGAACCTGCTGGATGTGATTTATATGGTCAGACATGGTTTTGGAAAATATCAGTATGTCATCTAAATACACAAACACAAAGGTATTGAGTATGCCTCGCAGAATATCATTTACCAGGGCCTGAAATACTGCAGGGGCGTTGGTTAGGCCAAAGGCCATGACTAGGTACTCATAGTGTCTGGAGGGCGTGTTGAATGCAGTCTTCCACTCATCGCCTTCTCTCATTCGAACCAGGTGATGAGCATTCCTTAGATCCAGTTTAGTGAACACAGTGGCACCTTGGAGAAGTTCAAAAGCAGATGGCATGAGTGGCAGAGGATAGCGGTTCTTGATGGGTAAGTCATTGAGTCCACGGTAATCTATGCATGGGTGGAGAGAGCCATCCTTCTTCGGTACAAAGAATCCAGCTCCAGCAGGCGACGTCTGGTGAGCTCTGGCTTTTGCTGGACAGGTAGCAATTCGATGAACTTCACCCCTGCAGTACAGGCACAGGTTAAAAGTGAAACGTCGCTAGCGCTCTTCAGACGTTAGGGCAGCACGGCCAATCTCCATGGACTCAGGTTGGTTTAAGTGGGTGGGAGTAACAACTGGAAAAGGGTGAGGCAGAGAGTGCGCTCCGACGTCCCCTCTCTTGCCGTCAGGTCTGAATCTGATGGTCAATGCGGGTTACACGGGCAATGGCTTCGTCAAGGGTGCTGGGTAGATCATAGGAGACGAGCTCATCTTTGATGTAGTTTGCCAGGCTGTGATAGAATGCGTCGATCACGGCTTACATGTTCCAGTGGCTGCGCCTCACCAGAGTTCGGAAATCAATCGAATACTGCGACACTGACCGATTGCCTTGACGGATGGTCATAAGGGCGGGGGATGTTTTGGAGTTAGAAAAGCCAGGGTCGAACACTTTGATCATTTCATCGGCAAAGGCATTGAGGTTGGTACAGGCCGGTGTTTGCCTCTCAAATTCTGCTGTTCCCCAAAGCTGCACCCGACCGGTCAAGTGGCTGATGACGTACCCAACTTTGGCCCCTTCGGTTGCAAAGGTCCGAAGTTCCAGGGAAAATTGGACTTTGCAACTTGTCGGAAAGCCTCGTACCTAGGTTGGGTCACCGTTAAAGCGTTCGGGGTTTCCAATCTTGGCTCGGGGGCATCAATAGCCAAGGCGGGGTTCACCGGAACTGGGGCTTCTGAAACCAGAGGTTGTGGTGACGATGGAGTTGCCAGTTTAGTGAGAGTTTGGATCAGCTGAGTCAGTTGTTTTTGCTGTTGCTGGAGTTGTTGCTGGTGTTTGTTGCCGATCTGGATTAACGATGCAATGTCACCAGACACTAGAGACCTCCTTTGGTACGCTGGTTCCATTTTGGTCAGGAACCAGTTGCGTATCGCAGACACAGGATTTTATTGGTGTTGACAGTCAAAGAAAACAATCAGGTCAAGCGGTAATGGCTAGTTGGCATGGAAACGTATGCTGAATCGCTGACGACCTCACACTGAATGCTAGGTGTTCATGTCTTATATACGGATGTTAGTTGTTGTTGTTTGTTAAACATGAAAGAGTACACAGTCTTTGTGATGGAAGCTTTGTGATGCATGAATGTGATGCAATATGCTGGCAATATGCTGGTACATTGGTACATGACAAATTATTTAGTGTACATGTGTAAACATTGTACTTTGTACTTTTTTTTTTTTTTTGCATTTTTTTTTTACGTTAATAAAATTTATTTTTATTTAATCAGAATGTGCATTGTATTTTTGTTTGGTCAAAAGAAAACCACCTTTACCACCTTCGAGGCTTCGACCTGCCTTGTACTTGACTGACATTAATAAATAGACCTATGTTTGTATGAAAAAAACAATTGTGGACCTTCAAGATTTGTATTTGAGGACCACTGCTCAAGGATTTATATAATCATATTCTCCCAAAAAGTAATTAAGTTAGTAACTCAGTTACCTCATTGTAAGAGTAATAAGTTACTCAGCAAAGCAAGTGACATTACTTTTCATGTTCTAGTCGTTATGACATTATAAACTCTGTAACATTTTTCACATAAAAGATGTTTATATTAAGTGATTGAATTGAACTGATTTTTTCATTCCCAAAAAAAAAAAAAAAAAAAAAAAAAAAACGTAGGTCAGACGGTTTACTTTATTACTTTATTTTATTTTTATTTCACATATATAACATTGTAACGGTATACAAACTTTAACTTTCAAATGCTGTGACGAACAAAAGCCTTTTTGTTTCCGTTTTACTGAACCCATACCAAACCATGACTCCAGTACCGAGGTACGTACTGAACCGTGACTTGTGTTTATCGTCACACCCCTAAAATATATAGATATATTTTTCAATACGCAGGTGAAGCTCTGAATATCCTGCCTCTCCTATTTTTGCTGTAGTTGTTTTGATTAAAAAACATCGCATAAGGTTAACGGATAAGTAATTCAAGAAAGGTTTAGGGCAAGTGACTATTTTTGGTAGGAAAAAAAAAAAAAACATTTTGTAGCACCTACAAGGACAACGCCAACTTGGTGATGATAATGCACACTCAGGAGGTAAACAGTACATTATTTTCAATTAAATATACCCCCTGGACGCTACGAACTGTATGGAAAAAAAAAGTTGTCCGCGAGTTTAAGATGAAGCTTGCCACGCTAAACGCTAATGTTAAATAGAACGCGAATGCTATGCTAACGCTCCGAGCCACTTCGCCAATCATCATCGCATTTGCAATGGCGTCTGATCTCTCCCAGGCAGCTGTGATAAAATCAGACAACTCGCACCTCATTCACCCAAATTGTTGTAATGCGCTCCTTCAAATCCTCAATAACAGTAACAGCGTTGCAAAGATAGGAAAGGTAATTAATCAGACTACTCACTTCTGAAAAAAATAATGCTGTCATACTCTAACCGCCGTTAGTAACAACGCTGGTTTTAAACTGGGATTTTTTTATCCGTGCTCCTTGCTTTTGTTTTGACAGCCTTTAAGCATACTTTGGAGGTAACAGCTTGTCATGTCATGTCATTTCCTGTTTTATTTTGAAAGCTTCACCCTCCTTGTGTCTGCGTACTTGCCCTTCCTCTGGTCACCTAATCACCTATTGTTTCCACCTGTTCCCCATTACCCCCTGTATATATATTGCCTTAGTTTCCCTTGTCTAGTGCAGAAGTGTCTTTCGTCCAAGGTCAGTCACGTCAGCCTCTCGTCATAGCCTACCGTCATAGTCTATTGCAGTTCTACTGAATGTTATCCTCCATTGGAGCGCTTTGTGTTTGAATTTTTTCATCTTCGCTATCTTGGCTTTTTCCTCCATTAGGAGCGTTTTGTGTTTTTGCCCTTTCCTCCCTTATGGAGTGCTTTTTTGTTTGAACCCTGATCGTGGTTGCTTTGACTTATTCCTCCATTGGAGAGTTTTTTGTTTGTACATTTTTCTCATTCCCGCATGTCAGCGGAAGAACCTGTTTTCAAAATAAAAGTTTTTGCCTGAACCTCCGCAGCTGAGTCCGCCTCGTCATCCAGGTCTGACAGAACACTTCTGCCAGAAATGGACCCAGCGGAGTCTACCGAGTTTTTTGCCACGCTCCGAGAGCAATCGGCTCGTCTCACCCGCCAGGAGGAGTTCCAAGCCACGATGGCTGCACAGCTGGTCCAAATGACCAATCAGCTGATGGAGCTCACAGCTCAGCTGCTCCCAGCACAACCAGCTTCCGTTTCCAATACCCCTGCCTTCACCCCTCCTGCTTCTTCCTCCCTGGTTCCCGGAAGAGGACCAAGATTGGCACCGCCAGAGCGATTCTGCGGGGACCCAGGTACTAGCCGAGCTTTTGTCACGGAATGCTGTATGCACTTTGACTGTTCTCCCCACGAGTTCACCAGTGACCGTTCTCGCATCGCCTTCATGGTGTCCTACATGTCGGGACGGGCCCGAGCCTGGGCCATGGCTGAGTGGGAGCGCGATTCATATTCGTGCCACGACTTGTCCTCGTTCATAGACACCCTAAAGACCACTTTCGACCCAGTTTGCTCGGAAAGAGACAGAGCACGAGAGATCAGCAGCCTGTGTCAGGGTAAAGCCTCGGTCAATGACTATGCCATTCAGTTCCGCACCCTGGCCGCAGGTTGCGGCTGGTGCCACACCGCACTCTATGACACTTTTTTTAAGGGGCTCTCTCCCACTATCCGGGATCGTCTCGTACTACTCGACCTCCCGGAGAAGTTGGACGACCTCATCGCACTCGCCATACGCACCGACCATCGCCTTGAGGAGTTGAGTAGGATCCGGCCGATCCAAGCTGTGAGACCGCCTCCCCAGTCGCTGGAGCAGTCCGGACCTCGCCGCGCCCACAACCCGCCGGCCTCACCTTCTAGGGATTCCAACGATGCTATACCCATGCAACTTGGTCCCACACGTGTCTCCCCTGAGGAACGCAAGCGCCGACAACAGGAGGGCCTATGCTTCTACTGTGGGAGCCCGGGACACCTGGTGGCGGGTTGCGCCGCCCGCAGACCAAGGCCCAACCACGTCAGTCAACCAGCGGGTCCCAACCCCCGCTCTACGACCACCGTTCAGGTAAAGCACAAAGCTTTGACATATGCACTCGCTGCCCTGATAGACTCTGGCGCTGATGACTGTCTGATGCCTTGGGGGGTTTGCCATCTCATGGGCCTACGTGCCATCCCTCTCGATCGGCCCCTGGTGGCCAGATCTCTCAACGGTGAGAGACTGTTTTCTATCACCCACTCATGCGAGCCTGTAGAGGTCACTGTCCAAGGACATACTGAGAAAATGTCTTTCCATTTGTTTTCTGCCCCAGCCCAGACACTGGTTTTAGGACTGTCATGGCTCCGCAATCACCAACCTTATATAGATTGGAACTCTGGGTCCGTACTGGGGTGGGGTGCGAACTGTAAGGGACGTTGTGTTGTGGAGAAGAACCCTGGGGTCAAGGTTCCTGTTGTTGGCGAGACCGCAATTAACAAATTTTCTCTCTCTGTCACTCCAGAACCAGAAATTGACTTGAGCACCGTCCCAAAGTGCTATCACCATTTACGCCAGATTTTTGACAAGGCTCGAGCCCAGGCTCTGCCACCCCATCGCCCCTATGACTGCGCTATTGATCTCGTTCCCGGCTCCACCATCCCCAGGGGGCGCCTCTATCCCATCTCCGGACCTGAGAAGGCCACCATGCGCGAATATATCCAGGCCTCCCTGAAAGCGGGGCTCATCCGTCCTTCCTCATCCGCGGCTGGGGCAGGTTTCTTTTTTGTTGGAAAAAAGGACGGGTCGCTCCGTCCCTGTATAGACTATCGCCAGCTCAACGACATCACAGTCAAAAACCGCTATCCCCTCCCCCTCATGTCTTCGGTGTTCGACCAATTGCAGCAGGCCAAGGTCTTCACTAAATTAGATCTACGCAACGCCTACCACTTAGTCCGCATTAGGGAGGGAGATGAGTGGAAGACTGCCTTTAACACCCCGGATGGCCACTATGAGTATCTAGTTATGCCCTTCGGCCTTACTAACGCCCCCGCGTTCTTCCAGGCGTTGATCAATGACGTTCTCCGAGATTTTCTTGACTGTTTTGTTTTTGTTTATCTAGATGACATCCTTATTTACTCCCCAGATATAACTACCCACAAGCACCATGTTGAATCTGTTTTAAAGCGTCTTCTCGCCAACGATCTTTTTGTCAAAGCTGAGAAAAGTGAATTTCATGTTAACACAATTTCGTTTTTGGGCTTTATAGTATCTCCTGGGGGTGTCCAGATGGATCCTGCAAAAGTAGGAACAGTAGTTAACTGGCCCACACCGGGCAGTCGAAAAAAGCCTCAGCAGTTCCTCGGGTTCGCCAACTTTTACAGGCGGTTTATCCGCGGTTTCAGTAAAATTGCAGGCCCTCTCCACGCTCTTACTTCCACCAAGGTGCAATTCGAATGGACCCCTGCGGCTGAAGCAGCGTTCCTGGCCTTGAAGACCCGCTTCACCACAGCCCCCATCCTGACCATGCCTGATCCCCATCGTCAGTTCGTGGTGGAGGTCGATGCCTCCTGTGAGGGCATTGGGGCAATACTGTCCCAACGAGCTGAGCATGATGGGAAGATGCATCCCTGCGCCTTCCTTTCCCGCCGCCTGTCGCCAGCGGAGCGGAACTACAACGTTGGCGACCGAGAACTACTCGCCATCAAAACTGCTCTGGAGGAGTGGCGGCATTGGCTCGAGGGGGCAGAGCAACCCTTCATAGTCTGGACTGATCATCGCAATCTTGAGTATCTAAAGACAGCTAAGCGACTCAATTCTCGCCAGGCCAGGTGGGCGCTCTTTTTTGACAGATTTTCCTTCTCTATCTCTTACAGGCCGGGGTCCCAGAACATCAAAGCAGACGCCCTCTCACGCCTCTACGACCCCGAGCCTGTAGCCAAGGAACCTGAAACCATCCTGCCACTGAATTGTGTGGTAGGGGCGGTAACTTGGCAAATAGAAACGGAGGTTAAGCAGGCATTAGGGGGGGTCCGGACACCTCGGGGGTGCCCTGAGAACCGACTATTCGTCCCGGCTGACCTACGCCCCCGGGTGATCCAATGGGCCCACTCCACGCCGCTTTCCTGTCATCCGGGAGTCAGGCGCACCATGCACGCCATCTCCCGGAGGTTCTGGTGGCCAGGCATGGAGCCGGAGGTCCGGGAGTATGTCGAGGCTTGCTCGGTCTGCGCCCAAAACAAGACGTCCACCAGACCACGCATGGGCCTTCTTCAACCCCTCCCGATTCCCTCAGACCATGGGCTGAAATTTCCTTGGACTTTGTCACGGGACTTCCTGTATCCCAGGGAAACACCACAATCCTGACCGTAGTTGACCGCTTCTCCAAGATGGCCCACTTCATAGCCCTGCCTGCCTTGCCCTCTGCCAAAGACACTGCAGGGATCATGTTGCGCGAGGTATTCCGCATTCATGGCTTCCCTCGGGACATTGTCTCGGACCGGGGGCCACAGTTCGTGTCACTCTTTTGGAGGGAATTCTGCCGCCTCATTGGGGCTAAGGCCAGTCTCATGTCAGGATACCATCCGGAGTCCAACGGCCAGACCGAGCGCCTCAACCAACAGTTGGAGACCGGCCTCCGGTGTTTGGTATCCCAGAACCCATCCACATGGAGCAACCACCTGGTCTGGGTCGAATATGCCCACAACACACTCCCCACCTCCGCCACAGGTATGTCACCATTTAAATGCGTCCATGGCTACGATCCGCCTTTGTTTGCTGCACAGGAGCGAGAGGTCTCGGTTCCGTCTGCCCATGCCTTGGTCCGCCGTAGCAGACGCATATGGGAAGCAGCTCGCCAAGTCCTCGTCCGCCAAGGGGATCGAGTGAAAAGGGCTGCAGACCGCCACCGACGCCCAGCACCTGCCTACCAGGCAGGACAGCGAGTGTGGCTAAGCGCACGAAACCTTCCCCTCCGGGCCACCTGCCGGAAGTTGGTCCCTCGCTTTGTGGGTCCATTTCCTGTATCGAAGGTTGTAGGCCCGGCAGCGGTACGTCTACGTCTTCCACGTTCCCTGAGAGTCCACCCCACCTTCCACGTCAGCCAAGTCAAGCCTGTGGTGGAGAGCTCCATGGTGCCTATGCCACGCCCTCCACCTCCTCTGGACATCGACGGCGGCCCTGCCTATCAGTTCAGGAGGTTGCTGGCGGTGCGACCCCGAGGTCGTGGCCGTCAATACCTGGTGGACTGGGTGGGCTACGGCCCGGAGGAGAGACAATGGGTTCCCTCGCGGTTCATCCTGGACCCCTCGTTGATCAGGGACTTCCACAGGGACCACCCCGACCAGCCTGGACCGTCTGGTAGCCGGTCCTAGAGGGGGGGGTTCTGTCATGTAATGTCATTTCCTGTTTTATTTTGAAAGCTTCACCCTCCTTGTGTCTGCGTACTTGCTCTTCCTCTGGTCACCTAATCACCTATTGTTTCCACCTGTTCCCCATTACCCCCTGTATATATATTGCCTTAGTTTCCCTTGTCTAGTGCAGAAGTGTCTTTCGTCCAAGGTCAGTCACGTCAGCCTCTCGTCATAGCCTACCGTCATAGTCTATTGCAGTTCTACTGAATGTTATCCTCCATTGGAGCGCTTTGTTTGAATTTTTTCATCTTCGCTATCTTGGCTTTTTCCTCCATTAGGAGCGTTTTGTGTTTTTGCCCTTTCCTCCCTTATGGAGTGCTTTTTTGTTTGAACCCTGATCGTGGTTGCTTTGACTTATTCCTCCATTGGAGAGTTTTTTGTTTGTACATTTTTCTCATTCCCGCATGTCAGCGGAAGAACCTGTTTTCAAAATAAAAGTTTTTGCCTGAACCTCCGCAGCTGAGTCCGCCTCGTCATCCAGGTCTGACACAGCTGTTTACTTTTCTAACGTTGCAACTCTGAAAAAAAAATTAGACCACTACTCCACTGTCTGCCCGACGAATGGGCAAGTTTAAATGCGAGTGGATAAGAAATATAATAGCATTGACTCAAATTTAGAAGACGGTGCAAGATAGGAGGGTAGCGTGGAGAAGGGACATAGTCTCTCTCTCTCTCGCTTGCTCTTCCTCTTTCACACTCTCCCCTCCAGCTGTTTTATTGCTGGGGTATAACACTTGACATTTTTGCAATCTCACAGGTCATTGTTGACCTGCTTCAGTTTGTCTCGTTGCCAGTTACCAGCAAATGTGAACATTTGACTTTAACTTGGCTTGAAGGAGTGCCACAATTCTATCGTCTTATACCACGAGACAGGTTCGTGACTCTGAGTATCGGGATTTCAGCTTCGATACACGTATTGTTACGGCCTTACTAATGTGAATGGTGTAAGTCCTGACATAGGTCAACAACTAGGTGGCCCCAAGGGCGACCCTTGTGCTTCAGTCAACACAAAGAGTGTAATGAGGTGAAATGGGCACGCAAGATTCTTTTTAGGACAGAGGCAGAGTCCCCTGTACGGTACTGTTAATGCAGTACTTCTCAAATAGTGGGCCGCCCCCCCCCCCCCAGCGCAGAGCGATCCCGGGGGTGGCACATGTGACCTCGGGGAACATACTTTTTTTGCCGCACTAGAATAAAGTGTACTTGCACATCCACTCAGTGGGTGGCAGGGGCGCTCTCATTTTCAGAGTGTGCACAGTACTGTATTTTTGAACCAAACAAGAGCACACAGCAAAGGGATATGAAGAGCTGTGCGCCTTTATCGGGTTGGGCTCATGCAGCGAGCCACTGTCTTCTCCAGTTCTCACATATCCGCCCGAGAAGCGCCATGTTTGGCTTGGGAGCGTCACAACGACTGCTGTCATCTCCAGTTCTCCCCTGGCCGCCGAGAATGCGCTGTTTTCGGCCCGTTTGGCTTTTGGCTTTGACTTTTAATACAGTGGGAGACAGACGAGGAAAGACCACTCTGTTTACTGTGTTTAAAAATGTTTGTGGCGCACAGCGGGATGCCAAATCGATTAAAACGTCTCTTAAAGACATTAGACCCCAATCTCATTGATAAGACGCTTGATTGTTTTTTAGCGAAAATGTGTCGAATATTGCCAACAATCACCCGCTTGGTCAGTGTTATTGTGATATCAGTACCAGCGAGCACTGTTTAGCATGCTCAGTGCTAAATAACCCCACACCATTGCAAAGGAGCTGATATTGCAAGCAGCAAAAATAAACACTTTTCCTTTGTGACACAGTTGTTTTTGTTCTATTCATTTTTGTTTTTTCGGTCAAATTGTTTGGCATATTCTCCTCATGATTTAATGTTGCGAATCAATTTGAATTCATTATTATTTATTGATTTTATTAAATTGTATTTTTCAGTATCAAATGGTCAAAAAATTTACCTTGAATGTATTTTTACAGTTTGGATGTGACTTTTTTTTTGTTTTGTTTTTTTAATTCAGGCAAATTGATGCACTTTAAGACTTTTCTGTTCCAAATAAAACAATATTAATAAAGTTACACTTTATTGTAAGTTGATCTGTGTTACTTTTTTTCTTTAATAGAAAAAAAGACTTATAATACTAATGAGACTTATAATACTTGTACTTATAATAATTATAATCATTTTATAGACAAATGATACTATTTACAGTGGAGGCAGAGAGTTGGGGGGCGCGAAACGTTTACGTTTTCCTGGAGGGGGCGTAACAGAAAATAATTGAGAAGCACTGTGTTAGTGACGGGTAATGTACTGATGTACTGACAAATGTACTGACACATACAGTGGGGAGAACAAGTATTTGATACACTGCCGATTTTGCTGGTTTTCCCACTTGCAAAGCATGTAGAGGTCTGTAATTTGTATCTTAAGTTCTCTTCAACTGTGAGGGACGGAATCTAATACAAAAAAACAGAAAATCACGTTTTATGATTGTTAAAAAATAAATTTTCATTTAATTGCATGAAATAAGTATTTGATACATCACAAAAATCGAACTTAATATTTGGTACAGAAACCTTTGTTTGCTATTACAAATACCAAACATTTCCTGTAGTCCTTGACAAGGTTTGCATACACTGCAGCAGGGATTTTAGCCCACTCCTCCATGCAGATCTTGTCCAGAGCCTTCAGGTTTCGGGGCTGCTGCAGGGCAACACAGACTTTTAGCTCCCTCCATAGATTTTCTATCGGGTTCAGATCTGGTGACTGGCTAGGCCGCTCCAAGACCTTAAGATGCTTCTTACAGAGCCACTCCTTAGTTGCCTTGGCTGTGTGCTTTGGGTCGTTGTCATGCTGGAAGACCCAGCCACGACCCATCTTCAGGGCTCTCACTGAAGGAAGGAGGTTGTCAGCCAAGATCTGGCGATACATATCCTCCCCTCAATACGGTGCAGTCGTCCTGTACCCTTGGCAGAGAAGCAGCCGCAAAAAATGATCTTTCCTCCTCCATGTTTCACGGTTGGGATGGTGTTCTTGGGGTTGTACTCATCCTCCTTTTTCCTCCAAACACGACAAGCCGAGTTTAGACCAAAAAGTTCAATTTTGGTCTCATCCGGCCACATGACCTTCTCCCATTGCTACTCTGGATCATCCAGATGGTCAGTGGCAAACTTCAGACGTCCCTGGACATGCACTGGCTTCAGCAGCGGGACCTTGCGTCGTGCGCTGTAGCATTTTAATCCATGACGGCGTAATGTGTTTCCGATGGTTTTCTTCGAGACTGTGGTTCCAGCTCTCTTCAGGTAATTGACCAGGTCCTGCCGTGTAGTTCTGGCCTGATCCCTCACCTTCCTCATGATCAGTGATGCCCCACGAGGTGAGATCTTGCATGAAGCCCCAGAACGAGGCAGATTGACCGTCAACTTGAACTTCTTCCATTTTTAATAATCGCCCCACCAGTTGTTCCCTTCTCACCAAGCTGCTTGTTTATTTTCCTGTAGCCCATACCAGCCTTGTGCAGGTCTATTGTTTTATCCCTGATGTCCTTACACAGCTATTTGGTCTTGGCCATTGTGGAGAGGTTGGAGTTTGTTTGTTTTAGCATGTGTACAGGTGTCTTTTATACAGGTAACAAGTTCAACCAGGTGCAGTTACTTCCGGTAATGAGTGGAGAACAGGAGGGGCTCTTAAAAAAGAACTAAGAGCCAAAATATTTACTAGTTGGTAATGTATCAAATACTTATTTCATGCAGTTAAATACAAATTTATTATTTAAAAATTATACAATGTGATTTTCTGGATTTTTGTACTAGATTCCGTCCCTCACAGTTGAAGAGAACTTATGATACAAATTACAGACCTCTACATGGCTTGCAAGTAGGAAAACCAGCAAAATCGGCAGTGTATCAAATACTTGTTCTCCCCACTGTATGTCGCCACTGTGACACTCCTTTGCCTCATAGGCACACCTGTAGGATGTTAAAATGATTGCAAACAGACTTATTGAGATTTAAGGGCCGTTTACAATGGTAACGCGGGGACACCGAGGCGCAACGATTGTGTTGCGGAATGACCTCGCTTTTACACGGTGACGCCGAAAAGGGAAGGTGAAGACGCAAGCTTTTGATCCCAACCTCCAAAGTGGAACAATTCAATTGCAGGCCTTACCATATAACCATATACTAACCATATAAATGGAACGCTCTCTATCCGATGAGGTTAGAGTTTGCACACGTCGCCTTGGGCATGCGCAGCCACTGCTACTAAACATTCACAACAGCAACATGGCGGAATGTCGGCTTGTTCTTTGTGTAGTGCGCCTAGGCATGTGCTGGTATGAAATTCTGATGGTATGTTAGCCTTACGCCAAAACATCACGATTTCACGGTCTTGAAATTACAGCTCTAAAATGTGTTACTCTAAGATATCAGGGTTTAAAAAAAAAAAAAAAAATCCATTGAACAGGATTTTTATTTTAGCAGATTGGAACATAAATATAATGTTAAGTTAAAATAAATAACAAAAAATAACAACATATTCTAATTAAATTAAAATAAATGCAGTCCTTTAGGTGAGCATAAACCCACAGACACAGCTCAACATTATTACAATTAGGGGTGTAACGGTACACAGAAATCTCGGTTCGGTAAGTACCTCGGTTTTGAGGTCACAGTTCGGTTCATTTTCGGTACAGTAAGAAAACAAAATGCAAAATATAAATGTGCTAGTTGTTTATTACACACTTTTGTGCTTTCAAAAATAGCAACATTAGTCTATACAAAGCTAGGATTCTGCTCAAAAATAGAAAATACAATATTCTGAAATGTAGATATTTTGAAAAACAAAATAAAATGAATAACTTTGGCTAAGACTTTTTCTTTAAAAAAATATTTGATGTGTAAAATTGAGCAGTTGCAACACTGAACAGTTTCAAGTTTCTCATATTAACTTTATGACCACAGCCTCGAAAAGTAAGGGTTATTAGGGCTGTCAAATGATTACAATTTTTAATTGAGCTAATCACAGCTTAGAAATTAATTTAAGCGTAATTGATCGCAATTCAAACCATCTCTAAAACATGCCATATTTTTCTGTAAATTATTTTTGGAATGGAAAGATAAGACACAAGATGGATATATACATTCAACATACTGTACATAAGTACTGTATTTGTTGATTATAACAATAAATCCACAAGATGGCATTAACATTAACATTCTTTCTGTTGAAGACATTTTATTTTTCTCCGCAAAAACAAACACACAACAGAGCCTTAGAACAGTAACAAAAACAGTATTATTAATAATGTGCGCAAAGTGTGTGTAGTGTACACATAAATGTGGCCCTCTTCCCTACTCATCCTCTAGCCAGTCGCTGAGGCAAACCAACTTATTTACATTTTCTGAGAGTTGTTCCATCTATATTCTTTTTTAATTTGAATTCCCCACCCAGAGGGCCATCCTGATTTTCTTCCATGTTTACTTTTAACCGTTACCCACGCTGCTCACTGCACTTCTGAGTGGTGCGACAGCCCTGGCAGTTTAATTGTTATCTTTTTTGAGACTCAGTCAGCTGATCATCGCATCCGCCAGCTGGCTGCCTCCCCTCCCAACGTGACTTACTCTGATTGACGCCGGACGGGCAGACGACGTCGCCGCCGCTGATGGGCCACTCGAGGAAGGATGCCAACTTCAAAAACTAGCCGCTGTCTGTCATGTATCCATCGTGCATCGCTTTGTTTACATTTGCGGCAATAACGACACTTGCTTTACGGCAGCTAAGCCGATACAAGGTAGTTTGAGCTCCCCGCGTGTGTGTTGTATTGTGCCTGAGTCTTGTTAACCAAATAAAGGCAGCGTTAACAAAAGTCATCTGACCGCTCGTAATTTTACAGTTAACACTCTCAGAGTTCGCATTTGACAGCATACCTGCCACGTACCTAGTCGCCAGCTGTTTGCTCGCCATTCATTCACCTGTGCATTTGATCGCTATTTTGTTACACTACCGCTTTTTCGATGAAGTATTTTGTGTTCATTCGTCATTGGATCGTTTTTGTTCACCACTGTAAATAAGAGCACCGCACATCAGTAGAGGTAAACTGCCGTTTTCGTTCAACCCGTTTTGTTTAGTGTAGAAGCCAGGGTCGTGGTTGTCTTTTTTTTAATTTCTTTTTTACAATCAGGGTTGAGTTAGCGGGTGGGGTTTAAGTGTAGTTTCATTTTGTTTGTTGTTTTGGCCTGGGCTTACGCTGAAGCCAGCTCCTTCCGCATTTTGTATATTTTGTTCATTGCGAGTTCGACTTGTGTGAATAAATTTGTGTCCACTTGCAACTTGTGTGCGTGGCTCGTTTTATGTTACGCCCTAGCGAGCCGTCCGTGGGACGTAACATTGGGATTATGGGATGCATGAGCGGGAATTCCGCGCCTGCGTTAAATGCGTCAAATATTTTAACATGATTAATTTAAAAAATTAATTACCGCCCATTAACGCGCTAAATTTGACAGCACTTTACATTACATCAGAAACTCGTTCGGTACGCCTCCGTTCCGAACCGAGGACCACGCACCGAAACGGTTCAATACAAATACATTTACAGTTACACCCTTAATTATAATCAGAACAAAAATAATTGAATTATTTTCCATAAAAAGCACGTGTGTATGCCTCGAATCATGTTTACATTATACACCCTCGTTTTCAACAGAGACAGTTGCCAGAGAGATAAAAACACCACCGCTAGACACACTAAACACGCTGGAGTTAACTCTCGTAGCTTGTGGGAAACGTTCATGACAGTGTTTGATAACCTTTCATTTTGTATAAATGTGAAATCATATTGGAGGTATTGCCTACTCGGCAGCCACCCTCCGCAAACATGTTGTAGATGTCGGTTGGCCCTCCTCCTCTAAGCCACGGCGTCTGTAGCTTTTCTGTAGCCGAACTATTCCCATAACAGCGAATTTGTTTTCTTGGATGGGGGAAAAGGAGCTTCACCTTCTCCAGGCATCGTGTAGCACAGCTGACTCACTGACACTGAGCAGCAACCGGTAGGGGAGGGTTGTGCCTTGCAAGCGCAAGCGAGGGATTTTTCCATGCATTTTTGGGACATAGAAAATAACTAATACCGTAGGGATGGAATGACGGAAAATTTTTGCTGTTTTGAAACCTTGACATTATTATACCACGGTATACCTTGAAACCGGTAATCGGCACAAAGTGTGCCACATTTTCACATTTTTGTGGCTTTTGAAGCAAAAGCTTTTGATATTGCAGCATTTTACAAAAACAAAATGTGTGGATGCCATTGCTTCAAGTGGGCGAGTATGTTGTCTTCCGGTCCGAGGATGTTGTTGTCAAGGAAGTGCATCATTGCCTGTCGCCATATAAAACTGCACTGCCCTCTAGAGCCTGGCATAAATATCGTCACTACAAATACTAATTTTCACGCGGAATTTCAACATCGTTCGAACGGAGACGAAACCAATGCAAATGCATGTAAATGCAAACAAGAAATGGGTCATGTTCAGTTGTTTTTGTCAGAGCGTCACCATGTAAACCAGGGGTGGGCAAACTATTCCACAAAGGGCCGCTGTGGGTGCGGGTTTTTGCTGCAACCCATCAAGAGGACACCTTTTCACCAATCTGGTGTGTTATAAGTGCAATCAGTTGATTGCAGTCAGGTGCTTCTTGTTTCCATTGAAACCTCATTGGTTAAAAGCTCTGTGCTGGATCAGTTGGAACAAAGACCAGGACCCACTGCGGCCCTCGAGGACCGGTTTGCCCACCCCTGATGTAAACTGTTCCTCAAAGGCCCGCTGTGGGTCGTGGTTTTTTTCCCCGCCGATCCAGCACAGATAGTTGAACCAATGAGGTTTCTGCTAAAACAAGCAGCACCTGACTGCAATCAACTGATTGCACTTGTGAAACATCAGATTTGTGATAAAGTGTTGTCATTTGTCTGGTTGCAATGAAATCCTGCACCCACAACGGGCCTTTGAGGACCGGGTTGGAGACCACTGCCTTAACTGACAAATTAATTCAGTGACCTCCAATTAGGGCTTGGCAATTTAGCAAAAATAAATCTCGTTTTCACCCATATTGTACAAGATCAATTCTGTTTTTTTTTTTTAACTGGTTGTTTTTTTTTTTAATGAAAATTGAAAAAATACATGCATTTTGTATTTTACTGGATAATATGTGTTATTTTCTTCATCACCTCACCTGGAGTGTAATAAACCACCTGAAAACCATCAACACTGGACTCTTTTGAGGGACTTTTCAGAATCCGTCCAACTTTTCGAGTTTAAAAGAAAAAAAATCATTTGGACCATTTTTCATTTTCTGCCACCCCAATAGGGCTCCAATTGACAATATTTGTATTGCATTGTCAGAGTTAAATTGTCAGTTTGATGCAACAAATAAAACATGTACATTTTACTGAAACATATACCCCTAAAAAGTAAACTGGGAGAACCTGATCATTTTTCCACGTAATCTTAATTTCAGAGCAAAATACGACACATTACTGCATTTTCTGTACATTTAGTCTCTGCCTATACAGTATGCATACAAGGTTAGCTATACAATCTGTATTTCTGTGCCCTGTACTTCTGACGTGCATTTATAATGTATATTTTTTAATTTAATCTCATTTTAAAATCTCTGCTTGAAATACTTCTTATCAGGCAGACCTGTTAAAAGTTTGGGTTTGTAAAGACAACAGTAATTCATTTAAAAAGACATTTCGGTATCCTTTCTGATTTAAGACTCAATATAAGCAACTGCAGCGAGAGCATGACTGGTGCGCCTCTCTTATCACCATGTAAGGCAACCCACGCCCTGTGGGCCATGAGCGGATTAGATATGAGTGTGTGTGATAGGAGGACCCCTGACAAAGGCTTTATTAATTAGGCTCATGTTGACACTGGCCCTCAGTAATATTCACCACAGGATGACTTTGATCAAAAGTTTTCTCTCCTCATCTAGCGCTGCACAGCTCTACATGATGTAAGCCCGCCATGCGTGCAATGCGCCGGGGGTGTGTGCACAAGAGGGGAGGGGTGACGACGGAAAGTGGAGGCGGCCTGGGGAGGGTGCACCATTTTCAAAATTGGTGAGGCAACTTTCACACATGGCTGACCAAGCGGCCGTGCTGCACTTTAACCAAGTAGCTATTAATTGATTGATTACACGGAGGGGTCGAGTTGGTGATACAATACAACGTTTAAAAGCAGCCCAAACGGGTAAGACATTGAAGGGTACTCACTCGACCAGCTGGTGATTTTAGTGCAGCATTTCTGTGTCTCGCAATCAGTTTCTGGGGTGACTTCTCCCGGGACGAGGCGCCTTGAACATCGCTATCGTTCCTGGCCAGGCTCCAGCCTCCTTACCGACTATCCACGCTCATCGTGATTGTCGTCATCATGCAAGACGAGAGCTGCTCCCTTAACATAAAACGTCTAATGGGAATCGTATATATATATTTTTATTTTTCGAGCGAGAGCTTCAAAAATGTCTGACTCTGTGCGTGCTGCAGACAAGTGACAGCAGCTATTTGAAGGGATGCTGACGCGGAAGCTGAGGGGCTCGCCTCCTTCCTCCCTGCTCAGCCTCCATCAGATCAGCCTGGCATCACCACGAAACGACGAGCAGTAAGAATAGCTTTTCGCTTCCGGGCACATCTTTCAAAATAAAACTTATGGTGTCGACCGGAAGAGAGAAGGGGCAAATAGTTCATGGAGTACAGCACTGTAACATTGCTGTGTTCCACCAATGCCTCACTACTCCTACGTTTTATGTGCAAATCTCCTTATAGTTGTTTCACTGATTATTGTAAATCGTGTTAACATTTTATTTTGCCAACTAAAAGAAACAAAACGTATCTACTGTTCTTGAGTTTTTTTCTTTGTGAATGCATTATTTTACAATGGGAAAAGCATAGTACTGAAACAACATATTTCTCTACCTTTTACATATAGGCCTATGTACAATACCTAGATACAGCTGACTTTGTGCCTCAATTCGAACTAAAGTATAGATGCAACAATTAATCAATTAATAGACAACTAATCGATTAACAAATTAATCGACAATTATTTTGATAACCAATTATCATTTAGGACCTTCTTCACCTTAAATTTGTCTGAATTCTTGAAATTATAACATACATATAACTTCTCAGTTGTAAATAAAGACAATGTATGATGTGAACAAAAATCTGCTTTTACTTTGGAAAACAACAATTCACATTTTTACCAATTTTCGGACATGTTACTGTCTAAACTAGCTTTCTAATAAGGCTGCAAAATTCAGTCGATTAAAATCGATTAATAAATTAGTTGCCAACTAATTTGATAATTGATATAGTAGTATAGACTATAGTTAAGTAAGGAAGCTGTTATAAAATATTATTTCTGAAGGAAATAGCCACCCATATTGTCTTCGTTGTTACTTACAACATGCTTTAAACAACTTCAAGGTAAATGGAGTAGGTAATTGAAAAACGTGACATCGATCCGATTAATCGATTAATTAATCATCCGATTAAACGGTTATGAAAATAATTGCTAGTTGCAGCCCTAGACTAAAGCGATACATATAGTATCCAATGACACCTTAGATGTTTTAGTGTATCTATCAAGGTCAGGTGTCTGCAAGTCCGGTCCTATAGAGTCACTATATAGCTTGTTTTCTATGTCTCCCTCCTTTAACACACCTGAATCAAACGATCAGCTCATCAGGAAACTCTGCAGGAGCCTAATAACGATCCTGATTATTTGATTCAGGCGTGTTCAAGGAGGGAGATATAGAAAACAAGCTGGATAGCGGCTATCCAGGACCAGATTTGCAGACCTCTGATCTAGGTGAATGCAAACAGTAACAGGCAGCGTTATTAAATTCAATTCAATTGAATTTTATTTGTATTCCTATACAGTGGCGCCACCAGGGGTTGGCCAGGGGTGGCCGTATAAATTGGTTGGCCACCCCACTGGCCACCCCGCTTGCCAGTATATCGTTAGATTGTTGTAGCATCAGCTATGCATTTCATCCCAAACGAATGCATTTATTTTGTTTTGTTAAATGTAGGGCTGTCAAATTTATCGCGTTAACGGACGGTAATTAATTTTTCTAATTAATCACGTGAAAATATTGATCGCAATTAACGCATTCGCGGTACGACTCACTCACGCATTGCCGCAAACAGCCTACAATGGCGCCGTTTTACTTATATACAGAGATAAGTGGCAGTGTCAAGTGAGTGGAGTAGATACAAGCATTCATTGGGGCCGTACTTTTAATTGGCAAAAGCTTTGTCATCTCTCCCACAGCAACTATAAATATTGTGGGAAGCGACGTGGGGAAGAATGACAGGAGTTGATCTTTTTCTCATACACCCTGTAGTGTACCCAACGCAGAGAATATATAGCATTTGCAGCCACCACACACAGTCATGGTTGCACCACTTCCCATCATGCATTTGGGCAGAACAGTTAAGTCGCTACAGTATCATTTAATGAAAGCTCACCAAATACACTAAATGGCAATATTTAGTCACAATTTACAAACTCACGTTTATCTTTTAAGAATTACAAGTCTTTCTATCCGTGGATCACTTTCACAGAAAGAATGGTAATAATGTTAATGCCATCTTGTGGATTTGTTGTTATAATAAACAAATACAGTACTTATGTACAGTGTGTTGAATGTATATATCCGTCTTGTCTTATCGATCCATTCCAACAATAATTTGCAGAAAAATATGGTATATTTTAAAGATGGTTTGAATTGCGATTAATTACGATTAATTAATTTTTCAGATGTGATTAACTCGATTAAAAATTTTAATCATTTGACAGCCCTAGTTAAATGTACACCTTATGCCTAATATATACATAACACGATAAAACAGAATTGTTGTGGAACTCAAAATGTTGACTGGACAGTTATGAACTATGCACATTAAATCGTTAGTAACATCAAATATTACACAATACACCAAAGTATATCAGTAGCCGTGTCCTTAAGTCTTTCTGATAGTTTTCCCCTGAACTTTTTACTGCAATAATATAATGAAAACCTAAAATTATGGCTTTTAGTTTTGGCCACCCCAAGATTTTAAGTGGCCCCATCTGGCCACCCCCATGAAAAATTTCTGGAGGCGCCACTGTTCCTATATACACACAGTTCTATACTTTCTGTGACTGTATGAAGCTCACACATCCGCCACAAAAGAACAAACCTCTAAAACAACGTCTATTCTTGGTTAATTTGAGGAGAACAAAAATATTTAGTAACCACTGCTGACTTTTATTTTGACAGAAATCCACTCATATCCTGTATTTTCCCCGTTTTAAATTGGTCTTGATAGACCTGAAGGAATCCATTCACTTAAATCGACCTCACTCACCGGGGAGTCTCCAAGCGGCCAGTGTGAAGATTGCAACGACTGATGAATGAACGTTTGAAAGCATGATGTCATTCTAAACTCTTGAGAATACTGAAGTGGGGCGAGCCTTTCACACTTATCTGAACAAATTATTTCGGCATTGAAGACTTTTTAGCCACTTTTAGCATAACAGTTTACATAATACTAACTGAAGGTGATTTTTGATTTTGTGTTGATTCCTAAAGGAGTATTTGTTTGTTTTAAATTAATGAATACTAATGATACCCTGAGCCATGAAATAAACAGTTTTGATAAAACATGATACATAAGTAACATTGAGCACACATACCAACATGGAGATGCACTAAAAAAATGTTCTGAGCGCAATAAGCCCCGAAACGTCGAATTTGCGACTAAACCTTGATTTAGACCAGTAATCATCTCAAGAAAAATATGAATTTTCTCTCTTCATTGAAGAACTTAACTCAAACATGAATGAAATTAATAAGTTAACCCACTCTTGTTCAAAGTGGCTCAATTTACAATGATGTTGGAGATTGGCGGAGAGAAATATTAAGTAAACAAATATGATTTGGTTAAGTGGGCCTAATAAAATGATGTGCTGGACCGAATCTAGCCCACCAGCAATGAATTTGACGTCTAGGTTTAACTATAGTATGTCCAGTTATAATAATAATAATAGGGGGATGACTGAAAGAAGCATTGTGACCAGTGTAAGAAGACCTGTAGAATTTCATGTTTGAGTCTTTCAAACTAAGCAAGGCATTTTTGGAGTTATGTAGAAGCTACAGTTGGATTGGTGAATCTTTGTTTTAATCTGCACATAATTTTATGTTGTTTTTGCTCTTTGGTCTCCAGTTGCTTCAAACACTAACCGTTCTAATAAGTGGAAAAACAAAATCTTCTCTTCCTCTTTCTGCAGGCAAGATGTGCCTGGTTTTAAGTGAGCGCCTCAATGTGAGAGTCGAGACACTCAGTGACTGCAAGACTAAGTGCCAAATAAAAGTGACTGCATGAGATGCCTTGAAGGAGGGAAACTCCTCATTCTTTTGAGGTCTCTTTTTCTATTGTTGTCCACTCTAAGCCAGACTACTGGGTCTCTTTCACAATACGGGTCCGCTCACAGCAGAGTGCCACAAGCTCTCCTGTCGCTTCACATTAGCGTCTTAGCTGGAAACGGCAGCCCCGGGGGGGATTTGGATAGACTTGTCATGACAGAAGAGCTGTGGAAACACAGCCATATTCATACTAATACATACATGCACATTGTGAGGAGGAGGTGAGGAGGTTGTGACCAAAGTGGCTAAATTAGAAACCCAAATACAGCTTACATCAAAGCTTGAAAAGATCTATACTTACTTTCCCTTAACCTTCCCTCTCGGCTGCAGGAACCACTCACACACAGCAGACATTCACAAAACATGCTCTCATAACATATGCAGTAGTACGGGAGTGAGCAGTAACTAATGCAGTCATGTACTGCGTACACAGATGAAAAAGAATTGTCAGTTCTTAAACAAAATATGGCGCCTCCTGACAAATATAAAAATACATAAATAATATAAATAATAAACATTTACAAAAAATAAAGTAGGGAAAGAGTCAAAACAATATGTTCATATGCAGCATGTCTTTTGCTCGGCCTTTTTGAGGATGGAGTTGATGTTGGCCTCCCATAACCGATCCTGAGAGCCTGTAATTCCCATGAACTTGAAAGTTTCATCAGTGTCACAGAGAAGTTGGAAAGCTTGAGGGGCAACTGTTGCAAATAGTGTCTGCTGAAGTTAACGATCATCTCTGCAGTTTTGAGCATTTGCAGCTTCATCTTGTGTTGGTTGCAGCAGAGAGATACCCACTCCTTGTCCTATCAATATGCAGACATGGTGCCATCGTTGATGAGGCTCGTGTGGTGTAGTCTGCAAACTTCAGGAAGTTGGCAGATGGGTTTGTTTAAGTGCAGTTGTACATGTAGAGGGAGAAGAACAGTGGAGAAAGACACATCTTGGGGCCCCCCGCACTGATGATGGAACCGTGCGGGCAGATGAAGCGATTTCCCCATGCCTCACCTATTGCATTCTGCTCGTCAGGAAGCTGTTGAGCTGCAAATGGTGGTACGTATTAGTTAAATCCTATGCTATATTAAATCAATTAATCCTGAACAATTAACTATGTGTGCAACTACTTTATTTCAGTTGTTTAGTTTGATCTCATAATGTTTTTTCCCATCAGTTAGAGGTTAAATATGAAAGTGATAGATCTTTGTTTGAAATGACTCATCTTGGTCTTGTTTTTTTTTTTTTTTTTAATGTTGCATGAACCTGGCATTTGGGCCTAGGTGTGTAGATTTTTTTTTATTTTTTATATTAAATATTTTACCTGACATTCTATGCATATAATGGAAGTCAATCAGAGTATGTTGTCTGATGCACATACTGGACAGATTAGTAGCAGACATGGACCCCCAAAAGTTGACATGGAAGCAACAAAAAAAAAAAAAAAAAGGGGGGGACACGGAAAATTTAAACAAAAAGTTGGCATGGGAAAAGGTTTACTGGAAAACAAAAAGAAAATTGTACCCCTATGGTGACATGAGAAAACGATTGCTATAAGATGGGTGGCATGGCAAGAAAACAAGCACCAGTGTGCTATACAGGCAGAAGGCGGCCCTCTACTGGCTAACTATAAATCTGTTAGTGATTCATCATCCCTGATAGAAAAAAAAAAAAAAATCGGGCTCTGAGGACCAATAGCTATGGATAGCCACTGTCCCATGCTACAAAGTTACCAAGGTTCAAGGCGACCGGTTCATGAATGACGGAAGAATAGAATTTCAAAGGTAGATTCCAAAAGAAGGACAACAACTACTTGAGTGGGGCTTGACAGGCCTTCAGCCTGTGAAAAAAAGTTCACGTGGATGGAAAAACACATCCCCCAAAGTGACATGGTTGAGATATTTTTTAAAGAACTTTTGTTGTTGGTGTTCTACCTCCAAGTTAATTTGGCCACTGTAACCTCTCCCATTACGTAATGCTAATGTGTGTCTGTTTGAGATATTGAAGAGAGGATGATATGGAACAGTCTTGCAGTCAAGAACAGTCATGTCCATGTCACCTTATCTTTCCTCTTCCAGGTCGCCTTCTGCCCTCCATAACTATTTGCTGTTTACAAAAAGAATACAGTGGGGCAAATAAATATTTAGTCAACCACTAATTGTGCAAGTTCTCCCACTTGAAAATATTAGAGAGGCCTGTAATTGTCAACATAGGTAAACCTCGACCATGAGAGACAGAATGTGGAGGAAAAAAACCCAGAAAATCATATTGTTTGCTTTTTATAGAATTTATTTGCAACTCATGGTGGAAAATAAGTATTTGGTCAATAACAAAAGTTCGTCTCAATACTTTGTTATGAACCCAAACGGCCAAACGTTTTCTGTAACTCTTCACAAGCTTTTCACACACTGTTGCTGGTATTTTGGCCCATTCCTCCATGCAGATCTCCTCTAGAGCAGTGATGTTTTGGGGCTGGCGTTGGGCAACACGGACTTTCAACTCCCTCCACAGATTTTCTATGGGGTTGAGATCTGGAAACTGGCTAGGCCACTCCAGGACCTTGAAATGCTTCTTACGAAGCCACTCCTTTGTTGCCCTGGCTGTGTTTTTGGGATCATTGTCAAGCTGAAAGACCCAGTCACGTCTCTTCAATGCATAACAAAGTATTGAGATGAACTTTTGGCATTGACCAAATACTTATTTTCCATCATGATTTGCAAATAAATTCTTTAAAAATCAAACAATGTGATTTTCTGTTTTTTTCCCCACTTTCTGTCTCTCATGGTTGAGGTTTACCCATGTTGACAATTACAGGCCTCTCTAATATTTTCAAGTGGGAGAACTTGCACAATTAGTGGTTGACTAAATACATGTTTGCCCCACTGTAGATGCATTTTTGCATTCCATGCTAATCCAGTATTCAAAGTAGTCATGTTGCTCATTTATAAAGCATGAGGTAACGTTATTACCAAAGCCACATTTTTAAGGGAGTTTCATATATAGCCTAAGGTGACTTTACAATAAGTAACTGGGACACATTTCTCTTAGAACCACATCGATGCGGGTAGAAAGGGCAGTGTGTGTCGGATGCATCATACACTACTTCCACATAGGGGTGTGTGATGAAATGCAATGTGAAGGGTTCCCTTGCTTAGGCCGAACAGATATAAAACATTTATCAAATTGAGGAATGAGGTGGGACTTTCTACCATGCGCGCATGTGGAAGGAGGGGATGATTGTGGGTTGCTTTAAAGAGCATTTCCATTATATATTGTATTAAGCTAAAACTTCCCATGAGGCAAAAAGGAGCTCTAAATAAATATATAAAAAGTATTTTTAATAACAGGGCATAGAGACTTTTGCCTTGGTTGAATTGCATGATTTTACTACAGTACTTTATCTCACATCAAAAGTGAAAGCATTATGTAATAAGAATTAAAAATTAAAATGTTAATGCATCCAGGTACAACTAATCGTTTTGCGTTAAAAGTCAAACTTTGATTAATGAGTGAACTTGAGGTATTTCGATGAATGAAAGTGAAAGCAATGGAGTTATTAATTTCAATGGGGTAAATTGATTTAGTTTGAGACAAATTGTGTGACGAGAGTTGCCACGGTCAAGGTACCACTGCTTTTGACCCCCCCCCCCCCTCCCCCCCCAAAAAAGCACTGCCTTATAACTTCTATTGTAAGGGTGTCGTTTTGCCACAAGATGGCGCCACTTTTGCATCCACAGGTTGACAATCCTTCCGACGTCTCGAAACACCGAGCAGTTTAGTTTCACATGCACCCGCCACTACTTGTCACCGGTTCTTTGACTAGGCAAACATAAATAGAAATAGCGGCACTCCACAAACAACAAAACATAGGGACATCTTCTTCAGATAAATTGATTTAAAACACACGTAATCTGATTTTGTAGTGCCCGTTTTGTAAGAGAGAGGTGGGACGCCCCCCAATTACGATACTACTCATTTGGTTGACTGCTCCACCAACACCAGCTCCTCCTCCATCTACCCGCTCACTCACCGCCGTCGTTTGCCAGACAGTCACCCCAGCCGAGAAAGGGGCTGAGAAGTCATCTAAACAACAGTTCAGCCGGAGGAGAAGACGAGGCATGAGAGTCGACCTCCTGTATCGAGACTGAGCCGGCGCGGTTTATTGAGGCTTCCCGTACCGGATTTTCAAAGTGCTTCTCCCCGGCCTCAGAGTTCGTCGCTGTGGACACGATGGGCTGCTGTACCGGCCGGTGCACGCTCATATTTATTTGCACCTTACAATTGGTAAGCGAAGGGTCTTTGCTCTTTTTTCAATGCAATGAAAATAACACAATTACGCTTCCTATCTTCAACAATGATAGTCACTTTTATTATGAAAGTTGTAACTAAAATATTTAATAATGTCTCAATGTTCAAAATGGAAAGCTTAATTATAGTTTAATTATAAAATTAGGGGTATTACAAAATATCGAAATGGTTATATATCGTGATACTTTGTATCCCAAAAGGTTATTGATATGCTCCTGCAAGAATCGAGATATCGTTTTAAAAAGGTGTCAATTAGAAGAAAGAAAAAAAAAAGGCTGCCATTGACGGTGCTCAACACCCAATCCATTTCGACTGGTAACGTTCGTTCAGTGGAAACCAGAGCATTCACATTTATTCTGTCCCAATTTTCAGGGCATTTACAGGTCACTTGCTGTTCATTTTAGGGCATTTCCAGGTCATTTCCTGTTGAGTTTGAGTCACTGCCTATTCATTTGGGTGATTCCCAGGTCTGTAACACAAAATGAAAAGTGACCCATGAAATAGGCCAAAATCAACAGGAAGTAACTGAAAATCAACAGGTACATGACCTTAATTGGCCCAAAATTACCTCATTGCCTGGCATTGGCTGCTACTGACGGCCATAGACATTCAATCCGTTTGAAGTGGGAGGGAAGGCAGCAAATCAACGAATGTTGATTCGCTGCCACTCTCGCAGTTCAAATGGATTGGACGTCTACTAGTGATAAACTCATTCCAATTAACAGCAGATGCTTGTTTTTCAGTTTATTTGTTGTTTTTAAAATATCCTAGAATGATTTCCTGACCAATGTATCGATAATCGTTGTATCGCCATATCGTCAGATCATCGTTATTTTGAGCTTTGTATCGCAAATCGTATCGTATTTTGAGGTACCAAGAGGTTCCCACTCCTACATAAAATATTAGAACACAATTTTGAACAGCAATGCGTTCGGATTTTGTACTTGGCCTTAACCTTTAAGTATTCCTGGAAGATTAGGTTTTAAGAACAGGGGGGCTTAGCCCCAAGACTTGCACAGAACGTAAGTGAACGTAGCATACAAGCACAAAACTTCACAAACAGCTAACAAAGACTGATAATTTATATGTATGTATTTGTGAGAGAAAGGCTAATGCCAGGCGCTCACAACACAATAATTGTTTATTCCCAAATATTTGTAAGTTACATTTTGGCCACATACTGTATGTAACAAAAATGGCTGTAATTTCAAACCCTGAAAAATACTAATTATTTGAAATTAAGTAATATCTGGGTCAGGCTAATTTCCCTTACACACACACATGCACAAAAACATATATCCAAACATACGTACATACAGTACATACATACAGATTTATGATCATATTTAAGTTAATAATGACAGGTTATATGACAATTTATTTAAACTAATATTCTGGCAACTTCATAGTGAATATGTCAGCATTTTTTGTATTTTTTGCCCCCTAAAATAGGCCTAACGATGCCACTGAGTTGTACACTGCGGTCAGGCCAGGTTTCACTCGTAAAAACGAAGCCAAGCTTGCTTGGAGGTGGCTTAAGAGTGTAAGTCCCTTGATTTTAAAGATTCTCTAACAATTATGGAGCTATCCAAGAACAGGTCCACCTCATGGGTACACTGGCGCGCCACTAGACTCAAACTAAAGTATTGTGGTATAAAATTGATTTGGGATTTCAAATTAAAAGTACTGTACTCTGAAATTGTTAGTATGTGCGTTGTTTCGCCTGATTTAAAAAAAAAAAAAAAAAAAAATTCTGTGAGATATTTAAGGACCGTTCTACTTCTGAGGCATACTAGACTACCCCAAGACTCGAGCTAAGTACTGTCATCTAATTGTGATATTTCATTAAAAAAATAGAACTAACTTTGGAAATTGTCCATTTTTCATGTCATTTAGCCTGATTTCAAAACTCTGTGAGCTGTCCAATGACTCTTCCACTTTTGAGCCATACTAGACTACCCCAAGACTCGAACAAAATTACTCTTATGAAATTCTCAGAAGTAAAATGGTCGTGGGATATCTCACATCTTTTTCCAATTGATTTTTAAAATCAGGCTCAATGAAAGGAATTATGAGCACTTGTAAAAGTACTTTAATTTTGAAATGGCACACCAGAATTTCATAGGAGTAATTTAGTGCGAGTCTTGGGGTAGTCAAGTATATCTCAGAAGTGGAGCGGTCATTGGCTATCTCACAGATTAAAAAAAAAAAATTTGAAATTAGGCTAAATGACAAGAAATAAGAGCAATTTTCAAGTTACTTTTATTTTTAAATGACACATTAGAATTTGATGAGAGTACTTTGGTTCGAGACTTTGGGTCTACTAGTATACTGTACCTCAAAAGTAGATAGGGCATTGGATATTGCACATTTTTTTCCATTTGATTTTTTAAATATTTTTTAAAATCTGGCTCACTGACAGGGCAATTTTCAAACTAGTTTTATTTTGAAATGACACATCAGGTTTATATGATAGTACTTTAGTTCGAGTCTTGGGGTAGCGTACTCTAACTCAAAAGTGGATTGGTCTCGGATATTGCACAGATATTTTAAAATTGATTTTTGAAATCAGCCGAAATGATCCCCATATTACCAATTTCAGAGTATTGTTATTTGGAAATCCCAAATCATTTGTAAATTTTTACTATACTTTAGTTTGAGTCTAGTGGTGCTTCAGTGTCCCTCTAAAGTGGATCCGTTTTTTGATAGCTTCCTGTTTTATAAATATATATTTTTTTCTGAATAAAGGGACTTGCACTCTAAAGCCACCGCGTTGCATTACCTTAATGCACATAATGTAAACAATGATCCAAATAAGGGGCGGCTACTCCTGAACCTCACTCATTAGAAATCCAAGTAAACCCCACAGGAGGAAACTATGAATGCAGAGTAAGTACGTAAAAGAGTGAGACCAAAATCGCAACTCGATGGACAGTGGATTAGCCTACATACAGATCCCTGCAGAAATCCAGCATATGCTGGTTTCCGTACATAGGATGCTAGTACAAGACACAACATATCCAGCAAGGTTCTGCTGGATTTGTTGTGTTTGGTACTGATCTTACTGGTATAGAAACGAGCATATGCTGGATTTCTTGGAAATTGCGCAACTGGCCACGGGATGAGAACTACTATCGAGAAAAAAGGTCTTGCTGATTGTGTGGATCTTGTATTTTATTATTCAGGTTTGCATTGTTGGATTTAGTAAGGCTTTTGTTGGTATTGAACATCCTCTTAGACTTAGAAGTAAATGTTTGAACAGTTGATACATTCACCTCTTTCTTTCTCTTCTGAGATGATATGGGGGCAAGTTGATGGTGTCATCTGTTGTGTCATTGGCTTTGTTTTCATAAATGCCTTCTTCTTTTCCCATGTAGCTTATGATCTTGCACAACTGTCCAAACTTTGTGCAATACTTAATTTGTTAAGACTCAATAAAGAGTTTGCCTTTGGGGGGCTAAAAAGTTAGCACAATATTACGAACCCCCACAAAATATTAGAAACCCACTTTTAGGTAGACACTCGTTTCCCCTCGCACTCCCTCTCAGACATTAGACCTCATTAGAGAGAAGGACTATTTGTTAAGAGGTTTATAAAGCTGTCTGCAAGCTTCCTGAAAAGTCCCTGAAGTCTCCAGGAAACCGCTTTTATTTTCCCTAAGGCACTATTTCTGGATGACCTGTCACTTCCTGTCTACAAAAACACTCATGTGCACGCTTGCAGATTTTTGATGAGTTTAGTTACAGTAAACCTTGCATGACCTTTCAAAAGTTAACCGGGATGAATGTGTGTGCTTGCATGAATATACATGCAAGTATGGGGCCCCACTCTTCCTCTGAGGAAAGCTATGCATTGAGTATGAGCCATTTTATTCCCAGATCATTACAGGGTAAAGTTACATTAACAAAACAACATAGTTGGTTGCTCAGATGTAAAAATAGCTCTTGTGAAGCACCTCTTGTGCTAATTATCTGGGCCGAGAGCTTTGATCAAACCTCTTTTGCCATCTCATCCATCGCCCTAATTGAATTGTGCTGTGCTTTTATTCAACAGCTCAGAGACCCTACATTCTGCCATGCTAGGTAGCTAATAATGAGGCTGTATTGATTGAATTGTCCCAGTTCCCTCATCTTTCGACAGACTTAAGTCTTGCAGACAGCAGGCCTGGATGGTTGTCAGAAGTCCAATCAACACCAGTGAGCAGCAAGTGCCGTCAGGAAGCTTGGGTTGCTTAATGATCTGTTTGTACTCACAGGAGCTCATTTCATCTTAACTGTTGACCTTAAAATGACCGTGCAAGAATTGGACATACTAAGGAAGGACCTAATCTACAATAAATGCAGTATAAATGTCAGGGAGTAACTATAACATGTAGACTATTTTATGTCAGGGATGATCGATGAAGGTGCGCTTTGAATTGGATTTTGTGGCTGTATTTGTCAATATGCGTATGAATGGTTTCTCTTTGTGTGTTGTGATCAGTGTTGTTAATAACGGCGTTACAATATAACAGCATTACTAACGGCGTTAATTACTTTTCTCATCTTGGCAACGTCGTTACCGTTACTGAGGCGGGAAAGGCGTGTGTTACTATGCGTTACGATGTTGGTTAACTGACGCGAGAAGAGTCTGAAAAAGACTGATGAGTGGGGAGGAGGCAAGTGAGTGTGACGCCGTTGCAAACGCGATGCTACTATGCTAGGTGGCTCCAATAATACCTGACTGTAGCCGATTGCCTACAAACTACGCCCACATGATGCTTCGGTAGATATCACATATACAGTATACAGAACTAGATGCAAATGACGGACGCGGTGGCATTAGCAACATGTATAATAAAGAACTAAATAAACAGCCACCATATTAAAGCCGTAGACTTCTCAGGAAGGCCCTGTTGTAGAGAACCTTCCTAGCGAACCTAAGTAACGTTTTATCTAAAATGCTCCTAAATCGGCAAAACTTAACTTAATAGACGGAATGGAACTAATGCAATAAAGGGAGCAATTTTAACAACTTTAACGGTTGATTCACAACATTAAATGACTTCCACACATAGCAAAGGTTACTATCTAGTTATCGCAATATCCACAATACCCCAGTGTCTAGTTAAGTTTAGGAGAAAGAATTGGGCTTGGGCCAATTGTCCCAAAAACCCTTTAAACTTCACATTGTGTGACCTGTTTTTTAATATATATATTTTTTTTCTCACCAGTTTTTATCACCAGTTACTTTGCCAAGTAACTAATTACGCTTACATTCAGGTAACTGAGTTACTAACGCAATTACTTTTTAGGAGAAGTAATTTGTAATTGTAATTAATTACTTTTTAAAAATAAGATCAACAACACTGGTTGTGATTGGCTGGTAACCAGTTGAGAATGTAGCCTGTCTCTGCCAGGGCTCCTTCGGGTCCTTAGAAAGTCTTGAAATGTCTTAAATTCCCAATCGGGATAATCAAGGTCTTAAATTGTCTTAAATTTTTAATGGAAAAGGTAGGTATTAGATTTCCAGACGATGCATTTAATGCCTTTGAAATCACTGTCGTCTGCTATAAAGCATTTTATAATATAAATATTAGAGAGGCCTGTAATTGTCAACATGGGTAAACCTCAACCATGAGAGACAGAATGTGAAAAAAAAAACAGAAAATCACATTGTTTGATTTTTAAAGAATTCATTTGTAAATCACGGTGGAAAATAAGTATTTGGTCAATACCAAAAGTTCATCTCAATACTTTGTTATGTACCCTTTGTTGGCGATAACGGAGGCCAAACGTTTTCTGTAACTCTTCACAAGCTTTTTACACACTGTTGCTGGTATTTTGGCCCATTCCTCCATGCAGATCTCCTCTAGAGCAGTGATGTTTTGGGGCTGTCGTTGGGCAACACAGACTTTCAACTGCCTCCTCATCCCGTGGCGTCAAAATGATAACAAGAATGGGGAGCACAAATCCCAGAACCACACAGGGGGACCTAGTAAATGACCTACAGAGAGCTGGGACCACAGTAACAAAGGCTACTATCAGTAACACAATGCGCCGCCAAGGACTCAAATCCTGCACTGCCAGACGTGTCACCCTGCTGAAGAAAGTACACGTCCAGGCCCGTCTGCGGTTCGCTAGAGAGCATTTGGATGATCCAGAAGAGGACTGGGAGAATGTGTTTTGGTCATATGAAACCAAAATAGAACAATTTGGTAGAAACACAGGTTCTCGTGTTTAGAAGAAAAAGAATACTGAATTGCACCATACCCACTGTGAAGCATGGGGGTGGAGACATCATGCTTTGGGGGCTGTATTTCTGCAAAGGGACCAGGACGACTGATCTGTGTGAAGGAAAGAATGAATGGGGCCATGTATCGAGAGATTTTGAGTGAAAATCTCCTTCTGTTAGCAATGGCATTGAAGATGAGACGTCGCTTACGGACGTCGCTTTCAGCATGACAATGATCCCAAACACACAGCCGGGGCAACAAAGGAGTGGCTTCGTAAGAAGCATTTCAAGGTCCTGGAGTGGCCTAGACAGTCTCCAGATCTCAACCCCATAGAAAATCTGTGGAGGGAATTGAAAGTCCATGTTGCCCAACGACAGCCCCAAAGCATCACTGCTTTAGAAGAGATCTGTATGGAGGAATGGGCCAAAATAACAGTGTGTGAAAAGCTTGTGAAGAGTTACAAAAAACGTTTGGCCTCCATTATTGCCAACAAAGGGTACATAACAAAGTATTGAGATGAACTTTTGGTATTGACCAAATACTTATTTTCCACCATGATTTGCAAATAAATTCTTTAAAAATCAAACAATGTGAATTTCTGTTTTTTTGAGGTTTACCCATGTTGACAATTACAGGCCTCTCTAATGTTTTCAAGTGGGAGCACTTGCACAATTAGTGGTTGACTAAATACTTATTTGCCCCACTGTATATGGTACGTTATCCGTAACCTCAGCGTACGTCAGCGCCTTGAGTTATCACCATTTCCTGTTTATTCGTAGTTGTAGAGGTGAGTGGGGGAAAAGGGGTAGTGTAAATTTAATCAAAAATGGATGGAAGATGGTTTATTTAAGAGGTGGTTGCCCCCTAGTGGAAACTATAACAGATCCCGGTGTAAAGTCTTGCAAAAAGACTTTTTCGTTAGAGACAATGGGGGTCAAAGCTGTCGAGTCGCACATGAGAAGAGAAAAACACCAGCAGTCTGTGGCAGCAGTTCTGTGTTTACACTTTACAATGAAATAAAATTAGTTCTTTTTTGTCATGAGAAATGGTTGCGACATGTTTTGGCCTGCATTTTTAAAGTCTTAAAAATGTCTTTAAAAGTATTAAATTTGACTTTCATCTGGTGCATGAACCCTGTCTGCCCATAGTCAGATGAGATAGCTTCCAGCTACCTCGTGAGTCGTGACCCTTGTAAGTTTAAGCAGTAAGGAAAATGAATGAATGAACATGAACAGTACATGTGAGATGAATGTATTATTTCCGTCCATTTTGAGTTGTCAACCACCCGTTCTTCTGTAGTCTCTGTGACTTTAAGTGTGGATGACATTGAAAGAAGCCTGGTGAATGAATGAAGTAGTATCATCGACTGAGACTGTTTTCCTACGATTTGTTCAATCGAACAAATCAAAGTGTACCTGCAGATGCGTTGATCCTTGACCACTGCAGATGGATACTATTGTACAATATTTTGTAACCAGTAATAGTGAGCTTCTGTGTTGACGATTGGCAACGTACTGCTGTGGTAGACAATTGCACTTCTTTTTTAGTGTGGAATTTTGGAGTAGGTACTATTTCATCCACCTTTTTTCTATTTGAATTTTTAGAGTTATAATTGTTGCATTCTGATTCAGTTGTCTGTGGCCTCTGGGGCACAGGCTTAGCAGACCATTTGTTTAAAAAGTTGAGTGTAACAATAAAAGTCATTAATATAAAAAAGAGACAGTGCTGCTGTTTTCATCTGTCAGCTTTGAGTAAAATGCAAAAAGAACTGGAAGGCGTAATATCTCATTTTTGTCAAGCAGAAGGTGTCCATGTTCCTGAAGAAGCCTTAGAAACTGTTAAGTCAAACTCCACATTTCCACAATTTCTGACGTACAGCAGCTATCGAATAGACTAACTTTGTAGTGAAATCCTATGAGAGGGTTCAGCTAAAGTACTTCCAAGAAAGTTTTTTCCTCGAGTGAATCAGATCCTGACTAGCGTTATCTCTGAAGTCAAGGCATTATTGTTTGGCATGTTGTCATCTCCCACACATTACAAGGGATTTAGGCTGTGTTTACACCCACCATGCCACAACGTGCTTCCATTGCTAATTCTTTTGCTCAAAAGACCAATCATAATTGTTGATGAATATTCATGACAAATTTTGGATGTCGGTCAACATTTTGTTCCTCCACCCTTTCTGCTTGCATACGAGTGTGCTGGAAGCCACACTCATTTATTTCCCAGCCCATCAATAGCTTACTAATATTAGTGCATTTAGACCAAACGTGTAAACTTTGTGTCTTTTGAAATATTGTCAAAAGCAAAAAGGGTTTAAGATTTCAAAATTATATTTGGTTAATGATCATGAAAAGCATTTGCTTGGCTCACTCAATTGGATTTAGTAAGTAGGCCACTAGAATTGATAGACTAATTGGTTCACTCACCATTAGCACTCTATGCCTCTCAGAACAGTGATTCATTGTGTTCTGAATAGTATAATTAATATTTTGTTCCCATTGTAGTCACTTCAGCTGTTGGCAGATACCACACAGCAGGGGCTATTAGAATTACCCAAGCAGATGTAAAATGTTTTGTGGGTATAAGACCCAGTCTGCCAGAGAATCCCTTCTAAACTATGACACCGCTGGATTTAGTATATTTTATGTGAAAGAGTATTTTGAAGACAGTGAGCCTATTTCTGCTTTAGAATTGAATGAGTGCTAAGGCTTATTGATGTGTGAAGATGTCTAGCTTTTATTGCCTTTTTTCTCTCCTTAGAATAATTTAATGCTACCGTTTTGCTACTCAATAGATTGCCAGGAAACTTCGTAGAGTTAGAAGAGCAAAGAATGAAGCCATTCCTTCAGCTGGACGATTACAATACATAAACATTTTTCTTCATTTCTCAGTGAATTACATGAATGATGATAAGAGAATGACTGCATATATTCAAAGTTTTGTGTTAATGATGATGTTTCTTTAAAAAAAAAAAAAAAAAAGAAGAAAAAAAAAAGAAAGGTAATCATTCTGAGCCCTATCTGAACCCAAATGACCGCTTTGAACAATTCCCCAGAATCTATCCGTCAATTGAGTTAAAATTAGATCTCTCTTGACCACGAGAATGTCTTTTGTTGAGCATTTGGATGACATCAGAATCTATACTCACAGGCAATTTTGTTAGGTACACCTTGTTATTACTGGGTTGGAACCCCCTTTGCCTTTAGAACCGCCTTAATCATTCGTGAGTAACGTGAGTGTACAGTAGTAGCAATCATAGTGTCATCAGCCAAATGAGATTAAGTTCTCTTGGTCCCAATGTAAAGGGACTTTAGCTATTCTTTTATACGCCACAGGTTCTTTATCATTGCAATAGGACTGCTAAATCCTGTAGACTGAAAAAGTGCACTACATTTCATATAGCATTATACCATAGATGCAATTACATTCCCTCCTGAATTCAAAGTCAAAGAATTCGAAGTCAAATTCTGTATCCTAACCGAATGTGAAAAGTGCATATAAAAAAAGAGAAAATGTTTGAAACACACTTTTTAAATATATTGAGCAGAAAATATTTCACCATACAGTATTTACAATATTTTCAAAAAGACAAAAGAGTAACCGTTTCAATATTCTCCCCTCAGCAATGTATCAAGCAATTGTAGAATTTAAGACATGAGAGATTCAGGATGCTCCTGGTGGTCCGATGTAGTACATTGCTGACAGACGTTATGTGTGTGCTTTTATTTATTTATTTTTAATATATCTGTACTTATACAGTCCTTGTTATTATTTGTTGCAGTCAACACAACAGAATCTACAGTTACACTACACGACTACACAATTCATAGAAGACAGTCATGTACAATTTTTTTTTTTTTTTTACACGATGTACTCAACTTGTTTCACTTTATGCCAAGACTTATGACAGTGAAGCATACAATTAAATCTATTTTGAGTTCACAAAAGCCTACTTCGTAACCAAATCCATTTACAGTATAATATGCCATGGGAAGCTTCTTTAAGGTTGCAGTTTTTAGTTTACAACACCGAATGCCAATAAAGTTTTTCAAAAAAGGTTTACAAGAGACAATGTTGACTAAATTTTGCAAAACAAGATCTAACTTTTTTGGGTGCTCTTTTGAAAATACTTTGTTCTCTTTATTTGTTTACTTCTCAAGAGGCTGGATGGAATCGTAGCTTAGCAATGTGTGGCTTCAACACTTGAATAATTTAATAGGTCTAATATTCATTCATTCATTCATTCATTTTCCATGCCGCTTATTCCTCACGAGGGTCGCGGAGGTGCTGGAGCCTATCCCAGCTAACTTCGGGCAGTAGGCAGGGGACACCCTGAATTTGTTGCCAGCCAATTGCAGGGCACAAGGAGACACACAACCATTCACGCACACACTCACACCTATGGACAATTTAGAGTGTTCAATCAGCCTACCATGCATGTTTTTGGGATGTGGGAGGAAACCGGAGTTCCCGGAGGAAACCCACGCAGGCCCGGGAAACACATGCAAACTCCACACAGGAAGGCCGAAGCCCGGGATTGAACCCTTGATCTCAGAACTGTGAGGCAGACGTGCTAACCACTCAGCCACCGTGCCGCTAGGTCTAATATTTTATGTGGAAAATCATTTTCAGTTTCTTTGAGTATGTACAGTTCGTCTGCACAAGTACTCATGCTGTTTATCAGGCACCATGTGTTTGGTTCTGAGTAGCCTTGACCCAGGCATTGCTAACTGTGATACTTTAACACCCTCAACATCCACTGAAGAGCAGACACTGACTGGTCTTAACAGTACAACACCAGGATAACCAAACCATGTTGATTAAACAGCCTATTGTGTGCGCACCGCAAGGCAAGGAGACTGAATAATAAATCTGCTTTAGTTGAGAGTCGTGAGCCACTCTCAATCCCCTCATGTGTCATGATTTTACTTGAGAGTCTAATGCAACCTGGCTGTGAGACACTGCATGAATGTAGATTGAGAGATCATGCTCGAGCCCCGACATGTACTGTATAACCGTAGTTAAAACGCGGCAGGCCCGCTACTCCCCCTCCTCCCTGTCTTATTCCATTTTCTTTCCCATTTGGGATCGCAGGTTTGAATGTTTTAATTATTGATTACAGTGAAATTCATCAGGAGAAACGGATACCCAACTGTATTGACATTTTTAGTTGGTTTTCCTCTCCTGTAGGCCAAGTAGGAGTTTGACCCTAGAGAAGTCTCGCTTTTTTTCCCCAAAATTAATCTTATAAAAATCTGTATCCGTCGTCACTCTCTCCATCCGTTCGTCTGTCAGCCCTCCTTCCTGCTATCCATCATCAATCCATCCATCCAGCCGTCTAATCAATCGATCAGGAAATAATACAGTCACACAAAAAAAGCTAAATAAGTCATGTTTTGTTTCAGTATTTTCTTACAAATAAATGACCCTGATTGTTACAGATGAAATAATTGTATTTCTTCAGCGAAATGTAAAAAAGTTAACATATGATGTCATGCCTGGGTCCTGTCTACACCAGTTCGCTGACTGCGGCGACATAATGAAAAAGAGCTCTGTCATCTTGTCATTACTGCGGCAATATCTCCCCAATCTGCTTGGCATTCACTGAAAGACTGCTGACAGACCACTGAGAGACTGATGAACCACTGAGTGCACAATGGGTGCTCGCTTGCGTTTTTTGAGAGATTGCTTTGCTTGGCGACCATTAATATAGTATTTTGGACCAAAAACTTTGAAAAGACCAATGGAGATCGCTGGAAGTCCATTGAGAGACCTTGGCAACCGCTGGGCACTTGTGAAAGACTAGTGACATTTTTTCATCGCTCAATGGTCGCCCAACGATTGGCGCTCCTGTGCAAAGTGGGGTTTGGCAGTTACAAGCATTCTTTGATCATGTCTGAAATGCAGTCAATGAAAGGTCCAAGATTACCTTCTTCTTGACGAATGATTTTCATGTCATGTGTGTTCCAAGGAAATATTGTCTCTTTATGACTGTCCCAACACATCCTCATATGACCACTTGCACTTTTAATGGCATCGAGTTATACGGCTATTAATTATGGTGAGATAACCTTGGTCAGGGAAATCCAGTGTGTGCGTGCCCATGCGTAAGGATGAATAGGTGTGCTGGTGTGTGTTCCGCCTCAGTGACGCCGCAATATTAGTTTATAATGGAGATAAAACTAAAACTGTTTGCAAGCCCATTTCTCACTTTCCATTTCAATGGTTGCAGCAGTGTCATTTGTTATAGGGTGGCATCATAGAAATTGGTTTGGGAGCACTGACAACCTTGATGACTACCTTGACAGATTCTACTCTGTTGAAGGTCTGAAAAAACATTCCATAGCGTTCTCTCAGAAAATGAGATGCTAATTATAAGGAACTAGCAGTTCTCACATAGTTTTTCTTTTGATTGCGACGTTTCAAACAAGTATATTTTGTATTATATTCTATCAAATGGTGAACTTCTCTTAGAGGTGGATTAAAACACCAATTTACTCACTCAGCTGGAAATTACCAGCTGCTGAAAGAGGTTAGCTGTTCTTGAGTGACAGGTCTTAATGAGAATTTATTCTATAACAGTTGAAAGTGCTGTCTGTCATTTCGGTCACGCGTTGCTAGTTGGAATATGCTGTATACAGGTAACGGATTTAGACCCTCATTTCACTATTACTGTATGTTATGTGTTTTAGCCTTCACATTTTACCACCATGTTCCTTCTGTTCAAAATGAAGCCGAAACTTTATACTAGTCTCATGTGTTTAGATGTTGTATCACAGTTGCATCTCTCCTCCAAAATGGATATAAATTAGGGATGCACCGAAAGCAAAATTTGGGGGCAAAACCGAATATTGAAAACAGTTGGCTGAAAAGTACACATGAATACATCCATTTTTTTATTTCATAAAAAAAAACATAAAAAAAAAAAAAATCATTATTTTCTGAATGACGCCCTTTGTCTTGGCATTGTTTTTACAACCACGCAGGCTTGAGAAATTTAGTTTGAAAGGTGTCGATTCTTAAACCCCACAGGAGGGTGCGTTCCAGGCGGCAGTGAACGTTTTGTGGCGTTTCCTATAGCAGAGGTGCTGGCGTCGTCAAAGCATTATGTTTAGTGGACGGTGACACACACGTCACGGCTGATGAAACCTTGATAAGTGTGCTTTGTTGGAAGTTTGGGACACTCGAAAAATGGGTTTTGCGCCTCCAGTTGCTAAGGTAAATGAGATCTCAATGTGCGTTTGTGTGGAACTTTAGTTCACAACAACAACAAGAAAAACCTTTTCCGTTCTCGCCAAAACTAGTAAACCTCTTTAAAAGGTTATTACAATCTCTGGTACTCCTTAAAACAAGACTTGCTGTTTTCTTATGCAACAGGCAAAATCAATCGAGAGCCAGGCGAGTGTGAGTTCTAGTGGCGATGAAGCCAAGCGAAGTCTTTCCCTGCCAGATTAAACGGCTAGTGGCAGAGGGGGTGTGGAAGTCGTAGAAAAAAAAAAGTGACAAAAAGAGAACATGGTCGTGACACAAATGTATTGTACTAAACTACAGCAAATGCACATGCATGCATTTAAATACTACTTTATTTGTATACTGTGCGCCTGATTAAACTACTTACGCACAGGATTAAATGCCCTGTACTCGATGTGACCTGGGACATCAATGGAAAGCAACTTCAGAACGAGCGTGCAGCAGCAATGAAGTAATTTTTAAAAATGTTCCTTCATTTAATCATTTATATATTTCTTTAATGCCGCACAATATTTCTGAACTGCGGACATGTTGGCTGTGAGCCAGTAGCGAGACAGCGTCAGCAAGTTTGTTGCTTCTCGCTGTGTTTTGATTATGTCATCACAAGAGGAACAAGTTTCTTCACAATAATTAGTAGTAAACTTTCGGTCTTCAGAACCGATAATGCATTTTTAGCAACTTTCGGCCGATAGTTTTTGAAGCCGAATTTTCGGTCACCTCTCTAATGTAATAGGAAGTAAAAGTCCTTGCGTAACAAATAGGTGATTAAATGTACTTTGTGGATCGGATTGCTATAGCGGTAGTAGAATAGGATGTTAAATGTATGTTGACTTTTTAAATTGCTTTTGATTAGGACAATTCAAAAAACCGAGGCACTCAAGAACTACAAAAATAAAAAGCCTTTTTTCAATCACGGCTTTGTACAAATTAGAAAATGCTGACATGTTTCGGCCGTGTAGGCCTTCATCAAGACAATCAGATGGATTGTCTTGATGAAGGCCTACACGATGATCGATGACAATCGATCGGATTGTCTTGATGAAGGACTACACGGCCGAAACATGTCTGCATTTTCTAATTTGTACAAAGCCATGATTGAATAAAGGCTTTTTATTTTTGTATTTCTTGAGTGCCTCGGTTTTTTGAATTGTCACTTTTTTGATCCCCACACCGAAGAGCACCAGAAGTTTACTTTGTACATCCAGCAGCACTCCATGCACTTCATGGTATATTGCTTTTGATTAGGGTTGCCCCGATCCGATCGCGTGATCGCCATTTTTCAGAGGATCGAAATCGGGTGAAAAGGATCGGGTTTTTATTTAGACAAATATATATTTATGTTTTTCTGCTTCATGCTCGTACAGCCTCTCACTTTCCTTAATGCTGATTTTCTTTGTCAACAGTGCCCTGGAGTTAACTATTTAAAGTTAACGATTATTGACAGGGGTGCTGCTTTGATCTTGCCAGAGAAGCTTGGTAGCCATACCATCAAAGGTGCACATCTGTCAATGATCATTTAGCTTGTTAAGCACTAGCGGTAGGGTGCTGTGGTAAGAGGCTGTTCTCAGCAGCATGAGCGTCAAAGTGTGAGTGGATTTAAGTGGACTCATTCAATGAAGCATTTAATAAAGACAAGCATTTTTTTCATAATTCACATTATGAAGGCAGTAACATGTTTATTTATTTAAACTTTATTTCGGTGTCGGATCGGGACTCGGTATCAGCCGATTTTCAAAATAGGTGATTCGGACTCGGGTGCAAAAATATGCGATCGGAACATCCCTACTCTTGATCATTTGTCATTAATAGACCTAAATCACAGAGGAGTCATCTCATGTGGCCTTGACCTTATAGACCATTTGTCAAACTGGGGGAGTAAAGTGCCTTATGATGAATCCCTGCCTCTTAATCCCTGTCGGCTTTGTGTGAGACCAAGCACCACTACGGGCTCTCTATCTCTATTGATCTATATCAAATTCTCATTAGGGCCAATTGGAAGCCACATGTACACATTTGTACTAGAGGTGTGCATCGGCACTGCCCTCACGATTCGATTCGATTACGATTCGGAGGGCCACGATTCGATTCGATTCGAGTCAGAGGGCCACGATTCGATTCGGTTCGATTCGGCAATGCATCACGATGCATTAAAGCCTGGGATGCATTAAAATGCTAAAGCAAAGCACATTTTTCGTGAATCATGAGACAACACAAGCGGTCAGACATTAAACAACTTTTTATAGGCTCTTGTGTCATTCCTGGTTGTAGTCAAATGAAAATAGTAATACATATAAAAATAAAATAAAAAACATCACAGCATTTAATTAGTGCTTTGAATGAGACCAGGGCTTTCTTTTTTTTTTTTTTACACACAGTAGCAGCCTTTCATTTTTTACACACCGCATAAGTTTGGTCAAGTTTCCCACCAACCTCATAGAAACCAAAATGTCTCCATATGCCTGCTTTCAATGTCTTTGGTGCGTCAATAATCTTTCGCGCTCCCTCTTTCTCCGCTTCAGCCATTGTTGTTATGTCTTATCTCTCTGCTTTCTCGATTGCCACTGCGCAATTGCGCATGTCTGTGACGTTACTCCCGTGAGGAAGCAGATTTGGGTTTCTCGTCCCCCTGCATTGCTTGTACAGTAGCTCCCTCTACAGGTAAACATGAGAATAATAATACAAATGGGGAAACCAAATCCATTGCATCACCAGAAGATTTTTGAACGGACTTATATATTATAATATGTGCTGAATCGATTCGGCTTGTTGCCCGCATCGAATCGCATCGTCCATGGCCCGCATCGGGATGCATCGCCGCATCGATTATTGTTGACACCAGTAATTTGTACTAAGGGTTGCACAGGCTGGCTCGTAGGGTGGCCCTCTGTAGGGGGGTGAAATTTCAAACGAATAATGTCTATGCTCCAAACCCGGATTCTTGTTCCTTTTGACCCAGAAACGTGCTGTGCAAAGTTTCATTGAAATCGGAATATATTTAACCGGTGCTCAACGACTCTGAAATTTTACTCAGTGAACGCTAGTCACAAGCACTCCGGGTCCCCCTCCCACGTTGCTCTCGTGGGAGTATTAGCCGCTTTCCTCTCCTGGCGGGGGTTATGTGGCTGCTAGCCACTCATTGTCGCCCGGTCCGTGCAAGCGTTCCCTTCCTGGTGTCCGGGAACTGGCGCCGATGGTCCGCGACGACCTGGACGAGGAACTGCAGTTGTTCTTCGTCCTTCGTCAGGAGCCGGTTATATTCCTGAATCAGGGCGACGCCTCGTTCCGCGTGGTCATTGGTGACCGACAGCTTCCCCAGCGCTTTGCACGCCTTGCCGTACGCCTCATCCTTCTTCCAGTCTGCCGGTTCCAACGCCAGGAATCCCTTGTCGATGGACATCTTGTCGAAGAACGAGGACGTATTGGAGGTCACGAAGTCCTCAAGGCTGCAGCCGCTGATCGCTGAAGCGGGAATGGTCACTCGCTTCTGGGCTGTGTCGTTGCCATCCTTCTCCTCAATCGCCGCTACCATCTTCTTCTTTGTTTCTGATGAAACCCGGCCGTCGAAGAACGCCAGGGCTACCAGCTCTTCCGAGAGGTACCAGAGGTGGCCGAGGAGCTTGTTTGTCGCGGCCTTGGAGACCTCCGCATCCTCGTACCCGTCCAGTGCCTGAAGCAGCTGAAGATCGTTGAGCGGAGCCGCGACAGCAAGTGGGGCTTGCGTCCAGGCTTTGCTGTAGAGGCGGGCGGAGAACATGGCCACCCTCAACAGTCCGCGCTCCTCCTTCGGCGTCAGTTTGAACTGTCCCCTGAACAGCCACACCTTGAGCGAGTACAGCACTTTGCTCATCCACCGAGCGTGGTGCATGGGGCCAGGGGCACGGAAGCGGATTCCGCGGGGAGGTACGCCGCCGAGAAAGATGACGGTTAGTTCCAGAAGTTCCCGGTAGTCGTCCCGAAGGTCTGTCCGCTCTTTCAGGGCCTGAAGGAACCACTCGATGTCGACCTCTCCTGCTCCATCCTCGATCGGCTGGAACTCGCCTTGGTTGATGAAGGGCCACCTCTCCTGGAAAAGCTTGAACAGCAGGACAGCAGGCCCTGTAGTTGGCCCCATCACCGACGTGAAGACCGCCTCGATCACAAGCTCGAGAATGTGATGCCGGCAGGCGAGGTAGAGGAGGTCGCTCTTCAGCTGCCGCTCAATCAGGGTACACGCCCCGGTGTGGCGACCCGTGATGGCGGCGGTGGTGTCAAAGGACATCCCCACGACCCGGTCAGCGACGCTCCACTTCTCCAACGCCTCCACGACGGCCTTCACTGCATTCGCCCCTCTTCCACTGGGAAGCTTCGCCACCTGCAGCAGCTGAACCTCCCCTACCCCAGACACGAAGATGGGCAGGCGGTCGACGTGGGCGTTGCTGGTGAGATCCGGCATCAGCTTCCCGTCCCAGTGGACTACCAAGGGGCCTTCTACTCGCAGCTTCTCCTTGAGGGCGGAGGCCAGTTGCTCGCGGTGACGACGGCGCTGGCTTTGGATCGATGTCCTGTTGATGTTGTACTCAACTGTGTCGTGCCCCAGGGCACGGGCTGTCTCGGTGAGGACGAACACTGCGCCACGGTCGCTCACCTTGACGCGATCCAAAGAGGCCGCCACGTCCGGGGTGACGATGTTGAGGTTCGCTCGAGGCCGTTTGGGTGGGACTGGGGAGATACCACGTGTGGGGCTTCCTTCGGCGCTGGTGCTAGAGGAGGTTGAGGACGAATCCTCCAACTGGACTCTTGCCGCGGACGTCGACGCCTCCAATCAGAACGCACTCCAGAAACATGCAAACACGTTGAAAAAGTACTGCCAAGCACTAGACAAATCCTAGACAGAGGAAAAGGAGCACTAGACGAGAGTTGCCACACACAGTCCTTGGTCCATAGTCCACCAACGAGAGCATCTGAGAACAGAGCCGCGGCATTTGTCACCGACAAAGCCCCTGTATCGTTGAACGTGAAAATGATCTTATATAGTAAAACTTTAAGGTCGTTGAGCACCGGGTAAATATTATTCGATTTAAAAAAAAAATTACTCGCGTGGTTTTCTCATGGAGTGGAACAAGAATCCGGGTTTGGAGACTGAATTTTCAAACTTTCGAAAATAAGGGCCACCCTACATACAGTATGTAATAATTACTTCATCCATTCATCAAAAAAATGAGAGTGCATTGTGATAAATACTTGCATACTTGATTTGTGAAGTGGTAAATTTGTATGTATTTTTATCGTGTTAAATTTATTCATTCAACCTCTTTGTCGCTTATCCTCTCGAGGGTCATTGATGCCTATCCTTGCGAGCAATCCCAGGGCACAAGGAGACAGAACCTTTCGCGCTCATGCAAATACCTAGGGACATTTTTGGAATGCTCAATCAGCCTACTATGCATGTTTTTTGAGATGTGGGGGGGAAACCAGAGAAAACAGAGAAGTCCCACGCTGGCACTGGGAGAACACGCAATCTCAAAACAGAAAAGCAGAGCACAGGATTGAAACCTTCATCTCATAACTGCGAGGTGGACGTGCTAACGCTAGCCACTCAGTATCAGCAGCCACACTGAATTGTGGTTGCTGATACTGACACTTGAAACGTAATAAGGGGGGGAAACAAGGACATTTGGGACACTCCGTATTCACTTAAGAATATAAAATAAATACTCGTTTGATAAAATAATGCTGAAACAATATGCAATTGTTTTTGGTTAAGCCTTCGGCACATCCTTGGGGTTGGTTACAAGTAATACAAGATTGGAGTGGCACCTGATCAACAGTAAATTTTTAAGTATGTATCAAAGAAAATGCAATGTATGGGTAACTGTCCCCTGTATACTGTACCTATCCCACACAAAAACGCACACATTTACCAGTTTAGAGGGAGTCATTTGTGCAAGATTAGGTGATCAGTGGGAGGCTTTCACAGTCAACTATATTGCCGGCTTACTACTCCTGGATGGGTGTTTGTGATCAAATTCCACCCCACTCTCCAGTGCTTCCTCGGAGATCAGGGGTAATTTAGCCTTATGGGTTTATGATAGTGTGTGTGTGCATATCTCTCTATAAGATTGATTGCTGTCATTTCAATGGACTATTGAATTATGGGCGATCTGAGAGGCTTCTGACAGCACTCAGAGCGAAGAATGGCACACATGCACACCTCTTTCATGCCTGCACACTTTTACCATGTCATGCCCGCTCAAATCGTTTTGCATTACCTATAATCCAGCCAAACAGACTCAAAGCTGTTAATGGATTTTGCACAATTGGATATCTTTGTTTTAAAATTTAGCTGGTCAGTGTACGGAGCTCCACTATGTCCAACAGCTAAACTACAACTTTGTCATTTTTTTGATTGAAATGCCTCTCTTTGTTTTGAATGAAACAGTACATCCTGTTTTTTAACCTGTCATGAGAGCTTAATGTGGCCTTATCCATCAGATGTATTACCAATACACTGCTCTCAATTTTAATAGAGGTCACTTACTTTACCCATTGTCTCTTCCGCTGTGATTGTGGAATTATTGCCATCGCTTTCTACGTGGAAGGCTTTTATGGCAGTCTAATAATATGTAGGGCTGGATGATATATCGGTATAAAAAATCTTTCAATATATTTTTAAATGTGATATGAAGTGAGACTATATTGTAAATATCGATATGCACTCGTACCCTGACATACGATCGCATCGACATCAATATTTTTGACATCCGACGTTAAATTTGACTCATCATTTGTCTCGACATGACATGGTCAAAATACGCCAATTTATGACAACGTCACAATTTCATTGTTTTCCTGCAAAACGGATGCACGGCCGATTTTCTTGTGAGAGAAATCAACATGGGTCCCAAGAAGGTTAATGCAGGTGGTGACAAAAGAAAAAAGGTGACTCTTAGCATTTAAATTAAGATGGAAATGATAGAAAAATATGACTGTGGTTTGCGCGTCAGTGAACTGGCTCAACAATACACACGGAATATGTCTCCAATCTCGTCGGTCCTCCTTCGACCTCTGTTCGCCAGTCTTATAAGTTAAGGTGACAATTATTATTGTTGTAACATTGACAAGGAGGTCACCAGCTTCGTCTGGTTTTTAATCATGTATTTGAGAACTTGTGCAACACAACATGACTTCTGTCCGCCGTAGCCGAAGTCAACAACAGCAGAAAATGAAAACTGAAAGTAAAGACTCTAACGCACCTCTCTCACTCTGTTGTCAGTCACACAGCACATTCAGGAACAACATGCAAAACACGACCGCCACATTAGAACCCGATTCGTCGCATAATTATTATTATATTTTTCCAAATTGTATTTACAATTTGTTAGTTTTGTTATGTGCAATTGCTATTTGTAATTGTATCAGCAGTAGTCATTAAAAGTTATAAATAAATTAAAAGTTGTTGAACCTCCTCGTGGGGTGTTGGAGGTTTGTAGCGCTCTTTGGGTATTCTCAAAGTGGGTAAAAATGGTGAATAGTAATGCTGAATATTCCATCAGAGGTCTTGGAGGTGTTTGGCTGGGATAAAGTGCTCCATTTTCGGGTTAAAAAAAAAAAAAAGTAAAAAAGGTTAAAATCCGCCCGGAGGTTACGGAGGTTTGTAATGGGCTTTGGGTGCTTTCAAAGTGGGTAAAAATGGAGAAAGGTATAGCTGAATATGATATGGGAAGTCCTCTTGGTGAAATTCCCCAGTGAAACTGCATGAAGAACAAGGAAAGAGGCTGGGCAAGGCTGCGATGTGTACAGCCAATCAGTTCATGAGATAAATCCCCTCCAATATGTTTTATGGTTGGTCGATCCGTATGGGGAAGGCTGTGATGGTACGCTGTAGGCCTGAACGATATTGGAAAAAACTATTGTTGCGATTTTTTGGGGGTTTGCGATATATTGCGATATTATATTGCGATATAAATTTTTTTTTTTTTTTTTTTAAAGAAATTTTCACTAGATGACTTGAATAGCTGTTTGGAAAGACTTTGGATGACTCACCATCACCACAGTATACAGTGATCCATCGTTTTTTGCGGTTAATGCGGACCAGAACCCGCCCGATAAGTGAAAAACCGCAAAATGGGTCCCCCCATCAATTTTTTTTTTTTTTTTTGGTATGTGTTTTTCGTGCTCAATGTATTTATTCAGATTTAGCATTGGAAAGAGATACATATAAGACATGTTTTTTTCTCACTTTTTCCCCCAAAGTGATTTAAAAAATGTATATAAATAAATGGTTTTTAAACACTTCACAAGTCATAATTATGATCAGTTTTAAACATAACTGTCCAACCAAATCATTTTTGAACAAGAATAAAGTACTGTAGTAGTTAAATGCTTGGCTTTATTAAATGCTTCTGTTTATCTCCCTTAGCTGTGAGTGTTGGAGTGAAATGTAGAAATTTCAAACTCCTCATGATCACTTCTGGCATTTATATGTCTCCAACGTCTCTTCACGCACACACATGCATTCCAGCGCGGCTCCCTTGCAGAAACTGTTTAACAAGTTAAACGATGATTGACAGATGCCCGTGTGAAGTCTTTGGCCAGATCAAAGCCATCGTTAACTTTAATAAGCGAGTGCCAGCAGTGACTGAGAGGAACAAAGGGCTGGGAGAGGGAGTGTGTGAGGCTGTGCAGAGCAGAAAGCAAGGCGTATGTGGATTAAAAAAAAAACTATCGCACGTGCTTGCGATGGGACTATCGCGCACCCGGACATCGCGATGGCGATGTTTAAACGATATATCGTTCAGGCTTAGTACGCAGCCAATCAGCTCATGAGATAAAGCCACTTTCAATGGTGGACTTGTCCATTGATCACAGTGGGGAAGGCTGGGATAGTCCACACCCAAACAGCTTACAGAATGCAGCCACTCTTATTGGCAGTCTCAACAGTTGGAGAGGCTGCAACGGTGCTCTTGGGTGCTCTAATGTGTCAATCTCGCAGCAGGAACCAATCACACGCATTGTATGAGTGCCTGTGGGTATGTACAAAGCCCCTTAGTCATGTCTGCCTTACTGCGTAACAATGTCTTCAGCGCCTCAAAATGAAACAGCATTTTTTTTCTTTTTTTTTTTTAATACTCATTAAGAAACCGCGATTCCCTGAATCCACGAATTGTGAATCGCAAAGTCGCGAGGGATCACTGTAGTTCACCGTACGGAGCTTTAATTTAAACTGCTCCTGTGACTATTACTCCTGTTCTTGTACAGTACTTATTTTTACATTTTACTTTTTGAACAACTCAGCATTTTTAAACTAAACGTGAAGGATTTACGCCATATATTGATAATCAGCCTAAATATATCGGCATATGAGTTTTGGTCCATATCGCCCAGCCCTAGTAATAACGTATGTCTATTTCATTGTACAAAATGCGCGAGCTTGAGTGCCCTTGACATGCCTTAATGTCAATGAAGAGTGTTCAATCTTTCCCCTCATACATATTCAAACGTGTAGCTTAAAATGATGTGCTAATACAAAACGAAACACGTAGTTGCTCTAGGCACTCACACAAATACACATGCGTGCACACAAATAGGCAAAATTAATTAAATCATTTGTGTTCTTTCCTTGCATTCATCTGCAACTGCTGGTTTAGTTGATGCAAACAGCAACTCAGATGTCTTAAGATGTCAAATTGAATTTTTATGCCCCCAAACAGATTAAACAAATGTAAGGGATTAATATTTGCAACGTAAAAAGTGGCTCTCATTGTAATGTGTGTATCTTCCATATACTGTTGCTACATGTATATCATTTGTCCATGTGAACACAATGTTTGACAGTCTTTAGCAAGTCCTTACCTCCCATAAAGTACTCTTCCTCCAAGAGGCTGTTAGCAGAAAGAGGAAATCGTGAGATTCTCTTTGGCTCTGTAGTAGTTGAATCAATACATCTGAGATTGTTTATTTTATGAAACTTCCAGTCTTTGTCCTCAGGGTGCTCCCACTGTTGGAGGAGAACCACTAAAATGCTCAGCCAATTGCTGTGAGCTGAATAGAAGGTTTTCAATTACTTAGTGTGTGTTCTTTGGCTGTGAACTGTGTGACTTGCAAAACAATAAGTGTTCCCAAGAGGCTAAAAAGAACTAGGTTTTTGATGATAAATTGTGTCTCTTTTCTATCATGCTCTGCAGGTTTTGGCTCTGGAACGGCAGGTCTTTGACTTCCTAGGTTACCAGTGGGTCCCAATCCTAGCCAACTTCTTCCACATCATCATTGTCATCCTTGGCCTCTTTGGCACTATCCAGTACCGTCCACGCTACATTGTGGTGGTGAGTGCGAACGACTACCTCCTATGACAGCATTTTCTTAGTAATTTTCTCTACCAAACCAACACTTTTCTTTCCCTTTACATTTGTTTGTGATATAAACGTGTAGACCAGGGGTCAGGAACTTTTGGGCAGAGAGAGCCATGAAAAATACATGTTTTCAAACGTTGTTCCTGGAGAGCTTTACTCAGAATTTCAAAGTAAAAATACCTTTGCCTTACATAGGCAAAACAGCAACACTTTCCTCATGTATTGTGCCACCGACAATATACCTTGCAGTCACGCTGAACTTTGATGAACTACTTACGTTCGTCGACTCATCCAAAACGAGAGACAAAAATGGTGCTGCATTGACATAATGGTTCAATCGTGAACAGTTCTAGCTGACAGGAGCATGTCTTTTATCCGTTTTATTATTTGGTCTTTATCTGAAAAGACGTCAAAAAGTTCACGGGCAACATCCAACATAAATGTTTTGGCATACTCCCCTCCTGTGAATGGCTTTCAGTGTCTAGCAATTGCTAAAGTTCCGGCAAAGCTAGCCCAAGTCCAGTCACCTTGTTGGGTTTAAACACGAAGTTGCTGCTGGTTGGCATGCAGTCTGTGCAGTAGTTATTGACATGCTCTGATCCTGCAGTCTCCTGCAGGATATTTCAATGCAAACATAGGATGGTGTGTGTCGAAGTGCTGCTTAATATTTGACTGTTTCATAAATTTAATTTTATCATTGTATTTTAGAAACATTTCTGGAGCCGCTCCCTCCATAAAGGCACTTTTTTCTGTCCATTACTTCCCATACTCCTTGTACTTTTTGTTTTAGCCATGTTTTTAAAAGGGTTTCCAAAATTAGTCGGCTGATAACGTGGGTTGTTTATTTACAAATCGCACAGCAAACCGATGGGAGAACCCTTGATTTGCACAGGCTACATCGGCCGCTATTTGCAACAGCAAAATACGGCAACCCCAATTGAACAGTGTCTGTCTCACCTGCGTAGCCTATGCGATTGATAGTTACATAAATAAATAGACACAACGACATGTATGCTTGCCTCTTTCACACTGAAATTACTACAAACTGGCTTCGTAGTCACCGGTGACGGTCGCCAGTTCGCGTATTCGCAAAGGAGTCTTAATGAAACCTTTTTCATGATTAAAGATTTGTCTGCGAGCCGGATGCAGCCATCAAAAGAGCCATATATGGCTCGCAAGTCATAGGTTCCTGACCCCTAGTGTAGACTGTCCCACAGTGTTTGTCCTCCATGGTGATAATGTCTTGTCACCTAGCAATAGATGATAACCAACAGTTTTTCCTTTGTCAAATGTTGTCCTCTATTGTGCAATACCCTTAAATCATTGTAACTGTGGTAATTAGGTCTAATTAAAAAGGGAGTCGAGGGGCTCATCAAGATTCTGGACAGTGAAGGTCACTCTTGGTATACAAATGAAAATCATCTCTGTAATTATCCTTCAATGAGTGCTGTTTCTCTTTATGAAAGCTCCGTGTTCCCCTTTTTTGTGCTTTTATGTCATTCTCGATTTGATCCAAATTTTTTCTTCTGACTCATTTAAAGCGAACGTTAGTAAATCCAAAACATGGTTTGAATTAACAGTCATTATAACTTGACAATCAGGCAGCCTTGGGCCAAACTGTTATCTTGTCACCCCCCAAAAAAGGAACTTAGCCGTAATTAACTCTTAATAACACAAGCTGCTATTGGTGTGAACTTTGATTTATTTATTTATTTGAGACCAAAGAGGGGTGCCCGCAATGTTTCCTCAAGGGGAATGACAAATACTTTACTGTTATTGACACTTTGTGAAAAGGCCTTCTTTATCTGATGTGTTGATTTTTTCTTGTGTGTTGTGGTTTCTTGTATATTGAATTAGATGCACGAGACAGAGTTTTTTCCCATTCACACATCACATTTAATCATGTAATACTGTGAAGTCAAAATGACTTTTTAAAAATTTTTTAACAAAAGTATCTTTTTGTACAAATTCCCCATTAAGCTTTATTATTGTTATTATTATTATTATCATTATTATTATTATTATTATCTTTATTATCATTGTAATATTAAGCAGCATTAGTGGAAGCACATGGTGGCAATACAAAAGAATTAGGAAAAACATTGTCAAATGTATTATTTTTGATGAATGGGGGGAGTGTTGCAAATAAATGAGTTAAAGTCAGATTGAGGGAGCTTTGGTAAAACAAAGATATACTGATGAGATACAAGAAGGGATATTGAGAAATTGCCGTTAAAAATGTTTCTATAACTTTTCTTTGTTCTCTTATTAACTTAGCACCATCTGTTGCCTATTTAACCATACAATAGGTACAATACAATGGGAATCTGATTTACAGCTGTGAACCTTTAGAGCAATGACTGGATTTTTTTTAAAATCAGGAATTCTGAGAAAGTAATACACAAAGGTGGATAGTAACACATTACATTTACTCTGTTACATTTACTTAGTAACTTTTTGAGGAAAATGTACATTTACCTTTATTTGAGTAGATTTGTGAAGAAGCAACGCTACTTTTACTCCGCTACTTTGAGCTACACTAGTCATTGGATTTTTTCTCTTTTTTGCCACGGATGCCAACTGTAGCTTTATTTCTCCAATGAGATTTCACAACAATAATAACATGACTCCATTATACTAATCAGACTCAAGCTTGCTGTTCTATCATCACGCCGGTCTGTTCAATCATGTGTCTTCTTTAAAGCACCATAAAAAATTTAAAAAATTGAAATAGAGCGCTGCCGTCAACATGACTCGAAAGCGTGAATTTTAACCTCTCTCCCAGTTTTTATTTGGTACCTACTGATAACCAAAAACTGGAGATATGATCCTTTTAATTTCATAATAGGAAATATGTTTTCTTCACTATAGGGCACTCATTCTCTTTGGACGAAAGCTGCCTACATTCTGTAACTTTTTTTCCCTCGCCGGAATTCAATTTTTTCTATGGGGGTATTTCATTGGCTTAATGTTTTTATGTAATAAGTTATAATACATATTAAATAACAGTTCATATGGATAACTGTGCTGAGAAAAAAAATATACCATTGTTAAAAAAATAAATAAATCAAACATCGTAAGCAGTTACTCAAAACTTTACTCATTACATGAGCATTCTTTTTACCAAATACTTTTTTTACTTGTACTTGAGTACATTTTTTGGATGACTGCTTTTAACGTTACTTAAGTATTATTATTTTTGAGTAATGCTACTATTACTTGAGTAAAACCTTTGCCTACTCTACCCACCTCTGGTAATACACATTTTTAAGAAGAAGAGGAGGTAATTTGACAAAGAAAAGGAGGTAAGATTATTCAACATATACACTATGGTTTTCACTGAACAGATTTGTTGGTAACTGTTTGTCTACATTTTATGATCTGACTCATTAAAATGCCGCTCAGCACGAGTAATGTGATGAATCCCGTGACTGTCAACATCCTGGTAAAGGAAATGGCAAATCCTCTTGTTCCTTTCGGACTCAGATATGCTCTATATATTGTGTGCTACACCAGAGCTAAGCAAAATTTTGCTATAGTTGAATAGAAATCATGAATTTGTATGGTGTTTGATGTGCACTACATATATACTTCCTTAACCCATAGCCTGCCATTGACAAAGATAAATATCAAATTCATTTAAGCTGGGAGGAATGGCTAAGAATGCTCATGTTTCAGTTCCATTGACCAGTAGACGTCCAATCCATTCTGACTGTGAGCTGCCAACCTCTCCCAGTCAAAATAGAATGGACATCTAGCACCAAGAATGGCAGCCAATCAGTAAACGATTACTTGACTTGTAAACATTGTAGGAGTGACTCCAAAATATTTAGGGAAACTGTATCTGGTATTTGCAGTTACTGATGATTTTAGATTTGGGATGGTAGTTAGAGTTTCATTTAATTCAGGATCATTTTTGCCAGATCTTGGTCATCAAAAGAGTATTTTGAATAGTTCAAGAAATGTTACTGCATTTATACCACAGAACTACTTGCCTTATATAACACAGTTATTTTTGTAAATCAAATTGAACGACAAGTTAATTTGTTTCATGTTTTGTCAGTCTAGAGACTAAACCTGTGCATTATATTAACACATGACTGCACACTGATGTTTTTTCCCCTTCAGTACACTGTTTGGGCTTCACTGTGGGTGGCGTGGAACGTCTTCATTATCTGCTTTTATCTGGATGTTGGCGGCCTTTCCAAGGTGAGACTTCTAACTTGAATAAGTATGTACCTAAGAAAAAGCTTCCTTTATAGATGATACCAGGAGTCCTACTTAAAGTGCGGGTTCATAGCAACAGATGACGTTCACGACAAGGTCCAACATGCATTATATGTGGTGACAAGGTATGAAGGAAGTTATGAAGCCTTCAAAACTGCTGCTTACACTGAAATAAAATATAAACCTGGAGTTGTCAGCGAAGGTGCCTCTTTTAGCTTGTATCGAGAGGATTAAAAAGTCACTGTCATTCACAAATTAATCCAAATTGATGGGAGATCAGTAGGAGTAAAGCTTCCACTGCTTCAGTGTTTATGATAAGTTAACGTTTTTATGGACTTAACATTGATTTGTATGCTGGTCGTATAATTTCATTTTTGCTTTTTATAGATGTCATACATGGCATGTCGGTCCGTGAAAATAATGCCAACATGAAACACGGTGCAAAAAAGGTTGGGGACCACTGCCTTAACTAAATAACTAAATGATATGTAAAAATTAACATAAAAAATGTAAAGACGTAACTCCGATGCTGTAAAATTAGAGAACGATCCCACAGGTGACATGGACTGCACCTCAGATGGGCTTTTCACACCTGAATCCTCAGTATTTGAGCTCCATATATGAGTCATGCAGTCCATCATCATTTATTGATGTGGGAGGGAGGGAGGGAGGGAGGGAGGGAGGGAGGGAGGGAGGCAAGGAGGCTGTGTGTGTGTGTGGAGGGGTTGTTAACGAATTGTCCTCTCTTGATGTTCTATTTTGTCATATTCATCTAATTATATGACACACTTGGTGTTGCATTTACATGTATGCATGAAAGGTGCTATACTGTACAAATATTTTTATTTGATTTACGTGGTTGTTATAAGGAAAAATTACGCGAATTCTTTTTGTTTAGTGCTTGGCTTGACAGTGAAATTGAGAATGGTAATGAAGGCTGTGTTTGAAAAATTACTCACTAAACTTCTGCTGTTCGTGAATTAAGCTACACCCTCTACAGTGCTCACGTCTCAAATTTTTGCACACAGGCCAGCGCACAAAATCTTCTGAACGACAGCTCTTATCTTGGCAAACTGATGACTGAGGTTACTCCTCTCTGCATCTCTTCCCTTAAAGTGTTCTTGAATATTAACATTCCCCTCTTACCTTCCTCCCAACATAACCCCCACCTATTAATACATCTTTTGCTCCATTTGCTGCCTGATCATTGAGAATAATGAATTCACACAGCCAATTTAACACCAACGCAGAAAAATGAATTTCTTAAACACCTTCTCAAGCTCTTGTCTGTCTGCTTTTGTGTGACAGACCTTAGCACCATCGAGTGTGCCTTGTCTATCACTTCTCTCCACTATCTGCGTCCCCCATTAGTGTGTGTTTGTATGCACAGTACAATGAAGCTTGTAGAGGCCAGCTGCTCAGGGCTGAGACTGGGCATTAACCCAACAGATGGAGCCAGCCTGGGCTCTCAGCCCTGCATATGGTGGCCAGGAGGAGAGTTGGCTAATGGAGCGTGGATATACACGCACACACTTGACACACAGCTTTCTTTGAAACCCCTGACACATTTTATCAAGAGAAAGAGTTGGCTAATTTTGTGAGACCTGCGTTGCACAACTTTGACAGGATGGTTTGGGGGTTTGTGTTGTACGTGTATGAATTTGTGTGTTGTATTAAACAAGCGAGACCCTTCAAGCAGGGGAAGGTCAAATGGCACATGTGCCGTCACCCTCTATTGATCCCCTATCTCATCCCCCCGACAGATAGGCCCCTGCTTCTCTAAACAAACCTTTGACCAACACAGCCCTCTTTTTTTCATTTTTGATATTACCGTAATTATGTTACATTTGAATTTGGGGTCAACCCACAAAAGAAAATTTATTTTCTTGTTCAGTCAGGGTAATAATAACCAAAATGTCTTAAGTGTAAGGTAGTATCGATACCATAAGCATGAGAATTGATAGCTGTAGACACTTTTAAAGTGAGATTAATTTTTGAATAATCAGATGTAGAAGAAAAGTCATCTGACTCCCACGGTAACCAGTATTCCAGCTCATATAGATTAATTAAAAGTTTTCAATCCTTTGTGAAACTGATGGGAAACTTTTCAAACAATTATTATTCCCTGAATCAACAAAAACTGCTTCTGATTATTGCACAAAAATAGTGATCATTTTGAAATGAAATAAATAAATAAAAAAAAAAAGTAATCTAAAAGTAGTTAGACAAATTTGTTCTGGGATAGAAGGGTCAGCAGTGCCCTTGAACAAAACACTAAAGTTGACTGAACCTTATATTGTCATGGTAGGGCATGTGGGGTCTTCAATTGCTGTATTGACTGCTGTGAGTGCCAGCAATTGGGGGATTAAATAGCTGCTGATTAGACATCTTTAGGGCATTAGGAGCATCATTTCTTGATGGCTGACTTTGAATCTGAACTGTGAAACTGACCTTTTTGCTTATTTGACACCCATGTGCTTAACTCTATTGAATGGTCAAGCTTAAACATTCATCCATTCATTGTCTCTACCATTTATCCTCACAAGGGTTACTGGGTTGTTGAAGCCTATCCTACTTAAGTATGGGCAGGAGGGGGTACACCCTGAACTGGGGGCCAGCCAATCGCAGGGCACACACTGATAAAACAACCATTCACACACACATTCATACCTTGGGACAAATTTGAGTGTTTAACCACCCTACCATGCATGTTTTCTGGGATGTGGAAGGAAACCGAAGTACTGGAGAAAATCCATGCAGGCATGAGGAGATCATGCAAACCACACACAAAGGAAGGCCAGAGCCTGGGATTGACCACTTGATCTGAGAACTGTAAGGAATCATGCTAACCTGGCAGCTATCATTCTTTCTGATTAATACATATATACATCAGTTGTAATTTTACTAATAATAATATTAATTTCAGTTTTTTTTTTCCTTTTTAAAGGATGAAAATGTCAACCCTACATTTCCTATGTAACTTTTGATTCCACCTACTTAATATATATATTTTATAGTATTGCCTTGGAAAGTAGTGCCCAACTTTTTTTTTTTTTTTTTTTTTGTCTACACCAAAACCGATTTAAAGTTTTGTTGTACAAGCACAAAAACATACTGAACCTAAAACAAACAAACAAACAAAAAAATGCAAATACAATACAACTTACGTTGAATGTAGTTGTAATCAGTAGGGGTTTAACTGTATGACTTAAACATTCCCCCCCCCCCAAAATGTACAAAAATAATCATTATTTTAGACTTGGGTACTAAACATCCCACAGCCTGGTGCTTGAGGAATTCTTGACCTTTGCAATGTGCTCGGCTCGGTTATCTTGTGTGAGATGCAATTCAAAATCAATTGTGTCCTTGCTCTGTGATATACAAGAAGCATCTTTAACATCCCCCAAGGCAAAATTCAGTTTTTATTAGGTCTGTAGTAGATCTTCAAACTCTTTAATTGTTAGTCCCCCCTTTGTGACTCTGCTGTTGCATCCTTTGGGGATCCACATTTACCTAATCCAATCCAGTGCAAGAAAACTGAGCGGTTTGTTGCAGGGCAAATAGCTTCTTAAGATGATAACACATCAGCCACACCATAACTTTTAGTTCAGCCCATTTCCCCATCTCTCAGATATCACTCTGATATCAAATTATGTTTTGCAAGTGTGTCTTGCCGATGTGTGGCACTATCGCTCTCTGACAAATTGTGTTTACAGCTGCAGGAAAGAAACTTAGCTGTAAGTAGTTGTAACCTGGATCCTACATTGCAATGACAATGGTACTCAGATGAAATGAACATTGTGTAGCAATGTGTAAAAAATGAAAACACATCTCCCCACTATGGCTGTGAATAAATAATAGTGCTCAAGGTTGTTTTTTTTTTTGTTTTTTTTTTTAATTCTTTTTCCAGGACAGTGACCTGCTGACATTTAACATCTCAGCTCATCACTCTTGGTGGAGCGAGCACGGGCCTGGCTGTGTGCGGAGAGAAATGCCACAAACCGAAGGGGTCCACACCACTGAAAGCCACTCCTATATCACCGTCATGGGCTGTCTCTTGGAATACCAATACATTGAGGTCATGCACAGTGGAACACAGATACTAGCTGCTGTGAGTATCGGTTTGCCGTTTCCACAGTCACTTGGGATTAGGGATGGGAATTGATAGGGTTTTTACGATTCCGATTTCATTATCGATATTGCTTAACCATTCGATTCTTTATCGATTCTCTTTTCGATTTTAATTTGGGGGAAAAGAAGAACAAACATTTTGATTGGCATCGAGTCACAAACTCACAACGAGGTCAAAAGAGGCCCAAAGCCTCAATGTTAACTGTGGCATTATGTAACTTTGGCAAATACACAAGAATGTGTCACATTTTCCTGAAAGATTTTCTAATAGAAATAAAAAAATCCTCATTTTTAAAAGGACATATGAGCTGATAGCACTCAAATATAATAAAAAAAAAAAAAAAGATAAATACTGTCAAACAGTACAACAGTACAGTATGTAGTGCAAATGTGTAAAATTAACAATTCTTTTGCAGAAAAATAAGCATGTCTGCTTTTTCAGGAAGGATACGTGATTTTTCTGGACTTATGGTGTCTCGAGCAGTGGAGGAAACAGAAGTTATGTGACGTAATTCGTGCTGGTTGGAATTGATAAGAGAATTGTTAGATAAATTGCCAAATGATTCCATGGAATTGAAACACACGGATCTGGCTCTCTATAGGAACCGGTTCTCGATTCCCATCCCTACTTGTGATATGCACTGCACATATCACCTATCTCAGGGGTTGGCAACCCAAAATGTTGAAAGAGCCATATTGGACCAAAAAAAAGAAACAAATATGTCTGGAGGCGCAAAAAATCTAAAGCTTTACATAGGCCTTGTAGGCCCTTTCAGACTTATATCCCTGTAAATTTTAGTGTAAGGTGACGCATGATTTACCCATGTCATGTCCTTCAGACATGGAGAGATGTCCCGGGAAATACCTGGGGTGGACACTTTCAGACTTGTCCCGTGTTGGCGACACGACGCTCTTAGTGTGGGGAGAGCGGCTGGCGGGATTTTAAAACCCAGACATTACTTAATTTTTGGTGGGCATTGGCAACATATTAAACCACACATTTCCAAATATGGACGATGGACTGTCTCATCCTCAGCTGTATGATCCAGTAGCAATTTAATTTTGTTATATTTCCAGTTTAACTTTGCTATTTCTAGTTTGCCATGTTGATCATTCAGATGTTTGTTTATCACTTTTCGTCTTACTACGAACAAAGAGGAAATGACAATCGTCCCGCCGTGATATTTACGTCATCAGCCTTCTCGCTGTGACCCTGGAATTAAACACCTGCTTTCACACATGCCGCGTCCCGGACATTATACTAGGATGCGACCCGGTAAATGTTCGCGTCATCTCTGTGTCAGTCGACCCTCGAAATGGCTTTCACTCATAAGGGCTACCCGTTTAAAACCTGGGAATGAACCAAAGTTCAGATATGTGTGAACGGGGCTAATGAAGGCAACACATGTTGTTTGTATCTACATTGGCTTTATTAGCTTAGTATCAAAATTATTACAAATACATAATGAGCCTTCATGAATACATGTTTATTTTCCCTGCAGTGCATCCTATAGAGAATGACCCAACACGTTACTACTCTGTTGTACGATGCTACCTCAAGTTTAACTTCATTACAATATTAATGAATTAGAAGAATGTGTCATGTTCGTCCTCCTACAGAAACCATATAACAATATATATTTCCCTCCCCTATCTATCCAGCGCTCAAGAGCCGCACTTGGCTCTAGAGTCACGGGTTGCTGACCGCCGACCTATCTGAATGTTCACAGATAATTACGTGATGATGGAAAATAATTTATTTAATTTGTTCAAAAGTGGCTAAGCATGGGTAAATTAGACATTGAACTTATATTTTAATTATTCTGTGTTTGATTTCAAATATGTATTTTTTGTAATTTAAATATGATATTAGAATCAAAGAACAATTTTTTTTCTAGAGAACCAGTTCCTTGTAATTCCATTCATAAAAATTTTTTAGTGGCTTGCCTGACCATACTGCTTATTAAAAACAAGCAGCACTTTCAATGGGTCTTGGCCACTGGGGAGTATGCGTAAAGCACCTTGAGATTGTCAATACTTCAGGCAAGACAGACCAAAAGTGGGGGAGTAAATAATTCAAAGGGTTATTTTTTGTTAAGAGGCAGCTAGTCATGCTCTAGCTTAAAAATCTTGATTTTTTTTTTCACTGCAAGCCTCACTGCACCAGTTTTAGAATTTGGCAGACCACTATTAACTATAATAGGCATACTGGTGGAGCAAGGGTATATCCTTGAAGATACGCCCGCCACAGGTGGCAATTTGGTGGTTCACAGTTAGTGTAACCATGTGGTGTAAAGAGTATGCATCAGAATTTCTAAATCATTACATAGATACATTCACTGAGCACAGTATACAGTGCCTTGCAAAAGTATTCGGCCCCCTTGAACCTTGCAACCTTTCGCCACATTTCAGGCTTCAAACATAAAGATATAAAATTTTAATTTTTTGTCAAGAATCAACAACAAGTGGGACACAATCGTGAAGTGGAACAAAATTTATTGGATAATTTAAACTTTTTTAACAAATAAAAAACTGAAAAGTGGGGCGTGCAATATTATTCGGCCCCCTTGCGTTAATACTTTGTAGCGCCACCTTTTGCTCCAATTACAGCTGCAAGTCGCTTGGGGTATGTTTCTATCAGTTTTGCACATCGAGAGACTGACATTCTTGCCCATTCTTCCTTGCAAAACAGCTCGAGCTCAGTGAGGTTGGATGGAGAGTGTTTGTGAACAGCAGTCTTCAGCTCTTTCCACAGATTCTCGATTGGATTCAGGTCTGGACTTTGACTTGGCCATTCTAACACCTGGATACGTTTATTTTTGAACCATTCCATTGTAGATTTGGCTTTATGTTTTGGATCATTGTCCTGTTGGAAGATAAATCTCCGTCCCAGTCTCAGGTCTTGTGCAGATACCAACAGGTTTTCTTCCAGAATGTTCCTGTATTTGGCTGCATCCATCTTCCCGTCAATTTTAACCATCTTCCCTGTCCCTGCTGAAGAAAAGCAGGCCCAAACCACGATGCTGCCACCACCATGTTTGACAGTGGGGATGGTGTGTTCAGGGTGATGAGCTGTGTTGCTTTTACGCCAAACATATCGTTTTGCATTGTGGCCAAAAAGTTCCATTTTGGTTTCATCTGACCAGAGCACCTTCTTCCACATGTTTGGTGTGTCTCCCAGGTGGCTTGTGACAAACTTTAAACGAGACTTTTTATGGATATCTTTGAGAAATGGCTTTCTTCTTGCCACTCTTCCATAAAGGCCAGATTTGTGCAGTGTACGACTGATTGTTGTCCTATGGACAGACTCTCCCACCTCAGCTGTAGATCTCTGCAGTTCATCCAGAGTGATCATGGGCCTCTTGGCTGCATCTCTGATCAGTTTTCTCCTTGTTTGAGAAGAAAGTTTGGAAGGACGGCCGAGTCTTGGTAGATTTGCAGTGGTCTGATGCTCCTTCCATTTCAATATGATGGCTTGCACAGTGCTCCTTGAGATGTTTAAAGCTTGGGAAATCTTTTTGTATCCAAATCCGGCTTTAAACTTCTCCACAACAGTATCTCGGACCTGCCTGGTGTGTTCCTTGGTTTTCATAATGCTCTCTGCACTTTAAACAGAACCCTGAGACTATCACAGAGCAGGTGCATTTATACGGAGACTTGATTACACACAGGTGGATTCTATTTATCATCATCGGTCATTTAGGACAGCATTGGATCATTCAGAGATCCTCACTGAACTTCTGGAGTGAGTTTGCTGCACTGAAAGTAAAGGGGCCGAATAATATTGCACGCCCCACTTTTCAGTTTTTTATTTGTTAAAAAAGTTTAAATTATCCAATAAATGTTGTTCCACTTCACGATTGTGTCCCACTTGTTGTTGATTCTTGACAAAAAAATTAAATTTCATATCTTTATGTTTGAAGCCTTAAATGTGGCGAAAGGTTGCAAGATTCAAGGGGGCCGAATACTTTTGCAAGGCACTGTATTTGTCTTTTGAGATCTGCTTTCATACCCTCATACTTTGTGCGCTTTAGCATCCTGCAATGGAATGGTTCGGATGCATAAGCAGTTTTAAAAATGGAACCTGAATCTAGGCCTGAACGATATTGGAAAAAACTATTGCTGCGATTTTTTGGGGGTTTGCGATATATTGCGATATTAAAAAAAATGTATATATATTTTTTTCAAGAAATTATCACAAGATGACTTAAATAGCTGTTTGGAAAGACTTTAGATGACTCACCATCACCACAGTGTACAGTCATCCCTTGTTTTTCGCGGTTAATGGGGACCAGAACCCGCCGCGATAAGTGAAAAACCGCGAAGTAGCGCACCTCCCCCATTTTTTTTTTTTTTTTTTGGTGTGTTTTTTGTGCCCAATGTATTTGTTCAGATTTAGCATTGGAAAGAGATGCATATAAGACATGTTTTTTTCTCACTTTTCCCCATAAAGTGATTTAAAAAATGTATATAAATAAATGTTTTTTAAGCACTTCAAATGTCATAATTATGATAAGTTTTAAACATAACTGTCCAACCAAATCATTTTTGAACAAGAATAAAGTACTGTAGCAGATAAATGCTTGGCTTTATTAAATGCTTCTGTTTATCTACTTTAGCTGTGACCGTTGAAGTGTCATGTAGAAATTTCAAACTCCTCATGATCACTTCTGGCATTTAAATGTCTCCAACGTCCCCACAGTACACACATTCATTCCAGCGCGGCTTCCTTGCAACTGTTTAACAAGTTAAACGATGATTGACAGATGCTCGTGTGAAGTCTGCTTCTTTGGCCAGATCAAAGCCATCGTTGTGCCGCATTGACTGAGAGGATCAAAAGGCTGGGAGAGGGAGGGTAGGAGGCTGTGCGCAGACCAGAAAGTGAGGCGTATGTGGATCAAAAAAAAAAGAAAAACTATCGCACGTGCTTGCGATGGGACTATTGCGCACACGCACATCGCGATGGCGATGTTTAAACGATATATCGTTCAGGCTTACCTGAATCACACATACACACACCACACATATTAAAAAAATCAAAATCTAATCAATGAATTTGAGAGAAAAATGAAAGCATATGAAGCTACACTGGTTCTCAATCTTTATCTTATCATTTGAGAACACTTGTACAGGCGTTGCTCACATCTTTCACAACAATTGGAGATAACTACATGAGTGGGTAATGCAGGGTCAGTTGCAGTGGCAACAGCAGTGACCCTGTTACCCAAGCTCTTACAGAAATGATTTTGAAACCGTAATGTTAAGGTAAATTACCTACATAATGCTGCTTCAACCTCAAAGCTGGAACATTTGTCCTGTCTCCATCAGGCAGCCAGCCAAGCACCGCTGAAAGGATGAATGAAAAGGAAGAATGCAAAGTCTTCTTTTGTCTTGGCGAAAGGGCTTTTGAAGTTTTTCATGAAGTATTTAATCGAGGCGCCAATGATGCGTGTTTGTGTCATTTTGGTGAATAATGTGAATCTGCTGGTGAGCAATCAATGACTGCTCAGATTCACTGTGTGCCTCAAGATGCTCACGATGACAGAAAATGATAACCTGAAGAGAAACTGATTTGACTTGGCACAGGTGGAAAAGTGAGCATCTCACAATTTTTGGATATTAAGTTTTCTCCCCTTGGTCCTGTTAATATATCCTTGGGTATGCTTCTAAAATCTCATTTGATGCTAATTTTGCATCTATCAATGTGTGTTCAAAGGGTTGTACCTTGGAGGATTAAAGGATAAGGATTTATCTTGAATGCAAAAATGGTAAATGATGTTATACTTATGGAAACTTAGTTATCGTTTACCATTCTATATCTTGACTTATTGCCATCTCATGTAAAATTAAGTGACAATGAGAATCAAGGACAAGTTTTTAAAACTAGGTCATGGTATCATTCATTAATCACTAATGAAAATTATTTGGGTGGTATAACGAAATAGTGGTGACAGCATGCACTCTACAGTATTTAGGTTGGAAGTTCGAATCCAGGCTCCAATCTCACTGTGTAGAGTTTACATGATCTCAATGTGCATGTGTAGTTTTTCTATGTGTACTCAAGCTTCTTCCCAGTTCCGACGTCCTAAAACATGCACGTGAGGTTGATAGAAGTATATGTTACCTGGAACAGCAAATTGAGTTGGAAGTCGCACAAAAAGTTAAAGGGCACTAAATAATATAGATTAGACTGTTTTTGGAAATATTCACAATGGCAATCGCCAATCTACAGCTATTGGTATGAATATGAAGATTCCATTTTGCTAATTTCATACCCATTTTAACTAATCTACATTGTCATGAGCTAAACTGAGGTAGGAAATATACAAGGTTTTCCATAATCGTCCTATTAATTTTGGCAGTACCTTGTTAATATCTGAAGATTGTGGCCCGTGATTGGTATATTCTTTGCACGCACGTGGGATACTGAGTCTATGGTAGGAAAACACTGTATGTGTCTCTTTTCCTCAAACACAGAATATTGTAGGGAGTCTGAAGGTAAAAAAAAAGATTTCTTAGAAAGATGTCCTACAAAGAGTAAATGGCTCTTTCCAAGAAGACAGAAGTTACCGACAGTCTGAATGAGCTATTGGCTTGCAATTTGGATGGCGTTGTAAATGAATGGCGGTGGACTGAGTAGGTTGAATTATTACTCCTCTAAAAATGTACCATGCACACAAATATACCCTTAGCTACTTTTGGTACACCACATTAAATCACAAAGTATTCAGTGGCAGCACTGACGGCCATTATAGGATTTTACGCCAGTGAAACCTAATCATACAGCATACAAATGTCATGTCTGCTTCAATCCCTTGTTTCATTACCTATTTCTTCCTTTTCCGCTCACCCCACCCATCACAGTATATCAGCACAGACTTTCCCCCTCCCCGATGTCAAACCATTTGACCTTCACGTTTGTTAAAGCCTGCCTAGGAGTAAAAGGAAGGTGCAATGAAGTCTCATCGGGTCTACTTCACTCACTCTACCTCTGTTGCCTTAACTTCTGCTCTCAAGCAATAGAGGCACTTTCATAGTTTGTCACCCAGTTATGTTAAAGTGGGGCTTGTTTAATGGCTTATGAGAGCTTTGCTATATAGTATTTGTTAATATTGTATTTGCCTATAGTTTTGTTATTTCACTACATACAACTTCATGAAAACAGCATTTCCCCTCAAACACTCACCTTCTCATCCACCATTAAAATCGGCATTCTTCTTTAAGTCAATTTGTCTTTGTTCATTTCAAAATGACTGATGAATTATGCACGTACAGTAGTGCCTTGAGATAGAAGTGGAATTTGTCCTGTCACCACACTGGTAACAATAATCCCTGAAATGAAATCAAAATGCTGAATGATGAAATCGAAATTTCGTGACATTATTCACAATTTTTGTGCTTTTCAATAACAAAATGGTAACTTATCTGACACTTGTTATGCGCTTCTCTACCTTCAAAGTACTCAAAGCGCATTGACCAGGGGCGTTACCGGGGGTCGAGGGGGGGGGGGGGGGGTGGCACGCTCTGCCCACCCAAAGAAAACTGGATGTAGTACTAACGGCAGTCTGGGCACCGCGTATGATATCCCATTCATATAGTACTGATGTGTTCTAAGTTTTAACCTTTGCGTTGTTACCTCCTCTTTCACCTTAAAAAACCTAGGTTTTGTTCCTAGGGGGCACTACACACATCTACGCATATTTAGATTTTTATTTTAATTTTATTTATTTATTTATTTTTATTTTTTTACATTTTATCAAATTTTCACCAGTGTTCACCTGGCTGTTGAGTTTGGTGAGTTTTGAAGCATTCTGAGGGGTCAGAGTAGGGCTCAAAGCGTCGGCGGGACAAAGAATGACTGCTAGGGGGCATTACATAGTGTATTTGAATTTGTCTTTAAGCGGTATCAAAGATTGCACCTGTCTTGACCTGCCTGCCGATTTTGGTGCATTTTGAAGCATTCTAAAGGGGTCAAATTGAGCTTAAAGGGGCTGCAGAACAAAGAATAACTATAATACTACTAATAAAACCGAGGAACCACAATAGGTTACCTAAAAAAAACATTGTCACCTGATGTCCATACTGTTCAGTTACGGATGTGTCTAAGTCAAATCAAATCAACTTTTATTTGTTTAGACCAAATCACATCAACAGTTATCTCAAGGAGAAAACAAAACATGTTTTAAGGCAGGGGTCCCCAACCTTTTTTTTACACGGACCGGTGTTCTGTCAAATTTTGCACCCTTATGAAATTTTGCTCCCAAAGCTTTTGTGGCTGTGAAAAAAGCCCTCTTTTATATTCAGTTGGACTTTTAATGTTATCCAGCATTGCTAAAAAACTATTTACATCATAAACATACATGTGTAACATGAAAATGGCATAAATTAATGCTTAACGACGCGGCGAAGTCGTTAGGTGGGAGAGCTGCGAGCAGTTGTTGTGTGCCGTTAACATGGCAATCGTAAGTTAATATTGCTTTCTTTAAAGAAAGTTTGTAGTGTGTACTTTGGAATCACTGCATGTTTAACATTGCGCTTTTACCAAATTTGTCAGAACACCAGCAATGTGCGGCAGAAAAATACAGCAAATATAAAATAACATTTCTTTTTAGCCCCGTCGTGTTAAGTGTAGGGAAAATACAACTCACCCGCTGAATCAGTGGGAGGCCTGAACTTGTTTCGTTGAGACGAGATGGTCCCGAGATGGGAGAGTGAGAGAAGCTACCTTCACAAAGATACGATGTTGGAAATTGTAGCAGTTTTCAGTGCGCTCCTAGCGATGTCAGGATATGCCGAAATGACTTTAATCCAGAACCTCGGTAGAGTTGTTGTCTCAAATGGACGTTTAAGGTCGCCGTGATTTGTGATCACTACAAGCTGATATTCCTGTTCCACAGACTTGCTCGAATCACTCGGTTTATTCAAATACGGATCACGAATCCACTCCTTCGCAGTTCGTGGGTCTTTAGTGATTGGGAAGTAGTATAGATTTTGTTTTCTTCGAGGTTGTAGGCTCATCTTCTGGCTCGTTAGGTGCCCTTTTCACCGTAAAAAATCTGTCCAAAGACGTCTGGTTTTCAGTCATTCTAGTGTGGGGGCTAATTATTTCCAAGAACAAATGTGATGCGCCCGCCCTACGTCATACGTTATTATCGAGGCCAAGCGCACATACTGTAGATATACAAAACAAGATGTACTGCTAACAGTCCAATCAATGCATTTCTATGACGACCTCCTATCCTGTAGTTGTATATCTAGAGTAGACAGGGATATTGGTGTGTTAAGCGGTACAGGCCAAAGTCAATCGGCCAGAATGCAGTCATTAATATATTATTTATCATTTTTGTGCGGCTCGGTACCAAATGCGCCACGGACCGGTACCGGTCCACGGCCCGGTCGTTGGGGACCCCTGTTTTAAGATGCAGTAGCCCTACGCTGGATTTCGATCTACTTGAGCATTGTAGGTCCCCCCCCCAGGTAAGACTAATGCCCGCCCACACCTGGCATCCTGGTAATACCACTGGCTTTGACACTACATTATATCCTCATTTACCTACTGATAACACAGCATCAGGGGCAACGTGGGGTTCGGTATCTTGCTCAAAGATACTTAAACAAGGTCATCAGGGTGGGAGATCGAACCCTCAACCTTTGAATTGGGGAACACTACTCTACCACTGAACCTCGTCGCCCTAAAATCTCACTCTTTATGTTTTTTTAATTCACAAAGCTATACAAAAGTAATGACAAGATAGATTAGAATTGAAACTGTTCACGCCACACTATCCATCAATTCAATTGCTATTGTACTACTAATGTGAGAGCAGTATTATACAGACATGCATACATTCAACACTAATAATAGTCGGTTCCTCACAGAGTATAACACTGTGAGTCATGTTATATTGTCTGTCTACATTATGTGCATGTGCACGTTTGTGTTCAAACATATTTAATTTAAATGGTCGTAACATTTTAATTAGATATCTACTGTATTTGCCCATCATTTAGTTTCCCATAGTTTGATAAACTGGCAGCTTCAGTTTTTTGTTAGTTTTATTTTTACAGTAAACTGTAACCAAGAGTGCTAATAACTGGAAGCCACTTTTAATAATTGTTAACTAATTCTATATAGCAAACTGGTGCTAGTTGTGTCACCTGAACCACTGCCATCATAAACCACTTATCTGGAAAGCGTGCGTTGGTAAATCAAAGCAAAAAGAGTAATCAGAGTGACAGCGAGTATCTCAAACTTGTAAATTGAGCTACTCTGTACATGTATTTGTCGCCGAAACTTGCAAATACAGTCCTTTGCATGTATGTAACAATAGCATAATTAGTAGCAGCAGCAGCGTAGAAGTTGGCATGTAGCTGAACAAAACAATGAGAATAAAAACTAGAGGCGTGCGAAATTTCCGATTCTTAGATTATTCGCGATTTGGCCGTATAAGATTCGAGAACGATTCACAAACATCCAAATTCCGATTATTGAATTATACCAGGTAAAGCGGAAGTAAAACAGTCAGCACGGTCTTTGGGACACATTGAGGAACAGACCGAGAGTAAATATCATGTTCAACTCATGCCGCTAGATAAAAAAACAATCATACCTGACTGCGGCCGACAGCCGCTACAAACAACGCCTAGTTGCTAGTTGCTACAAACATACGGCTACAGTAGATATCATATATATGTAGAACTAGATGCAAAATGACAGACGACGGCGGTGTTAGAACATGTATTATTGAACAGAGATGCGAAATGACAGACTTGCCGGCATTAGTAAACAGCCGACATCTTAAAGCAGTAGACTTCTCTAGAAGGCTCTGTTGTAGCGAACCTAATTAACTTTTTATCTAAAATACTGCTAAATCGGCAAAATCTTGTCTTGAATCTATCTTTAAATGATACAACCGTTTTAAAACTTTGACATGTCAAAAATAGACAGAAGGGAAATTATGGAATAACGGGAGCAATTTTAACAACTGTAACGGTTGATTGAATGTAGTTTAAAGCTGCTGATACAGAATGGGGACTGGAGTATTTTATTTACTGTTATTTTTGTATATTTGTTTACTGTTATATGTTAACTTGATACTGAAATAGTAGTTTGGTTTAGCCTGAGAGGATTTTTGAAAAATTTTGGAACTAATGTACAAAACATTTAAAAAAATAAAAAAATAAAAAAAATAAAATAAAAAAAAAAAGGAGGGGGGGTGCATCAGTAATCGTTTTATAGTCGAATCGGAGCCTCTGAATCGTAATCGTAATCGAATCGTTAGGCGCCCAAAGATTCCCAGCTCTAACAAAAACTGTACTTCGAGATCAGAAGAAAGACTTGGTCTCCAACTGGCCATTTGATGAAAATCGTGTAATTAGACTCGCAGTACATAAACACACAACTGTCTGCCATTGTACCTCTTTGCCAAGATCTTTAATTGTTAATCTGTTTAGCAAGGAAATGGACTTTGCTCAGATTATGTGTGTTCAAACATTTGTTCTTTTTCCTGAGAGGCAACACAGAAACATTTGTATGATTAAACAGCCATTTTCTTGGAGCTTTTTCAATTAGGTTATTAAAGGGTTTGTTTTACCTTTTCATCTACTGGTTCAAAGTGTCCCCTTTTCCTGTAGCCTTTCACCTAGTAGGACCTCATCTGAAATCTTGGAATCGTGCTGCATTTGAAGACAAAGCCATGTTTTGTTTGCTTGTGCAGCTTTCATTCATGCAGTGCAGCCTCTGGTGTTTTACGAGGTGTTTGTGCTTGTGAATGCACGCGCGCGCGTGCGTCTGTGCGTTGTTTCATAGTAGAATGCCATGCAGTTATTGGACGTGAAAGATGCAAATGAGGCAGCGTGGGGGAGTGTATGTGTGTGCAGGCTTGTGCTTGTGAGTTTTAATGGGGGAGGAGGTGATAGAAAAGAACAGGTGGATGTGGTCTCTGCAGACCCTATCTCATCATGTTTTGTCATTAAACTCTCAGCTACACACACATGAACATCTAATTTTCTAGAGGGAAGCTTGTGCCTCATTGTCAGGCAAGGAGTGCTGTGTAATTAACCTACAAGATATCTGCAAAAAACCCTCGCTTGCTCTCTCTTTGGTATTTTAACCTCTATTGCTCCATTTCACCATGGACTTCATTCCTACTGATGAGCCATAATCAATAGTGTGCATTTGCTTCTAGATTGACACACCATTGCTCACCCAGAATCGCACATACCCTATACACCTACTCCCAGAAAAAAATGCATGAGTCTATGTAATGTACTGTTTACATTATACAACAGATTCCATGTTACAATCATAGATTGATAAAATTATTTTGATATATATCTTTTTTAATTTTGGAGTTTTATATTTACTTAAAGAAGCATTAAAGACAAACCCAAGGATAAATTACATTCATGTGCAAGACGCTTGCTCGAAGTATTTAAGTATGCAAATGACGAAATCCGTAGAGCTCAGATAATGAGGAAAATAAAGTTTAATATAAGCGCAACCATTGTGCGCTGACTGTGATATCAGTTATATATACGCCTAGTTGCACATACATGTTGGTAGTCTCAAACACAGGTATTCATTCATCTTCTCTACCACTTATCCTCAAGAGGGTCACGGGGGTCCTAAAGCCTATCCCAGTTAACTATCAGCAGGAGGGAGTTACTCCCTGAACTGGTTGCCAGCCAATGGCAGGGCGCATATAGACAGAAAACCATTCACAATCACACCTACAGAGAATTTAGAGCAGAGGTGGGCAAACCAGTCCTCAAGGGCTGCAGTGGGTCCTGGTCTTTGTTACAATGATCTAGCACAGGTAGTTTAACCAATATGGGGCCTGGGGAAACAAGACGCATCTGACTGCTATCATCTGATTGCACTTGTAAGACATCAGATTGGTGAAAAAGTGTACTCTTGATGGGTTGCAACGAAAACCCGCACTCACTACGGCCCTTTGTGGAATATTTCTTGTATTCAAAAAGCCTACTGCGCATGTTTTAGGGATGTGGGAGGAAGCCAGAGTACCCAGGCAAACCCCACACAGGCACGGGGACAACCTGCAAACTCCACACAGGAATTGAACCCGTAACTCACCAAGTTGATTGATTGATATATTGATTGCTTTGTATTGAACATGCAATAAGAGAAGGCAAATATAAAATATAAGAAAAATATCAGCAACAAATTTATGCTTTGGAACAATTTGCATGTTCATAAATGAGTATGAAGTAGTTCAAAACAATACAATACAGCGCCGTTATGAATCTTAATAACACACTCATATTCACATACTGTATATTCAGTCTTGTCACACCCTGTTTAATTACGCCACTGTACACATTTAGAATTTTATATGTATTTTTGTATTATTGTATAAGAAACAATATAAAACAGCACCTTGTTCCACAATTTCTTTACAGTTTCTCACCCGATCAACTGCTTATTGTTTTGCATTTTATTTTTTAATACCACACATTTTCAATGCAGTCCCAATACTATTTAATCAATTAACACCTCTCACAAAGGCAAATATCTGCTTTATAAACCGTTCCCCTTGCATCATGCATATGTGATACATACATAATGGCAAATTTGTGAGAAATTTCTGCCATTGTTCTTACAGAAAATAAAAATTGATCAAAATCCTTTGTGCACTTAGCCAGGGTCATAATGCTACAGAAACATAGAATTGTATGAAATGACTTTCTTTGTATAGAGTACTGGAGGAAGTCATAATAATGATTCCAAGTTTCCAACCTCTGATTCATCAATTCATTATTTAGACTGATATATCCGCTTAACACTGAAAATGTCCAGATGCTTTCTAGGAGATGAAATTGATTCATGCCTCACGGACACATTTTTATGATTGATTGTGCAGTGTGAAAATGTAATAGGCCATTCAGAGCTAATTCTATACAGTGACCCTCATTAGCCCTCTGTGAATACACTTATCATTTTTTTAAACCTATCTCAGCAGCTGGTCCTTCTCTCCTGCTCTATCTGTCGCTCTTGTTCCCGCTTACACACAAGCACACTGAACTTTCTTTTCACCCTCATTAGTACTATGAGGACCACGTCCTTTCTAACTTAGTAAATATTGAATAAAAGCCCAGTGGATAACTTTTCTTCAGATGTTTTTCCACATCCACACCTAGAACTTTACTTTTTTTTTCTCTCTCTCTCTTTCCAGTCCTGTGCTACAATGTGCATCCCCATTACTCATTTCTCAACTGTTAGCACTGCTCACCTTCTGCAGCTAGGTTGTTTTCTTGAGACCACATTGTGACCGCAGTTGTTACCTTCAACACTCTTTTCTCCAAATCATCAATTCTTGATGGGTTAAAATAAGGTCGAGGTACTTTAGTGATAGACAATGCCATAGACATAGTCTTCTAGTCCTTCTTTTGTGCAAAAGGTTATCATTGATCACAGTTTAGCTATTAGTACCTGCACTGTAATTCTATAGAATATTGGATAACAATAGTGTGAAACTTTTTTTAATTTTGTTTTTACAATTTGTCTCTTTAACCCTGGATGAACAATAAACAAGCATGGATGAATTTAAAGAGAGATTCCTATAAAGTGCTGGCCAAAAGTATTGGCACCCCTTTAATTCTGTCAGATAATGCAAAATTTCTCCCAGAAAATGATTGCAATTACAAATGCTTTGGTGGTAATAGCTTCATTTATTTTGCTTGCAATGAAAAAACACAAAAGAATGTGGAAAAAAATTAAATCATTATCATTTTACACAAAACACCCAAAATGAGCCGGAGAAAAGTATTGGCACCCTTTGAAAAATCATATGAGTCTTCTTTAATTTGTGTAATTAACAGCACCTGTTACTTACCTGTGGCACATAACAGGTGGTGGCAATAACTAAATAACACTTGCAGCTAAAGATGTCTGATCGGGTCCGATCACGTCATTTGCAAAGTATCGGAATCGGCAAAAAAATATCGGACATGCCTTTTTGTAATATATATATTTTTTTTAATTAAATCCTTTTCTAATTGTAGTTAACGTTACAGACAAAATGTCTTACACTCATCCAGAGTCTTTAGTTTTGGCTTAAAGTAGGGTTATCAATTTATCGCATTAACGGCGGTAATTAATTTTTTAAAATTAATCACGTTAAAGTATTTAACGCAATTAACGCATGCGCTGCACGACCCACTCACGCATTGTCGCGTTCAATCTATAATAGGGCCGTTTTACCTATATAAAGAGCTAAAAGGCAGCGTAAAATGAGTAGAGTGAATTTTGGCAGCCTTTAGAGCCTTTTTTTTAATTGGCTAAAGCCTTACAATCCTTCCCTCAACAATTAGAAATATCGTGGGAAGCAATGTGGGGAAGAAAGGTAATAGTTGATCTTTTTCTTACCACCCTATGTTATTTCCCAACGCAGAGAAGATATATAAATTGGTGCCACTACGCAGTCATGGTTGCACTTCCCATCATGTATTTGGGCAGAACAGTTAAATGGCTACAGTATCATTTACTGAAAGCTCAACAAATACACTAGATGGCAATATTTAGTCACAATATACAGTCACATTTATCCTTTAAGAATTACAAGTCTTTCTATCCGTGGATCTCTCTCACAGAAAGAATGTTAGTAATGTAAATGCCATCTTGAGGATTTATTGTCATAATAAACAAATACAGTACTTATGTACTGTATGTTGAATGTATATATTCGTCCGAGTTTTATCCATTTTTTTCTAAATGCATTGCCAAAATGTATATGATCGGGAAAAATTATCGGGAATGATTGGAAATGAATCGGGAGAAAAAAAAAAAGCAATCGGATCGGGAAATATCGGGATCGGCAGATACTCAAACTAAAACGATCGGATCGGGAGCAAAAAAACATGATTGGAACAACCCTACAAAGTTGCAGCCAGTTAAAATGGATTAAAATTGACTCAACCTCTGTCCTTGTATGTGCCAAATTGAGCATGAAGAAAATAAAGAAGACCAAATAACTGTCTAAGGACTGGAGAAGCAAAATTGTGAGGAAGCATGGGCACTCTCAATACTACAAGTCACTCTCTAAAGACCTGAATGTTCCTGTGTCTACTGTGCGCAGTGTCATCAATAAGTGTCAAGCCCATGGCACTGCGCCTAACCTCCCTAGATGTGGACGGAAAAGATAAATTGGAGGATAAAGAACCTCGACTAACATCCAAACGAGTTCAAGCTGTCCTGCAGTCCGAGGGTACAACAGTGTCAACCCGTACTATTTGTCGGCGTCTGAATGAAAAGGAACTCTATGGTAGGATACCCAGGAAGACCCCACTTTTGACCCAGAGACAAAAAAAAAAAAAAGCCAAGCTGGAGTTTGCCGAAACTTATTTGAGAAAGCCAAAAACGTATTGCAGGAATGTTCTCTGGTCAGATGAGACAAAAGTAGAGCTTTTGGGGAAAAGGCATCAACATAGAGTTTAAAGGGGGAAAAAAACAAGCCTTCAAAGAAAAGAACACGGTCCTCACAGTCAAACATGGCGGAGGTTCCCTGATATTTTGGGGTTGCTTTGCTGCCTCCGGCACTGGACTGCTTGACTGTGTGCATGGAATTATGAAATCTGAAGACTACCAACAAATTTTGCAGCATAATGTAGGGCCCACTGTGAGAAAGCTGGGTCTCCCTCAGAGGTCATGGGTCTTCCAGCAGGACAATGACCCAAAACACACTTCAAAAAGCAGTAGAAAATGGTTTGCGAGAAAGCACTGGAGACTTCTATAGTGGCCAGCAATGAGGAATCCCATAGAACACCCGCGGAGAGATCTGAAAATGGCAGTTTGGAGAAGGCACCCTTTAAATCTCAGACACCTGGAGCAGTTGGCCAAAGAGAATGGTCTAAAATTCCAGCAGAGCATTGTCAGAAACTCATTGATGGATACCGGAAGCGGTTGTTCGCAGTTATTTTGTCTAAAGGTTGTGGTACCAAGTATTAGGCTAAGGGTGCCAATGCTTTTGTCCGCCCATTTTTGGAGTTTTGTGTAAAATGATAATGATTTTTTTTTTCATTCTCTTTTGTGTTTTTTCAGCGCAAGCAAAATGAAGATATTATGAGCAAAGCATTTGTAATTGCAATCATTTTCTGGGAAAAATTGAGCATTATCTGACAGAATTGCAGGGGTGCCAATATTTTTGGCCAGCACTGTACAGGAATAGACAAGTGCTGATTACCAGTTTCAAGGTATACCGTGGTATGAAAACGTCATGGTTTCAAAACCGCAAAAATTTTCAGTCATACCGTCCCCTATGGTATTAGCTACTTTTTATGTCCCTAAAATGCAGGGAGAAATCCCTCGCTTGCAGCTGCAAGGCTTAACCCTCCCCCACCTGTTGTTGCTCAGTGTCAGTGAGTCAGCTGTGCTACACGATGGCTGGATGATGATAAACCCCTGAACTTTTTCCCCCATTGAAGAAAACGAAATAATTGGTATGGGAATACTTCGTCTCCAGAAAAGTTACAGTCAGCCATGGCTTAGAGGAGGAAGGCCAACTGACATGTAAAACATGTTTGCGGAGGGTGGCTGCGGAGGAGGCAATACCTACAATATGATTTTGCATTTATACAAAATTAAGTGTTAGTAAACAGTGAACGTTTCCCACCAGATACAAGAGTTAACTCCAGCGTGTTTAGTGTGTCTAGCAGTGGTAAAACATGGTGTTTTTTTTCTCTCTGCCAGCTGTCTGTGTTGAGAGGGTGTGTGTATAGTGTAAACATGTTACAAGTCATACGCACGTGCTTTTTATGAGAAATAATTCAATTACTTTTGTTCTGATGGTAATAATGTGGAGCTGTAGCTGCGGGTTAAGGCTCACCTAAAGGACTGCATTTATTTTAATTTTATTTAGAATATTTCAGTTATTTTTTGTTATATTTTAAAATTATTTTAAATTAACATTATACTCCATGTTATGTTCCAATTTGCTAATATGTTTTGAAAAATAAAAATCCTGTTCATTCAATTTTTTAAAACCCTGATACAGTATGTCAAAGTAACAGATTATAGAGCTGCAATTGCAATACTGTGATACCGTGAAACCGTGATATTTTCGCTTTAGGTTATCATACCGTCACAATCTCATACCGGCACATGCCTATACAGGAACGTATGTAAACACAGAAATTGTATGTTGAGTATGTTGTGCTCCTCCCATTAGTACCACCATCTTTGTCTGATATTGGCTTTGTGTAATCGTTATCGGGCGGGACAGTTGTGTTCCAAAATTATGGACAATTTCATATTTTTTCACGAATCGATATTTTAAGTCTGTCTGTCTGTTTTCATGCATGATTAATCAAGTGTTAAAAATATTGTCGGCAAAATCTTTTAGGATTCTCACACTTAAACTGTCTCAGACTCAAACTGTCTAGTAAAACTGCCTTTTCATTACTCTTCGGTAGCCAAATGACATAATGTGACCTCAAAATTCAATGTATTGATGTATTTTAGAAAATGATGATTGAAAATATGTCAGTTAAGTTTGATCAAAATGGATCACTATATTGACTCAATATTGATGGAAACACACCAGCCACGAAGAGAATTGCCGTTTAATTTCTAGTCTTGTTTGTTTTTTGAAAAAAAGGTAGGCAAGATGATGTCACACCATTAAATGCTTTTTAGGGATGTCCCGATCATGTGATCGGAAATCGGCTCGATTGTTTTTTCAGTTTCAATTTTTCAGAGGATCGGAATCGGGTAAAAAGGATCTGGTTTTTAATTTTGAATATTGTTTTTCTGCGTCATGCTCGTACAGCACCACACCCTCCCTCCCACTAAGCAGTGCGGCGAAACTGTCCAGTGCAGTTTCCGTTTGGTACTTAGAGTTAACGATGATTGACAGGTTTGTAGAGATGCGAATTGATAGGATTTTTACGATTCCTGAGTATTAAAATTGCTAATAAAATCGTTTAGGATTATTTTAGATGCATATATGTTATATTTTTCGTATAGAGTATTGGACGGGGAATACGATTGACCCATTAATAGACTTTTTTGGAAAAATCACCATTTCTTTAAGTAGTCTCATGAATCACAACCTGGCCTGTGAAAATTAATGTAGGTAGTTGGCGAGTGGTCACTCTTTGAATAATCACGTAATCTTACTTGCTGAATCAAACGTGTGTAACATGTGTAATTAACGTGATGTAACTCGTCCTGCTTGGAATAAATAAGAGAATTGTTTGATAAACTGCCAAACGATTCCATGGAATTGATAATCTGCTAAACTATTCCATGGAATTAAAACACATGGAACCAGTTCTCTGTAGGAACCAGTTCTCGATTCCCAACTCTACAGGTTTGTAGCTTTGATCTTGCCAGAGAAACTTGGTAGCGCTATGATCAAAAGCACAAATGTGTCAATCATCGTTAAACTTGCAGCTGTGTGGTGTGGCAACTCATTGTGTAAGTAAGAGGGTATTCTGAGCTGCGTGAGTGGATTTGAGTGGACTCACTCAGTGAAGCATTTAATAAAGTCAAGCATTTTTCTACAGTATTCTTCTTTCAAAACAATTCACATTATGAAGGCGGCAAAATGGGACAGTAACATTTTTGGAACTTTTGTTAAAAAACTTTTTTTTTTCGGTATCGGATCGGGACTCTAGTCGGCAGATTCTCAAAATCAGGTGACTCGGACTCTGGTGCAAAAATATGCGATCAGGCGAAAGAGAAGACTGATGATGACAGTGCTGGTGACGTTTCTACTGAACTCTTTCAGTGCCATTGATGATGAGAGACATTCAATCATCTGGCTCTTTTCATCCTTCTGCTGTAAATTTAAATCAGTTTAACTTGGAAGGCTGGCATCGTCGGCATGGCAGAGGGCCAAATGATGGATGGATGGCAGCCTTAAGACGTGGGCCGTCTTAGTGTCTGTCTTTCACTGGGTCTGTTTCACAGGCAATGACAGCCATCTGCCACTTTAAGTGCTGTTTTCGGTCTACATAATGCAATTTAAAGCAGCAGTCACTTGTGGGACTATCAGCTATGTTGAAATCTGCAAGCTCCCACTGTACAGCTTATACACACTGGAAAACTCCCTTAACACATTGAGGGCTTTACTGACTGACTTTACTATTTTTTTTTTAATTAGCAGTGTTGTGTTCATACCAAATATGCAATTTGAAGTTATGGCCAAAAGGTTCGGTCTTGCTTTCACCCTTGTGTTTTGGAAAGATTTTGTCATGGTACGGTAAAAGACAAGTGTACATTTTACATTTTTGGCCAAATATTCAAAAGGTATTTTTGGTACGACAGTGTCAATCAACAAAAGAACACAATGTCTCCAGTGAAGCTTGATTGTGGTAGCATAGTGCGTTATTGATGTTTTTCTTCAATGTGAACACTTCAAAAGTTCAAAAGAGCAGTTAGTGGTGGCACAAAACTTTCTGGATTCTCCCAGAAGGCAAAAAAATGTGAAGGAAAGGATACTAGAGAAGCTTTGTTAATTTGATATTAATGAGAGGTACTTTCAGTATATTTTGACTCCCATTAACATGAATTTGATATTTATTGTTTTATTCTGAGCACATCCAGTTACAAGAAGGAGCGCATATTTCCAACATTCTTTAACATCTTTACTTTTACTTCCCCATTGAAATGTTTTCCCCAATTCAGTGCTAGAGGTTATAATATATTCAAAACCTCCCTTTATAGAGTATCGTAAATTTTCACTTTTTTTCTCTAAACCGTAAATATGTTGCATGTGGTACTGTTGTTTAACCAGGCTTGGCTGCTTTTGTGTTCACAGCTCGTGGGCTTCGTGTATGCCTGTTACGTCATCAGTGTCATCACAGACGAGGAGGACAGCTGTAAGTAGCCAGACCCCTTACCAACTTTACACTTTCCTTTTTCCCTCGTCTTCCAAGCCCCATCCCTGCTGGGTTTTCTTTCTCTCTCCATACTCAACTAGAATAGCCTCATGTTCACACCTTCATTCGTCCATTTTTTTTTTCGTTTCCATTTTGTGCATTTTTCCTTTTTCCTTGCATATGCTGAATTACGACTCTTTATCAAGTGTCTTTTAGTCCATATTTCTCTTCCATCCAACCATATGTGCCCCCTGCTCATGTCTGTCCATCTCACCTACTGATCAAATAAAACCTCGTTTCTGTTTGAGATAATGATTCCAGCACCAAAATGTGTGCACCACCTTAACACAATGACAGAGCATCATATGAGTTGACCTTGACTGTCCATGTGCAAAGACATGGTGAAAAAACAGGGTGATGAAAAAGCGGCGTCGACTTGTCAAATGAGTCACAGCAAGAAACCAGAGAAGGACACTTGTAATGAACGACCCAGCTGCTGTGAGCCAGCAGGTCAAAGGGCATCTTTGGGGTGAGCCAATCAGAACAGGAAGAATTTGATCAAAGGGTCAGTGAAAGTCATAAATATCTGATTAGCAGAAGTCAGGACTAATGGCTTTGTCCTTATGCACGAAAGTATGCCTTGTTCATTTTAGCCAGTGCTTTATGAAGGCTTTTGTGACCTACTTTTATGGCTGAATGGTTTTGTAGGGATTACGTGGAATTGTATAAAGTTTGTCAGGTAGAAAGGCCTCATAGTTGGAGTACTGAATTATAAAGCTTTCTTAAAGGTTTTCGAAGAACTACGACTGCCAGCTTGCTGTAATATTGGCTTTCGTCAGACACCCAAAAGTCTGATATGATTTGAAATACACAACACAAGCTAATTGCATGTTAAGCATGGGTCTCTTGTAATTTACTGCGGTCGTGCATGTTCGTGAGGACCAGTGGGGAGCAACTCAAACATTTAATTGTGTGGTCACGTACCACAGTTCCATTGGCTGTGAGCTCTTCGCATTTTACGCAGCGGATCCCGCCATGCTTTGAACGGTACCATTTAAGCACCATGCACTCCCTAATCAACCTGGCTGGCTGTGTCATTTCAGCTTGACCAAAACCTAAAGATGCTCTCGAGGCATGTTGACATGACAACTTCTAAAAACAGAAATGGTTTTCCTTCTTTTGGTTCTGCTTTGTTTTACATTTCTGTAATCAGTAGTTACGCATTATATTTGCAAAGTTTATGGATCCCCTTGTACTCTAGAAATGTAGCACCCACAAAGTGACATGTTTTATCTGCAGTTGCTTAATTGAGACTACACTTTGAATATGATTAACATATAGTTGGTCTGTGATCCAGACTGAACTACAATAAATTGCAGCTGCATCACTTCCAACTGCAGGCCCTTTGTTATTATAATTAGCACTGGCTGTGTGTGCGCGCACACAAACTCACACACGTATGTGTCCTAGTCGTCTCGCACACTTCAACCAAAAAAGGTGCTCTCATTTTCTATTCTCATTTGATGTGTAGATTAAAGCTCTCTCTGCACTGAACTCCCTTTCTGCTCAGCGATTACCCCCCTTCCCCTTTTAATGTCTTCCTTCTCAGATGACTTACATGTTTTTGAAAATTTGGATGTTCTCTTTGCAGCACTGTCTGTGTCGTGGTATAGTATTATCCTAATAGGAGCAGAATAGGGTTACCGTGTATTCACACATTGTTACAAACTTGTACATGGTTTTGAGGTTGTGGCTGTTTGGAGCTCTAACGTACGGATTTGCATCTTTTGAATAAAAATAATTTTGTGATCACTAATGTACACTTGTTTATTAATCGACTTTACTATGTATGTCTTGTAGCACGTACATATGAAAATGAAAATAGGGTCTTTTCACTAGTCAATCGTAAAGGTCACCAGTGCCTCATAAAAACATTAAACATGCAGTCTTTACAAATAATGTTGAGCCTATAAACTTCTAACAACAGCTCTGTATAGTTCTTACATGCACAATTCTGCAGTATATTATTGGTTTACTAGACTCAAGATGGTCGTAATCATTGCAGTTGTTGTATGTTTATGACCATTTGACTTTTTGTTATGCTCGCACTGATAGTAAATGGCATAACCTGTGTAAGAAAATCTGTATTTGGTTTCTGCTTCCTTTTTGTTTTCTCCTCTTTTGTGATTTAACACGTCTCTAGTCACTACTTTTACCAGTGTCGTTATTCACCTTGCTGGTCCATGAATTCCATTATGGATTTCACCTCTTAACTTCGAAGCATGGTAACTGTGATCCCCGTACAAACAAGAAATGAACAAGAATCGACCGAATATTGAGAATGTGTGGGGATCAGAGGGACGTGTGTCTCATGGGTGTGGCAGTAACAATTTAATTTCGTTATGTTTTCAGTTTAATTTAGCTATTTCCAGCTTGCTATATTGATAATTGCGATATTTGTTTACCGCTTTTCATCTTACTGCGAAGAAAGACGAAATGACGATCGGCCTGCCATGATATTAACGCCATTACCAACGTGCTGTGACCTGTGAATTAACGCTTGCTTTCACACACACCGCTTCCTGGGAAAGTTCCGGACATTATAATTAGACGCGACTTGGTAAATGTCCGCGTCATCTCCATGTCAGTCAACCCGGGAAATTGCTTTCACATATAAGAGCTGCCCGTTCAAATTCCGGGATTTAAATTGTGTTCAGTTGTATATGAAAGGGGCTTTATTTTCTTTGAACAAACTAAACAACAAAATCGATTAAGGACGAGGCAGGCTGTAATGAGTTAGTTTTCTTTATCAAACACAATACAAACGGACTCTTAAGACACTAATTAGCCTAATTACTAACTATCCTATCTCTCTGTGCTAAGTAGTAAGGTCTCATTAACAAAGAATACTTCATATACTCACCTCTGACAGAGGCACACCGGATCTAACAAAACAAATGACAATCTAACTCTCAACACTTTGTGATATTATTGATTCAGCAACCTAACAGCAGTAGTTGCAGCAGTGAGCTCTATCTCTCTTGCTCTGATCACTGGCGCGCGCACAGCCTCACATTACACACAAACAAGGACAAAGACGGGGCAAAAAAATCGATGATCAAATTAGTTGGCAACTAATTTATTAATCGATTTATTTGATTAGTTGTTGCAGCCTTAATTCAGTCCATAATTCGGAAATGGAAAGACTGGCAAAACTGAATATCTACAGAGAGGACTGGTCGTCCACCTGAATTTTCTGGCTGAATAAGGAGAGCGCTCATCACAGATGCAGCCAAAAGGCCCATGGATGAACTCAGAGATCCACATTTTAGGTGGGGGAGTCTGTCCAGAGGACAACAATTAGTTGAGCACTGCACAAATCTGGCCTTAAGGATGGGTAGCAAAAAGAAAGCCTTTGTTAAAACAAAACCACAAGAAGTTCTGTTTGCGGTTTGCCAGAAGCCGTTTAATGGACATAACAAACAATGATAAAGTATTGTTTTTATTAAGCGAATTGGCAATTCTATTTCATGCTTTGATTGGATTTTTTGTTTGTTTGTTTGTTTGTTTGTTTGTTTGTTTTGTTTTACTGATGAATCAGATAAGGTTATCTTTATATTGAATGATATAGATTATAGAGGAAAAAATGAAATCTACTTTTTTTTGTGTGTGTGTACTTTTTTCATCTTTGCTAAATCACAAAACAACCACAGAGCTTCTGTTAAATATTTAATTTTCACACTATTGCATTATATTACAACTTACAAGTTTTTTTAGCATAATTTGTGGTTTCATCTGTACCATTTCAACTTAGTTGAAATAATGTACATATTGGGTGATGTCTGAAATAGTATTAGTAACTTCCTCCTTTTATAGATAACAATGCATAGGTACAGCTCTAAGATTTTTAATTTTGTTAAAAGAAAACGATAGGATGGCTATCCAATAAATTAAATATGTTATTTTATAGTTTAAACAAGAACAGAGGGGGAAATTATCATAAATCATCATTCATCAATCATCATCTTTTTTTTTTTTTTTTTTTTTTAAAGAAATTAGTAGGCAGGAAATTATTGAATTTCTCGTTGCTCTTAAGTCTTGACAACTCCATGTATAAAGCAAACTAAATACGTTTGTGTGGTATTGTTTTTAAACTATGTATTGTATGAAAGGTTGCTGATCGAAAAAAATGAAGGAAGAAGAGTAAAGAAGAAACCCTGGTCGAGGGCAGAGATCACTGCAGTAATGTGCCATTTTCAAAAAACATAAATCAAGGAAAATTAGCCAGACTTGTGGAAGGTAATGTTCTTGCACAAAGATCAGTGCAAAATATCAGAGACTTTATCAGAAACCGGGGAATAGCTGCAAAAATGATGACAAATTGTTGCTGATTGTAGTTCTTAATAAATTGTTGTGATGATTTTCGAATCAGTTATTGTGCCTTTCATTTTGTTGTAATTTCAAAGCTTACTGCCAGCACTTGCCTTCTATTGTATTTTTTATCAATATTATCTGAAACCTGTTGTTTGAATTAAAATGTCTAGTACACATTGGCTTTATATGTATTTTATTATTTTTATATATTTTATCATTATTTAAGATATCATTTTTTTCATAGGGCCAGATATGGTACAATAGTCTGAACAGTTTTGTGTATTTTATTTTATTTTTTTTTTAGCACTTGGCTGATACCGAATATGCTCCTTGCCAATTCCATTCTTGATGGGGCGTCTGTAAAACAAATTGGTAACCTGAAGGAGTTTAATTAATGCCTATTTCTGTCTGAAACCCTTTTAAAGTTTTTATTTAGACATTCACAAACATTCAATGCAAAACAGACAGCACAAATTAACTACTGTGCAAAACATTCCAATAAGTATATGCATGCATGCATGCAGAAGAGTAAACGATATAACACAAAAATAAAATGCACACGATACTACACTTACTTGAAATAACATCACATGAGGCACTTGAAAATTTTCAAATCATTTAGGTTCAATTCAGGAAAGTTGCTGAGATATTTCAATGTACAAATATATATTTTTTTGTAATTCATATGTCGGGGTTCCTGCAGGTCCGTAAAAAGTCTTAAAATGGCTTAAATTTAAAATTGGGATAATCCAAGTCTACAGAATTGTTTGACCTTCCCAAGTGTTGAAGGTCACAGTGTTAGGCTGTGAATTGAGGCCTAAATCCTAAATTTGGGATGCTGCTTTGAGCTAGAAGGTTGGCATTTGAGATGACGCATCAGGGCATAACTCACTGTGACTATGACAAATTACAGAATTGTGTGACCTTCTGAAGTGTTGAAGGTCACAGGGTTTGGCTATAAATTGAGGCCTAACTCCTAATTTTGGGAATTTACTTCGAGCTAGAGGGTTGAGATTTGAAATGATGCATCAGGACACAAGTCACGGTGACTATGACAAATTGCAGAATTGTGCAACCTTTCCCACAGTGTTAACTAGTCTTAAATTCAATGGAAAATTGCAGTCAGTTAGGTTTCTAGACAATGTGTTTAATGCCGGGGGAAATCACTGTAGTCTGGTATGTATTTGTTTTATTAATGGCTGTGCACTAAATATGAGCGTTTGGGATTTATATATGTTATACAGTACGATGTCCGCAACCTCAGTATATGTCAGTGACTTGAGTAGACGCTATGACGCTATTTCCTGAGTATTTGTGGTTGCAGAAGTGTGCGGGAATATGCAGAGATGGTGAGGAGTGAATTTAGAGTAGCGGTTCGACACCGAGTCCCGCCAGGATGACCAAGCTTCTCACCCAATCTCTAAGGGAAAGTCTGGACACCCTTCGGAGAAAACTTCTTTTTGCCGCTTGTATCCACAATCTTGTTCTTTTGGTAATGACCCACAGCTTGTGACCGTAGGTGAGGGTAGGATCGTAGATTGACCGGTAAATCGGGAGCTTCGCCTTTTGGCTCAACTCCTTCTTCACGACTACGGACCGGTGCAGAGTCCACATCACTGCAGACGATGCACCGATCCGCCTGTCGATCTCCCGCTCCCTCCTACCCTCACTCGTGAGCAAGACCCCAAGATACCTAAACTCCTCCACTTGGGGCAGGATCTCATCCCCGACCCGGAGAGGGCACACCACCCTTTTCCGACTGAGGAACCTGGTCTTGCATTTGGAGATGCTGATTCTGATCCCGACTGCTTCACACCCGGCTGCGAACCGCTCCATTGAGAGTTGGAGGTCACGGCTTGATGAAGCCAATAGCACCATTTCGTCTGCAAAAAGCAGATATGCAATGCAGAGGCCACCAAACCGGACACCCTAAACAGTTCAGCTGCACCAAGAAATTCTGTCCATTAAAATATGAACAGAATCTGTGACAAAGGGCAACCTTGGCGCAGTCCAACCCTAACTGTTGTGATGTTGTAGAGGAGTGTCAGCCATGAAGGCCCCACAACATCCAGAGCCTTTAGGAACTCAGAGCAGATCTCACCCAGGAGACCCTCACAATACGTTTGGGCCTGCCAGGTTTGGCCATCATCTCCCCCCCCCATCAGAGCCAATACACTAACAGGTGGTGATCAGTTGACATCTCCGCCCCTCTCATCACACAAGTCTCCAAAACACGCGGCCGCAAATCCGATTACACGACAGCAAAGTCGATCATCGATCTGCCACCCTGGTGCCAAGTGCACATATGGAATCCCCTATGTTTGAACATGGTGTTCGTTGGGGCAATCCGTGCCGAGCACAGAAGTTCAATAACAGAACACCGCTCGGGTTCTGATGGGGGGGGGTTCCTGCCAATCAGGCCCTTTCAGGTCTCACTGTCATTGCCTACATGATACTTTGTGGCAGGGCCATTTGGGGGCCCTAAGCAAAATAATGCCAAGGGGCCCATATTTTTGTAAAAATGTATTAAAATTGTAACTTTATGTGAATCTTTCTTGATTCTTGATCTCATAACTATGTACACGATATTGCCAAGCATTACATTGAATTCTACATTTGGGGAAATCATCATCTTGTGACGAGGACGACACTCCACCTCCAATTCCAAGATACTTCTCAATAGCTCCTTTGAATCATCCAGAGTACAAAATATGATTACATGGAACAAAATTCAGCCCAGGAAAATATTCGTCAACTGTGTACTGTGGGGAGTGCGCAACTAATTAAGTAGATTCACCGTAGGCTGATACATGACATACTACTGGATAATAATGTCCGATATAAATGAAATGACTATGGCTACGTCTACACTAGGACAGATAATTTTCTACAGGGTATTTTGCCGACTAACTTTCCACACTTCGTTTAAGGTGCGTTTAAGCCCCCCCCGGCATTTGGTCGGCATTAAGTGGGGAGGGGCCAGCCCTGCAGCTGGCTGATCGGAGACAACTCGTGAGACGAGCTCTGTAAAGAACGCTCATCTCCACCTCATCCGCGATGGGAGGACCCCAAATGGGCGCTGAATTGAAGCATATTATTAGTAGTTTGAAGGTTCAAGAAAAATGTGTGGGAAAAAAAGAGCAGGAATGCCACGTCGTGATCGTCCGCCTCCATTGTTTACGATGCTGTCATGCCACACTAAAAACAGCGACGCAATGATGTCCCTTGCTGAATATCGTTATGTTGTACGGTGACAGCAGTCCATATTAGGCGGCGCGTAAGCGGCGGGTACCCGCCGACATTAACCGTCTAACAACTAATTCATACTAGTGTATGTAGCCGACATGTGGTATAGTCCGAGTAATTACACGTTTAAGGCCATTATTCATCCTAGTGTAGATGTAGCCTATCGCTGTACAGTCTGAATGCATATTGTGCCAATACTTCGTTTTACTACAATCAGCAGAAGCCGTACATTTGCCTTTGCCGACAGGTGACAACTCGGCTTTACTTGTTTCGCTCCGGGCCTTCGCCCTGCGGCTAATAGCAATTAACCGGTACGACATATTGACAAGCTCAGCTGACAACAACGTTCAAGCTGGAGTGCCTTGCACAACAACAACTTCAACAACATGCTCTATTACCATGATACTGTTGTTTCTTTTCTTCTTTCGTTTCTCTGCTCCAAAGGATAAATTCTCTTCGACATATTCGTGCATCTATTTTCCAAGCAAGTGTGATTACCAGTCATCGCAAAGCAGGTTCAACGTCACTCCCCATGATGCCAGATTGTAATGACAAGAAAATGGATGTTTGCATAGATAAACGGCAATGCGCACCACATTATTCACGATGCTCTATTAACAACGTATAAAATGCGGTTGCCAGATTGGGGGCCCCCTAGTGGTGGCCCTAAGCAGCTGCATAGTCTGCATATAGGCTGGGCCGGCCTTGCTTTGTGGTCCAAAAGGTTATGAATATACTCCCATCCAGAATTGATATCTTGTTTTAAAATGGTGTCACAGTTTTATTTTTTTATTTAAATGAAGAAAAAGAAAGGAAAGACGAAGTTGCTACCAAAATCGTCCATTAGAATTGTGTCTACGTTAGCTCAATAGCACTAAAAACAGAGCATTCACTGCCTTTTGTGCGAATCTGCAGGTCATTTCCTGTCCATTTTAGGGCATTTACAGGTCACTTCCTGTCGGACTCTGTATCGGTCCGTCGTGGTGAAGAGGGAGCTGGGCCGAGGGTGATGCTCGCTATTTACCGGTCGATCTGCGTTCCTAACCTCACCTATTGTAACGAGCTGTGTTGTCTGTTGTCATGACCGAAAGAGCAAGATTCCGCATACAAGCGGCCGAAATGAGTTTCCTCCGTACAGTTATAGGGTGTCCGGGCTGTCCCTTAGACATTAGATGAGAAGCTCCATCATCTGGGAGGGGCTCGGAGTAAAGCCGCTGCTCCTCCACATCGAGCGAAGCCAGATGAGGTGGATCGGGCATCTGATTAGGATGCCTCCGGGGTGCCTCTTTGGTGCGTGTTCTGGGCGACCCTATGTCTCCCGGCTGGCCTGGGAACGCTTTGGGATCCCCCAAGAACAGCTGGATGAAGTAGCTGGGGAGAGGGAAGTCTGGGCTTCCCATCTGAAGCTGCTGCCCCCGCTACCTGACCTCGGATAAGCGGGAGGAAGTAGATGGATGGATTCCTGTTGATATTGAGTCACTTCCTTTTCAATAACTCAAACTCAACCAGAAGTGACCGGCCAATGCCCCAAAATCAACAGGAAGGGACCCGTGAATACCTCAACAGGAATAGAAATTGACCAAAAATCAACAGGAAATGTCGACAAATTCCCCAAAATGAACTCGTTGCCTGGGATTGGCTACAACTGACAGCATCAGACATCCAATCCGTTTGAAGTGGGAGGGTGGCAGCGAATGAACGGTTCATTCGCTGCCGCCCTCCCACTTTAAACGGATTGGCGGTCTACTAGTGATAAAGTCATTCCTATTCTCTTGTAGAATATCGTAGAATGATTTGCTGACCCATTGTTGTATCACCGTTTCGTTAGATCAGAGGTTCCCATCCCTAGTGCAAAGTCTGCAAAAAGACTTTTTGTTTAAAACGATGGGGGTCAAAGCCGTCGAATCGCACATTACAGGAGAAAAGAAAAATCCTTTTCTTCATGAGAAATTGTTGTGACAATGTGTTTTGATCTTGAATGATATTTTTAAGAAATTAAAGATGTCTCTAAAATCATTAAATTTGACTTTTAAAAGGGAGCAAGAACCTTTATGCTGAAGAGTATATGTATAAGAGTTAAATTCTACAAGAAATATTTGAAAATTATTGTGTGGATTTGGAAACCATTTTGTGCAAATAAAATTTTCCAAGTAACTCAAGATTCACATCAGTTTCAAATATGCAATTATTACTTCTCGGTTAAAATCAATAGTATGTCTGGTTCTTTCACAAACATGCTTTTCAAAATCCTTCCAGAATGCTGCTGCCACAGGAAAAACGGAAAATAAATGCATAACTTCCTGTTGATTTTGGGGCATTTTAACTTATTTATGTGGATGTCCCGCTAATAACTATTTCTGTCAGGTGTGTTTTTATGTTAATGAGCTGTACTTTTAAAGTCCCAATAAATTTACAAAAATAAAGACCCCACAAACCACGTTTCTGTCAAAATTGTCCTGTCCTCAAAAACCACCATTTAGTTAGTGGCCTGTGTATCGAGTTCTAAAGGGTGTATCTGAGATCTGAAGAGAGCTAAAAACAAATTCAGATTTTTTGGAGTACTTTGGTTTCACTTTCGTAGCTCTTACAACCTCAGGAAAGGGTAGTCCATGTAAACCACCACCGGGCCTGTTTGAGGAATTTGTCCCCCTATATATACCATATAAACGCATGTGGGGTGGTGTTTATGCATATATATGTGTGTATGTGTATATACTGTATATACGTGCGTGTTAGTCTCAAATGTGGCTGAGACCGTGTGAATCTTTACACAGACTTATCAGCGACAGGCAGACACACCGTCAGCGCAAGTGGTGGGGAAAATCCTCTTTATAAAGTAGGTCAGGGAGTTGCACCGCCGAGCGCCAGGATAAGCTCACATTAGCTTGTCTGCAAATTATATTTGCTGCCCTATGTGCTGAGTCACGTCTCAGAAAATCCTCCACACCACAACTGTGAAACTGGAAGGATTGGCATGTGGCCCCTTGTCCTCAGGTCATTAAGGTGCCAAAGCGCTTTCACTGTTAAGTTTTCAGGATGGCACATTGACACGGTGTGGTGGTTAGTACAAATGCCTGATAAGTTTGAGCTTGGGAGTTTTTGTTATGCTTGAGTGATGCAAGCAGTTCTCCCTCATTCGAAGGTCACGCAAATTTTGTGAATTGGAGGGTATGAATTATTTATAGGTGTGAATTTAAGTGTGAATTATTTGTCAATAATTACCCTGCGATTAGCTGGCAAGTAGTACACGGTGTACATATAATTTTAAATTGTTATATTGCTCTATCCGATTAGTATTTGGCACATAATTAGAGTATATACTGCAGTACCAGTAATTCTTAACTGGTGGGTCGAGACCTCAGGCACATTTTGGGTGGATCACAGATTCAGAGACATTTAAATAGAAACCTAAAATGGGTTCTCAGTATAGTGACAGTCCCATATGCGTGGTCTTGTACTGCAAGATAGCACACTCAAGTAACATTGCTAACATGTATTTTAAAAGTACTGTGTTTCAAATTGGTCATGTAGATACTTCGTAGCAAATGCAAAAAAAAAAAAAAATTCAAATGATGCAATATTAAATCTGTTGGACCTTTGAGGTTTTGCTTTATTTCTATTATGTCAGTGCATTGTCTTCACATTTTTATCAAAGCACTAGGGTTGCTTCAAAGAGAACATCATGGTTACTGAAACAAGCAGAATGTAAGTGTGTGATGGACTGATAAAACAGTCACAGAGGAAAGGGCCAGGCCCCTCTTGTAGATCCCTGTGACTTCTGGCCCTCATCCTGCAAAGCTATCAGTATTCAACAGACCACCACAGTCTCTTCTTATCAGGATGGACCTGATCTGGCCTGACTGTAGTTTCCATGATGGTCATGTGTGTTTTCCCCCATCAGAGTTGGGTTTGCAGGATGTATCTGCCCGTTTTATCATAGAGAACGGAAGATGTTGTTTGAATTGTGCTTTTACACATCACGTTATCGTCCGTATCCATTGTTCTTTCCATGTGGTGTTTGCGCTCTTAGTCTTAAAGCTGTTTTATGTGCCACTTTAACCTAATATCTCTGGTCTCCTGTCAGTCAAACTACAGTGTGACTTCCTCCATTACTCTGCTCCCTCCCTTTTGTGCCTTTGTAGCTCATAAACATCACAGAGGCTGTTCTTTCATCTCCAACATGTCTCTTAGCGTCAACTGCACAATCAGCAGCAATTTTTTTCTCCCTTCTGACAAAGTCGTGGCTTGTGAATCAGCACCTCACCTCTAGCCTGACCTTTAAAGTGAGGAAGTCAACCGAGCGTGTTGAGCCTTTGCCGTGCAGCCAAGGTCACCTCTGTGTGTTAGCGATAAAAATGTTGGTTGTTTTGACAGCTGAATGGCTTGCACCTGTTTCCGTACTCCATCCGACTCAAAGCAAATGCAATGATTAAAGAAAATGTTATGTTTTAGTATTCTTTTTTTAGGGTTGGAGGAAGGATTTGAGCCACTAAAAATATCTCTTGACAGACAATTGTAATTTGTTGCATGACCTTGCTTGTATGCTCGTGTGTCAAAAACTCATTAGTCAGGTCCCTCATATCTCAAGGCACCACTGAATTTTGCTCCTAATCCTCTGCTGTCTACCTGTATCTGTTTCTGCTGTTTGCATGTCACTCCATTATTTATTGTGATCTTTCTTCTTTTATTTGTGTTTTTAAGTCATTCCATAAGTCATGATTTTGATTTTTTTTGTTTTCAGTTGATTTTATTGGTGGATTTGAGCCATTCCCACTCTACCATGTAAATGAGAAACCATCTCATCTCCTCCTAATGCCAGTTTCCTTGTAAGTACGGATGTTATGTCAGCCATCCATATGTGTATGTGTGCATCCAAGTTTTCTAAAGGAAACAAAGAGCAGGCCCATGTGAATGTTCCCCTTCTTTTTATTGGTTGCATAAATTTGTCGTTTTAACATCAAGTTTGCATCCCTACTTCACGGTTAGACATTCCATCTTTCCCAAAATACTCATCTATCAGAAAAAAATCTTGTCCGGTACCCTTTTTAGAGAGAATGATGAAAGAAAATTATGGTTGCTCAATGCTCACACAGAATCGGGAATTTGGACTCTGGTAAAGTGGTACCTCCACATACGAAGTTAATCCATTCCAGGACCTTGTTTGTAAGTCGAAATGGTCGTATGTCGAGCAGGATTTTCCCATAAGAATACATTATAATTCCATTAATTTGTTCCACAGCCAGAAAACCTACGCTAAATCCTTCATAAATACTGCTGGTACCATGACAAATGGCAGTTACACATAGCAAAACAAAATAAATCATCAATAAAAATTGGAATAATAATAATAATAATTCCTGTAATAATGTAACAAATCGGGTTCTAATGTGGCGTATGTGTTTTGCGTGCTGTACCTGATTGCATCGCGTGGCTGACGTCACAGTGAGATAGGAGTGTGCGGTAGAATGCCCTGTTGTTTTTGGAGTAAACTGCGGGGACAGTAGGCGTGTTGTGCTGCACAAGTTCTGAAATAAATGATTAAAAACCTGACAAAGCTGGCAACTTCCTTGTCGATGTTACAACAATAGTAATTGTTACCTTAACTTATAAAGACTGGCGAACAGAGGTCGGTGGAGGACCGTCGAGATCGTAGACATTCTACAGCCGTAATATCAAGCCAGTTTACGGACAAACACACCACGCTCATATTTTTCTATTTCCATCTACATTTCAATGTTAAGCGTCACACTTTTTCCTTTTTTTCACCACACGCACTTTCTTGGAACACTTGCTGATTTCTCTCACAAGAAAATCCGCCGTGCGTCCGTCTTGCGGGAAAACAAAGGAACAGCCACGCTGGCATAAATCGTGGTATTTCGAGCATCTCGTCCGATGTAGAAACAAATGGTGAGTCAAATTTTACGTCGGATGTCGAAAAGATCGTATGTTGAAGCGATCGTATGTTCAGGTACCACTGTATAATACAAGTATTTTTTTTTTTTTTTTTTTTTTTTTTTTAATTTAGTTGCTTTTGTAATGTACATCCCCTCATTGCCCACTGGTGACTAGTTCTGAAGCATTTGGCTGAATACCAGCAAATATGTCCGAAACAGATCAGAATTCATCCTACCACTTAAGTCAGCGGTCACATGATCAATAACGACAAGGGAACTAGTTTCATTGGTAGCCATACATGCCTACCTGGCTGGGCAACAGCTGAGTAGCCAATAGTCCCATCACTTTTGTGTCCTTAAAAAGTAGGAGGCACTTTGGTATTAAAGCTTGATGGCATGTAGAAAAGCGTAGGCTTCTCCTTTTCAAAGTGTTTCCATGTTTTCTCTCCAGGTCTACGTAAATAGAAGACCGTCATGCTGAGAAGTGACGTTGACATTTTTTGCCGCAGTTTGACCCAGCTGTTCGTCCTACGATTTTCGGACGTGCCAGAATTTCCTTCTTCTCTCACGTTGCTGTTTTAAGTACTTCTAACATAGCACTCACTGGTGGGCTGCTTGGAAAATACACCTGTTTTGTTGTCTCAATTTTATCAATCTCCAATGTCTGTTTTCAAGCATTCATTCATTCATTCATTCTCCAAGCTGCACAAACCTCACAGGGTGTTTTAAAGCAACTTTTGGTAAATGTTTTTGTATTGCATTTGTATTTGCTGGGGCGTTGTGGTTATTCCATTAATACAGCCGTATAGAACAGCCTAACATCTACCAGCCCAAGAATATCCAGTGAGTCTTAATTCAAGCTACAGTTGTTTTGCATGACATTGCCATTTTGGTTCAGATTCTGTCTGTGGTGCTTAACCACAGTGGAAAGAACAAACCATTATGCAATCCCTGTTCACTTTGTCTTAACACATACACAGGCAAAAGGAACCCAGTCGCAGGGACAAGCATCAAATTAGACAATGTAAATATTTTAGGGTTGGCAGAAAAATGAATTTAGTCTGATCTAAATGATCAAAAATGCTTAATTTATGGCATGTTACTTTTATTTCTGGACTTACTCTGTGATTATTTTCTCCCATAGCCAAGTTGCTGAATTTGTTTTTGCGGGGGGGGGGAATGCTGGAACATGTACATGGGGTCAATACTGTACGTAGACTCTCAGCCTATTGTTAACTAATTTCAACGACTGTTAGATCGTGGAATAATTGAGAGAGGGAAAATGCATGGCAATAGTTGAACCATGGCTGTTGTGCTCAGTTGGTTGTTTTTAATGTTAAAAACCGCACGTTTATCTATCTATACATCAGTATGTGTGTATCAAAATAACAGTGGAGCCAGACCACTAATCAGTTGGTCTACCTTATACAGTACTTGTTCTTTTTCAAAGGCGTTTCATACTTGAAAAGCACTTTTCTTTGTCGTGGGAGACAATTCCACTGTTGCCTTACTGCCCTCTGGTGTTTTCTGTGTCCATGTACCAGAGCAGAAATGATTTTTCCATATACAGTAATACTGTGTTGAATTTTTTTTTTTTTTTTTTTTTTTTTTTAAGTCAGATGCAATAGCAAATGTAATGTTATTTTATACTGCAAATTATTTTATGCTCAAACGCTTTCAGCGCACTTTTTAAAAATTTGACCATTCAAGGTTTTGTTTTTCTTGACCTCTGAAGCACAAATGTTTTGACGCTTCACACATTTATCGCATGAAGCTTCAGGATCAAAAGAGTTAGGAATAAGGATGTTGACCATACTTGTTTTTTCTCTATTCACAGATCTATTCTTGGCAGCTGATTGTCAGATTTCTTAAATTTTCTCATTCCCTGGTGGTCTCAAAACCATCTTATCCCAATGTTTACTTCCAAACCATACAATGAACTCTATAGCGAGTTATTGTTCAACACACCTTAATTAAGCTAAGGCACATGTTTAACATTGGAATAAAGTATGAACACTGAAATATCGATTATCTCAGTTTACTCACAAATTGATTTACTATGTGAAATCTGGGTCTTTTTAATTGTACTCATCTGATATATAGGCTGGAAGCCATGACTTGACCTAGTGTATGAACGGCAACCTACGCTAGTTTGCTGTACCTTTTTTCCATTTAATGAGCAAATATGCTGGTGTTTATTTCAAACCAATTTTCAGACAAATTGGGGAAACTGGGTAATTTCTCATGTCATGCCACTGCACCCTGGTTGGGAATCACTGCTCAAATCTATAGCATGTGTGTGCGTGTTTGTAAATCTCATTTTGTGTCAGTATTGGGAATAAATCTTTCTGAAATTTACTACTTCCTCTTGGTGCAATACAGCTTCTTAAAACTGCTTATTTGTATGCTGGATTCCACTGAAAAGATGGCACATCTTTGTTGGCATTTTATTTTTTGGGGTATAAAAAGTGTTTTCTATTTCTTTCTCTCTGTCTGTTTGTACCCAGTGTTGCCCAAACCCAATATAATCTGTATTTTTCCACAACTAGCCTTTGTGTTCATGTGAATAAGTATCATGATAAAAGAATGTGTTCTTGTATCTTGCCGCTTGTTATGATCTAAAATTCTTTGCAAAATCCACATTAAACTCACCACACCTTTTCTGAGGAGCTTGAAATATTTATTATAGATTCTATTTAGTAACTGCTAACTAAACCAGTAACATATGAGAAAGAAGTGCTTGTTTGACACGCAGGCTGTGGATTGCATCCCAACGCTTTCTCAGGACATGAAGGCACGAACACTGCCTCTGATTACGGCTCTGCAGATGGGGCAGTGACGCAGGCTAGCAGCGCAGTCACCACACACCACCAGATGACCACAGGGGATGAACACAATGGATACCAGCTTGTCCATGCAGACCTTGCAAGTCCTCTCCTCCTGTAGCTGCCGCAAAAGCTCTTCGGGACTGGGCTCCCTCTCTGTTCAAACAAGATAAAGCATGCAAGAAGGGAAATTCCGTATGCTCAAACGTTAGTTGAAAGACTCCTCTGACCTTTCTCTCCCAGTGGTGATAGTGTCCTCACGTCCCCAGCACCAGGGCGTAGCCTCCCATCATGCTCTGTTATAAAGTCATAAAATACCATTTAGATGGTCATTGCTTAATAGAAGCAGCATACTGGGCAGGTGGTTTGCATTTATGCCTCAATAGTTCTAAAGGTTTCAGTATTCAAATGTCGGCTTGAGTTTTCCCGTTTAGAGATTGCATGTTCTCCCAGTGTTTGTGTGGGTTTTCTGCAAGTTCTCCAGTTTACTCCCAGCTTCCATGAACTCGCATTTTAAGCTCCCTGAACACACTATGGTGGCCTTACACTACAAGTGTCTGTGCATTGAAATCTGATTGATTTAAAGGTGATTATCTTGCTAGATATCTAAACATCTAAACAACACTACTACAGGATTCATAAAATCTGGGGACATAGTCAGGCCCACACCTAATATAGTAGTAAATAATAATAATATAAGAACAGAATGCCACATGCTCAATTTTGCAGTACCCGAAAGAACGACTGCAAACTATCACTATGGAATAGTGCCAAAAGAATCGAAGGGAGCTACCACGCTATACACAGCCACATGGTATGTTAATCATTCCTTCATTGTGTTCTCTACCAACAAGCTTTTCTGGTCATATCACTCTTAGATTCCATTAAAGAGGAATAGTGATAAAGTGCAAAGAATGTTTTTGCAGCTCGAAAATATTACCTCTGCTCTGTGGCCTTCTCTGTCTGTCTTCCTCCTCGGCATGTAGCACATCACAGACCAGGTCAGACACATGCAAGTAGTGTTGGCCAGTCAAAAGGTATTTGGTCTGGACCAGACTCTCTACCAGGCTGGCTTCAAAGCCCATTTGGATTACACTCTGCACCACTGGGGAGAGCATGACAGATGACGCTGCCAAACCACCGACCACTCCTGGAGATGACAAAAACCAGTCAGGTACAGATTTTAACTGATGTTGAAACTTTAGACAAGATGGCTGAAGCTGGATAGACACATACCAACAATCGGCTCAAGTTTGACAATTTTTTCTTCCTCACGTACAATGGCAAACATGTTTGATTCTTGGTTCTCTTTAAAATATTATCCTCCGCGATAGTCCTGCTTTGTGTGTGTGCTCAGACTAACGTTTTCTCCCAATCCTCTGAAAAAGCTGTTGATGGTTGACAACTGTAAAAGTTCAACCTGTTCAATACCGTTTTAATGAGTGACATCAACGGTGAGTTTAGCTGAAGTACAGACTCCGTTATTAATGCAATTCACAGATAGAGAAGGAACTCACTGTGTTGAGTAGAGTTTGCAACTGCAATGTCATCACCAGAAAAGATAACAGTCCTAATGGCGTACCGCACGCAGGCTATTCTTAGACCGTGACGTCGCATCGTAAAGCGGAAGTAAAGCCGAAGTGGGACATTATAGACCCGCCCTCTCATAGACACAACGTAATTTGTGCTACTTTTCTCCGGTAATCTTTCAAAAACGAACATGCCGATCACGCATCGCTTTTTTGGAACTTGTAGAAACGACTCTAGACATTACGACACATGAAGGATGTTTTCTTCATACGTTTCCGGAAATCAAAAACTCGGGAGGAAAAAATGAGAAGACCGAATCAACTTGCGTGGACTTTAACACCAGCTCAGTGAATCCATTCACATTTCATATGCAGTAAACATTATGTTGGGTTGGCATGGTCTTTCAGAGGACAAAGAGGTAAGCCATTTTTATATTTTTAACTTATTTTTTTAGCGTAACATCGTGCCGTACTGCTTCTGTCTGACAATGAATGACCTGAAAAGAATTACAATGGTATCTGACTGCCACTGTTACCGTTTCTGTTATATATATATAACAACTTTAGTATGGGGGAAGTGTAAATAAATTATAGAATTAAGATGTGTTATCAATGAAAAAATCTAAAGTGTTCGTTGGCTGTCACTGAGTAGCATTTGCGATCGCTACACAAAGCTAACTAAATTACCCCCAAGAATGGTAAGAGACGTAGGACAACCAGAGGGTATATAAGAAAGACAGCGCTGATGGTAAAGGATAGCTTGTTGAAACAGGAGAATGTCATTGTCAGTCGCGTCGATAAAAAAGCTAAAGCTATGCTTAGGTCGGCTCGTTTTTTTTCGTCTTTTTCAGCCTTCGACACCAAGGCATCTCTTTAACTGAACATTTTTATGTTCTTCCACATCTTTGCCAGTGAATTTGGCACCAGGCACATCATTTTCGGGGAGAATTGGTAGGTTTAGCTCTGTAAACATATCCTTCGTACACGATTTCCATTCATTTTCTATTAGGGACAAACGGTGGCTTGTCCCTACTTAGCAACAGTAGCTAATGTCATGAATATTAATGAGTGGAAGTGACGTGTTGCTTGCGGTACGCCATTGCGTCTTTCATGTCTTGTTCTATTACGTTATTTATCAGACCACGCTGCCTCCAACAGGTCAGTATTGTTACAGTCACATGTTCATGTGTCGCGTAAAGTGTCAGTTATCGCATGTAAACCACACAATATTTTATACAATAGGATGACAGTAGCGCAGTTGCAGGAGTGGCTAGTTCTGTAGGTCAGTATCTGTGTACCAAGCTAAAGGTCCACAGTTCAATCTTTAAACTCTTTAGTCTTAACGAGTCACCATGCTAAAATAATCTTCAAAATGGCAGGAGTCTTTTTTCTTTGTATATTTTGAATAATCAGTTATTGGCAACCACACATTTCAATATATCTTCTAAGATACATTAAAATGGTCTTTTTGTCAAATCATCCACATTCATTCCACCTAATTGCTGCAAACAGCTCAGGTAATTCCACGTGCAATTTACAGTGTTTATTCCCCTCAACAGTCTGCACAGTTCTTTTCCCCCCCTCTTCCGTGCTCTTGTAAAATCCAAACAAAAGTGGCACCAGGCTGTGATCCAAATCATTCAATCAACTGCCTGCGGCCATTATTTACTCTTGACTGGTTACATGTTGCAGTGCAGCCCTATTTCCCTCCATTAGTGTGAACAAAAAGGCAGCACATTTTTTTCTTTTTTTTTGGTTTTGTTTTGACCATGTATGCAGATTACTGTTGTCAAGTAAGCAGAAGAACAAACATCTCCCCTTGTTTTTGCTGAAAACGTTTCATACCATTTCTGGAGCCAATTTCTCGGCCCGTGGATGCCTGTGAGCCAACCTGGTGAATTAAAATAGGTTTAGAACTCAATAAATGACTTACTGATTAATGATGATAATGGGTGCAGAATACCAAATAGGTACAAAAAACGGGCCTCACCACAGTCTCGCTCAGATGGAAATGAGCGTCCTGGATGTTGTTAATATATTCCTGTCCTCTTGATTGGACTAGAAATTCACACCTGAAGAATGACACAAAAGCATTATTTCACTTGCTGTGCGTGCATAAAATACATTTTATACATGATGTAGATTAAGCATTGAGATGATGATGTTGTTACCGTGGGAACCACTTTGCGTGTTCCTGCCAGGGGTCATCTCCCGGCTCCCAGTTCCTCAGCCCCCCATCGCAGTAGAAGCACTTGACATTGTCGCCGTGACCTGATAGCAGAGATCCGTGGCAAAAGCCTTTAAGCAATTAAACCTGATCGAAACTACATACAGGCAACTTGATATGAGAATCACTCAATGAGCAGATGAGAACATAGAAAGATGTTGATGCATTTGTATGTGTGTGGAGGAAGACTGGAATGTGTGGGTATACTGTATTTGTGGTTCTGAAAGGAAAGAAAATTATATCATATTGGTGCTGATGCAATAAACAATGCCAATTGACTGTAAAGCAGTCAATAACACACGTACATGACTCGCACAGTATAATGAACACAAAGGTAGGGGGGCGCGAGTGCACACGCACAACCCGGAAGCACGCTGCGTGCACGTGCGGTCATCTTGGCCATAAAAGTGGCGAAAACTAAGCACTTTGCCCTCATATGGATGTACAATATCATCTTAAGATGCTAAACTAACACATTCCCTCTTAACACAAATGTGCAACGCGAATATAATGTAAACAATGCTCTCCTCGACGCAGCGAGGATGAGCGAGAGCAACCATCCGACGTAACAGTAAAAACATGAAACGGCCGCGCGGATAACGGCTCTAACTTATCTTAAGAACTTTATGACATGAAGAGGAAATACTTACATTCGTTCATGGACGCACACAGATTAACAGGTGGCCAGACTCTGCTCGAAATGCGCACCTTACGCCTATTCTCGGTCCCACAATACGCAGCGCGTGTGACGTAGGACAATAACAGGAAGTAACTGACTGGTTGCTATGGGAGCGAACGAATACCCAAGGAACCTTTCTAACAGGAGTATTAAAATTGCTAATAAAATCGTTTAGGATCATTTTAGATGCATATATGTTATATTTCATTAATAGACTTTTTGGGAAAAATCACCATTTCTTTAAGTAGTCTCATGAATAATGACCTGTCCTGTGAAATTCAATGCAAAATTACTTGTTGACTTCCCTTCATATTGTACTTTGTGAGAAATCCCTCTTAGAGTTATCATGTACTGTCTGTCTTACTGTATGGCTTACTTGCTGAATCAAATGTGTGCAGCATGTGTGGAGTACGTGACATAAATCATACTGGTTGGAATCAATAAGATAATCATTAGATAAACTGTCAAAAAACTCCATGGAATTGAAATGCAGGGAACCAGTTCTGTTTAGGAACCGGGTCTCGATTCCCATCCCTACTATAGACATTTCACATTCCAAGACTTATGTTCATTGAAGATTCCATAAGTGTGAATATAAATTTTTGAACGCGTGTTTGTGTATGCCATTGGTTGTTGATATATATATTTTTTTAAACTAAACCATCAACAGGACTATAGAAATAAATTTGATTTGACCAACATTACAAAGCAGTAGCATAGCTGTAAAAAGGCTTGAGCGTTCATTAAAAACAAGGTAATCTGTATAAAGTATAATTTAAAAATAACATAAACATATAAACATATCTAAAACTGCCAATGAATACAGAAAAACAATAAAACTGGTGTGTGTTTAAGTGACTTAAAAAAAAAAAAAAAACAGCCCAACGATATTTTGCATTTATATGAATACTAGAATTTCTTAATTCTTAACCTTTACTACTTTATTGTAATATTTCTTGCAGAAAAGTCCGCATTAACCAAAGAGAAATTCACTTATTTAGAACAATTTGGGGCTGCATCACTGTAACAACAAAACAACTATTACTACTACTGCCATCGTTTTTTTTTTTTTTTTTTAGAATTTAACAAAAATAATTAGGATAATTTCCATCCATCTTGTAGAAGGTGATCAAAATGGAAAAGAGTTCTATTCAGATTTTGGTGCTGAGGTGGATAAGGTTGACTTTTTTCACGTTGCAAAATGACGTGGTATTTCACGAGTCAAGATTGTACGGTGTATGAGTATGTGCGTATGCCAGTAAGGTTTGAGTACCGAAACCCGGTATCAATTTGGTACCGGTTCCGAAGCAACCAGCAATAAATGGTCCAAATAAAAATGAACATCTCAATGTCTCATTTCGGTGCCTGAGCATACATGTCCACTAATTGCTTGCCTGTACAGTAATTGTAGTGCTTTATCCCCCCTAGTGGAGCTTTGGTGTAGCTAATCCCAGTTCTTTAGATGAAATCACATGACGTTTTGAGTTCATACAGCAACAATACCTACTGTATGAAGCTATTCCTAATAAGACGACCTAACATTGACAGCTAATATATAACTGCAGTTCCTACCATTGCCTCATGCTGTTTGTTTGTGGCTTGGTCAAGCATGGCTTATAACTTAAAGTAAATTCTGCCCTTGTTTCATGTAACACAAGTGTTCATTCATTTATTTTCCATGCCGCTTATCAAGTGTCACGGAGGTGCTGGAGCCTATCCGAGCTAACTACGGGTAGTAGGCAGGGTACCTGAATTGGTTGCCAGCCAGTCGCAGGGCACAATGAGACAAACAACCATTCATGCACACAATCATACCTATGGACAGTTTGGAGTGTTCAATCAGCCTACCAAGCATGTTTTTGGGAGGAAACCGTAGTCCCCGGAGAAAACCCACACAGGTACGGGGAGAACATGCAAACTCCACACAAGAAGGCTGGAGCCCGGGATTGGACCCTTGATCTCAGAACTGTGAGGTGCATGTGCTAACCACTCGGCCACCGTGCCGCCTAATACAAGTGTTATGTAGCACATTTGTGGAATTAAAATTTTGATTGCTTACATCTACAGGGAAGTGGCAGCAATGATAGTTAAACTTTTTTTTTTTTTTTTTGTACAATACATTACAAGTTGTGCTCTGCTCTTCAAATTAACACTTTGTGGTTTACATTTGTGTGACATTTCATAGCATAAATGCGAAATATTTGTGTCGTTTCAGTTTTGCAAATTAAGTGCTCTTGTCAAGAGAGTCATGACAACAATGAGGCTGATTCAATCATTTTCATAATTTTGAAAGATTTACTCATAGTTGTATTCAATTTGACACTGTAAATTTAAAGAGTAGTTTTTTTTTAACTTTGTGTTGTTGTAGCGTTGTTTTGCTGTAGAATGGTTTGAGCACCAGGACTGTTTAAAAAAGCACCGAGTAGTAAACGATATCGGAGAAAACCCAAAAGATACCCACATCTAACGCCGAGGGTCACCAAGCTTATTGCCTCCATGACCAAATGAGTAGCCTAGGGCCTGTTCTTAAAGTACCTCACCCCTGATGACACATTGTGATGTTGTAAAAGTGATCTTTTGCATATGTAAGCACTTGCAGAGATTTTTTAGATAAGTGTTGCCTTATTTCATACTTTCACTGTTATATTCATTAAGAAAAAAGATGAACAAGATCTGTGGCATCATTGATATGGCACTATATAATTAAAGATAATTGTGCAAATTTGTGTTATTTCTGAAGTGTGTATCAAACATGAATCTGTAGGGTCCCTAAGAAGTAGTTCTCAGTTTTAAAAAGTTTGGTGACCCTTATTGCACAATGTAGTGCTGCTACAAATAAGGATTATTTGATCATGGCAGAGATCTGTGCACTTCTAAGTGCACAGCTACATAAAAAGTGCTACTGAATGTCCTAACTGTTTTAGCTGCCCAGTTTAGTCCAGGATATTCTCTTCACAACACCATGACTCAGCAGGACAATTATGACCTCCCACAATGAGAGGTCAGTCTAGTACTGGCTAGGTCATAGCTAAATATTTAACCAATGATGTGGATATGCAAATGTTGCTTTGCGTTTAATATAGTAGGGAAACAGATAAAGGACAATGAACACCTGTGTAGAAAAATCCAGCCCTGGCAAGAACATCCGGCTGAACTGAGGACTCCGTAGGCCAGTTGTGGAAGGTATTGAGTCGGGAATCCTCCCCCTCCATCTCTGGGTAGACTGCTTGTCCTGCAGTCCCCTGGTCATCCATTGTCAACCTCTGAAGTTGACTCAACAGCTGTCCGTCCACCGAGTCAGGAGAGCCGCTCAGCAGTGGAATGTTCCCCACAGCTCGGCCCAGTATGAAGCTGCAAGTGGGAAAATGCCGCTTGTGCTCGGCAGCCGGGCTGTCTCCTTGTACCCAGCATCTTAGAACACCACCACAGCAGAAACACTGGACTTTATCTCCTGGACCAAGAAAGAAGAATCCCGCCTTGGCCAGATCTCCACATGTAACAGGAGCATCCGTTGGCCAGCTCTGAAATGTTCGAAGCCTCTCGCCTTCTCTTCGCATCTGAGGTTCCTCAAGAATGTACAGCATAGTACTTCTGTCATCTGTCATTGTAGAGCATGAGGGTATTCCTGTTATTGTTTGTGCTGTGCCCCACATCACTTCTGCGGTCCATAGTGGAGCACACACTGAAAGAAAGTGACACACACCAGTTCAAATACGATGTTCTGTGGGGGCCTGCATGCTTGGCTATGGGAACCTACATTCTGGAAAAAAAAACAGCCAATGCTGGAATGTGTTCTCATTGGTCACTCACTGATCAGCTGTCAAAATATACCATGTTGTTCCACCTTTAAATACAAATCATGCCAAACATTTAAAATAAAATATTTTCACATTTTAATCCCTTAAGGGGAAACGCGGCTGATGACCATATGAAGATAAGGAGCATAAACAATGCAATACATTTATTACATTAATTTACATGCTGAAATGTGCTGCATCAACAGGAAGTGACCCCAAAATGCCACAAAATCAACAGGACTTGATTCCAAAAGGCCCACAAATAAACAGGAAGTGTATCAGGTGTTTACTGATCATCAAAGTAAAGCTACCATCATAATTTCTCCGGAAATTGTATTTTCTAGTTATCAATCATTATTGTATTTTTTAAAATATTATATTCATGTATTTATTCATGGATAAAAATAGAGGTCCGGATTTAGTGAACCCTGGTCTTGATGTTTCATAGGAACCTAACAAATCAAGCATGTATTTTGGTCCAAGGCCATTAAGTGTTTTGTAGATGAGCAGTAGTATTTTATAGTCTATCCTTTGACTCACTGGAAGCCAGTTTAACGATTTCAAAACTGGTGTAATGTCCAGTTTCCTTTTATTTGTGAGGACTCTGGCTGCAGCATTCTGTACTAGATGCAGATTCCTGATTGATTTTTTATCAAGACCTGTAAATATACCGTTGAAATAGTCCAATCTGCTGAAAATGAATGCATGCATAGGTTTTTCCATGTCTTGTTGATTCAGAAGGGCCTTAATTCTGGCTATATTTTTGAGGTGGTAATAAGCAGATTTAGTGACGGTCTTAAGATGGCTATCAAATTTTAGGTCTGAGTCAATAATTACGCCAAGATTTCTGACTTGATTTGTAGCTGTAAGTGCCATTGTGCTAAGGTGCCTGCTTATCTTTGACCTTAATTGCAGCCCATGCAGACATTTTTCCCCCCAGATAATCATACGGTAACCATAGACAAAGTAAAAAGTTTTCATTTTTTGTTGATGCTGTGCTTGTTGACAAAAGCAGTAGTATTTTACCTGAATGAAGGCTCCATTTTTATCTATTTTTGTTATACCCTGGTCCCTGAAGACATTATTTTCACTTGTATTTAATTTATTTATTTTGACAGACAATGCTGAGTGGTCTTAAGACAAATTTTTAGTTTTTGCATTCCTGGATAGTTAACAGATTATTAACAAGTTTTTATTTATTGCTTATGGTAAAATAATTTATGTTCAAATATTGCAATTTAAATTTGCTAATAAAACCCAAACATTTATTCTGGTATTTTTCAAAAATGTTTCTTAAGTAGTTTTTGAAAATAAAGGTTTAATTGAACAGTGTTGGAAGTTTTGAAAGTTACTATAAGTCAATACAGATTTATTTTGCGTTGATCATTTAACCTATCAATTAATTAGGTTCATATTCGTGAGAAATGTTGCTCTGACCCCCGTTCACCCAATCTGTTTGGTCTTATTAATGTCCCATCCATAGGCGGAGTTTGACTTTTGGGGCTGGGGGGGCACAACATGTTGATGACCCCGAAACGCAGCATCAGCAATAAAATCAACTTGCAAGAATATTTATAATAATAAGTTGAAAATGAGCGTTTTTTGTTTCCCATCATTCTTGAGGGGAATTCTAAATCAGGCTGCTTAGGCAATACTTTTCGCCATGATCGTCATCCAATGAATATGGCACGCCTGCCGGTTTCGTGCCAATGTAATTACCCCAGTCAAAAATTTTATCCCCTAGGCAGAGCCATATGGAGGTAGATTTGTGTCTTTATTATTCAATCAAAAAAAGTTGCTTCAATAAAAAAAAAAAAAGTTGCTTGAATCAAAATGTATACTTTCAACAAGAAAAATGTCGCTTCAATGAAATTAAAATGTGTTTGAATGCAAGAATAAATTTGAAACTTAAAAAACTAAAAAAAAAAAAAAAAGCACGTGAAAGGTATATTTCTTTGACGGATTTTTTTGTTTTGATTGAAGTCAAGTTTTTTTTTTGATTGAAGCAACTTTTTTGATTGAAGTAATGTTGATTTGTGCTTGGGCCACATTTTGGCGAAGACATTTTTTGTCTTTACTATTCAATCAAAACATAAGTTGCTTCAAAAAATATATGCTTTCAAAAAGAAAAATCACTTCAATCAGAAAAAGAAAAATTTCAATCATGGAAAAAGTTTTTGAATGCGAAAAAATATTTGAGATTGAAAAATTTGCATTTGAACACGTAATTTTTCATTGAAAAAGTTTTCTCTGATTGAAGCAATCCTTTTTTTTGTTTGGGCCATGTCATGGGTAGGACATTTGTGTCCAAATCATTTAATCCCCAAAAAAGTTGCTTCAATCAAACAAAATATTTTCAATGAAAGAAAAAATCATTTGAAAAAAAAAATGTTCTCCCCTTATTTTTTATGATAATTATATGAAAAGCAAATGAATGTCTAAGTTGCTAGTCACATGATCTGCTCGGAAAAAAAATTGATCCATTATAAAAAAAAAAATTTTTTTGTTCATTCATTTTTGTTGCAGTTTTATTGCTTTAAAACTTTTATATACTTATATAGGAAAGTTAATTACATGCAATGAAACTTTTCGGCCACCAGGGGGAGGCTGCCCCCCCCCCCCCCCCACCGGCCCTCCCTTAAAATCCGTTTATGGCACTCCCATCCCCAGCAAAAAGTGTACATGCTGGTTATGCTGTTACCAATGTTGAGACCAAACCTACGCCCTTGCTGTAAAGAGTTCATGACATGTAAATATATGTGCCTTGGCCCAATGAAGGATGGGATCCAGAGAAGTGTGCCATTGATAGCAGCACGACACAATACGTCAAGCTAATGAGGAAACTTTCGCCCCCAGCGCGAACGAGGGGAAGTGCAACGACGGCGCAAAGCCCGGATGGAGCAGCCATTGGGGAAGTACACCAGGCTGGGCTTTAACCTAACACAAGAGGGCTCACTCTCCCTCGAATAAAACCGTGAAAGTAAAAAGCGAGCAGGAAAAACATTCCCTTTTCAGGAGATCTATTCTGTGACTCATTGTCGTCACTTGACAACTCTCAGAAAGACTTGTATTTTTTGGGGGGGAGACACGCAAGTTGTGGAAAGACGCACGGCGGAAAAGGAGCACCACAGCTGAGCTACTAGCACCGCGCTAAGTCACACTGCTAACCTGAGCTGTGAACTACAGCTTGGCGCCTGGCAACTTGCTTTTCGCACCACGGAGCTTGAAATCCAGTCAGCGGGCCGGACACCGAGGGTCTGTGAAAATCCAGGGACTTGCTTGATGAATTATGTCTGCCACAAGCATTGACCCTCAGGTAGGACACGCGAAATAGCCTCGCCTCTACACAGCTCGCGAGCTAGCCGCCTGCTAACTTTAGCGACCTGCGGGCTATGGCGAGTGCGGTGGTCGCCGGACATCACGAGCAAGTTGGATACATTCAGTCAAGTTGAATTCCAGATAAATATTGCCGCTGCACATCGAAGCTAAAATGATACCTTGGCGGTTTTGTGCTGCGAAATAACTGTTCCAGAACCCGTTGTATGCCACCAACGCAAACACACACAAGCGACTTCGCAAAAGCTAATAGTAAAACATTGCTTAATCGCAGCGTTTTAGTAATAAGGTCGCACGTAAGTATTGAGACCTAACACACGTTTTTCGAGTTTATTTTGTCAACTCAAATTGCGTGGTGCACTAATTAGCTTGTAGCAAGCTGTGAAAGCCATTTTGAATGGTTCTTAGCTAGCCGAGTAGTGCGTGAACGAACGCATTTACGTGTGCAGAGTACTGAAATAGCCAAAGTTGCTCATTCCCATACTAATATGAATCGGCTAAAAGTAAAGCTTTAGAAGAAACAAATTGTGTCATACCATTCGTGCGCTTCCATCACAAACAACTGACCAGTAAGCCCTGCTTTTGAGGTTCTGGGCATCAAATCAGTTTCAATATTATGAAGCAGGCATGATACCAAGTACCAATACACGATCATGACAATATGTCTCGGAATTGTCATGTTTTGTTGAAGTCAGTTATTCAAGCATAAACCTTTTCCTTGGACAGAAGTGTCACCAGTAACATTTTTACCATTTAAAGTCACAACTTGTCATCGCAGGCATTTAACCATCCAACTGAACGTTTATCTATTACTCTTGCCACAGATGAACTTAATTTCAGTCATTAACGCAATATATTCTAATAATAAATCCGGCTGGACAATGCAAGTGATTAATTGTTCTCACTGTCGTTTTAAGGAAGAGCATTTAATTCTTGCTAAAAGTCTCTGGAATAAAAAGATGGCATTGGATAATTTCCTGCAGCAGGCCTAATTATTCCATCATGGCACATTAATGGAGCGCAGCACAGTGGTTGTGATTTGGGAATAATTGTTTTATAGTTAAAAATCACTATCTCACACTATGCAAAGATAACTTTTTTTCAACTTTTCTTCACCCCCTCCCCTTCTCTCTTTCGGACGTGAATCCAGCGATCAAAGGGACAAGCTTCTAAAGGTGAGTTACTTTGTGTCTGTTTGTTTGTCTGTTGTTTATTGTCATCATCATCGGTATCATTGACAGTTACAAGATAGCATTGTGATAAGATTAATTAACCCGAAGAAAAGACAAGGGCTGACAGGAGAAGCCGGGGCTTATTAAATCCCGTCCCCATTAAAACCAAAGGACGCAAATCTTTGCATGATAATGTAGACATTTTACATGTATATTTGTGTTTGGTATGTAAAACATAGAGAGTTCGACATAAATGAGTACACCACCACAGTTGTTCTGAAAGCAAGTTTCCTTTTACAATAAATATTAACTATTACAAACTGTGCTCTGAAATTCTTGCACCATTGATTGCAAGTAAGAGTTTCTAAACTACACTCGCACACGACCACACACACATAACTAGACAAATTACATTTTACTAACTTTAAAAAAAAATGTCTACTCAAAACTAAAAGTACTCCGCGTTCACAATCTATACTAGTATTGGTGTTTTTTGTTTTGTTGTCTTGTTATATTTTGGAGTGGTATGGAATTATACAAACCAATCCATCTACGTCCTACACTGCAAATTAAGATAATATGATCCTTATCTCTGCTTCATGATGCAGTACAATGCTACAACACTGAAATCTACTGCGGGTTGCCAGTCTTCATCGCCATAACTGATAACACTATTCCCTTTTTCTGGTTGGGCAAAATATGGCAGCCATGGATTCATAATCTTGAGTAAACAGCCAAGTATGATAATGATCGAATACTTCCAAAAGCACAAGCAATACTATAACATGTTGTTCCAATGTGCTCATTGTCATCGAAATATATCAGCGATTCAAAATACCACAGATTTCCCACCGATGTTAAACTCACCCCAGAATCTACTTTCCTGGACAGCCTTGTGCAAGAAAACATCTATTAAAAAGGAGAAATAAACTCGTCATAGATGCAGGAAGTAAAAAATAACTCCGCTTTTGAATTAAAGGGTCGTTCCGAGTTGTACGTTTCACTTGCGAAGCTGAAATTGGAGCATGTTCAACATTTCGGAAATAGAATATGTTCACAGAGGTTGGTTCATGTTTAGTGACAGGAAGCAGCAACCTCGAAAGTCCATTCGCGTTGCAATGCAAATCAGATTTACGATACTTGATGTCATATGAATGAGTTGATAACAACAGAGCCCACCTCTGAAGACGTGCAGCAACCAGCGAAGGGATTCCTGCATGAGGTCCCAGAATCGTTGTCAGTGGTCTGTGATCCGTCAACAGAGTAAACCTGTTTCTATACAAGTATTGGTGAAACGTCCTCACACCAAAAATAATGCTCAGTGTTTTGTGCATATGAAGAAGATGACAATAAAGCTGACTTATAAACAGATTCACTAGATGCAGTAATGACACTTGAATCAATACACGATGAAATGGAGAAAAGCTATCCATAATGATGACACTGGGAAGCACAACTTGTTGTTTTAGGTCTGAAAGCCGTTAACTTGTTTTTGGGTGCGGAATCCAAAATTTACCGCAGTTTTTCCTCTGTTATGTGCGGTTTTTGACTTGAGGAACCCTATTTTCTTTAAAAAAAAAAAAAAAAAAGTATGTGCGTGTGTATATATATATATATATATATATATATATATATATATACTAATATGTGTATATATACAGTACAGGCCAAAAGTTTGGACACACCTTCCCGTTCGTGCGTATTATTTTCATGACTATTTACATTGTAAATTCTCACTGAAGGTAATAAAACTATGAATGAACATGTGCGGAATTATGTATTTAGCACAAATGAAAGGTGAAATAACTAAAAAACATATATAATATACTAACTTTAAAGTAGCCACCGTTTGCTCGGATTACTTTTTTGCACAATCTTGCCATCCTCTTGATGAGCTTCAAGAGGGAGTTCCCTAAAATGGTTTTTGACTTCACAGGTATGCCTTTTCATGGTTGATTGATTTATCAATGGAGTTGGGACTTTCTTTTGTGTCTCATTGAATAAGGTGTGTCCAAACTTTTGGCCTGCATTGTGTGTGTATGTATGTATACAGTGTATGTATACACATGAAAGACTGTACTTGTTGATAAAAATGTTAAAATATTGCCATACAATGAAAAATGAATGAAACAGGCATGACTACATTTTTTAAAATATTGTTTTACATGAAATATTACTGGTTGTGTGCATGTACACCTGCAGTCATATGTTTTGAGACTTTTCACCATTCAGGTAAATGAGGAAGTGCGAATGAATGAGAAAGTCTCAAAACCTTTGACCAAGGGTGTACTAACTATGGAGAGAGAAAAAAGTGCTAGGAAAACGATTGATCAGTTTTGGCTTCTGAAACCAAAAATTATTTAAAAACTGATTTCAAACCTAAAACATTAAAAAAAAAAAAAACTTTCACAGGGTAATCAATCTTACATTAAGGTTACATTCACTGTGAGATTTTTCGTGGTTCTTTTTTGATCTGGAGCAGAAAGCTCAGTCACTTTTCTCACCTAGCTGTCTTGATTTGACCCTTATACCGCAAAACACAAATTTCATTATATGAGAACTTTAACAAATATTTTTTTATGTAAATAATTACAACTGCCCATACTAACATTAATGCATTACATTACAACACACGTTTTATTACCAACTGGGATTGTTAGTTAATATGTTGACAATCTTTATCAAATGTAACCACAAAGTTAGGCAAAATATTATACATTACAATTAAAATACAATATGTATGTATACGTGGTTTAAAAATATCAGACATCTTAAAACCCTCTACTAGTTTGCTGCTATATGCTTAGGAGGAGGACTTATTAGTCGGTATAGTACGTCTGATGTTTTATTTTGACTCATGTAAACATATTTAGAAAAGTCCTTTTTTTTTTTTTTAAATGTCCAATTTTATTTTTGCAGCATGAAAAACTATGTGCATAGAGCCAAATGAAGCAATAAACATTGTCTGTTCAGTGTTCAAATAAGTAAGATTTCCATTAATTTGCTGCATGGTTAAATACTAAAACAAGGTCCCTACCCTTAGAAATCAGAATTAGCCTTCAGTCTTTTTAGGTGAAGCATATGGTGAAGTTAAAAAATCTACAGAACCAATGAAATCTGGGCTTTATTGCAAATAATTATAATTCTTATCTAGGTTATTTTTGCATTAAATTGTAGGCTATTCATCATTTTGAAGGTATTAATCTTCTTTGGAACGTTTCTTTGTGGGGTTTAAATTTCCTCGACAATCTCCTACATCTTAAAAACAGGCGTTTTCACTTATTTGAAGACTCTTAATTGCCTGTTTTTGTGTTCATCTGGTCTATGCTCTGAGATCAGTTCAAGATGTGTGGATGTACTAGGAGTAACTTTTACACTCTTTAGGTACACAGAGATATATCACAAATTAATCGACAACCAAATCAACGTGTTTTGACCAAAAATTTCAGGCATTTTATTCCTAATGCAATGTTTAGAATGTCCCAGAACAGTGTTTTTTAAAACACGTTTTGCTATCCAAACTCGTGTGCAATAATCTTAATTTGTTTTTTTGCAGTGCAAAATGGTTCACTGCATCAGAAGGAGACTGTCCACGACAATGACTTTGAGCCATACCTCACTGGTCAATCAACTCAGGTAAATGCTATTTATAGAGTAAATCAAAGCCAACATATTTTATACTAATGTCATTTCTTTGCTCATGTCATGCCTCAAGAACAACAGCTATCAGTCCATAACCGACCCTTACCTGTCTAGTTACTACGCTCCCTCCATTGGCTTTCCGTACCCCCTCAGTGAGGCTCCTTGGTCCACAGGTGGCGACCCTCCCATTCCATACCTCACCCCCTACGGACCCTTGAGCAATGGAGACCATCATTTCATGCCGGAAACAGTGTTTGGCCAACCAGGTGGTCTGGGAAGCAGCATTTACCCCCACAGGTTTAATTTTTTCCCTGAAAATCCCGCGTTCTCCGCTTGGGGGACAAGTGGCTCCCAGGGTCAGCAGACTCAAAGCTCAGCCTACGGTAGCAGTTACAGCTACCCTCCAAGCTCCCTCGGAGGCACCCTTGTACCTGATGGTCAGACTGGCTTTCACAGTGACACACTGAACAAAGCCCCTGGTATGAACAGCCTGGAACAGGGCATGGTTGGTTTGAAGATTGGAGGGGATGTCACCGGCCAGGCTTCCACCGTCAAAGCTGTTGGCTCAGTGATTGGCGGAGCGGCCACAGGGAATGGAGCCACGCCCATTGGGATGCCCCCACCAAAACCCACCTCTTGGGCAGCTATTGCCAGCAAGCCCGCCAAGCCACAGCAGCTGAAAGCTAAGGTGAAGCCTGGGATGGCCAATCCGGGGGGAGGTCTTCCCCCGCCGCCCATCAAACACAACATGAACATTGGCACCTGGGAAAAGGGACCGGTTACAAAAGTCGCCACGGCCACACTGCAGCAGCAGCCCCAGCCTCTCGGTCTGCCGCACGGCATTTCCCATCAAACCCCCATGCAGCCTCCTCCACCTCAGTCTATGGTGCAGCCTCAGATGCAACCCATGGCCTTACAGCACCAACCGCCCCATCACCAGCACCACCCGCAACCCCCCCAGCCCTACCAAAATCACAACCAGCCCCCGCAACCCCAAACCCGTTGGGTGGCCCCACGCAACCGCAACCAAGCCTACGGGCAGGGTCCCGGTCATGATGGCAGTGGGATGATGGGTATGCTTGGTAGCGCCAACTGCGGCCCCCAAACCTGTGCCAGCCAGGGACCTGGTGGCGAGTCCCACCCAGTGCTGGAGAAGCTTCGTGCCTCCCACAGTTATAACCCTAAGGACTTTGAATGGAACCTGAAGAATGGGCGTGTTTTTATCATTAAGAGTTACTCTGAGGATGATATCCATCGCTCCATCAAGTACTCCATCTGGTGCAGCACGGAGCACGGCAATAAGCGACTGGACTCGGCCTTCCGGGCCATGAACGGCAAAGGCCCAGTGTACCTGCTTTTCAGCGTCAACGGCAGCGGTCATTTCTGCGGTGTGGCCGAGATGCGGTCGCCTGTGGACTATGGCACCAGCGCCGGCGTTTGGGCGCAGGACAAGTGGAAGGGCAAGTTTGATGTAGACTGGTTGTTTGTTAAGGACGTGCCTAATAGCCAGCTGCGTCACATCCGCCTGGAGAACAACGACAACAAGCCAGTGACCAACTCCCGCGACACCCAGGAGGTTCCTCTAGAGAAGGCGAAGCAGGTGCTCAAGATCATTGCCATCTACAAACACACCACGTCCATCTTTGATGACTTTTCTCACTATGAGAAAAGGCAGGAGGAAGAAGAGGAGGTGCGCAAGGTGGGTGCACTTGCTGCAGAATCCAACCTTTATGTCATGTACAGTTGAAAAAATAATAGCAAATGGTATAGAGAAAAAGAGTAGAAGTTTATAAAGAGTATAGCAAAAAAAAAATTAAAGTATAGTGGTGCCTTGACATACTGTATCTACATACATGCTTGAAAGTAGGTTGATAGTCCACGGTGGTCACATAAATTCAACAACATTATTATTAAATACAGTGATACCTCGACATACAATCGCTTCGACACACGATCTTTTCCAGGTCCGACGTGAAATTTGACTATCCGTTTGTTTCTATTTGCTCGAAATACGATGATTTATCACAGGGCCTCAGTTTCTTTGTTTTCCCGCAAGACTGAAGCACAGCGGATTTTCTTGTGAAAGAAATCAGCATGGGTTCCAAAAATGTTAGTGCAGGTGGCGAAAAAAGGATAAAGGTGAGGCTTACCATTGAAATGAAGATGATTGATGATAGTTGATGATAGATGAATGACAGAAAAATATGAGCACAGTGGGCGCGTCTGTGAACTGGCTTCACAATACGGCCGTAGAATGTCTAGAGTCTCGATGACGGTCATCCTCCGACCTCTGTTCTCCAGTCTTTTTAAGTTTAGGTGACATTTATCATTGTGGTAAAATCGCCAGCTTCGTCAGGTTTTTAATCATTTATTTCAGAATGTGTTCAACACAACATGCTTATTGTCCGCACCAGCTGAACAAAGTGAAAGTAAAAAGTCCTCTCTCACACTCTCAAGTCAGCGACTCGGTGCGTTCAGGTACACCACGCAAAACATATCTGCCACATTAGAACCAGATTCGTTACATTATTACCAATATTATTATTACTGTTAATATTATTCTGATTTTTTTATTCATAATTTATTTGTTTTGCTCTGTGTAACTGCTATTTGCAACAGTACCAGCAGCATTTATTAAGGATTTTTTGTAGGTTTTCAGGCTGTGGAACGAATTAATGGGATTATAATGTATTCTTATGGGAAAATCCTGTTCGACATACGACCATTACGACTTACAAACAAGGTCCTGGAACAAATTAACTTCGTATGTATAGGTACCACTGTATACTTATTCAAATCTACCAATGAAAATGAACATTGCTTTTGAATTTTGCTTTGACAGAATTATTTATAAAAATCAAACTGTAATCAAACTCTGAGCCTCCTTGCTAACTTTTTTTTCGACTGTGTGTCACTCCTAACCTGAAATTTCAGGGGTGCACAATGTGAATCGACTTTCAGAGTAATTATTTTTCATTTCCACTATATTTATAATTTATTAGCCCAAATTTGTGCATTATCACCAGCAATTGAATTTTATTCTGGAAATTAGGGTTGTCAACAACAAAAAAATAAAATATCATTAAAACATTTTGTGGTCGCACAAGTCTGAGTAGAATTTACTTGCACTGTGTCAAATTATTAAATACCAAATGAATGACCAAGCTTTCTGGCACTAGGCTGTTAATTTCTCTCTGGAATACCTTTATAGTCTTTAGATTTCATTGTACCTTGGACAGATTTGAGACTCTCCCATGCCAGATGTAGCAAAGCAGACCTAGAACTGAGTCTCTTTCATGTTTCACACAAGGGATGTACATTTCTGTAACTGCCGTGGATTAATAGAAAGCAATTAACAGTTTTGACCATCCAGGACAGGGTCTCCAAACCGGTCCGCAAAAGCAACTGTGGGTCCTTGGTTTTGTTCCAACCGAACAAGCACAGATTGTTAAACCAATGAGGTTTCTGCTAAAACAAGCAGCACCTGATTGCAATCAACTGTTTACAAGTAAGGCACCAGATTGGTGTCGTCTTGTTTTGTTGGAATGAAATACTGCATCCACTGTGGTCCTATGCGGAATAGTTTGGAGACCACTGATTGAGGTAAGTCATAAAAAAAAGCACATCTGGAATTTACCAAACCATTGGACATAAGATTTGTGGCTTGTCAACACATGCGCAAAATGTCATGACCCTTCTATTAAACTGACAATGGTCAGAAAAGCACACAGTTCCTGCAGTGAAGCCATAAAGGAGGCTCATATGTTCTGGGGCCTTTTTACTACAAGTCTTGAATGTGTGCAAGGTACAATGAGCGCTCAAGACATTCAGGTATTCCAGACTGTAACTCTGTATATCTTTTCGTCTGCCTTATAGAGCTTCGTAGACCTTTTTTGATCAAGTTGGCCATTGTGAACACACCAAAATGAGCAATGCAATCTGCCTGGAATAAATGTGACAAAAACTGTTCAATTCTTTTAAATTATGATTCTTCACGCACACACATCATTTTTTTTTCAAACTGTAGAGGGAGAGGCTTGACTGAAATAACACATTTTCATTCATTTCTGTAAAGTGTACTATTTATTTGAATTACAAGCTTGGTCAATGTACAAATTCGACTTGTATTTCACGGCACCACAAGTTATGTAATATTTAATGCATATACGTGTGTGAATTTCATCCTTAACGCCAGTGGCAGTCCCAGTTTGAATGACTGGTACCTTGTGCGAGACCCAACTTTTGATACAGCATGGGAAGTTGGTTTTATTGCATACTTTCCCTTTTTTTTTTTTTTTTTTTTTTTTAAACTTGTTGGGTGGTATACTATCATTTTGTTGTTATAGTGATTTAGGTAATTGTTTTGCTCAGCAAGGACCATTTTAGTTTCTATGCTATGTGATCGAATAGGAGTTCTTGTGTATTTACAGTGTATCAAAAAAGTGAGTACACCCACTGCATTTCTGCAGATATTTAAGTATATCTTTTCATGGGACAACACTGACAAATGACACTTTGACACAATGAAAAGTACTCTGTGTGCAGCTTATATAATAGTTCTTTTCCCTCAAAATAACTAAAAATATAGCCATTAATATCTAAACCCCTGGCAACAAAAGTGAGTACACCCCTTAGAAACTACATCCCTAAATGTCCAAATTGAGTACTGCTTTTCATTTTCCTTCCAAAATGTCATGTGACTCATTAGTGGTACTAGGTCCAGGGGTGCATAGGGAGCAGGTGTGTTCAAATTTGTAGTGCAGCTCTCACTCTCTCATACTGGTCACTGAAAGTTCCAACATGGCAAAGAACTCTCTGAGGATCTCAAATGACGTATTGTTGAGCTACATGAAGATGGCCAAAGCTACAGGAAGATTGCCAACACCCTGAACTGAGCTGCAGCACAGTGGCTAAGATCATCCAGAGTTTGAAAAAAGAGCAGGGTCCACTCAGAACAGGCCTCGGGTTGGTTGTCCAAAGAAGCTGAGCGCACGTGCTGAGCGTCACATTCAAATGCTTTCTTTGAAAGATCATCGCAGTAGTGCTGTCAGCATTGCTGCAGAGATTGAAGAGGTGGGGGGGTCTGCCTGTTAGTGCTTATACCATACGCCGCACTCTACATCAAATTATTGTGCATGGCTGTCACCCCAGGAGGAACACTCTTCTGAAGACGGTATACAAGAAAGCACGCAAACAGTTTGCTGAAGACATGTCAACAAAGCACATGGATTACTGGAACCATGTCCTATGGTCTGATGAGACGAAGATTAATTTGTTTGGTTTCGATGGTCTCAAGCATGTGTGGCGCCGACCAGGTGAGGAGTACAAAGTGTGTCATGCCTACAGTCAAGCATGGTGGTGGGAATGTCATGGTCTGGGGAGTCATGGGTGCTTCAGGTGTTGGAGAGTTACATTCCATTGAGGGAAACATGAAATTCAACATGTACTGTGAAATACTCCAGCAGAGCATGATTCTCTCCCTCCAGAAACTGGGTTGCAGGGCAGTGTTCCAGCATGACAATGACCCCAAGCGCACCTCCAAGATGACCAATGGTTTACTGAAGAGGCTGAGGGTAAAGGTGATGGGCTGGCCAAGCATGTCTCCAGACTTGAACCCAATAGAACATCTTTGGGGGATCCTCAAGTGGAAGGTGGAGGTGCGCAGTCTCAAATATCCGGCAGTTCCGCAACGTCATCATAGAGGAGTGAAAGAGCATTCCAGTGGCAGCCTTTGAAGTTCCATGTCCAGGAGAGTAAAGGCAGTTCTGGATAATAGTGGTGGCCACACAAAATATTGACAGTTGACATTTTGTAGGTTAATATTGACAACTTTCACTAAGGGGAGTACTTACTTTTGTTGCCAGGGGGTTAGATATTAATGGCTATATTTTGAGTTATTTTGAGAGGAAAATAAATTAACTCTACTGTATAAGATGCACACAGACTACTTCATTGTGTCATTTTGTCAGTGTTGTCCCATGAAAAGATATACTTAAATATCAGCAGAAATGCGAGGGGTGTACTCACTTTTGTTATACACTGTAATCACTAAATTAGGGAGCGTGCATCACCCTTCGTCACTACTCTTATGCTATAAAAAGTGTTTCGCACAGTAATTAGTTGTAAATTTTGGGGTGTTTTAAAGGCCAAGGCAGAATATCACCTTGCTAACTGAACTCCACATTATTGTTTTTAACAGTGCCCATTCGATTTGTTTGATTACAGACTTAGGAGCATACATATCACTATGGGTAATTTGCCATGACTCATAATATATCACCTATAGCATTAGTGATTGAACTGAGCAGTCTTCTTTGACTGCAATTATTTTGAACACAACTGCTTCATTAAAATTAACATGTTGGTTTGTTTCTACTTTTTACCCATAGACTTTTGAACCTCCTCAGATACAAAGCCGCTCCCGCTTGGATCAGGTGGGGAAGATTTTCTCATTATTAGTCACTGGCCTATGACTTGCTCATTAAAACTAACGTAACTTTTGTGATTGTTGTTTTTCATTCTTGCCCAAACAGGAGCGACAAAACCGGAATAAACAATAGAGGACGTTTATCTTTGGCTTGATCAAGTTACACTAGAACACGATTGATTTAAGAGACAGAAGAATATGAAATGCAAACAATTCTGGGAATTCTCTGCCATCAAAGAATTTGTCTGTCGCCCCATGTTCTCATTAGCCCCCACCCAACACTTACTGTGCAGGGATTAAGTTGATTTAGTGTATTATAAATTACCTTCACCCACCTTATTAGTTTTTTTTTTTTTTTTTTTTTTTAATCATTTTACGCATCTCCTCATACCCTACTGTTGAGTTGTCTTGCATCTCCTTTCCTCAACTCCATCAGGGTTGGACTGCATCCCTGAAAATAAACCTGCCACTTTATATTTCAGTACAATCAAGCATCGGTCATGTCCTTCCCCAATATGTTCACGCGGGGGCAGCATTGCCAAGTTAATGAGTTCTAACTGTGCCAACAGCGTTGGAGCATCCTACAGGCAATGTACTACTACGTGGAACTGCGATACTTAAACTCCCATGATTTATTTTTCTTTCAGATTGACAAAAATCTATTTTTTGGCATACTACTGACAACATTAATTTCGGGAACTTGCTTTCTGGAGCCTAGGGTTCCCCCCTCCCCACTATTGATGAACTGCTTACACAGTGACACTACTGGAGAAATCAGGGATGGTGTGACACCACACGAGACTTGAGACATTTCAGAGGAGGAATCTGGAAAAGAACTAAAAAGTCCTCCGCAAAGCAGGACCATTGTCCTTAAACACAAAAAAACATCAACTTACTGTAAACTCTTCACATCTTTCATCCCTTTGCTTTCCTTTAATGTTCGTTTCAAAGGGGGCTCGTCTTGCTCCAGCCAATGTGAGAGAAATGCGGCATCCACTTTTTTTTGTTTGTTTTTGTTTTTTTGTTAAAGCAATCAAAATGATGTAGTGATGTCATTGCTTTGTGTTTTGCTCCACAAAATTGGGGGTAGGGCTCACTCTGTCACCATTTTGTCTTAATCCTTTTTACTTTTTATTTTCTCCCCTGAAGTTGCGTGTGCTAAGTCTCTCGATCGTAATGCTAAGCTTTAACGTAGGAGCCTACAGTATATATTCATGGAGAAAGCCTAAAAATGTATAACCGAATAATAACTGTAACTGATTTACTATTGAACAAGAAAAAAAAAAAAAGAATGAAAAGTGGTTTATGTGTGTTGTTGGATGGTTTATTTACACACAAGATGCATCTTATTTATTCTGATGACACATAACCTGAATGCAAAGTCACCAAATTTGTGTGTGTGCCCGTGCATGTCAATGTGGAGTCTGGTGAGTGTACCATTCAGTAGTGTGTGCTGATGAAGCGGAGCGGTCCCTCGCTCGCAGCTGTGAACCATCAAACCTCAATTGAATTACACTTTTGTCATGTGTGGCTTTTGACTAATGCTCATTTTTGAGAATTCATCAACTGCTCATAATTAGTTAGCGCCTTAAAATACAGAAGCAGTCGTCCATGATGGTATGGTCACACGTATTCATGCCATGACGCCAGAGCTCAGCCAATGTTTTGGTTTTAGATTAACAAAATATTCGTCACTTTATTCTCGTGTGACAACTTGTGACGCTGCAATATATTTTTATCTGCCTGTCAAGTCTGTTTTCCACGGGAACTGACCTCTTGACAGCATCTCTTGTTCCCCCCCATCATCACATTGAGCGAGCTTCATAATGAAAGCCCTTCACGTCTTTGCTTCACCATGTATGTTCTCTTGTGGTGGAAAAGGTGAGGGTGGCTTTTTTTCCCCCCTTATTGGGAGGGGCAACCAGGCTATCACTAAGGTTACTTGTGTTCTGATAGTACAGGATTGTGTGTTAATGGTCAATGGCAGCGGAGTAAGACTAGCCATGAACAGATGTATTACAAAGATTAATGGCATTAAATATGAAAATTCTCTTCTAGACCACAGTAGTAGTGGAAATATTGTTCAGCAGATGTATGTTTTTTTTCTTGATAGAAGAAATCAAGCCTTAATAAACTGTCCATTCAGAAATTATCTGCTATCGTGTGAAGCAGCCTTTTATCTCTTGCTTGTCGGTATTGGGTTGCTACCCCAAATGCATTTTTGGGAAGAGTACAAAATATGCAAAGTATTTAAACACTACTTTCACGATAAACACTACACGCATCACCAGATTTTTATCCAATAATGTAATTAAATAGCTAAAGGGCCAAATATCGTTTTATAAAGTCCAATTTTATAAACAGTTGTCGCTTGTAGTTGTCAAGAGTGAGCCATGTGTGTCACTATCCATGGTCCTGAACAGCAACTGTACTCCTTGCAGTAACGTTTCATTTAAGAACTGATCGCGATAATTTGTTTACCCTCAGTAGTTCTCTAAGAAAAACTGTTTCTGGACTTAAGACGAATTTCAAAATCACAGACGATACTAACACTTTAAAAATAAACTTTTTTCAAGGCTATAGAAACTCAACATTTTTTTCAAATTTTCCCTTACAGTAGAGAAACAAGCCTGCTTTAAAATACAAAAATACATGTTTTCAGATCTTATACTCTCACATGGGTAGAAACCAAAGCATTATTAAAAATACAAAACATTCAGAAGATTTGGTTCAGCTTGGAACTTTATTTGACAAATTGCAAAATATAAACAAAAAATGTCATTTGGATCAACTTCGAGTATATTTTCGATCATGAATCAGGTTGAAGTGTATAGATATCTTCTGTTAACGCACAGTAGTCTAACCGCTTATTAACCTAAAAGACTTCCAAATAACCCCCCAAAATAGACATTTATCATTTCAAAAGAGCTCACATTACAATAGTTCCAAACATGATCAAATGGTATATTGAACAGGGACCAATCGTTTTCTGTCAGAACGTCAAGTTTGACTTGACTTTTATCTGACTTAATTCCTGTATGCACTGACAGGGAGAAGCCGCTAGATGACGTCTAAGCACCTCAGATTCTCTGCATCACTGCAGTCGTCACTAAAGGACCCCTTCAAGCTCGTGTGTGAAAGAGGCCTGACTTCTAGAGCCACACTTAGTGCGTGGAGCGTCTCGTCTTAAACCTATTTTGAAATTCATCACAACAAAGTTGGGAGTCATTATTTTCGAGGTTACGAAAGGAAATGACTCGCAAAGTTAAGGATGTAAAGGAGTGCCATTTGACAAACGTCAAATCGTGGTTATTTTCATCCTTTTGCTGTGAATTCAAGTTTGTCACTAGTAGACATCAAATTCATTTGAACTTGGAGCGACTTTGAGCCCTCCCAGTTCAAAAAGATTGGACGTTAGACATCAAATTCATTTGAGCTTGGAGCGACTTTGAGCCCTCCCAGTTCAAAAAGATTGGACGTCTATCACCGTCAATAGCTGCCAATGAGTTAAGCATCATTACACTACACAAACTATCAGGTTCTGCCAAATCACTTTTTTCCCCTTGTCCCTAATTGTGTTGCGAATGACTTAACATCAGCGGCGACGCAGTGACCTCCTTTTTGACCGCCCGAGCATATGACAGCACACCGAGACCCCGACTCTCCCCCGTGCAAGTTGAAAGAGGTCAAAGTGGGAAAACCTCCGACTCGTGCAATTAACATACGATGTGGTCCCGTGCGAAGTCGTGTCGATTCCTCTCTTGGCATTCACCGCGTGCCTTAATTGTTTGGACATTAAATCAAGGTCCGCTGTGAACACGCAGAGTGACAACCAATTCTTTGGAGAGGGGAAAAAAAAAACACCCCTGCATGAAAAGGGGTGGACGTAAGCTTCGAATCGAACTCGACCAGCGTTTGCTTGCCCGCCAAAATGAGGATGCAGACTTTTAAGGTGCACAGTGCGCTACGCGCGCGCAACCATTTTAAAGCCGATTTGGTATTCCAATCTGGCGCGCTCACACGAACGTGTACACGCAAGCAATTCGAAAGCCGATTTCCAGCCCGCACTGGCATATAATGCGCCACTTCAGATTCAACGCAAACCTATGTAGGGGGAACTGCGCCACCACTTGGTGTCAAAGCCCCATTACACCACAGTAGACAAACAGCGCATCTAAAAAAAAAAAAAAAACAACAAAGCTTCCTTCACATTTGCGCCCTTTTACGCAAAACTGCACTGTCCCACTTCCGAATCAAGACGGCTTCGAAACAAAACAATCACACACACAAAAAGAAAAAACAATCAAGATGGAGAGCTGGTGTCACAGCACGATGTTCTTTCTATTCGAAGTCATGATACGTCCTGCTGCGAAGAGTGCTGTAGGTTCCATTCAGTTCAGCCCGAACGTTCCGTTAAGTGACCGCTGTACAAGATGCCGCCTTCTATACAGGCTATACTTTTTCATCTTAACCATTTGACGGAAAGCTAGATGCGCATGTCTTCTTCTGCTCAAAAGTCGAGCGGTTCCTTTCGAATGGAGCGTGACCCATCCGGGGGCTCCAGCCCAACACGATGCTGTCCCTTCTCTTCCCGGTCGGGCTCCGTGATCCACTGTCTCTCGGATTAGAGTGCGCCGCTCTTCCCGTCCTAGACAACCGCGAGTCTCATGCTGATTGGGTTTCGGCGCAAAAGGATTACATGGGCAAAAAGTGACGTCATGCACCCTGGCAAGCCCCCCCTTCCTCTTCCCCCTCGTCCTCCTCACCTCCCCTCCATTAAAAGCAAATCCTCATCAGCCCCGAGAATGTCCTTGAAAACGCCGTGACATTCTGCAGAGAGTCACGCATGCATACGTGAACATGGCTGCTTTTGGTCCACATCTCGATCCCGGAGCCTTAATAGCATAACCCTATCGTCGCAATGGCGTGGATACCCTCTAACCCTCGAGAGGGTCCACGCGAGCAAGTGCATGCACGTCCCACATTGTTGCAGCTTTGTGACAAAAGCTGGAGATGCGGTGGGGCGCACACGTCGTAAAGCTTCAAAATATAGCTTTACTGACGTTCCACTGCCTTGAACGTCAACAATGCCAATTTCCCCCAAAATATGATTCTGATATTAAATACCTAGGCTGCACCCCCATGAAGTTCTGTACTTATATATTTATATATATACATTTAATGACGTGCACAATACATGTGAACTTAAGAGTAAAAATAAGTTTTCTCAATTAAATTTCCCACTATTTATGTCGTCACCTCAATGTCACACACATTATCTATCTATATACATATATACACTCATATATATGTGTGTGTGTGTGTATGTATATATGTATATATGTATATATATATATATATATATATATATATATATATATATATATATATATATATATATATATATATAGTATTTTAATTTTTTTACAGCAATTACATTTCCGTTGTGGTGTTTTAGCCGACTATGTGTGCCCATTTGTCAACACAATTATCACAGGCATAAGGATTGGTGCCCCGGAAGAAGATAGAATTTGATTTTCACATGTTTTTCTCCCTGCTGTCTTGTAGCTTGTGTCCACCTCCCTCCCATGGCGTGCGAACAAAGAAGCGCAGAGGAGCAACAACAGAGCTTGCATGAGCTGCTATTTACACTCCATTCTTGATTCTTTACAATCGCAAATATATGCTTTCAAAGACACATGTCATTATCCACCATTTTAAATGACTCTATATTGCAGCCCTCCATCTTAAAATGATCTACCTGCGCAAGGCCTGTTGATTTCCCATTGGCAAACTTCAAAGTAGCTCAGTATGATACAACATTCCAAAAGCGAATCCCGTGTCCAAAGACCATTTAGTTTAAAAACAAAAATCCCATGCCGAAATCCTTTGTACGTGCTGTTACGCTCATGTCAGCTCCAGCTTCATCCAAGGCGCCTTCCCTCGTTTTTCTGCGCCAAACCAAAGCCTTTCTTCCCAACATGCAACAGCACCTCGCCCACATTTAGGGCAAACAATTTCCATTTGCGAGCTGGCGGTGCACGTTAAGCGAGTTGTGAGAGTGGGTGAGCTGAAGTGCAGCTTTTCTTCCCTTCAGGAGTTCCAGCGGCCTCCTCTTCCTCCGTTCAATGAAGGGGGAGTTGTCCCCGTGCATTACAATGACATGCAGGCCCCCATTCATTCAGCCGCTGTCTAACGGTCTTTGGACAGCAAATGCACCCCCATCGGGGGGTCGCAGCCTCCTCTTTACACCCCCCATTCCCAATACGCAGACCCCCACAATGGCCCCAACAAAAGAGAGAAGGGAGTCGGCCCCAGTTGTGCGAGCTGTGGCCCCTGGAGTAGTTAAGTGTGCTGCATGGCAAAATAGTCCACCATACGAGGGGACCACTGTGCAGCTCGATGACCGCAAGACGCCCCTTTAAGACCCGAACAAAATGTAACGTTCATCCAAAAATGAACTAACGTAAACAGCAACAAAATATTTGCTATCCCAGCGGAAATGGACGCAAAATTGCGCATTTTGTAACGTCTCAAAGCGAGCTAAAGTAAAGCAAGCCTCTTCACACCAAGAGATGTTTTTAAATACAACGACAAAATACACATAAAACCCTATAAAAATAAAGTGTGCGACTTTAACATCTAGATTATTATTCATTTTACTGATGTATTATTATTATTATTATTTGACTCGTTCGATGCCTGGAAGTAAAGATTATTCTAATAATGATTTTTATTTATATGTTTGAAATAATTTGTAACCGACTCCACACATTTTATTATTATTATTATTATTATTTTATTATTATTATTTTTTAACAAGGTATTACCCCCTTTGAACACAAAGGGGATTTTTGTAACGATATTGCACTTACAATACTGGAATAATATTAAGCATTGTTGGGACAATAATAATAATTACAAAATATACAACACAGAGTATTGTTATATATTACAAAGAAAAAAAAAGAATGCAACACAATATCCATCATCAATATTTTTTATATTATATGATAATACTACTAATAATAAGAACAATAATGATATATGCATTATTATTATTATTATTATTATATCCTGTGCACAAACTGTAATTGGAGTGTAGACCTCCCCCCTCGTTTCCCAGGAACATCATACCGATTTCCAAAATGCAGTTGAAGGCCCGAGTAGGCACAGCTGGGCATCTGCTTATGGTTCTTTTCATCGGATGGAGAGAGAGGTCAGGAGGAGCTGCGACCCCGCAGCTCGTTATGCAGATGCACTTCTCAATGTACGCTACTTGATACACACCCCTGTTCGAAGAACCCAACACACCTTGCTGGCACCTGTGCGTCCTGAGAGGGTATAAGCCCAATTTAACAGCATTTGCTCGTTTTTCCTATTTGTAAATTTGATGGATATCCATCATAAAATTGCACATATACTCATAGCCAGGATATACAGTTGCTATTAAAAAAATGTTGAATGCAGATTTTTTTGGGCACTAATGCAAGGATTTAAAAATAAGACAAGAAAAGAAACAAAACACAGCGACATTTTCCCTCTAAACCTCCCACACTTTTACAGTATACTGGCACTGATACTTGTTTTGAGAGGCACATAAAGAGGTGTAAACATTTCCTAAGTGCAAAGAGCCACAAGGACCCTTTAGTATTGTGCGAGCAGAGAAAGAGAAACACGTTGACAAAAGAAGCCATTGTTCCTTGGGAACAATTCAAGGGGCCTAGTAAGCTGTCCTCCACGATCAGGCCGCGGGCCGCTGATTTCAATGCAAGGGGCCCCACCAAGGCGAAATGCACATATATTGCAAATAACACGGGGTTTTATTGGAAATCTTACAACCGGACCTTTAAGATCGTATATGCAGACGTGCAGCACGGACGCAACGTTTGTTTTGGATGGAATGTTGTGTTCTACACTAGGATCATGTTTTCCCTGAGCCTGTAGCATGACATACACAACATGGACCACGTGGTCACAGGTAAGGGGCATAGTAGCGCAAAAATGGAGCATTATTGAACATTTTACACATTACTGATGAATTGGTATATACTGTACTGAAAAATGTTTCAATATATTTAAAAGGAATGGCCACCGCTATTATTCTATTAATTATTATGACATTCAGTTTTTTTTTTTCGACATACGCAAGCACGCGCTCGAGCGTGTGGGGACACGATCGCACGCACGCACGCACGCACACTTCCTCATCCCTATAATGCTGAGGCACTTTGCAATTGGTGAGCATCAATGCTAATATGAAGGTCCTTCACACTGTCTAATAAATATGAGCTCTCCACATCGATCTGCTGGTGACTCATTAGGCAGCCTGCGTCTGTATACCTGCAGTATTACAAGATTCCAAATATCCTCTATGCCTGTGTGTATACAGTTTTAAGGTCAGAATCTAAATATGTATTCATCTGTAAGTTAAGCAACGACCAAACAAGACTGACGCCAGTAGTATTTTTTCTGTGTACACAAGGTCAGTGAATGTTAGCAAAACATGCATTAAATTGCCCTAAATCATGCTGCCACCATATTTATCCAAACAATTTGATGTAAATAAACTGTTATCTAAAGAGGTTACAGTGATCTGAGATTTCACTAAAGATATTATTCAATTTATTCAACACATAGTTCAAGGGATACGAGTGTATATATACCTCAGTCTTTTGGCAGAAAGACCAAAGCATACAAATATTATGACTTACGTTGTTGATATAAACAAACATGATGACACAAACTCACAAGCGCCCCCCCCCCCCCCCCCCAGAAATGCACGCACACACACATTAATGCACGCTCTCTCGTCCACCACACAAACACTCACACACACCCACATACACAAACACACAGCATGCATCTCAAAACAATTGCCGACTTCTGTGCAACCTTTCCCCACACTATGGCCAAAGTAGGCTTTTGTCTCATATTCTCCACACGCTGTTCCACTATGCATCAGTTAACCTGGCAATTAACCTGCACCTCTGCCAAACGTCATTAGGGAGAGGAGGAGAAGATGATAAAGACAGAAGACCAAGAAAACTGTAGTTGTGCTGACATTTAAAAGTGAAAATACAAATAACCATATTGTATTTTAGAACTATGGTCTGAAGTTTTATCTAAATACTACTCTTGTGCATATTGTAGCAAATCTTCTTTCATTAATTGATATTATAGATCATATTTACCTTTTTAATGCAACGTTGCAATTGATTTATCTCAATAAGTGATATTGCATCACCCTTGTGATCTCTTCACTCCCTCCACACAATTTTGCCTGGGAAAAAAAAAAAAAAAAAAAAAATCATGCAGATTGGGAAGGCCCCAGTCAAATGGTTTGGGTGTTGTAGCATCAGGCAGGTTTTGCATACAGCTGAATTAGACTCTGGGGTAACCAAGGCAATGCTGAAGTATACATGTGCATTTAAAACATTCTAATACGTACACATTCTGTGATTTAAAATGGTAAAACACAAAGATGTTGGCATCAGTCATGATATGACCTGAAGGGACTTTTTTTTAATCACACCATTAGACAATTATTATCACTTCATTGTGCTGTGCAGTATAGACAATCCTATCATGTGATAATTCATTTTATACCTCTATACTGATGGAAATCATGATATTTTGTTTTATCTCACACTTATGTTACCCTCATTCCAGATTCATCTGATTTTGTCCCTGTATTTATTTATAAAACACATTTAATCTAGAAAAACAACATGTTTTATCTAGAAAAACAACTAAAAGGATGAGTGGTGATGAGGAATTGAATAACTATGTATAGTTTCTTAAACAGAGCCACAGTTTTGAATTTACAGCTGTAAAGAACTTGCCAAAATTAAAATGCACTCTTCATAAAAAGATATTTAAATGTACCTTTTTTGTTGTGAGCAGAGCTCCCTCAAATTATACACCATTTGAACTGCTACATTGCATTTAAATATGGGAAAAGAATAAAAAGTTCAATAATTATTCAAACAAAATGTATTACACATTAAATTGAGATAACAACATGCAAGTAAAGTTTAAAATGAATGTTAATTAAAAAACGAAATGCACATTTCTGTAGTGTATGCGACAATCAGATATAAGTGAACCGTACAAAAAATGTGTCTTGAGACAATGTATAATTTGTACCATAGCAATTCTTGTATCTCAATCAGTCATATTTTGATTCATCCTTTCCCACAAGAAATCAAATTGGTTCCAGCTAAAAAAAAAAAAAAAAAAAAAAAAAAAAAAAAAAAAAAAAAAAAAAAAAAAAAAAAACACCCAGAGTGTTGTTTAATTATATTTTTTTTCACAAGAAAATTTTGAAAATTTCAAAAGTATTGTAATGTCTACAAACATACAGAAATGCATCTGCTTTTAAGAAAACCCGCAAATGTGAAAATACAAATATCTAGAAACACAGTTCTACCTAACATGTTGACCTTTCTTGTTCTTCTGTTGTGTCTATTAGAAATAGGCAGTAAATTACTGTTCCTCAGGGATGTTGTTCTTCACTGCAGGGATATCAGTTTTGCTGGCGCCATCTATTGTTGAGCGATTTAAGCGTATCTCAAAATTTTCCTCGTATCTGAAGACAAGAAATTGGGTGAGCAGCATTTTGCATCTGAAAATTCTTATCATTTAAGTTGCTTGTATGTCAAGATAAATAAAAAAGAAACTTAAAATAGTCTTTTTGCGTTTGCATTTTTTATTCAATATGTTCGATGGAAAAACTTACAAATTTCTTTGTAAATGTTCTCCCTATTTAATGCTGAGATTATTTCACATAGCGGTACTTGTACAACACTGTTTTATGGACTCCTTTGCTGCATACGTGTACATCTGTTTATATCTATAATCTCAAAGGGCTTGATTAAAAATGACAACAATGTTGTGTGGATAAGGTTGATAAGGTTGTCCACCGAGGTCACTTGTCAACCATTGTTTTCCCTCTATGTTGCTGCAATTTTCTATATTTGTACAATGCACTGCCCAGTGGCCATTGTGGAGTGTCTAGGGGAGCTGTTTAGTCCCCCATAAGAAGATTAGAGATGATTGGTTTTATTGACTGGCCTGTGCCACTGTTATCAGGGTGGCTCTCGGAGCAGCGAGCCACGCTTTTGTCTGACTCTCATTGTTCTTCCCAAGCCCAAACCCTGCACTGATATCAATTTGATATGACAGTAAAGTGCCAATTATGTACACACATGCAAGAGCCCGCTCCCTTTCCGCAACATGGGTAGCGAGAAGGCGGCAAAAGAGAGGGAGCAGGGAGGCAGAATTTGTTGAAGTGCTCAAGAGTGGTTCTAAAACAAATTTGACTGCAAACAAGTGAAATTTGTTGGTTTCTATCACCTTTAACTTTCAATGAAACACGGCCGCTGGAAAGTTGATGTGATAAAAGGACGCGGTTAGCGTGTCACATCTTATCAGCATCACCTGCAAGTGATGGACTGATTCCAGCAAACAGGGATACCAAAACTGCTGACATTGTAATGCAAAAAAACAAAATAGCAGTTTATTGATTTTGAAACAACACATTTAGCGTTCGTAGCGTAATAAGACACTTATTTGGTAAATTATTAAACTTCAATTTGACCTTACACATAAAATATCAATCACATTTTGGTGAATTTTTAGTACCTGTCCCATGAGAAAATATCTGTTATTTAATATTTGTGTATTAATTGCAACTGAAGTAGGTCACCTCAGTGATGTCAAATGAAAATCTTTCTATTAAATCCATCATGACAGGGAGCCCGCATCCAGTGCCAATAATGAAGTGATCACAAAGTAATGAAGTCATTATAAGCTCAAGTAATATGATGTATGTCTAAATTATATGTGCTATATTCCTTCAAAAAGAAAGTACCAGGCGTGGCTAGGAACATTTTAGTTAGCTAAAATATGCTAAAATGTTTCAAAAACCAGTCACTGAGATAGAAATTACAAAAAATAATTTTCGGCTGTCCTTATTCGTGCTATTGAGTAGCTTTCCAAAAGTAAAAATGATTGCAATTCTGTTTTAGCTGGCGATATTATCACATTTTTTTTCTTCAAATTAAAAAAAAAAAAAAAAAAAAAGTAAAATGGGACAAAATAGCCAAAGGAGCAATGAAGTATGTTTGCCTTTCAAAAGTCCTTAGGACCATCTTTGGCTCTAGGGTGAAAGCCACTCGTAATAGGCAACTTTATTTGTTTATACTTTAGCTGTTTTCTCAATGCCTTTAATGTGTATGTTAACAAAGCAAACTCAAACACAACTCAAGGATGCAAACCTTGAAGTGAAAGTATCTGAGGTGAGAATTTATTCATAAAATATTTTGAAAATGTCCCATTTCTTTTGGGAGGGAGTAAAATACACGCATATATGAAGGCGACACTGTGCCACGGAGTGTCGGGTTTAATTGGAACGGCATACAAATGCTTACGGTGAAAATGATTTAATTTTAAATTTGATTTTGAACTAATGTTATTTTGGACATTAAGCCATTAATTTCAAGGAAACAGGTGGTATACCTCTTGCTTTATTAAATATAGCAAGACTTTGTGCTTTACTTAAGCAGCAAGACGGAAAATGTACATTCCATGTCTAATTAGATTCAAAGCAAGGATCAGAAATATCTGATGTGAGTCCACCTCTAATACTTCTTTAACCTTTCGCTCCTTTCCTCCCACTTTTATTTAGTGGTCTTGGAGAAAAGGTGTTAAATCATCTACATTAGTCCCTGGCTATTATATCCAATTAATGCCTCCTCATGGTGTTTTATTGTGTTATAAACTGCTATCGCTTGTGGTTCACTAGACAAACACAAAGTGTCTGTGGCGCCTGCCACCGAGGCTGTGTGCGTCTGTACTGGGGAGGGACCAGGGGGGACTTGGCCACTGCCCACGGGGGCCCTGGCCACTCTACAGCAGTTAGTTTTGGAGGAGATCCTAGTTGGCTTTTTAAGAGGGTCCATTATAGGCTTGTTAATGCTTTCGCCAAAGGGGAAACACTACCAAGCGCACTCAATTCTCCATGCACTCAGTTCCCTTCTCACTTGCCGAGACCCCAAATTTCCCGCTCGGCCTACCCCGTGCTGCCCGTGTGTTATCAGACGCACTGCTGCTGCCTCTTCATGCTCCTCATGGGCTCACTCAAATTGTTTCATGCATTGATCTGTGTGCTTTGGTCTCGATGTGAGCTTTTGTGCTGCCACGGCCTTGTCTGTGTATGTATGTGAAGTGTCAAATGTGTTAAGCAGATAGACAGATCCTTTGAAGATGTGTTTTGGAGCCTTGAGAGGGAATTTGGTTGCGTGTAATTGCATATTTAGGACAGCGAGAGTGTCTTTTTGAGAGTGTGTGAAATTTTAATTTACACATATAGTGTGAAGAGCTTAGTTGAAATCTCAGTGAAAAGACTGTTTCAGTACAAACAAACACACGCAAAACTCACAAAGTTTGTTTAAAGCATGATTGCCACTTGTTTTGGGATTTCATTTGAGTTCTGTGTTCCGCACGGTTTGTTTATTTACTTTGTAATGAAGCTATAGGAAGCTAATCAGCGACACCTGAGGTGTGAAGGGTACTGTCCTTCTCCACATTATGAACCGTCGTCAAGGAAAGGTGCCTTTCGGTCGCCGTGGTAACCATTGCCTCCCATCATGCTCAGTGTGAGTGACAGGGGGAAGGTGTGACAGTGAGAGAGCTTTGTGTAAACGGACATTTTGCAGAGATGGATGAGCTCGCACTCACAGTCAGCTCCAAATGTACTACCGTATCCATCATGTTTTCATTCGCTGGGAACAATGTCAATGTTATCATTTTTGCAAAAGCATTTTGAAAATCTGTGTGGTACTTTTGTTGAGACGGAATGGAAAAACAGAAAGATGTGATTATGGAGTTGCTCCACTGTTAAAATTCATGTTGTCCAAGCAAAAATGAACAAAGTGTGAGAGTGCAGCAGCAAAACAATTTTGTTCTCTGTTGAGGGATAAGTGGCTGCCATTGATTGGTGACAGCAGTGGCAGCCTGTGTTCATCTCACTCCCCTGTGTGCTTGCTCATGCGAGACACTTGGAGAGTATGTCCTCTTCGCAGAAAACACGTTGGACCCTGAGTGCGTGTGTTAGAGCGAGGAGGCTTTCCACTCTCAATGCAACACCAAATTAGTAAGAGGAATTTGTTTCAGGCTTAAAGTAATAAAGGATTTCTCCAGCAAATACTGTCCTGTTCTGCTTTCTCTACACACATCTGGTGGTTCAGTGCTAGTAATCTGTTGTCATATTTTAGTTTTGATTTGGTTTGGACCACTTTGTAAGAAGTAAATGATGGTGTGATACTACTGTCTATCAACTCAGTTCTCCTCTTCTCAAGAAAGTCTTGCCGTTATTCAAACTCGCTGTATTTAATTAACCTACAAGGAAAACCTGGCACCTGCAGCCACAAATAAATTATTTTTGATATGATGCATGACTTTCTAAAAATAAATACATAATAAAATACAGTACAATTTTTATTTGAAACATCTGGTGCAAAATGTTAGAAAAAAATCCAGTTGGATGTTAAAATATGTTAGGTTTTGTGTTGGCTACCTCCTAGGCTACATCTACACTAGGACAGATAATTTTCTCCAGGGTATTTTGCCGACTATTTCTATACCTGTCCACACTTCGTTTAAGGTGCGTTTAAGGCCCCCCGCTTCTGCAAGGTACGCCTGCATTTGTGCAAACTACGCATGCGTGGAAAGGAGAAGCCTAATGTGTTACATCATCGCCCGCGCGGTTTACCTCTGAACCGGAAACCCATTAGTTTCAAAATTACTACACTGTTTTTTTCGTGATTGCAACTGAACGCAACACACAGGAGCGAGAGTGAAGGGAGAGCATGCTCGGCTTTTACAAGCAGGCGCCGAGTTCTGATTGAAATAAATCTTTATAAAACAACTTAAGTCTGACGTCATTACTTGGGATGTTACAATCGACGCTCAGTTGCGCTCTCAACACTTGGAAAATAACAAATAGAAGCATATGGTGAGGTGCTGCGTGTATTACCTGTAAGCTGCAACCAGGACTGCTTGTGCAAAAAAGTAGCGATCCTGGAAGTGGCGACAGTTTTGATATGCAGAAATGACTTGGAAAAAAAACCGATCGCGCGCCTCTTTGACAGGGGTTACCACGCAGGTCACTTTTCGGGGTTTAATTTTCTTCTACGCATTTTTATATACAGTATTGAGTTTAGAGGGGCTGATTGGACACAACTCGGCAGACAAGCTCTGTAAAAAAACCGCTCATCTCCACCTCATCCATGATGGGAGGACCCCAAATGGGCACTGAAGTGAAGCATATTATTGAGACGTAGTTTGAAGGTTCAAGAAAACTGTGTGGAAAAGAAAAAGAAGCAGGAATGCCACGTCGTGATCGTCTGCCTCCATTGTTTACGTTACTCTCATGCTACACTAAAAACAGCGACAGCATGACGTCCCTTCCTGAGTATCGGAATGTTGTACAGAGACAGCAGTCCATATTGGGCGGCGCGTAGGCGGTTAGTACCATTACTCGCCTACATTTTCCGTCTAACAACTAATCCGGATAATAGGCATACTAGTGTAGACGAAATGCCATATAGTCCAACTAATTACACGTTTAAGGCCATTATCCGTCCTAGTGGAGACGTAGTCCTCGTGTGTCCCTGTGATGGCCTATTGATTTCACCTGTTGTACCTGCTCCTATTGTATCGTCCAACCTGCATCCTCCTGTGTCGCTCACCTGTTCCTCGTTGTTTCGTTACCCCTTTTCTGTGTGTGTATATAAGCTCCCAGTTTATTCTCAGCTTATTCTCTCCTTGTTGCGTCATGTTGATGTCAATCCCAGTGTGGTCGATATCTACTTCTGAAGCCCTCGTGTTTCTTGCATTCCCTGTTTGAGTGAGTTTTGATGCCTTTTATCTGATTCCCTGGCCTTCTGTTGATACTTTGTGCTTTTGTTAATTATCATTAAACCAATTTTGAGTTCACTGGTACCCGGCCTAGCCTCCTTGCCTTGGATTTGTTTCCCTGCTTTTGGGTCCACACCACTCTTCCGCCCTCGCTCCCTGAAAAAATATCAGTTATAAGAAGACGATGAATATCTAAATGTGAAGTCATGCGGAAGAACAGTTTAAAAATGTGTTTTTTGAGTTGGTGTTGGTGTTGGTGTTGGTGTTATACTTGAACAGTATTTAGTAAAATGTTATTTCAGGTATTGATCGACATACACAGTGTGAAAAATTATGGTAAAAATGCAACCCATCTTGATTCTAATTATTACAAATTGAAATGATGACAGATACCATTTGTTTGGGTCATCAAATATCCATCATAGCATACAATGTACAAAACAAACAAACAAACAAACACACCAAAAAACCCAGCAAATTTTACACACACACACACACACACACACACACACACACACACACACACACACACACACACACACACACACACACACACACACAAAAATAAATAAATATAAACAGGAAAAGCATCAAATAGCGTAAAAATGGTGTAGTGCTTTGGTTACCATGAATTTTACGATAGATTTTCATAGATTTTTTTAAACTATACTATAAAACAATTTTTGTGGGTAGTAATTATGATCCATATAAATTGTATAAGTTATGCTATAATTATTTAGGTACAGTGGGGCAAATAAGTATTTAGTCAACCACTAATTGTGCAAGTTCTCCCACTTGAAACTATTAGAGAGGCCTGTAATTGTTAACATGGGTAAACCTCAATCATAAGAGACAGAATGTGGAAAAAAACCCATAAAATCACATTGTTTGATTTTTAAAGAATTTATTTGCAAATAATGGTGGAAAATAAGTATTTGGTCGATACCAAAAGTTCATCTCAATACTTTGTTATGTACCCTTTGTTGGCAATAATGGAGGCCAAACGTTTTCTGTAACTCTTTACAAGCTTTTCACACACTGTTGCTGATATTTTGGCCCATTCCTCCATGCAGATCTCCTCTAGAGCAGTGATGTTTTGTTGCTGTCATTGTGCAACACGGACTTTCAACTCCCTCCTCACCCAGTGGCGTCAAAATGATAACAAGAACGGGGAGCAAAAATCCCACAACCACACGGGGGGACCTAGTGAATGACCTAGAGAGAGATGGGACCACAGTAACAAAGGCTACTATCAGTAACACAGTGCGCCGCCAGGGACTCAAATCCTGCACTGCCAGACGTGTCCCCCTGCTGAAGAAAGTACACGTCCAGGCCCGTCTGTGGTTCGCTAGAGAGCATTTGGATAATCCAGAAGAGGACTGGGAGAATGTGTTATGGTCGGATGAAACGAAAATAGAACTTTTTTGTTAAAACACAGGTTCTCGTGTTTGGAGGAAAAAGTATACTGAATTGCACCATACCCACTGTGAAGCATGGGGGTGGAAACATCATGCTTTGGGGCTGATTTTCTGCAAAGAGAACAGGATGGCTGATCTGTGTAAAGGAAAGAATGAATGGGGCCATGTATCGAGAGATTTTGAGTGAAAATCTCCTTCCATCAGCAAGGGCATTGAAGATGAGACGTGGCTGGGTCTTTCAGCATGACAATGATCCCAAACACACAGCCAGGGCAACAAAGGAGTGGCTTCGTAAGAAGTATTTCAAGGTCCTGGAGTGGCCTAGCCAGTCTCCAGGTCTCAACCCCATAGAAAATCTGCAGAGGGAGTTGAAAGTCCGTGTTGAACAACGACAGCCCCAAAACATCACTGCTCTAGAGGAGATCTGCATGGAGGCAAGGGCCAAAATACCAGTTTGTGAAGAGTTACAGAAAACGTTTGGCCTCCGTTATTGCCAACAAAGGGTACATAACAAAGTATTGAGATGAACTTTTGGTATTGACCAAGTACTTATTTTGCACCATGATTTGCAAATACATTTTTTAAAAATCAAACAATGTGATTTTCTGTTTTTTTTTCCACATTCGGTTTCTCATGGTTGAGGTTTAACCATGTTGACAAATACACTCCTGTCTAATATTTTCAAGTGGGAGAACTTGCACAATTCGTGGTTGACTAAATACTTATTTGACCCACTGTAAGCAAGTGAACTGAAATAAATTGGTAAAAAATGAACTCCCTTTGCCTAATTTTAATCAGCAAAAACTTCAACTAGAACAAACAAGTTACAATCTACCCAAAAATATTAGGTGTGTGCTCAAGTCTGCGCATGCGCCAACTCGTCTTCTTTGAAACTGAAAAGAAGAGTTTGATTTGCCGATACACTCTATCTTGGATGGGAACATCCAGTAGCAGTTATGTTTAAATTTATTGTTTCTTTTAAAATTGACGATGCGAAAACATTAACAAGCCTGGTATGCTGTGTGTTGGATTAAGAAGCCGCTATGGTAAAAATATTTGTATATTTTATTCCTGGGTTTCGACAGCCGTTCCTGATAGCTAGCTAACAATGCTCTTCAGAGCTTAGCAACATGAGTTGCTGGTAATAATGTGACTTAATTTGAACCAGTAACCTTATTTTCTAATTAACCTTTCAGGTATGGCGTACAGTACTGTCAAATGTTTCGCCCTTCAGTATAATTGAGTGGCACGTCCCTCCCCCAGTTCCTGACTGGAAGTACCTTAAACCCACCTGGAGCACACAGCCAGCAACAGCAAGCTAGCGATACTTTTTCTATTGAATGACGGTAGGCTGCAACTGTGGCATGTAAACACCCAATAATGACTATTAATAACCACAATTTATTAATAATTTAATTTTTAATAACCACATCTCGTATTAGTCAATATTTATTAAGAAAACACACATCAGCAAGCTATCCGATAGCCTGATAATGATCCTTATTTAATTCTGGTGTGTTGGAGGAGGGAGACGTGGAAAGCAGACTGCCCTCAAGGACCGGCATTGGTGACCCCTGCTCGTGTTCTTCATTCATTAGTTAATACTGTACTGTACTTAAACTCATACTATGAGGAAAAAATGTTTGCATGCAATTTAAGTTTTGCAGACAATTTGTTAAGTGTTTAATGAGCACACTGTCAATAAAACAGTTTCAAAACAAATGTTTCTCTTGTGTGGAATGACTTTAGGCTTTAGGGTAAAACAATCCTTATAATAATAATAATGAAGTTGATATTTTAATTAATATTTATCAAAAAAAACCTCCAATGAAATATACAATAAAATTCGCTACAATCGTGAGTAAATATTACTCAATTTTAATATGTATTATGTGATATCTGTTTCAAAAGGTTAAGTAAACCTTACCCAAATTATTTGAGTACCCTAATTTTTCGACTATGAGCCGCTACATTTTTCCTTGATTTGTATCCTGCAGCATATAGTCCAGTGTGGCTTATATGTTGATTTATTTGGGTTAGGTAACACCATATTTGACAGCGGCATCATGAGACATGACAATATCATGGGCATTACTGAACGCCTATGACGGATGTCATTAAGTGTTATCCGGCAAAATTTGTCACTAACTCCATTTATGTCCAGTTTGGATCTTTTACATCCATCCAAAAGTGAGATAATTTGCCAGATAACACTGAATGCCATCTGTTATAAGCATTAATGCTCATGACAGTGTCATGTCATAATTATGATGGTCTAATGACAGTCTTATGGCGCCACTGTAAAATAAAGTGTTACCACATAATTAATAAATCGATATTAATGAAACAACGGGAACCGTAAGTGAAGAAATAATTAGCACATACCATGAATTTAGATTTTCTGTAGCACAGCAATGCATGCTAGGAGGCATGTTGGACAACAACAGTGTTGACAGCAGGTGGCAGCAGAGGATGACTGTCTCCCTCATGGGAACCGTGATGGCCAAATGAAGCTTCTTGAAGCAATGAACCTTTGCAGCGAAATGGTTTACAGCTTCATGGTGGTTAATTTGGTCTTAACCCTTTAATGCCTGCAATATGAAGCAATTGTCAGAGAATTACAAAATATGAAAAATAAGGTCTTAATGAAACCTTTTTTTCAAATTTGTAAAAAAGAAAAAAATAATAATATGTGTAATGAGCGCTCTAATATCTATCACCCTTGCTAAATCCTGTTTTTTTTTCTAATGGAACCTGCAGATGCATGAGTTGACTTACGACCATTATTTATTTTTTTGGAGGAAAGATATTTCAAAATTCTGAATTAGTCTCAAAATCATGAAATTCTAAGTGTATCAAATGCGATACATTTGGCAAGAAGGGGTTAAAGTGTTACCTGTTAATATCTTTTTGGTGTAAATATCTTATAATACAGTGCAGGCTGGGGCTTATAGTCCAGTGCGGCTTATCTATTAACAAATGTCGTTTTCATGCCAAATTTGGTGGGTAGCGGCTTATAGTCAGGTGCGCCTTATAGTGTGAAAATTACGGTATATTATTGTTGAAACATTTAGGTAACATTTACTCAGTAAAATTGGTTAAATTTTACACTATCAAACTGAGTGTAGATTGTTACCGCAATTTTATTGGGTAAATTCTACAGGTTGTTTTTTTACAGTGTACTAACACTATGAAACACATTTTGTTCCCAGGTTCTGAGTCTGAGTTTGTTTCATTGCATTGATATATGAAAACACCTTTGTTCCCCCAAAATTTGGGGTTTGTAGTCACAACCTTGAAATTCTATTTTTCACGTTTTTACCTGATGTGCTTTCTAATGCTTTTGTGTTATGTGTATGTACATTTTCCTCCTTATTTTATTGACTTAGTTTGACCTGAAACAGAACGAAATGACATTTACCATGAATATTTTCCGCATAACAAGGACGTAAAATCACAAATTTTGAATATAGCCTCTAATTTTAGCTAATCCAAACTTGTATTTAATTTTTTTTTTTTTTTTTTTTTTTTTTTTTTTTGTAGCATGTAGTATAAATTTAACATGGTTATATTTTATACCGTAACTGACATGTAACCAGTCTTTATGTTGGAGACATCACATAACTCAGTCATTGTCCCTCTGCTCTAGTTGTGGTTAAAACCTAGACCTTTTATCTTTGCAGTCAAATGTGGTAAATACTGAACTACTGCAGACCAGTTAGGGTAGGTGCTTTTGGGTGTAAAAGATTATGAAAACATGACTCACTGAGAGCTTAAGAGTGTACTGGCAGGTGAAGATAGACTGTGCTGATGGCTCAGTAGTTAGCACACCTGCCTGCCTCAGCAAATAGCTGGGTTTCAAACTCTAGTTGGAGAAGGGGGGAGAGCAAGAAAGGGAACAGTGTAATGTCACTGTCATAAAACTGGTTAAAGATATGTGCCTTTTACAGTAATCTCAGGTAAAACAACATTTGCATATCACATAAATACTGTATATATAAAATAAAATCCATCAATTTTCAACACTGCTTATCCTTGTTAGGGTCGCTGGAGCTTATACTAGCTGACTTCAGTCGAAAGGCGGACTAGATCCTGAACTGCTGGCATACAGAGACAGACAACTACTGTATTCGTACTCACTATCACACTGCACCAGAGTGGGAATCGATCCCACCCTGCCTGTGCTGAAGTCAGGTGAATGTACAAAATTAGCAACACTATATGTGTAAAATAACATACATTTCTTTTTTGGTGGTTAGTTGTTAAATTGAAAATGGATGTTTTACAGCAATCACAGCTACCACTATTTTTACCGTGAATTCAAGTTTTTTGTTGTTGTTGTTGTTTTATTTTTGCAGTTTACGAGGCTTCAGACTGCCTCTACGTTGTTAACATTTTGTTCCTAAAATGTGAAGTAGTGCAAGTAAATTCTGCATACTGTACTTGCTCCGGCATGACAAGAACACATGCTGATTGACTTATAAATGTGTTAATCTTGAATATGAAATACACTATATATACTATATATTATATAACTGTGGGCAACTGCGGCCGCTGCTTGACTGGTGGTAGGACCCCGAAAGGACTCTGAGTTACCACAAGACACTTAGTAAGATTTGGTTTTCGTATTTCGGCAAAAGAAAATATGCAATGTTGATTTTTTTCTTAAGGTCCTTACAGAGTTATCCCTCGGCGGCAACAAGAGTGGGACTTAGTCATGAAGGCTCTGAAATAACGAGAACATGACAATGTACTCGACTTATGCGATTTCAACTTTATGATGTCGGTGTCTCAGGAGCCATTTTGTCTCCGTCGTTTTTTGTACAGTATCTTATTTTTTACTTTACTTTATTAATATGATGTGTTCTGTCCTCACTAAATGTTAAATTGTTCAACTTTACAGACTGCAAACAAGGCAATTGTGCTTTTTGAAGCTTAAAACAATAGCATTAAAACACTGGACACAAAACAATTGGTGTTTAAATGTCCAGCTTGTCTGATCTATATGTAAATTTAGTAGATTAAATTAGCCAAATTTGCCTAACAAAAGTCTGCTAGTTTGAATAATATGAATGCTAATATCTTTTCAATTCTCATAGCAAATCGCTCACACGTAATTCCACAAACTGTAGCTTTAGATTTAATTTCAAATGTATACACAAACATATATTACAGTGCTGGCCAAAAGTATTGGCACCCCTGCAATTCTGTCAGATAATGCTCAATTTCTCCCAGAAAAGGATTGCAATTACAAATGCTTTGGTAGTAATACCTTCATTTAATTTGTTTGCAATTAAAAAACACAAAAGAGAATAATTAAAAAAAAAAAAAAAAAAAAAAGATCATTTTACACAAAATTCAGGTCTTTGGAGATGGACTTGTAGCATTAAGATTGCCCATGCTTCCACACAACCTTTCTTCTCAAATTCTCAGACAGTTCTTTGGTTTTCTTTCATCTCTCCATGCTCAATGTGGTACACACAAGGACACAAGACAAAGGTTGAGTCAACTTTAATCCTTTTTAACAGGCTGCAAGTGTGATTTAGTTATTGTCACCACCTGTTATGTGCCACAGGTAACTAACAGGCGCTGTTAATTACACAAATTAGAGAAGCATCACGTTATTTTTCAAACGGTGCCAATACTTTTGTCCGGCCCATTTATAGAGTTTTGTGTAAAATGATAATGATTTTTAAAAAATCCATTCTCTTTTGTGTTTTTTTTTTTTTTTTTTATTGCAAGCGAAATAAATGAAGATATTACTACTAATGCATTTGTAATTCCAATCATTTTCTGGGAGAAATTGAGCATTATCTGACAGAACTGCAGGGGTGCCAATACTTTTGGCCAGCACTGTAGCTGACACAACCTACAGGCTTATGTGGGCCAAACCAGAGCGCAGCTATCCTTTATCCATGTCAGACGTCTGAGTCTGCTTCTCAGTCATGCAAGGCGACAGTCCAGCCAGACCCAGTGCTGCCACCAGCGGGCAGTGTATCCTTCATCATTAAACAAAATACATACTTCTGGACTCTTTGGATAATTAAATTGGTGTACTTAAAGGGTTAAATCCGACTTACGTGTAAATTCGGGTTACGTGCCAGCGTAGGACCGGAACTCAATCATAACCCGGGAATACCTGTATTTATGTGTGCGACCAGCTTAATATACGAGAATAACGTGTGTTTTCACCAACCCAGCCTATTTAGTAGGTGAGACTGACACAATGGTAGAAAACACAACAATCAGACGAAAGTGGCAAAACGCTTTCCACTCGAGGGGCATGGCGAATGGTGGTTACGGCCGCAGTATGGGGAAATTTGTTTGCGTGTAAAACGTAGTGAGTCGCTGTGAAAAAACTTGAGAAAACAACACTGCAGCCCCATCTCTACATGTTTTATGTGATGCTGAGTGGCGGCTGCATGGGGAGCTGTTGTCAGTGGCTACTTCTGTGGCACTCAACTCATCGCCAGCCACCATTCAACTGCTGCTCACTCAAGCTTTACGTTATTATACAAGATGGTCGCATCAAGTTTCCTCACAGCCAAAACTGTCTATGTGATAAAGTTATGTGTTTGTAGATTTACTTTACCACCGCCTAATCACACCGACATAGAAAATGGTCACATGCGCTATCACATGCGCTATTCTCTACAGTACCACTGGTAATGGTAGCATTGTACCTAAACACTACACCAAACTATTGCACTTAAACCCTGTTTCTTCGGAATCAATAAAGTTAAATTCAATGCTTGTGGTGGAAGCTTAAGTACCGTATTTTTCGACTATAAGTCGCAGTTTTTTCATAGTTTGGCTGGGGGTGCGACTTATATTCAGGAGCGACTTATGTGTAAAATTATTAACAAATTATGATATCATTTCACATGTTATTTTGGTGTTTTGGAGTGACACTGATGGTTTGGTAAACTTGTTAGAATGTTGTTTATGCTATAGGTATTGGAATAACTCTTACTAGCTATGGCCACGTTCGCGTTCTGCCTTTGGCAATGTGTGTTCAATTGTATTATTGAGTTTTTTATATTGAAAAGCATGCTTTTAGTTTGTGGCAGTTTCACGCCTAAGTGGGGGCGCACTTGCACTTGTTTACGCGAAGAAGAGCGCTCACACGCCAGAAGAAGACGGACAGCTACGCAGAGTCTGAGCGAGTGGGCGAGAGAGACAGAAACACGGCTGCAAACCGACGTTCATTGCTTATGCTTGTAAAATATCTCTACAGAGGCAACTCCTGTGTGTATCATCTTTTCTGTTATTGTGTGTTTTCCATCCGCGATCGGACACTTAGAGCCAGTTGTGTGGTTGTTTGAACGATGTGCTAATGTTAGCAAACGCATGCTAACCATTTGTGTCATTGCTGTAATAGCAGCTAATTATCATTTATTTACGTTAATGCGAACCTGTTTGGTATCGAGGACGAAATTGATTAGTATTACTTCTATTTTTAGTTTCATTCTTCAAATGATGGTGTCATTACGACAGCCAAAATAAAGTCAGCAAATTATACGGATGTCAAGCATCGTCATTTGGGAGTTTAGCTCGCTGTATAGCCAGGACCGAGCCGTAGCGTTCTGGTGAGGACAGTATATTCGCATTTCGTTGTTCATGCATCATGTAACATTATCGTACTGTACACTTATTCAGCATGTTGTTCTCTATTGTATTTTTAAAATTGCTTTTCAAGATGACATATTTGTTCTACGTGTTGGATTTTATCAAGTAAATTTCCCCCCAAAATGCAACTTATACTCCGGTGCGACTTATATATGTTTTTTTCCTCTTCTTCGAGCATTTTATGGCTGGTGGGACTTATACTCAGGTGCGACTTATAGTCCGAAAAATACGGTACCATAGTATAGGTATGTGTACATTTTAGTGCACAAGCATGAGCGAACCGTTCGCAGTGGCAAGCCGAAAATACCTTAATTCACAGTCAGCAAACACGAAAACATACAAACACGCAAAAAGCAAAAGTATTGACTATATACAGGTAATATGTTTTATATATATTTTTTTGACAATTGAATAGCATCAATATTGAAAAACAAATCAAACAGTTATTTAAAGAGCAGCTCTTTATTCTTTTTTTCCCACTATTGCTCATAAATGGCAAACTGTTGCTATTTCTTTGGTAATATTAACAATTTGCTTTTATTATTATTTATTTTTACAGGAACAGATCCAAAATGGGAGCATTTTACACAGATAGATATGGGTGTTGGCATTGGCCTTTGAAAATCCCATATCATGACATCTCTACAAACCTCACAAACATGCACTGACAGAAAGCACTAGTTTTGCATTCATTGTTTTCACTCCATGGTCTCTCAATTTATTTGCTTGGAAGACGAGTGGAAGCTTATCTCTTTAGTTACAGTGGCTGCTCAAAGGGGGCTAAATGCTAATAGCTGCGTCGAGCCAACTCACTCACTCACCGAACATGTTGTTTCTAGTAGCAAGAGAAGAGCCTTGCATCAACACAATTTCCAACTTCCGGTTTCAGTTATGCTATTTGGTAAAAAAGGGTTTTGGGCTGAAATCAAAACATTTTTAGTCACATTTCGGCCAAATCTTTCAGCCGCTGAATTTTCAGTGCATCTCTAGTATAAATATAATTACAGTTTTCTTTTAAATAACCTAATAAGCATAGTAAAAAGCGAAACCATCCTGTGTGTTTGTGTGGTCAAAGTTGAATATAAATTGGTAGATACAGGGGTGACCCCAAGAATGGCTAAATTATCAGATGACAGGCAGCAATGTATTCCGCTTTCAAATTTGGAATGTAATTTTAAACGGCGCAGAATACTCAATGCAAAATCAGTAAATCCACGTAACAAGTGTCACGTCCTTTACTGTTACCGGGCTCCGTGTGGGATCATTGCCTCTGCCTTTGGGCTTGACACAATTTTTAATTTTTTTATTTTAGAAATCAATTGAGTTGACTTTTTTCCCCTTCCTGGACACAACCCTTAATTTTTATTGCACTTTCTTTAGTCATTTCAGCATTAAAGTTGGGCACCAGTTTAACAAAAACAGTAGCATTACGTAAAGAAGATTTCATTAGAGAGTCGACAAGCAGAAGACGTTCATTCTAGAAAAATAGCATGGAAAACGTCTCAAAATGCCACAAAGAATGGTCAGATTTTCTTTTGGCAAATGGGAAGTTAACATTTTATCAGCTGGTAAGGGCCAATTTCTCAACAGTACAGGACAGTACAATACACTACTGTACAGTTTTTAGAACATGAGCGTATCTATCTGTATCTATGGTGCTAAATCTTCAATGGTTATTTGAAGAATTGTTAGTGATATACACACCTGTGCACTTGCACGGGTAGTTTTTTTTTTTTTTTTTCAATTAAAAGAAAAAAAGCCATTATTTTTAAGGGAATTTTTTAAGAGGATTTTGAAAATGAAGTGTTGGGGATCACAGATCAGGGCACGTTTAAAGTCTTAATACAGGCCATACCAGACGACTGGATCCAATGTATAGAATCACTGAATTTAAAGTTCAAACTGTAATGTTACGTTCATGTATTTTTTATTTTTATTTTTTCAAATAAACAACACTCATAGTATACAGTACCTCAACATACAATCGCTTCGACACACGATCTTTACGACATCTGACGTAAAATTTGACTCGCCATTTGTTTCTACATCCGACAACATGCTCGAAGTACGACGATTTATGACAGGGCCGCAGTTTCTTTGTTTTCCCACGAGATGGACGCATGGCTGATTTTCTTTTGAGAGAAATCAGCGTAGGTTCCAAGATTGTTAGTCCAGGTGAGAAAAAAGGGAAAAGGTGACGCTTACCATTGAAATCAAAATGAAGATGGAAATGATGTTTTGGGGCTGTTATTGGGCAACACGGACTTTCAACTCCCTCCTCACCCCGTGGCGTCAAAATGAAAACAAGAACGGGGAGCAAAAATCCCAGAACCATATGGGGGGACCAAGTGAATGACCTACAGAGAGCTGGGAACATAGTAACAAAGGCTACTATCAGTAACACAATGCGCCGCCAGGGACTCAAATCCTGCACTGCCAGATGTGTCCCCCTGCTGAAGAAAGTACACGTCCAGGCCCGTCTGCGGTTCGCTAGAGAGCATTTGGATGATCCAGAAGAGGACTTGGAGAATGTGTTATGGTCAGATGAAACCAAAATATAACCTTTTGGTAGAAACACAGGTTCTCTTATTTGGAGGAAAAAGTATACTGAATTGCACCATACCCACTGTGAAGCATGCGGGTGGAAACATCATGCTTTGGGGCTGTTTTTCTGCAAAGGGACCAGGATGACTGATCTGTGTAAAGGAAAGAATGAATGGGGCCATGTATTGAGAGATTTTGAGTGAAAATCTCCTTCCATCAGCAAGGGCATTGAAGATGAGACGTGGCTGGGTCTTTCAGCATGACAATGATCCCAAACACACAGCCAGGGCAACAAAGGAGTGGCTTCGTAAGAAGCATTTCAAGGTCCTGGAGTGGCCTAGCCAGTCTCCAGGTCTCAACCCCATAGAAAATCTGCGGAGGGAGTTGAAAGTCCGTGTTGCCCAACGACAGCCCCAAAACATCACTGCTCTAGAGGAGATCTGCATGGAGGAATGGGTCAAAATACCAGCAACAGTGTGTGAAAAGCTTGTGAAGAGTTACAGAAAACGTTTGGCCTTCGTTATTGCCAACAAAGGGTACATAACAAAGTATTGAGATGAACTTTTGGTATTGACGAAATACTTATTTTCCACCATGATTTGCAAATAAATTATTTAAAAATCAAACAATGTGATTTACTGTTTTTTTTTTCCCCCACTTTCTGTCTCTCATGGTTGAGGTTTAACCATGTTGACAATTACAGGCCTCGTTAATATTTTCAAGTGGGAGAACTTTTAATGGTTTTTAGTGGTTGACTAAATACTTATTTGCCCCACTGTATGTACTCTATTTGAGTAGCAAATTTCAGATGTATTATTCTTTTAAGCGCATTGCAGTTCGATTTGATGTTCAAAATTGCTATTTCTTTTCAACTTTTTGGTGCTGTCTCTTTTTAATTGAATCATTGCTCTTTTTTTAATTTCCAGATTGAAACACAGTGTAATAGTGTGTTATATTGTCTTACAATCATACAAACGCATATGACATCCTACACTACTGTATATATCAATGTCGGTCATTGTTGTAGTGCTCTGAGAGATTTTTTTTTTTTTTTTTCATATGGTTCTTCATGGAAGACGTTTGAGAATGACCCATATGGGAAATTAAACCATACAAATTGGCATACAGTATGATGACGTTCTTTTCTGCTATTCCTAATAAAAAATTTGAATGCAATTTTCCCATCTCCCACTTTTCTGCTATTCGTTCTTCACCATTCCCCTTTATTTTGCCAATTAGCCCATTTTATCCTCCTCTTCCTCTTCCTCTTCCTCTACTTTTCTTCCTCTAGTCCTGCATGCCTCAGCAGCTTCTCCTTCCTGTCTGTCTGTCTGTGTTGGCATGAGCCTCACTGGCTCACCCCCCGCCCGCCCGCACTTTATGCTGATTGGACCAGCTGTTCCACTTAAATTCACCATGGCAACCACAACCTGTTGCCAAGCAACCGTGCTCCTCTCTCTGATTCCCGCCAGTGTTCTCCACAGGCAGAAGGAGAAGGAAGGAGATAGAAAATTCCCTCAGATTGTGGTGTGTGTGCATGGGTATGTTTGGCTGCTCATCTGTGATTCACAAAGAAATGTGTTGAGTGTACTGATGAGATAATACCAAACCAAATACATTCACATACAAGCTAGCGGGAGCTCAGAAAAGGTTAGAAGGTAGAGATGTTTGAGCGAAAGGACAATTTTTTTTTGCATTTGCATGTCAAATGAAAGTGCGGGATTGTGTGCGTGCACGTACATTTCTCGTCTTGTTGACTGGACTCGTTCTCTCGGGCGTGATGAAGCGACACTACATGCAAGCCTATGCTAAAGAATTCATGGTGCTACAGCTCTCAGAGGCCCCACTGTCAGTGTTGCCTCATGGCACAAGCATACTAATCAGAGACACTTGATGTTGGCGCTCACGCACACACACGCGTACAAAGGCAAATACGCATGCTTGCTGTCCACCTCTTTTAACTTAAAGATTAGTGATGCTAATGGACTTTTCGTGCAGCCTGGGAAACAGTCCCAAGGTCGGATAATCCCATTGCTCATCCCAGCAGATTAAGACTAAAGTTTCCAGGTTTGCTCTCAACTAAGGTCACCGAGTGCAAGAATAAAAAGACACGTACAGAGGTGTGCTTTTGCTACATCACTGTAAAAAATGATATGTCTACTCTTTATAGTCTGTTAAAAAATACACTATATTATGGGCTACTCTAGGATTTTCATCTGTAGGAAATCAAAGTTATGAATGCATTGTAAAATTTGTGGTAAAATATTTTATTTAAAGCAAAGCCTCATGCAGACCGAAGATGTTATACACTACATTATATGCAATTTAAAATTTTAATCTAAATTACCATGAAGACTGGGAAAATAACAGTTTGTTGCCTGTCACCGTCTCTTGAATGAAATTGAAATACAGTGGTACCTCACCATATGATCGCTTTGACACACGATCTTTTCGATTTCCGACGTAAAATTTGACTCGCCATTTGTTTCTGCATCCGACGACATGCTCGAAATACGACGATTTAAGACAGCGCCGCAGTTTACTTGTTTTTCCGCAACAGCAGATTTTCTTGCATGAGAAATCAACATGGGTTCCAACAATGTTAGTGCAGGTAGTGAATAAAGGTAAAAGGTGAGGCTTACCCTTGAAAAGAAGATAGATGATAGAAAAATATGAGCGTGGGGTGCGAATCCGTGAACTGGCCCAAAATTACGGCCGTAGGTGAGCTATGATCTTGGTGGTCCTCCTCCGTTCACCAATCTTTATAAATTAAGGTGACAATTATTATTATTGTAACATCGCCAAAGAAATTGCCAGTTTCTTAGGTTTTTGATAATTTATTTCAGAACTTGTACAACACAACACCAATTGTCCCTTGCAGCTGAACAAATGAAGAGAAAGTCACTCTGACACGTCTGCCACATTAGAACCCGATTCGTCACATTATTACAGGTATTATTATTATTATTACTATCATATTATTATTCCGATTTTTATTTATAATTTATTTGTTTTGCTCTGTGTAATTGCTATTTGCAATAGTACCAGCCGTATTTATTAAGTATTTAGTGTAGGTTTTCGGGCTGTGGAACAAATTAATGGAATTATAATGAATTCTTATGGGAAAATCCTCAACATACGACCATTTCGATTTACAAACAGGGTCCTGGAACAAATTAACTTTGTATGTAGAGGTACCACTGTATCTCAACGTAAGCCATTTAAAAATATCTCTTTCTCATATGTATTATATTGCTCTTTATTCCAACTAAAGAAAATAGGCATTCTTGAAGAAAAACAACAAATAGGACCAAGACACTTAATTCAGATGTGTATTTGGATTTTCATATAATTGTTGCCTGAACACATTACAAAAGGTCATTGTTTCACAAGTCGCAAAGTTTACAGTAAGTTCAATCATTATATCTAATTTTATGTTTTTTTTTTGTTGTTTTTTTTTGAAAAATCTTTTTTTTGCACAAAGTACCAACATACTATTTGCATATATTCTACATGGCTAAATGTACTTAAGGTGCCCTAGATGGCATCTTAAACAATTTTGCCAACAATGTCCGTCCTGAAGCTACTGATATGGACGGAGTAGTTCAATGATCATTACAGTTGACTCACCCCTGCAGATCCAGCAAAAATTGTTGCAAAAAAGAAAAGTAGAAAAGTCATATAAACATTGTGTCATTATTTCATTGAATTTCTTTACTCTTTATCCTCACGAGGTTTGCAAGATATTTGATCCTAACCAAGCTAGGAGGAAACCGGAATACCCATGAACATGCAAACTTCACACAGAAAGGCCTATGTACGGGATCGGACTCTTGATCTCAGAACTGTGAGGTGGCTTGCTGACCATTAGTCATTTTGTCACCAACATTGCTGGTTATGTTGCATAAACTGTCTCTAGGTGTGTTTGGGTGATTTTTTTCCCTCTCTTGTTAAAATATGGTTTTCCAATGTACCTTTGTAGTACTGCCGGCAAAACTGCTTCCAATTTGAATTATGTCAAATTTGTAAGAGACATTCATTAGTAGTAGACAGCCAGGGGTTGCGTTAACCGAATATTTTCCGTCGTTGACCGGTTTTTTAAAACGGTGGCGGAAAAAACTGAAGTCCGTCCGTCATTTTGACAGGTTGCAATTCACACCCCAGACCACAGGGTGGCGAGTGAGCATATTAATTAGCTATTGTCTCTCTTAATGCATGACGTCATTGGCTATTCTGTCAGAATATTGTAGCGTCACCGGGGTCCGGCGGCGGCACCGTGATTGACACATCAACGCGAGGTTCTTATTGGTGCACCCGGTGTGCCAGCGCGTCATCCAATTGGTGGACTAGATTGCCACCTGTGTATAGACCCCAATCACATGATGTCACAACTCCGCCCCCCTGACTGGAGCCGCCATATTGTGTGTCAGCTCGTCGTGTTTACACATTACCGCTACGTACATGCCGTGTTTTTCTGCTCGTTAACATTAATAATCAAAATGGTGAAGGCGTGTGTGGCGGTTGGTTGCAGTAACAGAGAAGATAGACGGAGAGACTTGAAGTTCTACCGTATTCTGAGAGACCCAAAGAGGAGAGCGAGATGGACTGCTGTAATTCGACAAGAAATCTGGGCACCAAACGATCACTGCAGACTATGTAGTAGACATTTTATATCTGGTAAGATGCATTTAATATATATTTAGAAGATTTTGGGCTGACAACCACAATTAAGATCATTGTGTGACGTTGGTGATTGGGGTCTATATCGTTGCCTCTTTTTCTTTGGGGGTGGAGTTGTTGTTTTGTTGGTGTTGTTGGCAGTAAGCAGAGTAAAAAGAGGGAGAAAAATACCACGACTTCCGTGTCTAATTTTTCGCCGCCAAGCAAGCGTTACAATATTAATTAAAAATGAATGAAAACTAAATACTATTGAATATGTCATCATTATCATTTTAAAAATTTAAGTGACGGGTAAAAATAGATTATGACCGGATTTTTATGACCCTGTCAGTCAAAATGACAGACAACGAAAATGTCTAGTGCAACCTCTGTAGACAGCATACACAGTTGTGCTGCTCATCCCACAAATGCATGTGACTTAACAAAAATAAAAAAAGAGCATCACTTCATGTCTCATTTATTACTGCTGCTTAAGAGAGCATTTTATATTACAGATGAAACAGCACAATGTTTAATTGATACACAGTGACCCACCACAAACGTTCTACAATGTGGTTTCTATTGCAGCAATAATAAGGTTTTTGAATATATGTCAATTCTTAGGTTAAATTTGTGTAAATTTTTAATTTGTGAAACAAATATGCAACTAAATTCTTTAGTGTAAAGTGAATTTGAAATATTTTAACTTTGGGATTAAAGACTAATTGTACAGGAGCAATAAGACTTAGTGGGAGACCCCTTGACTTCTCATTCATATTCATGACAGATTTTATGTCATGATGATTCTGAAAGCCTTATGACACTGCCATAAGAAGCATTCAAATAAACAGTAACCAAACTCTCTCCCTGTTTTATTTATTTCATTTACTCTGGTGCTTCTGTGAACGCTATGTTAACTATGCTACTCGGCAGTATTAACACTTGTTACACCTCGCATCTATTAGGTCTTATATTTGTCTACATGAAACACACTTGCCACTGACACACCCACACGTCCTACGGCTAATTAGAGCTAAGTCTTTAAATTTAAAACATTAAATATTTCAATTTGATTCAGTTAGCCACATATCAATTGCTTTAAAAGGGGACAATATGGGCATTTTCAAAACAAATCATCTTGCAAATCTGATAAAATGTTATGAAAAATAAAAATAATTCTGTAATACTACATAACATATTGTACTGTAATACAATAATGAAGTCCAGTGCTATTTTGCTAATAAAAACATTAAAAGTCCTCAATTTATTAATTGCATTTATATGCAATTAGTTAGAGATAATTTGAGTTGTAATTTTATGAGTTATGTGAGTGGTAAAGGCACAAAGTAAACTCATATCTGCTGTCATCACTGCTGTACTTTATTGCTATCATGAGAGACATGACAATGTCAACAAATAGTGTTATTTTGTAAATATGCTAAGTGAAGAAAATCAGGAGAATAAAATATAAAAGAAGAAGTGGTAGGTGAAACATTGCATCAGATGAATTCTGCTCTGCACCCGCCGTGTTCTATCATCACCTACTGGATGCACAAGCACACGTGAGTGTTCTTACACCAAAGGCCAAGCAATTTCTTTTTTGTGTGTTCTTTGAGTGGCTTGACACGCGCACCACACTCCTTTCTTGCTGGTACACACTTTCTTTAGTTTCACAGAACAGTAAGTAAGCATAACATCTTATCTCCTGCTGTGTGTTTTGTTTGCTCTATAAATGCTAAATACCTGCATGTATAATAAACTGGCAACAAATTTTTGATTATTCATACTTTGAGTGATTTATATCTTTAAATTTACCATTGAAGACAAAGGGTCAGAAATGTTTGAGGGATTGTGGTAGCGATCTACTTCAACACACAGGTGCAGAGGCGCACATACAGCATCTCTAAAAGCAAAGGACCTTGTTACAAGTCATTTGCATGATGGTACATGAATTGTCCATTTAGGAATAAGATAAAGGGAAAGAAGGCAAGGCTCTCTTGGTGATTGAAACAGCTTTCCTGAGAGCCTGCCATTTACCCCCCTCATGATTTAAAGCAACCCTAGGCCCCTCGTGTCCGTTTAGGCCCCACGATCCAAACTATTTATTTTGGAAGGTTAAGCTCCAAACATGAACAACTGCCCTCTGGCCCTGGAGAAAAAATTGGACAGTTGAAGACTACCCTTTAAAAAGTCTGGCAATTTATTATTGTTATTTTATATATATATATATATATATATATAGTTTTGTTTTGTTTTGCAACATTAAAATTGTTTTTTAAAGTCGTTTTGTCTAATGGATCTCCTATATAAGTAATGCTCTTTAATTAATTGCATTAAAAGATAATGTGTCATTACAGTTTGATGCTGTGGCACACGCATATATTACACAATGTTTACTTACCATAATCTGATATGTTGTTGATATCTCACTGATAATAAATGATGAGTTAAATGGAACCTTTTGCAGATTTTCTGTATGTTTAAGCAATCAAGAATTATTATTATTATTAATCTCATAATGACGAACAACTCTGTTCTTTTCAAGGATATGGTCCAATATCAATACAAAGTGCCCCATCAAAATCAATCAGGCTTCATCAAAATGTTAAAGCAAGCTTTTTGTCCGTCTTCAATCGAAGCTGAAACTGACTTGTTGCAGAATGAGAATTTACTTTTCCTGTAAGTTACGCAACTGTCATCATGTTACAGTTTGTCGAATCATTACACAGTCTTAATCTAAGCAATGTCTTCACAAAATGCTAAAGTAAGCCAAAAATGTCCATCCAGACATTGCTCACTCTGTCTCTCAGCCCATATATTTCTGCAGTTTGATTAATTTATCAAAGAAAAGAACAAGTGATAGCTTGACCAATGAGAATTATATTTGCTTTTTTGGGGGTAAAATTGTGAAGTCTCAAAAGCCACTTTCAGATATGCAAGTCCAGTAATATGATGGTATGGTGGTGGTTCATGCTTATGTGTGAAAAGGATCTGCCGGCATGCTGTATTCCAAATAAGGCGGGAATTCACAGTAAAGTGACCTTGTCAAAGTTCTGGTACATTTGCGGTAGTTGTTGTTTTCTGAATACGGTACACAAGAAAGCCCGCCCGTCTCATCAGACCATAGGACATGGTTCCAGTAATCCATGTGCTTTCTTAACATGTCTTTAGCAAACTGTTTACGGGCTTTCTTGTGTACCGTCTTCAGAAGAGGCTTCCTCCTATGGTGACAGCCATGCACACCAATTTGATGTGGAATGCGGCGTATGGTCTGAGCACTAATAGGCTGACCCCCCCCCCCCCCCCCCCCCTCTTCAATCTCTGCAGCAATGCAATGCTGACAGCACTCCTGTAACGAATCACATGACATTTTGGAGGGAAAATGGCAAGCAGTACTCAATTTGGACATTTAGGGATGTACATATTTACTAAGGGGTGTACTCAGTTTTGTTGCCATGGGTTTAGATATTAATGGCTATAGTTTGAGTTATTTTGAGGGGAAAATAAATTAGCTCTATTATATAAGCTGCACACAGACTACTTTTCATTATGTCAAAGTGTCATTTTGTCAGTGTTGTCCCAAGAAAATATATACTTAAATATCTGCAGAAATGCGATGGGGGGTACTCACTTTTGTGATACGCTGTACATACTGTGAGCCAGTGCTGCATGACTCACCGCTTGTTAGAGGTGTGTGCCAAGGTGCTGGATTACAGTTTGCCACTGACCGGCAGTGATTTGTGCATAGTTACACAAAGCCCACATAACATAAAACACATAGCCACGCAACGGAAGATGTATTTTACTAACAAGGAGTTTTAACCACCAGAAAAAAATTGCTAGAACTTCAGTGGGCCCTTGGTGGAGTTTAATCCGACCGTAATGCATCTGTTATCGGCCACTACTGCAAGCAGCTCTGCTTGCCTGCGACTCTGCGTCACTGTTCGCGACCAGACGTACAGTACGTCTTACCATGTGCTACTAGGCAAAGCTTAAATAATGGGGGTTCGGGGGCTACAACTTGTTGGCATAGTTTGATGATGAAGTAAATAAAGAATTTGCAACTGCCCTGGAAATTTGCCACATCATCAGGGGTCTCCAAACCGATCCTCAAAAACTGCTGTGGGTCCTGGTTTTTCATACTGATTGAGCACAGACAGTTTAACCAATGAGGTTCCTGCTAAAACAAGCAGTACCTGACTGTAATCAACTGATTACACTTGTAAGACACCAGATTGGTGAAAAGATTCTTGTTTTGTTAGAATAAAAGCCTGCACCTACAGCGGCCCTATGTGGAATAGTTTGGAGACCCCTGATGTACATTATTTTTTTAATAGAAAACTCATCAAAACTGTATTCATAAGAAATTTATCCTGGTGCAAATATTTCTTCCCCAATATTCCCCCACCCCCAATAATCTGTCTGAATCAATTTTTGATGGACCCCCCTCCCTTCTGTAAGAGATGGTGGAAATGATGTGACTCCTGGTGAGGGCTTCAGTGTTAGGGAGGAGGATTATTTTGAAAAATGGGGCAGGAGGGTTCAGATCCAAACGGAGGGCTCGGCTTTGCTTGAAGATAGCCTCAAGTGATACTTTGATTGCTGTGGCAGTTTATCTTTATTATAAAATTCCATAATGGAAAATCGACCCTGTCTTCTAAGCTCAGGACCTTATCTGGTCTGGATGAAAGTGTGTGTGTGTGTGCGTGGGTGTGCGTGTGTGTGCGTGTGTGTGTGTGTGTGTGTGTGTGTGACCTCAAAGGTCTATCTGAGACTGTTCAATATATATATATATACTGGACTGTCTCAGAAAATTAGAATACACAATATTCTAATTTTCTGAGACAGTCCTGTACATTAATCCACCATTTAAAGCAGGGGTGTCCAAACTTTTTGCAAAGGGGACCAGATTTGGCGTGGTAAAAATGTGGGGGGCCGACCTTGGCTGACGTCCTTTACATAGAACAATATACAGGACTGTCTCAGAAAATTAGAATATTGTGTATTCTAATTTTCTGAGACAGTCCAGTATATATATATATATATATATATATATATATATATATATATATATATATATATATATATATATAAAGAAACGGCAAAGACAAGTGCTAGAACTGAGTATAACTTTCTGGCAGATTTTTGTTTTGTTGTGTTCTGAGGCTTGGAGCTCTCACTGAGAAACTGTTGCTAAATTCTTTGCTTTGCAGGCCATCGTGAACAATGCTGCTGTTAGCCCGCTGCATTGATTCAGCGCCTGGTGGGCCCCGATGACAGGGGGCCTTCCATTTACCCACCAGTATGGACAATGGCAGGCTGGGGCCATGTTGCCGTCGCTGCAGCCTGCCCCTCTTTTGTCCACACGGATGCCTGAAGCTCCAGTGACAGATGGCTGCAATGCACTGCCATATTTGTTACCTTTTCCAGTGACGTTCACTGTGTACTCTTTCTGGGGACGACCACAGAGAGACGGCAGCTGTCCATCCTTCTTTCATGCCGCCTTGCAAGGACACACGTGCACACACATGCACACAATGCATGATCCAATATCAGCTCAGCCTTTTCAGGCAACATCATGTTTTGTTAAGTCAAATCTCACTGGATTGAAAATTTTATGATGGAGAAAAATTCAGAGAATTCTGAGTGTTCTATTTGTAGCTTTTGTTATTTTGGGATTATTGGGCGTGTATTTTTGCTGAAACCATGCTTTGTTCTTAGAGAAAAAGGGATGTATTCTTTCATATTGACATCAAGTCCTTCCCAAAGGAGGGCAGTAAAATAATCAGAACTTGCATAAGCCATCTTTTCATAGTGACAGCCTTTCAGCTTCCCTCCGGCATGCATTGTTTAGTTCTTTGAAATGGATTCTTAATTGTCAAAAAAGTGAAGAAACAAGACTATTTGTCAAAGGAAGTTCTCAGTGTTAAAACTGCGTGCATTGTTGCTAGAATGCTGAACATAGAAAAAGGATTCTCTCTTGCCTGTGAAGGAATGCCATAACAACAGTAAAATTGTATATACAGTGGGGCAAATAAGTATTTAGTTAACCACCAATTGTGCAAGTTCTCCTACTTGAAAAGATTAGAGAGGCCTGTAACTGTCAACATGGGTAAACCTCAACCATGAGCGACAGAATGTGGGGGAAAAAAAACAGAAAACCACATTGTTTGATTTTTAAAGAATAAAAAACACCTGTCCACAATCTCAGTCAGTCACACTCCAAACTCCACTATGGCCAAGACCAAAGAGCTGTCAAAGGACACCAGAGACAAAATTGTAGACCTACACCAGGCTGGGAAGACTGAATCTTCAATAGGTAAAACGCTTGGTGTAAAGAAATCAACTGTGGGAGCAATTATCTGAAAATGGAAGACATACAAGAACACTGATAATCTCCCTCAATCTGGGGCTCCATACAAGATTTCACCCCGTGGCGTCAAAATGATAACAAGAACAGTGAGCAAAAATCCCAGAACCACACGGGGGGACCTAGTGAATGACCTACAGAGAGCTGGGACCACAGTAACAAAGGCTACTATCAGTAACACAATGCACCGCCAGGGACTCAAATCCTGTACTGCCAGACGTGTCCCCCTGGTGAAGAAAGTACACGTCCAGGCCCGTCTGCGGTTCGCTAGAGAGCATTTGGATGATCCAGAAGAGGACTGGGAGAATGTGTTATGGTCAGATGAAACCAAAATAGAACTTCTGGTAGAAACACAGGTTCTCGTGTTTGGAGGAGAAAGAATACTGAATCGCATCCGAAGAAAACCATACCCACTGTGAATCATGGGAGTGGAAACATCATGCTTTGGGGCTGTTTTTCTGCAATGGGACCAGGACGACTGATCTGTGTAAAGCAGGGGTGTCCAAACTTTTTGCAAAGGGGGCCAGATTTGGTGTGGTAAACATGTGGGGGGCCAACCTTGGCTGACGTCCTTAATGTTGAACAGTATATTTAAGCAAATTTTAGCGAGTCATTGTGTGCGTCACATTTGCTTTATTATTATTTTTTTAATTAATAATTTCAACAATCTCGCAACTAGCCTTTGTGGCTAGGCTTTCGACTCTCGGGCTCTTGCGAAACACTGCTGCTGTAACATTAAACTAGCTTCAAGTTGATTCAATTTCTCGCTACGTATCTTCCCTGTAATCTTGTCGTACATGTCAGCGTGTCTTGTTTGGTAAAATCACCATACATATAACTCTTTAAAAACAGCGACTGTCTCTTTGCAAATGAGGCAGACACAGTTGTTGCGTATTTTAGTGAAGAAATAGTCCAATTTCCACCTTTCCTATCCTTGAAGCGTCGGCCGTCACAGTCAACTTTCTTTTTTTTGTTGATTGTCGCCATTTTAGAAAATTGGGAGTAAAAGGTCACACAGGGTAATGTTGCTTAGAGTGATGTTGCTTTTTAGTTGATAAATAAGGAGCAGCATTTAGTGTGTAAGGTACCTCATATGCTGGTAGCAGTACTGCTGACCAATTTATTAAGTCTGTGTGCAGGCCAGACGTTATTGATTTTATGACAGAGGCTGGGGGCCGGATGAAATTTGACCACGGGCCGCATTTGGCCTCCGGGCCGGACTTTGGACATGTCTGGTGTAAAGGAAAGAATGAATGGTGCCATGTATCGAGAGATTTTGAGTGAAAATCTCCTTCCATCAGCAAGGGCATTGAAGATGAGACGTGGCTGGGTCTTTCAGCATGACAATGATCCCAAACACACAGCCGGGCCACCAAAGGAGTGGCTTCGTAAGAAGCATTTCAAGGTCCTGGAGTGGCCTAGCCAGTCTCCAGGTCTCAACCTCATAGAAAATCTGCGGAGGGAGTTGAAAGTCCGTGTTGCCCAACGACAGCCCCAAAACATCACTCCTCTAGAGGAGATCTGCATGGAGAAATGGGCCAAAATACCAGCAAAAGTGTGTGAAAAGCTTGTGAAGAGTTACGGAAAACGTTTGGCCTCCATTATTGCCAACAAAGGGTTATGTACATAACAAAGAATTGAGATGAACTTTTGGTATTGACCAAATACTTATTTTCCTACATTATTTGCAAATAAATTATTTAAAAATCAAACAATGTGATTTTCAGTTTTTTTTCCACATTCTGTCTCTCGTGGTTGAGGTTTACCCATGTTAAAATTTACAGGCCTCTCTTATCTTTTCAAGTAGGAGAACCTGCACAATTGGTGGTTGACTAAATTCTTATTTGCCCCACTATATATATATATATATATATATATATATATATATATATATATATATATATATATATATATATATATATATATATATATATATATATATATATATAACCAGATTAATAACAAATAAAGAACTATGTTTAAATAATACCCTTAACTGGTCCTCAGCACACATCTATGGGTCCTCGATTAACCTATCTCTTCTCCTATCAGCTTCATAAGTGCTGCGTGGGTGCACCCTCTCTGGGGGCAGCGGCCACAGTGCCTTCCTGGCTCCTCCTTCCATCTCCTTGAATTGGATACAGGGGAGGTGCTCCTTAGTTCCATACCGCGCACCACACCCAGCCCGGGGGTGGGTAGGGGAAGTGCTCCGGCTCCATCCGCCTCTCCGGGCCTGCGGGAGCTGCCGCTACCCTTCTATCGGTAGGGTCATCGCCGGGCCCTCCTGGGGCCCGTGGCGGGTGGGTGGAGCTGGTTGTCCACTGCCGGGGTGGTGGGTATCCCCTGGTCCCTGACAGGCAGTCAGTGTGGCACCTGTCCGGGGGTGCGGGGAGGGTGCTGGGGCAGTACAGTCCCGGGCCGGCTCCCCATTGATTTTAGTGCATCACACACACAGGTTGTGCGATGGATGGGACCTGTTGTGGGGAGTGGATGCGGTGATATTGCAGTTGCCTCCTCACAGCAGGCCCCGCAAACCTTTTAACGCACCACATATATCATACTCCACATGGCAGCTTCGGCAAAGAACTGCCATGTGGCGGTCCCAAAGCCCTCAGCCGAGCTCTGCTTTGACTCCCAGGGTATGGTCTCCTCTCTGCCTTGGCTGCCGGTCACGGGGTTGTAGGGCTCGGGGCTCTGATCCCGTGCCGACCCGTGGTGGCTTCTCGGCACTCTTCTGCTTCTGTCTTCCCCTCTCTTTTCTGCCTGGATATCCTCCCTGCACTCTGGTGCGGGTTGCTGACTATGTGCCGGTGTGTCGGCCGGGTGTCACCTGCTCCAGGTGGGGATCCTGTCCTACCTTGAGCTTAGTGGGCCATGAGGGTCCTGCAGTGTGCCGTGTTGGTTGAGGAGCTGCGGCGGTGGCTTGTGGACTGGTGGCCAGGCGGTGGTGCATCCCCTTATCCCATCCCTGAAAGCCGGTTTATGGGGGCACGGATGGTCGGGGGAACCACCCTGAATCCCGGGGCGATGGCGGCGGCCCCCTTGCTGGTGCTGTGGGGGGAGGGATGGGCTGTGCTGGCACGCCCCTCTCCGATTGGCTGGGAAAGGCCCTGGGGAGGCTCCCACGCGGCATTTCTACTTGTCTGCAGGACTATCACGTGTCTGATGGGATTCACACATGACTAGGTGCAATGAGACACACTCAAGTAGTGTCAGGATTAGCGAAAAGGCAGCATAGAATAGGATGCCAACATATCCACACTCACAAGGGATTCACACAAATGCTGGGTTCTACACTTCACATGGCTGATTTGTGTTGGCTTCAACCCTCACAATCACTTATCTTTCTGACTCCTCTTTGTCCTTGGTCATCAGGCCCCCCACATTGTGTCAACCGGAAATACAACTAGCTAACAATAGCACCAACATTATGATAGTTAGGGTAGGGGTTCACTGTATTTCTTGTTGTTGTTTGTGCTTCTTCTGTGTCTCTCTCTCTCCTCTTTTTTTCTGTCCCCCCCATAATTCATTTCTGTTCGTTGCTTTCTCCTAATAAACGAAACACATTGAATAATCACAATAGGAGTATGTCATACTTCCATGTGATATATTAAAACTGGTCAGACCAATAGGGCACTCAGATTCCCATTCTCCGCGTCAAACAGCTGAAAAGGACAAGTTAAATAAACACAACAAACTGCGTGCATTGTTTGAATTTAATTTCACAAATTCGTCTCTCCTTGTGTCTCTGATCACAACCGCACCACTCATTAACACACAAGATCGTGATTGTTAAACACAGCCTTTCATTATAGCATGCGGAGTAAGAGATATGGGATAGCCAACACTAGCTAAGCTAAGTGGTACTGTAAACAAGACAATGTTAGCTACAGCTTCCACATTGGTTGGCAGCATGACTTATTCATAATGGAGTGTTACTTAAACACTGTAGCCCTATTTAGATAGGCATCTACCCAGCTTGATTTTCGTAAAGATGCAAGCATGTGTTTGAGAATCTGACAGCGATTTCTCGGCTGCCAATTCAAAAAAAAAAAAAAAAAAAAAAAAAAAAAGATTAGAAATTTGGAGTGAGATTTGTGCTCAGACCCACTACACACACAATACTTTAAGAAACATTCACACGCATACTCTTTTTTCCTAATTGTAGGGCCCAACTTTTTTTGGCACATTTCTGGGGTCAACACACACACAACTACACACCTCCAGCACACACACTCTGCGTTGAACATAAACTTTTTTCTTACTCAGAAAGAGACTTAGAAAGAGTAGAACATTGACACTAAGATTTGGAAAATCGGATGAAAACAGAAGTTTAGTTATTCTATGGGAATGAACAGTCCGTTGTTTTCTATTGTGTTTCAAGGTGGGAATATATATTATCCATTTATGAATAGTAGCGACATTCTTAAAATATCAGTGTTGATAACAGTGAAAACTGCAAATGGCTAGTAAAATGACAATAAATTTTCAAGACAGCAGGAAAATAGTATCATATAAACCTCATATAAAAAGTTCTTGAATTATCAAAAATATTTGAGGTAATAATAACCTCTATAATTCTAGTAAATTACAGTTTTTCAAGTGTAAACTGATAACAAAGCTGAAAATCACATTAGAGTCACAGTAGTGTCTACAAAGACAACATAATACACATGCAGCAGAAAAACAGTTCATTATTCTCAATTATACTTACCTAGATGCCACGAAATGTATTTTAAAAAAAAGTTGCCCAAGAGTTTAAGACAACACTCGCCACGACGAATCCTAACGTGAATGCTATGCTTACCCTAGGAGTTACATTTAGCCTGTGTTCAGACTGCAGGGTTATCTGATTCCTCCTCAAATCTGATCTCTGGGGACACTATTTTTAGCAAATGTCCAAATCAGATCTGGGCCTATTCAGACCCGGCTAAATTACTGACACACCTGACAGGTTGCTGTGGCAACAGAGGCATCATCCAGCATAGAGTGATGTCACGGACAGTCAAAACCCATCTGATCTGTTCAGACTCAGAAGCATCTTTTCCATATCTGACATGAAGCTACTACGAATATATGAATGTAATATGAAACTATGAAATGCAGGGTTTTAATCAGTCTCGCAAAAATTTTATTTCTGTGCTTTGTGACTTTTCAGACTACAAAAGAATAATCCAGTTTGAATTTGGATGGGCTAAAAATCAGATTTTGGCTGCCAGTCTTAACAAGACACCAGTCAGTTTATGATGATCACTCAGCACAGACCTTTTAAGGATATCACTGAATCACATATTGTCTCTTGGCAAGATAAGAAAATAAATCTTACCATGTGTTTCAAAACAAGCAAGCCTGGAGAGGACCTCGGTGGGGGTGTGTGCGTGTGTGCGTGTGTGTGTGTGTGTGTGTGTGTGTGTGTGTGTGTGTGTGTGTATGTGTGTACGTTGGGGGTGCAGCACGTCACATGAGATACACAACCAACCACAGTGCAGGCTAACTACAGATTCAATAAGAAAACGTCACACATTGTGAACATATGACGAAAGCTATGTCAGATTTCACATCGTTCTCATCTTGTAAGACAAAAACTGGCATTTGTCTCATTATGTTTTGGTCTCCCGAGACTAAAACATAATGAGACAAAAAACCAAAACATTTTTAGTTCGTTATCGTCTCGTCATTTTCGTTAAAAAAAAATTATTCGTCATCATTAACAAAAACAACGGTATAATTATTATTTACACCCATGAAATTAACACATTATTGTTTGGATGAATTATTAAAAATTAATTATGCTTTATACTTTAATGCTATTAACAAGAGTGCCACTTGATAAATATGTACACATTTTCACTCCTCTCTTCCTCTTCCTTCATCTTTACAACACCAAATAGGATCTTGAATAAGCAACCATAATGGAAAGCTGTTTCAATCACCAAGGTGAAGGGTGTCAAATTGAATGCATATAGCATACAAGGCTTATAGTAAAACATAAGCACAAAGAATGTCTTCATCCCGCCTCGCCATGTATGATTTATAATGTCTGAGTCGTGGTGTTGGACCTTGAAGACACGTTGTAGGGAATTGCTCTGATTTGTACGAAGTGCTGTTCATTCATAGTTGTGCCAGAGGTTAATGATGGTTTCTCCCTATGCCACGCGTTCTTTCGACTGTAATGTCACCGCAGTCAAAACCCTGAAGCATTGTGTCCTGAACTGTTTCTTTCCAGCAAAATCTTCTCAGGTCATTTTCCATGAAACTTTAGTTATGCTCATTGGCCTCTGAAGAAACGTGATCAATTATGTGGTTACAATAGTTATAAAGAAAAAAAAAAGTTGAAATGTAATAGATTAGCAGACAGGGGTGTCAGTATGATGCTACAGTAGTGGTAAACCACTGCAAACTGCACAACAACAATAATCACAATCAACACAGTAATGTATTATTTCCCTTGCTAGCATTTATATTGAATCTTATTATGGCCAAAATTGAAGCAAAGCTGTTGCCTCAGTGATTTATTTAATTGTTTATGAATAATTTGCTTTTTTTTTTTTATGTGCTGATGTACATGATTACCTGTAATAAAACTTGAAGGCAACTTTTAGTTGTTATTGATACTCGGATGAATGGATATACAGTCTACAGTAAATGTATTAAATCCTATATGTGGAGAACAATGGATCAATTTCTAGAATTCATGTTTGCCACATCAGAGGCAGAGAATACAATAGTTTCATTTTTCTCACCCTGAAGTTCGACTCATAATATTCACAACAGTTATCAAGAGACTAAGGAAAAATAAATAATTTTGAACTAGGCCAAGCAAGGTTTGTCTAGTCTGCGGCTTTCTTTAGTTTTAAATAAACTTATGCTGATGTTGATTGTTATGTAAAATGAAAGAATATGTATGGCTATATTGGATATCTTGAAACTATGAAATTGTACATGCCGGAAATGTGTGCATTGTGCTTTCAAAAGGGACAGCATAAAAGTTGTAGGGAGGACGTATGAGTCCCGAGAACTGTTTCCATTACATTTGCATGAAGATGCAACTATTGGTTTTTAAAAGTGTTGTTGAGGAAGTTTCCAACTTGGATAATTGACTTCTTTAGCAAGAGGGTCACCATCTTATGTTAAGATTCTGTCAGGGATTGCTGGGCGGGCAGGTGTGTGAGGACCCAAACGCAGGAAAAGTGAAGCGAGGCAAAAAGGGCGGTGCAAAAAATGATTTAATTAAGGCCGACAGAAAAAACAAAGTACAAACCAAAACTGAGGTGATCCCAAAACACAGCAGCAAAGAAAACTCAGGTTACTAACAAAAGGCTGGGTATCAAAAAACTTACTTGGAACACGAGGGCTAGGATAGACATCGACTCTGGCACTGACATAGACAATGACGCAACAAGGAGTGACAAGAAACTGGGTCATTATATACGCAGACAAGGGGTAACGAGACGAGGAACAGCTGGGTAACACAGGTGGATGCAGTTTGCAGGATACACTGGGAAAACACACACAGGTGAGAGCAATGGGTAATCACAGGGACAAGTCACACAAGGAGAAACCAAACACAAAACCTAACAGATTCAATGCAATCGAGGTCCTGATTGCCTTTTTCGACATAGGCAACACACTGTAAAAATGTTAGCTTAAGGTAAAATACTAGTCAGTTTCAATTTTTTTTCAAACTGGAATTAAATTCACTAATTGTTTTTTTTATCATTCAAAAATCATACGGCTGTCAGAAAAAAAGCCTAAATAAATCAACCAAAGGAGCCCTAAATCATTCTAAAATTATTTTGTTTTGGGAATGGAGAAGGACGCTGGAAACATATCATACAAGCATAGTGTGAACCTCTCACATGAGAATTGAAATTTAAACCTCAAACCTCATAAATATGAGGCAGACGTTTAAACCACTCATCTGCCGTGGTGCTCTATCCAGACGTCCTTGACCGTTAAATAAAATGCAAAACAAGAACCACGTGTCGGTTAAGCCCCTAAATAATGAGCAAACTGAATTAGAATAATAATACCCTCTTATGTATATGTATGCTATTTTGATAGTATTGCTCCTTTGATGGATGAGTGCAGCTTCATTGTCTAAATGGACGCACACGTGCCGATAGGACAGTTTGTTTTGTCTCAGATGGAGCATGAGCGCAACATGAGGGTCAGAGGTCAAAGTTTGATGCTGTCTTTGGGCTACGTTTTTGTTGGGTAAATCAGTTTGCCTTCTGCCAGGGTCAAAGTTTGGTTAAGGTTAAAGGTCGCCTGCAACAGCAATAGCCTTATGAAATAAGATGTGCGTCTGCTACTTGACAAAAACCTGCACAGGCGTTGTATGGGTGGGGTGCAAGACAAAAGACAGCTTTTCAGACAACTTTTTTCTGTCTGTTTGACACATAATCACACAAGTACTAAATAGCGTAACCACATCATAAAATATTTGACAAAATAGTCTTCCCTGCACCTGCCTCAACCCATCCATCCATCAGTGCACCCCTCCCCCCTTAGCCATCAGCTGAGGCTGCCAGCGGCGACTGTGGGGGTTGAGGCCCCTTCCTTGTGGGTGGTGGGTAGAGGGCAGTGGGATTTTGGGGTTGCGGGGGGGATGAATAAAGTCGTCTGAATGTGCGACACGTGCCGAGGGGCCCACCCCTTCTTAAAAAAAAAACAAAAAACACGTACGCACATCCTCCAATGTATGCACACGGAATATAACATACCCCCTTATCTAGCTTAATCCATCTGTAAATTCATCACCACTTGAACCAACAAACAAATATGGCATCTCACAAAGGAAAAACACAGCCTGCAGAAACAGTATATGGATGCAATACTGAGGTCAACGCTGATCCTAATTTGTTGGCACATGGCAAGAGCAGGCAAAGGGGAATTAAGGTCACATGGTGTGCACTGGCCAAATTCTTAATCGCACCCACAGTATGATTTGGCCTCCGTCAGACATCCACTCACAAGAGTGGGTGGTATTTGTTTCTGTGGGGCATGGGGGTGGGGATCACGTTAAAAAAAGTGTCAGACACCTAAGTTCATCAGTCACTGTGTGATGATTTCCAACTATTTCTAAAACAAAAGTTACAGTAGTGGCCATATTAAATGTTGCTTATTTTGGTGGTGGGGGTTGCGTGGCAAGCGATTGGTGAGCCTCTCACCCCGCTTCATATATAGCCACATCTCGCTGACCAGTTGCCATGGAAACAAGAGGATAGGCCGTATATTTTTGGGTGAAATGTATATTGGGACAGGAGCAGGTTGGCGGGGGTGGGGCAGGGTTGCGCTCATTTGTTGTCAATTTATTGAGAATTAAATTAAAAATATATCATACACGTGTTTGTGTATGTGAAACTGTTAGGTTTTATTTACCTACTTGGCTCACCTAAGAATTGGATCAGGTAGTCATCACAGTGCTAGATTATGTGGCTTCTCTTATGGTTTATACACACAAACGTGTTAAGGAAGTCTGCCATATAGTCCTGCATTAACAATCTATTACACTGACTTGCATTGTGTGATGAATTACATTGTGCCCATGTGATTTTTATTTCGCGCATGCTCTGCGTCCGCAGGCAAGTATTAGATGAATTCCTGCACATGACTGCTTGTGAATCTGCATGAGCATGACTAGTTTTAATTACAATGTTAATTGACAGGGAACAAAAGGGGGTCTTAATTAGGTGCAATGAGGCAATAGGAATGGCAGCACTGCGGACTTAATGAGTCAATGTTTTCAGGCGGCTGAAACACTCAAGCGCTTGCACATAAATATGGGTCAATCTTACTCAGATAGAGAACCCACAGTGGAAACTCTTGTTGAGGGAGGGCAACAATTTTGATGTCATTGAGTCAGTTATTGTTATCCACTTACTGCTGTATGACTGTTTCATAATGCTGACATGATGGTGAGCGTCAGAAAGCGGAGGAGGGACAAAGAGCAGAGCTGCTGTAGAACATGTTGCAAAAACTACGGTAATCAACTGCTCTGGTCTCAGTCAGCAAAAGGCAACAACGGATCCAAATTCATTTTTAGTCAGGTGACGCTGGGAGGAAGTGTGACATGGCGGTAATAGGTTGCTACTCTGTTTGCATGTGTGAACGGGCATGTTTGATGACTTGGTTAATTGAGCTGCTCCTTTTGTTTGGGGACCTCCCTCATGCGACTCGCCTCCCCCTTCCTGGTTGCGTTATTGCTGTGATGTTTTTTGTCTCCTCCATCCCAGAAGTAATTTGGCTTGTGAAATTGCACCTTTTTCCTCAATACCCACCACCCACCAGCCCCCCCCAAAAGTCAACTGCACATACACACACACACCTCTCGGAGTGCTTCTCTTCGATTTCCTGTCTTGGTGGCTGCAATCACTCTCACCATGTCCTTGGTCTCCGACCTTGGGCGGCCGACACCCCCTGCAATCCATCGTCATGGTGATGACCCCCTCATCTATCACCATGGAGACGCCCTTTCCATGGCTGTGTGCCACACCCATCATTCACACATGCATTCATAAACTCCTGAAAACCTATTCTCGGCCTGAGAGAAGAACAGGTCTCCCTGCAAGACAACTGGCTCGTTACCTGACCGAGATTCTTGCCTTCATTGAGATCAGACTGGCTGAAGAAGAAGTATTAGGGGCTCAGCTAAAATGTGGCTTCACCTTCTTCTGGAAAGATAAAGGCAAAATAGAAGAGAGAATCCACTGTGAAAGACTGAGGATCGAAACATTGCCCCTCAAGCGACTTCCTGAATTCACCCGTACTCCCAATAGCAGTGATGAATTGGAGGAAGACTTTTATGAAGAGCTCAGCATCCTTGTGAAGGACAGCCCCCTCCAATGACAAACTCTTTCTGCCTGGTGATTTCAGTGCCATAGTCCTAAAAGAGAGCAAAAACGGGAAAGGCAAGTTTAGCAATGTGATTTTAATGTAAGAGAGCTGATAATATTTTTCCTGAAAATCTTTGAATCCTAGCGTTGTGGTTTTAAGATGTACTTATTCTATTTTTCCTGGAAGAGCAATTCTGTGTAATAGTCTGATATAAACAGAAGAAAGAAATACTGTAACTGCAACAACTACAGTGGTATGAAAAAATATCTGAACCTTTTGGAATTTCTCATATTTCTGCATAAAACCATCAAATGTGATCTGATCTTTGTCAAAATCACACAGATGCAAAAACAGTGTCTGCTTCAACTACAACCGCCCAAACATGTCTAGGTTTTCATATTTTAATGAGGATAGCATGCAAACAAACACAGAAGGGGGAAAAACAAGTAAGTGAACCCTCTGCCTAAGAGACTAAAAGGGCAATTGAAACCAATTTTTACCAAACAATTTAAGTCGGTTGTGTGCCCAATCACTGATGAGTGGTATAAAGCTGCCCTGCCCACTATAAAACACACACCTGGTATGAATTGTCTTGATGTGAAGCATTGTCGGTTGTGCATCATGGCTCGGTTAAAAGAGCTGTCTGAAGACCTGCAATCAAGGATTGTTGATTTGTATAAAACTGGGGAAGGATACAAAACCACCTCTAAAAGTCCGGATGTTCATCAATCGAGAGTCAAGGAAGTTGTCTACAAATGGAGAGAGTTTTGCACTGTTGCTTCTCTCCCAAGGAATGGCCGTCCACCAAAGATTACGACAAGAGTTCAGCGCAGAATACTCAGAGAGTTAAAAAACAACCCTAGGGTATCTGCTAAAGACTTACAGAAATCACTGGCACAGTCCAATATCTCTGTGCACACATCAACTATATCTAAAACTATGGCAAAGAATGGTTTTCATGGGAGGACTCCAAGAAGGAAGCCACTGCTGTCTAAAAAAAACCATTGTTGCTTGTTTAATTTTCGCAAAAAGGCACTTGGACACTCCACGGACATTTTGGCAAAATATTTTGTGGACTGATGAAACCAATTTTGAATTGTTGGAGAGGATGGATGCTGCAACGAGACAATGATCCAAAAAAACAGAACTAAATCAGTTTCAGAAAGGTTTCAGAAGAACAAAATACACATTCTGGAGTGACCGGGTCAAAGTCCAGACTAGAACCCCATTGAGATGCTGTGGCAAGACATAAAGACAGTGATTCATGCCAGACATCCCAGCAACTACTGAACTACAGCTATTTTGTCGAGAAGAATGGGCCAAAATTGGTCCTGATAGATGTGCCAGACTGATCTGCAGCTACAGGAAGTATCTGGTTGGACTTACTGCTGCCAAAAAGGGGGGGCACAAAATATTTAATGTGATGGTTCACTTACTTACTTTCCCCCTTCTGTCATTGTTTGCATATTGTCCTTATTAAAATATCAAAACCTGTAAATGTTTGGGTGGTTTAAGTTATAGCAGACACTGTTTTTTCATCTGTGTGAGTTTGACAAAGATCAGACCACATTTGATGGGGATTTTATGCAGAAAATGTGAGAAATTCCAAAAGGTTCAGATACTTTTTCATACCACCGTAAAATAAACCAAAGCATATATGTGTGTGTGTGTGTGTGTGTTGGGGGGGGGGAGGGCTAACGTTTTTGTCAAGTAAATAATAAGAGCGTGATGCTGCTGGTGTGATTAATTCCCTCTTCCTTCAATGGAAAGATTCATATACTATCAAATACTGTATATTGACTTGGAGTAATTGGAAAACAAGTTTTATTGAAACCTTCATGAAATGCAAGCAAAGTTGAATTTGAAAAGACACACTGCATCTGAAAAGGTAAAGCAAAAACTGGTGGCTATGCTTGAGGAAAGGTTCTGTGAAATTACATGCTCTATAAGTAAGGCTGTTTTTGTTCAACATTATTCTTAATTTTTGATAGGTTTAGCCATTGGGTCGCACAATGTTTACCCATCAACCAAAAAAAAAAAAGAACTCGACATAGCGATGGTGACATCATTGATAGCGTTCACTAACTTCAATTAGAATCTTGCTTTTTACTGGTCCGGCACTCGCATAACACCCGCCATGTTTTCCTCTTAGTGTTCTTGAAGCCCATATTTGGGATTTGGGTGTCATGCATTCTCTGCGACAGATTCCGAGAGATCCTGGAAATGCTAGTGGCGCGCTCTCCCTTTTTAAAAATTTTTAGAGATAGATTACGACTTAACATTTGTGGCACTAATAATACACCCTGCTCGGAATTGGACAATTGTCATGAGCATTTATGTTCCCATAAAGTCCAAATTAAAAGTACCAGGCTTTAAGAAGGTTTATTTTGATGGTGAAATCAGCTAGTTTAGAATGGAGCGTCAATGTAAACTGCTCCTTTCTGAAACCAGAGGAACCAGACCCAGTGGCCAACGTCCAGTACTGCGGGCTTTGTCCAACACTTCCAGGACATTTTGATGGGCTTGCTTTTTCTTCACTGCAGATTAAAAAAAACAAACAAACAAACAAACAAACATTGAAACAACAAACAAATCTATATGTTAAACGTTTTTCATTGTAATTTGCATGTATCCATACATAGATAAACTCCCCTTTATTTTATTCTCAGATAATGCCCATATAAATTATTTTCAAAATTCTCACTTTAACCCACAGTAGACATACACTAGAAACTCTGAAGACATTCATTATATTTCACCCCTTTGGCATTCTATGCATGAGCTCTGGCCCTTAAGTTCATTTTTGACTGCTCCCAGAGAACACTATTGTCTTGCTTGTGTTTCAAACTCCTGCCAAAGACTTCTCCCTTGCTGTTCCTGAATGCCCCACCCGTGTAGTGGCATGTGTGAATCTTTCATTAATCAGGAGAGAAAAGACAAGTTGGCAGTTGGAGGAAGGCAAGAACAGGATGAAAGGCTCCTCCGCTGCCCTCTGACAGAAATCAAGGGAACCATCTCCAGGCCACCCGTCCGTCCCACTCTTGCTCGTGCTGATGCTTATGTTTCTGCATCAACAATGGTTACAGTGCTGCAAGGCCCTCCTGAATGCCACTTTTTTTTTCTTTAAAGCCATCCGCACAAAAGCCAGGGGAGCGAGAGACAAATGATTGGTGAAATATGCTGGTGTGGGACCACTGCAGTAGAATAATGATTGCGGCATTACTGGGTGTGCGCCTGCCAGGGGCTGTGTGGCCATTTCATGCCAGCGCTGAGTGAATGTAAGGGATGTTTATTCATGAGAGCAAGGGGGTAATAAAAGATGTCAGGGAGGTGGGGAGGTAGTGATATTACTCCTTTGCTTGCTGTTGGTGTCGGTGCAGTTTGAGGAGACACACAGCACGTGTACTAGTGCAGTAAATGACTGCTCTGTCACTGGATTTCAAAACAGAGTTTACAGGCACCATACTGGTGAAAAGCACAAGTTTAAATTCTTTGCCAATTGTGAAAGTATAATGTGGGAAAAAGTTTAGGACTTTTTTATTTTTATCATTAGACTTACACACACAGGCCACAACAAAAGGTATACACACCTGCACAAATTATAATGTGACCTTGCTTGTTAAGGACTTGAACATCTTCATTCTAATCAGTGGTTATCCAGCAGAATTGTGAGTGACTTTGAACAACATTTTAACAAGTCTTGTTTTCCGGGTTTTGTCATGTGATGTTTGCATCATTTGGGGCTTGTTTCATTTTGGTTGCTATCAGAGTGTAATGGTGCCTAAAATGGGGACCTCCTGAGACTGAAGTAGATTGATTCATTATTCTTTTCAATTCTTGCTGAATCAAGTACTGCCAACCATCCCAGCTCAAATGGATTTGACGACTATCGACCTTCAGTGGCAGCCACTGAGGTAACCAGAATACTGTGATTTGATTAGAGGTGACATGTACAGTGTATTCTTGCAAACAGAAAAAAACAGTGGATGCACATACAGTGCTCTACATAGGAAGTTAATTTGTTCCAGGACCTTGTTTGTAAGTGGAAATGGTCATATGTCGAGCGGGATTTTCCAATAAGAATACATTATAATTCGATTAATTCGTTCCACAGCCCAAGAACCTACACTAAATCCTTAATAAATACTGCTGTTACTATGTCAAATAGCAATTACAAAGAGCAAAACAAATAAATTATGAGTAAAAATCAGAATAATAGTATTATATAAATAGTAATAATAATAATATGGACCTGGAATAATGTAACGAATCGGGTTCTAATGTGGCGAACTTTTTTTGCTGTACCTGAATGCACCACGGGGCTGACGTGACAGTGAGCAAGAGAGCTGAGTTGTATTTTAGTTTTTGTTTTGATGCCGGCGTCGTGTCAGCAGACACTAGGCGTGTTGTGTTGAACAAGTTGATGGAATAAATGATTAGAAACCTGACGAAGCTTGCGATTTCCTTGGCGATGTTACCACAATAAGAATTGTCACCTTAACTTATAAAGACTGGCGAACGAAGGAAGACTGCCGGCCGAGATCGACATTCTACGGCCTTATTGTCAACCCAGTTCCTGGATGCACACACCATGCTTATATTTTGCTATCATTTACATCTTCATTTCAATGGTAAGCGTCACATTTTTTTTTCTCCACCTGCACTAATCTTTTTGGATGCAGTGTTGATATCTCTCAAAAGAAAATCCGCCGTGCGTCCGTCTTTCGGCAAAACAAAGAAACTGCGGCGCTGTCAAAAATCCTCATATTTCGATCATGTCGTCGGATGTAGAAACAAGTGGGGAGTCAAATTTTATGTCGGATGTCAAAAAGATCGTGTGTCGAAGCGATCGTATGTCGAGGTCCCACTGTATTTCATGGTACAATAGTAGGAACGTAAAGTCATAATACAGAATATATATATTTTCCCACAATTTTTCTTTTCCTTCACGCCAGGGACCAATAACTGACAATAACCCTTTTACCCAACAATTCAAACAATGGGAATAATGACATTTTTTAATCGACAAAAGAGGCCCATATTTTACTTTAAGTCAATTTGTGGGTTAGTCGAGACAAGATTATCTTTATTTCAGTATGTTTTTGGGGACATTTTGTTTTCTAGTGCGCTATGAAATTTGTCCCCCATTAATAATATTGAGAAAGCTCTTACATTGGATTGAATTGCATCCCTAATGTTGTGGTTATGTGTACTACATGGTTATTGTAACCACATGTTTATTGTCTTCATTTGTTCAGAATGCGCTGTCCTCCCGAGGTCATTAAAAATGTCGTCCCGAAACCAGAGGTGCGAGTCAATAGTTGCTTCCGCAGACGGTGGCTTGCTTGTTTTCTCCCCATCTTCTGATCATCACTTGGCTTCACTGCTTGAGCTCTCTTTTCTCACATATTCAGCACCAATCTAATTAGAACACGGAGCAAAGAGTCTCAGTCAGACGATCTGCAGACACAGGGTTGTGTAGGTGTTCGTTTTGGGAAATGTTACCCAGAAAGTAAACACCCACAACATATATGTAGCAGGGCTTAATTAGCGGCCTGTTGTGTCAGGAGAAGCATGCGCAGAAAGCTCAGAAAGATCAGTCAACCTGATGAATGATAAGACACATTTTACACTTCCCTTTTTTGTGTTCTGTCTCTGCTTTTTCCTCCGTCTTTTCTCCACCTCACATTCCCACCTTATTATTAGCCTCACTATTGATAATGTTGCCTGTATATTTTTTGTAAATATTTTTCACCTGCGCCCGCTTGCAAAACCAGGCGCTACTGCGTGACCTCAAGTGTTTGAAACATCGAAAGTGCTGCAAATACAAACAATCATCCACCTGAAATATGCAATTACAGATGTTGGCAGCAGCAACCACACGGCTCCAAATTGTCCCGAAAGTGCTCTATTTGACATACTGCTGTCAGCACGGCAAGGGAGCTATATACTGTATATCAGAATGGCACTGGTCAAAGCACGATGAGAGTGACATAGCATCAAAGCAATATAAAAGCGAGATAAACAAGTAGTGATTTTTGCGACAGGCATACGAAAAAAGATTGCATGCATTTTGTCCCCATTGGAGAGAGCCTCTCTGTAGCTGGATACTTGTAGCTTAGCGTCTTCCTAACATAGTGATTTGTAATTTGCAGATCAATTAAATGGCACTGCTAAATGTTATACTGTTTGGGAATTTAGTACATAAACTTGCTGTTGTATAAGAAACAAGTTCAATATATTATATCATCAAACACTTATGTATACCGAATTTTTCGCAGAGGATAGAAAATGTATCCCTGTGACTACATTTACTTTATTTTCCACCTACATGAGGTCATGGACCATTTGTATTCAAATATTGGTTGCTTAAAGTGGCACCAAACTGTTGTTATTATAATTTGTACATTATTTTTGAAAGCCTTCGATGGCGTTTTAACAGGTTTGCATGACAATTTGCATTGAAAGAGCTCAGAATGTTTTGTGTTTGTTTTGTGGGGGGCTTTCTCTAGCATCCCAACGCTGATCAATAGCCACCTGATTCAATCCAATTTGAAAATTCAGAACAGGTAGTCCCGGGTTACGGCATACTTGATGGTCGCGATTTTGCCGGAGTCTCGTCTGCCATTTTGTGTCCAGTCTTCTTTTTTTTTTTTTTTTCTTAGTCGCACAAACAGTACGTAATTGGACCACACGGTATAGTCACACAAACAGTACGTAATTGTACCTCACAGTATGTTATTTTTTACTTTACTTTATTAACATGAATTGTTCTGTCCTCACTAAATGTGAAGCTGTTCAGCTTGACAGAAAACAATGCAATTGTGCTTTTTAATTTTTTTTTTTACTTTCTTCACTTTTTACAATTTATAAAACTGTAACACACATACAGTATGTACACGTCTGTTCAAAACGACACACATTTTAACAATAAAACACTTGGAACAACACGATATGTGTCCAAACGTCCATCTAGTCTGATCAATATGTACATTTAGTAGATTAAATTAGCCTAATTTGCATCACAAAAATCCGCGAGCTTAAATGGTACGAATGCTAACTTGTTTACAATTCTCATTGCAAATTGCTCACCCTTAACGCCACAAACTGTAGCTTAAAACTTAGTTACAAATGCAAACACAAACATATATTAGCTGAAGCAAGTTACAGCCTTATGCGGGCCAAAACAGAGCACAGCTATCCTTTATCCTTTATATGTGAGTCGTCTGAGTGCTCCTGTATGGAAGCATTATTGAGCGACAATCCAGCCAGACCCAACACTGACACCAGAGGACAGTGTATCCTCCACCATTAAACAAAATACAATACTTCTGGACTTTTTGGATTGTTATTTTGAAATTTACTTAAAGGGTTCATTCTGATTTACGTGGAAATTCGGGTTATGTCGCCAACGTAGGAACAGAACTTGTTCGTAACCCGGGGGCTACCTGTATTTAAATTTCAATTTTTTTTTACAGTGACTGGCTGTTGGTGGAGTGGGTGTGGAACTGGGAAGCTTGTGTGTGTTAGCATATGTTTAGTGACTTTGACACCCCTTGCGGTGACACGGACTACAATCTTTCTAAATTACGCCAAGCTTCGCTATTTCCTGATTATACAAAATTAAAATATTTATTCACTCGACACTCCAGCTTGCCGTGTGCGCATATGTTAGAGAGGCATATTTCAGTCAGGAGGCAAGCTTTCGCTGGGACTCCTGGATCTAAAATACTTAGATATTCCTTTTTTCTACTTAAATAAATCATTCACTCAGTGCCAACATACTCCCGCGGGGGTTTAAGGTTGGAGGTCATCATCACCATATTGCAGACGTCCAGAGGCAGCGCACAGGAGACAGAAAAAACAAAAACGTTGATTGAAAATCAGGCGAGTAGGCCAATTTTTGCCAGTGAGCAAGCTGAGCAAAGTGCCTCTCACTTGACTATAAAGCAAACAGCGACGGGGGGTGGATGTTACGGGAAAAACACGCCGATTGAGAACCAGGTAAGGAGGCGACTTTTGCCAGCGAGCAAAGTACCTCTCAGCCAGCTAGATGCGGACAGCGGCGGGTGATTGCGCTTGTGGAGAAAAAAAGGGACAAAGTAGGAACTGTCTATGCAACAAAAGTAATGTACTAAATCATAGCAAATGTACATGTGCAGTATATATTTAAATACTGCAACATTCATATTCTGTAGTCTGGGTACAGCTTAGTTTAGATACAGGAAGTGGCCGAATTGGGACGAGCTTGTCTGCCTCCACAGCAATGAAAGGGCAAGTACATAATGGCGTAACAAGACACATTGTTTTTCATCTAAAAATACAAGCAAAAAACATCGGCGAAATGACAGCCTGAATCGTGAAAAACGTCAATTCACTCATATCTCATATAAAAAATTGCTTGTTCTTGAAAAAGTTATTAATTTATTGATTAATCCCATTTACAATATATTTGTGTTAATAACGAGAGCCAGAAATATTCAGTTAATTCCGTTTTCCACGGCCCTTTGAATAGGGTTCGTCACTCAGCATTACACAGTACACGTGTACAGCAGTATGTTTGATTTGTGTGTTACTTTGCGTGTTATGTGCTATGCACACTACAAACACATTGGTTACACTCATTGGCAGAGTTGGACTTTTGTGGGTAGGGGGGCAAAACATGTTGATGACCCCGAAATGCTGTGTCAGCAATAAAATTAACTAACAAGATATTTGCTCGGTTAGTCGCCTAACCCATGGTCATAAATACAATGTTCCCTGCTGTGTGTGTGTGTGTGTGTGTTTTTCTGTCTTACGGTAGGCACAAAAATGCATGCACACACAAATTTATTTATATTTATAGATTAAAAATGATCATTTTTTGAGGGGAATTCTAATAAAACAGGCTGCGAAGAACAGTTATGCTTTTGGCCAAGATTGTTGTTGTCCATTGAATATAGTAGGTTATATGCAGGGGTGCACATAATTTTTTTGCCTAGGTTCTCAGAGGAGGACCTGGAGATGTGACTTGGTCCTCATTGAGCTTGAGAGCCGACCCGCCTGATGCGATAAATTTATGACAAGCTTTACTTAGAGCCAATTGACTTAAATTATATTAACAATTAATGCTTGATTAACATCAACTGGCACAACAAAATTGCCATTTCTTTGAAGTGAAATGTAAAGAAATAAAAAGCACCAATTCAAAATAAAGGGCATTATGCGGCTCCCACATTAACTCCAAGCCTTTTTAAAAGTGGGATGTCCTCCTCATAAGACCTCATTGAACGTGCATGTTTAGCTTTGTAAAATGCGAGCAAAAACACGTTTGTAAGTGCATGTCGCTGTTCATTACCTTTATTCCGCCACTTGTCCATAGGGCGAGTGGGGTCCTGTTTGACATCGATAGTTTGCTTAATTGCCACATGCTCTCTGTTTTTTTCGTGCTTTTCAAAGTTTGGATGGCTGAAATTCTTTGATCCTACATAAAATGCACTGCTCTTATCGGCGACATTGGGATTCTCACGGCACATTTTGTACCGCATTTCCGTGCGAGCATCATTTGCTTCTAGCCATGATACCTCCTGTAGCCACTTTTCAGCAAAAGTCCTGTTTTTTCGGTAGCTCCGGTGACGTCTCTGTCGTCTGTCTGTCTTTTGACGGGGGTGGGGGAACACGGAAGTAATTACTCAGTGTGGCCTGCCTCTTCGACATTTTGAGAAGTTATTTTCTCGTGTCCTCCGCAAATACAGTGGTCAGCCATCGGTACGCAAAAGCGTATGGAAACCGTTGAGGGCCAGCGCGTTTGTCTACGTTCAGTACGCATGCGCGCATGCGGACCACTTATGTGCACCCCTGGTTATATGGTTGTTTTATTGTATAGTTAACGTCTTTGGTGGAGCAAAATGAAACTCCGTCACCATCCCGGCACTAATTTCTGGTGTTTCATAGTCCACATTTAGACACTGTTTGTGTTCAGTCCTCATTTTAAGCTCAGTTGTTTTTGAAAGTTTTGAAAGCTTAGGTTTATAGAAATTCTGAATATCCGTCTTGCCTCCTCTTGTGTAGTTTTGGCTAAGCAAAACAAAGGACTGGCTCTATGGTGCTTGTCACATGATCTGTCCTAAAAATAATTTTGACCCATCATGAAAGGCTTTGTAGGATTCTTGATCATTTCATTCATTTTTGTTGTTTGTTTTATTGCTTTACAACTTTTATAGGCAACATTTTACCGGTCAGGCCTTTTATTTAAATTCACATATAGACAAGTTTCCTGAGCGAAATATGGGCGGCACCATCTTTGACATTTTCTGCTACGGACTTCCGGTTTAGGCAGAACACCATGAATTGCGTTTGAAATAGACAAAGTTTGAAACTGCCAAATCAAACCAGAGGAACCCACTGACTCTCCCAAAATTGATTCGGCACGACGTAGATGATACTCCGGGACTTTCTGTTCTGTGCTTGGTTGTGTGAACTCCTGGAAGCACCTATATATATATATATATATATATATATATATATATATATATATGTTTGGAAGTGGAATGTTTTGAATAGTGTCCAGCTTAAAATCACCAATGTGGATATACTACCTCGCCATATGCCCTAAATCGAAACCAGCAGCAGATCAAGGATTTGGCTCTAAAAGATCCACTTAAAAGATTGCATGTTTGTTCTTATCACTTCGTTGATTGTTCGTGGACATAATTCTAACAATCTGTGCAGCCTGTGTTAACATGGGGTGTAGATGAATACGCCGGCCGAAATGAGGCGAAATTATAAATATTACAGTTGCCGAATGCAGAAGGGCTGACATGGATTTTGTTGTTACAAGGAAATACTATAGGGTAATTTGCATCTAGTTAGGTTACAGTTATTGTATTATAAGGTCATTGCACATGTACATATAAACACAAATAGTATTTCATTGTTTTTTATTGCAAAGACTCATCGCAATAAAACTTTTGGACAACATGATTCCTTTTCTTGTTTTATTTAAAAAATATATATAAATGAAATAAAAACGAAACATTAATGAAGGTGGAGAATAAATCGAGCCTTCCATCATCAAGGTGCAACACACGTAGTCTTGATATATGTCCATCAACGTAAGTATTGTTGTGAGGCACATCAAGTTGTCTTCCCTTGCCTAACAGCATTTGCCCCCTGTAAACAAATGAACAAAAAATGTATAAGACTTGAATTTATGCATTTAAAGTAAAAATCCCGTATATGAGTTGTAATAGATGAGTGTTTGTTTTCCATTCCTTGTTGTAAATGCAAAGCTAATGATGTCTCAGCTGTGACGCAACACAGAATTGTAGTCAAATTGAACATAACTGTACCTGTTATTGCTTTGTGGTGGCACTATCTTGGTTCCAAATCTGCCTTCATGAACACAAAATTCCCATATTCATGTATTAGTACACATTCGATTGGATGCTTTGGAGCTTTTCAGGTCCCTGATTGCGTTTCTATCCACTGCCATTAAATCAATTAAATACAAAACTATTTTGGTTGTGGCAACTCTTAGCCATTTCTTCAAGTTGTCCTCCCATGTCGTGATGATGGGAGATGGATGCGGCTAGGGATGGGAATTGAAATCCAATTCCAATTCCGAACCGGTTACTAGTGTTTTGAGGCCTCGACATCAAAATGAAAAAGCCTCAACGATCCCTTTAACGATTCCTCAAGACGCATATTGCGTCGTGACGTGACTTGTTGTCCAGACGCATCAAACTAGCATGGCGCCAAGAACCACTCGCTCCAAAGTTTGGCTACACTTCACCAGGAAAGAGGGTGAAAATGAAAGGTTACGATGGTTTAGCACGAGCATTGCAGCCGTAAACATAACAATGACAGCACGTAGGTTCAAACGCTCGAAAGCGTCTTCACTTCACGAGGAACAATTACAACAAAGCGACTTGCAGTCATTGGAGATAACTGTATGGGGAGGGAATACGACTGCACTGTCCTCACCGAGATGCTAAGGCTCAGTCCTGGCTATACAGCCAGCTAAACTCCCAAATGACGACGCAGAAGACGTTGGTATGATTTTCTGACTTTATTCAACCATCACTTGAAGAGTGAAACTAAAAATAGAAATGAAACAAATCAATTTCGTCCCCAATAACAAACAGGTTTGCATGCGTTCGCTAGCATTAGCACATCTTTCAAACCACTACACAACTGGATTTAAGCGTCCGATTGCGAGTGGAAACACACAACAACAACACAAAAGATGATACATCCGGGCGTTGCCTCTGTAGATATTTTACAAATATTAACAAAGAACGTAGGCTCGTGGCAGTGTTTCCCTCTCTCACTACCTCGCTCACTCGCTTGGATGCGGGACTTCTTCTTCGCGTGTAAGCGCGCTCTTCTTCACGTGAGCACCATAAAAACTAAAAGGCATGCATTTCAATATGATGGTAAATAATACACACGTATTGCCAAAGGCAGAACAACGACCTATATGCCAATATATACCAATATTTTTTATTTCTATTAGAAAAATGTTTCAGTAAAAGGTTACACATTCTTGTGCATTTGCCACTAATTGCCACAGTTAACAGTGAGGCTTTGGGCCTCTTTTGACCTCGTTGTGAGTTTGTAAGGTTGTGACTTCTGATTAAACAAACTTGATGCCAATCAAAACGTTTGTTCTTCTTTTTCCCCAAATTAGAATCGATAACAGAATCGATAAAGAATCGAATCGTTAAGCAATATCGATAATGGAATCGGGATCGTAAAAATCGTATCAATTCTCATCACTAGATGTGGCATTTCAAAATTGTCTTTTTTCTGGGATTTTAATGAGTAATGCCACTCCATCTCCACTGTTGTTTTAGATAGAGAAAGTGTAAAACAGTCCAGAGCAGAAATGCGGAAGTAAAGTGGAAGTACCTCGGAAACTAGGAAAGTCAGTTTCATGCAATGACATTTTTTGGCCGCTAGGCGGGTAGTGCCCCTCCTGCCTCCACTCAATCTCAGCATGTGGTTACACTACGTTACTAAATTATTCTTACAACACAACACAGCTCAAAGTAGCATTGTTAACAAAAATCCTACAAGATTTTAAAACGGGAATGGACTCTAGGCAAACAAACAACGCAAACCACATGGCACAAAAATGCACAGTGAAGTTGGAAAATATTTTATTCACAGTGGCACATTCTGAATGTAAAAAATGATAGTGTAACTATAGGCCGAAATAAATGTGTAAATGTTGAAAAAGACACTGTGCAAAATTGTAACTATAATATGAGAAAAATGCTTTATGGATTGTGATACACCAGTTTCTTTTTATGGGCACTTGGATGAGTTATAATGGTCCTTTATCCCGTCTACGAAGGGTCCTAAAACATCTGCCTGTAAAAGAAGTATTTTTTTGAAGAGCTCAAGATGTGTTTTGCTAGGTTCCGCACTAGAACAACGTAAAACCCACATTGCAGAGGTCACCCCATTGCATGTGTGTGTGGTGCGCCTCCTCGTTGCTGTTCACCCCTCAGCAATCATCTTCAGGCCTGTGTGGCACATTTAACCAGCCAGGTGTGAAACATGCAGAGGGCCAGATGAGGATGAGGAGGGCTGTGTTTAAGTAGAGCAGAAATAATGCTGTGCTTCCTCTTCTGTGAAGCCAACCAGCGTCATCCTTCCCTCACAACTCTATGGTGGGTGCTATTCCTGTTCTCCCACTTTGATGTTGGAAGGTTGTGCGCAGCCCTACTCCACGTGGGGAACAAAAGCCGATGCTGACGACGCAAAGCTTGAATGCATAAGAGAGTAGCCTCCGCGGAGTAATCCGCTAATCATTGTCCGCAAGTCGGCACAAGAGCCGCAGGATGAGAGAACGTGTGTTTGTGTCTTTAGACTAAGAGTGTGTGTTAATTTTTCTGGTGTTTCTTTGTTTGGTCTTGAACACGTGCTTGTTGTGGGTGTGTGTGTATTTCTGAGTGAATATGTGTCAAAGCTTATGCTCCATGATAATTCAAATGAGAGGCCTCAGTAGTTATCGCCTTTGAACACGCGTCGCTGTCTTGTGCATTAGCCTTTGTGTGTGTACGTGTGTGTATGGAGGGGGACATGGTGGTAGTGTGTGGGGGCTGGTTTAGCAAAAAGAGGGACTTTGTCGCCTCCGTGTGAGCTACAGAGGGAAAGGAGGAAGGAGCCACATACACACTCACACACCAACAAAATTACATATACTGTACATATGGTACTAAACAATTGAAGGTCAACAGAAGTTACTATTCAAATAGAATATTCAACTCATTCACTGCCAACCCAGGTTTATGAACAGTAATTATAGAGTTTGTATGTGGAAGTTAGCAAAATTTTTTTTTTTTTTTAATAAAATGTTATAATCACCAATTACGGCAATTTATACATGGATCAAATGGATTGAATTCATTGAAGACACTAAACTGTCCATTGAATGTGAGCAAATGTTGAATCTGCTCTGCAATGGCTGACGATCGCTTCAAAATGTGCATTGCCGTCTCAGTGAACTGGGATAGGTTTGAGTCATACATTCATCTTCTGTTCTGCTTATCCTCAAAAGGGATGCTGGGGTGCTGGAGCATATCGCTGATAACTATGGGAAGTGAGTGCGATACAATTTGGAGTTTCCAATCAGTCTTGCATGCATGTTTTTGGGATGTGGGAGGAAGTAATACCTGGAAAGAATACTTGGAGAAAACCCAAACAGGGATGGGAAATACACTCAAACTCCACACAGGAAGGTCAGAGCCCAGGATTAAACCCTTGAGAGATCGGTTTCACTCCTCCAAACTGAATGAATGAATGTTTTCTCATTGCCTTATTGTCGTGTACGCTCTGTACGTTTCAAAGTGCGGGAGCCATTTTTTTCTTCATGCCCACTGGGACTTAGGCATGGGAATAGAAATCCGATTCCAATTCCGAACCGGTTCCTAGTGTTTCGAGGCCTCGACATCACAATGAAAAAGCCTTAACTATCCTTTTAACGTTTCCTAAAGACGCGTATTGCGTCATCAATACGCGTCTTTAGGAACGTGTCACGTCACGTGATGACTCATCATGCGATGTGTCTTGTCCAGTTGCATCAAACTAGCATGGCACCAAGAGCCACTCGCTCCAAAGTTTGGCTACAGTTCACCAGGGAAGAGGGTGAAAATGAAAGAGCAACTAGCAATATTTGCAAAGTGTTGATATCATCTAAGGGTGGGAATACCAGTAATATGATTAAACGTTTGCAAACACAGCATGGCATCCGCATCACCGAGTGTCGTGCTTTCGACTCATTTCGGATACAAAGTGACTCAAGTAGTGGAGACAGCGGCAGCACCATGGATACTCCAGATACGTAATCCCGAAACTAACAGCACACACAACATGCCCTTTGCTTCACATCGACATGTAACATTAAGCAAATGCTATACCTCGTTGCTTCTTTTACACTTAGATAGAAACGATGAGGATAGACAGAGCCTGACTTGGCCGAGAGAGTGGATCAGGGTTCCAGTTATATAAAAGTCTGCCCTCCATTCCTAGCAAAGACCATCCTTTGGTGGGGGAACAAAAGAGAGACTCTGCCGTTGCTGTCAGCACTAACTAAAGGCTTCTTGTGCGTGCAGGCATCCTCCACTCCAGGGGTCCCCAAACTTTTTCCTGTGAGGGCCACATAACCTTTCCCTTCTCTGATGAGGGGCCGTGGTCAGTTTGTAACAGAAAAAGTGTGACGATTGCAGGAGTGCCTAAATGTAAAAAAAAATATTGTTTTTCAGAAAGCCACAATCAAATGACCCTTTCTGAATTCTTTACGGAACAAAAGTAAATAAAATAAAAATAATAATATAATATATAATATAATAATAATAAATAATAATAACACTATTAATTAAATAGATGATAACTAAATAACCCTCTCTGAGTTATTCACAGAAAAAGGCCAGGAAATAAATAACACTATTGAGAGGGGAAAAAAACAAAACAAAACAAAAAAAAAAACATTCAAAATGCTCTCTGGTGTTGTTCAGGGGGCTGGATCAAATGTGGAGGTGGGCCGTATCTGGCCTGCCGGCTGTAGTTTGGGGACCCCTGCTCCACTGCATCTGAAAGGGTGTTCTCCACAGCTGGAGATACTATAAGCCCAGAAAGAGCCTTCCCACAAAAGCAGATATGCTTGTTTTTCTGCATAAGAATTGCTAATTGAGTGTTCAGTACGGTCAGCAAAATTGCACTTACTGTAGCAGTACACAAATAGTTCTATTGAAACTAAGAGTACTTGATTTGTCAATGGCTGATAGGCAGCTTTATTTTTCTTTGTTTGAATCATTTTAAAACCCTAACCTTGCATTTTAAATTTTGAGAATTTGGTAAATTTATTTATTGGAGGTGTGCCATGTGACAGTTTATTGATGTTTTATGTTGTTGCACTGTTTTAAGCAGGTCCTCAGGTTGAGGAGCACAGGACATTGGACACCAAGACTTTACTGTTTGATTTGTGAAGTATTTCCAAATGAAACGAAGTGGATGCAGATTGACTGGTTTGGTGTTTTGTGTCCTTTGTTTTAAAAGTGAGAATCCATAAAGAATTGGATCGTTAAACAGAATCGAAAATGGAATCGGAATAATTGTATCAATTCCCATGCCCACTAAGACTAATATTTTTGCTTTAAAAATCTTTCTGTAACAAGGCTGATGGTTCTAAACAATCTCCAATGCATAGTCAGAAAATCAAATATTGTGAACTTCTTTCTTTTATTCTTGACTTACTCACAACTACGTAATACTGTTTGTGTTGATTCTGAAACCCACGTGAAATGTCCTAAAACAGCATTTACTCTGTACACTCAGATTGCTATTAGTTTTGAGTAAGATTTTTTTTTCCAATTCTCCTTGCAAATGTTCTTGTTATGCATTGGTGTGTTTGACTGTGTTTCCCGTCCAATAATTGTATAAAAGTGCAACTGTTTGGTGATTTTAGGTCTTGATTCAAATTTTTGTTTGCAACACAACGCAAAAGATCTAGGGGCAACTGTATGAATGTTTTTCACATGGTCTATTTAGATCAAAGATTTGTGGCTGGATTAAATAAAGGCACAGTGTTGGGTTCAAATACATCTTTACCAACAAATGGATGAAAAAGAAACTAAAAGCATGGAAGTCAGACTCTCTTAACCTGCCCCAAACTCCTGGGTGAGAACATGGTCCTAGTGTCCAGTATAGTGTTAAAATAAAAGATGAAGTGCATCATAATATGTGTAGAGATATTGATGGAATGTTGTTAACTTGCTGTTGTGTCGTGTTTGTGTTACTGCCTGTGATTCACTCCATCTAGGACACAGAAGCAAGAGAGTATAGGACTTCTAGAAAACTAAAATAGTAGGGTATTTACTAATCAACCCACCAACCCACCAACCCACCAAACCAACCAACCAACCCACCAAACCAACCAACCAACCCACCAAACCAACCAACCAACCAACCAACCAACCAACCAACCAACCAACCAACCAACCAACCAACCAACCAACCAACCAACCAACCAACCAACCAACCAACCAACCAACCAACCAATAATGTCATGTTTGAAGTTGTCAACTACAACAGTTGCTTTTAAATGATTGACTATTTCGTGTTCTATGCTCTACCATTTATAAACAAACACAATAAAGATATAATAAACAATAACAATAAAGAAGTAATTGCTCGTTAATACCAGTGGGGGGGGGGGGGGGGACTAGCCTTGCAATAGGAACAATTTGGACTTTTAATCATTATCTCGGATCTTTTCAATGGCTCTAATAGAATTAAATTAGATATTGCATCATTTACAGAAAAAATCCTATAATAATAAGATTGTGCTGCAGGGCTGGTAAATACAAGTTGACAATAATGTCAAGAATTTTTTGTTTGTTTGTTTTGTTTTAAACTCTTTGAAATGATTTAAAATGCCACACATTTTATATGTCACATGTTTTGATTAAAGAAAAAAAAAAAAGAACAGTAATGCATAAAGACATAATGGCCTGAAAAGTGATATCAAGTCCTGTAGTCTTTTGACAGGAACTTAATATCTTCACAATTTTCTTGTTGTTATATTTGATATGTAATTTTTTTTGTTCTGAATAAAAACATGAGCTCACACCTTCAGAGTGAACAGACGGCATGTTTCTTCACTGGTAGTCAGAAAGAATGCGAGCAGTATTTAAGCAACACTTAGAGCTGACCTTGTAATCAAAGAGTTTGAAAGCAATTAACAGGCGGCAAGCTGAGGCGGGTGGTCAGCTTAGTTAGTAAAGCAAGTGTGTCTTTGAATCATGATCACTTGATGGGTATAGTAATTCAGGGTCCCTGTTTGGCCCCTAGATGGTAAAGATGTTTTTTTTTTAACTGTATGAAAGAAAGGATGCTTGTTAAGCGATCACCCAGTTCTAATTTAGCAGATTGAGATGTTAAATGTGAAGCCTTATATCTTAAAGCAGAACTTGTCTGGATTTGCATTAAACTAGTAAATGCAAGAAGAATGAACATTTTCTGTCAAAGTGTGAAGTTGATTAAGAGTTGAGTCTGGTTAAACACAGCACAGATTACATCACAGGAACAATAATGAAATGCCTGCTGATGAATTACTTCATCTGAATCACTTCCTTTTTCATATTTTAAAAAAAAAAAAGGATCATTATGTACTCGGTCAAGAGGATACCATCTGGCTCGTCTGGCACGTACGAGTTCTCCGCAGTCACCATGGAACGCCTCAGTACTCCTCCACACTCTGACACAACAATCCGCACAGCATGCATCACACATGAATAATCAAATTTTATCACCACGTTCAAATACAATTGAGCACTGTCAGTGGCCCTCCCCCGGCTAGCTTTGCTTGAATTTGCAGCCCATCTCTCAATAATTCACCAAGTGACAAGATGTTGCAAAGTAACTGAGCTTGTTTGCTCCTCACGACTGGACAGTTAGTCTAATAATGAGGGGAAGCAACAATTTCCCTTGTTTTTGGATTTATTCATGTGTTTATGTGTGTTTTCAATAAATAAAAGACTTCAGGGTTTAACAAAAAGTTTTCGTTATCAATGAAGGTACAGCTACAGTGTAGCACAAAAGTGAGTACACCCCTCGCATTTCTGCAGATATTTAACTATATCTTTTCATGGGACAACACTGACAAAATGACACTTTGACACAATGAAAAGTAGTCTGTGTGCAGCTTATATAATAGAGTTAATTTATTTTCCCCTCAAAACAACTCAAAACATAGCCATTAATGTCTAAACCCCTGGCAACAAAAGTGAGTACACTCCTTAGTAAATACGTGCATCCCTAAATGTCCAAATTGAGTACTGCTTGTCATTTTCCCTCCAAAATGTCATGTGACTCCTTACAGGAGTGCTGTCAGCATTGCTGCAGAGATTGAAGAGGTGGGGGGTCAGCCCGTTCGTGCTCAGACCATACGCCGCACTCTACATCAAATTGGTGTGCATGGCTGTCACCCCAGGAGGAGCCTCTTCTGAAGACGGTACACAAGAAAGCCCGCCCGTCTCATCAGACCATAGGACATGGTTCCAGTAATGCAAGTGCTTTGTTGACATCTTCAGCAAACTGTTTGCGGACTTTCTTGACAAAATCCGACAACTTGATCTTCATTCAACCAAATTGTAGTAACACACCCCTTCACATCCTCAGTAATAGTAACGACGTTGCCAAGATGGGAAAAGTAATTAACTAAATTACTCACTACTGAAAAAAAAAAACATTCAGTTAGAAACTGTGACGCCGTTATTAACAACAATGGCCGCATTATTCAACAAATATATGGAAATGAATAACAATAATTATATTTTTTGGGTACCCTGGCCATGATGTCCACATGTTATGTTACGGCACACGAGATTAAGCCATATTTCTCAATGATTAGAAAAACATGCGTCTTATACTAATAACAACAATTGTATTCAGTTAAACTTGGTCCGTATTTTGAAACTGGTTTCTATATTTTGGTACATTGAATTACATCTTCAAGTGAAGCCATTTTTTGCACAAGGTTGATTGAGGGCCGCTGTCACTGTGCTGACACAAATATCAATGATATCATAGTCTACAAAAATAATGAATCTTTCAATTCCTAATATCAATTCATGCTGCCTCCCGACTTATTTTTATTTACATTTGTATCAATTATGTTGACTTATCACTCCAGTCATCTCAAATGGGCTAATCAACCTTCTGAAACCAATGATTGAGGCTTCAACAAAAACCTGGAGGTAAAAGACGCATGTGCACGTGTGTGTGACTGATCCCTTCCCAGATACACCAAAAGGACAAGCGCTGTTTCATATCATTAACATAAACAAATTAGAGCATTGCTCCCTTGTTAGGCCGAATTTGTCTCATTAGCAGCGGAGTTGAATAAGCTGATTAGGCCTCACTGCCTCCCTTTGAAGCCTGTAAAAATGAGAATCAGTTTTTTTCCCAATTTATTTTTAATTAAGCACATTTACAAATCAGAAGTTAATTAATTAGACTTGGTTTCTGGAGCTTTTCTTGTTTGGCAGGAAACATGCAGAAAAGCCCCTACCTGCACGCACAGCAAAACCACAACAACAACAAATCGTGAAAAAGTCAATAATAGCACTAATTGTATTTGGGAAAGCTCTACAGAAATAATTGTTTAGCTTGCATGCTTGAAATTCATAGTTATAAGTAAGGGTGTAATGGTACATGTATTCGTATTGAACAGTTTCGATACTTGGTGCTCGGTTCGGAATGGAGTCGTACCGAACGAGTTCCTGACGTAATGTAACCCTTACTTTTCGAGGCTGTGAGTCGATTGGGTTACAATTTCTTTGTGTTGATTATATTTACTCCGTCTTCTCTACTATAATGAGGACCAACACGGTAGGACAGTAAGAAACGTCAACGGCGCGACAACGTGGCCGCCGCGAGAACGCAGTGAAATGCGGCCGTTAAAGTCAATCAGCCAATGCACACAAGTCGCAGTGCGGTCGCGTGTAAGACGCGTCCCAGAAGCGGCTCAACGCGATACACGCGAAAATAACGGCAGAGTTTATTATTTGACGCGAGACGCGGCCCTCCTGCGTCAATACTACTAGCTAGCAGACCGGGCAGACCGGAAGTCACTCGTGTAAAAATATGGTGGATCCGGTCGATTTTCAAACTAATATGCAATCGTAACCCACTTTTTGAGTCCATCTCTTGAGTGGTAGATCGGGGCAAAGTTGACTTGTCTTTGTTGATTTACAGTTGTCTTCTCTGCTATAATAATAACCAACACGGCCCCGTGTTCAATACAAAACCCTCCTACCACAACAAAACAAGTAGGAACTAATATTCACATAGGAACTAAAGGTATACAACATGAAATATACAATATAAATGATTACTACACACACATTTATAAAATACAAACACATAATAAAATAAATAATAGCCCATTTAAATAAAATAAATTGAAATGAGCTAAATTACACCTGTAATTAAATGATAAGAATAATACACAGATCTTCCTTACACAATTAAATTTATTAATTTCTGTGTAGCGCTTAACCTTGAGAAAATCCACCAATAAAGCTTTTGAAAACCGTTCATAAGAAAAAAAAAATCATTGAGGCATTTCATTAGTAAAATACATGTTAAACTCTTTGTCATTGGGATTGCTTTTCTCTTTAGCACAGGACTTCTTTTTTCTTCTTTCTTGCAGAAAGAAAGCTGACCAATACTCGGGGTCTGAAAGGCAAACTGTTGTTGGATTATTATCTTTAAATACCCGCTACTTTTTGAGCAGAATTTTAGCTTTGTATACGTAGGCTACTGTTCCTATTGTTGAAAGCACAAAAGTGTGTAATAAACAACTAGCACATTTATATTTTGCATTTTGTTTTCTTACTTTACTGAAAATGAACCGAACCGTGATCTCAAAACCGAGGTACGTAGCGAACCGAGATTTTTGTGTACCGTTACACCCCGAGTTATAAGCAATGCATTTTTGGGTGCTTCATCAAATAAATAAATACACATGGTTAGTCTTTTCAACATCTTGATTTTTTTCATTTCAAAGAAAAGCCTCCAAGTGACAGTTAACATTTGATGAGCCATTCTCAGGAACTTAATTTTTTGCTCTGGGTTCACACGAGGTCCTGGCATTGCAAAGCCCGTCGGGAGTGAAAGGAAGGTAGGACAGAGACGCGTGGGTGGTACGTCACGCAAGGAAAAGGAGGTGGCAGGGCAAATACGACATGTGCTACTGTTGAGGGAAAAGAAAGAGGGGAATGGTGTGACATCATCAATTAAATAATCCTCCCACATAGCATCTGATGCGCACTTTCGCACTGTCTGCTTATTTCCCAAACATTGCAAGCTAATTTCCATTGGTCTCCTTCCTAATTCATATGCTTTGTCTTTGCTAAGACACCATCCTCCTTTTTTCTCTGCTTGTACATGTGAGCAAATGTCAAGCATAGGCTACATTGTCTCATCCCCTACCCTTTTTGATCATGTTATGTACAATATTCACAGGTTAGCTTTATTGTGGCAGTAAATGAAACGGTAACAGAAGAGCACATGAATGCTTTGTCTAGTCAGCAACCTGTTATTAGAATGTATGAGGTTAGTCAGAAAAGTCCCAATATTGGTGGGTAGGTGGGTAGGTAGGTAGGTAGGTAGGTAGGTAGGTAGGTAGGTAGGTAGGTAGGTAGGTAGGTAGGTAGGTAGGTAGGTAGGTAGGTAGGTAGGTAGGTAGGTAGGTAGGTCGGTCGGTCGGTCGGTCGGTCGGTCGGTCGGTCGGTCGGTCGGTCGGTCGGTCGGTCGGTCGGTCGGTCGGTCGGTCGGTCGGTCGGTCGGTCGGTCGGTAGGTGGGTCGGTAGGTAGGTACGTTGGTAGGTAGGTACGTAGGTAGTATTGAAATTATTGTCCATACAGTTAACATTTCTGCTTTTCTTATTATAGTTAGTCACCAGATAGAACAACCTCTGTCTAGTCAGCCTATCCTTTGTCCTGAGCCATGTGGCCCCCATGTAGTTTATGTATTCTATTCTATGTTCTATGTTGCTTTCCTGCCCCTCCCATCCTATTGTTTTCCCCTGAATAAAGAGGGTTGCCTTTACATCAACTGCTCTAAAAAAATGCACATGCAAGATTTTAACTTTTAAATCTGTGTTTTTCATCGTATGTACACATTAACTTTGTGTTTTTTCACAATAATAATCCATTGTTGTATTCATTACTTTAGAGAGCCGATTAAAAACACTTACGGAAAAGCATTGCTTAATATATAGTGCTGGCCAAAAGTTTTAGCACCCCTGCAATTCTGTCAGATAATGTTCAATTTCTCCCAGAAAATGATTGCGATTACAAATGCTTTCGTAGTCATACTTCATTCATTTTGTTTGCAATGAAAAAACACAAAAGAGAATTAAAAAAAAAATATATATATATAACTCTACACAAAACTCCAAAAATGGGCCACACAAAAGTATTGGCACCCTCAGCCTAATACTTGGTAGCATAACCTTTAGACAAAATAACTGCGAACAACCGCTTCGGTATCCAATAATGAGTTTCTTACAATGCTCTGCTGGAATTTTAGACCATTCTTGTTTGGCCAACTGCTCCACGTCTCTGAGATTTGAAGGGTGCCATTTTCAAACTGCCATTTTTAAAACTCTCCACAGGTGTTCTATGGGTTTCAGGTCTGGACTCACAGCTGGCCACTTTAGAAGTCTGCAGTGCTTTCTCTCAAATCATTTTCTAGTGGTTTTTGAACTGTGTTTTGGGTCACTGTCCTGCTGGAAGACCAATGACCTCTGAGGGAGACCCAGCTTTCTCACACTGGGCCCTACATTATGTTGCAAAATTTGTTGGTAGTCTTCAGACATCATAATGCCATGCACACGGTCAAGCAGTTCAGTGCCAGAGGCAGCAAAGCAATCCCAAAACATCGTGGAACCTCTGCCATGTTTGACTGTGGGGACCGTGTTCTTCTCTTTGAAGGCCTTGTTTTTTTCCCTGTAAACTCTATGTTGAAGCCTTTTCTCAAAAAGCTCTACTTTTGTCTCATCTGATCAGAGAACATTCTTCCAAAACGTTTTTGGCTTTCTCAGGTAACTTTTGGCAAACTCCAGCCTGGCTTTTTCATGTCTCTGGGTCAGAGGTGGGATCTTCCCGGTATCCTACCATAGAGTCCCTTTTCATTCAGACGCCGACGGATAGTACGAGTTGACACTGTTGTACCCTCGGACTGCAGGACAGCTTGAACTTGTTTGGATGTTAGTTGAGGTTCTTTATCCACCATCCACACAATCTTTCGTTGAAATTTCTCGTCAATTTTTTTTCCCGTCCAGATCTAATCATCTTAGCCACAGTTCCATGGGCTTTACACTTATTGATGACACTGCGCACAGTAGACACAGGAACATTCAGGTCTTTGGAGATGGACTTGTAGCCTTGAGATTGTCAATGCTTCCTCAGAATTTTGCTTCTCAAGTCCTCAGACAGTTCTTTGGTCTTCTTTCTTTTTTCCATGCTCAACGTGATGCACAAAAGGACACAGGACAGAGGTTGAGTCAGATTTAATCCATTTTAACAGACTGCAAGTGTGATTTAGGTATTGCCACCACCTGTTATGTGCCACAGGTAAGTCACAGGTGCTGTTAATTACACAAATAAGAGAAGCATCACATGATTTTTCAAAGGGTGCCAATACCTTTGTCCGGCCCATTTTTGGTGTTTTGTGTAAAATGATAATGATTTTAAAAAATTTCCCATGCTCTTTTGTGTTTTTTCATTGCAAGCAAAATAAATGAAGATATTACTACTAAAGCATTTATATTAGCAATCATTTTCTGGGAGAAATTGAGCATTATCTGACAGATTTGCAGGGGTATAAATACTTTTGGCCAGCACTGCATGTAACTTGATTAAATCAAATAAAATTACATTTTAAATGGGTGTTTTTCATTGTATATACATATTAGCGTTGTGTTTCTACAAATTACTGAACCCATCGTTGTATTTATCATGGAAGAGAGTCAATTAAAACACTTATTAAAAAGCATTGCTTAGGAATTGCTTGAATGGGAATTGCTTAACTCTTTCAAGTAATTTATTAAGTCTTAAATCGTTTAGGCGTTTTTCATTTAACTACATAACTTATTAGTTACTTAAAGCAGTTGTGTGAAACCACTTGAAATAAGCATACCTGTCAAGTTGTACGGTTTCGGCGTAATTTGTACAAGTGAGCACTGATTTTTAAATGTGTACGCCGTATGTTCAAAATCTGTACATTTTTCGTGCTTTACATTTTTTTTCTCCGTTCTGATTTTGTCATCATTTCGGCAACGAGACAATGTGCATTACTAGTTGGTTGAATGACGCGAGAAAAGTCAGAGACACTGAGATCGAAGTGTTTGTTGTGACGCTGTTGCAAACGCAAAACTAGGCTAGGTGGCTCCAATATTTCCTGACTGTAGCCGACAGCCTACAATCTACGCCTAGATTAGTTAGTTAGTTAGTTAGTTAGTTAGTTAGTTAGTTAGTTAGTTAGTTAGTTAGTTAGTTAGTTAGTTTGGTCGGTCTGTCGGTGGGTGGACGGACGGGTGGGCATACGGGCGGGCGGGCAGGTAGGTTTGTAGGTGGGTACTTTTTTTTTATATGTATAGGTAACACTTTATTTGACAGTGGCGTCATAAGAGTCATAAGGCAAGGCAAGGCAAATTTATTTATATAGCACAATTCAACACAAGGCAATTCAAAGTGCTTTACATCACATGAAGACCATAAAAATCACATTTAAATCAACACAACGTAAAAACCAAGACAAAAGATCGCATTTAATCACAGAATAAAAATAAATAAATAAAAATAAAACAAAAATAAAAATAAAGCAAAAACTACTACTAATAATAATCATTGAAATCAGCAATGGAGATAAGCACAAGAGGAATAGAAGACAGGTAGGTTGAAATATATAGACAGTTATGGATATGCAGTGCCAAACAAAAGCGTTTGTAGCCCTGATTTAAAGGAGCTAACAGTTTGAGCATACTTCAGACGTTCGGGTAACTTGTTCCAGAGGTGAGGAGCATAATAACTAAATGCTGCCTCACCCTGCTTGGTTCTTGTTCTTGGAACATGCAGAAGACCCGTTCCAGACGACCTTAGGGGTCTAGATGTCTCATAGGAATCTAACAAGTCAAGCATGTATTTTGGTCCAAGGCCATTAAGTGTTTCGTAGACGAGCAGTAGTATTTTATAGTCTATCCTTTGACTCACTGGAAGCCAGTGTAGCGATTTCAAAACCGGTGTAATGTGGTCCAGCTTCCTTGTATTTGTGAGGACTCTGCCTGCAGCATTCTGTACTAGCTGCAGCTTCCTGACTGATTTTTTATCAAGACCTGTAAATATACCGTTGCAGTAGTCCAATCTGCTGAAAATGAATGCATGCATAAGTTTTTCCATGTCTTGTTGAGTCAGAAGCCCCTTAATTCTGGTTATATTTTTTAGGTGGTAATAAGCGGATTTAGTGACGGACTTTAGATGGGTATCAAATTTTAGGTCTGAGTCAATAATTACGCCAAGGTTTCTGACTTGATTTGTAGCTGTAAGTGACATTGTGCTAAGACCGACGTAATCATGACATGACACTATCATGAGTATTAATTAATGCTTACGACAGATGTCATCACATGTCATCTTAACTCAATTTACATTCAGTCCACATCACTAACTGCATTTATTTCAGTCCGCATCTTTTACATCCGTTCAAAACTGACATAATTTCCCCAATGACACTTAACGACATCTGTCATAAGCATTCATTAATGCTCATGACAGTGTCATGTTACAATTGTGACAGACCTATGACGCCACTGTCAAATAAATATATATATAACCGGATTGATCGAATTTTTTGCAATTTATTTGTGAATTTGTGTGAAAATAGTGTGAAATTGCTACCCAATCACTAAACAGGCAATCTTTTATTGGAAACCCTTGAAATCCAATTGGTTCAAGTCTGATTAATTCTATTTCTGTATCTTCTGAGGGAGAAAAATAATTGGAACAAATCAAAGGTCAAAGAGCCTCTAGGGAGACAGTGTGTTGAGTCCACAGAACTTTCTCAGAAAAGTAATGATTTGGCATGAATTCATGGCTCGGACTCTACCAAGTGTTCAATTGAATCGTCCAGATGTCACCACAACCTTGTTAATGCCTGAAGGTGTGGATCTTTCCATCTATTGCTGTGATCATTATAGTGTTAATAGGCATTGCTAGTAGATTCAATATGATTTCAGATGAAGAGACAATTATTGCAGAAGAAGCTTCATATAAAATGTCTGCCACATGACATCTGGACTATAATATTTTGGTTATAACTTGATCCGATCTCAATTCTGCCATCTTAAACCTCGCCTTCTCTTCTTGTTCCACGCCTCTTTTAAAATGAGAGAGAAAAGACGAGTAGCAGGCCAATATACGAGGATGAGGATAGCCATTATATTAATAGCTAAAAACCAATTATAAGTTTGTGAGAACTGAAGTGACTGGGAAAACTCATTTACATTTTAACAGTTCAGTTTGATGTGCGAGTACAAGATGAGAGAAGGAGGGAAATCTATCAAATTGGTAAGAAAAGAGGAATTACAGATGCGAATGTGTGATTTACTGTGAATCGATCTGAGTGAATCTTCCGAGGCAAGCAATAATGTCTGGTAGAGACGAGACTGATTGTGTTTTTGTCTTCAATTTTGAGCGGGTGTCGCTTTCTTTTCATGTTCAGGAATCTAGGTCATTGTGGTGAATTAACAATATGCTTCTCTGCGTGGCTAAAGTGAAACACTGAGGAACCATGTACTGACAGCCCATTCCACCACACACACATGCACGCACGCACCCCCTAACCCCCTACACATGCACATTTTTAACAAATGCAGTCCAATTTTAGATGCAAGCATTAATATCTTCTAAAATTCTCAAAGATTTGAGGGAGGATTTTTGCGTTTGACAAATGAGGGGGTTTATTTTATTTTTCATCACACAGCTTTTCAGTGCCTGGGAACGATGAGTTTGACACCAGTGGATGTGTGTGGGAATGGCTGCGATTTGATGGAGTCTGCCCTTTGTTGTTGAAACACTCTTGGTTAATGATACATCTCTCTCACCTCGCGCAATTCCCCCCCTTTCTGTGAGCGAGGAGTGATAACGAGGGAGCAGACAGCCCCGAACTTCACACAAAGAAAAGAGGAACCAGCACAACGTGCAATCTTGCAGAAACTTTCTGCTTTTCCCTCTGCCTCGGTGGCGACACACTTGAGATGCTTGTTCAAACTTGTTCATAAAAGAGGACTGATCAAGTAGGGGACAGCTGTAGCAGTGCAAGTCAAACACTGGCGGGCTCTTTTGGAGAAGACGTCTAAAATGAATGCACCATGTACAAAGAAAGTGAATTTCAGTGCTGCCCAGGGCGACAGAGAAGACATTCTTCAAGTGTGTGACTCATAAGTGTTGAATTTTCCATCTTGTACGTTTTGCTTATTTGGATATGTGGGTGTGCGTGAGTTGGCCCAAGCTCTCATATATTCGTGCATGTACTCTATGTTGGGACTCAGTGGGACTGAAGCTCGTCGCCCTCTCGAGCATCACGCTCTGATGGATGTTAATGTGGACTGACGCAGCAGTGTCCCCCGAGGGACGCAACACGGCCAGCTAGGGAGAGGGAAGAAGCTTGTGGATGGGGAGGGGGATTCAACGCTCTAATCCTCTCCCTTTTTCATGGAGCCAAAGTGGGGAAGAGGCAGTGAACCGCCCAATGAATAAATAAAAGCCACTCCCCTCAGGCCCAGAGCTCTGCACAGGAGCACTTAAAACCATTTTAACAAGAGAGCCACTTCATTAAATATGGACTTCCTCACTGCAAAAAAAAAAAAAAAAAAAAACCTGCAAGGAATCTCTCAGCTCATAGAATGTGTGCACACAGCCGCGATATTGTGTTGCCAAACGTTCCTGAAAGTGTTTCAAATGAAGGTTTGGAGTTGAGGATGGTTGCATAACCTGCCAGCCTGACTCAGTCAAATTCACCAATATCATTGTTTAGACATGGCTTGAGCAGACGTATCATTTAGACCAGGGATGTCCAAACTTTTTGCAAGGGGAGCCAAATTTGGTGCGGTAAATATGTGGGGGGCCGATCTTGGCTGACGTCCTTTATGTACAACAATATATTTAAGCAAATTTTAGCAAGCCATTCTGAGTCTCAAATTCGCTTTATTATTATTTTTAATTTTTATTTATTTAATTAATAATTTCAACAATCTCGCAACTAGCCTTTGTGGCGTTCTCTTTCGACTCTCGGGCTCTTGCGAAATACCGCTGCTATGAAATTAAACTAGCTTCAAGTTGCTTCAATTTCTCGCTGCGTATCTTCCCTGTAATCTTGTCGTACATGTCAGCGTGTCTTGTTTGGTGATATCGCCTCACATTGAACTCTTTAAAAACAATGAGTGTCACTGCAAATGAGGCAGACGCAGTTGTTGCGTATTTTAGTGAAGAAATAGTCCAATTTCCACCTATCCTTGAAGCGTCGGCCATCACAGTAAACTTTCTTTTTTTCTTGCTAGATTGTCGATTGTTGTGTTTTTAGAAAATTGGAAGTAAAGGGTTTCATGTTGCTTAGAGTGCTGCTGCCTTTTAGTGGGTAAATTTAGTGTGTAAGCTACTTCATATGCTGGTATCAGTACTGCTGATCAATTTATTAAGTGTGTGCGGGCCAGACGTTATTGATTTCATGACAATGGCTGGGGGCCGGATGAAATTTGACCACGGGCCGCATTTGGCCCCCGGGCCGGACTTTGGACATGTCTGATTTAGACCGTCTCCCTACAATCAAATTGCTAACTGCCAGGTGTAACTTCAAAGACATACCCTCGCTATGTCAGAATCCACCCCCCCCCGGACTCTCTGCCAAATTCCCAAACAAGTGCAGTGAGGATAATAAACGCCTACATTTCTACCTACGTCATTAACAGAAATCTTTTGTTATACATTTTTTTATCAGCAGAAAATGCTTATGAATTCTCTCAGCTGCCTTTTTCCCTACACTGTAAAAAATTGCTGTAAATTTACGGCCAATTTTGAACACTAAAATACCATTTTTGTGTTAAACAGCTTATTACTGTAGTTAGCAATGCATTGTGGGTTACCAGCATTAAAGCAACAAGACAAATGCTGTAAACGGAATGTTAATGTTTCAATTACATGACACTACCGTACTTTTTGGAAACTGAGTTTTGACTGGAAATTTGGAGCATGGTCAAAAATTTGACATCTTTTACATTGTGGCAATATAGACTATGTTTTTTGCCAATTTAAATTAAAATAACTAGACACCACAAATAATTTGCCATCAAATCCTGGAGGACATAATTAGCCATAATTTGGATGTTGGAGACTCTTCAGAGGATGACTTTAGATGACATTTGCTGCTCTTCAGTGCTTGTTCTTTAACTTATATTGGGATTTATGTGTACCAATTTATGAACGGTGAGTTAATTAAGTCTTACTCATATTACCTAAATTATTGTATATTAAACAAAAGTTCTGAGGATTGCTGGATAGCGATATATAATATTGATGTTAATTCCTCTGGAGTGCCAGTAGAGGGCAGTTTTCTATTGTTCTGCGAAAGATGCAGCTGAGTGAATTTTTTTGGGAAATAAATAAAAGGTGTTTGCCGGTGAGTGGTTAAAAAGGCAAAATCCGAGTGTGTCATATGTATCCAACAGTGGAGTTAAAATACGATAAAATTTATTTTTAATTATTCCTCTATTTATATCATTATTTATTTAAAAAATTTATTGTGTTTATGTTTTGATTGTTAGTAGTTTTAAATTTTGATGTTGCAAATGTTAGCTAACTGCATTAGCGTTAGCTGTAGCGGATGATGTATGGGTTGAGCCTCAGACTACAACACAATCACATCGACGCAAACACCAGACTGGATGTTCTGTTGGCCTATAGGCTATATTATTATATTATTTGACGTCGCCTCCATTCTATTCTACTCATATGTTATATGTTTCTTGTTGTATCCCCACTCTGATCTAAACTGGCCCTTCTCCAAAAATTGAAGTATTCCTTCACCCTGAAGGCTGATTTATGCTTCTGTGTAGCGGTGACGGTGGACCTACGCCATTAACGCAGACCCGATTATGACCCTATGCCATAGCCTGACGTGCACCTCCATAAAGTCCTGACTACACATCACGTCAACGCGCTTTTTTTTTTTTTTCCGGTTCAGCACAACAACAACACCATTTTCAAACATTCGCAAACGACTTCTGTGTCGCCTACGCTTCAACATTTGTATTGACAACATTTGTTGTTTAATATTAATCAGCTGCAGCTGCAAATGCACACATTTCATCTCCATTGCCATTGCTGTCAATGACTGGTGGAAAATAAAGGAATTCGACAAGAGTCCCCCAAAACCACACAAAAACAAAGCCACACCAATCTAGTGGTATGGCCGTGAATTACTGTAGAAACGTCACTGGCTGCGACAAAGTTTGTGACCACATCACACATGAGACCAATGTTTACATTTGGAGTAAATTAAACAGGTGCTTTTTTGCTTCAATTTCTTTTTCTTTTTACAAACTCTTACTTCTTCATATTGAAGAACCCATGCAAAGAATGGGAGTATTATGGACAATGATTTTTCATGCATTGTAAAGTCAAACCCTGATAAGCATCAACAAAAAAGCATTGAGCAGACAACCAGGGCGTGAACTGGAAAATTACTGCCATGCAAGCACTATGGAAATGATGCACAGCTGGAAGAGAGTGGCCAATCAACCCATGAGTAACCCAGAGCTATAAAAGCAGGAAAGGAAGATGGCAGCCTGGTTTGGCTATTGACACTTGCAGTCCTGTGCAGCAGGAGACGTTGGCAAAAGATAACCAGAGAGGCAGCTGGTAAGCAGCAGAATTAAAAGATGAAATGTGCCAGCAGTGGCCATTAGCACATGGCTTGACTCACCGGTGGAAAAGTTTGGACAATTGTAGTATATTGTTTAGGGGTAATTTGGGATTTGTCCTTGACCGATCACCATTTCTGACCCAGCCTGTCCTGCCTGACCCGACTACGTCAGAGTTCCAGCCCAATCAACTTGCTCAGCCTGTCCTGCTTGACCAGACTATGCCAGCACTACATTGAGCTCAACCTGTCCCGCTTGACCCGATTACGGCAGATCTCCAGCCTGCTCAGCCTGACCTACACGACCCGACTGCACCATCTCTCTAGTTCCTGTCCGTTTTCACTGCCTGTCAACACGATGAAATAAAACCTGTACTGTTTCGCGCCTGACATCAGCATTTTTTTCTGTACTAGACGGAAATATATGCATTCATAGACTATAAAGTCATTTTACCAAATACCGTTAAAACACAGTTTAACGTTAAAAACACAGCATACTGCAGCTCCTCAGTTGCCTGCTCTTTACTGTGAATTCTGGTAATACAGGAATATACAGTTTTTCCTGGATTAGACTACTACTGTTAAATATTTTTACATTACCAAGACTGTAAAATAAGTCTGGTAATGGCAATCCTGCTGACAGACTTTTACTGTATTTTCTATGATTACAGAAATCAACAGTTTTTCTGGATAACGGACTATTACTGTGAAGCATTTTTGCATTACCAAGACTGTAAAATAACGGTATATAAATGGCAACCCTGCTGCCAGCTCTTTACTGTTATTTTACACTGAAAGTTTTTACAGTGTACTTCTGCTTCATCATCTTATGCCAGGTCGATGGCAAAGTGTTTTTTTCCCCCTATTTTTTAAAATCTATTATTCATTGTAATTTATTGTTTCTTTGCAGCTGCACCACCACCAATAATACCAGAAAGCACACAGAACTACAGTAGACCTTGGGGGTAAACGTGTCCCCAGCGGCATAGCTTGCAGGCTAGTTGAACTTTTTCCTTCCGTTCTTGCTGCGACTTTTGTTACTCTCTAAAATTCGTATGTTCCACGTTGCACTATTGGCAGCCTTTTTGGCAGTGGAACGCTGAAAAAGCTGAACACACTGTGTTGTCAGCATCAATGTTGTCAGCAGGTGATATTTCTTCCAGGCAGAATGTTCCAGTGCACATTATGTTCTGTCCTTGAAAATTATCAGTAAAATGGAGATTATCTCCACTGTTGCTAATTGTACTCTATGTATGCGTTGACTTCTAGTTATTTTCACCATTGTTTTTAAATGGCTGTTAAAGTGGGATGGACAATATCATCATGTGTAAACCTATGTTGCATATTATTATTGTTGGGGTAACCGAGACTAGTGATGGTCATGATGTGAACTAGACAAAAAAATATTGCAGCAACAATCAAGGCCATCCTGTTATGATTTAAAACAGGCTGTGGCACCTTTAAGGGGGAGAAAAGCACTCCAAAGTGGGTCACGGTAAAAATATCTTCAACAATTATTCATGGGACCCCGCCTTTCTCTCGAATACCTCCGCCTTGCAGAAAAAAAAGATTCTGCATTGCACTGCAGCATAAAGACGACATGGAAAGCAAGAGATAAGAAGAGACGGGCAACATGAAGGAGGGAGATTTGGGGGTAAAAAAGGCAGAGAAGTACAGTACAGTGTGCCATTTGTTGACTTCTTTTTCCTTGGCTCATGATGAAACGTGGGTGCAATGTGCAAAAGTACAATGTGCAACGTGTGCCAGGAAAACACTTTCTTTGATGCTTAACGCTCAGTTTTGCATAGGCGTCGTCAGCAAGCCTCCCACCAAACACCAACAATGTGCGCACCATTGCAGCGACTGCCAAGAGGCTCATTTAAACGCATAGCAATCCCAATCTGCTGTGAAAAAAGGATTTATGAATTTTGTATATTTCAGACAGAAGTGGAATTTCACATCTTTGGGTTTTTCCTCCGATGTCAGATAAGTTTGTTTTAGTCTTTTGTAAAGAGTCTCTATGATTAGAGCTGAACACCATAAATTAGATATTTTGATTGGCCAAGAGGGAGACTGGATTCCAGTGCAGCATAGGGGAGAGACATGACTGGCAGGTCCCTGTAGGACTTTACTGTAAATCCAAACCTTAATCAGACTTGGCAGCGGAAGATCAAAGCGGTCTGCTCCATCTTTACTCCTAGTGGTACTTTGATGTGCATGCGTGTGTGGGGGGAGCATGAATGCAAAATTGAGGATACATAAAAGTCTAAACAAAATAAATACATCAGTGTTTTTGTGTGCCATGAGAGATCCTCAGACATGCCACAAGTTATTTAGTTTCACTTAATTGGCCCAGAAAAATGGGGACTAAAAATAATGTATCTTTTTACAAGTATGCATGCTACTGTCAATTAGTGACCATGAGGGCAATTATGTTCTCCCAACAGATGGCAAAAAGTACATGATTAACCTTTGTATCCGCTTTTTTGTGACGCATGAATTTAATGCCTTCCTATACAGGTTTAGTTGGAATCAAAAATAATTCATTCCTACCATTATACTGACTTTATTCAGTAGAATGTAATGAATTAAACTCTTATAGCCACATTTTCCCTTGAGTTCCATTATCATGTGCTGTTCTTTCTATTGTACATGCCTTGGCCACCTTGGAGCAGTTTAATCCTTGAATCATCTTTACTGCTTGTCCTCAAAAGGGTAGTGCTGGAGCCAATCTCAGCTTCCTATGGACAGGATACTCCTTGAAGTGGTTGCCAGCCAATTGCAGTGTAAAGGTAGGCAAAGACATCTTCACACTCACATTCCCACCTATGAGCAATTAAAATGTTTAATCAACCTAACCTGCAGTTTTATGGAATTTGAGGGGAAGCCAGTGTACCTGGAGAAAACCCTCGCAGACACGGGGAGAACATGAAAACTCCACACAGCGAGGATGGAGCCTGGGTTTGCGTCGGTATTATTTGTCCATTTTCTTTTTTTTTCTGTGTTTTATCAAAGACAAATCATTGGAAAAATTACACTAGGGATCTAATATTTCCCCAGGACAGTAAAAAACATGCAAAGAAATGCTAAATTCTTGTAATATTGCCACGTTCTGGCTCATTGACTCCCATTATACATCATAGTTTTTGATATGCTGTAAACCTGATGTGTTATAATGCATTTTCCGTGATTAGTAATGCAATCGCTTCTTTGGCGAAAAACATTGAAATAGAGAAATTTGTGTCTTGAGAGGCTTAACACCCAAAAGTCACTAGGGGGCGCAAAAGGCTAATACATGAATTTGCTTGCAAAGAAAGCTTGTTGTTATGACCTATGGACTTATTTGGGCCTCTAACTATGTCATATGAAATATTCAAACTTCTTCTAACAAGGTCTAACGGGGCTCCACTCGTTACCCATATTAATGGCACCTGTTTTAACTCATTATCGGTATAAAAGACACCTGTCCACAATCTTAGTCAGTCACACTCCAAACTCCACCATGGCCAAGACCAAAGAGCTGTCGAAGGACACCAGAGACAAAATTGTAGACCTGCACCAGGCTGGGACGACTGTGTAAAGGAAAGAATGAATGGGGCCATGTATCTACAGATTTGGAGTGAAAATCTCCTTCCATCAGCAAGGGCATTGAATATGAGACGTGGCTGGGTCTTTCAGCATGACAATGATCCCAAACACACAGCCAGGGCAACAAACAAGTGGCTTCGTAAGAAGCATTTCAAGGTCCTGGAGTGGCCTAGCCAGTCTCCAGATCTCAACCCCATAGAAAATCTGTGGAGGGAGTTGAAAATTCGTGTTGCCCAACGACAGCCCTAAAACATCACTGCTCTAGAGGAGATCTGCATGGAGGAATGGGCCAAAATACCAGCAACAGTATGTGAAAAGCTTGTGAAGAGTTACAGAAAACGTTTGGCCTCCGTTATTGCCAACAAAGGGTACATAACAAAGTATTGAGATGAACTTTTGGTATTGACCAAATACTTATTTTCCACCATGATTTGCAAATAAATTCTTTAAAAATCAAACAATGTGATTTTCTGTTTTTTTCCCCCACATTCTGCCTCTCATTGTTGAGGTGTACCCATGTTGACTATTACAGGCCTCTCTAATATTTTCAAGATGGAGAACTTGCACAATTAGTGGTTGGCTAAATACTTATTTGCCCCGCTGTATGTGTAGATAGGTCTGATGCCAATGAACATTTTTGAGTGGTTGAAAGTGAAAAAATATTCATAAATGACTTAGTTATCACACTTCAAAGGAAAAGCCATACATACAGTACATAAAAGAAAATAACGCCCACGGGTTCACAGATGTGCATGAGGGGCATTGCAAACCAGTCATCAGTCATCCAACACAGCGCCTAGTACGATATAGACACACAGACTATCATGGAGCTGGTCAGAACTGCCCAGTAAACCACTATAATAACTTAACATAACTTTTATGATCCAAAACAATCTTTTTGACTCATTTCAGTCTGGATTTCGGCCACAACACAGCACCGAGACCGTGCTTATCAAAGTCCTAAATGATATTCGTCGGAATACCGATGCAGGCAAATCATCTGTTCTGCTACTATTGGATCTCAGCGCCGCATTTGACACGGTTGATCACAACATACTACTCAGCAGATTGGAACAGTGGGTAGGGCTTACTGACACTATTCTTCAGTGGTTCACATCCTATTTACATGATAGGGATTTCTTTGTGTCAATCGGAAATTATCAGTCAGAACGAACCAAATTCACGTGTGGAGTCCCTCAAGGGTCAATTCTTGGACCACTCTTATTTAACATCTATATGCTTCCGTTAGCTCAGATAATGGAACAGTATGACATCTCCTATCACGCCTATGCAGATGACACACAACTGTACATTTCTGTGTCCCCACATGATTATAGTCCCTTAGTCTCCCTGAGTAAATGCATTCATCAAATCAATGAATGGATGTGCCAGAATTTTCTCCAGTTAAATGTGGAGAAAACAGAGGTGATCATTTTTGGGCCAAAAAAGGAAAGGTCAAAGATAAGCAGCCAACTTAGCACAATGTCACTTACAGCTACAAATCAAGTCAGAAACCTTGGCGTAATTATTGACTCAGACCTAAAATTTGATAGCCATCTAAAGTCCGTCACTAAATCCGCTTATTACCACCTAAAAAATATAACCAGAATTAAGGGGCTTCTGACTCAACAAGACATGGAAAAACTTATGCATGCATTCGTTTTCAGCAGATTGGACTACTGCAACGGTATATTTACAGGTCTTGATAAAAAATCAGTCAGGAAGCTGCAGCTAGTACAGAATGCTGCAGCCAGAGTCCTCACAAATACAAGGAAGCTGGACCACATTACACCGGTTTTGAAATCGCTACACTGGCTTCCAGTGAGTCAAAGGATAGACTATAAAATACTACTGCTCGTCTACAAAACACTTAATGGCCTTGGACCAAAATACATGCTTGACTTGTTAGATTCCTATGAGACATCTAGACCCTTAAGGTCGTCTGGAACGGGTCTTCTGCATGTTCCAAGAACAAGAACCAAGCAGGGTGAGGCAGCATTTAGTTATTATGCTCCTCACCTCTGGAACAAGTTACCCGAAGGTCTGAAGTATGCTCAAACCGTTAGCTCATTTAAATCAGGGCTAAAAACGCTTTTGTTTAGCACTGCATATCCATAACTGTCTATATATTTCAATCTACCTGCCTTCTATTCCTCTTGTGCTTATCTCCATTGCTGATTTCAATGATTATTATTAGTAGTAGTTTTTGCTTTATTTCTATTTTTGTTTTATTTTTATTTATTTATTTTTATTCTGTGATTAAATGCGATCTTCTGTCTTGGTTTTTACGTTGTGTTGATTTAAATGTGATTTTTATGGTTTTCATGTGATGTAAAGCACTTTGAATTGCCTTGTGTTGAATTGTGCTATATAAATAAATTTGCCTTGCCTTGCCTTGCCTATAAAATTGGGCTGTTTTTTGTGGCCTGAAGCTCACGCGATATGATAAAATATGGTAAAGGCATATTGCTATTCACATGGCAACATTTTGGACAATACTTGTCAAACTTCTTTTTATGTTTGCAGATGAACGGAAAACAGAAAACAATGTTTAACTAATTCTATTTATTACATGCATGGTATTATAGCTAGCTAACTGTAGCTAAGCCTACATATTTGAGATTTAGAACGCGTGAAAATAAGGGGAAAAAAAACTAAGCTAAACATAAAAACGATCTTGAGATACCGATGATTGTAGTTGAATCTGGCACACCAAAATCTATAAGGACTCTAGTATGTATGGTTGCAGCTCACTTCAAACGAGAATCACACATGCTCATGACCTTGACCCGCAAAGTCACATGGTGAGATGGAATCTGTGAGAAAAATGGGCGGAGAAAATAAATGGATAATTCTGAAGTATGTCAAAAAGATATTTATGCAATATTTTGGAAACCGAACTTCGTACTGCAATACATTATTGTTTTACTTCCTATACTGATATACAGTACCATTAATATTGCCCAGCTCTCCATAAACCATAAAATGAAATGAAATTTGCCAAAGAATGCATTCTTTTGTGTTGCGCCACCATTTTGGTACAATAATATTTTGCTTGAAATGTTATAACACCACGAAAGCAATGCTATTTTTTAAGTTTTAAATACACAATGATTAAGTCTCTTTGTTTATTTCAACATGGTGCTGGGCAATACGTCAAAAACAATCAACGTGATCATTACAGCCGTACAGTGGCTGACTGGTTAGCATGGTGGCCTCACAGTCCTGTAAAGGGTTCTACCCCAGGCCTTCCTGTGTGGAGTTTCTATGTTCCCCCTCGTGGCTATGTGGGTACTCTGGTTTCCTTCCTCCCACATCCCAAACACATGTATGTTAGATTGATTGAACACTCTCCACTGTCTGTAGGTGTGATTTGTGAGAGGGTGTTTGACTATATACACCCTGTGATTTGCTGTTAACCATTTTAAGGCATATGCCTCTTCCTTTCAATAGGCTCCAGCACCCCCACCATCCTCATGAGGTTAGCGATGTGGAAGCTGAATGAATGAATGTGATAATCTGGTTAAAACAAAATGTAATAACCATGTAGATAAATGCGCTATATAAATACTCTCCATTTACCATTTAATATGGAATGTTCCATAGCAAAACAAATTGTAGGAAAACCCCAATTCCAAACTGCAAGGCTTTACATGTAGGCAGAGGTTACTTTATAACGTTACGTTTGTGCCATAATTACAAGCATGTGATAGGAAATTTTGAGCACAAACACTGATTTTGAATGCCAAGAAATGCCCAAGAAGAGTTTTGTTTCTTTGTCTGCCGACTCAAATTAAAATCACAAAAACAATCAAGATAACCTTACACTTACAAGCACGATTTATTCCCCTAAGAATTCATTTCTTAATTCTATTTCAGAGTAAATCCATTTCAATGTGTTTGGCTAGTTTAATATTCGTAATTTGAATTTCATTCCACACTCAAATTTCATTCCATACTCAATGCAGAAATAGTGAAAAATTAATACAGAAATAGCAATGAAAATTAATCCGGTTTAAGGTTGACAATGCAGGTCGCTGCACAACAACTGTAAATCCGCAAAATGTTCCTGTGAAATACGACGCCAATTTCAGAAATGTTCTCCTGCCACTTGGTGGACTTTGAGTAGCACTGCACTGCATTTAAGATATTCAGCAATGTGCTCAAACATTGGACAGCAGGCAAACCTACTGTAGCAGCTGAGGTTGCAGTTGCCATGGTGACACTGAGTCGTATTGAACGAGTTTCAAAGCATCATGTATTTTTAGTTGGTATGCTGACACTTTTGAAGAGCTTTTAACCCTTGTGTTCTGTTAGAAATCATCTGCCCACGTTTTTGCTCCTGGATTAAATTTGATCTGTGATTTAATTCAGCCGGAAAACACTAAACCTTTGTAATATATTATTTTCGGATCAAGATTGACCTGTTTTCAAGTTTGGATATGAAAGAAGTTCTAAATTTGAAATACGTTCATTTTTGACGAAACACAAGGGTTAAGTACTCAGTCCGGAATAAAGGGCAACTGAAGTTCCTTTTACAAATTCTCATGTGGCAAAATTTAAGTTCAATAACTTGGTAGTTAACAGTATGTACATCAGTGGTGGATGAAGTACTTCCTTTTTTTACTTAAGTAAAAGTACAGATACTAGTGCAAAAAATGGATTCAATGGCAGGTGAAGATTTCATGAGTGTTTTACTCAGTTAAATTGTATTGAATCCATCATTCACTGTTTCACTGTCTTTTTTTTTTTTTTTTTAATTGATCGCTTAGTTTTTGAGTTACAGCTATAGCAACACCTTGGCAACGAGGTCATTAGGGCACCTACCTGATGACATCATTTCCCGAAGACCTTGCCAGCACTCTAATACAAAAGTCATAGACATCAAATTTACTTGACACATTTGGCATTCACTGCGCTCCGCCTGCCCGTAGGGGGCTGTGTGACTCAGCTTCATTTATTAGAAGTCGGTGGGAGTGAAAGGCGGTTTACATTTGAAACGTACGAAAGCGGCACAGCAAACTAACAAGAAAGATTGTCTCAGGAGTGATTTGTTCGCGGATTCAAGGTAATTATTTTTTTTTTGTACCATGCATGAATTTTGAAATGTTGTGGAAAAAAAACAATGGGAGAAGTGAGCAGCCACAGCGTTGGCTTTAAACCTCACAATATTTACGTAAAATAACTGCCAATTGCCCGTTTTTATGCTTTTAACCAAGAATCGGGACTGTTTTACGTCCATATCTATAAAGAATTCAGGGATTTAAGCATTTATTCACAAGAATTTCAATGTAAAAACCTAATTGTTTTGCTACAGTGGCCATGTTGGATTTTCTATCTCTAGATTTTATTTTAGACATTTCTGCATGCGTATTAAAAAACAATCAGCTTTTACGTGTTTTATTTTATGTAATATTTCAATCTAGCGACTTTTATTATATTGGGTGAGTAATATAAACAGTCAAACAGTAAATGCAGAAAAAGACAAGATGAAAACAAAACTATCAATTCCCAATGAGAAAAAAAAAAGAAAACAAACAAAAGTAACGTGTAACGCAGGCAACAATTTGAAAAGTGGTGTAAAAAGCACAGATACTTGCTGTAAAATGGAGTGAAGTAAAACTAAAAAGTACCACTTCATATTTTTACTCAAGTACAAATACACAGAAATGTACTTAGGTACAGTTATGAACTACTTTTACTTTGTTACATTCCACCACTGATGTACATTATATAAAAGGCGGGAGGTTTTGCTACCCTGTCACGATAAAGGACATATTCAAATGACCTACCCTAATTTTCGGACTATAAACCGCTACTTTTTTCCCTCATTTTGAATCCTGTGGCTTATAGTCCAGTGCGGCTTATTTGTTGATTCATTTGGGTTAATAGGTAACACTTTATTTGACAGCGGCATCAAAAGGCTGTCATAAGGACATCATAATTATGACATGACACTATCATGGGCAGTACTGAATGCTTTTGACAGATGTCAATATGTGTCATGTGGCATATTATGTCACTAACTCCATTTATGTCCAGCTCAGATCTTTTACGTCCATTCAAAAGTAGGATAATTTGCTGGATGACACTAACCGACATCTATTATAAGCATTCATTAATGCTTATGACAGTGTCATGTAATAATTATGACTGTCTTATGACATTATTATGGCACCACTATCCAAGAAAATTTTACCAAATACCATAACTAGCAATTAACGAAACAACTGGAACAGTAACTGAAGAAATAATGAGCACAGAACATGATTGTTATTTACATCTTTAGCGCCGCAATGCATGCTAGGAGGAATGTTGGATGACAACAGTGTTGACAGCAGGTGGCAGCAAAGGTTGACTGTCTCCTCCAAGGGAGCAGTGATGGCCAAATATATGTATGATCTTTATTCCGGAATCTCACAGTGGGTCCATAGCACACACACACCAACAAAGAGAGAAAAAAAAAAAGAATACCGTACATACGGAGACATAATAATAGAGTGACTTGAAAGAAAAGAAAAAAAAAAATGAAGCTTTTAGAAACAATAAGGCTTTGCAGCCAATTGGTTCAACGCTTAATGGTGATTCATTTGGTCTCATGACAGTCTTATGATACCATTGTCAAATGAAGTGTTACTAGTTAATATCTTTTGGTGTAAATATCCCATAATACAATGAGGACAACTGCGGCTTATAATCCAGTACATCTTATCTACGAACAAATGCCGTTTTCATGTCAAATTTGGTGGATGGCGGCTTATAGCCAGGTGCGCCTTATAGTCCAGAAATTACGGTAATAATGGGAAGACTGATATATAGAGATATAGACCCTACCCACGTGACGTCACAACTCCGCTCTCCTGAATGGTACCGCCCAATTGTCCGTCAAAACAAAGTGTTAACCTGTTACGGCTATGTACATTCCTCCTATTTACGGCGTGTTTTTCTGCTCCTTAACATTAATAATCAAAATGGTGAAGGCGTGTGTGGCTGTTGGTTGCACTAACAGAGAAGATGGAAGGAGAGACTTGAAGTTTTACCGTATTCCGAGGGATCCAAAGAGGAGAGCGAAATGGACGGCTGCAATTCGACGTGAAAACTGGGCACCAAAAAAATCACCACAGAGTATGTAGTAGTCATTATATATCCGGTAAGATGCATTTAAGATATACTTAGAGGGTTTTGGGCTGACAGATAACCACAATTAAGATCATTGCTAGGCTAATCGCCGACAACATACACGTATGTATGTAGTGAGAGTGCTATCGCTAAACCATATAAACATTAAAAGCCTTAACTCCATTGACAAACGACATGAAATACATTAGACTTGACAGTGGATGTTAGCAATAACAAAAGATTTTGAATTGAAAATTTCGTAACTCACCTTTCCAAGCACAAGATAGATTCCTGCCAAATTTTCGTGGACGAGGACCTGTTTCACCCAACCAGCAACGAAGTATTTATAAGCCTCCAAGCTCTTGAAGTTTTTCAAATTTTCGTGAGAATAGGCTGATTTTGTGTGGACAAGATAATTGTAAATATCAGCGTAGCAGATGTCAGGCAGACAGGGTGAAGACAGTGGGTCGAAAAACATCGATTTGGGCATCAAATATGGATCTGGCGACTGTATAGAACGAAGCTTTTCCACATAACGCCTTTTATGCAACACATCCAGTGAGTTTACGGCATCAGAAAGCACCGGGTCTTCCATGAAATGCATTTTAAATTCCTCGATCTATTGAAACCAATGCTAATACAGAGACAAAATGACGGACAAGTGGGCGGAACCATACAGCGAGCATGTGGTTTTGTGACGTCGGTGGGTAGGGTCTATAGCAAAATTCAAGTGCCGCACCTTTATTTCCATGTAATCATGCCGATAATGCCTTGTTATTAAGGCAACAGATGCCGATCACAGGGCTGAGATGTTGAGATGGACAGACCATTCAAATTGACACGTTTGTACTATTAAATCTTTTAGTAAACCCATCATACTAATTTTATGAATGTGAGAGGAATCTTAAATATGTGGAAAGAATCCACTCAGGAAGGATAGCCAAGAAGAAAAAGCAATACTATACTACCATAATATTACTAAAATCCCTATGTTGTCCACTGACAACTCACCATTTTATTCAGCGCCGAAAAGACAATTTTGCCACCTAGTGGCCAGAAAAAAAGGTTCACATACTCACTACTCATCATTGCCAAGGTTGTTTTTTTCCCCTTTTCCATGTCAGCCCTTCTGCATTCGGCAAATGTAATATAATTTGTAATTTCACCTCATTTTGGTCACTCAAGTTTCCGGCGTATCAATCTAATACCATCAACACAGGCTGACAAGTTGTTATAATTTTGTTCACGAATGATCAACGAAGTGATAAGAACAATGATATCGAGGAACGTCATCGTCGTGCTGAATTCATTTTTGGAGAATACGTGCGTTCCTCTGGCTTGATTTTGCAGATTTAACTTTGTCAACACACTGCTTACTTCAACTGCAATTAATATTGTTCTTTCTAAACCGGACGTCCGGAGCAGACATTTTCTAAGATGGTGCCGCCCATATTTCGCTTAGGAAACTTTTTCTATTGGTGAGGGTTTGTTACCTCCACCAGTAGGTAAAACCTACGACAGGTGTAGGTTATGTATTCGGTTCCCTATGTCTGTTTGTTTGTTTGTTTGTTTGTACGTTTGTGTTCAAAATAACTATAAAAAAAAAATAAAAGGATTGTAGTGACCACTACTTTATAACAGAATTCACCTATGGAATTTATGTGGAGCATGTTGTGTTCCGGGGGAAAACTTTGTTGTCGCGTGTTTCCGGCACACACACTTCAGTTTTAAGAGAGTCTCGAGCGGCCGGACACGGCAACACGTCTACTCAAGGAACTTTCGAGACTCAACAACATCATCCGCTACACTGGTGACCCCGTCTTGCCTCGTTGACGTCTCAGAGGCATTTTATGAACACTTTAAGCGATGGCGGACGCTGGCTTTCTCGAGCTAGCGATGTTTAACGAGTCTTCTGCGGTCGCGTGGTTCGCGTGCACAGAGGCGCAGTTCACCATCCACGGTATAGACCCTACCCACAGACGTCACAAAATCACGTGATCGCTGTATTGTTCCGCCCCATTGTCCGTCATTTTGTGTCTGTATTATCAATGGTCTCAATTGATCGAGCAATTTATAATGCATTTCATGGAAGACCCGGTGCTTTCGGATGCCGCAAACTCACTGGATGCGTTGCATAAAAGGCGTTATGTGGAAAAGCTTCAGTTTATCCATTCGCCAGATCCATATTTGATGCCTAGATCGATGTTTTTCGACCCGCTGTCTTCGCCGTCTTTGCCTGACATCTGCTAGCTACCCTGATATTTACAACTATCTTGTCCACACAAAATCAGCCTATTCTCACGAAAGTTTGAAAAACTTTAAGAGCTTGGAGGCTTATAAATACTTCGTTGCTGGTTGCGTGAAACAGGTCCTCGTCCACGAAAATTCGGCAGGAATCTATCTTGTGCTTGGAAAGGTGAGTTACGAAATTTTCAATTCAAAATCTTTTGGTCTTGCTAACATCCACTGTCAAGTCTAATGTATTTCATGTCATTTGTCAATGGAGCTAGGGCTTTTAATGTTTATATGGTTTAGCGATAGCACTCTCACTACATACATACGTGTATGTTGTCGGCGATTAGCCTAGCAATGATCTTAATTGTGGTTGTCAGCCCAAACCCCTCTAAATATATATTAAATTCATCTTACCAGATATAAAATGACTACTACATAATCTGTGGTAATCGTTTGGAGTCCAGTTTTCTCGTCGAAGTGCAGCAGCCCATCTCGCTCTCCTCACCGGGTCTCTCGGAATCCGGTAGAACTTCAAGTCTCTCCGTCTATCTTCTCTGTTATTGCAACCGACCGCCACACATGCCTTCACCATTTTGATTATTAATGTTAAGGAGCAGAAAAACACGCCGTAAATAGGAGGAATGTACGTAGCCGTAACAGGTAAACACGATGTGTTGACGGACAATTGGGCGGCACCAGTCAGGAAGGCGGAGTTGTGACGTCACGTGGGTAGGGTCTATAGCCGATGATACCACGTGCTTCTACCACGTGGTGGCCGCACTCGGGTACTCAACGGTGGTCAGAGCTCAGCGAATCGTTGCTTTTCCGCCAAAAGTGGACAAATATGGGGCGCTCAAGGCGGACCTTCTCTGGTGTCTTGAACCGTCGCATGCTTTATCGACTTCAAATACGCCCGTAGTGCCCGCCACGAGTGCCGTACTGCCCGAGGTTCCCGCCAACGATGGCGGTGCTTCCGCCCTGGTTCCTCGCAGTCGTACTTCTGTCCCAGAACCCGCGCTACTACAGCACGCTCCCGCTCTGGTGCTTCCCGACGCCGACGTTGCTGTCTCGCCTCTGGCGCCACTCTCGCTCGCCTCGTCTCCGGTGCTGCTCTACGTCGACGCCGCTGCGTCCGTCCCCGGCCTTCTCGGCAATGGCATCCATTCGGTCGTCTTCCACCGGCTCCCCGGCCGTGCAACCCGACCGTTCCGTTATATCGGGTTGCGCCTGGCGTCCTGTCCAGCTGAATTCTGGGGGGGACCTGTGTAGGCACCACTACCTTATAACAGAATTCACCTATGGAACTTATGCGTAGCATGTTGTGTTCCGAGGGGAAAACTTTGTTGTCGCGTGCGTTTCCGGCACAGACACTTCAGAGTTAATAGAGTCACGAGTGGCCGGACACGGCAACACTTCTACTCAAGGAGCTATTGAGACTCAACAACATCATCCGCTACAGAAATATCATTAAACTCGCAGGATATGTTTGGAATATCAAACGAAAGAGGGTTTGGGACAGAGAAGTCAAAGGTCACAGAGGTGAAAAACTAATTACGTAATATCTTGATAACAGATTAGCCTATTCAACTCGAATTTGCAAGGTAGATGATATGATGAGGAGAGAAGACTGACGACATTTTGGGGCATGAGCAAAAGGCTTGGCCAGAAGTCTGCTCTTTCAGAGTGCTCCTCTAGTTCCCTTATGTGCTGCTGTGCTATCTATCAGCTTGAGGCTTCTATGAGAAGTTATTGTTTTGTTTTTGTTGGCCAGTAATGCTGCAATGAAACACTACTGTATGTAGTGTTCTAATGCACAAGTCAAATGAAGTTGGACTTGTTAAACATAAATTAAAACCAAATGCAATGATTAGCAAATCCTATTACACTTATATTTAATTCAATACCTTACAAACATTTAATTTATGTTCAAACGAATAAACCTTATTGTTTTTAGAAAATAGCAATTAACTTAAATTTTGACTGTACCAAAGTTCCAAAAGAGCTGTGATAGGGTCATGTTTACCTCTGTGTTACCTTAAATTATGCCATGGCACTAACACAGCTCCACACCATCCCAGATGCTGGCTTTTGAACTTTGCGTCCATTAGAATCCAGATAAATCTTTTTTCTCTTTGGCCCAGAGGACAAAAAAGTCCACAATTTTCCAAAATGATTTGAAATGTATTGTATGTATTGTATTGTATTGTATTTAATTGAATTGTATTGTATAGTATTTGCTGGAATTGGTTTTCTGAACTGTTCCTGAGCCCATGTGGAAGATGTCATTTAAACAATGGTGTCGGTTTTAGATGCAGTGCCGCCTGAGGGATCAAAGGTAGGTAATGTGGGCATGTAATGTTAGTTTTGTGGCCTTGCTGCTTACATTTAGTGATTTCTCCAGATTCTCTGAACCTTTGAATGATATTACAGAACATAGATGATGAAATCCCTAGATTCCTTGCAATTGAAGAACATTGCCCTTAAATTGGTTGACTAGTTTTCATGCACTTGTTCACAAAGCGGTTAACTTCGCCCCATTTTTCCTTGTTAATGACTGAGCCATGGGCGTAGGTTTGCATAGGGACGGTAGGGACATAACACTACCAACTTTTCAGGATGCTCAAATTATCCCCACCAACTTTTAAGCAACCTTATTTGCATTATATAATGACTTCAGTTATATAGGTCATTTAGATTATTGTCCTATGTGTTGTAAGGATAGAATTGATCCTACCATTATTAAGTGAATTACAGTACTTTCATTATGTTCAGACTTACACTGACCCCTTTTCACTCGTTGAATGTGCCAGTCCATTTTTTCCCCACAAACACACGTTTGATGGGCTGATGACTTGACCCCCCCACACCCATTCACAGCCCGACAGAAATACAACATGCCACCTTCCCCGCCCCCTTCAAAGACGAGGGATATTAGAAGTTTTTTTTCAGCCAGCAGCAGCCACTGTAAGTAATGTAAAAAGACGTCAATGCTGTGGAGGTGGGGAATACTCTGCTAATTTTGCTACTGCTACAGTGCTTCAGATTTCTTGAAGAGATTTCTTGAAATAAGCTTATTTTCAGCCAGCTGTTTCTTAACAGACTTATTATAAGCAAAAGTTTGTATATTTAATCTTAAAAGAAAAACGTGTTTGTCAGAGATGTTCTTAATTCAAGATTATTGTTCAAAACATTATTTGAATTTTTTTTTTCTTCATTTATGTGAAAAATAACCAATTTTAGATGTATGGGCTCAATACAAACAAATAGTAATATTAAAGTGGAAGAATCTGACGCATTAATCTGTTGACTAGCCTATAACACACAAAAAAAGATGGAGAAAATTATTTGACTAGATTTTTTAAAAAAATATATCAGATTTTAAGACTTTATAAATTTGCAGTGTGAAAGTTAGTATTGGTCAATACAGATTTATTTTGCATTCATCATTTAGCCTATCAATTAATTAGGTCCATATTCGGAAGAAATGTAACCCTGACCCCCATTCACCAAATATGTTTGGTCTTATTAATGACCCGTCCCCAGCAAAAAGTGTACATGCAGGTTTTGCTGTTATATCGTCCGTACCAATATAAAGACCAAACCTATGCCCTTGGACTGAGCCATTCACTTTCCCAATTAGCCTGCTCACCTTGATAAAGAAAAGGTTTTAAATGATGTTTTACTTCGTTGATGAGCATTCCTCAACCTTCACTATCTTTTTTTAGCCACCTGCCTAAGCTCTTTTGGAAGCTATTGAAGCCATAACATTCTAAGTTAATGATTATTTGCTAAAAACAATCAAGTTTATCAGTTTCACATTAGTTATGTATTCAATAGAGTGAACATGATTTCCAAATCATGTTATTATATTTTAATATTTAACACAATGTTCCAACTTCTTTTAAATATGGTATGTCATGCACCTCTAGGAAGTGAAAATGGTTGATCCAATATCCCAATATAGTTGATCCACCTTCTGCAGCTTTTTTTTTTTTTTTTTTTCTGAACAAGTCCGAAATTTCCTATTCTGTACTGTCACTAAAAATAGGTCTAACTTTCTTGTAACCCAGCACATGATCGTACACGCTTTGTTGTTGTTATGTTTTTCATACGGAGAGAGAGAGAGAGAGAGAGAGCGAGAGAGAGAGAGTTAATATATATATCGCCTCTAGATAGCGCTAAACCCTAAAGGTTGGCTATGCATGCATTACACAGAAGTGAAGTTAAATTATTTTCTTTGTCTCAACCATATTAGCAGTGCAACGATTCTAGCTGTTTTCTGTGGAATTGAGGAATTACGAATCCCCAAACATACTGTCCTGTACTACAGACTTCTAATACAGCCACATTTCTGATGTATAGCGATCAGTTCCATAACTACCAAAGAAAAAAAATATTAAATTCTTTTAATATATAGTCCACTCCTTTACTCTTCGGTCTTTGATTTCATAGTAGTCACACACAATCACAGAGAGAGCTGGAGAGGACCTTGGAGCATTCGTACTCCGGTTGTCAAACTTGTCACTATCGAATATACAGTCATGTGAAAAACTTGGGACACCCCATTAAATATTCAGTTATTTGTTAAGAAATGTTCACATATAAATGTATCATCTTGTTTTTCTTTATCTCTGGATAAGAGAGATGTAATTGCAGACATTAACATTGTTTTACTCATTAAACCGAATTTATCAACAACAATGCATATTCGAGCTGAGGAAAAAATTAGGACACCATCCATCCATCCATTTTCTCCCGCTTATCCGAGGTCGGGTCACGGGGGCAGCAGGGAAGGGAAGCCCAGACTTCCCTCTCCCCAGCAACTTCAGCCAGCTCTTCTTGGGGGATCCCAAGGCATTCCCAGACCAGCAGGGAGACATAGTCTCCCCAGCGTGTCATTGGTCGGCCGTGGCCTCCTCCCTGTGGGACGTGCCCGGATCACCTCACCAGGGAGGCGCCCCGGAGGCATCCTAATCAGATGCCTGAGCCACCTCATCTGGCTCCTTTCGATGTGGAGGAGCAGAGGCTCTACTCCGAGCCCCTCCCAGATGATCGAGCTTCTCACCTTATGTCTAAGGGAGAGCTCGGATACCCTACGGAGGAAAATCATTTCGGCCGCTTGTATCCGGGATCTTATTCTTTCGGTCACGACCCACAGCTCGTGACCGTAGGTGAGGGTATGAACGAAAATCGACTGGTAAATAGAGAGCTTCGCCTCAGCTCCCTCTTCACCACGTCGGACTGATGCAGAGTTCGCATCACTGCAGACGCGACACCGATCCGCCTGTCGATCTCCCGTTCCATTTTTCCGTCACTAGTGAACAAGACCCCGAGATACTTGAGCTCCTCCACTTGGGGAAGGACCTCATCCCTGACCTGGAGAGGGCATTCCACCTTTTCCTGACTGAGGATCATACTCTCGGATTTAGAGGGGCTGATTCTCATCCCGACCGCTTCACACTCGGCTGCGAACCGCTCCAGTGAGAGCTGAAGGTCACGGCTCTATAAATCCAACAACACCACATCATCCGCAAAAAGCAGAGATACATTATTGAGGCCACCAAACCGGACCCCCTCACTGCCTCGGCTGCACTTAGATATTCTGTCCATAAAGGTGATGAACAGAACCGGTGGCATAGGGCAGCCTTGGCGGACTCAAACTCTCACTGGAAACGGATCCGACTTACAACCGGCTACACGGACCAAACTCTGACACCGGTCATACAGGGACTGGATCCCCCGTAGCAGGAATTCCGATACCCAATACTCCCAGAGAACCCCTCACAGGACTCTCCGGGGGACACGGTTGAACGCCTTCTCCAAGTCCCCAAAACACATGTGGACTGGTTGGGCGAACTCCCATGACCCCTGAGAATCCTGCTGAGGGTATAGAGCTGATTCACTGTTCCGCGGCCCGGACGAAACCACACTGCTCCTCTTGAATCCGAGATTCGACTTCCCAACAGACCCTCCTCTCCAGTACCCCTGAGTAGACCTTCTCAGGGAGGCTGAGGAGTGTGATCCCCCTATAGTTGGAACTAGGGTCGTTCCGATTATGTTTTTTTGCTCCCGACCCGATCCCCATCGTTTTAGTTTGAGTATCTGCCGATCCCAATATTTCCCGATCCGATCGCTTTTTTTTTGCTCCCGATTCAATTCTAATCATTCCCGATAATTTTTCCCGATCATATACATTTTGGCAATGCATTAAGAAAAAAATGAATAAAACTCGGACGAATATATACATTCAACATACAGTACATAAGTACTGTATTGTTTATTATGACAATAAATCCTCAAGATAGCATTTACATTATTAACATTCTTTCTGTGAGAGGGATCCACGGATAGAAAGACTTGTGACTTTGTATATTGTGACTAAATATTGCCATCTAGTGTATTTGTTGAGCTTTCAGTAAATGATATTGCAGCCATGCCCCAATGCATGATGGGAAGTGGAACCATGATGGGAAGTGGAACCATGACTGTGCGTCGCCTTCAGAAAGAAGATTGTAGACGCTTATGAGTCTGGTAAAGGATTTCAAAAGATCTCAAAAGAACACTGTCCGGAAAATAGTCTACAAATTCAACATTCAAGACAACTGCCAATATGCCCAGGTTTCGCCATCCAAGCAAGTTCAACCCAATAGCGGACTGCAAGAACCCTAAATGAAAAAACCCTAAAATGAAATCACAGGACCTACAGCAGGCTCTTGCTACTGTTGACATGAAAGTGCATGCCTCTATAATCAGAAAGAGACCTCACAACTTTAACCTTCATGGGAGGTGTGCAAGGAGAAAACCTTTGCTCTCCAAGAAGAACATGAAGGCAAGACTGAAGTTTGCCAGAGTGAATGTAGACAAAGACCAGGACTTCTGGAATTATGATCTTTGGACAGATGAATTTGAAATTTAATTATTTTGATTCTGGAATAATGTTCTTTGAACAGATGAACCTAAAATTGAATTATTTTAACACCAGAACAGAAGATATGTTTGGAATAAAACCTGATACAGGATTCCAGGAAAGGAACCTCATACCAACTGTGAAGCATGTAGGGGGAAGTGTCATGGTTTAGGGATGCTTTGCTGCAGCACCACCTGGCCAGCTCACCATCATAGAATCCACCATGAACTCTATTGTGTATCAGACGATGCTTGAGGAACATGTGAGATCATCTGTGAAAAAATGAAAGCTGAAGAGAAACTGGACCCTGCAACATGACAATGACCCAAAGCATACCAGTAAATCCACCAAGGACTGGCTGAAAAGGAAGAAATGATTCTTGGAATGACAGAGTCAAAGCCCAGATCTTAATCCCATTGAGAAGCTGTGGGGTGACTTGAAATGGGCTGTACATGCAAGAAACCCCTCAAACATCTCACAGCTGAAAGTATTCTGCGTTAAGGAGTAGGCCAAACTTTCTTCAGACCGATGTCAAAGACTGCAGCCAAAGGGGGTAACACTAGCTATAATGTGGTAGGGTGTCCTCACTTTTTCCTCAGTTAGAATATTCATTTTTGTTGATAAATTTGGTTTAATGAGTAAAACAATGTTAATTTTTGTTGTTCACCTGCTATTAAATCACTTTCTTTTCCTGAGATAAAGAAAAACAAGATCAGACATTGGTAGGTGAACATTTCTTGATGAAGAATTGAATATTTAATGGGGTGTCCTAATTTTTTCACATTACTGTATATACTGTTTATTTATATAATCGAATATCCTATTGAATAATATAAAGATCAGGTAAAAAAAAAAAAAAAAGTATTTTGATTTTGTTAAAAAATTAAAATTAAAATTAAAAAAAAAAACATTTCACTGTTTATCATGTTTATCAATCCACTATTGGTTATTTGCTATTGTTTAATGGGTAAACAAAGTCAAGATAATACCACACAAAAGGAAGTGATTTTGTTGCGAAACTGAAAGCTACTTTTGGATCCCAAAATGAGAGGTGTACTAACTACAAAGTAGTTTGATTTACAGACTTGAGGCTGGTTACGGTTTAACATACAAATTACAAGTTAAGTACTGTACAGCTGCAAATTATTAATTTCACAAGACAGAAAACTAATGTTGTTTTTCCCTCAAAAATGGAGTATCATCTATTTACAGGTTTTTTTCATAACGTGACAGATATTGATCAACGTTTATGCAGATGTCAATAATTTTCTTATTTGATTAAGGAGCAAATAAAAGTCTGACTTCACCAAGGGCCACAGAAATTAGAGAATATTGACTGTCTGAAATTTCATGGATTTGGACTATTCTAAAATAAAATCTCAAAATGATTTAACAGATGTTTAAATAAATTGATTTATTTCATAACCAATTTGTTGAATAATCAATTACCTATGACACCTCTAATACACACACAACATCCCTCGCACCTGCGGCCATGGTGTCCTTGAACATGATACCAAAACCCTATTTCTGGAAAGGCTGTTGATTCTGTGACAAATCTAACTGTAGCAGTGTTTGATTTGTGCTAAATAGTCAGCAGGAGTGAATGGATAAGATAGAAGGGTCCATGTTTTCTTAGCACATTACATTTTATCAGATTAGACCTAAATACAACATCAAAATTTTCCAACAGCTCATTAGAAATCTCTAAACCTTTCAGTTAGTTTGTGGTGTCACTGTTTGGATCCAGAGTGTTTGGGTCAATACCAATGACAAAATTGGTATCCATTGTAAAGATATCAGCAGTGGACTTTCCTACAAGGTCTTTTCCTAAGAGTCGCCTCATGGATTTTATTAAGTGTTTTTTTTTAAAGCCGCCTTTACAATCATTAATGAGGAAATATGTTGCATTCCGAAAACCACATAATTTTTTTCCTATTATTATATGGTGTATGTAGAATAGAAATGTTGGTTAGCCAAAACCACCAGAGGACCGAAGAGGCAAGATGGATATTTGTAATTTTGTCAAACCTAAGCTTTTAAAAGCGACAACAACTTCTGAGCAAGAACCAAGGATCAAAAATGTGGACCATGAAAGGCCAGAGAGCACCGCCAGATCAAGGGAGATTATCAGTGGTCTTGTATGTCTTCCATTTTCTAATAATTGCTCCCACAGTTGATTTCTTTACACGAAGCGTTTTACCTATTGCGGATTCAGTTTTCCTAGCCTCGTGCAGGAGTACAATTTTGTCTCTGGTGTACTTCGACAGCTATTTGGTCTTGGCCATGGTGGAGTGTCTTTTATACCGATAATGAGTAAAAACAGGTGCCATTAATACAGGTAACGAGTGGTGCCTCGTTAGAAGAAGTTAGACCTCTTTGACAACCAGAAATCTTGCTTGTTTGTAGGCGACCAAATACTTATTTTCCACTCTAATTTGGAAATAAATTCTTTAAAAATCAAACAATGTGATTTTCTGTTTTTTTTTCTCCACATTCTGTCTCTCATGGTTGAGGTTTACCTATGTTGACAATTAAAGGCCTCTCTAATCTCTTCAAGTAGGAGAACTTGCACAATTGGTGGTTGAATAAATACTTATTTGCCCCACTGTAATATAATGTATAATACCTCTTGGCAATGACAAAGACTATTATATTCTATTCAGGTAGTTTATGAGAGAATACAAATGAGTCAGATTAAAGGGAAGATCTTGCATGAAACCAAAAGGTAAAACATTTTCTGTGTTATTATAGACGATATTTCACATGATATTCAAAGATAAAAATATATATATTTACAAAATTTACAGAAACAAAAGGTCCACAATATGCATTGATTTTTTACAAAGCATGCATTCATATTTGCAAAACATACAGAAACATACATGATATTCCCAAAACAGAAACACTGATATTGACAAAATATACAGCAACATTTACAACATTTGGTTCATGACAACAACTAACTTTCATGACTTTTACGAGTTTTAGAAAGAATCCTCAAACATGGAAGTGTCTCAAATGTGGCACATTTAACATGGATTTCTAATAGGAAATTCTTATTTTGTCTGGAACACTTATTTGAATGGGGATGTCTATCGTCTAACACAGCCCATCTGGTGCCGGAAGAGGTCTGCTATTCAACATTGGAAGTCGAGAAACCTACTTACACATTACATACAGTCCTGATTCCTGTCTATTTTCTAGGATAGCCCCACAAGGGATTTCGAAGCACACTGCACTTTTCTAAGTACTCCTCAAATGTCGTGAACACACGACACCCCTGGTCCAGGTTCTCGAAAATCATTCCAGGTTTGCTGCACAAATCTCACTTAGTTTCACTCGCATACTCGTTTGGAAATTTATATGTGGACATCACTGAATCTTAATTTGCAACTCTTACATCCACTGACAATGCAATAGTTTGGCATTTTGCGGCGGAAAGCTCGACCAGTGACACATACACAAGTCGCAGACTTTCTACATCCAGCTCCCGCTCGTGACGTAATCTCCGAAAATTGCCGAGAATACCTGATCGGGACATTTGAATTTTCATTTGTAAGTGACAACCAGAGGTGGGTACAGTAGCCAAAAATTTTACCCAAGTAATGTAATGTATGTAATGTAACTGTAATCTGATTACTTTCTTTCAGTAACGAGTAATCTAACGTGTTCATTTTTACAAACCACTTATCTGATTAAAGTTAGTTTTCATAGTGTCTGTGCGTTACCATTTTGTTAGTGCCTCATAATGTATTTAGAATGAAGAATATTGTAGTCATATACGGAGAGTGTTTTGAGTAGAAAATGTTAGAAAGGTTCCCGCTATGTGTTTGTTTCCATGGTAACCGTTCATAGGTCTTTCTGTTTTGATCTTGAGTCACACAAGTTAAGTGTTTTGGGACTGACTTGTGCCAGCGCGGGTGCACATTCGAGTAGATTGCAGCCACCTGTTGAGATGTACAGTACGAGGGAGTATTGATCTGTGTGCGTCCATGAATGGACGTGAGTATTTTTCCTTCATTCTGGAGGGTTCCAGCGATGGGTTTGAGCCGGTACATACGCGACCATTAGTTTTGCCGTTGTAATGGTGGGTAGTTGTCACTCCCGCTCATCCTCGCGAAGTTGTCGACCATGTTTTATATCATATTTACAGTATGTTGCACATTTATGCCGTGAGGTGAAGTGCTCGTCTAGCATCTTTGGGATGTGTTGTAAGTCTGATTGAGTATAAAGTGCTTAGTTGCCACCATGTTTTGTGGCCAAATTGACCTTGTGTGTGTATGGCGTATTTCTGGGTTGCACTGATATGCTGTCAACCCTAAACCCTAACCTGAAATTCAGAATTTTTGACATCAGGCTTAATCTTCAAGTTAGCGGGGTTTAGTCGGTGGACTTTATTTCAACAAATTCCATGCAGTTTGTCAGTTATTAGTTATTTTCAGGGGCTCTGGAGTGGCTAAGCTAGCACGAGTCAAAGGTGTTTGAAATCAATTCCTTCGACTAATTAAACCCCCGCTAACTCGAAGATTAAACCATATGTGAAAAATTCTGATCCTTCCCTTTATATTCAATTATCGGAAAGTCATTTACATGCGCTGACATTTCTCTGTTGTCATTCTTATGTTGAGGCAGCAATGGGAGAAAAATTGGTAAAACGTAACTCATAAATGACTTTTGAAGTAACTTAGTTACTTTGATAATAAATTAATCAGTAAAGTAAGTAGATTACCTTTTTGAGGCGTAATCAGTAATGAAATTGCTTTTTCAAGTAATCTGTGACAACACTATTAGTAACTATTATTAAATTTCCGAGATCAATCGGTGCCAAATAAAAACTGGGAGAGAGACTTAAATCCGCGCTTTCGATTCATGTTAAGGGCAGCGATCTATGTCAAATACTTCATTTTTTACAGTGCTTTAGAGATGCCACATGATTGAACAGGCTGGCGTGATCATAGAATGTCAGGCTTCCGTCAGATTGGTGTAATGGAGTCATGTGATTATTGTAGTGCTGTGTTTTCACTGGCAAAAAAATAATATATATAACACGTAGAATGAAGAGGAAAAAGGTAACGACTCTTGTGTAGCCCAAAGTAGCGGAGTAAGAGTAGCGTTTTTTTCTTCACAAATCTACACAACTAAAAGTAAGGCTTAGTAAACTTACTCTTAGAAGCACTCTCTCCATCTGCTTCCTGATCTCACTTTGGTCTGCATCGGCTTCGCCTACCCCGCCTTGACAAGTTAACCTTTATTTGTCCCACAGAGGGTAATTTTTCAATAAATTTTTTTCAGAAATTTGTAGTACATCTTCAATGGGTGCTTTGCGGCTGTATGTTCACCGAAACGTGTTTTTAACAGTTAAATCATCGTTTAAAGAAATATTTTAATACAATTAAAGTGTTTAGCATCATACGGTAGTTTGTACTGGGTTTAAGCTCATAGGTAGCTCTACCCACTTTTAGGTGATATTCAATTATTCATGGAAATTCAACATTTGTGGTCCAGCTATAGACAAGTTTCCGAGGTACTTCCGCTTTACTTCCACATGTCTGCTAGCAACTTCTGTTTTAGAATTTATCCATCCAAAACAACAGTGGAGCTGTAGTAACATTACTCATTAAAATCCCTTAAAAAAGACAATTTTGAAATATCCCATCCATCTTCTATCATTACGACAGGGGCGGACAACATGTTCATGAAGGCAGATGTGGAACCAAGCTCATGCCGCTACAAAGACCGGGTGTTTTGTAGCCATGTTGCCGCTATTTTATGGAGGGTATGTTCTTCCTATCCTTGCATTTTCATGTGTCCGTCGCTCAAAAAATACTAAAGCTAAAATCTTGCACATTAAACGACTTGTTTCCTTTAATGTTGTTATTATGAGGGTGATTGCAATTTTAATAATCTTTAATAGTATCAACCAACCAGGAGCGGCCGAAAGGCTGGGACAGATGGTGGATAACCTCATGGCGGACCGTCAACTTGATCCCGAGATCCAACTACGAGCTTTTTAACTGCAGCAACTATAAGATACACTAAATCCTAACCCAGGAATTACCAAGGACAGTGGGAGAAAGCCAGTTTGTGAGCCGCTGAGGATCTGCGTAATGTCAGGTCAAAGTTTGGCAAGGCTCTCAAGCCGGTCAGGAGCACCGCTGTCTGATATCATATTTTGTATTGTATTTTTTCTAATAATTTTATAATTGTGATTTATTGACCTTTTTTGCAGAAGCACCAATCGTTTTAAATAAAACAAGAAATGGAATCATGTTTCCAAATGTTTTATTGTGATCGATATCTGCAATAAGAAATAATGACACACCATTTTTGTTTATATGTACATACCTTGTAGTATTTCCTTGTAACAACAAAATCCGTGTCAACCGCTCTGCATTCGGCAAATGTAATATAATTTGTAATTTCACTTTATTTTGGTCACTCAAGTGGTGGCATATCAATCTATACCTCACGTCAACACAGGCTGACAGGTTGTTATAATTTTGTCCACGAATGATCAACGAAGTGAGAAGAACAATCATACAATCTCATCAACGTCTCATCTACGTCGTGCTGAATCCATTTTTGGAGATTCTTTGGGTTCCTCTGGCTTGATTTTGGACTTTTAACTTTGTCAACACACTGCTTACTTCAACCACAATTTATGTTGTTCTTTCTAAACCGGAAGTTCAGAGCAGACATTTTCCGAGATGGCGCCGCCCATATTTCGCTCAGGAAACTTGTCTATTGTAGATGTTCATAAATGTGTCCGAAAGGGGGGACATATTCATAGTCTAATTATGTACTGATGTTGAAAAAGAAATAGTTGAACTCTTTTACTTGAATTAATGTAAAAAGTACAGCCTTTTAAATGTACAGAGGTAAATAAAAACATATTATCATTTGGGGTGCAAAAGTGGTTAGCACGTCCGCCTGACAGCTCTGAGATTGAGGGTTCGATCCCGGCTCCATCCTCCCTGTGTGGAGCTTGCATGATCTCCTCGTGCCTGCATAGGTTTTCTCCGGGTACTCGGGCTTTCTCCCACACACCCCGAAAAATGCATGGTCGGCTGATTGAACCCTCCAAATTTTCCGTAGGTGAGTGGGTGCGTGAATAGTTGGTTGTGTGTGCTCTGCGACTGGCTGGCAACCAGTTCAGGGTGTGCCCTGCCTTCTGTCCATTGTTAGCTTGGATAGGCTCCAGTGCTCCCGCGACCTTTGTGAGGATAAGTGATTCAGAAACTTTATGAATGTATTTATATTTCCATTGACAGAAAATAGCACATAGCATACTTTTGGACCCCACCATTCCTCAACTCATCCAATTTTGAATGGCTGGTTGAGCTTCAGTGGCATTGCTAATGCTGAAAAACTGACGAGTTCAGTTGTCACATGTTACTTGTACGTACAGTATAAGAAGTTGTTGATTTAATTATGATCTTGACTAGGGGTGTGACAATATATCGAAATAGTGATATATCGTGATACTTTGTATCCCAAAAGGTTATCGATATGCTTCTGCCAAGGATCGAGATATCGTTTTAAAAAGGTGTCACTGTTTAAAAAATAAAATAAAAAATAAAATAAACAAGTTGCTACCAAAATTTTCCACCATAATAATGTCTCAGTTAACTATAAGGCTGCATTGATGGTGCTTGACGCCCAATCATTTAGACTGGGAACGTTTGTTCATTGGAAACCAGAACATTTACAGTGATTCTGTCCGGTTTTCAGGGCATTTACAGGTCACTTGCTGTTCATTTTGGGGCATTTACAGGTCATTTCCTGTTGAGTTTGAGTCACTGCCTATTGATTTGGGTGATTCCCAGGTCACTTCCCGTTCTATAACTCAAAATAAACAGGAAGTGACCAATAAAATACCCCAAAATCTAAAGGAAGTAACTGAAAATCAACAGGTGAATGACCTTAAATGGCCCAAAATTACCTCATTGGCTAGCATTGGCTGTCACTGACGGCCATAAACGTTCAATCCATTTGATGTGGGAGGGATGGCAGCGAATGAATGAATGTTCATTCACTGTCACCCTTCCACTTCAAACGGATTGGACGTCTACACGTGATAAACTCATTCCAATTCACAGCAGAAGCTTGTTTTTCTGTTCATTAGTTGTTTGTAGAATATCCTAGAATGATTTCCTGACCAATGTATCGATAATCGTTGTATCGCCATACCGTCAGATCATCATTATCGTGAGCTCTCTATCGCAAATCGCATCGTATCGTGAGGTACCAAGAGGTTCCCACTCTTAATCTTGACAGAATGCGAAGGCCAGAATCTGATGGTAAAATGTGATCGTGGCTAAACGGTCTTGAGGCTAATCACATTAAACAAATCAAAAGATGAAACCATTCATGTTTAATACAGTATCTTTCTCCTTAATTGGAATCTGGTGCATCATCAATATTGAGGCTCCTGATATTGCTGCTATTCAACGTCTAACTCTATCCAATCCATGAAGACCCAAATTTTCATATCCCTATTTTGCACACCCCATCATGTTATCATCTATAGAGGTTGAAAAAGCAACAGATTTTGACCAAAAAAAAAGAGGTTTTCAGTATAAGGGAAAAGTCAGAAAATACGCTTATTGAGTATGGACCAGATGTCTGATGAATCTACTTAAGTGCTGAAGCGTACTTTGTCACTTCCCACAACTGTATGTGTTCAAGTATCACAAAGTGGACAGTGGAGTGGGCTATGTGTCACTTTGCGTTACAATGACCACGCAGCGAGTGAAAGACTGGAGAGCAGGCGCCCCATTTAATGAAACACTGGCCCTGATTGGACGAGCGAGTAATCCCGACGGGCCTGGCGCGCCTACTAACGCGCGCGCGGGGCAGGACGCGAGCCTCACTTTGCCCAAGGCGAGGGAGGGCGCGAGTGCACGCCATCATCAGCCGAGCACACTTTGACGGACAAGTTTTGAGCCCAAGTTGTCGCTGTTGTAGGTTGCGGCGGAGGTGGTGGCGGTGGTGGTGAGTTACGCGCGCGGCAGCAACGAGGAACGTCGCGCACATGTAGACGCTTCACACTCCTCACAGCCTCTTTCTTGAAGAGTCTCCACTACAGAGGAAAGCAGAGGAGCAAGGAGGGACGCCGTGATTCCAGTACCAAAAAGAAACGGAAAGTAGTCGATTTGTTTTTCTTTTTGGGAAAGAAGATGAACGCCAGCGATGAGAACCTGCTCAAGTCCATCAGCAACGACGCGCTCCTCGACCTGACGCAGCGCTACGGCCAGTCCGCTTTCGGCTTCGGGGCCGGCCACGGTCCCGGAACCCCCGGCCGCTTCCCGCTGACGCCGGCCGCCGACTTCCTCGCGGGACAGACGGCCAAGTCCAACGAGAGCGGCGGGGAGCACACCAGCGACGACGAGGACGGCTTTGACTCGCTGGAGTCCCGGAAAAGAAGCGCGCCCTTCGGGGACGACAAGCCCGGGGGTCCCCTGGCCAAGAAGTCCAAAGAGCAGCGATCTTTGCGGCTCAGTATTAACGCCCGAGAGAGGAGGAGGATGCACGACCTGAACGACGCTCTGGACGGCCTGAGAGCCGTCATCCCTTACGCCCACAGCCCGTCGGTGAGAAAACTCTCCAAAATAGCAACTCTCCTCCTGGCCAAGAACTACATCCTCATGCAGGCTCAGGCTCTGGAGGAGATGCGGCGGCTGGTGGCCTATCTCAACCAGGGACAGAGCCTCACGTCACCCATCCCCACTGCCCTGGCGCCCTTTGGTCAGGCCGCTGCCGTCTACCCTTTCTCGGGCTCGGCTCTGGCCGGCTGCGCCGAAAAGTGCTCCAACTTCTCGGGGACACCGTCGACTCTCTTCAAACATTGTAACGACAAGCCTTGATTTGCTCCGTGCATGCACGCTCTTTGCCGAACTTTTTCAATGCATCGGCGTCGCTTTCTCTAGAGTTATTTTTGAAATCATTTTGTGAGAAAATTGTGCATAATTCTGATGAAGTGATACTGCGATGTGATTTAACGAACAAAGTATTTAGGCCTCACTTTTTTACTCGCCCCTAATACAGCCCATTAGGCCGCATGTTATGACAAAAGTGATTTATGAATTTGATCCATTCCTCGCCCATTTGTAATCTATGCCCAACTCGACAAAAATCCAGCAAAGTATAATGCCGTTTAACTTGGACTATTACCGTTGAAAAATGTTTTTAAAAGAAGAAAACTATTTAAATTCAATTACTGACGCTTTGATGTTCTGATCATTTTCCTCAGAATAATGTAACGACGACTTGTTATTTTTCGAAGTCTTGCACATGTCACATGATTGTATTGTACAACTGTGGGGGAAAAGTCGGACGATACTAAAAAGGCTTCTGTTCATGGCCTGTAATGAAAAGGGTTTTGGTTGTGTCGCTACATAAATTTCATAAAATGTTTACATGTGTTTATAATTAAAATCATATCTATATGCTCGGACTCGCTTTCATTCATTTTTAGCCATCCTTTCAGCTCTTTTTTCTCCAGTAATAAATGCAATCTTGAAATGTCTGCATTAACGAGTCAAAAATTATTTTTGATTTCAAAATAATAATAAAAACGATTCTGTAATTAATTGACTGTCATGTAAATAATTTCCCCGCGTCTCACTGTACTAGTGACTTGGCAACTTTGCTTTCTTGCATGAGAAGCCCCGTGACATGAAGAGATCGGTCCAAACGAGCTCGGTGTGGCTGGTGGGGCCACTTTGGCACTCCGAGGGTCGGTGGCACTAAGGGGGGGAGAACACAAGAGACGCCCGGGGCCACCCAGGACCTGTCTCTGGGTATTTGGCTGATCGCAGGCTCCGATGGCGGGCTCTTACACCCCGGACAGCATATTAACACGATTTCAGCTCCTGTCTGCTTGCCCCACTTAATGGGGACAAGGCCGGTACTCTCTTGCTCTTCTGAATGGGGAGGGGGTTTGGTGAAAACACCTACACGGTATAAAGACTCATTGAAACACATTTTCTGTGTTGTTCAGTCTCAAATAGCACTTAATGAAACCTGGAAGTGATAGTTTTACATATATGTAATTCTTTATTTTTGAACATTTGAGCTCTAAATTAAATATATTTATGATATAGTCTTTGCGACTGTTTTCCAGGCAATTATAATTTAATCCATTGGACTATTGTGATTCAATACAAGACATTCAGTCAGAGTCAGTCTCCGTTTCTGCAATTTAGCTGCATGTCACAACAACAAGCCCCCCCATGGCATTTTAAGTTCCCCCTACTGATGACACGTGTCTTGTCAGGGATGTGATGTGACAAACATTGCCAATGATGCCCCGGCCCTGCATGTCCACGTTCTACACAGATTTATTGTCATATTAGATGGTTGCTTTTTATTTTTTTAATAATTATTTTTTAATCATAAAAGGGACCATATGTGAAATACAAAATATTGTTTCCTAACTTATAGAGCCTGGTAATTTCATTTTCATTTTAGCTGGGCACGGGTTTGATCACATAATAATGAGATCAAACATTACATTGGTATTTTTTTCCAAGTTAATTTAACGTAATTTAACGTGTTGCATTTGCTTGATGAGTATTAACAAACAATTCCAGTCAAAAAAATTAACTTCAATTTTATTTACAGGCATCTTCATATATATATATTTATTTATTTATTTATTTTCTTTTTCTTTTTTGCGAATGGCTCATTGATGCAAATGTCTTTGTCAACTTGCCGTGAAAATGCAAACAAATAAACACGGTGGTAACATTATAATCCCCCACAAAATGATTTGCCAATAAATTCAAATTCCCACTAATAAAGCTGAATGACCAAATGAAAAGTCCATTCATGTTTTGACCACGTTGATGCATTTCACAACACACCAAACAACTTTTATTGTTTTAATACTCATAATTGCATATAGTTCATATTAATCAAAGTTTTGTGCTGGCAGAATAGGTGAGAGCGCAAATAATATTTCAAATTAACAGGACGCTTTATGCAGACTAGACCATCACTGCACTTGCCTTCTGCCGACAGCCCAGCGTGGTGCAGGAGTATACGGACAGACTGTGTGATGTCTGTAAACATTTGTGTTTGCTCTCAGTAGGATGGAAAGAGAGTGATTTCATTAGCATGGCTTCAAGCTTTGAGGTATGTTTGTGTGCTTTTCTCCAACCCGATGCTATAGTACTAAAACCATATGCCCTTAAGTGCGTACCTCTCCCTAATGCTTCTGACAGGGCTGTTTTCTCTAATTAAGTTCTCTTCATGTGCGAGCTTATGTGTCTGATGCACATTGTTGCACTCTATTCACACACTGTGCACACACACATACTGTACTAACAACAACTGTGGGCCTCCAAGGAAAATGAGCATGCTTCAGCTCTTATTATTCTTACAGTGGACGACCAAAGGGGGTTTTAAACATTCGTTTGTTTTTATTCAAATGAGCAAGCCTACTGGTGGCTTAATTATTGGGTTTTGTGCAGGTTGGGGGGGATTGCTCACATATAGGTGAGGTCAGCAGTGGAACCAATAGAATATGATGACCATCGCCCATAACATAGAGATGGACACAGCAAACTTCCTTCTGTGACGTCACCCTCATTCGTCCCTCCCAGTCCCACCTTGTCGAAGGGAATGAGCGGGTGAGTCAGTTGGTTCCGAGGAGCCATGTGATTCAGGGCGACATTGCTGCAAGTGCAGTGAAACAGGTCGGGGCCCTTCATTCGTTAATCTAAGTGCATGGGGGGATGTTGGGTTGCGTGTGTCTGTGTGCATTGTGTTTCTGTGTGTGTTAATATGGCCGCAGACCCTTTACACATGGCAGCTGGGCAAAGCGTTTTGCTTACCGCCACAAGGCACCTGACACCATGCATGGTAGACCCAGACAGTATGGAAGAGACTAAATTAGGCTTAGTAGGAGGGAGATGAGTACAGCACTGCTTTAGTGACCTATCTTGCCTTTGCTCAGTGTGACTGTCACTACATACATCAAGAGAGCCCATGAAAAGTCTACACACCCGTATTTAAACATTAAGTTTTTGTGAGACATACATACTCAATAAAAAAAAAAAAACTGTGAGATGAAAATCACGAATGTTAAATTGAAGTCAGCAATCCACTCCCACCATTTATTAGGCTTCTGATTAACCTTAAGTACATTTTAGATCTTCTCGTAGACTTTTCTAGACATTTTAGAATGCACCTTTTTGACTATTCATGGTGAGTAAAAAGCTTCCGCAACATCAGATGGCTCTCATTATTCAAAGGTATCAATGAGGAGAAGGTTGCAAAAGGATATCTAGTACATTATTTACTATTCACGAAATACAGTGAAGAAAGCCAAATCATCAGTGTTTATGTGTTTATGGCACATTAAGAACACTAGGAACTGGACTTTCATCCAAATGTGATGAAACGACATGAATAAAATGATCAGGGAGACTACCAACAACCAAACCATACAACTTTGAAGGAGCTTCAGGAATTTACAGCGGGTAATCGGTTTTCACTATGAATGTGACAACATCTCTCTCATATTTCTGGACTATATGGTAGGAAGCACGGTGGAAGCCTAATCTAACGTTGCGTTGACGGCGAAGCTACTACGGCGTCCATGAGCATTCGATAGTTCAGCAGCAAGGGAAATCTCTGTAATTCACCGCCAAGCCACTAGAGGGGTGTGGCGTTGTGTTTGGCCGGTTTAGGGGGACTCTTGTCGACTTCCTCTAGTTTTCTTCTTGTTACACAATAATCAACGGAGATGGAACGCTTGAATGTGGATCTTCAGCCCATCAACATTGAACCACAAATGTTGATCGTACTGTAATGTCCGTAACTAAGCGCGGGCCGTTTAAGAGGCGATCATACTGGGGTGCGTTGACGTAGCGGGAAGCGAGTGGAAGAATGAAAGAAAGAGAAAGTTAGCGGTCGCATGTTGTGGCAGCCCGCTATTATTTTGTTATATTTTTTTGTTGCCACAATAAAGTGGGGAAAGCCATTATCGACTCCTCTCCTTCTTCCTCCCACTCTCAATCAGTGATGATGTGTATGAACTGTTGTTGAAAATTAAAGATCAAAACAACTCTTTTGACACCAAACCTGTGCTTTATTCTTCATATACAGTGGGGCAAATAAGTATTTAGTCAACCACTAATTGTGCAAGTTCTCCCGCTTGAAAATATTAGAGCGGCCTGTAATTGTCAATATGGGTAAACCTCAACCATGAGAGACAGAATGTGGAAAAAAAACAAAACAGAAAATCACATTGTTTGATTTTTAAAGAATTTATTTGCAAATCATGGTGGAAAATAAGTACTGTATTTGGTCAATACCAAAAGTTCATATCAATACTTTGTTATGTACCCTTTGTTGGCAATAATGGAGGCCAAACGTTTTCTGTAACTCTTCACAAGCTTTTCACACACTGTTGCTGGTACTTTTGGCCCATTCCTACATGCAGATCTCCTCTAGAGCAGTGATGTTTTGGGGCTGTCGTTGGGCAACACAGACTTTCAACTCCCTCCACAGATTTTCGATGGGGTTGAGATCTGGAGACTGGCTAGGCCACTCCAGGACCACGAAATGCTTCTTACGAAAACCACTCCTTTGTTGCCCTGGCTGTGTGTTTGGGATCATTGTCATGCTGAAAGACCCAGACACATCTCATCTTCGATGCTCTTGCTGATGGAAGGAGATTTTCACTCAAAATCTCTCGATATATGGCCCCATTCATTCTTTCCTTTACAAAGATCAGTCGTCCTGGTCCTTTTGCAGAAAAACAGCCCCAAATCATGCTTCACAGTGGGTATGGTGTTCTTCAGATGCAATTCAATATTCTTTCTCCTCCAAATACGAGAACCTGTGTTTCTACCAAAAAGTTCTATTTTGGTTTCATCTGACCATAATACATTCTACCAGTCCTCTTCTGGACCATCCAAATGCTCTCTAGCGAACCACAGATGGGCCTTGACGTGTACTGGCTTCAGCAGGGGGACACGTCTGGCAGTGCAGGATTTGAGTCCCTGGCGGCGCATTGTGTTACTGATAGTAGCCTTTGTTACTGTGGTCCCAGCTCTCTGTAGGTCATTCACTAGGTCCCCCTGTGTGGTTCTGGGATTTTTGCTCACCATTCTTGTTATCATTTTGACGCCACGGGGTGAGATCTTGCATGGAGCCCCACATCGAGGGAGATTATCAGTGGTCTTGTATGTCTTCCATTTTCTAATAATTGCTCCCACATTTGATTTCTTTACACCAAGTGTTTTACCTATTGCAGATTCAGTCTTACCAGCCTGGCGCAGGTCTAAAATTTTGTCTCTGGTGTCCTTCGACAGCTCTTTGATCTTGGCCATAGTGGAGTTTGGAGTGTGACTGACTGAGATTGTGGACAGGTGTCTTTTATACCAATAATGAGTTAAAACAGGTGCCATTAATACAGGTAACGAGTGGAGCCTCGTTATACCTCGTTAGAAGAAGTTAGACCTCTTTGACAGCCAGAAATCTTGCTTGTTTTTAGGTGACCAAATACTTATTTTCCACTGTAATTTGGAAATAAATTCTTTAAAAATGTGATCAATGTGATTTTCAGTTTTTTTTTCACATTCTGTCTCTCATGGTTGAGGTTTACCCATGTTGACAATTACAGGCCTCTCTGATCTCTTCAAATAGGAGAACCTGCACAATTGGTTGTTGACTAAATACTTAATTGCCCCACTGTGATAGAAGTGTGAAATGTAAATAAGTCACAGACTCACAGCAAACATATGTACACAATAAATGATTAAGTGATCAACCAAAATACGACATAAAGTGATAAAAAGCTGGCAGTTTTTGGCCGACCGTGTCACCGCTTCGGGTGGCCATTCGCTTCCGAACACACACATACTTGTTTCGGTGGTTCTTCCATTTTTTTATGCAATCGCTGACCTTGCCATTTGGCAATCTATAATGTCTTGACGAGACACTGTAGAAGTTGTCATACTTTCTCTTCGATGATACTCTTGTTGGCTTGTTCCATTTTTGTGTGTAGCAAAACAATGTTTGGAAATGGCGGTGATTTCGCGCTGAACTGGAATTAACAGTCTGAGCAGACCAATCACAGTCCATTTGCGCCACGTCACCAAGCGTCGACCAGTCAGAAAATTGTGGAGATGCACATCAGGCTACGGCAAAGGGTCGTGAATCGGAAAAGGTCTGCCGCAGAAGCATAACTCAGCCTTAAGCGTGGCAGAATTTTTCAAAATCACACTTGAAATCTTCCAAAGACATGAAGGAGACAATGAATGTAACCAAGCTTAAACGTTTTTCCTGGAATTCTAAAAAATATGTATAGCTCAACCCAGTGATTGGCTGTATCCCGCCTCCTGCTCATAGTTAGCTGGGATAGACTCCACTCACATGACGTCACAACCACGCCTCCGCGCCATATTGTCCGTCATCTCGTCGTGTTTACGCATTACCGCTACGTAAATTCCTCCTATTATGGCGTGTTTTTCTGCTCGTTAACATTAATAATCAATATGGTGAAGGCGTGTGTGGCGGTTGGTTGCAGCAACAGAGAAGATAGACGGAGAGACCCGGAGAGGAGAGCGAGATGGACTGCTGCAATTCGACGAGATAACTGGGCACCAAACGATCACCACAGACTATATAGTAATCATTTTATACCTGGTAAGATGCATTTAATATATGTTTAGAGGGTTTTGGGCTGACAACCACAATTAAGATCATTGCGAGGCTAATCGCCGACAACATACAGTTTCAAATTCAAGATGTTTATTTCTTCCGCCATCATTATTTTTTGAATAATATTTAGCTGGTACCAAGTGAAAGAAGCTGGCCTCGTCTACGGATCATCAGTTAAACAGGGGTGTCCAAACTTTTTGCAAAGGGGGCCAGATTTGGTGTGGTAAAAATGTGGGGGGCTACCTTGGCTGATTTACGTAGAACAATACATTTAAACAATTTTTAGCAAGCCCATCTGTGTGTCACATTTTTTTTTTTTTTTTTTTTTAATTAATAATTTCAACAATATCGCCTTTGTGGCGCTCTTTCGACACTCGGGCTCTTGCGAAATACTGCTGCTGTGAAAGTAAACTAGCTTCAAGTTGCTTTAATTTCTCGCTGGGTATGGTAATATCGCGTCACATCGAACTCTTTGAAAACAGCGACTGTCTCTTTGCAAATGAGGCAGACACAGTTGCTGCGTATTGTATTGAAGAAATAGTCCAATATCCACCTATCCTTGAAGCGTCGGCCATCGCAGTCAACTTTTTTTTAATTGATTGTCGCCATTTTAGAAAATTGAAAGTAAAGGGTCACACGGGGTAATGTGGCTTAGAGTGCTGCTCTTAAAGTTTTTCAAAGTTTCGTGAGAATAGGCTGAGTTTCTGTGGACAAGATAGTTGTAGATATCAGGGTAGCAGATGTCAGGCAGAGACGGCGAAGACAGCGGGTCGAAAAATATCGATTTAGGCATCAAATATGGATCTGGCAAATGGATAGACTGACGCTTTTCCACATAACGCCTTATATGCAACGCATCCAATGAGTTTACAGCGTCTGAAAGCACCGGGGCTTCCATGAATTGCACTATAAATTGCACGACAAATTGAAACCATTGAGAATACGGATAAACAATAACGGACAATATGGTGGCCGGATACAGCGACACGTCATGTGACGTTGGTGAGTGGGGTCCATAGGCTCCAGGACCACTGCGACCGTCGTGAGGATAAGCGGTACAGAAGATAAATGAAGAAGAAGACGTTATAGCCTAGTCAAAACAATGCTGTTCACCAAAAACTAAACTAGGCGGCAACATTGGCTGATTTTCTTGAACTGGAACTGATAGAGGCACTTTTGAATGGTTATAAAGAGCATGCAAACCTTTGGTTTGCTGCAGAATTTTTTGGGGGGAAGGCCCAAAAGTTCAGCCAGCATTTGAACAGGACGTACTTTCTATATCCACTTTTGATGCTCTTCCTTACCGAAGGACCTTTTCACCACTTTAATGAACGCTCTCTCAGATGTGTTTCTGTGTTTTGTCCCGATTACTAGCTCCCCCCACCCCAAGTCCCACACACACACACACACATACGGTCTTCTATCGCTAGGCACATCACTCTTCCCCATTTAGCTTGTAGTTTTGAAAGAGAATCGGATCTGACAAACGGGGGCATCCGTTACTGTAGTGATGCCTAATCTCTGTAATGGCCTCACAGATACTGGACTGGTGGTGAGCCAACACACATAGAGACACGCGCACACCTCAACTAGCTGGACACGCGTACATGTAAAGCCCTGAGGTGGAATCTCAATTCTGCTCAGCGATTTGTACACACTGTCTCTCATAGACAGCTCTGTATCTCATTCTTTACCCCCTCCACCCACTCCCCCCGATGCACACAAATACACACACATACTGGGACCAGCACCCGTCTTCCTGTTCAGTACCAGCTGAGGATCACCCTGATTTTGTGGGGAGCAAGGGGAGCTCGTTATCCTCATTAATTAATGACAAAAGCGATGTAATTGGCCATCAATAATCCACCATGTGGAGACAGTGTGACAGGCAGAGACACTTCTAAACACACACACACCCCGACTCATACACATGCACAGGATGCTCATCCCCATTATATTTTTGTGCTTCTCTAATGGTGCACTTAAATAACTAGAACAGCATGGACTTATGTATGTACAAGTTAGGTATTAAATATTTTTTATGAATTGATGAAGTAAAAGTATGTAAGTACTGTTTGAATTCTTATCCAGTCAGAGCATTTTGAGGTTCCACTGTGCAACATGGTGCCAGCCCCACCCCCACACCCATGCCCAACTCCTTTCCCACATCTGAATGAAAAGACAAGATTAATAGCAGTTCCTGTCGCCGACTAGTCTAATTAAAAGCATCGGAACATGCACGTGGCCAAGGATCAGTGGCTTTTAATGAGGAGCTTGTTGGCTGATTTGGGCCTCATTTTCTGCTTAATAAGGCCAGTTTAAAAAGTAATTTTGGTGGGATGTGACTCCTTTAAACCTGCTCATTATCAATGAGAGTGCTTCACTTAAGTACTTCAGGAAACGCTGTGTTTAATTAATATTGTGCCGCGCACATGGATTAGCTGACAGGCCGGGAATGGCGGCATGCGAGCAAACTGAGCTCAGGAGCTAAAATTGATGAAGAACTTTCAAGGACACTGATTTCATTAAGCAGTTTCATTACAGCCCAAATAACTCTTCCTGTCATTCCACCAGTCCAGTCTCACGTAGACGAACTCGCTACAAAATCTCGGGGAGCGGTGCAGTGGAACGACACTTTTATTTTGAGTGCTTTCGATCAAGCTTCCTCTGAGCTGTGCAATATTTGTTTGTTTCGTTTCCCTTCTCATTTTGGGAGTAGAGTTCACCATCAGAGCTTTTAAGGTCAAGCAGTTTAAGGGCTTGAGAGAATTGTGGCAACTTTCACTGTGAGCCAGGAACCCACCCACAACAAGAAGAAGGCTTACGGCCTCTTCATCCTATTGTGATAATCTTCTTAGACCCCCGACTCTGAGGTTCAATATATAAAGAGCAGAACAGAGCCGGACTTGAGGGGCTTTAAGTGTCCACAGGCTCAGTCGCTGGGATTTGACTCTCTCTAGGACCAATTACCTCACGCAAATCACTATAACGTCATGCTATAATATAAGGCTCCTTTATTTTTCATCCTTTTGTTTTGCCTTCTGATGCTCAAGGGGCTTGGCCACCAAAAAATATTGTTTTCTCTTGTCCCTGTCATTCCTGTGACCGTCTATATGAATACACAAACGTCAGATATCAATACAATGCTGTGATTGTCCATTGTCTGAGTAGAAGGTGTGTTTGCATTTAAGTTCAAATGTGTATCTAATTCTTCATTATACACTGCTGGCCAAAAGTATTGGCACCCTTGCAAGTCAAATTATGCTCAATTTCTCCCAGAAAATGATTACAATTACAAATGGTAGTAATGTCTTCATTTCTTTTGCTTGCAATGAAAAAACAAAAAGAGAATAAAAATTTATTTTTTCATTATTATTATCATTTTATACAAAACTCCAAAAATGGGCCGGACTTGGTAGCACAAACTTTAGACAAAATAACTGCGAAACACTTCTGGTATCCATCATTGAGTTTCTTACAATGCTCTGATGGAATTTTAGAGCATTCTTCTTTGGCCAACTGCTCCAGGACTCTGAGATTTGAAGGGTGCCTTCTCCAAACTGCCAATTTCAGATCTCTCCACAGATGTTCTATGGGATTCAGGTCTGGACTCATTGCTGGCTACTTTAGAAGTCTCCAGTGCTTTCTCTCAATCCATTTTCTAGTGCTTTTTGAAGTGTGTCTTGGGTCATTGTCCTGCTGGAAGATCCATGATCTTTGAGGGAGACCCAGCTTTCTCACACTGGGTCCTACATGATGCTGCAAAATCTGTTGGGTGTCTTCAGACTTCATAATGCCATGCATGCATTTGAAGGGTGCCTTCTCCAATCTCAGATCTCTCCATAGGTTTTCTATGGGATTCAGGTCTGGACTCATTGCTGGCTACTTTAGAAGTCTTCAGTGCTTTCTCCAAAACCATTTTCTAGTGATTTTTGAAGTACATTATGCCGCAAAATTTGTTGGTAGTCTTCAGACTTCATAATATCATGAACACGGTCAAGCAGTCCAATGCCATAGGAAGCAAAGCAACCCCAAAACATGAGGGAACCTCTGCCATGTTTGACTGTGGGGAGCGTGTTCTTTTCTTTGAATGCCTTGTTTTATTTGCTGTAAATGTAACCGGTTTGTAACGCGCCACTCCCCGACACGAGGCCCTACCACGACCTCACACATGCGTGTACCCGTCACACTCACCCCCTGAAAACCTTCACTGCCGATCCGGGTCACGGCACCAATGTAACCGGTTTGAAACGTGCTAGGACGCGAACCAACGCCACGCTGCACGATGCGCTCCATATCAACAGTGTAGGGACGCTAATCACTGCGCCAATAAACCTCGAGCCAACGGCACAGCCGTCAGCGTCCCTACTTGAAGGCATCGGAGGGAAGGTTTCCACGCACCGCCTCACACACGCGGACCTGCGTGTACCCGTCACATAAACTCTGTGTTTATGCCTTTTTCCCCAAAAACTCTACTTTTGTCTAATCTGACCAAAGAACATTCTTCCAAAACGTTTTTGCCTGTCTCAGGTAAGTTTCAGCAAACTGCAGCCTTGCGTTTTTATGTCTCTGGGTCAGAAGTGGAGTCGTCCTGGGTATCCTACCGTAAAGTCCCTTTTCATTCAGACATCGACGGATAGAATGGGTTGACACTGTTGTACCCTCGGACTGTAGGACAGCTTGAACTTGTTTGGATGTTAGTCGAGGTTCTTCATCCACCATCCGCACAATATTTTGTTGACACAGGACAAGGACACAGGACAGGGATTGAGTCAACTTTAATCCATTTTAACTGGCTGCAAGTGTGATTTAGTTATTGCCACCACCTGTTATGTGCCACAGGTAAGTAATAGGTGCTGTTAATAACACAAATTAGAGAAGCATCACATGATTTTTTTAAAGGGTGCCAACACTTTTGTCTGGCCTATTTTTGGAACTTTGTATAAAATGATAATGATTTTCTTTTTCTTTACTAATCTCTTTTGTGTTTTTTCATTGCAAGCAAAATAAATAAAGATATTACTACCAAAGCATTTGAAATTGCAATCATTTTCTGGGAGAAATTTAGGATTATCTGACACAGTTGCAGGGGTGCCATCTCTGCAAGGGCGTAAGTTTGCATAGGGACGGTAGGGACATAACACGACCAACTTTTCAGGATGCTCAGAATTTCCCCACCAACTTTTAAGCAACCTTATTTGCATTATACCATGAGTTCAGTTATATAGGTCATTTAAACTGTCTTCCCATATTTTGTAGGGATGGAACTGTCCCTACCATTATTACGTTATTGTTTATGTTCAGACTTACAATTACCCCTTTTCACTTGCTGAATGTGCCGGTCCATTTTCGCCCCTCAAACGCACGTTTGATTGGCTGATGACTTGCATTCATTTAAAATGTTTTTACATTTATTTTCTACGTTATTTATTTTAAAATATTTTTATCTTCAGCTTATGCAGACATTTTTTCCAGGTAATCATACATTAATCATAGTCGAGGTAAAAAAAAAAAAAAATTTTTTTTGTTGAGTTTAGCTGTGCTTGTGGACGAGAGCAGTAGTGTTTTACCTGAAGGAAGGCTCAATTTTTATTTTTGTAGTACCCTAGTTTTTTTCAGTTATATTTTATTTATTTAAACAAAAAATGTTGAGTGGTCTTAAGACAAATGTTTATTTTTTGCATTCTGGATATGCATTCTGGATAGTTAAGAGAGAAATACCAAGTGTGTTTTCATTGTGTGTGTGAATATAATTTATGTTCAGATATTGCAAATTAAATTTGTGAATGAAATCCAGACATTTATTCTGGAAGTTTTCAAAATGTTTCTTAAGTAGTTTTTGATAACAAAGGTTTGAATTGGACGGTGTATCACCTGAACTGATACACATGAAAGTTCGTATACGTCAATACAGATTTATTTTTGCATTGATCATTTAGCCTATCAATTAATTAGTTTCATATTTGTGAGAAATGTAGCCCTGACCCCCGTTCACCCAATCTGTTTGGTCTTATTAATGTCCCGTCCCCATAAAAATGTGTACATGCAGGTTATGCTGTTATATCATCCCTAACAATGTTGAGACCAAACCTACGCCCTTGGTACACTGTGTGCATAATTATAAGGCAAGTGGCAAATTTTGACCGTATCATTGTTTAATCCATAATTCCCGACTCCAAACTGTTGATTTGCAATGCAGATGATGAGTATTTGTGTCACGACGGAGGATGGGGCCTAATGAGATCAACACCCTACATCAAAATGTATCTAATTCTTGTATTCGATTGTGTATAACTGTCTGTTTGTTTTTCCGTATGTTTGTGATCAAGGTGACTCAAGATCAAGGAAATTGATTGTTATCAAACTTGCAGCATATGTTTGCATTTTGAAACAAAAGGGTTATTGCATTTTGGGGTCAAAGGCCATAGGACCAAATTGGATGTGGCTGCTCAGACAAAAACTAAAAAATTGTGAAGTTTTTCAGAGAGATGGAGCACTCTTGAAAAATCTAAGATATTGGGGCATGATCACAGAACCATCAAATGTTTTGCTGCAAATAGACAACAGGGTAGTAAAAATGTGTTGAGATTGAAAGACGCAAATTAACTGCCAAAGATTTGAGAACAATCAAACATGAGGTTACCAAGAGCCCATTGTCCTCCAGTGCTGCCATATTCCACAGCTGTAACCTACTTTGAGTGTCAAGAAGTATGAGGTGTTACATTCTCAGAGACGTGGCCACGGTAAGAAAGGCTGAAACCTTACCACCTCTGAATAAAACACATAAGTTGAAATGTCAAGAGTGGGCCAAGTAATCACCAAAGACATTTTTTTTTTAAAGGTTTTGTGAACCGTTGAGATGCGAGTGACTCTTGACAGACCGGATGGATGGGGCACTGATATGCGCAAGTATTAGTAAAGATGAGGTAGTTGGACCTTTTGGGGTAGAAAACGGAATCAAAATCGAGTCTCATAGTATTAGTCAAATTTCAGAAGACACTTTCGTCAAGCAGTACAGGAAAATGTCCACATTTTCCAAGAAGACTTTGACTTATATACAAGATAACAATCCACCACATGCATCATAGTACTCCACTGCCTGGCTAGCCAGTAAAGTCCTTAAATATAAAAGTAAAGGCCTTGAAGATGAAAAACTAATAGAAAAACTAACTCAGCTGCCTCAAACATTATGGACAACTTTTGGGTCTTTCTTAAGCAGGACATAAACCCCTTTCGCACTGCTGGAACCCTTAGCAGTTCATAGGCCGTTTTAGCTGCTAGAACTGCGAAACTATTTTGTTTCCACAATAAAGGAACTGCGTAGCTCCAATAATGCCTTCAGGTCCACTTTTTGAGGGGGAGTTTTCAGGGGAATTATTGTGCGGCCTGTTGAAACGAAAACCGCCACGTTCGCTATGAACTATTTACCGTATTTTTGGGACTATAAGTCGCAGTGTTTTTCATAGTTTGGCTGGGGGTGCGACTTATACAGTTTGGCTGGGGGAGCGACTTATACTCCAGAGCGACTTATGTGTGTAAATATTAACACATTATCATATCATTTCACATGTTATTTTGGTGTTTTGGAGTGAGACTGATGGTTTGGTAAACTTGTTAGCAGGTTCTTTATGCTATAGTTATCTGAATAACTCTCAATAGCTATGTTACATTAACATACCGGCCACGTTCGCATTTCGTCGTTCATGCATCAGGTAACATTATCATACTGTACACTTATTTAGCATGTTGTTCTCTATTGTAGTTTTTATTTTAAATTGCCTTTCAAGATGACATATCTGTTCCATGTGTTGGATTTTATCGAGTAAATTTCCTCCAAAAATGCGACTTGTACTCCGGTGCGACTTATATATGTTGTTTTTCTCTTCGTTGGGCATTTTATGGCTGGTGCGACTTATACTCAGGTGCGACTTATAGTCCAAAAAATACTGTAGTACTTATTACTAGATCTAGGTTATTGTAACTGATCAGCATGAAAGAGACAATTTACCAGGAAGGTAAACATTCTACTTCCATGAAAAGGTTCTGGGAGGTTCAAATTGCGCCTGCACAAAATTTTGATTCGGCAAGAAACTCACTGACTCTGTGAATCGGAGGCCTGATTAATGGATACACTGAGGCTATATTGGCAATTGAGTACTTTTTTTGCAGTTTTAAACATTTTGTTGCATTCATCTTCCAAGCCGTTTATCTTCACGAGGGTTCTGCAGGGGTTCTGGACGTAATCTCAGCTAACTACAGGAAGTAGGAGGGGTACACACAGACTCAGTTGCCAGCCAATCGCAGGTCTGTAACTTATTATTTTTATTATTTGAATTATTATCACATAAATGAGTGAAAATAAACAAGTGAGATGAAAAAAACTTTTTACATTTTGTTACATAATTATTAGGGCTGTCAAAATTATCGCGTTAACGGGCGGTAATTAATTTTTTTAATTAACCACGTTAAAATAATTGTTGCAATTAACGCACATGCCCTGCTCAGACAGATTTAAATGACAGCAGTGTCATGTCTAGTTGTTACTTGTGTTTTTTTGTGTTTTGTCGCCCTCTGCTGGCGCTTGGGTGCGACTGATTTTATGGGTTTCAGCACAATGAGCATTGTGTAATTATTGACATCAACAATGGCGAGCTAGTAGTTTATTTTTTTGATTGAAAATTTTACAAATTTTATTAAAACGAAAACATTAAGAGAGGTTTTAATATAAAATTTCTATAACTTGTACTGACATTCATCTTTTAAGAACTACAAGTCTTTCGATCTATGGATCGCTTTAACAGAATGTTAATGTTAAAGCCATCTTGCTGATTTATTGTTATAATAAACAAATACATTACTTATGTACAGTATATTGAATGTATATATCCGTCTTGTGTGTTATCTTTCCATTCCAATAAAAATTTACAGAAAAATATGGCATATTTTATAGATGGTTTGAATTGTGATTATTTAGATTAATTAATTTTTAAACTGTGATTAACTCGATTAAAATTTTCAATCGTTTGACAGCCCTAATAATAATTCACACCAACCGTGCTGTACATTACAGATATATATATTTTTCAAGAAAGCCAAAACATCACTTTTAGTACTTAAATGTTGAGGATTGATGGTTTTTTTGTTTTGTTTTTTTTTTAATATTTTGGATTGTCCAAGACCACTGTGGTTGTACAATAACAAAATAAATCTTCAGAAATACAACTTGCCTAGTAACATGTGCTCACTCCTAGTTTGTCCTTTTTCAAAAAAGTTTCAGATTACATAGTGTTCTTTGGTGGCATAGAAAATAAAAATTCCTTTCATCCAATATTTATGCACTGGACCATATTTTCTATATTGCTTATCCTGCACGGCCTCTCAGGAAACGCCAAAACAATCAACTGCAAATCTGGACTGACACAATTTAAACAAACAAATAGACAGTTTGTAATTTTGTAGACCATGTAAAGGCCAACTGCTAAATACCCAAGCTAGAATGGTCCACTATATGAAACATTGAAAAACAGGGGACAACCAATCCTGTTTTCCACATTGAAACCTGCCTGCAGCTTCTGCTACATGAAAATTGACATCACTTATTTGCTGCACACTTCCCAAAGCCAAGAGGAGATGCTGAAATAGAAAGAAACAATTTAGGGGAAGAGCTAAATTGGGATAGAAACATGCTCACTCTAATCTCAACAACAGGGACCTGCTTACATTATTTTTGCCTTGCCTTGTTGATAGTGGTCACATAGTATGACATCCTATCAGGTGATATCAGCCTTTAAAGGATTAGCACCAATAAGAGAGCTTTTATAGTGTTTTGCAGAAGGGATAATTCCGCTGATATATTTTAACATTTTCATTCTAATATAGAAATTGTTTTCTTTAATCGGATCTATCATGAGGACACTGAAGAACATTTTTCTGATTGAAAGATGAAGTCACAGACACTGAGTGAGAGTGAGTGTTCCAGCGAAAGGCTCGGACATGACAGCATTAAGAAATATAATAAAAAACTTAAGGAATAAAGGTTTTTTGTCACCTTCATATACTGGATGAGAGTGTGGCTTAATGCTAATGCCGCAGTGGTTAATAGATGAGCTCTAGATAAGCTGCAGTTCCACTACCTTGTTATTCCCTGTTCATAGAATGCAAACAAGAGGATAATAACAGAGAATATGATCTGTGGAGATAGTTATTATTCTCCAATTGTTTTAAGTGCAACATCAACCACAAGAGAAAAACACCTCTTGTTTGTGTCCGAGGTTGCACCTGCTATGTTGTTGTTTTGCTTTTGTGCTGTAGAAATCATCATCTCATCAGACTGTTGATCTCAGTTATTATTATTATTATTATTATTATTTTTTTTTTTTTTACAAATTAAAGGTTATTCCTGCCATTCTTTTTTTTTTTTTTTTTAATCTGTGTTCACGGACGCCCTGCTGTCCTTCTACAAATTTCTTATGGATAAGCTCAAAGTGTTTATTTACAAGTTTGATGAGGCAATGCCACTAATGGGGGAGATGACTTTGAATGAATAAATGACAATGTTCTGTTTTAGCCAGCAGGGTGACAATGTTACACTACTAGTAAGTGATGCACGAGTTCAGTTCGAAGAGGGGGGAGGGTGAAGACGGTCATATTGGTATTAGTTATATGGGTAAGTGCGTGCATGTAAGTGCGTACGTGCTTGATTGTGTTTTAATGGAGCCCCATACTGTATCCCTGTTGGTTCTTGTCACCTGCCGTTCCCTCTGTTGTTTTGGGGATTATCCCAGGAAGTGAACTGGAGCAACAATAATCTGAAGTATGATTCTTACTGTAATACCACTCAGAAGTCTTCCTCAAACAGACACTCACACAGGCACCCTTACTCCCTTGTATTACAATACTAATTTCTGATATGAACACAGAAGATATTGATATTATGAAACAGCCTTCCAATGATTTTTTAAATTCTACACAAAATGAAAGTACAAATATCATGTACTATAAATTTAACACACCACAAGAAGAGTGTTATGATAGATGTAGTTAATTTTGAAGGATTAAAAAAAATGTTCGACTTTAAAAAAAATATATAATAAATAAATAAATAAATTGTTCTCTCCTCTCTCAAAGACTCTGCCTTGAATGTCCTGCCAGCTGCCAATCAAAGTCACTTTTATGACTCAGAAAAATGGATTGCACTTGATTGATCATGCTAGTACTTGATCCTTTTTGCATGTATTCATTCATCTCCTGAACCACTTATCCTCATGAGGGTTGGGGAAGTGCTGGAGCCTATCATAGCTAACAATGGGCAGGAGGCAGGGTACACCCTGAACTGGCTGCCAGCCAGTCACATAGAGACAAACAGATTCATACATGCAGACAACTTGGAGTTTTCAGACATGCATATTTTTGGAAAACTGGAGTACCCATTGCAGGCACAGGGAGAACATGCAAGCTCCACATGCAGAGGAAGGTCAGAGATGGGATTGAACCAACAATCTCAGAAATGTGAGAAGGCCATGCTAATCGCTCTGCCAGCGTGCCTCCACCACTTGATTGTGCTGTGAAAATATATCCAGTCAATAAATAACCAAGACAATGAGCCGCTCTACAGTGACCACTGCAACCCAGAGGACATGCTTGCTCTCAAATCAGACTTTAAATTTCAAATTTTCACACCTCTTCTCACCGTTTGCCTTTCTCTACCTGAGATAGATTACTATTTCTATTAACACAGTACATCATCCGTCTCATGTTTAGTAATTACTTAAACCTGAAATCCAATCAATGCTGGACTAGTGCAATTCAGTTAAATTTCCGTATTTTACATTTCAAAAGTAAAAGTAAAAACTGTTAAAGGATTCTAAAATAAAAGACAGGATTTGAATTTAAATGTGTCCATGACAATTAAATAATGATTATTTCTTAATTTATTATTAACATTTAATTAGTTAAGGCAGGCAGGTGTCTCTGAGTTGTGATTAATACGTTTTTGCACCACACAGCCACCAGTGCCGGAAAAATGATGAAATAAATCAATGTACAGTGTTACTTTCCCAGAATGAAAATGCTAAATATGACTAATCTCATCTCAGCCATGAATCGTAATCTTTCTTTAAAATAATATTGCAAACAACCAAAACCTTGTATTGTGATCCCAGCTAGGGAATTACACAGGACACATGCAATCACACACAAATACACACTCACACATGGGTGACTTCTGATCTTCCTTATAAGGTGAACATGGGATTTCTGCTAATGTCCCTGCTCCATTTTCATTTTAATCACAACAATGGGATGAGACAAGCTGGCGTGGCAGGCTTGGTTGGCCTGACTCACTTGATTGTTCTGATTGACTTGTCTTTGTTTGGCAGATATGTAATATAGTCTGCTTTAAGAGGATTTGATGAGGGGAGGAGCGAGGGAGGTTATTGTGGGATTTCATCATGTTTGCCGAGGTAAACTTGCACTTGTCCACCTACACACAGAGTACTTGATGTCTGTCTTTGTTTGTGTTAAAATGTACACTGCCGGCATGCAACAAACGCTGCACCGGTCTTCCCATTAGTCTGACGGGCATCATTAGCGTGATAAATGGTCACACTTACACAAAGAGGAAAATGCTTTATACAGTACTGTATACAGTGGATAGAAAGAGTTTACACTCCTCTGTTCCAATTCTTGCAAAACTTAGAGTAAAAAAAAAAAAAAGTGTCCAAAAAATATTCAAAAACCTATTCCACAATTAAAATGTCATATATGACTCGTAAAACTTAATTTAAAAAAGTTCCAGCTTTGAGAGTAAAAAAAAAAAAAAAATTTTAATGTGTTTTTTCAAAAGTGACCATTAAGAATGAACCAACCGCATTCAGATTCATGTTAAATGAGTCAACACACACCTGCCACTGTTTAAACTGCCTTAGAGAAATCCAGTGCTTCTCAACAACTTTAGTTCCCTTCAAGAAGAAAATTTTCATGAATGTCTTGGTTCCCTGCAGTTGGCTGGCAAAAAGTTCAGATGTAGCCGGCTTCCTATCCCGAGTTGATATGGATATGCTCTAGCACCCCTGCAATTTCCGTGAGGATAGGCAGTACAGATAATGAATACATGGATGAATTATACAGTGTATCACAAAAGTGAGTACACCCCTCGCATTTCTGCAGATATTTAAGTATATCTTTTCATGGGAAAACACTGACAAAATGACATTTTGACACAATGAAAAGTAGTCTGTGTGCAGCTTATATAATTGAGCTAATTTATTTTCCCCTCAAAATAACTCAAAATATAGCCAATTTTATCCAAACCCCTGGCAACAAAAGTGAGTACACCGAATGGAAACTACGTACATCCCTAAATGTCCAAATTGAGTACTGCTTTTCATTTTCCCTCCAAAATGTCATGTGACTCATTACAGGAGTGCTGTCACTATTGCTGCAGAGATTGAAAAGGTGTGTGTGTGTGGGGGGGGGGGGGGGGGTCATTCCCACCACCATGCTTGACTGTAAGCATGACACACTTATCTTTTGTACTCCTCACCTGGTAGCCACCACACATGCTTGCGACCATTGGAACCAAACAAATTAATCTTCGTCTCATCAGACCATAGGACATGGTTCCAGTAATCCATGTGCTTTTTTGACATGTCTTCAGCAAACTGTTTGCGGGTTTTCTTGTGTACCGTCTTCAGAAGAGGCTTCCTCCTGGGGTGACAGCCATGCACAGCAATTTAATGTAGAGTACCACGTATGGTCTGAGCACTAACAGGCTGACTGCCCCCACCTCTTCAATCTCTGCAGCTATGCTGACAGCACTCCTGTAAGGAGTCGCATGACATTTTGGAGGGAAAATGACAAGCAGTACTCAATTTGGACATTTAGGGATGTAGTTTCTAAGGGGTGTACTCACATTTGTTGCCAGGGGTTTAGATATTAATAGCTATATTTTGAGGGGAAAATAAATTAACTCTATTATATAAGCTGCACACAGACTACTTTTCATTGTGTCAAAGTGTCATTTGGTCAGTGTTGTCCCATGAAAAGATTTACTTAAATATCTGCAGAAATGTGAGGAGTGTACTCATTTTTGTGATAGACTGTACATGAAATTGACCACATACATGTATGTACATACTGTATCAAGAAAACGTGGCAGTTCAACAGGAGTGTTGACTTTGTATATCCACTGTATGTACTGTATTACAGTAATGTGAGGATTGATTGTAAAATAGCGTGAAGGAATGTCGAATGGTATATTTCTGGGTAGATAATATCGCAGCTAACCTAAGATATGCAACATGAGGTCTGAGAGATAAGAACATATAGACAGATAATAGATAATGGTAGCACAAATGCCCAGGTGCATTCAAAGTCAAGATCATCATTTTGATGATACAGCTATTTAAATGTTGTATTCTTTTAGCACTCCTCATGCAGGGGAGCATATGGTGAAACAACGTGTCCCAGCAGAGCAGAAGCACTAAATATGTCCAAATATGTGCAGGGTTTGTGATATGGAACTGGTCTAGCCGTCTGTCTCTATCTGGGGATTAAGCAGGCGGAGGTGGTGGGGTGACCCCTTTTCCCCTTTCGTGTTCACTCTCCTTCTTCTATTCTCACTCTCTGTTCCTCGTTAATGTTACAATCAGGAACTCCCTCCCCCGCTACCAAACATAATCACCTCATGCAGATGGACATATCTACTGTCACTTGCACGGTGCGTGTGTGTGTGAGTATAAGAGGGCATGATATGTCGAGGTAGGAGGGGGGTCTTAAGCCAAGCATGAGCTTTGCTCAATTTGTGGGTTTTCCCCGCATCAGCAGCAGTATTATTTACAGAAGGGCCTGTAGGGGGCCTGCTGGTTCCGATCCAAGTCGCCAGCTGTACACTCGCCACTGTGTTGGCATGACACTTGAATTTCAGTTGAGGGAAATAAGACGTCAACTTTCTCCTTCTGCTGTATAAACATTCACGCTTACAATGAGCTTATAGTTCCTGGGTGTAAGCACTAAAATATTATTATACATTTTTAACTGTGTGCCCTTAATTGCTTAATCCTCTTATGACCCAATGCTCCGAAAACAGGGTCATCTCTTGCTCTCTCTCATGTGCTTGTGTATTACGGAGTGTATATCATGAGAAAATAATCCTTGTATTCATGTTTTTCTAATCACATCAATTTCAGACTAAATCAAACATGGTACAAACATGCTAACAGTTCCCACACGCTCATTAAGGTCATGCAAATATAAAGTCAAACATAGATATAATTAATAAATGTGCTGTGCACTAACAGAATTTTCAAGAAAACACAGTGATGGTTGTTGTAATTAATTCGGTGGATAATGTTAGGGGGAAAAAATAATTTGTCTATCTCAGAGCCTTGTTGGTCTGATGGCTGCACAGAGGCTGGTTGGGTGTGACTGCTTGTCTTAGCATCAGATGTTGGCCCAGTCAGGCTCAACTCAGATTGCACCAGATTAGGAGATGAGGCACTCTGAGAGCAACTATGATCCATATTAAAGCTGCATAAAATGAAAATTGCAAAGATTTAAAGGCAGATCATAGGCCACAGAGAATTTAATCACAACCTGGCAGTGCAAGTGTGTGTGTGTGCATGTGCATGTGTGCATGCAGAGCATAGTGACATGAGGATTATGGATGTAGGCTGTATTTACTTATCAAGCGCTGTTCTGAGATGTATCACAAATGTTTTATCAGTGCTGCTGTTCGCTCCAGTCGTAATTTGAAAACAGAAAAAAAAAAAATCTAAATTAACAGACATGCATTTGTACTGTGCTGGTGTGAGTGGGCGAGAGAGTGTGTCTATGTGTTAGCGCAGTCGGGATGATATTGTTCCAGTGTCCTCAACACTTGTAATTGCCCAAAAGCTTTAAATATGGTAGCACATAGACAGTAGTACTGCATTTTGGCCTTTACTTTACAGAACCTTAAAAGTGAATTTAGAGATTCGATAAAAGATATGCCGCCTAAAGACGTGAACACCTCTGACTTTTTCACACCAATAAGCAGGCTTCTTGACATTCCATTTAAAACCTGGACACATTTTTTGTGCTGTTCTTCCTCTAGCTGTCAGAAGGAGAAACTGGTGTGCTTGTTAGAAGGTTGATGTGCACTTGGTAAGAGAACGTAATAGCAGATCAAGAGGAAAAAAAGAATACACGAATTTGGTTAGGGACATCTGCACAGTGAAATTGGAGACCGCTTTCCACCTCAATGACTTTTGTTCGTCTATACAGTGTAATCTACTTTCTGAGTGAAGAGACACATTTCTCATTGAAAACTACAAAACAAAAATATAGCAAACTATGGATACACAGATTGATTCGTTCATGACTGTATTTCCATAATGCTGAAGATGATTTAATGCATCAATATCTGTCATTGTCATAATATCAATGCTGGTTATTTATTAATGTAAGGCCAAAGAACTGCTAGGTCGTGAGCTAGCTTGTGAGCTGTTTCTTGTCACGGCGTGAAAAGTTGTGAAAACCACACAAGTAGTTAGATAGAGGGATATATTCAGCCACCAGAGGCTTTGAAGGTATATATTTTCATTGCTAAAATATGTAGAGATGTTGGAGGCATGAGAACTAAACACAACACTCAACATGCCAACAGTTGCTCATTATTATTATTTACAATTTCAAAATCTCATTGAATTTACTTGATTTTTTTTTTTTTTTCAATATTCAACACTATTCATTATGATGTGTCAAATTTACAAGACGGATGTACATATTTTTACTTTAAAGGGAATTCAACATTCTTAAAGGATAACACACAATATTTTATCTATTTGAATTGGCAATTGTTTTTAGTCAATATTTATTTTCAGTCCATGTCAAAGAACGTGACACAAATTCATTTTGTAGTCATTTTGTTACATCAAAAGTTGTCTTAAGAAGATATCAAAACACCAATAAAAGCATGAATCATTTGCTCAGTTGCTATGTTGTGTATTGCAAACCCTGGCAAATGGCTAAATACATATTCTGCATTGGTGTGATGGTTGTATTATCATTGTGACCCGACAGAATTCACCATTTGTGCCTCATTTGTGCTCATCTCTTCTGCAGCAAGCTATTGTTTATGTTTGCATGGCAATTTTTTTTTTTTTTTTTTTTTTAATTAAGTTGACATTGTCTATTTTCTCTGTTTGGTGCAGGTCTTTATTGCTTATCCTTCTTCTGTTGCTCCTCTTTTCTTCACCCTCCCGTCTTCTTCCAGTCTGTATTTTCAAATCCCTCTTTAAGAGCAAATTGTGCATGTGTGTGTGCGTGTGTGTGTGAATTTGGACACGCTCACACATGCACAGAACGCAGACTTAGATCGAGCAGATGGTGACCGTATTCATTTTTTCCCCGACTAACATTAACCATTCATTATAGACAGCAGACTAAGCCAATACCACATCCGCCCCCATGCAACATGTACACACACACACACACGCACAGTGTCCGATCACTTTGCCAGTAGCCCAGTCCCAAATTGCTACATGAGTCTCAGTCAGTGTGTTGATACATTCTCCCAGCTCTGCTCTGACTCAATCTGTTGACATTTCTCATTCGGTACCCATGACTCAAATTTCTCCTGCCTTACTTCAGCAGCCCACAACAAGACAAGGAACATCTGATGGCTCTGTCCGCCTCCTTTTTCATCAAGTCCAAGATGTCTTTCCTTTGTTCCATACCACACGCAGTGTCTGTCTCCTATTGGAAACTTGCCTTGTTACGAATTGAGTCGCTTTGTTTTGTCTCTCTGTGTGTCTTTATGGATCTCGTTTGCCTCTTCTGTCCACTTCTGTTACCCTGCCAGATCTAAGGGAGGGAGTTCGTATAAGGTTATAAGAAATGATGATGATGATGATGATGATGATACACATCTGCCCAAAGGAAAGTTTAACACTCGTACAGTACTTTTGAACTCAGTAGGTACTGTCTTTCTTTAATACTAAAACCTTTCCACAATAACAAACTTTTTGCTTTGCTAATTTGGTCAATCATAACTTTATCCTAAGAAAGGCAGAACATTTGATACAGTTCTAGTCATTATATTGTACAAGTTCACGGCCACATCTTTGTGCCTTGCCCGTATACTTTAATTTGTTTGTTTAGGATAATTGATTGATTTAGGTTGAGAACTACTTTATCTACTAAAATTAATTACTTATAATACTTACAGTACATAGTATTACATACTATGCCAAGAATTCCACTCGGTCATAAAAGTATGAAGGCTAAAATATTGACGTTTTGGCCTTATTCTATCTAATTCAAGAACATTTGGTTGTTTTGCCTGTCATCATACATCAAAGGACTTGGTAGATGAAAAAGATTTTCACAAGGGGAGTAAGTCATACTACCATGTGATACATTAAAACTATTCAGACCAATGGGACACTCAGATTTCCATTTCCCGCATCAAGCAGCTGAACAGGAAAGGTTTGAAGAGAGAGAGAGAGAGAGAGAGAGAGAGAGAGAGAGAGAGAGAGAGAGAGAGAGAGAGAGAGAGAGAGAGAGAGAGAGAGAGAGAGAGAGAGAGAGAGAGAGAGAGAGAGAGAGAGAAGATTTGTAATTGACAACAGGCACTCCTGATAATCTCTTATGGCCAGTGTTGTCGCCGATTACTTGAAAAAGCAATTTAATTACTGATTACTGATTACACCTAAAAAAGTAATCTAATTACTTTACCTATTACTTCATTATCAAAGTAACTGAGTTACTTTAAAAGTAATTTATCAGTTACTTTTTACCAATTTTCCGCCCTTTGCTGCCTCAACATAGGAATGACAGCAGAAAAATGTAATCGCATGTAATTGACTTTCCGAGAATTTAAAGTAGATCAGAATTTTTCACATAAGGCTTATTCTTTGAGTTAGAGGGGGCTAATTAGTCAGTGGAGTTGATTTCAACCATCATCGATTCGCGCTAGCTTAGCCACTCCAGAGCCCTAAAACTAACAAATAATTGACAAACTGCACAGAATTTGTTCAAATCAACTCCAATGGCTGATTACACCCCTGCCCACTCAAAGATTAAACCTAATGTCAAAAGTTCTGAACTTCCCCTTCAAAATAAAGACCTAAGTCATTAAAATGTTGCATGTAGAAGTTGTAAAGAAATAAAACAAACAACACAAATGAATGGGATGAACAAGAATCCTACAAAGTATCTCATAATGGGTCAAAATAATTTTTTGAAGCGATCATATGACAAGCACCTTAAAGACGGTCCTTTGCTTTGCTTAGCCAAAACTACAGCTGAGGATGGATATTTAGAATTTCTTTAAACCTAAGCTTTCAAAAGCTTTAAAGTGATCCTCTAACTTAAATGCATGTAGGCTCTAATAAACCACAATTGTTCTTTTGTACTAAAATATGTTGTTAGAAACACATAAAATGTTAAATCAATGGCAATATTTTATAATATTTACTACATATTTTGACCGTTAGTTGGCGCCATGGTTTGCGGGCTCGCAGTGATGACGTCATTGGGATCTTTCGTGTTCAACAATTGCTTATTGCTGCCTAAACTCGCGAAGTAAAATGCCACGATGTGCTGCTTTTGGATGCAATTTCCAATCAAATGGAAACAAGGGGAGTGAAGTGAGTGGTCAAGGTGGAATTATTATTTTTAGTGAATAAATGTGCATAAGTGGAAGCTTCTCCCCTTTTTGGTACTTTTATACACGTATCCTAGTTACCACGCGTTACAATGTACAAGACATGGCGTACACAAGGTGTGCTCTTTGGCCTGTACTGTATGTAAAGCACACAACAGCTCTGGATGCTAACAATCTACACAATTATATTGGGATAAGTTTGAAAACGCAATATGCTTACCTTGAATATGTGCCAATAAAACCGGACAGCATACACTCTCGCTCCCAACCGGACTTCCCAACAGGACTCTCTCGCATCACCAGTTTTGCCCAACTTTTGTCTTATCAGGTATTTGCTGCACGCATTTTTCCCTGAAGCTCGTCTTGTGAACGACCGACGGTGCTGTCCTGCTCTTCACTTTTCAGCTCTGGTTCAAATAGGAAGGGTAGAACTGACGACATGTTGGGAAAGCTAACGAGTGACACGCTGGAATTTCGGCAACGGGACCAGTGACGTCACACACTGCGACGTAACAAGAATGGCGACCTATCACTTAAAATAACTTTACAAACTTAATTAAAACAAAAACATTAAGAGGGGGTTTTAATAGAGGATCCCTTTAACAACAACTGAGCTTGAACAGAGGATAGAACACAAAATGTCACCTCACACACCTCATTCAATGCAATACAAATAATGGTCATCAACATGTTTTCCCCTCAAAATAACTCAAAATATAGCCATTAATATCTAAACCCCTAGCAACAAAAGTGAGTACACCCCTGAGTGAAATTTGTCAATATTAACATACAACATCTCAACTGTCAATATTTTGCGTGGCCACCACTATTATCCAGAACTGCCTTTACTCTCCTGGGCATGGAGTTGACCAGAGCTTCACAGGTTGCTACTGTAATGCTCTTCCACTCCTCCATGACGACATTGCCAAGCTGCCGGATATTTGAGACTTTGCACACCTCCACCTTCCGCTTGAGGATCCCCCAAAGATGTTCTATTGGGTTCAAGTCTGGTGACATGCTTGGCCAGTCCATCACCTTTACCCTCAGCCTCTTCAGTAAAGCTGTGGTCATCTTGGAGGTGTGCTTGGGGTCATTGTCATGCTGGAACACTGCCCTGCGACCCAGTTTCTGGAGGGAGAGAATCATGCTCTGCTGGAGTATTTTACAGTACATGTTGGAGTTCATTTCATGTTTCCCTCAATGGAATGTAACTCTCCAACACCTGCAGCACCCATGCAGCCCCAGACCACGACATTCCCACCACCATGCTTGACTGTAGGCATGACACACTTATCTTTGTATTCCTTACCTGGTCGCCGCCACACATGCTTGAGGCCATCGGAACCAAACAAATTAATCTTCGTCTCATCAGACTATAGGACATGGTTCTAGTAATCCATGTGCTTTGTTGACATGTTTTCAGCAAACTGTTTGCGGGCTTTCTTGTGTACTGTCTTCAGAAGAGGCTTCCTCCTGGGGTGACAGCCATGCACACCAATTTGATGTAGAGCACGGCGTATGATCTGAGCATTAACAGGCTGACCCTCCACCTCTATAATCTCTGCAGCAATGGTGATAGCACTCCTGCGACGATCTTTCAAAGAAAGCATTTGGATGTGACGCTCAGCACATGCACTCAGCTTCTTTGGAAGACCAACCCGAGGCCTGTTCTGTGTGGACCCTGCTCTTTTAAAATGCCGGATGATCTTAGCCACTGTGCTGCAGCTCAGTTTCAGGGTGTTGGCAATCTTCTTGTAGCATTGACCATCTTCATGTAGCGCAACAATATGTCTCTTAAGATCCTCAGAGAGTTCTTTGCCATGTGGTGCCATGTTGGAACTTTCAGTGACCACAATGAGAAAGTGTGAGAGCTGCACTACAAATTTGAACACACCTGCTCCCTATGCACACCTGGACCGAGTAACACTAACGAATCACATGACATTTTGGAGGGGAAATGACAAGCAGTACTCAATTTGGACATTTAGGGATGTAGTTTTGTAAGGGGTGTAGTCACTTTTGTTGCCAGAGGTTTAGATATTAATGGCTATATTTTGAGGGGAAAATAAATTAACTCTATTATATAAGCTGTGCACAGACTACTTTTCATTGTGTCAAAGTGTCATTTTGTCAGTGTTGTCCCGTGAAAAGATATACTTAAATACAGTATCTGCAGAAATGCGAGGGGTGTACTCACTTTGTGATACACTGTAGCTATGCTGTTGTTTTGGCCACACTCTCAGTGCCGCTCACACAGCATGGAAATACACGTGACTCGTTTTTTTTTTCTTTTTTTGTTCTCCGATGAGAAAACGTGACGCTTGATGTCACCCAAACCCAAGAGCAACATTTCAATTAGAAATGCTCTTCGGACATGACTACAGTATTCTTTATTCTAAGTACATTATGAGGCAATGACAAAATAGTAACGCACAGACACTGAGGAAACTAACTTTAATCAGATTACTGGCTCGGAAAAATGAACACGTTAGATTACTTTTTACTGAAAGAAAGTAATCAGATTACAGTAACACGTTACTTAACGCACTACTGACAACACTGCTTATGGCACACTATAGTCAGGAGCGATGCCTTGATTTGGAATTGCTGATTTATATATGGTTCATCCTTTCTGAAGATCACTTGTGAGATATTCATGAATGATTGCCAAATTTTTCAACGCATGATGGACTGGTTTACAATATTTTAAAATGTGTTTCATGAGAGCAGGAAACGTTGTTGACGTCACAATTCTTTACATTACCTGGGACAGCCTATACCAGTCCGTTTTCCAATGTTGGAGTGATAATATGTTGTGATGATCAGAGGGTGTGGCCAGAGTTTTTAGAAAGTATACCTGTGAAGCCCCTCATGTCTTAAACTGTCCAAAATGATTTAATCTACAAGTCCGCAGTCCACCAGAGATGCTTGTGAGCCAGGCCAGTATCTGTGTGCTGTAAGGGGATTGCAGTAATTACTGGGATCTGTGCACCGTATTTATCTTTTCAAGGGCTCGGTGATCCTGCCATAAAAAGCCCAGCATTTGGCAGTTAACTAATGCGAGCCATTAAATTGATTGTGTTGGATTTGTGTTTGTGCTGTGCGCCTGTGCATGTAAGTAAGTATGTGTTATGTGTGTGTCCCTTTTTTCCAGACTGCTGTTAGTGTGCTCTGTTATGTCTGTTAAATAATGCTTGCTTGTTCTCTGTAATCCTGATTAAATACGGGTTAATGTGCATCTGCTTCCAGTGGACCAGTAGTTCGCCAAGCAGCACAAAACTGGTTTGATTCTGCACCCGCCCAGGATTTGCCGGGTAGAGGTAATTTTAGGTTCTTCTTGTGCTCCAAAAATATATGGAATTCATTGAAGACCCTGGACTACAGCTGTGAATGTGATTTTCTGTCTCTATGTGTCAGTCTGCAATTACAAGCGCGGGTACGTGCTGCATGCTCCAAATTCAGTCCTCTAGTATAGGGCTTCGGAAGCCATTTTGCTTTGTAGTTGTTGCTTACTAACAAACTAAACATGAAACAAAGAAAATTACAACTTTACAACAATCACACAATTTTGCCTTAGGTCTGCTAACACAATGTTAACACATAATGGGAAATGTCACAGATAGCTAATTAATAGCATCGATTTTATTGTGTTGTAAGTCATTAAACATGGGATATTTAAATATCTCACAACTTCCACACATATCTTCATTATTGTTTGCAAAGATCTACAAAGCTTACTGCCATTCTGAAGAGATATCTCCATGTATGTGGTCACTGGCCAAAAAACAGACACACACCAGAAGGAGCAGGACACTGTCCATCGAATTGAGACAGGAAAAAAAAGACGTGATAGACTCCAGCATACTAGTAAGCCTAATGATGATAATCAGTACAGAGCATGGATCAATTTATAATTTTAAAAAGTATAAGATATATAGTCTAGATTTTTCGAAACAAGCAGAAAAGACGTTTTTACCACTTATGACTTATCTCATGAGTCTGTGGTCAAGAAGTGGCATCTCTGCTGCTACTGTCGGTACTGCATACTCTTCTACCACCTCCAAAGATTCAAAAAAATAAATGTCTGATGGAGTTGAGTGACTTGGAGTCTTTTATATTTAATTCTTTTAATGCAAAGATTTTTTTTTTTAGAGTAATACACTGCAGTAGTAGTATTAGTACAGTAATATCTATAAATAAATATCTATAATTGACTGCCAATTAATAATAAGTTTTAGCATTAACTATTATATTTTCTCTGTCATCATTCATGTGTATACATTTTAGTTTCCTCTTTTCAACCACAGTCCTGGTGCAGTCTTGAAGCGCATATCCATTTCCAACAGAGTCGGCATCCACACCTTCTTGCTGTGGGACACCAGAAAAACAAGAGTGACTGCTTTTACATTGACATGAACAAGTTCATGCATTGTTTAAAATGACAACCTGTATATCATACCGTCTTTCACAATGTCCCGATTCAGAGTGAAAGCGTCAAATAAAGGCCAGTGACTCTTTTTTTTTTTTAAATTAAATAATAAATAATTATTATTTTTGAAGAAACAATCTTAACTATTTCTGTTATTGAAAGACCCTTGTAAGTAGTCAAACTAACACTGACAGAAGGAAAACAAAAGTGTTGAGTGTGCATTGCTTGTCCACTCCTGGAGGGTTATTTACCGCTACTTATAGTGAGTTAAAAAATATACCTTTTGTTAAATATTTAACTATTTTAACACTGTTGATTTAACTCCAGAGGGTGTAGAGCAGTACAAACTTTTGAAATAAACTCTGTGGGAGTCAATTCAATACTGGGCTATTTTTTTTTGTTGCTGTCTAGTGCTTGTGCATACTATGTATTTTTGTTTTAAATTTGTGCGTTTTACTTCCCATTCAGCCTTCAGCTAAAATACAGTTATATTTGAATACACGTTCAAGTAAAAACAAAAGACCATTGGCTCCAAACATGACAAATAACAGGCCGTAACAACATGTTCCCGAGGTCTATATTGCATACAGTATAGGTAATGACAGAGGTGCAGCAAGAAGTTCATCGTGCAATTCGTTTACATTGGGTGACAATGCTCAAACACTTTTCACTAAATACTGGAACTAATAGAATGAAATGTGCTCTGATACAGTCTTTACTATCTGTCACCAGCACTGGAGTAAAAGAGTGAAAATAATGAACGCAAATGAAATTATTATCACTGTTCTTGGATGTGGCAGTGAAACAAACAGATTGACCACATTCTTCTTTCCAAAATCCTCCCCCGTGCAGGCAACATGTTCCTCACGTCCATCTTGGCTGTTTTTTTTTCAGATATTTGGTGTCTGTGTGTGCGTGTGTGTGCGCCGCATGTGAGGACGGAGGCTGCACCAGCCTGTCCAGCCTACACACAAACCGTCCCGTCGTTAAATCACCTTACTGTTCCATCCACCATCAGCTGCCCTGAGCATGTTTTTCCATTTCATGTCTGGTTTGCTCGCTTTGAAAGACACACGGGAAAGGAGCTGGAGGAAAATAAAAATGCAGGGCTACTGTAAGCATGAGACGAGATATGCAAACACAGAAAGGACATTCAGTGTTTTTTCCGTACATTAATAATATTAAAAATAAATAAAACTTGCTGCACAAACTATTTCTCATTTAAGTTGCTCCTCCGCATATCCATCCTGCAATTTATTCATTTTTATGTTTCTGACCTCCCAAACGGACATGAGTACACACAGATATATTACACTAATGATCTAATTTCACAGTGCCGTTAAATGTCACAGTAATCCAGAATTATGGCGTTAATACAATAAAGAGGGTTCGGGCCACAAGGGTGATAAGTTAACACTGTACCAGTCTGTGGATGTTTCCCTGCATGTTTTATTTAATTTCACACTGCAGGCATGCTGAAATAAATCTATACATTTTCCGAGGTCAATCATGACAGCGCTGTAGTTAAGACTTTTAAACTAATTCAGATTTTCTACTTATAAATATATTTAGTCTCTTCATATCCTACAATTCTGAAGAGAAGCAAAGTTATTTAACGATGCTCATTTTAAGTGACTTTTGGGAGCCTTTTAAATTCAAAGTCGTGCCGATCTCCCTTCTTTCTTTCTTTCTTTTTTCAGCCACCCTTACAACTTCTTGTGTTTAATTTCTACCACAGTCACCACACATTTTGATGTGCCTCTGTCCCATCAGATAGAGATGTGAAATATTTAAATGCACTTTGTTGTTTGGGAGACAGTGCACCTCAGCAGATGGGCCGTCACTGCACAGACTCCAATGTATGCAAATCTCCATACAAAGCAGCCCAGGATGTTTTCAATATAACACAAGTGCCTCAGGCCCTGTTTTAATCCCTCTTTACCCGCAGCCAATGCACTGTTTCATCCAGTCAAACGCCTTAAGCGCTGTGTCAACTTGGACATCTGGCCACATGACTGAACCCAAAAAAGTGCGCATGTGTGTTTGGGAGAGTACAAGTTTAGTAGGGAGGGATGATGGAGGTGATTGGGTCCATGTTGCTGATTTGGGATGCTCTGAGATGCGGTAGTTTGATAAAAGCGACATGAAGGATTGCAGGTTCACCCTCCTCAACATTCAGGGAACAGGTGCCATTGCGGCTTTCTTCGTTTGCTTTTAACTTGCTTTGTTGTTTTCACACTTTTTTCCCCATCCCCTACCCTCTAGGAAAAGACACACACACTCGGACATGCACAGATGTACCAACACTCACATTCATTTCCACAAATGTGGTGCCTGCACACCTTCTGGTCGGGACACTGATTTCCGTCGTTGTGACATGTGAAAGGCGCCACAGCGCCGCCAGACACCTGGATACTCATGGCAACCTTCACCACTGTGTGTCATGAGTTGGTGTGTGTGTATTTGGAAGGTGTGGTGGGTGTGGGGGGAGGCCACCATCCAAGGCGGTATCTCCTCAGGGTTGAATTTCCAGGATGGAACACAAGTTCAAATGCTTTTGGCAATGTTGTTTGTCTACTCTGACCTACATGATACAAAAATCGTGCACATGCAAAGAGCACGCACAAACCCTGGCACACACATATTCCCATAGTTAGAGTCCCTACAGATAAATATTACAGTTAAACACTAACAAATATAGGACTAGAACCGATCTTACTCGTTCATATATACACACAATTCTTGTTCTGTTGAGAGGTTAATGCAAAATTAAGTTGGGCTCACTTTTTTACTGCTACACTAAACACTAATTTCAAACCCAAGCTCTTCTAAATCGGACATTATATATGGCAAATTGACAAATTTAAACTTCGGACGAGTTCGTAGAAACGACTGTCATTTCTAACGCGTAACTGCCTTCCCGAGTGTGATGTCAACAGAAGACATGGCGGATTTTATCCATAGTAGAACCAGCGATAGTGATATTTCCAGCGAAAGTACCCGTTCAGGATCGCTTTTTCGTGACGTTAGCAATGACGAGGGCTCCCAGGAAAGATTATCTACAATTAATCCTTAAACGTTTGAACCTAAGGCGTCAGATGACGACGATTTACTTGGCACAGCAGACTGTTGCGATGACGCCGATTGGCGGCTTGACACTTCACGAAACGAAGAGTGGTAAGCCTATGTCTAGCATTGCGATTTCTCTCTGAACCAATGATTCCTCTAAGCTGTGCACGTGCGCAATCGCACGTTGGTTGCACATACTCAGCGCACAAGATAATCTATGCAGCACACAGTCAGCACTGCAGTGATGTGTTAGCGCGACACTCCTATTGTTGCGTTCGATACAGCAATACGAGGCTCCAATTGGTGCATTATATGGCAACGCGACTGGTACAACTGTCGGCGGCGCTGTGATGTGTCAGCGCAACACTCCTGTTGGTGCGTTCGATATGGCAAAGCAACGCTCCCATTGGTGAAAAGTAAGCTTGACTCCTGTGTTGATTTACTGAAGCAACGTTCTGTTGCCAGTCTTTGCAAGCGAGTAATATTTAATCTTATTATAGAATTGAAATAATCTAGTTAATTAGACCAACAAATTTGTTTTCTAGACCATTTTGCAACGTAACTCATTGAACAACAGGTGTCTAGCCAATGATACGATACAGATCACTTCACTTACGGTCCGCAGCCTATCATAGACTTGACAGTGTTATGCATGTGTGCCCTGCCCATACGCACCGTAAAAGTTAGCTAGCTAACAACAGTGCAGCAACTCATCAAGCCAGAGTAAAAAAAAAAATGCACTTCTTTTAAGATGGAATGGCTGTCAGAGTATGTGCAAACAGAAGAGCAAGAGGTAAAACTCAGTGAGTTTTTGTTTTTTCCCCCCGTTTTTTTTAACCTTTCCTGCACCCACTGGAAATTTATAACGTTTTAATCAGATATTTTTTTCTTAAATCTAGTACTTTTCTCCATCTTGTTTTGAGTGTTACAGAGTGTTAACAGATTAATGTGTCAGATTATTCCACATACTTTGAGTAAATATTAATATTTGTTTTTATTAAGACCATACATGTAAAAGTTTGTGTCATTTTTTACTGAAATCAAGAAAATTTTGCTTTCAAAAATAGGTCTGTCATGCTTATTTTCAGCTAGCTATTTTTCTTATTTCAAGAAATCTAATTGAGTGAAATTTCCTTAAAGCACTGGGCACATAATTTCATTTATTTCTTGTAGATGTACACTGAAAACAAGGGAATTTAACTTGTTTTAAGGAGGTGTGTTTTTGCAGTGTAGTTGCTCAGACACGGAGAATAGGAATCTTGAGTATCGTTATTGTCTGAACAGTTTTAATGTGGGAGTTCGATATACCATACTCCTATTGTGGTTTTTCATTATGTTTCATTTATTAACTCACCTATGCTACAACTGGACCTTAACCAGGCCAAAGCGGGACTCTTCCGATGGTGAAAGCCGGACTCTCACATATAACACAGTGCACATCTCATGAACAACGAGATTTTTGTATTTTTCATTTTTTGTGGGCCAAATCAATTATATTAACTACTGAAAAATTATAAACTACTGAAAATTGCTGCTGTAACTTCATTCTTGTAATAAGCCACGTAACTTGCTATGATCCAAGGTTTTGAACAGGCGTCATACTGGTGTATGGCCACAGTGTACACATCTGATGTTGCTCACCGTGGTCCACAGTGTGCTCAGGGAGCCTGTGTGTCTGCTAAGACACATGAAAAATTAGAGGCAACATTGCTCTCTTAAACCTTCTTTCTCCAGTCATTGTGATATAATTACAAGTAATTGCAAAAACAGAGGAGTAGTTACTATATGCACAGTGATTCAAAAATAATGTGCCAAAATCATCATGTGATAGATCAAAAATATAAAAAAAAAAAAAAAAAATGGTGAAGTCTTCTGTTAAATACAGCGGGGCAAATACAGTGCCTTGCAAAAGTATTCGGCCCCCTTGAATCTTGCAACCTTTCACCACATTTCAGGCTTCAAACATAAAGATATGAAATTTAATTTTTTTTGTCAAGAATCAACAACAAGTGGGACACAATCGTGAAGTGGAACAACATTTATTGGATAAGTTAAACTTTTTTAACAAATAAAAAACTGAAAAGTGGGGCGTGCAATATTATTCGGCCCCTTTACTTTCAGTGCAGCAAACTCACTCCAGAAGTTCAGTGAGGATCTCTGAATGATCCAATGTTGTCCTAAATGACCGATGATGATAAATAGAATCCACCTGTGTGTAATCAAGTCTCCGTATAAATGCACCTGCTCTGTGATAATCTCAGGGTTCTGTTTAAAGTGCAGAGAGCATTATGAAAACCAAGGAACACACCAGGCAGGTCCGAGATACTGTTGTGGAGAAGTTTAAAGCCGGATTTGGATACAAAAAGATTTCCCAAGCTTTAAACATCTCAAGGAGCACTGTGCAAGCCATCATATTGAAATGGAAGGAGCATCAGACCACTGCAAATCTACCAAGACCCGGCCGTCCTTCCAAACTTTCTTCTCAAACAAGGAGAAAACTGATCAGAGATGCAGCCAAGAGGCCCATGATCACTCTGGATGAACTGCAGAGATCTACAGCTGAGGTGGGAGAGTCTGTCCATAGGACAACAATCAGTCGTACACTGCACAAATCTGGCCTTTATGGAAGAGTGGCAAGAAGAAAGCCATTTCTCAAAGATATCCATAAAAAGTCTCGTTGAAAGTTTGCCACAAGCCACCTGGGAGACACACCAAACATGTGGAAGAAGGTGCTCTGGTCAGATGAAACCAAAATTGAACTTTTTGGCCACAATGCAAAACGATATGTTTGGCGTAAAAGCAACACAGCTCATCACCCTGAACACACCATCCCCACTGTCAAACATGGTAGTGGCAGCATCATGGTTTGGGCCTGCTTTTCTTCAGCAGGGACAGGGAAGATGGTTAAAATTGACGGGAAGATGGATGCAGCCAAATACAGGAACATTCTGGAAGAAAACCTGTTGGTATCTGCACAAGACCTGAGACTGCGACGGAGATTTATCTTCCAACGAGACAATGATCCAGAACATAAAGCCGAATCTACAATGGAATGGTTCAAAAATAAACGTATCCAGGTGTTAGAATGGCCAAGTCAAAGTCCAGACCTGAATCCAATCGAGAATCTGTGGAAAGAGCTGAAGACTGCTGTTCACAAACACTCTCCATCCAACCTCACTGAGCTCGAGCTGTTTTGCAAGGAAGAATGGGCAAGAATGTCAGTCTCTCGATGTGCAAAACTGATAGAAACATACCCCAAGCGACTTAATATTGCACGCCCCACTTTTCAGTTTTTTATTTGTTAAAAAAGTTTAAATTATCCAATAAATTTTGTTCCACTTCACGATTGTGTCCCACTTGTTGTTGATTCTTGACAAAAAATTAAAATTTTATATCTTTATGTTTGAAGCCTGAAATGTGGCGAAAGGTTGCAAGGTTCAAGGGGGCCGAATACTTTTGCAAGGCACTGTAAGTGTTTAGTCAACCACTAATCATGCAAGTTCTCCCACTTGAAAATATTTGAGAGGACTGTAACTGTCAACATGGGTAAACCTTAATCATGAGAGACAGAATGTAAAAAGAAAACAGAAAATCACATTGTTTGATTTTTAAAGACTTTATTTGCAAATCATGGTGGAAAATAAGTATTTGCTCAATACCAAAAGTTCATCTGAATACTTTGTTATGTACCCTTTGTTGGCAATAACGGAGGCCAAACGTTTTCTGTAACTCTTCACAAGCTTTTCAAACACTGTTGCTGGTGTTTTGGCCCATTCCTCCATGCAGATCTCCTCTAGAGCAGTGATGTTTTGGGGCTGTTGTTGGGCAACACGGACTTTCAACTCCCTCCACAGATTTTCTATAGGGTTGAGATCTGGAGACTGGCTAGGCCACTCCAGGACCTTGAAATGCTTCTTACGAAACCACTCCTTTGTTGCCCCGGCTGTGTGTTTGGGTTCATTGTCATGCTGAAAGACCCAGCCACGTCCCATCTTCAATGCCCTTGCTAATGGAAGGAGATCTTCACTCAAAATCTCTTGATACATGGCCCCATTCATTCTTTCCTTTACACAGATCAGTCGTCCTGGTTCTTTTGCAGAAAAACAGACCCAAAATATGATTTTTCCACCCCCATGCTTCACAGTGAGTATGGTGTTCTTTGGATGCAATTCAGTATTCTTTCTCCTCCAAACATGAGAACCTGTGTTGCTACCAAAAAGTTGTATTTTGTTTTCATCTGACCATAACACATTCTCCCAGTCCTCTTCTGGATCATCCAAATGCTTTCTAGCAAACCATAGACGGGCCTGGACATGTACTTTCTTCAGCAGGGGGACACGTCTGGCAGTGCAGGATTTGAGTCCCTGGCGGCGCATTGTGTTACTAATAGTAGCCTTTGTTACTGTGGTCCCAGCTCTCTGTAGGTCATTCACTAGGTCCCTCCGTGTGGTTCTGGAATTTGTGCTCACCATTCTTGTTTTCATTTTGACGCCACGGGGTGAGATCTTGCATGGAGCCCCAGATCGAGGGAGATTATCAGTGGTCTTGTATGTCTTCCATTTTCTAATAATTGCTCCCACAGTTGATTTCTTTACACCAAGCGTTTTACCTATTGCAGATTCAGTCTTCTTAGCCTGGTGCAGGTCTACAATTTTGTCTCTGGTGTCCTTCGACACCTCATTGGTCTTGGTCATAGTGGAGTTTGGAGTGAGACTGACTGAGTTTGTGGACAGGTGTCTTTTATACCGATAATGAGTTAAAACAGGTGCCATTAATACAGGTAACGAGTGGAGCCTCGTTAGACCTCGTTGACAGACAGAAATCTTGCTTGTTTGTAGGTGACCAAATACTTATTTTCCACTGTAATTTAGAAATAAATTCTTTAAAAATCAAGCAATGTGATTTTCTGGTTTTTTTTCCCACATTCCGTCTCTCATGGTTGAGGTTTACCCATGTTGACAATTACAGGCCTCTCTAATCTTTTCAAGTAGGAGAACTTGCACAATTGGTGGTTGACTAAATACCTATTTGCCCCACTGTACGTCATCAAGTAGTGGCCGGCCGTGATGCGGATCCCTCTTCGCTAAGGTGTTGCTACGGCAGTAACTCAAAAAACTACGAGGTCAATTCCAAATTGATTTTTGTAATATGAGTTTTGACACAGCAAATGATGCATTCAATACAATTTAACCGAGTAAAACGCTCAAGAATTGAACTCTTCATCTGCCCTTTAAGCATCAGTAGTTGCTGTAATATTGGGTTATAATAGCATAAACATTTCAATTATCGTGACTTTAAAATTTTAAGAATATATTGTCTTGAGTTTTAATAGTCTACTTAACAATCGGAGTTAAATTACTAGGTGGGCAATGATTGTACAAACGTTCTGTGGTTACTCTGTAAATCATTTATTAGAACATTGGTTAATTCATTTTCGTACCACTTATCAACTGAAGGGGGTACTTGAGCCTATCCCAGCTGATTAACCACCCTGGACTGGGTGCCAACCAGTTAAAGGGCATATCAGAACATTCAACTTCTACTTCTTTAAACCTCTATTACTTAAAAAAATAATAAGGCAATGAGTAACCTATATTTATTCCAATAAAATTTACTTATTAAGGTCTACAGTGTAAAACATCATTAATAAATTCACTCTACAATATTAATCTTTGGTCGCCTCGGTGGCAGAGTGGTTAGCATGTCCAAATGTTCATAGTTGGGGAAATAAAGTATGTATTTTTTAAAGAATTTTTGCTTTTGCTGTTTTCAATAAGTTACACAAAGACACACTTTTATGAGTGGCCAGTCTTTATCGCAGCTCTGCGAGCATATTCCTTTTGCACTGTGTGTTTGTAGCTGGCATGAGAGGGACTGCCTGCAGCTTTAGCGATGGTCTCTGGATATGTGTGTCTCTCTCTTTTTATTTTTTTTATTTTTGGGTTTGGGGGGGTGCATGTGCACTCAAACCTCAGGCCACGATAGTGTGCAATGTGTGTGTGCACGTGCGGGGGAAGAAAGAGTGTAGGTGAGTGCAGGACACAAACCTGTCAGTTTCACAGCTGGTTACCCTGGCTGCAGGGCTCTGGCTGGAGCTGGGTGACACTCGGCATCACAGCACCACCTCACAGGGCCTGAGGTTAACACACCATCGTGTATATATATTTATATACAGTATATATTTTATATATGTATATATACACACATAGACACACACCCGTTTGGTCGGTCTCGCCTATGAGACCAAGAGAACAGTGAAACTACTCGGGCAAGTCATCATATCTTTTCAAAGATTTTTTTTTTTTTTTGGCCCACTAGAGGTGTGAACAACATCGCAGACCAGATTGCCTGGCAATGGACTGACCATCATGTTGTAAGAAAGGGGTGGGGGGAGGTGGAAGAACACAGAGACACAGAGTGAGAGAAAGGACAAAAGTAATGATGTAAGATTTTCTTTCCGGATAAACTTTACTGGAGAAGGAGGCTGCGAAGCGACTTGTCTCCCTGCATCATGGCCTTGAGACAAGCACCATCACGGCCGCTCTTGACGCGCCGACCATGATGTAGTTTGACGTGGACTATTAGCCGCGTGGCCCCTTCTCGCAAGTATGAAGAGACGCTGCCCTGTGCTTTGGTCTCATTTTACCACTCGCTTCATGGCAAGTCCCTCAGCGGCAAGGACTCTCCGAGGAGAAAAGAGCCTCAGGGCAAGCCAGCCCTACAAACCCCCACCACTCCCTTCACTCCCCTGCCTCACCATCCATACACATTTCCATCTTTGCTACAATAGAAGTGATGGCAATTTCTTCAGGCTATCCAGAGGACGATGGCCTTTTTATGTGTGTTCATATATATATATATATATATATATATATATATATATATATATATATATATATATATATATATATATATATATATATATATATATATATATATATATATATATATAAATACAGTATGTATATACAGTATATATATATATATGGCATATCATATGATATTATATAGTATGTGAGGAAGAGGCCATTTAAAATACTTTTGCCCAGCGACGTGGGGAACTATATTCGGAGAGACAAAAAAAATTTACTTTCAATAGCCGCTCTTGTTTCTCATACATCGCATGAGAAAAAGCTCACTTTATTGAACACAGCACACGAGCAGGTCTGTAGTGAACAGCACTACGCTCAGTAACAGTTTTATATCAAATTACCCATCAACCTTTGCGGGGGGAACAGACCAATAAGAACAGTCACTAAAAACAGTCGTTACAATAAAAATTAAATAGAAAACAAGAGGCTGACTAGATTGACGGTATGCTAACGTAACACATTCAGCTATTATTATATACTGTATAACGTTATTTACGTTTCACCTCGACTCAAACTGGAAAGGCTGAACAGTTGAGCTCATCGCTACAGATAGCCACTTAAGCACCATTTAGGTCACTAAATAGAACAAATCGTGACCTAAACAACAATGGTGACTTACATCGACATAGAACCACTAGCATTTCAGTCGGGTCGTCCATTGAATAATTTCACATATACATATAAGTCACACCCAAACACACCACAGCCAAAAGTATAAGAACTGCGACTTATACACTATATAATTAATATACAAAAGGCAATTTCAGGAATAAGATAGGGAGGATTCGGGAAACAAATGATTTATGTTGACAGGCAAAATTAATCACTATATTCTCACAAATACAGGGGGATTTATTTACTCAACTGCAGGCATTTTTTAAACAAAAGGGTCTATTTTTATTATTGTTCAATACTTTTCTCAATTAGTTTGGCTGAAATAATTACAAAAAAGTTGAGTGGAACACAAAATAAGAGCAAAAAGGTTGCTGTCCATGGATTGGTTTGACAGAAATGTCAGAAAAATACCAAAAAAGTTGTATTTTTATGACAAGAGGAATTAAATATGTTACTTGCTGTATTTGTAGTTTTTGAATCTTCGTTCCTACCAATAATACAGCCCAGTTTTAGAACATAGTAGCGTCATCTTCCAAGTTTGAAACTAAAGATGAATGATAATATTGGTCACTGATAATTATCGGCCGACAATTACAGTTATGAAGTCACACAGATAATGCAGATAAACAAGAATTCAACCGATAATGCAATCCGATAATTGTATACTTGATTTAGCATCCAAATGTCCGCAAACGAAGCAGTTTTGTCCACTTCTCCACTGCCGCCTCCTCAACCCCTCCTCTCTCTGAAGCCCCTGAGGGGGGAAGGGTTGACGAGTATGGCGTCATAGAGGAGGTGGAGTTACACAACAGAGTTTAGGCATTATAGCGGATCTCGCTAACGTGGGTGGTTTTCTGTGTGGTAAACAGATGTCGCTCTCGCCATCTGCAAAACATGCACTGCAGAAGTTCCTCAAGGCGGAAAGAAAGAGTTTTCATTCAACACCACAAACCCAGCAGCCATTTAAAACTGCATCACAAAGATTTTTGGAACGAATAGAGGCTGGCTGCTGCTAGCGCGAATGCTACAGCTAAACACACATAAACAAGCTAAACTACGGGGTTTGTGACGATAAAGAGACGCTGCAGCCTTCCCTTCCCGGAGTCGGGTTGTTTAGGAATGCAGCCCAAAGCCGGTGGTAAACTCCATTTAAGGCTAAACACCGGCAAGGAGACCAATAGTCGACAAGTGGCCGTCTTCCGACGGAGCCCGGGGCGGGCAGGCGGCTAGAGCCCGATTGCCCGGTGGCGTGACCTCCGGCGAACACCCCGGTTCCTTGAACGTTCCACCACGGCGTGCGTGACGCGAAGCGCACACCTCCGTCCGGAGCAGAGCCATAGCCTGAATATGCTGCGGCAAGACGGCCGGGGCGGATGGATATAACACCGGTACGAACGTAGCTGCCGCCGCCACTCATCTCCAATTCAACTCATCGTGCACTACGGAGGCCGGATGGACTGAAGGGCACAGACGGGGGTGGATGCCGAATACGACCACCATTCTTTGTGAAAAACATGTCGATTACCGTATTTTTCGGACTACAAGTCGCACCTGAGTATAAGTCGCACCAGCCATAAAATGCCCAACGAAGAGAAAAAAAACATATATAAGTCGCACCGGAGTATAAGTCGCATTTTGGTGGGAAATTTACTTGATAAAATCCAACACATAGAACAGACATGTCATCTTGAAAGGCAATTTAATATAAAAATACAATAGAGAACAACATGCTGAATAAGTGTACAGTGCATGAACAACGAAATGCGAATATACTGTCCTCACCAGGACGCTAAGGCTCCGTCCTGGCTATTCAGCGGGCTAAACTCCCAAATGACGATGCTGGACGTCCGTATAATTTGCTGAGTCAATTTCTTCCTCGATACCAAACAGGTTCGTATCGACGTAAATAAATGATAATTAGGTGCTTTTAAAGCAATGACATGACACAAACGGTTAGCATGCGTTCGCTAACATTAGCGCATCGTTCAAACAACCACACAACTGGCTCTAAGTGTCCGATCGCGGGTGGAAAACACACAACAACAACAGAAAAGATAATACACACAGGCGTTGCCTCTGTAGAGATATTTTACAAGCATAAACAATGAACGTAGGTTCGCTGCCGTGTTTCTCTCTAACTAACTCACCCACTCAGTCAGAGCTACGTAACTGTCAGTCTTCTTCTGGCGTATGAGCGCTCTTCTTCAGGTAAACAAGTACAAGTGCACCCCCACGTGGGCGTAAAAGCGCCACATACTAAAAGCATGTATTTCAATATAAAAAATCAATAATACAATTGAACACACATTGCCAAAGGCAGAACGCGAACGTGGCCATAGCTATTAAGTTATTCAGATAACTATAGCATAAAGAACATGCTAACAAGTTTACCAAACCTTCAGTGTCACTCCAAAACACTGAAATAACATGTGAAATGATATCATAATGTGTTAATAATTTCACACATAAGTTGCTCCTGAGTATAAGTCGCGCCCCCAGCCAAACTATGAAAAAAAACTGCGACTTCTAGTCCGAAAAATACGGTACATGAGTTTCATCACGGACCTTTGGATAAGTTATGTCAAGTAAGCATGCTTAGGCACAGTGGTTAGATGCTCATTGTAACATGCACCAAACCACTCACAAGAAGTCGATAATGCATTCAGTACGCCGTGAATTTATGACGTCTTAATCAGATCATTCATCTTAAATCTAGTCAAATAATTTTCCCCCTCGTTTTGAGAGTTAAAAACTAACTAACAGATGAATGTTCCAGATCTTTCCACTTACTTGAAGTAAATATTGCCATTTGTTCTTATTAAGCCCATACATCTAAAAGAAAAATGGTCATTTTTCACCTAAATCAAGAAAAAAATGCTTTCAAACAATGTTTTGAACCATACCTACTCTTGAACATTTTTTAACATTTCTGACTTTTTTTTAGGATTAAATATAATAATTTATTGCTTAAAATTACGCTGTTAAGATTATTTTCAGCTAGCTATTTTTCTTTAAAGAATCTGAGTGAAATATACTTGAAGTGCTGGCAGATAATTTCGCTTATTTCCAATAGGTTTACACTGAAAACAAGGGAATTTAACTAGTTTTAAGGAGGTGTGTTTTTGCAGTGTTGTAATGTTATAAGTTAGGAACGGCTTACTTTTAAACACATTTTTTGCAATTTAGGTATTTACTCTGTAAGTAATTGTTGCCAAAAGTTTACCATTACACAATGTCAGACAATCTGTATTTAGATGTTGGAATTTACCACTTGTTCACATTTGACGTTGAAAAAAGGAGCAATAAATTATATTTTTGCACAGTAATATTTTCTCTTGTGTATACTTTAAAATTTTATATAAATCCATTAATAGAATTATCGGCTTGACATTATCGGTTATCGGTTGGAACGAGGAGGAAATTATCGGTTATCGGTATTGGTTGAAAAATGTATTATCATGCATCACTATTTGAAACACAAGAGTTATATCGATTCTCCATTTCGTTTCTTTACCAACTCAGTTGTAATGGCTTTGATAATCTACAAAAATCAACACATTGCTTCATGTACTACTTGGACACACTACAAAATTTGAGTTAAAAAAAATTATACATATACTGTATGTAATTAAAAATGCCAAATATGGAGAAAGGTGTTCGTTTCTTATTGATGATTAATTGAAGCACAGACGATGTTTTTACTGGTTTAAGCAGATTTCTTAAAGGGAGCTGGTAATGGAAGCTGGCGCACTTCCAACGATTAGACCAGTAGGGGCCCTGTGAGGTTGACGGTACTTGTCACGTGATGAACACATTTAAAACAAGACAGCGATTAGTACACAATTTTTTTGCTATGGCAAAATGAATTCAAAATTATTTCAGACATTTTAGTAGGTGGTGAAGCTGTCGAACAGCAGTTTGTAGCCATTCAAATTGTATTACTTTATAAATCTAATTTCTTGTTATTGACCCAAACCTTTCTCTTGTTTACATATTTATGGGATGGAAAATTACTCCAGTCTTAAAAACCCAGTTTTACTTAAATATACATGTCCTACCATCAATGATTGATCAAAAGGGTGATAAAATATTCTCTTTTTCCTAGGCATGTCCACTTTCGACATCCTGTCATTTTATTTTATTTATTTATCCATTTTTCATCATTATTATTGACGATAGTGTTTTACTTTGGTGACTGTGCAAAGTTCTCAACTCACGCCTTTCAGGGCATTACCAAGCCCTGCGCGATGTATTACATATTTCATGCAAAAATATATAACTCAAACATAGCCATAATAAAAAGAAAAAATTGCCCAAAGATTTTTAGATGACTTGGAAAGGTGTTTGTTGAACGAAAATATCGTTAAACCTCAAACAAGCAGAGTAATAAAATCATAGAATCATAAAAATTCGAAAACAAGACAACCAAAACACAGAGTTCCTCTTTTGAAGTTCGCTGGGTTTCACAACCATCTCTCTAAATGAACTCTGGTTAGGGAAGCACGAAGGAGTCGGGGTATATTTATTCAGATTTAGCATTGGAAAGGGATACATATAAGACAGTTTTTAAAAAAAAACTTTTCCCCAAAGTATAATTAAAAAAAACTTTAATGTATACATATTTTAATAAATGTTTTTTTAAGCAGTTCAAGACAGTTAAAAAAAAAAAAAAACTTTTCCCCAAAGTATAATTAAAAAAACTTTAATGTATATATATTTTAATAAATGTTTTTTTAAGCAGTTCAAGACAGTTTAAAAAAAAAAAACTTTTCCCCAAAGCATAATTTAAAAAAACTTTAATGTATATATATTTTAATAAATGTTTTTTTAAGCAGTTCAAATGTAATAATTATGATGTTGTAAACATGTTACTGTCGCACCGAATTATTTTTAAACAAGAATAAAGTAGAAAAATGCTAGTGTTTTTTACATGCTTTATTGAGTGAGTCCACTCAAACCCGCTCAAGCTACTCACTTACACACAATGAGTTGCCACAGCAACTGTATAACAAGTTAAACGATGATTGACGCATGCAGCGCTTGGAAGATTTGGCCTCCAAGCGTCTGTGGCAAGATCAAAGATTAAATGTCTGTCAATCATCGTTAATTTTAATAAGCAACTCCAGTGCACTGCCTGACCAACAAGGAGCAGCAGGAGTGAGAGTGAGACTACGTGATCGGCTCGGGACGCCTCATCTGTATTATTTATTCTTTTAATTGGAAAAAAAAATCTGCGATGGACTGAGGGCGTGAAGTTTGAAGCGCAAAGTAGCGAGGGATCACTGTATATCACAGTTATGAAAATCAAGTCGCTGTTTTCTTTGAGAAGTTTGATGACCTCTCCATGCTTGAATGGAACCTCTGATAAGAGTAAATAAGGGAGTGAGTGGTTGTCTGTTTGTTTGCGCCCTACAAGTTTGCTAGCGAACAGTCCATGATGATCTAGCTTATCTGAATGCTGACATGTACGAGAGAAAAAAATTTGGAAAAATGAGCACAGACCGCATTTGTTAATATTTAGTGGAGAGACAACATAACACCAGCCAGATTTTTGAAGCAAACATGTTGACAGGTGAAATGGGCCTATGTTCTACCCATTGCTGTCAAGGGGTTCCCATGTCTAAAGTTCACACAAAAAATGATGCCCTGCGTGTGTGTGCTCTGCAATCAACTTCTGCTAAATACTAATTACTGAATACTTAGTGTGGATGCCCTTTCTATTGGGTCCCTTTAGTATAAACATTCATTATAGCTCTTTTTGTAGGGCCGTCATCATTATTCCACCAAAGGCCCCCGAGGAGTGAGCCGAGGCCAGGCGCTGGGGCTGGACCAGGCTGGGGGAGGTTGTGTGAAACTGTACAGAACCAGAGCACCAGGACCCGGTAATGCACACAAGTGATATTTGTGCGCCGAGATCAAAAAGCATTTACCTTTAGATGTTTCCTGATATGAATATTCAACATCCTTATTGAAATCTAATTTGGGTCTCCTTGTCTCAGGGGTCTTTTCATCAGTGCCTGTTGCCTGAGGCCACTGCTGATTGACAGCCAAACTTTTGTAAAGAGTGCCCAGGAAAAAAGGGGGGAGATCTGGTGGTGTGAGCGATGTGAAGCTGGAACAGATGAGCGGAGGGGGGCGGCCAGCGGGGGTGGGGGGTATTTCACCTCCTCGCATGCATTCACAAACAGAATGTTGTGGTTCTAGTTGTATGCTAACAGAACAAATATTTTTCTAAGGCTTTATTCATTTAGTTTTATGCACTCACATACTGTAATTACCATTTTAACTTGTGTTGTTTTTTCTTATTAAATAAATGTGGGATAAATGTGCACACCACCAACTAAAACCGCTTTATACATATATATATTTATATTTACATTTTTACACAACCAACAGACATGTTTGTTTTCATCTATATTTAAACTAATCTACCAGGATATAATATATATGCCATTGGTATGTTTGCTGAGATTATACGCAATTAATTTGTTGTGTTGGGAAAGAAAAGATTTGTCCGTATTTACACAGTTGTGACTTCTCCATCTGACGCTCTCAACAAAGGCAAAGCAATGTTTCTTTCTTTATGATTTAAAAAATATATATATAGGGTTTTTCTTTTATTGATATTCCAAAACAATATGTGTTTAGATAGGGGACCAATAAAATATTAGGTAAAAATCACCTCATAGACTGTTTATCTTTATTAGTATCAAAGATGAGTTGGAGTCTATCCCAACTGTTTTGGGTAGAGACTATACTCTGGAGTAGTTGGCCGCCCATCCTGGAGCACATACACATAGTGGATATGAAAGGTTCACACAACCTTGTTCACATGCAATGGTTTTGTGATATAAAGATGAGACAAGTAGAAATAATTTTCAATTCAAGTCACCGCGCATATTGTTGTTGATGGTAGTAATGAGTACACTATAATTTTTTCTATCTGTTCTTCCATTATTCGTGGATGGATCACAATTAAATTTAATGGTTATATTCTTGGGATGTATACTCATCGTTCAATGGAGCCCGATTTTTAAAATGTATTTGTGTCAGAGCTGAATAATTAATTGCAGACTTATTGTTGCCTGTACGTTAAGAGCTATCTAGAACACTGGTGTCAAACGGATTCCAGAAAGGGCCTATAGTGGGTGCTGGATTTTGTTCCAACCGATAACGCGCAGAGAGTTTAACTAATGAACTTCCTGCTGAAACAAGCAGCACCTGACAAAGTTTAACTGATTACACATGTAAAAGATCTAATTGGTGAAAAGGTGTCCTCTTCATTGGTTGGAAAGCAAACCTGCACCCACTAGGCCCTTTCTGGAATCGGTTTGACACCTGTGATCTAGAAGAAGCACATAAGCGCTTGTTTTTAACAATGGGTCCTATTCCCTGTTTTTGCAGAGGCAATTAAGAAATAAACAACAGGAATAACGTGGTTGTATAAATCTGGACACCCTATTGTATTTAATTGAACTGACTGTATTTCGAATAAAATAATTACATTCAATATCATGTTATAATGGGATTCATCATGCATCATTTCAAATGCCTTTGATTACACCAAATACAGTATATAGGAATTGGTCAAATTTGCTTTTTATGACTTTTTTTCTTTGGCTTTCAAGTAGAATTCTAAAGGTTTCTCTTACTCTTTTGTTATGGTACATTGAAACAAAGGTTGACGATACTTTGTAAAAATTCCATTGGTGCAGAGACATCACTCATTCGCAAAAATAGCACCATACATTCCATTATGCAATGTAATGGCAGCATTATGCTTTATGACTCCTTATTCTTCTTACCCCACAATGAAACTACAGCCTCAGTCAAAATGTGGAGAATTTTGAAATGTTTGAAATAACTGTCCTTGTTATACAAAACCTTCAGGCAAAATGTCAGCTACTGCAACAGTTGAAATTTATTTTAAAAATGTATATACAGGTAATGGCACATGTGTCCTGTTTCACATTTAATAGGAGTTGAAATTTTATTTTTTGGGCATGTTGGAGGAAAAAAGCATACACAGGGAAAACCACAAGCACAACGGAAACATGCAAACACCACACTGAAAACCCGGAACTGAGATTCAAATAACAAGCATCGGAACTGAGGAAAATGTGATAACCTATACCTCACTGCGCTGTGTCCTAGGAAATGTAATTTTTTAAAAGCAAAGGTGTGCTTATCCATCACTGCCTCATAATAAAGAAATATAACACATAACACAGGAATATAACAAATCTAATAAAATGAAAGGAATAACACACACAAATACACCGTGACTTCAATGTTGTTCTCATCTGGCCAGTGGGTTTTTCATGTGGTTTAATGTTATTATTGCGCAGGTGTGGGTCTCATCCCTCAGGGTTCTATTAAAACGATGCCCCTCTCAAGGCCGACTCCACTTGCTCAGTAGATTTAACACAAGCCATATGTGTGGCAGGAGGCAAACAGCTGATAGGGTTTAATTGACAGAAATCAACATATTTAGTTTTGTGTTTGTGTGGCTCTAGTGTGCTAATTGTCAGTCAGCTCAGGCATTGGAATTGTTTCAACGGGTCAACTATGTATCAGACCTGAGGTTGACAGGAAAAAGGAGCCAAGAGAACACTGAAAGATTAAGATGATAAATAGCGTGCATGTGTGCTATAATAATGATCTTGTAATACAAGGTATTGCGACAACATAGTTAAACGTTATGTTTTGCTACTATTAATGGCAATAGAGGTCTAATCCATTTTTAGAGGGACTGCTGGCACTGAACACTACTTGCTTGACAGACGTTTTTAGATGACTTTTTCAACTTTTTCGGCATCCTATGCCTCATTTTCATTGTTTTTTTTTTTTATTGTATTGACTACTTTTTTAATTATATGCAGGGTTCTAAACTCTCACGCACTGAGAGTGAGACATGCATTTCAGTCCATCCTCAACCCTACGCTACACCTTACATTTCTGACACTGAAATGAATATAAGTAAACCATTGTCATAATGTATAAATAAAATAAAATCAACTGATATTAAAACCGTTCCATACAATTTGCCCACAGCTTCATGTTGATCTAAAGAACATGCACTGGCAGCTGTCAGTCCACCTGTATGCACAATGGGTCGGCCAGTTTGGACATAGATATAAAAGGATAGATGTCTAAAGGCATCTTGCGCCAGGGGACTTCTCTGGCGCCTCTTTCGCAGCCGATGTAAGGTGAGGGATTTTTCATCGGTAAAATACTCGCTGAATTCTTGACTGGATTTACAAAGGTTTCGTTTATAACAAACGGTATTAATGTAAGTATGATTCAGGCTGGATTTGGGAAAATGTTATGAAAATTCTTAAGTATTTAGTAAATCATTAAATACTACTCCATCTCTGAACAAGCCGTTTGAGAATCGATGGAAATGTAGCAATCTGTAGCTATTTCAAAGTACAGACTCATTGACTATATCAATGATCTTTAAATGGCACAGACACAAAACAGTGTTGCCATTGGTTCACACAGTGCATCAGACATCTAGCCTTATACAGTATATTGTGGTATTTATGAGCTTGAGTCAGAAACTATGGCAAATATAACACATTTTCGAGTGTGCTACGTTTCATACTGCTGGAGACAAAAATAAAACCAGCTTTGACTAATTAGTTTGTGTTGTGATTAAAAATCACTTGAGCTATAGATTTGTTTAAACAAAAACAAAGGGTCCCTCATTTATTGACCAGAACCCCGCGCGAAAGGTGAAAAACTGCAAAGTAGTGTCCTCCCCGAAAAAAGGACCAACCACCCGTCTGACAAACTGTCTACTGTATGTTCATGTATATGTGTATATAATAAAAGTACTAATTAAACACTATACTGTAAATGCTTATAACAATTATATGCATTGTATTTTAATGTTTAATATAAATAAAATATAAATACCAAACCGCACATTTACTGCATTCTTTTGAGCCAAGATGCTCTTGTATGTCATGTTCGACTCACTACGGTTACTGAACTCCAGGGCTCTGACCATGTTGTTGTTGATCTCTTGGGCCTTAAATTGAAAAACCCATACCATATCTTCATCTACTTGGCTTGAATCCACGGTCCGTAGCAATGTTTCGTCGTGTCACAACACACTTTGTATTACTATTAAAAGATATCGAAGCCATTTCATTGATCTTCGCTTCATCCTTCTTTGTGTAGCGCACCGTCAGTGAGTTCCAGCCATAACACCATCACTCTTCCTTAATCATGTTTAGTAATTTCACTTTCTCTTCCATAGCAATGATGTGCAGACAATCAGCTCACGAAATCGATAAATCCACTTGTGCTCTCATTGGTCGATCCCGATGCTGGTTTGACTGCGGTGATACGTAGCCAATCCGCTCACAGGATAAATCCACTCTCATTGGTGCTCTCGTTGGTCGATCTTGGGCCGGGAACCAATCACGCGCCCATGTATATGTACAAAGCCTCAGAGTCAACTAGTCTCTTTATTTGGCCCACTGTTAAACCTCCTCTCTCACACATCAACATTAATCAACGCGTATTTCTTTTAATTACATTTTTTAAAACTTTTTTTTTTAACCTGTGACATATTGAAGCCGCGAAGCGTGAACCGCAAAGTTGTGAGGAATCACTGTACAAATACTGTATATATACTAGGTATTATATGCAATTGTTGCCAGAAATAAAAACACATTACATGTTCTGTCACTGTCTGAAGCCAAATCAGACTAAACCTCTCCCATTTCAGGTCAGTCAGGATTATCAAAATTATTTAATTCTCTTAAATGCTACAATAATGAGAGCGGGAAAAAAAAAACATTTGTGGGCAAAAGTTAAATATATAGTACGTTTTGTGTATGTAAAGAACATATAGAAGTCCAGATGATGGGTTCATGGCTTTGGAAGCTCTGACAACGGACAACATATGGATTAATTGACAGCACACCTGGGGGTGTATTTTAGGCCACAACTCAGACAGTCTGCTTATTTGTTTGAAATCGTAGGAAAAAAAAAAAAAAATCGGCCATGAAATCAAAAGGGAAAATGAGCAGCTGGCCCATCCTTGGATGCAATTTCGCTTCAATTTTCTTGAAGGGGCTACGTTCATTTGTTCAGATAATTATAAACATCATAGGAGTGTCCAGCCATCCCACCGCTCTAGAAGTACGCTAAAGATGTTAAAATGCTAGTAAGAAAGTGTCATTATCCATAGTGGGGAAAAAAAAAAGAAAAAAAAGTCATGCACCAATTGATATTACAGATCAATACCAATATTTTAATAAGCAGACAAAATACTTTTGTCCATAGTGTGATCCTCACTTTTCGACACTTAAGTGGCTTCCTTAGTAATGAAAAGATGGATTATAAAGTAGTGAGTTTTGTCTTGTCAGAATGGTTAAAAGTAGTAGTAAGTCATGAGGGATACTCCCAACAGTGGGCTGAAAGGCGCAGTGCAATTAGCACATAAAGCCCATCAATGGCCCCTAATATTACAGTCCTCTAAGGAGCGGCTGACTTATAATGCCTCCCGATCTATTACTACAAAGTGATTAATCCTCCCCACACAATGACCACTCTTCAACAGGGCCTCTATATTATGAGGTGGGCCTATAAAGCAGTTAGTTTTGTACTAATTATCATTCTACTCAGGAAGAAGAGACAACCCCTCCACCAGGAGAAAGGACAGGAGCCGAGATGGCAACACAGTGAAATGTCATTAACTTGATGTTAATTACTAATTAATGGGACTATTTCATTTACATGTATCTCTGACTCTCTGATGGGCTCTGTCAGTGGGTTACGCTGACTGGCCGACAAGTTGGGGGGGTTTATCGTCCCTCTCCGCTGCACTGCGCTTCCTCTGCTAATTAAATAGTGGGCTGCTCATCTCGGTTATATGTGCTTTTATGGTGCCATTTCTGTCTGGAAAAGAGTGCCAGTAAGTGGCTCGCTGCATCATTACGGGTATGCTGTTTGATCCAGGTTCTGTATACAGTTCACCTTGTTGTAACTTCTTTTTACTTTTACCAACCTTTCTCCCCCTGTCGACATTGCTACCTGTCACCATAGCAACCTAGCTGTTGGGCCCCATGAGAAGAAGGCTGGCTTAACTAGTGTCTGGTCATTCACACACAGGCTTTGACAGCATGGCACCCAGTATAATGCCATATGGTGCCACCACTATTGTCAAGTCTTGCAGGCCTGCACTTGGGGTGTTGGCCTGGGGTGGCCCACGAGTTGAACAGGACACACAGTAGAAAGACTTCAAGAGTTGATGCAGAGATTTGTTTTGAAGTAAGGTCGATAGCAGTTTTCAGCAGAGAAGTTACAGTGAGGCCTCCAACATTGCCATGGCCTTAATCAACCTTTTACTGCCACTTAGTGGAATTTTACAGAAACAACATGTAGATGATTTAATTATTGCAGGAAATTCATGTGTTGTCAGATTTTTTTTTTTATTCAAAAGACATGCCTTTAAATAAAAGCATAATTTAAAAATTAAAACATTTACTGTCATTTTGCCGTGACACATTGTTGGATTTTATATATCAAAAGTAAGGAAAGCTCTCAGAACTATACTGAGCAACTTTTTGCAGAACTGCTACAATTTGCAAGATAACAGAATGGGAAGGGAAACCAATGCTATAAAATGAAAAGGCATTCATATTGAGTCAAATAAGATACAGCAGATGCCCAATCTGAGACTGTGATATATTATGTTGTGATGTAGTACTGTAACCAAGCTTGATTCCATTTGCATAGCAGAACCAACAGAGGATTTTTGAGAGTGGAAAACATTTTTCACTATGATACAACACTATTTAGTCTTTTTGTAACAACAAATGTAGCATGCATTTACAAAATGTCCATCACAAGATGCATACAAAGTTACCGTACGACTTTGCATGTGAATGTCAAAATGATATGTAGCGACACAATGATCACATCACTGTGACCACCAAGCAGGCACAAAAGCATTAATGCATAGATTGACAGTTAAGTAAGCACCTGAACTACAAATGAAAACTCCGACCTGGAAGAGAAAAAGCCAGAGGCACTAATTTTCATTTTCTTAATGTGCGACACTAGAACACAAACAGGTTTCTGTTGTACAAACTGATAAGTCTCCCATTTTCATGGAAGTTATGCAACATTCATTAAGTCAGTGTGCAACATTCTCACCAAAGGTCGAATGTTAAGGACAGAGTGAAGAAACACAAGTCATCTCTCCAAAAAAAAAAAAAACAACAAAATAATAATGAACTAAACACATACATAAAAAAGATATTGACTTTGACATCTTGATACCTGCTTCCACCAAAGCAAGTTGTTTACATTACCGTCCCCATCTCCGCCGTGTCAACTTAATATATTCATTCTCTGAAAAAATATACCAAAAACTATTTAGCCATAAAAATATATAAGTATGGTATTCAAAATAAGTATTTCGACAGCACTAATACTAAAATTGATATAAATAAAAAAAATCTCCGTTAAAAAGTAAATTTTCAGCAACTTTGGTTTTTCTGCTACAAACGTGTTAGACACGCGCATTACTTCATATTTGGCCACTTCACCTCACCACAATAGAATGTGTAACAATGGGGATGGGCACTAAACATTATAGGATAAATACAAGACGCTGCCGTCACTAATACTTTAGAAAAAACACAAGGCACATGCAGAACAAAAAAACTTAAAACATTTTGTGACTGGAATGACATTCAAATATTAGTGACGTTGCAGAACCATTCCCGTTGTGAACCTCGATTATCCTGTTCCAAAGTGCAGACCTCAACTAAGGCTGAAAATCTTAATTCACAACACCCATCATTTTTGGTCTCAATTGTTAAAACAAATTAAATAATCAGATTTGCAAAATGATGAACTATTCACTCCCTTTTCTGCAAAATTCAAACCTATCACAGATTAACATCTATGCCATTATCAGGATTAACAAATTGCACTACAAAATGAAGGCTTTTATATATATGTACTGTGTATATACAGTATACAATATATTACACACGTGCACATCATAATTGAGTATACCCCTCAAGTCAGATTTTAATCAGTATCTTAATACAAGAACAGTATTTACACATAACCGATTTTTATAAAATGCCAAAAATGCCAATTTTATGTAAACTGGTTGGTGCAAAAGTGGATACACCCCTAACGAAAGCTGCCATAGCTATTATTTCATATAATTTCCATTTACTTTTAAGAACATCAAGTCTTCAATGCTTTGAATGAACAAGTTTCTGACAGATTACATTATCTTCTTCCATTCTTCAAGAATGTTCTGTTTTCAAGTCTTAATGTTGGGATAGCGACGCTCAATTACGCTCTTCAGAATTCCGCACATGTGCTCAATCAGAGAGCAGGAGAACTGTTGGACACTGAATCAATCTGATCTTGTTCTTAAAAAGTGCTACTCATCCTTGACTCTGTTTGGCGTTCGTTATCATGTCGGAAAACTGAACAACGATCAAGTGATGGTAGCATTTTCTCTTTTAAAATACAACAGTACATTTAAGAGTTGAAGATTCTGTCAATTTAATAAAACTCCACAACAGCAGTAGCACACACGCAGCCCTGTATAAGGACGCAATTACCTCAGTGTTTTACAAAGGCAACAGGAGCTTTTCGGTGTAGGCTATTATTTATGGCTTTATTTTAGCATTGGCTTAAGGACAGCTCCTACGTGGATGGTTAGGGTTAATGCATCCTGCATGTCACTCTTCTGCTGTGAGCGCCATATTGTGTGATAGTAAAGAGTCATCCTGGTTTGGCTTTATTAATTAATAATAACTAATTATTGAGCCAGCGAACTTGCGTAGCAAATTTTTTCTACCTTTCTCATCAGCTGACTCTCCTGTTGAGACGGTAAATTCCTTGGACGGCTTGGACAGCCAACTGAAATTATTGTATTTTCATCTTTTTTAAATTTCTCCACCACTTTTAATAGTGTTTTGACGAACAAGAAAAGCTTTAATGATCTTTTTATAGTCTTTACCCTTTCTGTGAAAATACATTTCTTCCTGAGATCTTGAGACATTTCTCGTCCATGTGGTGCCATTGCTGTCAGCATGAAGTGTTGAGGGGTTTCCTCATTAGTCATCACCGCTTTTACAGTCACCTGTTTGCCTGACAACTGTGTAATGAATAATTACATTAATTGGTGATTGAAATCTTGTTAGCAAAAGTTGTCTGCCTTTGCCCAAATGGTTTCATGAGGGTGTATTTATCTTTACATATTTGATAAAACATCTTTTTTTGACAGTGCAAATTAATCTTGCTGTAAATCAACTGCCCAAGTTTATTGGATGATTTTGTCATTTCCCGTTCAAAATGTTGTTTATGAAAGGAAAACCGAAGTTTTCTGAAATATCAGTTGGGGTGTACTCAATAATTATATGCACTGTGTATGTCCTTATATATATGTACACTGTAGGCCAAAAATGTAGACACACCTTTTCATTCATGCTTCGTGTATTTTTATCACTACCTTAAAAAAAAAGGTGAACTGAAGCATTTTATATTCGTTTCTTCGACGTAGCCAGCCTTTGCTCAGACTACTTTTTTGCACACACTTAGTATTCTCTCGATGGGCTTGAAGAGGTAGTGACCAGAAGTGTTGCTTATTTATCAGGGTTGATTAATGGTGTTTCCTGCTTTATCATCACAATGTTGAGACCATCATTTGTGGTGCATTGAATGAGGTGTGTCCAAACATTTGGCCTGTTCTGTAAATATATGAATTGCCAGCCCCCACATCCACATTAAAAACACTATTTGTTAAAACAGTCATAATACGCCGATTTGTCTATTCAATCTGGTGCCAATTACAGGCATGTTGCAGAGCAAGCACTACCACTATTTGTGAAGCAAGCAACCAATGTGAACTCATTGACTGCCATTGACAGTGATAGACATCCACTTTATTTTGGCTGAGGGGTCTGGAAGCCATCATTCATTGTCAGCCCCTCCCAGTGAAAATGGATTGAACATCTACTCCCGTCAACAGACCTGAAACATGATCATTCATTGCAATCTCTCCTTGTTCAAATGATTGGGACATCTAACACTTTCAGTGTCAGCTAATGACTTTATATCATTTAAATATATTACATAATATTCTTTATATTAATAATATAATCTTTTTTTCTTTGTATACAGTCCCCTAAGAATTCAAACAAGCAAACAAACAAAAATGAGGTATCAAAAGAGGTATCTTAGACAGGTTACAATTTCCACTATTTCTTCCAAGAATTCAAAGGTTACCAAAGGCACGCAACTCAAAAACTATGACTATCATAGAATGGAGTGGCGTGTCAAATGCAACAAAGGTTCTAATAGTTCGACAGGGCAAGTCATAATTATCATTGAAGCCTACAGAATTGTGACCCTCTAGCTCATGAATGTGTCCGCCGGACTTTTTTAGTTTGACATCTAATTTGTCTCTTTTGTCTGCGATTCTGTTTGTTTCTTGTATACAAAATCAGAGGCATTAAAAGAGGCCAGAGATAAATATGATATGCGTTCATGATGTGTGATCATGACATCATGATATCTTATCATTTACTACTATCAACTCATGACCGTATAAAACGAAAAGTGGAGCTTGACCCACTTAACCATGATGTGCTTTTTTGTTCATCCAAAAAATCGTTACCACTCGCCACTGTCCCTGACTCCACTGTGGTCTTTTTAGGATTCCAGTTTGTGTTTCTAAGTGAGCAACAATAGGCAGACACTGCTGTGTGCCTTATGAGTAAAATGACGCGAGATGTTTTTGTGAGTTTAGCGACAAATGAAGAGAAAGAGATAGACAGACCTCCCAAATGGAGGATTTAGCATCTCTTCACCATCCAGTCGAGTTCTGAGTGGTCCAGAGCATTCAGATGTGTATGTTGTGATGGCGTATCTTGTTGGGCTCGATGTCGACACGGCGGGCCTCAGCAAAGGCCAAAAAGATGAACAGCCCCAGTAGGTTTACACCAGTGATGAGGCCAAACATGGATGTCCATGAGCCTGTGGACTCAATGAGATACCCTGAGAAATACACCAAAAGGACCCCTGTGCACAAAAACAGTATGAGATTAGGCTAAAGGGATAAAAGCTCTGTAATAGCGGTAGGTTCCGCAGAGAAAATGTCATAGTTCTTTGAGGCTTCCTCAAAGCTTGTCATTTTGCGTCCTCCATTATTCATCTATCAAGGACGGTGTCATGCTTTCATAATGTAATAAATATGACACACGGAGCCTCTGACAACAGGCGTGTGAGCTCAAAGTCGGTATTCAGAGAGGTAGATTAAATATTTGACCAAAGCGTATTAAAAACGTGAAGAAAAAAATATTCTTGAGCATATATTCATGTTTTGATTCACTGTTTCTCCTGCTGTTGTCTCATATAAAAGAAACTCACCTGAGAATGAGCCGCATGTGTTCATAACACCTGTCCAAGAAACACACACATGTAAAAGATGTGTTGAAGTTTCATATGAAATATACATTTTGTGGATGTTTTCGTTATTGATTTTAACTTACCAAATAAGGCCCCTGCACATGATGGAGCAAGATCTTGAACATTTACTGATACACCGCTGTAAAGTGATGAGGCCATTAGCTCATTCAAGTATAATGCAAGCAAAAATATGTGGAAGAGAAAATGAGACAGAAAAAATTGCTCACTAACACACTATGTGCTTGCTTTATACAATTTTACACAATAATTCTACTATAAGTATAATTGTGTGCAGGTAGTAACAAGTTAACCACATAGTAAATTGGCAAGCTGTGTGGAGAATAAAGTTACCATGCTACAAAGATAGACTGCAATATTAAAACCACATTGCCATCATTTATTTTTATTAACTGTGCTGTTCAGCGAAGAATGGCAATCTGAGTGTCTTTATAGGCTGAACAGTTTTAATGTGCCACATGGGAGTTTGTTGTTGTTTGTATTGAGTTGTTCAAATTAAAGTTTTAATCACCATAAAAATCTAAGTCAACAGAAATGTTTTTATTTCCTAAATTGTCCCCCAGCATTGTAAATGCAGCTTGTTACCAAAAAATTGACAGCTCAATTTCACCAACTACAACCCAATTCCAGAGCCAAATTATGTGTGTCTTTCAGCTTCTAAAGTCTAATGATTCTAATTCTTTTTTACATTGTTAGCAGCAGATGGTTTAACAAAGACATGCGGGAGTTATGTCCTTCGATAAAACCCCTGTATGTAGAGGAGGAAGTAAAATACAAAACATGTATTTGTCATATGACAACCATTAGACTGACTTTCCTGCAGAGGGAACATATTTTCAAAATATTTGCAGGCTTGCTATTTTTAGTAGTAGTAGTAGTAGTCTACATATCCTACTCACAACAAAGATCTTGCAAAGATTATTTGTCCATAACACAACTCCCACTGTGCATGACTAACACACAGTGGCTACATCAGGGATGGGAAAACTATTCCACAAAGGGCCGCAGTGGGTGCGGGTTTCCGTTCCAACCCGTCAGGAGGAAACCTTTTCACCAATCTGGTGTCTTGCAAGCGCAATCAGTTGATCGCAGTCAGGTGCTTCTTGTTTCAGCAGAAACCTCATTGGTTAAACTGTCTGTACTGGATCAGTTGGAACAAAGACCAGGACCCACTACGGCCCTTGAGGACCGGTTTGCCCACCCCTGGGCTACATGCATGACTAGGTGCAAACCGAAGCATTGCGGTAAATAAAATTGTTGGAAGCATGATTAGCGATAAGATAGCAAAAATATGATTTCGACTAATTAATGCTTACAGGTGATTTTTCCCAAACCTGGGTTCCCCACCTCACATTACTGGTATTGCTTGCGCACCCACCTTGCCCTTTCACACCCATATTGGACCCATCTTCCCTCCTCTTATCTTGCGGTTGCTAGGCCTCCCACCCCTCACATGGTTTCATCTGGTAAACACAGTCAGATTATGATAGCAAAACTACACTGCTGGCCAAAAGTATTGGCCCCCTGCAATTTTGTCAGATAATGCTCAATTTCTCACAGAAAATGATTGCATTTACAAATGCTTTGGTAGTAATATCTTCACTTATTTTGCTTGCAATGAAAAAACATGGCACATATCAGGTGGTGGCAATAACTAAATCACACTTGCAGCCAGTTAAAATGGGTTAAAGTTGACTCAACCGCTGTCCTGTATCCTTGTGTGTACCACATTGAGCATGGAGAAAAGAAGACCAAAGAACTGTCTGAGGACTTGAGAAGCAAAATTGTGAGGAAGCATTGGCAATCTCAAAGCTACAAGTACATCTCCAAAGACCTGAATGTTCCTGTGTCTACCGTGCGCAGTGTCATCAATAAGTGTAAAGCCCATGGCACTGTGGCTAACCTCCCTAGATGTGGACGGAAAAGAAAAATTGACGAGAGATTTCAATGAAAGATTGTGCGGATGGTACAATATATAAAGAACCTCGACTAACATCCAAACAAGTTCAAGCTGTCCTGCAGTCCAAAGGTACAACAGTGTCAACCGGTACTATCCGTCGGCGTCTGAATTAAAAGGGACTCTATGGTAGGATACCCAGGAGGATCCCACTTCTGACCCAGAGACATAAAAAAGCCAGGCTGGAGTTTGCCAAAAGTTACCTGAGACAGCCAAAAACGTTTTGGAAGAATGTTCTCTGGTCAGATGAGACAAAAGTACAGCTTTTTGGGAAAAGGAAAAACATAGAGTTTACAGGGGGGAAAAAACGAGGCCTTCAAAGAAAAGAACAGGGTCCCCACTGTCAAGCATGGCGGAGGTTCCCTGATGTTTTGAGATTGCTTTGCTGCCTCTGGCACTGGACTGCTTGACCGTGTGCTAGGCATTATGAATTCTGAAAACTACCAACAAATTTTGCAGCATAATGTAGAGCCCAGTGTGAGAAAGCTGAGTCTCCCTCAGAGGTCATGGGTCTTCCAGCAGGACAATGACCCAAAAGACACTTCAAAAAGCACTAGAAAATGGTTTGAGAGAAAGCACTGGAGAGAGAAAGCACTGGAGACTTCTAAAGTGGCCAGCAATGAGTCCAGACCTGAATCCCATTGAACACCTGTGGAGAGATCTGAAAATGGCAGTTTGGAGTTGGCACCCTTTGAATCTCAGAGACCTGGAGCAGTTGGCCAAAGAAGAACGGTCTAAAATTCCAGCAGAGCATTGCAAGAAACTCATTGTTGGATACCGGAAGTGGTTATTCGCAGTTATTTTGTCTAAAGGTTGTGCTACCAAGTATTAGGCTGAGGGTGCCAATGCTTTTGTCAGGCCCATTTTTGGAGTTTTGTGTAAAATGATAATGATTTTTTTTTTTTTTTTTCATTCGCTTTTGTTTTTTCATTGCAAGCAAAATGAATGAAGATATTACTACCAAAGCATTTGTAATTGCAATCATTTTCTGGGAGAAATTGAGCATTATCTGACAAAATTGCAGGGGTGCCAATACTTTTGGCCAGCAATCTATGTATAATAGGCAGCATGTGTATTTCATGTAATTTTTTTGTTCACCATTTGTCTCCGTCACCCCAAAACAATCTCTCTGCTGCTTTCTCGTAATAAACAAAACAATATAAACAACCACAATGGTACACCAAAATCTCATGTGGCACACTCAAATTCCTATTCTCTGTGTTCTAGCAGCTAAACAGGAGAGGCTTAAGAAAAAAAAAATATTTACTGTTTTACAACGGACTGTACCATTACAGCAGTTCTTCTTCCTTGTCATTGTCAAAATATTTGGCGTATATGTATAGATACTGCACATCGTGCATCTGAAAGCTTAGCTGATATCGATTTACTGAACTGTATTAATAAGGGTACAGTAAAACATTAAGTTAGGTGTTTGAAATGAAAGTGAAGAGATTGTTGCATCTTTATGAATAAACTACTAATATAGACAATTATTTGGGGAAATTTGCCATTTTGCAGGTAATAGGGGATGTACTGTCCAATGGTCATCTTTTATCATATGTATTTTGTTCTAAAAAAAAAAAGGTCTACAATACCTGTGAGAGAAGGTGGTGAGGCCCATTGTGGCAGACACGTATGCTACAGCCCAGGAAAATGTGGTATTTCCACACAGAAGCAGGGTGAACACACTGGAAACCCCCATGGAGAAAAACTAAAAGAAGAGTGTGCACAGAAAGATACAGTATAAGTTTATATATTGGACAAATGTTTCAAGGTCCATGTTGTTAGTACCTGCATTAACTTCCTCACTGAGACTATTTCGAAGCCTGTTGGGATGACAATTGAACAGCTGTTGAGTGAAACCATGACATTTGAAAAAGTGCCAGTAAATCATCTGGTAACACCCAAAGAATATACTTTGTACCTTGACTGATGAGGTGGTCGGAGAGGTAGCCACTCAAGACCGACGAAGGGATGGCCACCAACCAAGGAATGACATTGAACACCCAACCCTAGTGGAAGCTACACTGTATTACTTAATCACAATAATTTATTTAGAGATCTCCAGTAAAATGTAACATACCCATTTAACTTTCCTCATAACATTTGCAGTCTATAAAAAAATGTATGTATCTTTTCTATTAATTTACTTGCGCATTATTTTGCACTCTTTCTCTTACAACAATAGCATTTTTGTATTCCGCTATCATTGTATTGCTTATTGTCAAAGATGAGGTGTAAAGTGTAGCCATCGTAACTAAAGTACTTTACCATATAATCACAGGAAAGTATGGAAAAGGCATTGTGTAACCACATTAAGAGTAACCTTCGGTTTTCTACTTCTTCATCCACACAGACATACAGTATTAGATAATCATTTGATAGGTCATGCTCTTGATTCTAAGCTGGTCTTAATTATTTTACCTTGGCATCAGGGAACATGTCTTTAAAAAAGGTTGGCAGCCATGACAACAATGTGAAGAAGGTGCTCACTGCGCAAAGGTGCGTAATGATCACAGCACTGGTCAGCAAATGAAGCAAACGAGAGAAACTAAATTAATGGTGACTATTAGTATATAAAGAGTAATATGTTGCTTTGTCTTCATGTAAGAGCCAACGTAATTCCCTCTACTACTGGCTTTACATTAAGGCTACCTAATTCAAGCTGCAGCAGTGTAGTTACTGTAAATAGAACAGCATAAAGTAGAATAGCTATGTATTGTCATTGCACATTATTTCTGAGCAATGAGGTTGATTCCAGGTACAATCTGCCAGAACAAGTTCCGTGCCAGGTCGCCATGGAAGACGCTCCAGTTTTACTTTTACACATAAATGCATTGCAACTATTTTCTCACCAGACTGCAGGTTGTTTGAAGAGCCGTAACCAATGCCTTTTGGTCAGTTTGGACTGTGGACCACCTCTACCCAGGGATTCCAGAGTGATAATAGGTCCTGTGAGGACAGATGAAAGAGAAATGCTAGCATATGAGAGGACACTGACTTCAAGGACAAGCACAATCGAAGCCTACATTAAAAACCTTACTTGCCTTCGCCTCTGAGTAAGTATTTCCACATGCAATAGGCCCAAATTACTGCCAGCATACCAGACACATAGAAGACGCTCTCCCAGCCATAGAGTTCCAGCATGAGGGAACCAGCCCCACCAATCATAAGGGTGCTGGAAAAGGTCACAGGTGCACATGGCACAACGGCCCCCTCTGCACATCATATTGCTTACGTAAGATGTGACTCACCCCAGGTAGGAGCCGCTGCTCACAGTGCTCATAAGGAAGCCTCGCTCACTCTCCACCACCTTTTGAGAGCACAGGCTTGCCAAAGCAGGGTAATGAACACCTGGAATCAATATTTCACAAATAACCAAGAAAGTTTAAGGTAAAGTGTAATCAAGACAAGATGTATAATGTGTTTATTATTACAGCTGTACCTTCCAGATGTCTAAATGTGAGCAAGTGTATCATGTCTAACTGAGGTATTCAAACTATCCCAATTTAAATGAATAGTACCATATCATTAGAGAACATGCAATCATCATTTTTGCATGAGCCTTATCTTAATGTTAAATGCGTTCCCTTGGTCCACTTTGTTCTCTTTCAAATGTGATTTTATAGTCATTCCATCTAGTTTTTGGTTTTCCTGGTTTTCGAGTCCCATACATTTCCGACTAATTCTGCATGCTCAATAAAATCATTTGAATCAGAAGCAAAACTACAAGTTAGGAGCAGCAGTCACGTAACAGCATTCATAATAACAGTCATTAAAAGGCACCTGGATATCAGCTGACCCCACATACATCCTGCATCCCTACTACGTGACCTATTGTTTTTAGTTGTTGTTGTTGTTATGCAGACACATGCAGGGGGTGGGGGTGGGGGGAGAGTGCTTGAGCACCTGCCCTTTTGCCCCTAAATGCCCAAAGTGCCCCTTTTGACTGGGCTTTTTTTTTGTTTTTTGGTGCGTATGTGTGTGCTGGCGGACTGTGCAGACACGCCACCGAATACTTTACCTGAACACACAAAACACCTTGTTGAGAAAAATAAATAAATAAATAAAACATCTGTGTGCTGCTAAGCTGCCGCATAACCCCCACCCCAACACACACACACTTTCTCCCTGCACATTTCCTCTATGACCCGGGTGTGTGTTGAGGAGTCCGAGGACATCTGGTAGTTGGAAAAAAACGGTGTTACCCTTCCTCCCCCCATCCGGGGCATTACAATATTTTGGATCTGACTTTTCGGCAAAAGTACGTAAGCAGTAGACGGCCGTCTTGGATGGAACGGCAAGTTTGAATGAAATTGCACCAAGAGGCGGGAAGAGCGCCGCCGCGCTCATATCAACAACGCGTTCAATAGCAGAGGGGCAGGCGTACTTATTATATCTGCTACCAGGCTGTTTCGGCGGACGGATATACGCAATCACGGCTGACGAAACCTTGATGAATGCGCTCTTTTTATCCAAGTTCCGCGAGCTCTGGGACACTCAAAAAATTACTCTCATACTTCTCCTTGCTGAGCTAATTGGTACTACAATGTGCGTTTGTGTGGAAATGGAGTTCACGAAGAACAACAACAAAAAAATATTCACAAAGTTCTCACCGAAACTAGTAAATCTCTTTACACGGCAAGTAGAATTTCCCCCAATTCCTTGAAATGGATCCATTACAAGGGCGTAGGTTTGGTCTCAGTATTGGTAGGGACGATATAACAGCATAACCATGCATGTACACTTTTTGCTGGGGACGGACATTAATGTAAAAAGACCCAACAGATTGGGTGAACGGGGGTCAAGGCTACATTTCTCACCACCAATTTGAACCTAATTAATTGGTAGGGTAAATGATCAATGCAAAAATAAATCTGTATTGACGTACCAACTTTCACACTGCAAATTTAGAACGTTTTAATACGATGATTCTTTTTAAAATCTATTCGAATAATTTTCTCCATCTTGTTTTGAGTGTTAGAGACTAGTTAACAGATTAATGGGTCATATTATTTAATTTACTTCAGGTAAATATTACCATTTGTTCTTATTAAGCCTAAACATCTAGAAGTTGGTCATTTTTCACCAAAATCAAGGGGAAAAATACTTTCAAGTAATGTTTTGAACAATATCACTTGTTGAATTCAGAACATTCCTGACGGAAAAAAAAAATTTTTTTGCTTAAAATAAGTGTTAAAAAATAGCTGTCTGAAAAAAAATCTTATTTCAAGAAATCTGAGTAAAATTTACTTAAAAGCACTGGCAGATAATTTCACTTATTTCTAGTAGATTGAAAACAAGGGAATTTAGTCATCTGCCAATCAAACGTGCGTTTGAGGGGAAAAAATGGTGTCAGTGTAAGTTTGAACATAATGAAAGTAATTCACTTAATAATGGTAGGGTCGATTCTATCCTTACAAAATATGTGAATACAATCTAAATGACCTCCATAACTGAACTCATTATATAATGCAAAAAGGTTGCTGAAAATTGGGTGAGGACAATTTGAGCATCCTGAAAAGTTCCTAGTGTTATGTCTCTAACGTCCCTATGCAAACCTACGCCATTGGTCCAGTAACAGAAGTACTATTATTGTTGTGTTATGCAGTACATATTAAGGCCAAATAAAAGGAAAAAGAAGGACTACGAAATGAAAGTCACACTATATCTACGAGAAAAAAAAGTCGTATTATTATGTAGGGTAATGTAACTGTAATCAGCTACGCATTTTACGTACATGAACCGTAGCTGAGAGCTACGACATTAGCCTGGCTCATGAAATATTTCAAATAGATATTTGTTATGGTTCTTTTTGGGAAGCAAATGTCATGATACGCAATTTTGCCGTGGCACGACATGGTGAGGCAGTCCGACTCCGATGCAGCCCACCACTGCAGCTTAAAAAAATCCTAGGGGAAACACTGTTGTCTCATTACTTTATTAATTATTAGGTGGTAGAGTTGTCAAATATGGATAATAATGAAAAAATAGTTTTGAAAAAACTGCTGATGGTGGCTCCCTGAACCTCGGATGTGGTCTGTTCTCAAATGAACAACAAGCTGAGAAGTTTTGATGTAGAGGTTGAAGGAAGAAAAGAGGCAAAGACTGACTCAGTCACAGCCAGAAAGTGTTGATTTCTTTTCACTCTTCCCCCCTCTCAAATCCATCACAGTCACAGCCAATTATTCTGTAAAGCTGGTTTAACTGGAAGTTATGTTGTTACAAGGTGTATTAAACTCTTGTTCATGTGCCCCTTTGATCTATGAGCACCTGCCCCTCCATCGGTCTCTGCACGGCCCTGCTTTTACAGTACGTCTTTTTTGTTGAATCGTGTGAACCTAGGAGTTACACTCATTTTTATTTGTAAATGGGGGAAAACCAGTTTGAGGATTAGACTGAGTAAATAGAACTACTGTACTTGTAGGACTTGACAAACTACTGAATAATGTTTGTCCCAACATTCTAGTTGGCCATAGTCATCCTATCAAAATTAGCCTCGGTGTCAAAATTAGGGTATCATATAGTGCAATCAAGCTAGTTTACCTTGTAAAAGGCCCATGAGAAAGCGTGAGAGTGTCATGGAAAAGATCGGCTGGGAGCAGAAATGAGCCAAGATGGGAGTGAAGGCAGTAATGGAGCCCCATGCAGCAACAGAGAGTAGGAGGACTTTTTCTCCACCCACCCTGTGAACACAGCGAAGATTTATGCCACAGAATTCTAGTTTTAAGGACAGATCCTGGCAGGCCTCTTCAGGTCCGTTTTTCTCGATGCAAAATGACTGGATTATTTACAACAAAGGTAGCCAATACCTTGATCGGAATCAGCTGGTAGATCTCATAGATCATTGACACTTACCTGTCACTGACATATCCTCCAAAAACTTGTGTGAAGCAGTAACCCCAGAAGAAGCTGCCCAGGACCATGCCAGACTCCCGTTTGCTCCATTTGAACTTCTCCGCCATGCTGACTGCACAGATGGGCGTTGCAACCCGGGCACAGTAGAGGAGGCACGTACCAAGCAGGAGCACCACTGTCCACACTCTCGCAACTGACCTGCACAGGATGGATTGCAGTTTAAATTTTGCACATGTAAAATATACTGTATACCATGGCAAAATAGCCCTTTCAGGAACAGTGGTCACAACAGCGGAGAGCAATTCAAAAGTTCACACTTAAGACTGTTAAATCTTGATACAGTAGAGCAAGTGACTATTTTTGGTCATTAAATAAAAAAAAAATAAAAAAAACTATCTGCCATTATTATTCTTATTTATCATCAGTTCTGAATAAATTATATAAAACCATTTATCAATTAACACCATGTGAATATGAACTAAAATATCGGAATTAATATGAATAAAAATTGAAATACACACTGATTATGGCCCCATTTAAAACTTAAGTGATTTTCCTTTTTGATTGTATTTAACTCATTGCATACCATTGACGGCGATAGACGTCCAATTCATTTAAACGGGGAGGACTGGTTGCTCAGCTCTCAGCGCCAATGAGTGCTAAACGTCGAATCCATTTTGAGTGGGAGGGGCGAATGAACGAACATTCACTAACCCAGTGAAAATAGATTGGATGTCTAGCGCAGTCAATGAGTTCATTGAGTGCCCTTGGGGGATAGGGGAAGACTTTAATTTGTGAATGAAAGGGTTAAATATCGGCAACTTGCAACATGGGTTGTGACCCGTAGTACTCGCCCATCCTACCATGCCCCTTTTTGGTGCCTTCCATGTCCCATGACGCTGAAAAGGGGTTAGGTTGGTCTTTAGGGTTAAGGTTAGCATACCTGTCAACCCGAGGCCATTGGCAATCTTACAAATATTGACGTATGCCCTTACAAACTGTTGCCTAACCTTACAAAATTTTATATAGCGTGCAATATGAAACAAAAATTAAACTCAGTTTTTAAAATAATATGAATTTATTGGTAATATTGTCACATATAACCTAGTGCAATCATAGAACAATCAATAGACCCTACTCACATGACGTCACAGCCACGCCCCAGCACCATATTGTCCGTCAACTCGTCACTGTTGATGCATTACCGCTACGTAAATTCCTCCTATTATGGCGTGTTTTTCTGCTCGTTAACATTAATAATCAAAATGGTGAAGGCGTGTGTGGCGGTCGGTTGCAATAACAGAGAAGACAGACAGAGAGACTTGAAGTTCTACCGGATTCCGAGAGACCCAGAGAGGAGAGCGAGATGGGCTGCTGCAATTCGACGAGAAAACTGGGCTCCAAACGATAACCACAGATTATGTAGTAGTCATTTTATATCTGGTAAGATGCATTTAATATATATTTAGAGGGTTTTGGGCTAACAACCACAATTAAGATCATTGCTAGGCTAATCGCCAACAACATACACTCAGACGTTGTGAATGAACTACCTGAAAATATATAATTATAAGGGGATAATAAGACAGGTGTCATACAATTAATTTACAATTTCACTATTGAGGTCAAAAGCCAAAAAATAAATTCAACTAGGGACAATCTGGAGTAGTGCTACCGCACTTCATATTTATTACATATTATATATGTATGTAGTGAGAGTGCTATCGCTAAACCATATAAACATTAAAAGCCCTAGCTCAATTGACAAATGACATGAAATACATTGCTCTTGACAGTGGATGTTAGCAAGAACAAAAGATTTTGAATTGAAAATTTCGTAACTCACCTTCCCAAGCACAAGATAGATTCCTGCCGAATTTTCGTGGACGAAGACCTGTTTCACCCAACCAGCAACGAAGTATTTATGAGCCTCCAAGCTCTTTACGTTTTTCAAACTTTCGTGAGAATAGGCTGATTTTGAGTGGACAAGATAGTTGTAAATATCAGGGTAGCAGATGTCGGGCAGAGACGGGCAAAGACAGCGGGTCGAAAAACATCGATTTAGGCATCAAATACGGATCTGGCGAATGGATAAACTGAAGCTTTTCCACATAACGCCTTTTATGCAACGCATCCAATGAGTTTACAGCGTCAGATAACACCGGGGCTTCCATGAATTGCTCTATAAATTGCACGACTAATTGAAACCATTGAGAATAGGGCTAAAAAAATGACGGACAATATGGTGGCCGGATACAGCGACACGTCATTTTGTGATGTAGGTGTGTAGGGTCTATATCTTCAATTACATCATGATTACTAAAATTTAACAGTGACTTTTGTTATAATTGTATGTAACACTTTGGCAATTTCTATCATGTCTTTTGATGGCTGCACGTCAGCTCGCAATTCAGTTTGACTTGAAAGTAGTTCGTTAGTGTGTCCAATGGTACCGCACGCATGCTATTTTTAGACCGTGACGTCGCATCGTAGAGCGGAAGTAAAGCCGAAGTGGGACATTATAGACCCGCCCTCGCATAGAAACAATGTAGTTTGTGCTACTTTTCTCAGGTAATCTTTCAGAAACGAACATGCCAATTACACATTGCTTTTTTTAAACTTGTAGAAACGACTCTAGACATGACGACTTATGAAGGATGTTTTCTTCATACGTTTACGGAAACCAAAAACTCAGGAGGAAAAAATGGAAAGTTTTACCGCTTCCTCGCGTCCGTCGGCAGTGACTCGTGATAATAAAAAGTCATGTTTAAGATGTTTTTATGAAAAAAAATATGCAAAACACAGCTGAAATATATGTCAGACAACGTTTGTCTACAGCTGTTTAGCTGTGCGTGCCCCCTTCACAAAATGGCGACACGTTGCTAAGCAATATGACGTCATCGTGACATCACGCCGACTTCCTCCATGGGTTAGGGTCGTTGTAAGCAGAAGGCGCGATTGGCGGATGACGAAGCTTGCTCTGATTATTCGTTGAAACCAGGGGCAGGGGGCGCGGTTGGCGAGAACTGTGGGCCGCAGCTGGACCCCTCTCCATGGGTTACATCTACGTTTTCACACAGTGTACATACAGTAACATAGCGCATGCTCTCAACTCAAATAACTAGCAGAGATGAAGCTGCCTCTTTTTGTTTTAATCAATGCAATGTAGTTACAAGCGGAATAGTTGCCACAGTACTATTTGACTGCAAGTTCAGCTAGCTTGAGGGTAGCTCATCAGAGTCAACAATCGGTACAAAATGTCCAAATGTATCTACCAACATTACCTTGGCCAGTTATTGTTGTGTTCTGTCCACTTCTTGTGACATCCAGGGACTCCGATCTTTTCGACCGAATGGTTCTCCTTGTGACAGAGCAAATCTGGACCATAAATCTTGCCATGTTTTTGAATAACTGCCATTCAACGCGTTATGATGTTGGCGGCAGCCTCGACAGTTGATCAGTTTCTTCCCGGGAAAGAAGGCAGGAAGACACGGTGTAGTGTCGATGTTCGGAGACGCATATCTTGCCAAGGAAAAGCCGGGACTAGAATTGGCGACCGGAAAGGGTAAATTCTGTCCTGATGTCACTGAATGCTGGAGAAATCCACGTGTCATTTTTTCAAAAACCCTGCACGTCATTGAGTGTTCGGAAGGAAGAGGTCGCTCAACCAGGAAGTAACCACGGCGAAATAACTGATGAAATTTTGAATTAACTTTTTATAGAGCAAATAGTTACTTTTTGTGATTTATAAAACTTTGCCTCATAAAGAGATGACATATAATGAATAAAAACATTTATGAATTATACAATGTTGAACAAAATTAAAACAAATACAAACAAAAACATTCAATGACACTGAAATTATTAATGCAGATTTTAACATTTTAATTCCCTTTTCCGTCTTTACGATGTTTGAGAAATTTTTAAATAAGAATTTTTAAGCTATATAAAAAAATAAAACATTAACTAGATGTGTTTCGAGTATGTCCACCAGAGGGAGGCTCCCGGGACGATCCAGCACACGATGGAGAGACCATAGGCGGAGTTTGACTTTTGGGGCAGGGGCGGCACAACATGTTGATGACCCCGAAACGTAGTGTCAGCAATAAAATTAACTTACAAGAATATTCATAATCATAAATTGACAATGAGTGTTTTTTTGTTTCCCATCATTCTTGAGGGGAATTCTAAATCAGACCGCTTAGGCAATACTTTTCGCCAAGATTGTCATCCATTGAATATGGTATGCCCGCCGGTATCATGCTAATGTAGTTACCCCAGTCAAAAATGGTATCCCCTGGGCGGAGCCATATGTAGGTAGATTTGTGTCTTTATTATTCAACCCCAAAAAAATGTTGCTTCAATTTAAAAAAAAAGTGTTTGAATGCAAAAATAAATTTGAAACTCCCCCCTCCGCCCCCAAAAATGGATATGAAAGCTATTTTTCTTTGATTTTTTTTTTTTTTTTTTAATTGAAGTCAAGTTTTTTTTTTTTGATTGAAGCAACTTTTTTGATTGAAGTAATGTTGATGTGTTTTTGGGCCACAGTTTGGCTAGGACATTTGTGTCTATCATAGGCGGATCTACTATTCAGGCGAAGTAGGCGATCACCTTAGGCCCCCAACCAGTAGGGGGCCCCCAACCAGCTGCCCTTGCCCCAACATGCAAGGGCTTGGGCCACCGGAGCCAGCAGCACCCCCAACTATTCGTCATGTATAATTATGTCAGCATACCAAACAAATAACAAAACAAAAAAAGAAAGCCATTTGAATGCTGCATTTATATAATTTCTCCCCCACACACACGCACTACAATGGACTGTTCCACGACGACGGACTGAGTATCAGTCACTTAGCTTTATTTAGCGCCGTTTAGCTTCGCTTAGCATTGCATAGCTCCGCTTAGCTGTTCATTAGCTTCACTAAGCTCTCCCGCGTTTTTCACGCCACTAAGCTCGCTATTTTTACAGCTCACTTGCTACTTTGCATGTCGGCTACCGTTTATTTCGAACACATGAGCGAACGTGCTCTCAATGAGAGCCAAAGTGCAGTGAGGGTCGGGAGAAGTTGAGAACAAACCGCTAATGCCTCTTTTAACTTTCTTCTTCTTCACACCGAACATAAAATACATGACAGCACACCCTGTGGCGAAACAATGCAGTACAGTTCCAATCAGTCATAAAATGGCACTCAACAGATGGTTAACAGCATTTGCTAACGAAAAAAAAAATAAAATATTTGTGACACATCAAGCAATGGCGAAGAATGTTTTGTTAAGGAGTGTAAAGCTTTCGGTTAGCGGTTTAGCGAACGTACCTCCGGTGAATATTTCAAAATAAAGGCATGTCATGTTCGTCATATAAATAACGATTTCTGGAGTTAATCCCGCATAATTCAGATATATAATATATTAATATAATATGTTGAGTAAATACTACAGATTCTACACTAAGAATAGCTTTCAAATGACACTCATTATGACAAATATGATTGGCAATGAATAATTATTATAATTATTATACTACTATTATATATAGTAGTATACTAGAATAATAATGCTAGAATTTTATTTTGAAGAATTGTTTTGAATATTGTTGGAAAGGCAAAGTCAGTGTTCTGAATCAGTTTACTTTCCATTCTTTTGCACTAGTAAATTCTATCAGCATTTAACCTCAATGTTTGTGATTAATTAATAATTTGTACTTTAATGAATAATTTAAGTGTTCCAAAATGGTTTTGTGAATTAATAAGCGTCATCAAAAAGGTCATTGCTAAATTAGTAAAAATATATATATATATATATATTAGTTTAGTCGACTAATCGTAAAACTAGTCAGCTGACTAATCAGGAGAAAATTTGTCGTTTAGGACAGCCCTAGTGTACCAGAATATATTTCCTCCACACCCTTCTCACCTTTTTAACCCCTGACCCATGAAGAGGGCCCCTGGATATGTTCGCCTTAGGCCCCAAAATTGCCAAGTCCACCACTGGTGTCTATATTATTCAATGAAAAAACAAGTTGCTTCAAAAAAATATAGATTTTAAAAAAGAAAATCACTTCAATCAAAAAAAAAGAAAAATTTCAATCATTGAAAAAGTTTTTGAATGCGAAAAAATATTTGAGATTGAAAAATTTGCATTTGAACACTTAATTTTTCATTGAAAAAGTTTTCTTTGATTGAAGCAATCCTTTTTGTGTTTGGACCATATTATGATTAGGACATTTGTGTCTAAATCATTCAATCCCCAAGAAAAGTTGCTTCAATCAAAAAAAAAATATTTTCGGTCAAAGAAAAAAAATCATTTTAAAAAATATTTCCCCCCCCAATTTTTTTTTTTTTTTTGATTATATGCAAACAAATGACCGTCTAAGGTGCTCGAAAAACAATTTTGACCCATTATAATTTTTTTTTTTTTTTTCATTTTTGTTTTATTTTTTATTTTATTTTGTTTTCATTTGATTGCTTTTCAACTTTTATATACAGTGCCTTGCAAAAGTATTCGGCCCCCTTGAACCTTGCAACCTTTCGCCACATTTCAGGCTTCAAACATAAAGACATAAAATTTTAATTTTTTGTCAAGAATCAACAACAAGTGGGACACAATCGTGAAGTGGATCAAAATTTATTGGATAATTTAAATTTTTTTTAAAAATAAAAAACTGAAAAGTGGGGCGTGCAATATTATTCGGCCCCCTTGCGTTAATACTTTGTAGCGCCACCTTTTGCTCAAATTACAGCTGCAAGTCGCTTGGGGTATGTTTCTATCAGTTTTGCACATCGAGAGACTGACATTCTTGCCCATTCTTCCTTGCAAAACAGCTCAAGCTCAGTGAGGTTGGATGGAGAGTGTTTGTGAACAGCAGTCTTCAGCTCTTTCCACAGATTCTCGATTGGATTCAGGTCTGGACTTTGACTTGGCCATTCTAACACCTGGATACGTTTATTTTTGAACCATTCCATTGTAGATTTGGCTTTATGTTTTGGATCATTGTCCTGTTGGAAGATAAATCTCCGTCCCAGTCTCAGGTCTTGTGCAGATACCAACAGGTTTTCTTCCAGAACGTTCCTGTATTTGGCTGCATCCATCTTCCCGTCAATTTGAACCATCTTCCCTGTCCCTGCTGAAGAAAAGCAGGCCCAAACCATGATGCTGCCACCACCACGTTTGACAGTGGGGATGGTGTGTTCAGGGTGATGAGCTGTGTTGCTTTTACGCCAAACATATCGTTTTGCATTGTGGCCAAAAAGTTCAATTTTGGTTTCATCTGACCAGAGCACCTTCTTCCACATGTTTGGTGTGTCTCCCAGGTGGCTTGTGGCAAACTTTAAACGAGACTTTTTATGGATATCTTTGAGAAATGGCTTTCTTCTTGCCACTCTTCCATAAAGGCCAGATTTGTGCAGTGTACGACTGATTGTTGTCCTATGGACAGACTCTCCCACCTCAGCTGTAGATCTCTGCAGTTCATCCAGAGTGATCATGGGCCTCTTGGCTGCATCTCTGATCAGTTTTCTCCTTGTTTGAGAAGAAAGTTTGGAAGGACGGCCGGGTCTTGGTAGATTTGCAGTGGTCTGATGCTCCTTCCATTTCAATATGATGGCTTGCACAGTGCTCCTCGAGATGTTTAAAGCTTGGGAAATCTTTTTGTATCCAAATCCGGCTTTAAACTTCTCCACAACAGTATCTCGGACCTGCCTGGTGTGTTCCTTGGTTTTCATAATGCTCTCTGCACTTTAAACAGAACCCTGAGACTATCACAGAGCAGGTGCATTTATACGGAGACTTGATTACACACATTTGGATTCTATTTATCATCATCGGTCATTTAGGACAACATTGGATCATTCAGAGATCCTCACTGAACTTCTGGAGTGAGTTTGCTGCACTGAAAGTAAAGGGGCCGAATAATATTGCACGCCCCACTTTTCAGTTTATTTGTTAAAAAAGTTTAAATTATCCAATAAATGTTGTTCCACTTCACAATTGTGTCCCACTTTTTGGTGATTCTTGACAAAAAAATTAAATTTCATATCTTTATGTTTGAAGCCTGAAATGTGGCGAAAGGTTGAAAGATTCAAGGGGGCCGAATACTTTTGCAAGGCACTGTATATAGGAAAGTCAATTACGTGCAATGACACTTTTTGGACACCAGAGGGGGCCTGGCCCCCCATAAAATCCACTTATGGGAGAGACAATGTCTCTCGGCTGGCCTGGGGACGCCTTGGCATCCCGCCGGAGGAGCTGGTTGAAGTGACTGGGAAGAGGGAAGTCTGGGCTTTCCTGTGAAAGCTGCTGCCCCCGCGACTCGACCCCGGATTAAGCGGTAGATGGAAGACATTTACTATTTTCCTTTTTTCAATTAATAAAAAGGAATTTTAAAAGTGTGAGAAAAAAGCATAGACTATTAACAGGGACTCAGGGACCCAATCAAAATGGATTGTATCTTTCAATGACAGCTAATGAGTTAAATGAGTGCCCTATTAATGGGTTTAAAAAATTGTTGGATTTCACATGACGCGGTAAGTCACATGAGCAATGCTAAGCAGAAAGTGCAATGTAGAGTTGCCTGTGCTTATGTCAAAATGTAATTTTCTACAGCTTCAGGTAGGTGACATTAATGTCTTAGTCAAAATAAAATCTAAAAGGTACATAATGCCCATATGGTACCTTTGAGACTAATTTTGACCTATGGGCTAGGCCACGATTGGCTATGACGGCAATCCCAGTTCATGACAGCTACAACATCCAAGGTTATCAAAGACTCCAATAACGGTTAAAATTGTAAAATTGTATTTATTGCAAAATAAAATAGCAGTGAACAGAAGCACGGCAAATGAGCAGCTTATTCTAAATACGTACACGACAGATTTCTGTATTTATTATCATGTGCTTGTAACCGCAACCTTGTCAACTGTGACAAGGATAGTTACATTTAAACGAGTATTTTGAAAAAAAATCCAAATGTCTTCTTGTGTCTTGTGTCATCTGGTTGCTGACATGGAAGCTTTTAGTGAGGACGTGCAAACACAACAAACATTTTAACTGGAAGCATAACTTAATGGTCACACCGAGACAGCCTAATTTAGGCTTTATTCATCCTCAAATCCCAACTTTCCCTGCCAATAGACAGAAAAAAAAAACCTTGTGGACATGGAAATATGAAAAAGATATCATGTGAACCAAAACGATAATGTCAAACATGTTCCAATCGAGTGAGAGGTCATTTTTTTAAAATGGTATCAATCCAGTTCATGTAATAAAGGTTTGGGCAGAAAAATGATCTAACATCATTTTGTTGGAGTATAAATAGATACCGGAAACGTGTCCATTTTATGCTTTCATTATTTTGGCTCCTCGATGGTCCCCTTACTCAGGTCTGTCATTTTTGGATACTTCACTTTCTTTTGGTCCAGTTCATTTTGAGCCCACAGCAGCAGTTTCAGAAGTTTGGCCAACTTGGGTGTTGACTCCCGGTTTTCATAGTCGAGCACAGACTGATTCACTTCGCTCCACACCTGAATAGACAGACAGACATGTCATGAACAATACCTTATTACCCTTGTATTCCATTCTTATTATGATGATACACATCGAAGCCTTAAGACCTGAGTAGGGATGTCCTTGTTGCATATTTTTGCACCCGAGTCTGAGTCACCCGAGTTTGAGAACATGCCGTCCCAATCCAACACCGATTTTTTTTTTTCCCCAAACAGAAGCTCCAAACATGTTACAGTCCTGAATTGTTTACTGTAAGTCATTTTCCGCTTTTTCCAGGAAAGTTACGGAGCATAAAACATATGTATTTTGTTTCTTTTGGCAATGCCATTGTGTTTCTGGATTATTTTGTTACTGTTAGTCCTTAAAAAACAATACACATTTTTAAATTAAAACCCGATCCTTTTCACCCGATTCAGATCCTCTGAAAAAAATGGCGCAGTTGGCCCAATTCCCGATCACGTGATCCGATCAGGAACATCCCTTAAACCTGAGTGACCCAAGTTACTAGATATTAGAAATTCAAGGCATTTTTTTTGCAGATAGTGAATAGTCCTTCTAGTCTTGAAACGGTTTATTGCCATTCCTGGTTTAAATTTACTCAGAAGCTATACACTGAAGAGAAGTGCACTTTGAGCATTTAAAATGACTAAACTTTGCCTTAATAAAGTCCATTCAGTTTAATCACAGACAAAAGAGCCATAACGCCATAGATAAGTTCACAAATGGCACCTTTGTTACAGTGTTATAATCCTTCAACGGATATTTTGAACACAATCACTAGAGTAGAGCTGTCCCGACTAGTCGACATTGTCGACGTCATCGATGACGTACATACGTCGATGGGCAAAACATACCGTCGACGGGTAATGACGGTTTAAAAAAAAAAAAATTACATGCGGATAAAGTTTAGAATGGCGGGCGCTCGCGATGCAAGCGGTGGAAAAGGTGGACCAGAATGGCCAGAGCCTGGAATTATTTCAAGGAAAATATGGAGGGTGCCACAGTGTACTCTTGCTAAGCTGAGCTCGCATACCCGCACGTAGCACGTTGGCTATGAATGAACACTTGAAGCGGCGTCACCCAAGTGTAATTTTGGAACACAACATGATACAACAAGCTAGCGCAGTGTTTTTCAACACTATTGTGCCACGAGAGATCGTCTGGTTTGCCGCGAGAAATCGGGCGGAGGTGCAGGAGGAGGGAAGGAAGGAGTCGGTAGAAAGTTCTCGGTTGTGTGCAGATGAGCGAGTTACTGCTCGTGCCGCGTTCAAGAACTGCTCAGATTTCTAGCTATCAGCGACCTTGCTGTCTGCGACAATGTGGACCCCAGCACGTCTACTGCACATCATTTGGTTAGACTCGTCGTGTGTCGATATACTCGAATGTGTCCTTGAAAAATACTGGCCTTTTTTAAGTCCATACAACTTTCTAAAGATTTTTTTTAAACTGAAGTTGCCTTTATGTGCGTCTCATCAACTTGCATCATTAAGTATTTTCCACACATACTTCATGTTTTTACCCTACTCTGCTGCTGCTCCTGAAAGCTGTAGATATCGACATCTCTGTGCACAGCGTGCAGATTGTATTTATTAGGATCATGGAAGCTTCCAATTTGGGGGGTATATATATATATATATATATATATATATATATATATATATACATATATATAATATAATAAAAAAATATATGGAAACACAGCACTGGCCTGCTTACTATAATCCATGACTGCACTAATGTTAGTTACTTTATATCATAAAGTATTATTGTGAATATACATATAGAAGTATACTATCAAATTAATACTATATATTTAATTTTTGTTACTTTGACTATGCCTTTCATGACTGTGCCTTTCATTCAAAATAATTGTGGTAATATTTCAGTGTGCCCTCTGCTTTATCTATTTTTAAATTAAAACAAAAGTTGAACAGTTTTTTCCCTCCCCAAAAAATGCGGAATGCGCACTAGAATGAGCATCTGAACTCACACAAAGTATTCTGAAAATGATTGTCCGGGACATTGAAATTAATTTTAACATTTAGAACAATATAGACATACCACAAAAAGAGTAAGAATTGTTTTGACTCCTGTTAAAAAGGTGAAGTCACAGTGTTTCCGTTTACATTTTTTTTGCACTAGTTAATGCCAGCAGCATTTGACTTCATTTTTTGTGATTTATTATTGATATTTATGTTATTTATCTATACGTTAATAAAGAATGTAGGTGTTCCAAAATGTTTTTTTGTGAATTAATAAGCTTCAACAAACAATTCATTATTAAATTAGGAAACAAAAACAAACAAACAAACAAACCAAAAAAATTAGATTAGTCGACTAATCGTAAAAATAGACGGCTGACTAATCGGGAGGAAATTAGTCGTTTGGGACAGCCCTACACTAGAGCACTTTAAGTAGACAAGAAGCACAGTAATATTTTCATACACACATTCTTATCTTTGGCAAAAAATATATATATATATATTGCATCTTACTGAGCGAGTCGTGAAAATCTTACTGTCCCCCCAGTGACTAATGCACATATCAGAAACAATGTCCATTGAGCTGAAGCAAAAAAATAGAAGTCATAAACTACTAATTTAAATTTTAATTATATTAGTACGTGTTATAATTTGCCATAGTGCTATTTTTCTGTTATAAAACCAATTTTACAAGATTTTTGTTGTCATTTTGGGAGAGGCTAAAAACATTGGCATTCTCTTTCATTTCAAATGTTAAAGATTATTGAGATTCAAATGTTACAAGTGTGGTCACGAAACAAATTAAAACTCTTAACTGTATAGTCACAAAAGGACGGAATGAGGAAATATGCTTTTGAACGCTACCTTTTGCCTCTGCATCATATTGAGCAGATCTCCGAAAGGTGACTCTTCGGGGTTATCGAACGCAAGCAGGGCCAGTGTCCTCTCCATCTCAGTCAGACATTCTCGGCTCTCTTCTCCCTGCTCTGCTAACTGAGACTGGGCGAATTCAAGGGCCGCCTCAGTCTCCCTCAGGCGGATGAGCTCAATAAGATGCTGCTGCTGTAAAGACAATTTTAAATGGATGTAAATACTTGTGGAAACAAAGAATGAGCTGAGTTTTCTTCAGGATTTTTCTCATTTAAATTTGGATCTACTAGAAAACACAGGTGAGCAGGTTAAGCATATATATTGTGGTGCTGACTGTCATTGCAGCGCAATGGAAGGACAATTTCAGTATGTGACGTATATAAAAGCGGACAAGATGCAGGATGCTTGTGCTTATTGGGGAATATTATACAGGAATCTTAAAGGTATTAAAATTCACATATGGGTATATAAAATTGTATTACATACATTTGAAGACTTCAAGTCATTTTATGTAACAGAGTCTTCCACTGGACCTTTGAACCAAATTTAAATGGTATATGCTCGATCTGACCAGCACAATGCTTCACAGTTCGGAATCAAGACTCCAATTTAACATGAAATTGTATTTGACCGGTTTATTCTGCACACTACACCACACCATTGGTAAAACAAGGTTTCCACACGTTTGCCACCTTATCAGTTTAATAGTCAATTCCAGGCTCTGGCTTTCGTACAGATTTTGCCTTTTCTCTCCATGCCTGTGTGTTCTGTCTCCACCTACTCTTATATTCTCTCTCCCCTAAAATATTCATGGTAGGTTGACTCGACACTCCAAATTGTCCGACATAATAATATGAGCAAATATAATTGCATCATTGTGCCCTGCGATTAGCTGGCGGCGAGTTCAGGGTGTACCCCGTTTAGCCTTTACTGCCCATAGTTAGCTAGAATAGGCTCTGAAATAAAAGCATTAATTCATTCATCCATTCATTACCTGCAAGTGAAAGTAAAGGTAGCGATTTGTATCCAGCAATTCCGGATGCAGACTGTTGATCAGCGCAATAGCATCCTGGATCTGTCCCTTCAGAATCATTTCTCTGATCTTGATTCTTTCATCAAGGGATTCCAAGTCCACGCTCGGCTCAATTCCAGACTCCATTCTGAACTTCTCTGCAGCCTCCTTGAATCCCTCTGTTGCACAAAAAACAGGTGCCATACACATTCACTTCTATTTTTATGGTTTGCACCGGTCCTTGATCGTTTCTATTCTTATTGAGTATTGTACCTGTCACCAAGTAGTTCATAATAAGTCTGTTCATATCAGCTCTCTGTATGTGGACATTGTTGAGCTTATCCATCCATTCGTCCCTTGTTATGTCGTCTGGTTTCTCTGCATAGCTCATGATGATATCCTAAAAATACAAGAAGCATGAAACATCCGAGCTTCCAGTCGGAAATCCATTCTATTCTTAACTCACTATAAGAACGGTAATGCCAGCGTAATCATTATTACATTTATAAGATCGTCGTTTACTAAACACGAATATTAAATTCTGACGCGTTAAGGCCTCTGATGAAAAAAACACAACAATGACGCCAGGCTACAGCATTTCCACCATTACGAAAGAATACAACCTGAAAGGATGTTCATGCATGATTTAGACCAACAATTATTTAGTTCCAAAACAACACTAAGATTTATACACTGACAATACCTACAAACAAGTCGTTTCGTCCCCGCATTAGCAATCTTGCTACAAGCTTGCAGTGACGGGTGCTCCTTCTTCGTCGCTGCCCGATTTGTTTATCTCCGTTTAAAGACTTGGACACAACTGTGCTGCCCCCTAACAGTGAATTCAATTTACTGCAACATGACAGCGCCTTCTGAACATCAAGTGACAAAAGCACTCGCAGTACTTGCACAGAAAAAGACTCTCTTAAAACCATTAATTTGACTGCTTTACTAAAGTAAAAATAATTGGATTAATAAAATTATCATGAAAGAAAAAGAAAACTAATTCAGAATTTGAAATTATTTTTTCCCCGTTAGTTATATGCTACAAAACATTCTAATAAACCAGGGCGTAGGTTTACATAGGGACGTTAGGGACATTACACTAGCAATTTTTCGGGATGCTCAAATATTCCCCACCAACTTTGAAGCAACCTTATTTGCATTATATACGGCTAAAAAATAAAGGGAACACTAACATAACATGTTGTAGATCTGAATGAATCAAATATGTTTATTAAATACTTTGTTCTTTCCATAGTTGAACGTGCTGACAACAAAGTCAGACAAAAATTATCCATGAAAATTAAATGTATCAACCCATGGAGGTCCGGATTTGGATTTATACTCAAAATGAAAGTGGAAAAACACACTACACACTACAGGCTTAACCAACTTTGATGTAATGTCCTTTAAATAAGACAAAATGAAGCTTAGTAGTGTGTTTGATCTCCATGCAACACCTGGGCATGCTCCTGATGAGGTGGCAGGTGTTCTCCTGAGGGATTTCCACCCAGATCTGGACCAGCCTGTCATCCTGTAGTAGATACCAGGAGACAGGTAGTTACTCCAGGAGAGCTGGACAGGGCCGTAGAAGATCCTTAAACCCTCAGCAGGATCGTATCCACTCCTTTGTTCAAGGAGGAACAGGATGAACACTGTCAGAGCCTTACAAAATGACCTCCAGCAGGCCACTGTTGTGAATGTTTCTGACCAAACAATCAGAAACAGGCTCCATGAGGATGGCCTGAGGACCTGGCATCCTCTAGTGAGCCCTGTGCTTACTGCCAATCACCATAGAACTTGATTGGCATTTGCCATAGAACACCAGAATTTGCAACCATGCCACTGGCTCTGTGCTCTTCACCGACGAAAGCAGGTTCAACCTGAGCTCATGCGACAGACATGAAAGGGTCCTGAGAACCAATGGAGAAAGTTATGCTGCCTGCAACATTATTCAGCATGTGAGTGTGGTGGTGGGTCAGTGATGGTCATGAAGGCATATCACTGAAAGGACACACAGACCTCTACAGGTTAGATGATGGCACCCTGACTACTATTAGGTATCCGGATGAAATCCTTGGACTCATTGTCATGAGCTACACTTGTGCAGTGGGACCTGGGTTCCTCCTGGTCCATGACAATGCCCAACTTCATGTGGCTCTAGTATGCAACAGTTCCTGAAGGAAGAAGGAATTGATAACATTGACTGGCCCCTACGTTCGCCTGACCTAAATCCAATAGAACACCTCTGGGACATTGTGTTTAGGTCCATCTGGCAAAGCCAGGTTGCTTCTCAGACTATCGAGGAGCTCAGTGATGCCCTGGTCCAGATCTGGGAGGAGATTCCCTAGGACACCCTCCGTACTCTCATTAGGAGCATGTCCAGGGGTGCAGGGAGGTCATCCAGGCACGTGGAGATCACATACACTACTGTGCCTCATTTTGACTTGTTTACATGAAAGTTGAAATAGCCTGTAGTGTGTTTTTCCACTTTCATTTTGAGTATAACTCCAAATCCAGACCTCCTTGATTTGATTTTTTTCATTGATAATTTTTGTGTGATTCTGTTGTCAGCATATTCAACTATAGAACGAACAAAGTATTTAATAAAAACATTTCATTCATTAATATCTACAATGTGTTATGTTCCTTTTATTTTTTTGAGCAGTATAATGAGTTCAGTTATATAGGTAATTTAGATGATCTTCCCATATGTTGTAAGGTTAGAATATGTTCAGACTTACATTTACCCCTTTTCACTTGCTAAATGTGCCGGTGCCCATTTTTTTTCTCCTCAAACGCACGTTTGATTGGCTGATGACTAGACCCTGCAGACACACACGCACGCTCACATAACCTCGACAGATATACATGTCAACATGACGCCTTCTCCGCCCCCTTCAAAGAGGAGGGATATTAGAAGTTGTGTTTTTTTTTTTTCCGGCAGCAGCAGCCACTGTAACTAATGTAAAAAGACGTCAATGTTAAGGTGGTGGGGACACGCTAATATTTTGCTAAGGAAAGTCCAACCCGCGTCAGAGTTAGCATTAAAAACTGTGAACTTCCTAGGGGGAGCAGGAAGCTGCTTAAAGAGAAGTGTCTTCCTGTATTTGTTTTAGTGTTAAAGTTAATTAAAATCTATTGAAATGTATGAAATGTATTGAACTCTGCTGGAAACTATGGAACCAGCAAAACTTGAGCAAGAAGCTGCTTAGAGAGACAGCTCCCATTCTATGTTTCACAGGAAAGTGTTGGGGGGAAAAAAAAGAAATAAAAATATACTTGATGCTGCTTTTCTACTTGTAAATTTGCCTGGCTCTGCCAGACTGTTCTCCCTGTATTTTTCAAACACTGAGAGTATGGTCTGGGAACCAGCCCATTAACGGCCTCTTGAGTAGGTACAAAATCAATCGACAAATCAGATTCGTTTATCTGCGTGACGTGTTCTTAACGAGCAACGTCACTCTTGCGCGTCGAAAGTCGTCTCCACAACACAGATGGTGAACGGGAGAGCTGAGAATATGTTCCAATCCATGGTAAAATCAGTTTTATATTACCAAAAACACATGGACACGAGTCATTGACAACAGTCTGTCTCGCGCTGGCCATGTTGAATAAACTCCGCTCTCTTCGTATGTTTACTTACGCGCGCAAGTCCCTCGTCATTTTACTAACGTCACGTCTGCCCGTCGCTGATTGGTCCACTCCGCTGTCTGTTTGCTGTGGCTTGCTCCGCCCTGGAAATTGTATCCACGGAATGGTGGCCAGACTCAATAGCTGGAACAGCGGTGAGTCTGGTGTACCAGGCAACTTGTAAATGGCCTAGTTTAGAAGGAAAAAAAGGGTAGAGCATGTTGTGACTTTACACTTTTGAAACTAAATACCTATAAGAGCATTTATTCATTAATTAAAATGTTTTTATTTTTTACGTTATTTATTAAAAAAAAAAAAAAATGCAGCCTAAGCAGACATTTTCAGACCATCATATATTAATTGTTATGGAGGTAAAAAATTTAATTAGTCCCGATTTAGATTTTTTTTCCAGAATTGCTCAACCCACTAATGCACTTTAGAGATGAAAATAAGGGGAAAGTAGATGAAAGGGACAACCAATTAAATCAATATACTAGCATTGTCCTTGTGGAAGGACAATGTAAGCTAACATGTATAGTTCGATGTATAGGTTAACAGGTTAAGTTAAAATGACTCTCTGCATGAAAATAACAACTTTTTTCATTTTTAGGTAGGAAACACATCAGCAAATTCAGGAGAAATGTCTTATTAATGTCTCGTCCCCTGCAAAAAGTGTACATGCAGGTTATGCCGTTATAGCGGCCCTACCAATGTTGAGACCAAACTTACGCCCTTGCTAACAAACTTGGGACATTGTGTAACGACTTGATGCCTTGAATTAAAATAAAAAAGCACTGGGGGAACACATAAGTAAATGATTATGATAATGAAAAATATTTATAGAGAAAATTAAACTGTAAAAATAAAATTAAAAAGTGGGTTGGGGGCCTTAATCTAAAAAAATCTGTATTTTTAAGCTTAATAAAATAGAAGACAATAGGGGAAATCAATTTAAAATTAAAATGAAGAAAAAAAACTAAATAACAATTAAAAAAACAAAAAACAAAACAAACAAAAAAAGAATGAAGAAAATAGATGCTGTTGCATGTTCTTCTTTGGACTCCTATAAAACCCCAAGATTTTAACCTGTTTAATTAAAAATGTCAACCTGTGTAATTTCTTTCTCCTTCTTTTTTTAAATTGTTCTTATGTTGACGAGGTTAAAACAAGTAACGTCAATTTTTTGTTCAAGTTTTATGTATCTATTTATTTCGATTTATTTATTTTACAAAGCAAGTACAGCAGTCAAAAAAATATATGTTCATTTTCATTGGGGCAAGTAAGTACAAATACAGGTATCTTTAAAAAAAAAAAAACATCTGATATAAAGTATGAGTATTTGTACTTTGATTTTGGACACCAAGTGTGACATACTCCACCTTTTAAGTAGAAGTAACGCTAATATAATACTGCACTATAGTCTATAAATATATACAGTATTTCTACTGCATATACTGTACTGCGTAAATTTACCATATATGGCCTATGAACATGAACAAAGTATTTGAGCTTTATTGTATTTATTTCATTATTATTTTTGCCCAGACGGGATATAGCAAATCACCAGCATTGTATTTACATTTCGTTTGTATATTTACATTAAAGAGCATTCAATTCGTAGCCTATACAGCAGTTGTGCTGTCCACGACTGTATGAGACTCCAAAATTTAAATGCAAAAATGCATGCATGTTTGAGGACCCCTGCTGTTAGCAATGTGTAAGACAACAAATTGTGCAACTCTTAAATTGTGTTGTGTAAACAAAAGTCCCATTTCGTTGCTGCAATGACAATCTAGGAAATAGCATGTCATTAATTTTCACAAAAACGTTCTGAAGTGGTGAACGCACAGGGAAAAGGCTGGGGAAAAGACGACAAGCTCCGCCTTTTTCCTGAGTTTTCAGTGGTGCTGTGTCTATGGAAACGACGCGAGAAAACATGCCGCAAAATTTTTAATGGGGACGCAGCAAATACAGGATTCCATTAGAAGAAATAAAATAGTCAAACGGTGCAAGGATTGCACGGACAAAAAGGCGCAATATATCAAATGGTAAGTAGATGTTTGACAAACGTTTTCATTTGACATCATGTTTAGTCATCTATTTTAAATAATAATAATAATAATATTAAATTGTTGACAGAAATGTCGGCCAAGCAGAAACATACAAACCATGATCATCTTTTGGAACAACGTTGGAGGAAAGTGCAACAACAGCGACTACACTTACCAATGTACTGTATGTTTTGTTTTCTGCTCTGTAATGAGATCAGCAGCCGAAAGTTAAAGTAAAAATACTTGTATGGATTAAAAAAAAAAAAAAAAAAAAAGTGTATAATAGTTTTGAGTACTGTCATGGGATATGGGATAAAATTCATGCCAGAAAAAGCTCATGGTCACAAAAAAAAAAAAAAAAAAAAAGAAAGAAAGAAAAGAAAATCATAAAAACTCACTTGTAATAAAATTGTTTTGTATAAAACCATTGCGCTCCTATAGAAATATATGCACCACCCCCACCCAAAAAGGGATTGTTGTATGGTCTGTCAATTCTGATAAACTGGCCAAAAAAAATCTATGAACAAAAAATTTAGATATTTTTATTAGTGTCCTGGCATGAGTAAAAAAAAAAAAAAAAAAAAAAAAAAAAAGCTAGTCAAAAGGAAATACATTTGTTTCTTTTTTTAGATACAACTATTTTTCTTTTTAAATCTGTGAAAAAATACATTAGATTAAATTAAATTAAACACTAACATGTTTTTTTAGATAATTTTTCAACAGCACACAAAACAGCTTTTCAGAATATGTTACCATTTATCAAATCAATCAATCAATCAATCAATCAATCAATCAATCAATCAATCAATCAATCAATCAATCAATCAATCAATCAATCAATCAAAATTTTAATACTTTACTTTTTCAGATTGCTGTCTTTTTGGCATCTCAATAGGCAAAGATTGTACAACAAATATTCAGATATTGCAAAAAGTTACAAAATGATACTGTTGGTGACTGTTTTCAAATGAAGAGACTATAAAACTCTTGCCAAATAAATGCAGGAGTAAAGTAGAGATACCTGAAAAATACTGTTAGTAGCAGAAACATGCCGAACATGTAAAAAAAAACTACAAGTATTGAGTCGTTGTTCTGCAAACATTTTGCAGGCCAATTGGCTTTCTGCAAAGTGGCAACTCCATGGCTGTGTCCCAAGCAGTGGACGCCTACAAACAGAACATAGAGAGGGCTAAAGTTGTTCACAGCACATCACCAGAGCCCAACTTCCCTCTATCTGTAAGTCAAATCTCCCTGTCACATTCTTACAATGTACCAGTGTTCACACAACTTTAACAAATTATGAATAAAAATAAATAAAATGGCAATTTATAATGTTGTGGTGTAAAATTTTCATTATAGATGCAAAGTGATGATCGGAAGCAAAGAGTGAGTTTAATTTTAAACTTTGAGGATTAAGAATTTGTTAGGGAAATTTTGATGCCTTTTTTTCTCCATGCCATTCCATTTTTTCCAATTTTTTTTTTTTTCAGATGAATTACATCTTTTTGAAGCAGTGTGTCGAAAGCCGCCCAGTCACTCCATTCCCCCAGGAGTGGATTAACTCCATAAATGGTCAAATCCCTTCTTATCTAAAAGACAACCCAAAGAAAGCTAAACTGCTGAAAGATCTATTCACAGAAGTCAGTGACAACTTCCATGATGTCATTATCAAACATACAGGTACAGTTTTGACATTTATCAGTCTTTGTGGTGTGTGTGCATGCATGTGTGTGTTTGTGTGTATGTGTGCTGTATACCAACACTTGAATGTTTACATTTGATAACACTTCATTTATTCTTTTAAGTGTACATGTTCCTAAAAGATCCAGAACATGAAGAACCTCCCCTGGAAACACAAAAATCTCTTCCACCTGAGTGAGTGTTTTATGTCGGCATACGATTTTTCTTTTATGAGTATAACATGTATATATGTAAGTTTATTTGGCTTGTCTGTAAAATCATCATTTGTTGTAGTATTCATAAATTTTCCCAAGCACGATGTGAAACCTTTGTCAAAAATCGTAACTTGATGGAGGCAAATTTACACATTCTACACCCCACAATGCAAACCCTTTTGGAAATTGGCCACACAACCTTCTCTTCAATGGACTTGATTGATCTTACAGGATATAGGTAAGTAAACTGGCTAGAATAATCCTCAAAAAAGTACGCACCCTTGCTGCTGTCAGAAATGAAAAAATGTGCACAATTTTTTAGGGCTTTCGACAATGTTGATAGTAAAGAGTTGCAGAAAAAACTGGCTTTAAAATGTGAGACAACAGAAGAACAAATCATGAAGACCTGGTTCCCTAAAGTCATCAATTTATTGACAAGTCCAAAAACATTGGGCTCAGTTAAAGAAGATGTACTAGATGCCTTCTATAAATCTGCATGTACACTCATCTCCAATCAGGTGAAGTCTAACCACTGTGGATAATCCAACACACTTTTCTTTTTCTTTTTACAGTTATCATTAGACTTAGGTGTTACGTGTATTCATTATTTACTCAACTGACATAGTAAAACAGAACTGACATAAAAACAAAAACGAATGGAATATAAATTATTCATGAAAGCATAACTTTCATGACAAATTTATATTCCATTTGTTTTTGTTTTTTCCAATTCACAGCTGAAAGCCTTAAATCAGAGGAGTGTGGAGGCATTTGTCTATCCATTTCAAAAGAAAAACCACCACTTTTTACCCAGCTTTCATATGGCTCTTACATTTGATGATGGAAAAATGGGAATAAACCCCACCTTACTGGAACTTGAGGAAGATGTTTTTGAAATTCTCAATACAATAACAAATACACTGCAGGTGGGATCATATGAAATATTTTCTCTTGCCATGTCCACTCCCTCTCCCTGTTTTCGATATGGTAAATGCAGACGCAATTGATATCTTCAATATGATCCACAGAAAGTGCAGACAGTTCAGTCATGGCTAGCAGAATCCACAACTGCATTTGTGGATGCCAAGGCCCCTGATCACACGCTTGCTTGGGCTCATGCCACTGTAAGGGCAACTGTTCGCACAAATCTAGAAGAACCTGCTCGGTACTTTCAAAATTATGGTAATGGCCAAGTTTTCTGAAATGACTTCATCATAAACCCAAATGTGTTGGATGTTTTTCTAACATCCCATTATTTTGTAGTGGAGAACTATGACTGGCTGGTCAATGGAACTGCCCAGACTAGAGTTGAGGCCTTTGTGGAGGAAACCCACTCATTTGCTGAATACATTAAGGTAAGAATGCACAACTTCAGATGTAAGCTGGGTCGCATTTTCTAGTGATTATTGGTGTGTGATCTGACTGTTTTTCAGCAAGTGGAGGAGTTTAGTAGCTTGTCAAGGGAGCTTGAAAAACTCCCATCCAAAGTTCTCTTTCCAATGGTCCAGTTGTATTGTGAGCAGCTGAACCACGGACTGGCTAAAAAAGCCAAAGATTATGCAGAAATACTTATCAGGAACATGAAAACCAAGCACAGTGAACAAAATCTACAGTGAGTCTCATTTTGAAGGTGCACTTGCCTTTGATCTTTTTTTAAATTTTACATTATTTTTCACAACATTTGATGCCATTTTACCAGGTTTTGCGTTGAAAGTGCCTAGAATGTCATTTTCTAAGCCATTTTATGTGATCCTTTTCTGGCTTCTCTGCAAAAATTCTGTTTCTCAATAATATGCAATTGACTGGAGCTAATTTGCATACTCTTTGCTCTGATTAGCCCTTGGTCAAGAAGGAGTGTCGGTTGAGTCGTTCATGGGCCATGGTAATGCATCCGGTGATTTACATATCATGGAGGCAAGGACTACAATCTTCTGAGAACTGACACCAAACTTTGCTATTTCACAATTATACAAAAGTCAAATATTTACTCACTTTACACTCCTGGTTTCAACGGGATTCTGTGTGCGCATGTGCGCAGGGAGCATACGCGGAGTTTAAGGGGGGGAGGCTAGGGAGGCATGCCCATCCCGGTGGCCAAAAAGTGTTATTGCATGTTATTGAATTTCCTATATATGATTTTAAAATTAAGATTTTTCCAGTATAATGTTGTCTATAAAAGTTGTACAGCAATAAAACAAACAACAAAAATGAATGAAATGAACAAAAAAAGTTTTTTCATAATGGGTCAAAATTGTTTTTCGAACAGATCATATGATTAATACTCTAGACGGTCATTTGCTTTGGTTAGCCAAAACCACATGAGGACCGAAAAGGCAAGATGGATATACATTACATAATTTTTTTCAAACCTAAGCTTTCAAAAGCAACAACAACTACCGAGCAGGAACAAAGGATTGAAAATGTGGACCATGAAACGCCAGAGAGCACCGCCAAAATGGTGAGTGGAGTTTCAATTTGCCCCACTAAAGACACTTCAATGGATGAAGGTCTTGGCGAAAATTATAGCTGTCCTAAGCAGTCTGATTTAGAATTCCCCTAAAAAATGATGGGATATAAAAAAAAATGCTCATTTTCAATTTGTTATTATAAATATTCTTGTAAGATAATTGTACTGCTGACACTGCGTTTCGAGTTCATCAAGATTTTGTGCCCCCCCCCAATTCATTATTGTCTTACAAGTGTAGTGAGACAACGAACAGAAGTATGGAGTCACAGGAGTGCCACATTGAATAAGTACAGAAGATGGGGGTGTTAAATGGAATGGCAACTTTTGGTGGTGAACAGAAGTGCCTTTTAGCCGGCTAAACCATGACGAGCATTGCGGAGGGAAAACCATCGCGCGAGAACCATTTGAGGAGGCCCACTTTAGGTGGTGAACAAGCCGGCAAAGGTGCCTCTCAGCCATGTAAACAGAGAGCGTTGCGAGATGGCGCTCGATACCATATCAAGGAACTGACAACCTCCAGACGGCTCAGTGCTCAGCACTCCTGATAATAGTAGGCGTGAAAGATGAATGAAGAGGGCGGGTACTTGCCTAAATGTCTTAAGTGTGATGTAGGACTTCACACAATTTCAAATCCTACCGTCTGCAGGAATATTTACCTTTTTTTTTTTTTTTTTAAAATAAGAATTTAACTAACCAAACACGATTGCAACCAAAAAAAAAACACACTTGGATAACACACTCCAACCAAGGGTAGACTTCCATTTTTACCTATTATATACATGAAACAGTTAAAAACTATTCAAAATTGAGTATAGTGCCTCTTTAAGTGGAAAAGTCTCTTCTTGGTGAGCAGAGCTACATGCAACATGTTTAATTGTTTTGTTTCTTTTGAAAGGATCTGTTCAGAATTTGAAACCATTCAAGAAACAGCTTTACATGTGCCAGAGACTACGGAGGACATGGCCAAAATGATTGACTACATTGAAATAACTAAGACACAGAATATTGCACTTCTTCATGAAAAGATAAAGGTGCAATTGACTGATGACTTTTCCAATGCCTTAAGCATTTTTATTTAATTTAGATCTTCTGATGTTGTTGCTCTTATGATTTCATAGAAATCCCACCAAAGACTGAGCTACCTTCTTGATGTCCACATATTTGAACCTGAGGATCTAGACCTTAATTCAACTGTTTTAACTTGGCCATTGAAAATCCAAGAGGTCTTTGAAATTAGCGACGAGGTAATGCTACTGGCTAATCCAACACGTGTGTTATGAAGGTTCTGTTTGTTTTGAAAAAGATCACAGCAGTCATGTACTATTCAGGTTTTGCAGGAGGCCAAAAGAAAAGGGGAGCAGGAGATGCTTGCTAAGAGAGAAAGGGTCACAGTTCATCTGGCCAAGTTGAAACGAAGGGTTGACGAGTTCCCGCACTGCTCTGAACTTGATATGATGCAGCAGGTACAGGGAACGTTTTAATCAACTATACAGCATTTAACATTTAAAATTAAAAAATAATAATAATAATGTTTTTTTAACAGTACTTGACAGAGGTCCGAACAGTTCAGAACTTTCTTCAGCAGGCTGAAGAAACAATTGTTGACATCCACAAAGACGAGGTGTTTCATCAATGGGAAGCAACAAATTTCCCAGAAGTGGAGGTTATGAGAGACAGTATTGAACAATACCAGAATTTGTTTGGCCTGCTACTAAAATGGCAACGTGCTCAGAGCAGGTAACACATGACTTTAGTAGTATGTTACATTTTGTAACTATTTTTAACCATACCTTCTATCTTCCCTGTGAATAGCTGGATGGATGGTTCTTTTGTGGATCTAGATGGTGATGGAATGGAGGCAAAAATAGATGAATTCTTCAGGGAGATCTTCAAAATGTTGAAATACTTCCAGCAAAAAACAGGCACGAATAAAAAGGAAGCTCAAAAGATAACTGCAATGTCCAGACGACGACACAGAGATAATGATATAAACGACGAAGAGGGTCCTTCAAAATTGTGTTCTACTGTACTCGAGCAAGTCAAAGAGTTCAAGGTTAACAATTATTTTTAAAAAATAATAATTAATAGTTTTTTGGTCTTACTTTCAAACTTTGTATTATTATCTAGGAGTACGTCCCTTTAGTCTCTGTACTGTGCAATCCGGGCATCAGAGGTCGCCACTGGGAGCAGATGTCGCAAATTGTTGGGTATGAGCTCACTCCTGATGCTGGAACAACGCTACGCAAAGTCCTCAAGCAAAACTTAACTCCTTACCTGGAAGAATTTGCATCAATCAGTGCCGCTGCTAGTAAAGCAAGTATTCTCTTACAGAAGTTTTATGTTACTGAGGAAAAACAAGTCTTTGTTTTCACCTTGCAGGAGTTCTCGATGGAAAAAGCACTGAAAAACATGGTTACTGTTTGGGATGGTATTTCTCTCAACCATCAGCCATACAGAGACACTGGTGTGTCCATTCTGACTGCTTTGGATGAAATTCAGGCCTTGCTAGATGACCAGATTGTGAAAACGCAGACCATGAGAAGCTCACCATTCATCAAGCCCCTTGAAAAAGAGATAAAGGTTATATAATCCATATGATAGAGAGATATAAAATCAGAACTATTATTTATGGCTTTCACAAAGCTGCTCTGTGATTTAGATTTGGGAGGAAAATCTTATTCGTATCCAAGAGACCATTGATGAGTGGTTGAAGGTGCAGGGTCAGTGGCTGTATCTTGAGCCCATATTCTGTTCTGCTGACATCATGCAGCAGATCCCAGAAGAAGCACAACTCTTCCAAATTGTTGACAAAAACTGGAAAGAGGTCATGGAGCATTGTGTTAAGGACTCAAAGGTAACACCCAAAATCATTTCTGCTAACAATGTAGCCTGTCAAATACCTTTTGTGTGTTCATGTGTGTTGTGTGTCAAGCATGACAATTTCATACTCTTTATTTGTACCAGCTTCTAGAGGCAACCTCCATGCCCGGTCTACTTGAGAAACTACAAGAGTCTAACTGCCACCTTGACACCATCATGAAAGGACTAAATGACTATTTGGAGAAAAAGCGACTCTTTTTTCCAAGGTAAACAAAAAAAAATATTTCTCTATCAATTGTTCAATTTTTATGAATCCATAATGTTGTTGATAATTATGAAATGTTTGCTTGTCATTCAGGTTTTTCTTTTTGTCCAACGATGAAATGCTGGAAATTCTTTCAGAGACCAAAGATCCTCTGCGTGTACAGCCCCATCTAAGGAAGTGCTTTGAGGGTATTGCTAAACTGGACTTCCTACCAAACCTCGACATTCAGGTAGCCATTTACACAGTGTACATGGAAGAAGTGTAATTGGTTCAGAGACTTTCCTCAGACTGACAGCCCCCCCTCCCCCACAGGCCATGTACAGCAGTGAAGGGGAGCGTATTGCCCTGATTCAACTCATCTCCACAGCTGAGGCTAAGGGAGCTGTGGAAAAGTGGCTGGTAAAAGTGGAAGACCTGATGATTCGTAGCATCCGAGATGTAGTGGATCGCTCCAGAACGGTGAGAATAACTAAAAATAAATCTCAACTAAGGGATAAATATTTCTACTACCGTAATTTTCGGACTATAAGCCGCTACTTTTTTCCTTCACTTTGAATCCTGCGGCTTATAGTCCAATGCGGCTTATTTCTTGATTTATTTGGGTTAATAGGTAACACTTTATTTGACAGCGACATCATAAGACCATCATCATTGTGACATGACACTATCATGGCCTTACCTAATCCTAATGACAGATGTCATTAGGTGTCATTCGGCAAATTATGTCACTAACTCATTTTATGTCCAGTTCGGTTATTTTCCATCCATTCAAAAGTGAGCTAAGTTGCCGGATAACACTAAATGACATCTGTTATAAGCATTCATTAATGCTCATGACAGTGTAATGTCATAATAATTATTGTCTAATGACAGTCCTATGGTGCCACTGTCAAATAAAGTGATACCAAATACCATAACTAGTAATCAATGAAACAACTGGAATAGTAACTGAATAAATAATTAGCACAGAATATGAATTTTGATTATTATTTATATCATTAGCACTGCAATGCATGCTAGGAGGCATGTTGGACAACATCAGTGTTGACAGCAGGTGGCATCAGAGGTTGACTGTCTTCCCCAAGGGAGCAATAATGACCAAATTAAGCTTCTTGAAGCAATGAAGCTTCGCATCCAATTGGTTCAAAGCTTCCTGGTGGTTCATTTGGTCTTATGACAGTTTTATGATGCCGTTGTCAAATAATGTGTTACCGGTTAATATCTTTTGGTGTAAATATCCCATAATACAGTGAGGACAGCTGCGGCTTATAGTCCGGTGCGGCTTATAGTGAGAAAATTATGGTATATTGGAATCAAATGGAGTGAATGCATGATACATACAAGTTAGATTAAGTGCAATGATCGTGTCAACAGGCCTATGCTGAAACCCCACGGAACCAGTGGGTAAAGGAATGGCCCGGTCAGGTGGTGATATGTACCTCACAAATGTTCTGGACCTCGGAGGTACATGAAGCCATTAGAGGAGGAGCTGAAGTAAGTAAAGTACTTTTAATACCCAGAAAAGATGTTGCAGATTAATTTGTGCTTTGTGTTAAATTAGGGTGAGCACCCGTCCGGTTTTAGGACGGACACTCAGCCTTTTCAGTGATGTGTCCGGCGTCTGGCACAAATCATCAGCCAGTCATTAGTCAAAAGTAGTAACAGTCATTAGCTTTTAAAGATAATGGTCGGCGGTTCAATTTATGTGACGCAAATGAGACCCACGGTTGTCACAACTGGTCTGTGATTAGCCATGAGTGGCTTCAGTTAAAAACGTCTTTTATCATTGGTTGAATAAAATGTGTGGCTATCTGACGACATCATTTCCTCGCCGAGATTTTACAACAGTGTTAGCAAACATGCTAAAAAGGCTAACACAATTTCCTCGCCGAAACAGTCGAGACTGGATTCACGGTTTCTGCACGCTTTGCCAGTGTGATGTGGACGTTTGTAGTAGGGCCAAACCAGCCGTAGAACGTCACGCGGAAAGCGCGAAACATAAAAAAATAAGACGAACAGCAGGTGTGTCGACATTGAAATTTTTTTTTGAGAACCATCATTGCCTCTGGATAACAAAATAACTGCAGCTAAACTGTGTAAAGTTGTTCCTCTTATAAAGGGTTCACTTCTTTTGAGCAGTTCAATGCTCACATTGTTTTTACGGGAAAAAATATTGTGCTCAGTGGTAGGAGTAGTTGTCCCCCAACCCAGAGGTTGTTGGTCCGATTCTCCGTCCTGATTAACGTGTCTAAGTATCCTTGAGCAAGATACTGAACCCCACGTTGCTCCTGGAGCTGTGCAGTGTTGTCACAGATTACTTAAAAAAGGTAATTTATTACTGATTACTAATTACACCTCAAAAAAGTAATCTAGTTGCTTTACTGATTACTTTATTACCAAAGTAACTAAGTTAGTTTAAAAGTAACTTTTCCTAATTTTTCTCCTTTTGCTGCCTCAACATAAAAATAACAGAATGTCATCGCTTGTAGTTGAGTTTTTCACATAAGGCTTAATCTTTGAGTTAACGGGGGTTTAATTAGTCGATGGGTTGATTTCAACCACCATTGACTCGCCCTAGCTTAGCCCTTCCGGAGCCTTAAAATTAACAAATAACTGACAAACTGCACGAAATTTGTTTAAATCAACTCCAACGACTAATTAAACCCTTGCTAACTCCAAGATTAAGCCTAATGTAAAAAAAAATCTGAACTTCCCCTTTGAAATAAAGACCTAGCCCTTAAAATGTTGTCAATAAAAGTTGTAAAGCAACAAAACAAACAACAAAAATTTATGAAATGAACAAAAATCCTACAACGTAAAGTTTTCATAATGGGTCAAAATCATTTTTTAAACAGATCATGTGACTAGCACCTTGGAGACTATCCTTTGCGTTGCTTAGCCAAAACTACACTAGAGGAGGCAAGATGGATATTTAGAATTTCTTTAAACCTAAGCTTTCAAACGCTACCAACAACAACTTGAACAGTTGATTGAACACCAACGGTGTCAAGATGTGTATACAGTATTGGCCAAAAGTTTGGAGACACCTCAAAGGTGGATACTTTGAAGAATGTAGAATACAAAACCTGTTTTCAGTTATTTCACTTTTTTTTTTTGCCATTCCACATGTTTGTTCATAGTTTTGATGTCTTAAGTGAGAATTTACAAGAGTAGTGAAAATATATAAAACGCAAAAATGATAAAGTGTGTCCCAACTTTTCACTTTTGTTTCAGCGTCTTCAACATGCTTTTCCCCCAGTCCCACAAATGTAAAACTCCGCCTATAATTACAAACTTTAACTGTAAAATGTACATAATTACACATATTATAAAGGCTGGTTACAAACTTAGTTTAGAATTTTTTCGCGTTGTGCTGTAATTCCAAGTGCTTCCTTGTTGAATTAGATGTCGAGTTTTTAGCGGTCGACAGTCTTTCTGAGCCAGCGCAGAGTTTGCAACGCGCGGATATATTTTTGTCATTTTTACTGGACGGATATGTGAAGTAATGGCTGTATCTCCAGTGAGCAAATGCAGCCGTTTGCTGTATCTCTCCGGCTCCTTTACTGTTGGCATCCTGATAGGTAGCCAGACTACGTTGTTGAGCGCCGTGGCAGACGGCACACAGCATGGTAATACACATCACCCGTTTTTTTCCGATGAGAAAACGTGAGATGTGATGTCACTCCCAAACTCAAGAACAATACATCTATTCAAATGCTCTTCGTACATGACTAAAGTATTCTTCACTCTACATACAGTATGAGGCAACAACAAAATAGTAAAGCACAGACACTGGGGAAACTAACTTTAATCAGATTACTGGCTTGGAAAAATGAACGCGTTAGATTGCTCGTTACTGAAAGAAAGAAATTACAGTAACAACACTGACAACACTGGTGCTATGTCACCAGTAGGTGAATGGCGATGTAGTGTAAAGCGCTTTGAGGGCCTAGAAAGGTGGAAAAGCGTTATACAAGTATAACACCATTTACCATTAAAGCTACCACAAGAAGACACAATGCTCAAAAGTTACCAGTGGAAAACACATGCCAAATATATTTTGAGGCAATGGAAAGGTAAAAAAAGACTCAATTAAAACAAAAAATAATAACTACTCGCTGATTTTAACTGATGTGCGCATGCGTGTGCAAGCGCACTGTGGATTAGTAGTATGTTTAGCCGTGTAGCATATTTTGGCAGAACACCGTTTCAAAATACAATTTGTTCTTGGGCACGTTGTAATTTCAAAACACAGTACTGTAAACTAAATAGATTGTCAAAAAAGGTTTGACCTTTAATTGATGTTTTTGACTATTTAGTTACACAAATATGATCTATAAACAGTGCAAAACTTTATTGTTGATGAAAATACGCTGCAGGTCTAATGTTTTTAAAATAAAAAAAAATAAAAAAAATTATTACTAATATTTTAAATATGCCGTCCATTCATTTTGACCTTATGGAAGTGGTCACCCTATGTGTAATGAAAATGATATTCAGCTTTATAAACCATGAACAATTGGTCTGACTTTCTTTATCGACAACTTTGAGATAATAAAACATCCCGTAATGTATTTTACTACAGGGTGTGAAAAATTGTCTCCATCAACTCCAAAAACAGCTCAGTGACATTGTAGGCTTGGTGAGAGGGAAATTACCCAAACAAACACGGATCACTTTGGGAGCACTGGTGACAATTGATGTCCATGCCAGGGATGTGGTTTTGGAGCTCATTGACCACGGTACCTCATGGCACAAAGCACTACATTCACTCTGCTATTAAACCACAATCACGTACTCTGTGGAATGAAAATGCACGTGCATTTACTGCAGAGGTTTCTTTTTTTCTTTCTTTTTTTCCAGGTGTAGTAAATGAAAATGATTTCCGATGGCTAGCCCAGCTTCGCTATTACTGGAGCAACGGTGATGTTCGAGTTCACATCATGAACTGTGATGTTCGGTATGCTTATGAGTATTTGGGCAACTCTCCTCGGCTGGTCATTACCCCACTGACTGACAGATGCTACAGAACTCTGGTATAAATGAAAAAGTGTTCAGGTCTTCAGTTTACATTCGTACACTTGTTTTAATTTCAGGCTGAAACTCTCCTGGATGTGTTTGCAGATTGGCGCTTTCTTTCTAAATTTGGGTGGTGCTCCTGAGGGCCCAGCTGGAACTGGAAAGACAGAAACCACTAAGGATCTCGCCAAAGCTTTAGCTGTGCAATGTGTGGTCTTCAACTGTTCTGATGGGCTGGATTACCTTGCTATGGGAAAAGTAACCTTCAACATGAAAGATACAACCTATTATGATTTCAGATTGCAACAGTTCTTTTTATGTTGTACGTTTTCTTAGTTTTTCAAAGGTTTGGCTTCATCTGGAGCTTGGGCTTGTTTCGACGAATTCAACCGCATTGAACTTGAGGTCTTGTCTGTTGTGGCCCAGCAAGTCCTCTGCATCCAGAGGGCTATTGAAATGAAATTGGAGTACTTTGACTTTGAAGGAACCATGCTTAAACTCAACCCTAACTGTTTTGTTTCAATCACAATGAATCCCGGTTATGCTGGGCGCTCTGAACTCCCTGACAACCTCAAGGTCTTCTTACTTATTTATCTCCATATTGTGTACTGTACAGTGGGGCAAATAAGTATTTAGTCAGCCACTAATTGTGCAAGTTCTCCCACTTGAAAATATTAAAGAGGTCTGTAATTGTCAACATGGGTAAACCTCAACCATGAAAGACAGAATGTGGGAAAAAAAACAGAAAATTACAGTGGAAAATAAGTATTTGGTCAATACCAAAAGTTCATCTCAATACTTTGTTATATGCCCTTTGTTGGCAATAACGTAGGCCAAACGTTTTCTGTAACTCTTCACAAGCTTTTCACACACTGTTGCTGGTATTTTGGCCCATTCCTCCATGCAGATCTCCTCTAGAGCAGTGATGGTTTGGGGCTGTCGTTGGGCAACACGGACTTTCAACTCCCTCCGCAGATTTTCTATGGGGTTGAGATCTGGAGAATGGCCAGGCCACTCCAGGACCTTGAAATGCTTCTTACGAAGCCACTCCTTTGTTGCCCTGGCTGTGTGTTTGGGATCGTTGTCATGCTGAAAGACCCAGCCACGTCTCATCTTCAATGCCCTTGCTGATGGAAGGAGATTTTCACTCAAAATCTCTTGATACATGGCCCCATTCATTCTTTCCTTTACACAGATCAGTCGTCCTGGTCCCTTTGCAGAAAAAACAGCCCCAAAGCGTGATGTTTCCACCCCCATGCTTCACAGTGGGTATGGTGTTCTTCGGATGCAATTCAAAATTCTTTCTCCTACAAACACGAGAACCTGCGTTTCTTCCAAAAAGTTCTATTTTGGTTTCATCTGACATAACAAATTCTTCCAGTCCTCTTCTGGATCATCCAAATGCTCTCTAGCGAACCGCAGACGGGCCTGGATGTGTACTTTCTTCAGCAGGGGGACATGTCTGGCAGTGCAAGATTTGAGTCCCTGGCGGCGCATTGTGTTACTGATAGTAGCCTTTGTTACTGTGGTCCCAGCTCTCTGTAGGTCACTCACTAGGTCCACGCGTGTTGTACTGGGATTTTTGCTCACCGATCTTGTTATCATTTTGACGCCACGGGGGGAGATCTTGCACGGAGCCCCAGATCGAGGGAGATTATCAGTGGTCTTGTATGTCTTCCATTTTCTATTAATTGCTCCCAAAGTTGATTTCTTTACACCAAGCGTTTTACCTATTGCAGATTCAGTCTTCCCAGCCTGGTGCAGGTCTACAATTTTGTCTCTGGTGTCCTTCGACAGCTCTTTGGTCATGGCCATAGTGGATTTTGGAGTGTGACTGACTGAGCTTGTGGACAGGTGTCTTTTATACCGATAATAAGTTAAAACAGGTGCCATTAATACAGGTAACGAGTGGGGCCTCGTTAGACCTCGTGAGAAGAAGTTAGACCTCCTTGACAGTCAGAAATCTTGCTTGTTTGTAGGTGACCAAATACTTATTTTCCACTGTAATTTGGAAATAAATTCTTTAAAAATCAAACAATGTGATTTTCTGTTTTTTTTCCCCCATCTTCTGTCTCTCATGGTTGAGGTTTACCCATGTTGACAATTACAGGCCTCTCTAATCTTTTCAAGTAGGAGAACTTGCACAATTGGCGGGCTTTTTGTAACAATGACAATAAATATTCTGAATCTGACTAAATACTTATTTGCCCCACTGTATATGCAGTGTGCATTTGGCATTACTAACAAGAATGGGAAATTGTTCAGCATTATATGATGATCTTTTTTTTTCTTAATTTAGAAGTGTCTTTCCGCGTTCCTCAGGTGTTGTTTCGAACAGTGACCATGATGGTGCCCAATTATGCACTGATTGCAGAGATATCTCTCTATTCTTGTGGATTCCTAAATGCCAAGCCTCTGTCAGTCAAGATTGCAATGACTTACAGGCTCTGCTCTGAGCAGCTTTCCTCCCAGTTCCATTACGATTATGGCATGAGGGCTGTCAAAGCCGTTCTTGTGGCTGCAGGAAACCTCAAGCTCAAGTATCCCGATCAGAATGAGGACGTACTGGTATTTGTGCTGAGCTTTGTTCAACTGTTTTTTTTTTCTCTAAACGTCTTTGGTCTGTTTATTGATGAATGTTTTTTGTGTCAATGTTTAGCTTTTGAGGTCGATAAAAGATGTTAACGAGCCTAAGTTTCTTTCGCATGATATTCCACTGTTCAATGGAATCACCAGTGATTTGTTCCCTGGTATCTCCCTTCCTGAGGCTGACTATAAGGTAAAATGTGCCAATATCATATTTTTGGTTTTACCCATTGAAGATTCATTTCTGGCATACAACGTTTTTGTCATAAACTGCATAGTAGTTTGATCATGTCTTCTGCAGCTGTTTTTGGAAGTTGCTGAAAAGTGTTGTAAAAAGCACAATTTACAGACAACAAAGATCTTCATGGAGAAGATAATCCAGACATATGAGATGATGACTGTTCGGCATGGGTATACTTTTGAATTTATTTATTCATTTTTAGGAGTCGAGGTGATGCCATTTTTGTCTTGAGAAAGTATTCTTTACACTCAACTTAGATAAACGCAACATCGCTATTTACAACCTTTCTAATGTAGGTTCATGTTAGTGGGAGAGTCATTTGCAGGAAAAACAAAAGTGCTGCATGTTCTCGCTGACACACTGATTCTGATGAACGAGAAAGGGTATGGAGAGGAAGAAAAGGTCATCTTCAAGACATTAAACCCAAAGTCTATTACCATGGGACAGCTCTTTGGGCAGTTTGATTTTGTTTCTCATGAGGTTGGTCTACCCCTCGGATATGTATTGAATCCACATTTTATTCATGTCATTCACATTGTCGGCTGATCTTTTTCCCTTGTAGTGGACCGATGGGATTGTGGCCAATACATTTCGGGACTATGCATCATCTGTAACACTGGACCGTAAATGGGTGGTGTTTGATGGCCCAATAGATACACTGTGGATTGAAAGTATGAACACTGTGCTGGATGACAACAAAAAGGTCTATGTTTAACAAACATTACTTGTATTGTGGCACTAATTCATTTCACTTATTACTCGCAACTATTTTATACCCACACAACAGTTATGTCTCATGAGTGGAGAAATTATCCAGATGTCCAATCAGATGAGTCTAATTTTTGAAGCGATGGATTTGTCACAGGCCTCTGTAAGTTTGGAGTTACTGAATAACTTCTGAAAATGCACAACTATAATCTAATATTGTAACAACTACTATTAAGTACTATTCAATGAGAATGAGCACTCAATGTCAAGCAAGATGTAGTAACATTAAGTTCTAAAAATGCATCTCACCATTGGCAGCCTGCAACAGTCAGTCGATGTGGTATGATTTACATGGAACCTTCTCAATTGGGCTGGGAGCCTTTGGTGATTTCCTGGATGAACACACTTCCTGATGTTCTGAAGAGTCCTGAGCATAACTATCTGCTGCAAGAACTCTTTTACTGGCTGCTTCCACCTTCCTTCGGGATAGTGCGTAAACACTGCAGAGTGAGTACCAGACCCTTTAGTTTTTGAGATGGAAAAAGTATACACTGACTGAAAGCAATCACATGCAAAAATGATTTTTTTCACACTATTACTTTTCCTAACAGGAAGTTGTCCCCACAACCAACTGGAATACATCTGTGTCCTTATGTAGACTGTTTGAAATGCTGCTTACTGAACCGCTGAAGACAGAGAAAAATGATAAAACGATTCGCACCTGGATTATGGTATGAATATTTGTCTGTCATATTATTATTTACAACCTTGCACTTTCACAACACACATTATCTTTGTATTTATTATTATCGCAGGCAGCTTTTTCCTTTTCCCTAGTGTGGTCTGTGGGTGGCAGCTGTGATTCAAAAAGCAGAGAGAAGTTTAGTGAGTTCATCAGGGATATAGTGTCTGGAAAAATACCATATCATCCAGTTCCAGATGTTGTGGGCAAATGGGAGTGCCCAGTAGATGAAAAAGGCCTGGTGTATGACTATTTCTACAAGGTACCACTGAATTACATTAGTCAGAAACTTTTGTCTTTGAAATCATTCCTTTATAATCACCGAATGTGGCATTCTGTTCAGTTTGAAGGAAAGGGCAAGTGGATTCACTGGAATGATGCCATCAAAAGTGTCAGCTTAGGAGACAAAAACACCATGGTGCAGGACATCATTGTGCCTACCATCGACTCTGTTCGATACACCTACCTAATGCACATTTGTATCAGCTATGGAGTGTAAGTGTTCTAGTTCCATCTCTTGTATAATAAAAGTAGGAGTTTTTTCCAACTGTTAGTTTTCAATCTCTCGGTGTTTAGGCCTTTGCTGTTGTCTGGCCCTACTGGCACTGGAAAGTCAGTTTATGTGAAGCAGAAGTTGATGAACGGTCTGGACAAGGAACTCTTTTTACCCCTCTTAGTCAATTTTTCAGCCCGCACCACTGCCAACCAAACCCAGGTCAAGTTTAACTACTGATATCAACGTTCTTGCATCTTTGAAGGTTCTCATTCTTCACATTGTGTCCTCCAGAACATTATCATGGCAAAATTAGACAAGAGACGGAAAGGTATATTTGGTCCCCCCATTGGAAAGAAATACCTCATATTTGTAGATGATGTGAATATGCCAGCGCTGGAGCAATTTGGAGCTCAGCCTCCCGTGGAGCTTCTTCGACAGTTTATGGATCACAAAAAGTGGTATGCAACGCAACATTACCATCTCAACACTTAACAAAGATATACATTGAATGAAAGAAAATCCCATATTATGGCAGGTATGACCTGAAAGATACATCTGGCATCAAATTAGTTGACATCCAGATTATTACAGCCATGGGTCCTCCTGGTGGGGGGAGGAATGCGGTGACATCTCGTTTTCTGCGCCACTTCAATATTTTTAGCATAAATTCTTTCAGTGATGAGACAATGGTTCGGATCTTCTCCAGCATGGTGGCATTCTACCTCAAGAACAATGACTTTCCGCCAGAATATTTTACAGTTGGCACTCAAACTGTGACAGCAACAATGGAAGTGGGTATACTTACATTATTCCAAACAAATCCTTGTCTTTTAAATTAAAAAAAAAAAAAAAAAAAAAAAAAACTTTCCAAATGGCTTCTCTTAGGTCTACAAGCAAGCAGTGGAAAACTTGCTTCCGACACCAGCCAAGTCTCACTACACTTTTAATTTGCGGGATTTCTCACGTGTTATACAAGGGTGTCTGCTTGTGAAAAGCAAATCTCTGGAGAACAAACACACCATGATACGTCTGTTTGTCCACGAGGTTTTCCGTGTCTTTTACGACCGCTTGGTGGATGACCTGGATCGAGCATGGTTTTATCAGCTGATGACCAAGATCCTCAAAGATCACTTCAATGAAGCATTCAACCAGGTGTTTGATCACCTAAAACAAGGCAGTAAAGTATGTTGATTTTTGTTTTTGCTGTCTTGATTTTGTATTATTTTAATGTCAGACGTTAGAATTGCTCAGGCCTGTCCTCAGTCATGCTGGCAGAGATGAATAAAACAAAAACAAAGAAACAAGTTGAATGTCTGTAAAAATGAAACCGAAGACTGAATGCAATTTATATTTGTATTTCATGTCAGTTGGTCGAGCAAGACATGCAGAATCTACTTTTTGGAGACTACATGAACCCTGACTTCGAGGCAGATGAACGCTTGTATGCAGAGGTGCCTTCTGTAGAAAGCTTTGCTGAGGTGGTAGAGGCATGTCTTGTTGAATACAATCAGATGACCAAGAACCACATGAATCTTGTCATTTTCCGGTAAATAACAATTGTAATCCTTTCAAAGGGGAGTGTTAAGCCCAACAATTAAACAGCAATAAAATTATAAAGTAACTTTGTACATTTGCTTTTGTATGTTCAGCGTTCTTGACAAAACGTATTTTTGATAAATGCACAACCAAATGGTGTTGACTCAGCAAACTCAATTGAAATTCTGTTTTTGCAGCTATGTCTTGGAGCACCTGTCCCGTATAAGCCGTGTGTTGAAGCAGCCAGGAGGAAATGCCTTGCTAGTAGGAGTAGGAGGAAGTGGGCGCCAATCCACCACTCGTTTGGCTACGTTCATCGCTAAGATGAAACTGTTCCAACCTGAAATCTCCAAAAACTACAGCATGATTGAGTGGAGAGATGACCTTAAGGTCAGTGATGTGTTCGTCATCTCCATTTATGCATACACTACAAGTGGGTGTTTGCGTTTGACTTTAACTCATCCGTTACAGAAGCTTCTCAAGGATGCAGGAGTGAAAGGTCAAAAAATTGTTTTTTTGCTGACTGATGCTCAGATCAAGGATGAGGCTTTTCTAGAAGATATAAACAGTTTCCTAAACACAGGAGAGGTACCTAATCTGTTTGCTACTGATGAGAAACAAGATATCATTGAGGTAGGTACATAAGTGAAAGTCCTTTCAACATTTTTGCTCCGAATTTATGTAGTTATTGAGAGCTAGTTCTTCTCATCTCCATTTGCCTGATTAATTAATTGATACAGCAACAAGTGGATAATGTTTACCATCTACACACCTACATTTGTTTGGTGTTAATAATCTAATTCCTTTCCCATTTCCAGTCAATATGTCCTATCGCCCAAGCGAAGAATAAAAGTCTAGAGTTGAGCCCTTTGTCTCTGTTTGCCTATTTCCTGGCACGCTGCAAGGAGAACCTTCACATTGTTGTGGCTTTTAGTCCTATCGGGGAATCCTTCCGTACTCGCCTGCGCCAGTTTCCATCTCTAATTAACTGTTGTACCATTAACTGGTTTCAGGTACGAAATATTCATGATCAGCTGAAGTGTTGAAAATGGCATTTATTTGTTGGCAAATGGATTCAATTTTTTACATGCGCACTCTGACAGCCCTGGCCAGAGGAGGCTCTTGAGCGGGTAGCAAACTCTTTCTTAAAGCCACTGGAGTTAAAAGAAGATGAGAGGAAGGAGGTCATACTTATTTGCAAAACATTTCACACCTCTGCTTGTCAGCTTTCAGATAGGTATGACTTAACCATGAGGATTACAAGAAAAAAAAATAAAAAATTATATATATATATATATATATATATATATATATATATATATATATATATATATATATATATATATATATATATGAAATCAATAGAGAATTTAAAACAAGAGAAAATATCTCCAGTAGTAGTAGTACATACATTATAGAAGCAACTGGCTTGAACTTTTCTTTTGCAGATTCTTCTCTGAGCTTGGTCGTCATAATTATGTGACGCCCACATCCTATCTAGAGCTCATGTCAGCTTTCAGTGATCTCCTCACGATGAAAAGAGATGCCGTGATGAAGGCAAAGAAAAGATACACTAGCGGTTTGGAAAAACTTGCCTTTGCTGAGTCTGAGGTCAGTCTTTTCTTCTCTATCTCAGTATGTAATGGTTTCAAACATTTTGTTTTCTAACTTTTTCCTTCTGGAGGTTGGTGAGATGAAACTGGAACTGGTCAAATTACAGCCCAAACTGGAAGTGGCACAGATGGAAAATGATAAAATGATGGCGGTAAAGAAATGAAGTAGTATCAACGGAATCTCATAAGAATCTAAAAATGCGTGCAAATTTGACTCTGATGACCTCTAGGTGATCGCCGTGGAGTCTGTGGAGGTGGAAGCTAAAAGTAAACTAGTTCGTGTTGAGGAGGAGGCCACGGCTGTTCAAGCTACTAAAGCGCAAGCTCTCAAGGATGAGTGTGATAGTGAACTGGCTGAGGCCATACCAGCCCTAGAGGAGGCAATTGCAGCTTTAAACACCTTGAAGGTGGGAATTCTCCAAACAGCTAACTTTTCCCTTGCATGTGGCCTCCCTCTTTGATCTTTAGTTACCTTTTTGATTGCAGCCTGCTGACGTCACTGTTGTGAAGTCCATGAAAAACCCTCCTGCTGGAGTTAAGTTGGTGATGTCAGCCATATGTGTAATGAAGGGAATGCCTCCAGACAAGGTGGCAGATCCCAGTGGTTCTGGAAAAAAGGTGTGGAAAAACAACAACAACAACTGTCAAAAGCTGTTGTTTTATCATTACTTTTATTATTAATTGCCTAGGTTTTGGACTACTGGGGTCCAAGCAAGAAGCTACTTGGTGACATGAACTTTTTAAAGGATCTAAAAGAATATGATAAGGATAATATTCCAGTAAGTTTCAATAAATGATCACTTCTCAAAGAATTATGAAGCTAACGTCATCTTTTGCTTCTCTTTATTACAGGAGGACTCAATGCTAAAAATCCGTACTATCTACATGAACAATCCTGACTTCAACCCTGCTAAAGTGGCAAAAGCCTCCTCGGCAGCAGAGGGCCTGTGCAAGTGGATCAAAGCAATGGAGTCCTATGACAGAGTGGTTAAGGTGTGACTTTGCTTCTTTTGCTCCCCAAAAATTCAGTGCAATATTCTCTCAGGTGGACTAACATCAATGCATTTAGATTGTGGCACCCAAAAAGGCGAAACAAATTGAAGCTCAGACAACCCTAGCATCGGCGATGGCTGAGTTATCAGAAAAGAGAGCCCAACTAAAAGAGGTTGAGGACCGTTTAGCTGACCTGAAGAGAACATCAGAGGAAAAAAGAGAGGAAAAAGTCAAACTTGAAACCCAAAGGGATTTGTGTCAACAGAAGTTACAGAGAGCTGAAAAACTCATTGGTGGTCTGGGTGGGGAGAAAACTAGGTGATAAATAATTTGATACTGGATTTTGCAATAAGAAGAATTGCCTCATTGCAATATGTCAATAAAAATAAACAACTTTTCCCAGATGGTCGAAGGCTGCTGATGATCTGCAAAACACATATGACAACCTCACTGGAGATGTCCTTATTTCTGCTGGTGTCATTGCCTACCTGGGTGCTTTCACTTCCAGCTTCAGACAGAATTGCACCAGTCGTTGGATCAAATTGTGTCAAGTAAATATTTGGAGTCCTTTAATGAAAAAGACATTTGTCTTTTATCTGTGACATAAAGAATGTGAACATATGATCTCGTCAACATTATTTTATCTCTGTAGTCAAGGAGCATCCCATCGTCGGATGATTTCGCTCTCAGTAAGACCTTGGGAGATCCTATTAAGATTAGAGCATGGAACATTGCTGGCCTCCCCACTGACTCATTCTCGATTGACAACGGTGTCATTACCTTTAAATCACGTCGCTGGTGAGAAGCTTTCTACCGGCAATTGTAACACCGGTGTTGCTTTGCTGAGCACTTCTACCTTTAGTCACAAAGCCAGTCTGAAAGAATAGTATAAATATCCTATCCCTCACATTCTGGCGATCTGTATTAAATTTTAAAAGTACTCTGTCCCTAGATTGACCTCATTTATCCCTGCTCATATAGGCCCCTGATGATTGATCCCCAGGGACAGGCAAACAAATGGGTGAAGAATTCAGAGAAAGACAACAATTTGCACATTATCAAATTAACCGATGATGATTATATGAGAACCGTAGAAAACTGTATACAATTTGGAAGCCCAGTACTACTTGAAAATGTAGGAGAAGAATTGGACCCCTCACTGGAGCCTCTACTCCTGAAACAAACCTTCAAACAAGGTGCCAGTAATGGGGCAAGTCTGCAAAAAGGGTATATGAGTTTCTAACCTTGATGTGAAAATGATAATTGCAGCTTTGTTTTTTTTTTCGTTTAGGTGGTGTGGAATGTATAAAACTAGGGGAGAGTGTGATTGAGTACTCCTCTGAATTCCGCTTCTACATCACCACCAAGTTGAGGAATCCGCATTATTTACCAGAGCTGGCCACCAAAGTGTCTGTGCTGAATTTCATGATCACTCCTGAGGGCTTGGAGGACCAGCTGTTGGGAATTGTAGTTGCCAAGGAAAGGTGCTACTACTGTACACAAAATTGTATTGATCCTTCAGTTAGAGCTTTGGTCTCTTCATTTTATTCTATTACTCTATTCTACTTCTGGTTTGTAGGCCAGAGCTCGAAGAGGAAAGAAATGCACTCATCTTACAGTCAGCTGCAAACAACAGGCAACTAAAGGAAACTGAGGACAAGATCCTTGAGACACTTTCTTCCTCAGAGGGAAATATTTTGGAAGATGAGAGTGCAATTCAGGTCTTGGACTCTGCAAAGATCATGTCCAATGAGATTACAAAGAAACAAAAGGCATGTATTGTGTTTTAAGATGTGCAGTCTGGATTGCTGATATAATGGACTTATTCTTTGACAGCATTGTATTAATAAATTCTACAGATTGCAGAGGAGACTGAGATTATGATAGCCGAGTCGAGGGAGTGTTACAGATCGATTGCCAAACACTCCTCTGTCCTGTTCTTTACTATTGCCGATCTAACCAACATTGACCCAATGTATCAGTACTCTCTGAGCTGGTTTGTCAACCTCTACATAAACTCTATTCAAGACAGGTGAGTGATGCACACGTTAACTCTGTTAGGAACATCCTTTGATCAGATGACGGCATTCATGAGCCTGTCCAATGCTGACATTACATGATGCTTATATACTGGGGTAACATAAATTGTTATATACGTGACGTATCATAATTACTTTTGGGTGTTTGATGTTGGTGTTTGTTGGTTTTGAACATTAACACATGAATACTATTTGAACTCGAGGAATATTATGTGTTTAATTCTTAAGTTGTGTTAAGTTTGAAGAAGCCAAATGTACAATCGTTTTTTAACCAAATACATGAAAACAAGCAACACTGAACTGGGGTGTATCGTACTGAGAAGTCTCTCCTGTCTTTGATTAGTAAAAAATCCAAAATCCTGGAAAAGAGGGTCATGTACCTGGTTGATCACTTCACCTATAATTTGTTTTGCAATATCTGTCGCTCCCTATTTGAGAAAGATAAACTTCTATTCTCCTTCATCCTCTGCTGCAATCTGCTTCTGTGAGTGTCAAAAACTAAATTGGGATGGAAGAATTAGGGGGGGAAAGTCTCTTTAACTGTCCTGCCTCACATCGAGACTCACATTTCCATCAGGGCTAAAAAGGAGATTGAGTACTCTGACTTGATATTCTTGATGACTGGAGGAGTGGGCCTGCAAAATACGCTTGCAAATCCTGATCCAAGCTGGCTGCAAGACAAGAGCTGGGATGAAATTTGTCGAGCCAATGAGCTTCCTGGCTTGAAAGGATTTAAGTGAGCAAATCACGTTTTTAAATTGTTCTGAAATCTTGGCTGAAAAGTAAGCGTAATGTTCAACATTTTTATTTTTTTTTAATTCACTGATTTCACAGAGACGCTTTCATTCGGGATCCAGAACTTTTCAAGCCTATTTTTGACAGCAAAGATCCAAGCACAGTTCCTTTGCCCTCCCCTTGGGATGAAAAACTCAATGAACTGCAGAAGATGATCATTGTACGCTGTCTAAGGCCTGACAAGATTGTGCCGGCTGTGAATCGTTACGTGGTAACTAAGCTAGGGAAAAAATTTGTACAGCCCCCTCCTTTTGACCTAAGCAAGAGCTACATGGATTCTAATGCCACCATCCCACTACTGTTTGTGCTTTCTCCTGGTGCTGACCCCATGGCTAGTAGGTTCTCCCATTCACTTCTGAAACTTTATGTAACGCTGACACTCAATGAGCCATTAACTCTTCACAGGTTTACTGAAGTTTGCTGCTGACAAGAACATGGGTGGTAACAACTTCCAGTCCATTTCTCTGGGACAGGGCCAAGGACCAATTGCGAACAAAATGATATCTACGGCCATGCAGAATGGGACCTGGGTGTGTTTGCAGAATTGCCATCTGGCTGTGTCTTGGATGTCCACATTGGAAAAGATTTGTGAGGAATTCAGTCCAGCAACATGCCATCAGGACTTCAGACTTTGGCTCACAAGCTACCCTTCGCCCAAGGTAAATTGATACATGTCTTCAAAGATGATCTTGGTTTTGTTGTGTTTGGACCTGAAGCTTCCCTCTCTGAAACCAGTTTCCAGTGACCCTTCTTCAGAATGGAGTGAAAATGACAAATGAGCCCCCGACAGGACTTCGATTAAACATACTGCAGTCATACATGTCTGATCCTGTTTGTGACCAAGCCTTCTTTCATAATTGTACAAATAAGGAACTGGTGAGTTAGAGGGCATGTATAGCATGATTTGATCACACCATTGTAAGTATTCAAAGTATTCGCTTATTATTAATTCAACTGTATTTAGGTCTGGGAAAAGCTCCTGTATGGCCTGTGCTTCTTCCATGCACTTGTTCAGGAGAGAAGAAAGTTTGGCCCACTTGGCTGGAATATTCCTTATGGTTTTAATGAGACTGACCTTCACATAAGTATCAGACAGCTCCAGGTAATACTGTAGTTCTAAGATGCAATTGCAACAGCCTATTTCTGTACTTACAACCTCGAAGAGCAGAATAAGTGGTATCGAAAAAGGAGAAATGGCCATTTATTTAAAGGTGTGTCCTCTGTCTATTTTTTTTGTAGTTGTTTATCAATCAATACGAAGATGTGCCCTTCGAAGCCATAACTTACCTGACCGGAGAATGCAACTACGGGGGCCGTGTAACTGACAATTGGGATCGGCGCCTCCTCAACACCATGTTGGCTGACTTCTATAATAAAGATGTTGTGGATAAACCTTCTTATCCCTTTTCACCCAGCGGTGACTATGTTGCCCCACCTAAATTGTCCTATGATGAATACCTTCAGTTTATCAGAGTGAGTATTAAACCATGAATAGCAATTACTTAGTTTGTAAGAACTTCAACTCAACAGAGTTACAATGCCTCACTGCTTCCAGGATCTTCCACTCAGCCAGCATCCAGAAATATTTGGGATGCACGAAAATGTGAGCATTTCAAAGGACCTGCAGCAGACCAAGGTGTTGTTTGATTCACTGCTTCTCACCCAGGGAGGAGGTGCTAAGGGAGGAGGTAGCTCTGGGAATGACAGTGCGGTGTTTGACATAGCAAATGACATCCTCACTAAGGTACGGTAGGAAACTAACTGATATATGGCGGAAAACACTCAGGTGACTTGACGTTCCGCTCTGAGACCTCTGATTTGGCCAAACTCAAAATTGTCCGATATGCATGTGTGATACATTATTGGAAAGCTGAAACCCTCAATTTTCTAAATTTTTAACAGGAGGGCATTTAAAAAAAAAAAAAAAAAAAAAGCAAAACCCTAACTGGAGGTGAGAGCATGGGAGAGCATAATTAAAAACGTCACGATTTTAACGAGATATTATCACGTACTTTCCTCTTTTTGATCAAAAAACTCCCTGTAACTAGCATGTATCACAGAGTGTGATGACACAGCTGTGAATGGGCACAGATGGAATTTTGGGGGATTTTATGGGTGAAACATGGTAATATAACAAGGGTCGCGATGCAGAAATCACAGACATAAAGGAGTGGTCGAGATTTTCTATTTCATATATTTACCCTTTTAAACGTTTTATTTTTTTTTTATTTTCCTTTGTTTGCATTGATTATTTATCATCAAAAATACAATTAAGCAATAATTATGAGGTAAATATCCGTGACTTTTTTTATAGAAGCCATTTTTTTCATTGTGACATAATTTGTTTAAAAAGTTAAAATATGCGAGTAAATATTTTTTTAAAGTCTTTTTTTTCTAAACAAAATATTAGACATCAATTAAAGATTCTAAGCTAAAACCGACAGGCATTTTGAATAATGAATATAATTACGTACCTTCTTTTTACGGCTAGGTTGAAACAAAAGCGGTTGCGCGACGTCTGTAAATGGGGGTTCCAGGGTAAAACGGACAATTATTAATTAAAAACAGTTCGGGGGCTTAATGTGCCATGAATCTGCAATGGCAGCATATAGACATATTGTTCTATCAAACACAACAGTTCTTTTAGCTTAAAATACAGCAGTTTATTTTAAAGAGGAGTGCAAGAGCAGAAACTGCTTTTTCAGTCTTGTCTGTATTATCCGCCATATATTACTTTAATGGACAGATATAGATTGAAAAAAATAACTTGAAAAATATTGAATGCTTTTTGTTATAATTAATTCATCTCATCAGCTTCCAAACAATTTTGACCTTGAAATATCGCTCAATAAGTACCCAGTGCTTTACAACGAGAGTATGAACACTGTACTTGTCCAAGAAATGGAGCGCTACAACCAGTATGTAAAAATACATTTTATATAGAATTTAATATTAAAGTTGAGCACAAATAAACCAGTTTATCCGACTTGTTTTCCTTTCTCAGTCTGAGCACTGCCATCCGTGTGAGTCTTCAGAACCTGCTTAAGTCCCTCAAAGGCTTAGTGGTTATGGATGCTGAGTTGGAGGGAATTGCAAATAGTCTGGCAGTGGGCAGGGTTCCAGAACAATGGGCCAAACGCTCATACCCCAGCCTCAAGCCCCTTGGCAGTTACATTAATGATTTTCTCTCAAGGCTTGGGTTTTTGCAGGTGAGTCACAATTGCCTCGACATGATGATATCCAATCCACTGTCACTTGTTTTCTGTGCGGCTACAGGAATGGTTCAATTTCGGTAAGCCCAGTGTGTTCTGGCTGTCGGGATTCTTCTTCACCCAAGCCTTTCTAACAGGGGCTACACAGAACTACGCCAGGAAATACAACATTCCCATTGACTTGTTGGGCTTTGACTTTGAGGTCAATAAACACCATTTACAGTTTTTCAAAATCAATGTCTTTTAGTTAGCTAATATGATTTTTTTTTTTCTCAACAATATTTATAGCCATTTGATATGTGATTTTGTGATTGTATTCGACAGGTTTTACCTATTGATCAGTCTGACATGCCTCCAGAAGATGGTGTCTTTATTAATGGTTTGTTTCTTGATGGAGCTCGATGGGACAAGCAAAGGTAACGTTGCTTATGGAAGAGTGTTTTACACTAATAATTATTATTTAAAGTCCATGATGACCATTTAAACGCCCCCCCCCCCCCCCCCAAAAAAAAAAAAAAAAAAAAAAAATTACTGGTATTGCTTCTGTTCTCAGTGGAGTATTAGTGGAGCAGCATCCTAAAATCCTCTTCGATACAGTGCCCATTATCTGGATAAAACCTAGTAAGTATGTATCGATGCATTTAGTCAATACACTGGCATTGGAACCACACTCACATTTATGACACCACAATATTTACTGAGTTTCCAAGATTATTATTATTGCTTCACTTACAGTATTTTGTCGAAATGTCTTTTACTCTTTTTCTGTACCCTGCAGCAAAGGACATACCAGATGAATCTGACGATCGCTACGTCTCTCCTCTCTACAAGACCAGTGAGAGGAGGGGCACTCTTTCTACAACAGGACACTCCACCAATTTTGTTGTTCCAATGTTGTTGCCCACTACCAAGCGCCCTCAACACTGGATCAAGCGTGGTGTCGCGCTACTCTGTCAGCTAGATGACTGAAATTGTCCAAAGTTTTTGCAAAATAATTTTTCTGGCCATCCATTCAATATGAATTGAATCCAAATGGCATGCAAACAGTTGACCCACGTGTTTATCGTAACTTTCCCACTTAACACTGTTACTGTTTTTAAGAATGGTAAAAGTTACTGTAATTTCCGCATGCTAGGTCACTTCTGACTAAAAGCAGCACAGCTTAATTTTACAAAAAATAAATAAATAAATAAAAATCCTGATACACTGCACCTGACGATAGGCCACATGTGTTTATGTCTTAGTATAGAATATTTACTTAGGGCGGAAAACACTCAGGTGATTTGAAGTTCCACTCAGGGACCCCCAATTTAGCCAACTTTCAAAATTGTCCGATATGCATTTGTACATACATACGCATACATCATTGGAAAGCTTAAAATCTCACATTTCTGGGGGAAGAAAATTTTTGAACTGGAGGGCATTTTCTGAAAAAAAAATGTTTTTTAAACAACAAAACCCTATCTGGAGGTGAGAGCATGCGAGAACAGAATTACAGACGCCATGACTTTAACGAGATATTATCATGTCCTTACTTAGTTTCGATCCAAAAACTCCATGTAGCATGTATCACTGAGTGTCAAGACACAGCTGTGAATGGCCACAGTTGGATTTTGGGGGGATTTTATGAGTGAAACACGGTAATATAACAAGGGTCGCGATGCAGAAATCGCAGACGTCAAGGAGTGGTCGAGATTTTCTTTTTCATATATTTACCCTTTTAAACTTTTTTTTTTTCAACTTTTTGTGTGTGGGTCGATTATTTATCATCTAACATATCGGAGAAAATGCGACGGTAACAAAAAAATACAATTAAGCGATAGTTATGAGGTAGATATCCGTGACTTTTTTACAGACGCCATTTTTTTCATTGTGACATAATTTGCCTAAAAGTTTAAAATATGTGAGTGAATAATTTTTTAAAGTCATTTTTTTTTAAAACCCAATATGGGACATCATTTAATGATTATGATCTAAAAACGACATATATTTTGAATAATAAATATAATTAATTACCTTCGTTTTATGGCTGGGTTGAAACAAAAGCAGTTGCGGGTAAAACGGACAAATTAAAAACAGTTCGGGGGCTTAATGCGCCATGAATCTGCTATGGCAGCATATAGACATATTGTTCTGTCAAACACAACAGTTGTTTTAGATTAAAATACAGCAGTTTCTTTTAAAGAGGAGTGCAAGATCAGAAACTGCTTTTTCAGTCGTTTCTGTGTTTTCCGCCTTAGAGAGATGCTACACAGAAACGTGATTGATCAAAAGTATAATTATAGCTATTATTAACACGCTGAGTTCGTACTCCACATACAGCAATGCAATGCAAGAGAGATATGCTACCCACTTTCTGTCTAAACTTTGATTGAGGACAATGTACAACTTTGGCCTTGATGTCATCACACCCTTTGATCATGAATGAACTTTTGATTTGATGATTTTCCCCAGACGTGTCGTTGACCCAGTGCCATTTACCCGGTATTTTCCTTGAATTTGCTGGATGTGGTATTGTCATTCACCTTAATTGGGTACAGCTTTCGTCACTCAAATATTTAAAAGAGGATGGATTTCTTTTGTTCTTAGTGTTTGACTGGTTTTGTAGTTTTTGCAACAAAAGAATATAAAGGGTTATAGATGGTTTTGATTGGTGGAAAGTTTGGAATGGATGGTTTTTAAATGGAAAAAAAAAAATCCACCAGGTGTGTAGAAATCCTGTTTTTTTTTTTACACTGTAGGGATAAAATCAGGGGAGGTGCATGATGACATAATGAAAGTGCAGTAACCTACCACATTAAATGGCAAACACAAGCCAAAGGTTTGTACGAGCATTATTTTTCAACATGAAGTTTAAAAATATGTTATGCATTGTTTTTAAATATATATATATATATATATATATAAATAAAATATAAAAATATAAATATAAATTGGCACGTTCTTTTTTAATCACCCTGTATTTCTAATCTAAATGATCAATCTATTCCATGAAATGTTTAAACTGTATCATGATTCTGTTTAAAAAAAGGTTTCCCATAACCTCTTTCCCGGGAAAATCTGTTCAGCCTACTGCGTGAGTTTGTAATTTCATGATTGAATTGGGAGATATGACCAATATATATACAGTGGGGAGAACAAGTATTTGATACACAGTCAATGGGAAAACCCATTGGCAGTGTATATTTTTATTCTTTGTAATGGTATTCAAAATAATGACTGCCATCTATGTGTTGTGGTAGATAGGAAGAGGTTAGCTGCGAGTAGGAGGTTTTTCATGTCGTCGATGCGGCACAGTGACGTCATTCAACAAACCTTTGACAATTTTACAGCTCGAACTTGGTATATAGCCCAAGACCAAAGCCATCCACCAAAAATATTTGACTGAAAGTGGTTTCATAACCAACAAACATGCCAAGACGATTACATTCAATTACAAGACCATTAAAAGACCTTACATTCTTGAGTGACAACTGCTGGTCTCAACTAAGGTGAATGACGGTACCACTTCCTGGAAATCCAAGGTCAATGCTGAGTCAACAGCACTTCAAAGAAAGGTCAACCAAGATCAAAGTGGGTGATGATCATTAAGGTCAAAGGCGTAAGCATCAAATTTTGACAGAAAGTGGATAGTATATTTCTTATCCAATTGCGCCAAATGAGTTTTCATTTGTCGCTGACGACCCTTGAGACTGACTATTTCTTCCTATTAAAAAAAAGTATGCTGCATTAAAAAAGTATGCTACTGTATTATTTCAAAACAGAAACAACAGACAATTTTATAATAATAATAATACATTTATTGTATATTCTTCATATCTGGGTGTTGTTTTGCTGTAAAATTTCCACTCTAACCATCTGATATTACAAATCACGTCATATTGCATTTACATCTACAAAACAAAAATGAGCAAGTTTAACAAATACCGTAATTTCCCGAATATAACGCACACTTCCCCCCCCCCCAAAATCAACCTGTAAAATCATGGTGCACATTATAAATGGGTACATGGATGGAGACAGAAATATACATATATATAGTATATAAACCGATTTTTTTTTTTTATTGACATAGCCAGGTTGTGTTGAAGAAACGTATGCGGCGATCCTTTGCCGACCATTACGGTACGTGATGTCACCATTTTGTTTTGGTAATACTTCACTCTGATCGGCCGAATGATTTCGTCTGTGTTAAATTCTGCTTTTTTCACTCTTCATAAAGCGTAGAATTTAGTTTCTTGAACTCATTTGAGGCAATGTTTATTGCAGCTCCGCAACTCGGACCATAACAAACGTAACAACAGACTTCCTGTGTGTGTCCGTCAACTATATCTGTCCCTCGGGAAACTCAAACCCAAATAACAATTGTTCCTATTGTTACTGTCGTGTCGACATCGATGAGCGCTCTCAGATTTCCGACTTACGTTCTCACTTTCATTTTACCGTATCAATCCATGGAAGAAACATTTATTCATCATGATGAAACGAGCAAGTTATACAGCAGCCTTTAAAAGAAAAGTCACATCTGTTTTGTTTTCTCCTAGATTCTGGTGAGTTGGAGAAGTTGTCAAATCATATTATTACCGTAAATATTGTCAGTTTATGGTAATGTTTTGAACTACCAATATGCTATGCTTGTGCTGTGTTTCACCATTCAGTAAAATGACATTTCTGTATCTGTACACGAGCTCTGTTTTCTTGTGCTCTTCTATTTATTGGTGCTAAAATTAGGGTGCGCGTTATAAACAGGTAGGCTACAATAATATTCCCTAGATTTTACAAGTAAGTTTGGGGTGCGCATTATACACGGGTGCGCCTTATATTCGGGAAATTACGGTATTACTCGGTCAAGAGTTCTAATTAAAAGGGATAAATGATGTGTTCTTTGTTAAAAGTGTAAATGATGAAAAAGTGGCGGCACGGAGGCTCGATTTCGCGATATGTAGGCAAAAAAATACTAGAAATTATGCATAATGTTAGTGGTTTGTACTTTTAAAACCCCGGACATTAGCAGTATTTGAATAGCCAGTTCTGTGAGTGTGTTTCAATGTGGTAAATTTTAAGAACCATTGGTATAGAGGGAACATTTTCTAAGACACATTGAACCGCACTGGGAATGATAATGTCACGCAAATTACAATAAAAACATGTTCCGAAACACTTATGATATTACAGAATAAACAGTCTCTATGCTGCCCCTGTTGTACACATCAAACTCTTTGTAACGCAGGTACTCTTTCAGTCTGGGTGGAAGAGGGAGATAGCTGATGAAAACAGGCGCTCTCAAACGTAGTCCATTAAGGTGCTCTCGAATCTGAAGCCGGCACAGGTGCTTTAAGCTCCGAACATTTCCTGCCAGACAATCAAATCAGGATGGTCACGGGACGTACAGTGGGGCAAATAAGTATTTAGTCAACCACTAATTGTGCAAGTTCTCCCACTTGAAAATATTAGAGAGGCCTGTAATTGTCAACATGGGTAAACCTCAACCATGAGAGACAGAATGTGGAAAAAAAAACCTAAAAAATCACATTGTTTGATTTTTAAAGAATTTATTTGCAAATCATGGTGGAAAATAAGTGATCAATACCAAAAGTTCATCTCAATACTTTGTTATGTACCCTTTGTTGGCAATAACGGAGGCCAAACGTTTTCTGTAACTCTTCACAAGCTTTTCACACACTGTTGCTGCTGGTATTTTGGCCCATTCCTCCATGCAGATATCCTCTAGAGCAGTGATTAGTGATGGGTCCAGTGACACTCATGCGCCGGCGCGCTCGCCGAGCTCATGGAGCAACCCCTGCGTTGGTACGCGTATCGCTACAAGAAAATCACGTGACCGATGCATGAACTCATTGAACTGTGTTGACACAGTCATGACGCGGCAAACTGGTTCAAAAGGAAGACCATCTGTCAACGCGATGGAGCTGCTGAAACAATCCACATCTCACGGTTACTTCCTCGTTGTCTACATGCTGTGCAAATGGACGTAACACAGGGAAAACGCACTTGTCATCTTCCATTCCAAATACAATTAATTTTAAGTTAACTCTTAGTGTTTTAGTGTGACGGTTACACGCGGGTCCTTCATTTGCGGTGCGTGGAAATATGCCTTTTGATGCCTTCAAGAGAAACCGATGGCCATCAACCTCCAAGCATAGTGGTCAGAGCACTCGCCTTTCGTCCTCGACGCGTCGCGCGCGCAATTACCAGTCCTGGTCTAAACGTGATGAATGGATCACGTTGCACGGCGCGGCTCGAAAAATACCGGATATTTTATTAACGTTATTTTGCAGGTGAAATGTCGCATTTGTACGATCAACCTGTCATATACAAACAGTAGCCACCTCCTCAATGCTGAAGCATTATTGGGCCAAGCATGAAAATGAAGTTTCTGATAATCCCAAGTCAACACAGGCATAGAGCCATTCCTTTACTTTCCCACAGTAGCTTTTTTGGTAATTTATTATAAATCGGTAATTAAGCTATAATTTATTTATTTTCCACTTCAGTTTTTTTCTGATGGGCTATGGTAGCACTTAGATGACAAAGTGGGGAGTCAAGGAGGCAATGCAACTGTAGATGAAATTGCAAAAGTGCAACGATGAATGACTGAGCCGAACATGGCATGCAATGCAGATTTTCTTCAATACTGGAGGAGCCAATGGACATCTTACCCAAACCTCTTTCAGCTGGCTAAGAAATTCTTGTGCATGCTGGCATGGTTGGTTCCATGCAAGTATGTGTTGTCCACAGAAGGTGAATTTGAGATTGAAATTGAGATCTGGAGACTGGCTAGGCCACTCCAGGACCTTGAAATGCTTCTTACGAAGCCACGCCTTTGTTGCTCTGGCTGTGTGTTTGGGATCGTTGTCATGCTGACAGACCCAGCAACATCTCATCTTCAATGCCCTTGCTGATGGAAGGAGATTTTCACTCAAAATCTCTTAATACATGGCACCATTCATTCTTTCCTTTACACAGATCAGTCGTCCTGGTCCCTTTGCATAAAAACAGCCCCAACGTATGATGTTTCCACCCCCAATGCTTCACAGTGGGTATGGTGTTCTTATGATCCAATTCAGTATTCTTTCTACTCCGAACACGAGAACCTGTGTTTCTACCAAAAAGTTCTATTTTAGTTTCATCTGACCATAACACATCCTCCCAGTCCTCTTCCGGATCATCCAAATGCTCTCTAGCGAACCGCAGATGGGCCTGGACGTGTACTTTCTTCAGCAGGGGGACACGTCTGGCAGTGCAGGATTTGAGTTCCTGGCGGCGCATTGTGTTACTGATAGTAGCCTTTGTTACTGTGGTCCCAGCTCTCTGTGGGTCATTCACTAGGTCCCTGCGTGTGGTTCCGGGATTTTTGCTCACCGTTCTTGTTATCATTTCGACGCCACGGGGTGAGCTCTTGCATGGAGCCCCAGATCGAGGGAGATTATCAGTGGTCTTGTATGTCTTCCATTTTCTTATAATTGCTCCCACAGTGGAGTTCTTTACACCAAGCGTTTTACCAATTGCAGATTTAGTCTTCCCAGCCTGGTGCAGGTCTACAATTTTGTCTCTGGTGTCCTTTGACAGCTCTTTGGTCTTGGCCATAGTGGAGTTTGGAGTGTGACTGAGATTGTGGACAGGTGTCTTTTACTTAATGAGTTATAACAGGTGCCATTAATACAGGTAACGAGAGGAGCCTCGTTATACCTTGTTAGAAGAAGTTAGACCTCTTTGACAACCAGAAATCTTGCTTGTTTGTAGGTGACCAAATACATATTTTCCAATCTAATTTGGAAATAAATTCTTTAAAAATCAAACAATGTGATTTTCTGGTTTTTTTTCCACATTCTGTCTCTCATGGTTGAAGTTTACTCATGATGACAATTACAGGCCTCTCTAGGAGAACTTGCACAATTGGTGGTTGACTAAATACTTATTTTCCCCACTGTATATATTGTATAACATGACTGAGGAGGCAACAAAGAAGGGCAAACTTTGGATGTGGCAGATCTCCAGCCATTGCTTTTGATCCTGTAAGGCATCCCTCAGTTTGGCGCAGAGGGAGACATTGTTGGTGTAGTCAAGCATGATTCGCACCACCTGAGCAGATAAGTGCTTGAGCCAGGATACAGTTATCACATCACAGAACTATGCGGGGGGAAAAAACAACAACAAAAAAAGCTACTAGCATTGAAGCATTCAGAAAATGTGTTTTCTGACTTGTAATTGACTATTTATGATGGGTCTTACCACCATATCTTTGATGACTGACGTTGTCCAGGGAGCCACGTCATGGCAACTGTCACCGTATGGACAGTCGAAGCAACGTTTGACATCATAGCCATGGTTCAGAATCATTCTCAGCATGACTTCATCTTTTAATGCATACTGCAGGGCTGAGGGAAAGTGTGTGGTGTTGACTCGAGAGTAGTAGTTGACGTTCGCCCCAAACCTCAGTAAAATATTGATAAGCTCATAGTTGCCCTGTCTCATTGCTACTTGTAAACAACTGATAGGGTCCTGGTTCACCATTGCCCCAGCCTCAAGCAGCAGGCGAGTACACTGAATATCATTGTTGGACACGGCAAAAAAAAGGGCAGACTTGCGTTCATCATCATAGTTGCGGCGCACCCTTGGGTGTAGCATTTGGTTCGGGTCAAAGTCTGCTTTGAGCAGCAACTCCAAGCAATGTGCATGTCCCCCGGCAGCTGCAGAGTGAAGAGGACTCATCCCACTTTCCTTTATTGTACACAATTTAGTCACAGGTATTAGGTGCTGCAAGGATCTATCGAAAAAGAAGTGAGGTTAGAACAAAGTAGTGGGTTCAACAGAAGAAAGCTTAATTGTGGACATTTCTTACAGTATGTGGCCATGATATGCCGCACGATGAATTGGCAGATGACCACTGTGAAAGGGCAAGTTGGCATCTGCTCCGTGTTCCAACAATAGGGATATGACATCAGGGTTTCCTGATTTTGCTGCATCAAACAAGATACTGCCAGACTCTGATTCACATTCAACATTTGCTCCTGCAAATCAAAGATTCATTTTCATTATAAATGGACAAAATATAAGAGAATTCATAAGGGAATTAATAATCGAAACAATTGCATAAACACTGACAAAAGGGGCATTAAATACATTTAAAACATCTTCAAATTCAGATCCTGTAGTGAGCCTCATCTAGTACAGTACCTTTCTGTATCAAATGCTCCACCACATTTAGATGTCCATTTTCTGCAGCCAGAGCAAGTGGTGTTTTCTTTCTTATGTCACATGCATTTGGGTTGGCACCAGACTCAAGAAGCAGATAGACAAAGTTCTCCAGTCCAAGGAAGGCAGCCTCATGGAGTGCGGTCCTACTTAGTGGGCCAAGCTGATCTACTTGAGCGCCATGGCGAATCAATAATGTTGCCATGTCATACTGGTCATTAAGAATAGCTTTGAAAGAATAAGCAAAAGAAAAATTCAGAATATATATAGTATATTTTTTAAATGTTTTTTTTATCTATGGGAATTATGTACACTTACCAGCCATTAATGGGGAATCTTGCTCATCATCCTGGATATTAGGGTTGCAGCCATTCTGTAAAAGAAATATGGAGTTTTGTCGGCGGCCATAAACTACAGCTAAAAACAATGGTGTCTCCCCTTTGAATGTACGACACTGGGCAGCCCCAAAAGGTGATGCTGCAACACAAACAACAGTTGTTATCAGAACAACAGTTTTTACGGTCCAACATTAGAGACATACTTGTCTAAAGAGCATAAGTATACCTGAAAAAATTATTTCAAGTATCTGTTTGCTCTCTTGCACTGCAGCTGCATGCAATGGAATCCATCCATGCTCGTTAATTCTAGACAGGGTCTCTGGTTGAGCAGTCAGTCGCTCAAGTGCACCCTCATCACCTGTACAAAGATATTTAAAACATTTATAGATACTGTATGTATGAAGAAACAGCATTAAAATCATCCTCCTGTGATTTGATACATTCTGTATAGACGTTTTGACACAGTATAGAGACCCAAATTATATGTAAAGCCAAAAAATTCACAAATTCTTGATGAGAGATGATAAGCAGGTATTGTAAGTGAAAGAATGGCCATTTCCTCAACTCATCGACTGCCATTGACAGCGCTAGTGAATGACTGTTTCTTGCCCTCCCTGTCAAAATGGATTGGCCTTCTAGTGCTGTCAATGAAATGAAAGATGAGCATTCACAGCCAGTCCTCCCATTTTAAATGAATTCGACATCCATCGTTTTCAATGGCAAGCAATGACTAAATGACCTTTAATTTCCCAGACCTAAAACTGATCGAGCACCATTGCTGCATTGATGTCCGGGTTCACATTTGAGTGGGGATGTGCCAGAATTATTTTACCAATGTTCACTTGTTTCATATTCAATGATGATTATGAAAATATTTTGTTGAAAAACAATTTTTTTATGACGATGACCAGACGATAAGCTAGAAACGTGTTTTGGGAGAGTAAAACATAACCAGTGACAGTTTCTGTCATATATTCAAAATATGTGACATTTTTTATTGTACGTGTACAGTAAACGTGTTTTACTGTCTCACTGCCCCGCCGCCGTTGCGCTCAATTAGTTCATGGCTTCATGCACAACATATGTGGATGCTGCCGCGTTGTCTGTCATTGTTGCCAGTGGAGAGACACAAAACCTATATGGGGAGAAAGTGGCGCTCCCGGAAGTAGTTTGATAGCCTAGCTAGTAGGCACATGATACACACATTATCCTTAGGCACATTATATGTCTTGATCCCTGATTTAAGAACTGCAACCTGTGTTAATTTTCCATTGATTATCTTATTTCGCTGGAAGGAATGACCTGTTGGGAGAATGTTGTTCCAGGGACCAGCTTAAGTCTCGCTAGTCCATGAATCAGTTCATGATTCAGCTGCTGATGTCTGATTAAGCCCTTGCTTGCTAATAAACCAATTACATCAGGATATCAAGCCAATAGTCCTCAAGTAAGCATTCAAATTGGGAAGGTTTTAAACTCCTAGTTTTAAACTTCCTTGAATTTGTTTTATTTTATTGCATTTTTGCATTACTTTTTATCAGAGGGTTTTGGGTGCAAACATAAACAGCTGATGTTGTGTGTCTGTTTTATTTTGTTTACATATGCAATTTCTGAGAAATAAAACCAGTTGTTAACCTAAGTGTGCACTTGTCTGTCAATGTTCATTTGGAATTGTTAGAAACCTTTTTCACGGACAAAAACCTGTGAAATTTTCAGTTAGGGCTGTCAAAATTATCGCGTTAACGGGCGTTATTTATTTTTTTAAATTAATCACGTTAAAATATTTGATTATTGACAATTAACCCAGATGTCCCGCTCAGACAGATTTAAATGACAGTACACTGAAACGCTCACTTGTTGTTATGGAGTTTTGCCGCCCTCTGCTGGCGCTTGGGTGAATGACCATCTCGCATATTGCCTCAAACAGATTACAATGAGGCCGTTTATGGACATTAAGAGTGAAGAGAATGCCACCGGCCGCTTGGGGGCAGCGCCGTTCCATACAAATTTTATTAAAACAAAAACATGAAGAGGGGTTTTAATATAAAATTACTATAACTTGTAACTATAACATTTATCGTTTAAGAACTACAAGTCTTTCTATCCGTGGATCACTTTAACAGAAAGAACGTTAATGCCATTTGTGGATTTATTGTTACAATAAACAAATACAGTACTTATGTACAGTATATTGTATGTATATGTCCGTCGTGTGTCTTATGTTTCCATTCCAACAATAATTTACAGAAAAATATGGCATATTTTAGAGATGGTTTGGATTGCGATTAATTGCGATTAATTACGATTAATTAATTTTTAAGCTGTAATTAACTCGATTAAAAATTTTAATCGTTTGACAGCCCTAATTTCAGTTGAACGTTTTTAAAAATTATCGTCGTCTAAAACGACACTTAAACCGGACAAATTTTCAATTTTTTGATCATGCTAAAACTTACTTTGGCTACTTTACTATGTTGAGGCAGCGTGACAAGCGTGAACCTGACTGGCTGCTTGGCGCGACTCATTATGGTTGTTTCCGAACATGTTTGAATGAAAGTACAGCAATAAACCTACTGGCGCTTATGGCAGCTGTCGCCGCCGCCCGAGGCGGGCACAAGCACTTTATCAGGCAAAACGTAACTTTCCTTTTTAGCCCAAAATGTAGCACTCTGAGGTGGATTGTGGCATTTACTGTCATTTATTGAGCTGCAATTCACACATAAACTAAATGAAAGTGTAGAATAAAAGAAAGTACGTTTTTGAGCACCAAAAGAACCTCCAGCATGGAGGCTCCAGGCACTTCATGCTTTTGTTGCAGCTGCCCCAAACTCATTATTTTTGGTTACAAAGACACGGAGGTTTGGCGTGAAAGCCACGTTCTCAGGCAAAACATGACTTTGGCATTTTAACCCAAAATATGGCGCTCTGAGGTGGATTGGCGGGCGTGAACCCACCTGAAATGCACAAATGAAGTGTATACTGTAAGTGCTTGGGAGACAGCCGTTTTGGTGAGTTCAATCATTTTGTCTTTCACATTTCATTTTTATTGTAAAAAAAGAATTGATGTTTAATTAATCTTTACAAGAGTTAAGTTGCCTAACTCGTTTCTAATTGGGCTTAAATTTGAATTATGTAAGTTAAGCACATTGGTCAATTCCTGTGCTAATAAGTGTATTTAAAAATCATATATTATATATATTGTATTTAAAAATATATAATAATTTTTGCATTGTTAAAAAATGCTATTACCGTAATTTCTGGACTATTGGGCGCCCCTGATTACAAGCCTCACCCAGTATATTTTTAAAGGAAATTCCATTTTGTACATACATAAGCCTATAAGCCGCGTGTGCCCACTTAGTAACAAGAGACATTGACAAGATACAGTTTTCAAAATTTTAATAACACACCTTAACTTTTCATTCCAAACAGCACCAGCAAACACGGCAGTTATATAGCAGCGGCACGGAAGTTACATAGCATCAGCATGGCGGTGCAGCACTAATTGTGCTGGTTAATAAAAACATAAAAGTCTTTGTTAGCAATCTTCATCTTCCTCCTGTGCATTCAAACCATGGAAGTCTTCACCCTCAGTGTCGGATATGAAGACGCTCAGATGCACTTCGTCACGCACCTATTCAGTATGGTATATCCATAACTCAGTCCCTCCTTCGCTGTCGCCTTCAATGTCTCCCATAGTGAGGCAAATTCACTCCTAGCCCGTGCTGTCCTCGTCACGCAGCAGAATGGCCCCTTTGAATCCCGTTGGTGATGGCGGACTCTTTCACAGCGCTTCACGCTGCCAGGCTCCCCCGGCAAACCTGTGCAAAAGCTGCTCTTTGCATGCGGCGAGTGTTGGCAAACGATCTCTCGCCGCTCGTCATCAAAGCTTCCCATACAACTCGGATGGCCAATTTAATTTCTTCGAGCATTTTCCATGATGCAGGTATGCTAATTCTACTCGTGCACAAAGGCGGATGCACAACGCACAGTTAAACTACCGGTAATAGTGCAAACTAGCGTCTTCCTTCACACATATATTCCACGTGTCTCACTCCCACATTCCATGCTCGAGCGCCTCTGGCGGCCGTCAGAAAAATACACAAATTGGCCGCATCGTTGCACACGCCGCAGGACCCAAAATGAGGGAAAAAAGTAGCGGCCTGTAGTCTGGAAATTACGGTAATCTTAAATTAGCTATGGACAGCATGCGATTAATTGCGAGTTAACTATGAATAGCATGCGATTAACTGTGATTTTAAAAAATTTCAGCACAATTATAATTACATTATTCCAGTACAGTAGGTATGATATGAAGGGTGGGCTGGTCTGTGGTATGAAACTCCAGGGCTGAAAATGAGTCCCACTCCAGCACTGCTCAACATATAACTACACTGGCAAAGAAATATCCCACTTGGTAATACGTTGATCAGTATGCCCAAAGACAATCTTTTTCCATTTTCCATTTTTTTCCCATCCATTTTAATTTGGATTACATGGCTATGCAAGAAGATAGCACCGTCAGTTTGTTATGGAATCCTGAAATCAAAATACTATAACAGAGATCCCTTGGCAATTCACGCTTCGAAATGTGCGGTTTCCACTGTAGTCTAATGTGTTATTTTATTTTAAAATGTTAAGATATGCATGTATACATGTACAAATCATTGTTTTCTTTGGATTAGATGGGTGGGTGTCCCTCATTAACTGCAAAAAATGAGGGATCACTGTATTCTACTGAGACATCATCTAGTGGAAGGGGCACAGAATTGCAGTTAAAAAATCATTTGTCATGTTTTTTTAACCCTGGCAAAAGGTTAGTTATTCTCAAGAGCAACACCCGAGGGCGAAGCCGTGTTTTGCTGGCACATTACACTACTCACATCACACTTGGAAGTGACGTAATTTCCTGTTTTAACGCTGGCACTTCAGACCTTAAGTGGGTGAAATTCAAGCTCGTTCATAAAATAAAAATATAAAAATCAGACTTAACAGAGAAACCAACTGCTGCTGTAGGGTAGTGCTCTTTTGTTGAAATTTAAGGTGAATTCTGTGGAATCTTGTTGGAAAAAAATTCCAAGCAAAAACCACTTGTGCATTATGTGAAAAAGACACACGCTAATCAGCTAATGCTAAATGTTTAACATGTGGCTAACAACTATACGAGCAACCTGTTTATGCAGGCCAACCCTTGTCTGAGCGGTGGTGGTCCAGATGTTGACATTTCAATATCTGAATGCAATTCGACGAGATATTTTTGTTGTTAAAATGGGCTGTTTTGTCAAGTAATTAGTGCCATTTGTGCTGTATTATAACAAAACGCAATATTTATTTTGTTGTGCACTAAATTGTTCAACAAGATATTGTCATGATTGTTTGTATTCTCAGTTCATTTTCCTGTATTCAGCACCTGATTGAGCCAGCTGGGCGGGGTAACGTGACACACCTGTGCTGCATTAGGAAGGCTCAATATTTAAGGAAGCCTGTCACCATCTGCAAGTGTCGGATTAATGCTTGCTACTTGCCTTGCTTACCGCCTGTGTGTTCATCGTCAGCCTTCGAGTTTCCCGACGTTCTACGGTCGTATTTTGGTTTGGTCATCTTTACGTTAGTGCTCTTTTGGGCTTTGTAGTTAGATTCTTGTACTCTGTTATATTCATGCATTCTAGCGTGCTCTCTTAGTTGTACTTGTTAAACTCGCGTTTGTTAGCGTGCTCTCTTAGTTGTACTTGTTAAACTCGCGTTTGTTAGCGTGCTCTCTTAGTTGTACTTGTTAAACTCGCGTTTGTTAGCGTGCTCCCTTTGTTGTACTTGTTAAACTCGCGTTTGTTAGCGTGCTCCCTTTGTTGTACTTATTAAATACAAACATTTACTCTACTGATCTCCTGGTCTGTGTTTTGGATCCACATTAACGGCTTGCCGTTCATAACAGATATAGGCTAAAAAATATGATAAACAAATGGGGGAAAATGGAGTTCTAATTTTTTCTTTGAGTAACTGCAGGTTCAACTCTGTAGATTTTTTGAAAAATGAAAAGTACAACTGATAGAACTATAAAATGTCATTTTTATTACTTTCTCCTTTTATCTTGCATGAATGATTAAATTGTACATAGTTTGACAATTTCAGTTTGCTCAAAACAATTGCACTGCACTCTTATTTTTCTATTTTTAATTGAAGTTTTTGGTTGTGGTTGTGTGGATTGTTTACAAAAAAAAAAATAGCTTCCTATTTGCCACAGATGGGTGAGGTGGTCCTTCAGTCTGAACTTTTGCCTGGGGCACCAATCACCCAGGGCGGCACTACTAGTACACGTCCAACGTCTTGGAAGCAATTTTCTAAAACAACGGAGGATTGATTTAAGGCACTGGAATATTTAAGCGTAAATAGCAACTTACCTTCTGCAATGGCTTTGAATATATCATCAGTGTCGTCAGTGACTTTCACATAACTGGAGCAAAAAAAAAAAAAAAGTGATTTTAGTAAAAAAGTTTGTAAACAATAAATAATTAACCCTGCACCAACAGTCACCTTGGATGCAGTCCCTTGAGCTTTCTGTATTCAATTAGACTTAGCTCTATGATATTTTGGGTAGCCTCATCTTCGTCTGAGTCATCCTCAGATTGAAAAATGTTGTTTTGCAATATGTCTTTTGCTTCACTTGTCATCCGTCCAGGAAGAGTCATGTTGAATTTGTTGTCATTGGAAGGTATAACCTGCAAGTAAGCATATGCCATCACAAACTTGCAGTCACACGGGGAATGACCCTTTACCGAAGTCAAAGAGGCTATTATTGCTCACAATTTAAGTTCCTGCTAGTAGGATAGATTACATACGTACATACTACACCACAAAAACCTTCCATAACAATCAATAATGAAAAGTGGGTCAAATGAACACATGCACCATTTCATGAGTTCAGCATAAGTCAACAGAGATAAGCATGTCTCCTCTAAAATTCATGTACACTATACGGTATTTTGCGATTAATGTTAGTATGACAATGGCATTCAACAGAAAACATTGTTCCATAATGATCGTGTTATTCTCTAGATCGAGTTGTGTTTACCTTCTGTCAAATGGTGGTGCTTCTTCTGGGGCTTGAAACAGCAGTGTAGTTGGACACCCTTGCACCCACACACTGACGCTATTTATAGCTTCTCTATTATAAATAACATCATGGAGCCTACCATGTAGATTGCATCTGGTTTTGAGGCATTGCTGAGGTGAAAACTCAAATCAGGATTTGCTATTCTAACAAAGTAAAATAAATTAGGGGCCTATCATTTTGCACACCAGTGTTCTAAGATATTTGTAATCTATGGTCTTTTTTAGGGTCAACAAATGGGAGCTAAATATAAAAGCTCACAACCTCCTAACGACAATCACTACAATTAATTTGGATAACAATTTATCTGAATGCTTATGACATTGTCATAAGACTGACATAAGCTAACATGACACCTGTCATGAACGTGAATACTTACGACTGACTCAGACATTTGAATCAATGTCAAGTTTGCATCAAAAATGAAATCATTTACTGAATGACACTTAATAACATGTATCATAAGCCTTCGTTTATATCCATGACTGGTGAAAAAAATATAAAATATGAATTGTGATGCAAGTAAAATAACAGCTAGGAAGTTTACTAAAGTTAGCGTTACATCAACAGCATTGGATGCAATATTGCAGTCCCTTGAGCTTTAAGTTGTCAAATAAAATGTAAACTTAATTTGTAATTGATTGCTACACCAAACCTTGCAGAGGGAAAACTACCACTGAGCATGAAGTGGTTTTAATTTACAAATTTAATTTGATCCCTGGCCATACTCTTGATTCAAAACACTTGTAGCGAAAACATTTTTTCCCATTGATATGAATATACTACAATTACAATTAATCCATATCACACCCAAAACATGGCAACAAAAAAAGTAGTAAATGTTTAATGATAAAACAGTGCTTAAAAGTATTGCACTTGATAAAGCACACAGTGGTCACATTGTTAAAAATGTAAAGATTATGTAGTTCAGTCACATCTAAATATAATCTTCCCAGGGCCTCCAGAACCTTGAGGTTGGGTCATTTGATATACAGTACGCACTATAATGGTAACTGATTAACAATCAAATTTTTAAATTAACTAGTCGCCCAACTTCACTTGGGTTTAGACAGATTCACATTTTCCAGTCCTCTGGTTGGTTGTACAAAATAAGACTTTTTGTGTGTAATTCTAGGATCTTGATTTATTGGGAGAGGGGTGCAATGTCAGACACAAAAAATGAAAATGACATTTCATGGAGGACTTTCAAGAGAAACAGGAAATTGTGGGGATAGGTCAGCTGACAGCATTGCTGGCCGCCTGTTTTTTAACCCGTTGGGATTCATCCCGCACTTTCAGTGTGACTATGACAGCTATCTTAAAGGCGGGACAAAAAGACATGTACACAGTAATATGGTCAATCAGTATCTCTATTGTCTTATCATGTTGGAATTATTCACCACTGAGGGCCCAGTTTCCAATTACACTGCACACCAATGCCTTACACAAAATTTGCCAAATCTTGTGTGACAACAGAACTTGTATTGGCTTTTTCATATTGTTGAAATACATAACCCATAGTGGCCTGTGCCACTCTCAGTCATCTAGCTGACACAGTAACGCCACACCACGCTTGATCCAGTGTTGAGGGCGCTTGTTGGTGGGCAATAACATTGGGATGACAAAATTGGTGGAGTGTCCTGTTGTAGAGAGAGTGCCCCTCCTCTCACTGGTTTTGTAGAGAGGAGAAACATAGCGACCATCAGATTCATCTGGGATGTCTTTTGCTGCATGGAAAGGAGGCAAATAAATTTACATGACATAAATAAAGCAGGAATAGTGAACATTAATAACTCAGTAAAGATTCTGAAGTCATGAAAACATGGTTGGAATGCCAGTTTATGATCCCATCAAAATGCATACGTACTAGGTTTTATCCAGATAATGGGCACTGTGTCAAATAGGACTTTGGGATGCTGCTCCACTAAAACTCCACTGAGAATAGAAGTAACACCAGTGATTTGTTGTTTTACGGCTTTAAAGTGGTCATTCTAGACTCAGAAAAATAAGACCAATAATAACACTGGGGAACACAATTTTTGTTGACTTAGGTCTAACAGCTTTTTGTAAACAAAAATGTTGGTATGGAATGCATGACTGAGTCCTGGTTTTCTCTTTCACGTAAAGTTCTTGAACTATAGCAGGGTATCTGCGGGGTCGTAATAAGTGCAAAAATGTCTTAAATCCAATAATTTGAATTTAAGGCCTTAAAATGTCTCAAATTCTCCTCAAATCTCACAAGAGGTCTTAAATACATTTTTGAAAGGTCTTAAAAATCTATTGATGTTACTTTTATTTAGAAAATGCATATATTTCAGTCTCGCTTTTAAATGTTTCTATTTTTGACGACGCCAAAACGTAACTGCAAAGTCGAACGAACTGTGCTGCTTAGTTTCCTTCAAGTTTTTTTTTTTTTTTTTTGGGGGGGGGGGCGGTATTGATGTCAAATGGGTCTTTAACTGTATTCAACATGGTCTTAAAAAGTCTTAAATTCGGCCTGTTGAAACCTGAAGAGACCCTGTATAGATCCCTTTTTTTTTTTTTTTTGTATTATAAAAAAACCCTGTTCTCAAAAATGGGGTTATTTTATTTATTTATTTATTTTAAATCTAATATTGACATTTAATGAAATATGAAAGAAACACAACACGAACACTTTTATGTCTTTACTGTGGATATTGATTTTTTGTTTTAATCAGCATATAAGTCAAATCTACCCAATTTTTCTCCAACTTGTTTCCCAGTGTAATTATTGAAAAAATACTTTTCTGTGTACCATGCTACCTTTGCTTGTCCCATCGAGCTCCATCAAGAAACAAACCATAAGTGTAGACACCATCTTCTGGAGGTGTGTCTGACTGATCAATCGGTAAAACCTGAGGGATCATATCACAACGTCACATGAAATGGCTTTTAAGATTGATGAAAGATAAAGTCTAAAAGCAACTGAGCTAAATAAAAGGCTGATTGTGTTAAAAATACTGTAAAAGATGTGGATTGACCTCAAAGTCAAAGCCCAGCAGGTCAATGGGAATATTGTATTTCCTGGCATAGTTCTGTGTAGCCCCTGTTAAGAAGGCCTGGGTGAAGAAGAATCCCGACAGCCAGAACACACTGGGCTTACCGACATTGAACCATACCTTTAGGCATAGAGAGATCATGTGAAAAACTAAGTGGAAGAACTTCTCCATGTCGAGACAATTGTGACTCACCTGCAAAAACCTAAGCCTTGAGAGAAAATCATTAATGTAACTGCCAAGGGGCTTGAGGCTGGGGTATGAGCGTTTGGCCCATCGTTCTGGAACCTTGCCCACTGCCAAACTATTTGCAATTCCCTCCAGCTCGGCATCCATAACTACTAAGCCTTTGAGGGCCTTTAGCAGGTTCTGAAGACTTACACGGATGGCAGTGCTCAGACTGAGAAAGGAAAACAAGTCGGATAAACTGGTTTATTTGTGCTCAACTTTAATATTAAATTCTATATAAAATGTGTTTTTACATACTGGTTGTAGCGCTCCATTTCTTGGACAAGTACAGTGTTCATACTCTCTTTGTAGCGCACTGGGTACTTATTGAGCGATACTTCGAGGTCAAAATTATTTGGAAGCTGGTGAGGTGAAATAAACTCTTTAGTTATGACAAAAAGCATTCAACGGTGTTCAATATACTGTGGTTGTTTCAATACATACAGTGCCTTGCAAAAGTATTCGGCCCCCTTGAATCTTGCAACCTTTCGCCACATTTCAGGCTTCAAACATAAAGATATGAAATTAAATTTTTTTGTCAAGAATCAACAACAAGTGGGACACAATCGTGAAGTGGAACAACATTTATTGGATAATTTAAACTTTTTCAATAAATAAAAAACTGAAAAGTGGGGCGTGCAATATTATTCGGCCCCCTTGCGTTAATACTTTGTAGCGCCACCTTTTGCTCCAATTACAGCTGGAAGTCGCTTGGGGTATGTTTCTATCAGTTTTGCACATCGAGAGACTGACATTCTTGCCCATTCTTCCTTGCAAAACAGCTCGAGCTCAGTGAGGTTGGATGGAGAGTGTTTGTGAACAGCAGTCTTCAGCTCTTTCCACAGATTCTCGAGTGGATTCAGGTCTGGACTTTGACTTGGCCATTCTAACACCTGGATACGTTTATTTTTGAACCATTCCATTGTAGATTTGGCTTTATGTTTTGGATCATTGTCCTGTTGGAAGATAAATCTCCGTCCCAGTCTCAGGTCTTGTGCAGATACCAACAGGTTTTCTTCCAGAATGTTCCTGTATTTGGCTGCATCCATCTTCCCGTCAATTTTAACCATCTTCCCTGTCCCTGCTGAAGAAAAGCAGGCCCAAACCATGATGCTGCCACCACCATGTTTGACAGTGGGGATGGTGTGTTCAGGGTGATGAGCTGTGTTGCTTTTACGCCAAACATATCGTTTTGCATTGTGGCCAAAAAGTTCAATTTTGGTTTCATCTGACCAGAGCACCTTCTTCCACATGTTTGGTGTGTCTCCCAGGTGGCTTGTGGCAAACTTTAAACGAGACTTTTTATGGATATCTTTGAGAAATGGCTTTCTTCTTGCCACTCTTCCATAAAGGCCAGATTTGTGCAGTGTACGACTGATTGTTGTCCTATGGACAGACTCCCACCTCAGCTGTAGATATCTGCAGTTCATCCAGAGTGATCATGGGCCTCTTGGCTGCATCTCTGATCAGTTTTCTCCTTCTTTGAGAAGAAAGTTTGGAAGGACGGCCGGGTCTTGGTAGATTTGCAGTGGTCTGATGCTCCTTCCATTTCAATATGATGGCTTGCACAGTGCTCCTTGAGATGTTTAAAGCTTGGGAAATCTTTTTGTATCCAAATCCGGCTTTAAACTTCTCCACAACAGTATCTCGGACCTGCCTGGTGTGTTCCTTGGTTTTCATAATGCTCTCTGCACTTTAAACAGAACCCTGAGACTATCACAGAGCAGGTGCATTTATACGGAGACTTGATTACGCAACGGTGGATTCTATTTATCATCATCGGTCATTTAGGACAACATTGGATCATTCAGAGATCCTCACTGAACTTCTGGAGTGAGTTTGCTGCACTGAAAGTAAAGGGGCCGAATAATATTGCACACCCCACTTTTCAGTTTTTTATTTGTTAAAAAAGTTTAAATTATCCAATAAATGTTGTTCCACTTCACGATTGTGTCCCACTTGTTGTTGATTCTTGACAAAAAAATTAAATTTCATATCTTCATGTTTGAAGCCTGAAATGTGGCGAAAGGTTGCAAGATTCAAGGGGGCCGAATACTTTTGCAAGGCACTGTATCTAATCCTTTAAATAATACATAACAGTTAATGAGATATCTGCCCAGCATCAATCTTGAAAATGAACAAAGTACAACATATTTTCCTTCATACCTTAGTGAGAATGTCATTTGCTATGTCATACAGTGCATTGTCACTCCCAGAGCTACCTCCTCCCTTAGAGCCTCCTCCTTGGGTGAGAAGCAGGGAATCAAACAACACTTTGGTCTGCTGCAGGTCCTTTGAAATGTCCACATTTTCATGCATCCCAAATATTTCCGGGTGCTGGCTGAATGGAAGATCCTGGCATGCAGTGGGATGTATTGTCACTCTATTAAGTTGAAATTCTTACAAACTAAGTTGTTAAAACTTTAATGGAGTCACGCTTACTCTGATGAATTCAAGGTATTCATCATAGGACAATTTAGGTGGGGCAACATAGTCACCGCTGGGTGAAAAAGGATAAGAAGGCTTATCCACAACATCTTTATTGTAGAAGTCAGCCAACATAGTGTTGAGGAGGCGCCGATCCCAATTGTCAGTTACGCGACCCCCGTAGTTGCATTCTCCGGTCAGGTAAGTTATGGCTTCGAAGGGCACATCTTCGTATTGATTAATAAACAACTATAAAAAAATATAGACAGTGGACACACCTTTAAATGAATGGCCATTTATCCATTTTCGATACCACTTATTCTGCTCTTCAAGGTTACAGGTACATGAATATGATGCAGCAATTGCGTGTCTTAGAACTATTACCTGGAGCTGTCTGATACTTATATGAAGGTCTGTTTCATTGAAACCATAAGGAATATTCCACCCTAGTGGGCCAAACTTTCTTCTCTCTTGAACAAGTGCATGGAAGAAGCAAAGGCCATACAGGAGCTTTTCCCAGACCTAAATAGTTGAATTCACTCAAGAAAATGAACCTGTACGGACAATGGTGTGAACAAATCATGCCATCAATGCTTTCTGACTCACCGATTCCTTATTTGTACAATTATGAAAGAAGGTTTGGTCACAAACAGGATCGGACATGTATGACTGCAGTATGTTTAATCGAAGTCCTGTCGGGGGCTCATTTGTCATTTTCACTCCATTCTGAAGAAGGGTCACTGGAAACTGGTTTCAGAGAGAGGGCGGCTTCAGGTCCAAACAAGACAAAACCAAGATCATTTTAGAAGACATATCAATTTACCTTGGGCGAAGGGTAGCTTGTGAGCCAAAGTCTGAAGTCCTGATGGCATGTTGCTGGACTGAATTCCTCACAAATCTTTTCCAATGTGGACATCCAAGACACAGCCAGATGGCAATTCTGCAAACACACCCAGGTCCCATTTTGCATTGCTGTGCATATCATTTTGTAAGCAATGGGGCCTTGGCCCTGTCCTAGAGAAATGGACTGGAAATTGTTACCACCCATGTCCTTGTCACCCGCAAACTTCAGTAAACCTGTGAAGAGTTAATGGTTTATTGAGCGTCAGCGTTACATGAATTTTCAGTAGTGAGCGAGATAACCTACTAGCCATGGGGTCAGCACCAGGAGAAAGCACAAACACTAGCGGGATGGTGGCATTAGAATCCAAGTAGCTCTTGCTTAGGTCAAAAGGAGGGGGCTGAACAAAATTTTTCCCGAGTTTAGCTATTACATAACCATTGACAGCCGGCACAATCTTGTCAGGCCTTAGACAGCGTACAATGATCATTTTCTGCAATTCGTTGAGATTTTCATCCCAAGGGGAGGGCAAAGGAACTGTACTAGGTTCTTTGCTGTCAAAAATAGGCTTGAAAAGTTCTGGCCCCTGAATGAAAGAATCTCTGTGAAATAAGCACAATTCAGGTAGAATAATCTCAAAAATGTTGAGCAATAGTCTTATTTTATAACTAATAGAAGTTGGAACAATTGACAAAAAAAAAAAAAACAACTAATTTCTCACTTTAGTCCTTTCAAGCCAGGAAGCTCATTGGCTCTGCAAATCTCATCCCAGCTCTTGTCCTGAAGCCAGCTAGGATCAGGATTCGCAAGCGTATTCTGCAGGCCCACACCTCCCGTCATCAAGAACATCAAGTCACCGTACTCAATCTCTTTCTGAGCACTAATGAAAAAAGGGGAGTGAATGTTTTGTTTGCATCATGTGGATCAACAAAAGAGACTTTTCTTATCCCAATTTAGTTTTGACACTCACAGAAGCAGATTGCAGCAAAGGATGAAGGAGAACAGAAGTTTATCCTTTTCAAACAGGGAGCGACAGACGTTGCAGAACAAATTATAGGTGAAGTGATCAACCAGGTAAATGACCCTCTTCTCCAGAATTTTGGACTTTTTACTAATTGAAGACAGGAGAGACTTCTCAGTACTCAGACATTTTACTAAATTAAAGCAAGACACGCTCCAGTTCAATGTTACTTGTTTTTATGTTGTAGTAAAATGTTTTTTTTTTTTAACTTTAAGTGATTTCAAAAGACATAGTTGTTGACTATTGCTTTCATTTTTTTGAGTTGTTTAATTTAATCAAATTTAAATAAATGTCCAAGACAGCGGTGTTACATCTACCAATAAAAGTTGTCCTGACACCTCACAGGCTCACACAGTCAAGCAATTTATAATACACCGGTATGGAAGCATTGTTTACTTTCAGCAGTAGCTATCAATGAAAAAGATTTATAAATGTAATAAATTGATCTCATGATGATCCTAACAGAGTAATAGTGCTTCACTCACCTGTCTTGAATAGAGTTTATGTAGAGGTTGACAAACCAGCTCAGAGAGTACTGATACATTGGGTCAATGTTGGTTAGGTCAGCAATCGTGAAGAACAGGACAGAGGAGTGTTTGGCAATAGATCTGTAACACTCCCTAGACTCAGCTATCATAATCTCAGTCTCCTCTGCAATCTGTAGAATTCATTAAAACAACTCAGTCAAAGAAGAAGTCCATTATATCAGCAATCCAGACTGCTGATGTTGAACAGAACACATGCCTTTTGTTTCTTTGTAATCTCATTGGACATTATCTTCGCAGAGTCCAAGACCTGAATGGCACTCTCATCTTCCAGAATATTTCCCTCTGAGGAGGAAAGTGTCTCAAGGATCTTGTCCTCAGTTTCCTTTAGTTGCCTGTTATTTGCAGCTGACTGCAAGATGAGTGCATTTCTTTCCTCTTCAAGCTCTGGCCTACAAACCAGATGTAGTATAAAGCTTGAATGGTGAGACCAAAGCTCTGACTAAAAAATCAATACAAGTATGTGTACAGTAGTAGCACCTTTCCTTGGCAACTACAATTCCCAAAAGCTGGTCCTCCAAGCCCTCTGGCGTGATCATGAAATTGAGCAAAGACACTTTGGTGGCCAGCTCTGGTAAATAATGAGGATTTCTCAACTTGGTGGTGATGTAGAAGCGGAACTCCTTGGAGTACTCAACCACACTTTCCCCCAGTTTTATACATTCCACACCACCTACGTACGTGAAAAAGCATTGCCACAATTATGATTTTAACATTAGGTTTGCAAACTCAGATGGCCTTTTGGCCACCTTGCCCTATTCCCGGCACCTTGTTTGAAGGTTTGCTTGAGGAGTAAAGGTTCCAAGGAGGGGTCCAGCTCTTCTGCTACATTTTCAAGCAGCAAGGGGCTCCCAAACTGTATACAATTTTCCAAGGTTCTCATGTAATCATCATCTGTTAATTTGATAATGTTCAACTTGTTGTCTTTCTCTGAATTCTTCACCCATTTGTTGGCCTGACCTTGAGGGTCAATCATCAGGGGCCTGGAAGTGCACAAATATGTGAGGACAAACATGGGACAGAATGATTTCAATATAATTCACAACACCACAATGTAAGAGAGAGAATATTTGTGCGATTCTTCTTGACTGGCTTTGCTATTGACTGATGGTAGAAGTGCAGAGCAATTACGCAGCAATACAGCAAACAATAGTTTGTTGAAAACTTCTCACCATCGACGTGAATTACTGGTAATGACACCATTGTCAATGGAGAATGAGTCAGTTGGAAGCCCAGCGATGTTCCATGCCCTAATCTTGATGGGATCTCCCAGGGTCTTACTGAGAGAGAAATCATCTGACGATGGAATATTCTTTGACTAGAAAGATAAAACAGGATACTCAACTTATGGAAATTGGAGTGAGACATATATTCAAACTTTATTCATAACACTTGGTCCAATCCACTACAATTAAAACATTATTTTACATTTTTATAAACCTCTACATATACAGTACATTCATATATGTGTACATATACAGTATACATATAAAGTGTATATTAGAGGTGTGCGAAATTTCTGATTCTTAGATTATTCGCGATTTGGCCGTGGAAGATTCGAGAACGATTCACAAACATTCAGATTCCGATTATTGAAATATGTCAAGTAAAGCTGAAGTAAAACACACTCAGCGCGCCGCGCGGTCTTCAGAACACAATGAGGAACGGAGCGAGAGAAGCTAAACATTACTGGTGTCAACAATAATCGATGCGGCGATGCATGCCGATGCGGGCCATGGACGATGCGATTGGATGCGGGCAACAAGCCGAATCGATTCAGCACATATTAAAATATATAAGACCGTTCAAAAATCTTCTGGTGATGCAATGGATTTGGTTTCCCCATTTGTATTATTATTCTCATGTTAACCTGTAGAGGGAGCTACTGTACAAGCAATGCACTTGTACTTCCTCACAGGAGTAACGTCACAGACATGCGCAATTGCGCAGTGGCACTCGAGAAAGCAGAGTGATAAGACATAACAACAATGGCTGAAGCGGAGAAAGAGGGAGCGCGAAAGATTATTGACGCACCAAAGACATTGAAAGCAGGCATATGGAGACATTTTGGCTTCTATGAGGTTGGTGGGAAACTTGACCAAACTTATGCGGTGTGTAAAAAATGAAAGGCTGCTACTGTGTGTAAAAAAAAATAAATAAAAAGAAAGCCCTGGTCTCATTCAAAGCACTAATTAAATGCTGTGATGGTTTTTTTTAATTTTTATATATATTACTATTTTCATTTGACTACAACCAGGAATGACACAAGAGCCTATAAAAAGGTGTTTAATGTCTGACCACTTGTGTTGCCTCATGATTCACGAAAAATATGCTTTGCTTTAGCATTTTAATGCATCCCAGGCATTAATGCATCGTGATGCATTGCCGAATCGAACCGAATCGAATCGTGGCCCTCTGAATCGAATCGAATCGAATCGTGAGGGCAGTGCCGATGCACACCTCTACTAAACATCATGCTTGTCATTACCCAGCCCCTCGGGTAATGCCAATGCTCAACTCACGGCTCTAGCTCAACTCATGCCGCAAGATAAAAAAAAACAACAACATACCCGACTGCTGCCGACAGCTGCTACAAAGTACGTCCACATAATGTTACGGTAGATATCATATTTATATAGGACTAGATGCAATATAGACTCGGTAGCGTTAGCAGCACATCTACAGAAAGCTAGATGCGGGCGTTAGTAAACGGCCGCTATCTTAAAGCAGTAAACTTCCCTGCAAGGCTGTTGTAGGGAACCTTCCAAGCGAACCTAATTAACTTTTTATCTAGAATACTCCTAAATCGGTAAAATATCGACTTGAATCTATCTTTAAAATAGTTTTAAAACTTTCACATGTTGAAAGTAGACAAAAGGGAAATTATGGAATAACGGGAGCAATTTTAACAACTTTAACGGTTGATTCACAACATTAAATTAATTGAATGTAGTTTAAAGCTGCTGATACAGAATGGGGATTTGAGTATTGTTTTTAACTGTTAACTTGATACTAAAATAGTCGTTTATTGAAGCCTTTTTTTTTTTTTTTTTAATACAGTTTTTGTAACTAATGTACAAAACATTAAAAGCAGCTAATATGGGGGGGGGGGGGGGGGGTCATCAATAATCGATTTATAATCGAATCGCAGCCTCTGAATCGTAATCGAATCGTTCGGTGCCCAAAGATTCCCACCTCTAGTGTATATACTGTATGTATGGCAGAAAACACAGACAAGACTGAAAAAGCAGTTTCTGCTCTTGCACCCCCTCTTAAAAATAAACCGCTGTATTTTAAGCCAAAAGAACTGTTGTGTTTAATAGAACAATATGTCTATATTGTTGCGCCAGCAGATTCCTGGCGCATTAAGCCCCGAATTATTTTTAATTTGTCCATCTTACCCTGAAAACCCCCGTTTCCAGATGTCGCGCAACCGCTTTTGTTTCAACCCAGCCATAAAAACAAGGGAAGTAATTATATTTATTATTCAAAATGTCTGTCATTTTTAGCTTAGAATCATTAACTGATGTCTAATATTTCGTTTAAAAAAAAAAAAAAAAAAAAAACACTTAAAAAAATTATTCACTCGCATATTTTAAACTTAAACAAATTATGTCACAATGGAAAAAAATGGCATCTGTGAAAAAGTCACGGATACCTACCTCATAACTATCGATTAATTGTATTTTTTGTAACTATCGCATTTTCTCCGATGTTAGATGAAATAATCGATCCAAACAAAAATTGAAAGAAAAAAAAAACGTTCAAAAGGGTAAATATATTTAAAACAACATCTCGACCACTCCTTGATGTCTGCGATTTCTGCATCACGACCTTTGTTATATTACCATGTTTCAACCATAAAATCCCCCAGAAATCCAGCTGTGGCCATTCCATTCACATCTGTTTCTTGACACTCGATGATACATGCTACATGGAGTTTTTTGGATGGGTGATGTATTGATCAATAAATCTGTTGCTGATTGGTTGTAGTGCCAGGTGACAGCAACAGAAATAGAACCATTTCCTATTTTCTTATATTTTTTAGCTTTCGAGCTCATCATAGCACTGAAACTGCATTAGTCAAAGTAATTAATGACTTGTTACTAGCTGCTGACGGTGGATTAGATCCTGGTTCTGTTGGACCTGAGTGCAGCTTTTTACAAATTCGACCATAATATCTTATTGCAGAGACTAAAATGGGACATAGGCATTAAAGGAGCAGCCCTCTGCTGGTTTAAATCCTATTTATCTAATAGGTACCAGTTTGTCAATGTAAACCAGCAATCATCACCTTATTCCAGAGTCAGTTATGGTGCGCCGCAAGGGTTGGTCCTCCGGCCCATCTTTTTATGCTGTATATGCTGCCTTTAGGCAATATCATCAGAAAACATAGCATTAATTTTCATTGTTACGCTGGCGACCCACAATTGTATTTATCAATTAAACTTAATCAGATCAGGTAAGTGGATAAAGTACCTGCATCGAGATTTAAATATCTGGTTGAGCACTAATTATCTTTTACCTAACCCTGAAAAGACAGAAGTCCTTTTAATAGGCCCTAAAAGTGTGAGAGACTCTCTAACTGCCCAGATAGTCACTCTGAACAACGTGAGAATAGCCTCCAGCACCACAGTTAAAAACCTAGGAGTTCTATTTGACCCAGACCTATCATTTAAAGCTCATATTAAACAAACCTGCAGAACAGGCTTTTTCACCTGCGCAACACAGCCAAAATTAGAAATATTCTTTCTAAAAACAATGCAGAGTAAATAATTCACGTATTCGTTACATCTAGATTGGATTGCTGTAACTCCTTACTCACAGCTTATCCTCCAAGTTCCCTAAAAGGTCTTCAGTTAGTCCAGAATGCAGCAGCAAACATGCATTTAGCTCTGAAGATTGGGAAGAAACATGGGAAGGCGGCTACGAGACTTACATCCCCGAAGGAAGAGATTTGGATAGTGTCTGTGGAACAATTATGTCATTTTCCAGCAAAAACCTTCAACTACGTATTCCTATATATATACAGTGCCTTGCAAAAGTATTCGGCCCCCTTGAACCTTGCAACCTTTCGCCACATTTCAGGCTTCAAACATAAAGATATAAAATTTTAATTTTTTGTCAATAATCAACAACAAGTGGGACACAATCGTGAAGTGGAACAACATTTATTGGATAATTTAAACTTTTTTAACAAATAAAAAACTGAAAAGTGGGGCGTGCAATATTATTCGGCCCCCTTGCGTTAATACTTTGTAGCCCCACCTTTTGCTCCAATTACAGCTGCAAGTCGCTTGGGGTATGTTTCTATCAGTTTTGCACATCGAGAGACTGACATTCTTGCCCATTCTTCCTTGCAAAACAGCTCGAGCTCAGTGAGGTTGGATGGAGAGTGTTTGTGAACAGCAGTCTTCAGCTCTTTCCACAGATTCTCGATTGGATTCAGGTCTGGACTTTGACTTGGCCATTCTAACACCTGGATACGTTTATTTTTGAACCATTCCATTGTAGATTTGGCTTTATGTTTTGGATCATTGTCCTGTTGGAAGATAAATCTCCGTCCCAGTCTCAGGTCTTGTGCAGATACCAACAGGTTTTCTTCCAGAATGTTCCTGTATTTGGCTGCATCCATCTTCCCGTCAATTTTAACCATCTTCCCTGTCCCTGCTGAAGAAAAGCAGGGCCAAACCATGATGCTGCCACCACCATGTTTGACAGTGGGGATGGTGTGTTCAGGGTGATGAGCTGTGTTGCTTATACGCCAAACATATCGTTTTGCATTGTGGCCAAAAAGTTCAATTTTGGTTTCATCTGACCAGAGCACCTTCTTCCACATGTTTGGTGTGTCTCCCAGGTGGCTTGTGGCAAACTTTAAACGAGACTTTTTAAGGATATTTTTGAGAAATGGCTTTCTTCTTGCCACTCTTCCATAAAGGCCAGATTTGTGCAGTGTACGACTGATTTTTGTCATATGGACAGACTCTCCCACCTCAGCTGTAGATCTCTGCAGTTCATCCAGAGTGATCATGGGCCTCTTGGCTGCATCTCTGATCAGTTTTCTCCTTGTTTGAGAAGAAAGTTTGGAAGGACGGCCGGGTCTTGGTAGATTTGCAGTGGTCTGATGCTCCTTCCATTTCAATATGATGCTTGCACAGTGCTCCTTGAGATGTTTAAAGCTTGGGAAATCTTTTTGTATCCAAATCCGGCTTTAAACTTCTCCACAACAGTATCTCGGACCTGCCTGGTGTGTTCCTTGGTTTTCATAATGCTCTCTGCACTTTAAACAGAACCCTGAGACTATCACAGAGCAGGTGCATTTATACGGAGACTTGATTACACACATTTGGATTCTATTTATCATCATCGGTCATTTAGGACAACATTGGATCATTCAGAGATCCTCACTGAACTTCTGGAGTGAGTTTGCTGCACTGAAAGTAAAGGGGCCGAATAATATTGCACGCCCCACTTTTCAGTTTTTTATTTGTTAAAAAAGTTTAAATTATCCAATAAATGTTGTTCCACTTCACGATTGTGTCCCACTTGTTGTTGATTCTTGACAAAAAAATTAAATTTCATATCTTTATGTTTGAAGCCTGAAATGTGGCGAAAGGTTGCAAGATTCAAGGGGCCCGAATACTTTTGCAAGGCACTGTATATATGTATATATATATATATATATATATATATATATATATATATATATATATATATGTGTGTGTATGTATATATATATATATATATATATATATATATATATATATATATATATATACATATATATATATACATACACATATATAACATATACATATATACATTTATTTATTCATTATTTTTTTAAACACAGGAACGTGTGCCACAAACTAGGTACATGGCTTGATCTTGAACTTCAGAAAATAGTTTTTAGCAGTCCATGCCTTTTTGAAAATTCTGAATTATGTATCAACTTTTTTTTTTCCTAAGATTGCCTGCCTACTCTCTGTTGGCAAGTGTGTCACATGTGAGCACATGCATATCCGTTTGGCTTTTCAAATTGAAAGCAACACATTTGTATTGCGTGTGCAGAATAAATACTTAAGAAATACAGAGTAAATTGTTCACTTTCAATTTTAAGCAAGCTACACAGAAAACCTTAGCTGACACGTACAATGGCCAGGTCTGGTGTTGGCAGACAGGTGTATTTTGTCCCACTGTATTTGCTGTCGTTTGCTATCCAAGCTAGCCATCGAGTTGTGGATGCATGCAGACTGAAAGCTGATAAAGCATCTTCTATAGATCAACAAAGGACGGCTGAGAGGAAATGTATATGGCGTGGTTGTGAGATCAGGTGACTTAAGTTTTATTTTACATTATGACCACGGTTGAGTTTTTTGTGGGCGGGAGGAATGAAAGTTGTGTTGCAGGGCATGAAAATGGTCTGAAATGCGTTAGAGACCATCTCAATCAATGTGTGAGAGTTGAGAACCCTGGATGTTATAATGTTGAAGAGAACACACAGTACGTGCCTATTGTGTATTCTTTATGTTACAGATAAAAGACAAATATTTTGTGTCAATCAAGGACTTCAAACACTTACCTGACACAGTTTGATCCAATGACTGGTGCAGTCCTGTCTGAAGCTGGCAGTGAAAGCGCCCAGGTAGGCCATGACACCAGCAGAAATGAGGACATCTCCAGTTAGGTTGTCATATGTGTTTTGCAGATCATCAGCAGCCTTAGACCACCTGAGAAAAAATATGAAATTATGGGCATATTGCTATTATTGTAAGTCTTCTGATTAAATTAAAATTGTTTGGCCATTTAATCACCTAGTTTTTTCTCCACCAAGGCCACCAATAAGTTTCTCAGCTCTCTCCAACTTCTGTTGACACAAATCCCTCTGGGCCTCTAGTTTGGCCTTCTCTTCTGTCTTCTCCGCAGATATTCTTTGCAAGTCAGCCAAACGGTCCATAACCTCTTTTAGTTGGGCTCTCTTCTCTGATAGTGTGGCCATGGCAGCAGCCAGGGTTGCCTGAGCCTCTGCTTGTTTGGCTTTTTTGGGAGCCACAATCTAAAAACATACAGGTGAAAAAACATGGAGACAATAGCCTTATAAGGCCTATTTTGGTGTGAATACGAAGCCACTCCAAAATATTCTCAACCCCGTCCAAATAATTCAATGTTTAAATATTTCAAACAACACAAAGAGTAGCCCTGCGATTAATATTGAAATTTGGGCACGCTAGCCAAATAGGCCTTGTTGGACAAACATGACATAAGCGTAGCTGGCCTGTAGCGAAGGTGTTTTGAAAACTGCAAAGTAGCAAAGTTATTACATTGTGCGGTAACGTTCCCAGACGCTACATTTGTCTGGGAAATTGTATGCTATCTCTTTCATTTGATCTCTCAATACATTGCATTTCTGCTCATTGAAGCAGTTTTGGGAGATGGAGGAACTTTACCGGATATGAGTGCGGAGTGAATGATATTGGTGATGAGGGGGACAACTGAACGAAGACAGGTTTTCAGGAGGGCAGTGAGAAGAGGATCAAGACGTCAGGTAGTGGGTTTGGATTTGGTGATGATGTCAAGGATAGCCGGGATTGAAGGAAGGGTAAATCTGGAGAGGGGGCTGATGGGAGGAACATGAAAGGGAGTTGGGTCAGTCCCAAAAACTGCAGCTTCTTTGTGAGTCAGGGATTGGTGAATGTCAGTAATTTTTGTGGAGAAAAATGACAGGTTTGCTTCACAAAAATTAGCAGAGCACATGAGGCGATGGAGTGGATAGGGGGCCTTAGTGATTTTGGTTAGGAGTGAGAAGAGGTTTTTAGAATCTTGCTGACTAGCTGTTATGAGCCCGGAATAGTAAGTTGATTTGGCTGCGTTGATTTGGTCCTTGTATAAAGTGAGTTGATAACTGTACATTTCTTTGTGTATTGATAGTCTAGTTTTCTTGTACAGACGTTTGAGCTGACGGTTTTGTGACTTAAACACGCAGAGAGTAGGGGTGAACCAGGGCATGGATCGGGTGAAGGAAGCAGAACGGGTTTTTAGGGGGGCGTGGTGGTTCAGGAGTGAGTGGAGATGGGTGTTGTAATGGGACACTAAATCGGCAGGTGAACTGGTCGAGGTTGTGACGGCAAGGTTGTTGATGTCACGAGAAAATGCTTGAGTGTTAATGATCTTGGTCTTGCGGAACAAAATTGATCTGAGGAGGATGGTCTTTGAAAAAGTGATCTTGAGAGTAAAAGTTACTTGAGAGTGGTCAGAGTATGTTAATTGGAGGGCGGGGCATGCAATCGGAAGGGGTGGCGCCAAAGCTGCAAACCAAGTCCAAAATATGTCCCTTGTTGTGAGTGGGAAAATTGATGCATTGTGTTAAACCAAGGCTATCTAGGCAGGAAATTAAATCTTTTGTGAGGGGATTATTTTGATTGTCAGGATGAATGTTGAAGTCACCAACGATGAAAATGGTTTGACAGAGAGAAGATGGATGACTAGTTGTGAAAAATCATTTAGAAAGTCCTTGTTAGGTTTCTGCAGTCAGTAGATAGTGGTAATTGTTGTGGGAGAAGGACCAGGCAAGAGTGAGATTCAAAGTATTCAAAAGAAGTGAGAATGGGGCTAGCAGGTACAGGTAGCAACCTCCAGTTATCACGGTAGATGGCTGCAATACCGCCACCCCAACCAGAGTTGCGTGGTTGACACATGTAGGTGAATCCAGGTGGCCTAGACTGGTTCAGTGGGGTGAAATCATTGGGCTGCTGCTATTTTTAGGTTAGACAGAGAATATCCAGTTTATGGTCACAGATGAGGTCATAAATAAGATGGTCTTTATTAATAATATATTGTATATTATACAATACAGTATATATTATATTATATTATATTATATTATATTATATTATATTATATTATATTATATTATATTATATTATATTATATTATGTTGTTCAATCAGTTACATTTCACTCAAAGTAATAAAAAATTGCTAAGTCATTTTGTAAGGGGAAAAAAATCAGGAAAAAAGAAAGACGAACCTTCACCACCCTATCATATGACTCCATTGCTTTGATCCACTTGCACAGGCCCTCTGCTGCTGAGGAAGCTTTTGCCACTTTAGCAGGGCTGAAATCAGGGTTAGTCATGTAGGTAGAACGGATTTGTTTCATTGATTCCTCCTGTTGGAAAAACAAAGGAAGAGATTTTTCCATCCATTCATCCTTTTGTACAGTCCTACCCATTCACCACATCGCGAATGGCAAATTAAAACGTGTGGTGACTGGTGAGGAAAATATTTTTCAATCTTGCCACACTGGCAAAGCTCAAGTTTGTCGGATGGAAGTCGCCTTGTGTCAAAACCTTCGGTCGAAAGCCCTCACTTTGAGGATTGTCCGTATTGCATGCGACTGAGTACAGTATAAATAGAACAACACCTGCCAATCCAATCATATTGCTTACAGTACATATACTGGTGGCTGAAAGGTAGCGAGAATTAGCATTTAGCCTTATGGGTATCTGAACCGCGAATGAAAAGTATGAGAGAAAACAAAACAGTATTTCAACAACCTCTAGGCCACTGAGAGATGCAAAACAGCAAACAACTGAGTTTTTCCCCACCCATGTATAAAAAAAAAGCAAAGTAGATGAACTGTCAAAATCATTCATCACTCATTTCGTCAGATAAAATATTGTGGAATGAAAAAATCACCCTAGCTATGACATGACGGGGAGATGATGCTTTGGTGTTTTAACTGTGTGAAAATGTGTGGAAAACGGTTCTTAAAACACAAAGATACTGAAGTTCACAGGTAGACATGTTACTTAATTTTGAAAATTGCTTATATGTTATCATGACTAAGACAATTACCAAAAATCAAAAGAAAAAAATACAAAACTCAATGGGCAGACTGTGATCAGGACTGAAACAAAAGTAAAAAAGTCATTATTTCCTTAATATTAAATGTCGAATTGTGCATCATAGACAATATCTGCTAGGCCCCGGACAGGACGAGTGTGTGGATGTGTCCGTCATCCCATTACAGCATAGGTGTCAAAACACTTCCACAAAGGGCCAAGAGGGTGCTGGATTTTGTTCCAACCGATACTGCGCAAACAGTTTAACCAATGAATTTTCTGTTGAAACAAGAAGCACCTGACAAAGTTTAACTGATTACCCATGTAAGAGATCAGATTGGTCAAAAGGTGTCCTCTTCATTGGTTGGAAAGAAAACCTGCACCCACTTGGCCCTTTATAGAGTCAGTTTAACACCAGTGCATTACAGGATGAGCAACTGACGGGTGGAGCAACTGCAGGTGTCAGCAATCATTGTCAACCGCCCACATAAGCCAGCCAGTACTCCACTACCTTGCCGGATTGTCTTTTTCACTTCTCACGTTGTGAATATATGTGTGCATCTGATCATCGACTGTTTCATAGGCTCTTGTATGCACCTCTTGTTTATGGTACCTTCTCCCTGGCTCTCCACCCACCCCACGGCTCTTTACCCCCGCACCTACTTCATCTCTCTGCTTGATCCACACCTTGTACCCAGGCTCGCCATGCTACATTCCCCCACGGCTTTGTAACAGTTTTACTTCCTACCCTCACCATCTCACATGCCTGTTTTGGGGTTCTCTGCCCACGATCATAACAATATCATTTATGAGGATATTTAAAGGGCTTTCTAATGCATACACAAAAAAGGGAATTAAACAATTATTTGACTAAAACATTAAACAATTTATTTATCCAAACAAGCTCCAATGACAGTTACATTGTAGACCAGGAGTGACTGAGTCCGGAACTGGAGGTCACCTATTGGTAGTGGTAGCAAGGGTCCCCGGGGGCCCCAGGCAACAAGCAACATGGGGCCCTTCGAGCGTGTGCAAGTAAGGGGGACAGTTGGACTTGGAGCAATAGCATATTTAATAAAAGTATAATAATGCCTCGGTCTCATAGAGCCCTTTTTAGGACACTCAAAGTGCCCGGCTTCTACTACATTAGGACATAAAACAACAGTAACATAGTACACTCACCGCTGTCTTGCTTCCTTTTCTCCTCTTCTGTTTTTTTTTCTTTCTTTTGTCGCTTCCAGAAGGATAACTTCTCTTCATTTTGGATATACGCCAATTTTAAAAAAAAGCCAAATGGCAGCTCACTCTCACTCTGAGTCACGTGAGGGAGGGGGGGTTGAGTGTAGAGGCCAAGTGAAGGGGCCCCTTCAGGGAACTCAGAGTCTCAGGGAGTCTTCAGGGAACTCAGAACTCATGGCTTTCACTGGCACTGTCGCACTTGTCGCTGCGACAGTGCAGTAAAGCTGCATGTGCTAAATGTGTTGGCCCTCTGGGGGCCCTTGCTGGCTGGGGGCACTAGGCAATTGCCTGGTTTGCCCAATGGGACGCGACGCCTCTGGTAGTGATGGCAGCTTGAAACTGAAACTTCGAAACGTGCTCCGAACCGATGATGTATATTTATATTGTACCACTGCTCCGGAGCTTGCTTCAAACCACGTGACATATGACATATGACACAGGAACTGTTTCAGTTCTTGAATGAAACACCCCTATCGGTCCATAATCCAATCAGTAGGGTCACAGACACTGGCTATCTGCACTCTGACAAGTGATTGGCTGAGGTGATTTGAGTTATAGTGTCTCATTATTTCATAACTGCGCTAACAAATGTTAAATTTGCGGGTCAGTGTCATCGTAGTTCGTGTGCGTTTTTGCGGTTGACTTGCTGAGAAATCTATTTTATTTGATCATTAACGAGCAGGCTAGGAATAGAGGTCGTAATGAAATGTGGGAACACAACAGTGTATGATCTGATCGCTCCTGATAAGGTACGTGCGCTGTCTATAAACACTTAACATAAGTAATGTCATTTTGAAAAGTTACATTCATTCATTGTGCTAACAAAATTAAAGTTCAGTATCGATACTCTAGCCAGAGATGAGTCTGATCCCAGGAAGGTATCAAGGAATGCCTCAGCAGATGCAACGAAGGAGGTGCAGCGATACTTTACTGATCCACCCCTGGGAAGAGCTGAAAACCCACTCATTTACTGGCAGAACTATCAGAACATGTACCCTTGTTTATTTCATTTAGCAAAACATTTTTTATGCAAACCAGCCTCATGTTGCCTGTGAGCAAGTATTTTCTAAATGTGGAGAAGCTGTAAGCAAAAAAGAAATTCACTCAATGCAAAAACTATGCTGATAATAATGTACCTCAATTAAAATCTAAATGTTCCCCATCCCACATAATGACCATAGTTACACAAGCACACTGCAATATTTCTCCCCACATCTCTCACATCAGTGACACAAAACACATTCATAACTCTGTATTTGTAAATAGCCACCCTCTTAAAATATTCGCCTATGCCACATTTGAACAAATATTTACTTTTTTCTAGGGCTGTCAAACGATTAAAATTTTTAATCGAGTTAATTACAGCTTAAAAATTAATTAATCGTAATTAATCGCAATTAATCGCAATTCAAACCATCTCTAAAATATGCCATATTTTTATGTAAATTATTGTTGGAATGGAAAGATAAGACACATGACGGATATATACATACAACATTCTGTACATCAGTACTGTATTTGTTTATTGTAACAATAAATCCACAAATGGCATTATTAACATTCTTTCTGTTAAAGTGATCCACGGATAGAAAGACTTGTCGTTCTTAAACGATAAATGTTATAGTTACAAGTTATATTAATTTTATATTAAAACCCCTCTTCATGTTTTCGTTTTAATAAAATTTGTAAAATTTTCAATCAAAAGTAGAGTTGATATAATAATAATAAGAATAAAAATAGAGTGAAAAGTTTTACGTGTATTTTGCATAGCTAAATTGATATGGAATGCCAGTTTATTTAGCATTGTTGTTTAACTGTGTGTCAGAATAGGGCCTCATTACTATAGACTGAAGTGCTTTTCTTTTTGAGAACTTTTTTTTTTTTTGAGAGAGAGATAGGAATATTATTTTTGTTGTGCTTTCACTAAACGATACTTATGTTTGTTGTGAAGGAGAAGCTTATGCCAATAAACGGCGCGCCTGTGTCCACTCGCCTTTACTGTATAACATATACAGTGGGGAGAACAAGTATTTGATACACTACCAAAACCCATTGGCAGTGTATCAAATACTTGTTCTCACCACTGTATCTGTACATATCTTACCCAAAATAAAACAAGAGACACATAATTGCCACTAAAAGAAAGAAAACTTACCGAAATATGTGTGGAGCACAAATAGCACTTTGCATTGCATTGTGAACACAGCATAAACGTCTCACAACTACTAATTCTCCCACGTTTAGAAGACATAACATGAGTATGGAACGGCGCTGCCCCCAAGCGGCCGGTGGCATTCTCTTCACTCTTAATGTCCATAAACGGCCTCATTGTAATGTTTGAGGCAATATGCCAGCGGATGCGTTAATTGCGTCAAATATTTTAACGTGATTAATTAAAAAAATTAATTAACGCCCGTTAACGCGATAATTTTGACAGCCCTACTTTTTTCCCCTCTTGAACATTTCATCAGGATGCTGGCTGGTCATCTCTGCTAAAATTGGCAACATCCAAATGGATTACTCAATTCTGCCCCTGAAATGGAATTAATCATCAATACAGTATAATGAGGATTTGGTTCAATATTTCATGTTTCCTACAATAAGAATAAAACCCAAAATAAAGTGATTTGGGCGATTACTGTAAGAGAATGACGAAATAGCACATCAAAATCAGCTTTCCTGTGTGCCTCACACTTCGGGGGAAAGGGATTGTGAGCCCCTGCAGTTCCAGATTTTGCCAGGAGATGTCACTGGTAATGAAGTTTCATGAATTGAGGCTATTTTCGAATCAATTTGGCCAAGTTTCGGAACTTCAAAAGAAGCCTTATTGGCCATCACTACCTATTGGGCCTGTTTTCCATGTCTCCCTCCTCTTACACACCTTAATCAAATGATCAGCTCATGAGCAAGCTCTGCAGGAGCCTGATAAAGACCCAGTAATGCAGTACTGCAGAAATAACAACAAAATCACAAAACAATATAATTACATTTAAAACACAAATGTTGAGTGGAATCAGAAGGCAACTACAATTTTGAACAAGTGACTTGTCAATCTAGATTTAATTAATTAGTCTGTGATTCCTTGTTGCTTAAGGGAGGAATGTTCCAAAGATTAGGTTCAACAACTGAGAAGGGATAAACTAAATGAATGTTCTTCATTCATTGAGAACAACAATTTAAAGATACTCACAGGAATATTGTCTTTGTCATATTCTTTAAGCTCTTTTAAAAAGTTCATGTCACCAAGAAGCTTCTTGCTTGGGCCCCAGTAGTCCAAAACCTAAGCAATAGAGAAAAAAAGATAATGGTAAGACAAATGCCATACGTGCAAGCAAATGCCACTTTGTGAATGAAATGTTTTATAAATATATATAAATACCAACATTTTTAAACCACAAACTGCTACCCTTTCATCTGCTTTGAACCCTGCAGTGTCTTTTTTTTTTTTTTTTTTTTTTTTTTTTTAGTAAGACCAACCTTTTTGCCAGATCCAGCCGGATCTGCCACCTTATCTGGAGCCAATCCTTTCATTACACACACAGCAGACATCACCAGCTTAACTCCAGCAGGAGGGTTTTTCATGGACTTCACAACAGTGATGTCAGCAGGCTGCAATCAAGAAGGCATCCGAACGTCAAAGAAAAGGTCATATGCAAAGCAAAAGTTGGCTGTTTAGAAAGTTCCCACCTTTAAGGTGTTTAAAGCTGCGGTCGCCTCTTCCAAGGCAGGGATGGCCTCAGCCAATTCACTATCACATTCATCCTTCAGAGCTTGTGCCTCAGCAGCTTGAATGGCTGTGGCCTCTTCTTCAATACCCACAAGTTTACTTGTAGCTTCTACCTCCACAGACTCCACTGCGATCACCTACAGGTCATCAGAGTGGAATTAGAATATTTTTGTAGATTATTTCTGCTTATAACACACTGCAATTTTGATGCTGCTCAATTTCACTAACCTTCATCATTTTTTCATTTTCTATCTGTGCCTGTGCCAGTTTGGGCTGCAACTCAACAAGCTCGAGTTTCATCTCACCAACCTTCAGAGGCATAATGTTAAAAAGGAAATGTCAGGGAAATAGACATTTTAATATTTTGTTCATAAACTTAAAAGGGAAAATTTAGTTTGGAATCATTGCATTCAGTATTAACAAGGGGGAAAATTATCAAAGAAAAGCAAATTGTAGCTAATATAGTACCTGAGATTCAGCAAAGGCCAGTTTTTCCAGACCGTTTGTGTATCTCCTCTTTGCCTTCATTACTGCATCCCTTTTCATTGTGAGGAGTTGACTGAAAGCTGCCATGAGCTCCAGATAAGATGTAGGTGTAACATAATTATGGCGCCCTAGTTCAGAGAGGAATCTGCAAAAAAAACAAGTTTAAACAGGCTAGTGGATATACATACTTTTGAATTGAATAATTAAAACACACCTCACTGAAAGTTGACTGGCAGAAGTGTGAAATGTTTTACAGATAGGTATGACCTCCTTCCTCTCATTGTCTTTCATCTCCAGGGGCTGAAGAAAAGAGTTGGCAACCCGCTCAAGGGCTTCCTCTGGCCAAGGCTGTCATCAAAATAGAAAAATGAATATAAATGTATATTTTTTTTAATTCCATTTTTAATACTTGTATGAAACCCCACATATTTACAATAAGAACAATCTAAATTTGCTAATATTGACAATTTTTCCCGAGAGCCCAAATGAAAACTGCGACACAGTACATGGTAAAGTGTTGTGTACCATGACTTTTGTTTATACAATAGTTAAGAAAAAAACAACAGCTAATTGATAGTGCCTATTTAGTACCTGAAACCAGTTAATGGTACAACAGTTAATTAGAGATGGAAATTGGCGCAGTCGATTACGGAAGGCGTCGCCAATAGGACTGAAGGCCACAACAATGTGCAGGTTCTGCTTGCACCTCGCCACAAAGTAGTTAAAAAGAGTTAAAGAGCTCAACTCAACACTCTTATTCTTTGCTTGGGCAATAGGACGTACAGTCTGAAAGTGGAAAGAGAATGGCAATATTTTTACAAAGCAAAAAACAAACACAGAAAGCAGGACAGAAAAAACAGGGAGCACTTGATGCACAGTAGATGATATAGGATATAATCTTTTAAATTTAAATAAATCATAATTTAGAAGTGTTATATTGGGTGTGGTTGTCTTTATAAGATACAGTGGTACCTCTACGTACAAAGTTAATTCGTTCCAGGACCTTGATTTTAAGTTGAAATGGTCGTATGTCGAGCAGGATTTTCCCATAAAACATTATAATTCCATTAATTAATTTAACAGCAAAACAACCTACACTAAAATCTTAATAAATACTGATGTTACTATTGCTTATATCGTTTACAAAGAGAAAAACAAATCAATTATGAATAAAAATTGGAATAATAATATAATACTGGTAATAGCAATAACAACACCTGTAATAATGTAGCAAACTGGGTTCTAATGCGGCGAATGTTTGCGTGGTGTAACTGAACGCATTGCTTGGCTGACTTGACGGAGTGAGCATTTTTACTTTTTGTTTACTTGCTGCAGGGGACACTAGGCGTGTTGTGTTGCACAAGTTGATGGAATAAATGATTAGAAACCTGATGAAGCTGGCGATTTCTTTGGCAATGTTACCACAAGAATAATTGTCACCTTAAATAATAAAGACTGGCAAACAGAGGAGGACCGCGGAGATAGACAGTCTACGGCTGTATTGTTGAGCCATATCACGGATGCGCACCCCACGCTCATATTTTTCAATCATATCCATCTTCATGTCAATGGTGAACATCACCTTTTTCCTTTTATTCACCACCTGCTCTAACATTTTTGGAACCCATGTTGATTTCTCTCACAATAAAGTATGCCGTGCGTCCATCTTGCGGGAAAACAAAGAAACTGCGGTGCTGTCATAGATCGTCGTATTTAGAGCATGTCGTCGGATGTAGAAACAAATGGCGAGTCAAATTTTACGTTGGATGTCGAAAACATCGTGTATGGAAGCAATCGTATGCCACAGTACCCCTGTATTCAAATTAATTTGACGATTTGATAATGTTTAATAAATTCAGTACATTGAACATACACTGTATATGCAGTACGTAATAATTTCAACATTATACCTCAATGATATCCTGTTTCTCATCCATAGCAAACATATTGGGCACCTCTCCCGTGTTGAGGACACTATTTACATCTTCAAGAAATGCCTCATCCTTGATCTGAGCATCAGTAAGCAAAAAAACAATTCTTTGACCCTTCACGCCTGCATTCTTGAGCAGCTTCTGTAATACGTTAAAATATGATACATCACATTCAGAACGCAAATGTTCATACACTGAAGTATTATGTAGATAACAAGCACAACACTGACCTTAAGATCTTCTCTCCACTCAACCATTCCATAGCTCTTTGATATCTCAGGCTGGAAAAGGCTCATTTGGGCGATAAATGTGGCCAAACGTGTGATGGACTGCCGCCCACTGCCTCCCACTCCGACTAATAGGGCATTTCCCCCTGGTTGCTTCAAAACACGGCTTATACGGGACAGGTGCTCCAAAACATAACTAAAATAGGACACAATTTTAATTTGCATTGCAGGATTAAAGCTACTTTGTTGTGCATTCATTACAGCCATGCACATTTTACTGAAATAAATTGATATTTAAAAACTAAATCAATGTAGTTGTTTTTAAAATACAGTCTATAATGTAAATCTTTAGGTTAAATTGACTGGCGATTCGCAATTTACCGAAAGATGACAAGATGCATACGACTCTTGTTCATCTGGTTATATTCAACAAGACATGCCTCCACCACTTCAGCAAAGCTTTCTACAGAAGGCACCTCAGCGTACAAGCGGTCATCAGGCTCAAGGTCAGGGTTCATGTAGTCTCCAAACAGTAGCATCTGCATGTCTTGCTCGACCAACTGACATAAGAAGAAGAAACAATTGCATTCACTATTCTGTTTTATTTTTAGAAACATTAACTGTTTTGTTCTTTTGTTGTTGTTGTTGTTTTTTTTTTAAACTCAAGCATGACTGGGGATCGGCTAGAGCTATCCCAACTCTTTTTGACATCAAATTAATCAGAACAACAAAACCAAAAGGCAACATACTTTACTGCCTTGTTTTAGGTGATCAAACACTTGGTTGAATGCTTCATTGAAGTGATCTTTGAGGATTTTGGTCATTAGCTGGTAGAACCATGCGCGATCCTTGTCATCCACCAAACGGTCATAAAAGACCCGGAAAACCTCGTGGACAAACAGGCGAATCATAGTGCGTTTGTTCTCCAGAGATTTGCTCTTCACAAGCAGACAGCCTTGGATAACACGTGAGAAATCCCGCAGATTAAAAGTGTAGTGAGATTTGGCTGGTGTCGGAAGCAAGTTTTCCATAGCTTGCTTGTAGACCTAAGGGAAGACATTTGGAAAGACTAAATATTGAAAAGACAAGCATGTAAAGGACAATCCTGTGTTTGAAAAAATGTAAGTATACTCACTTCCATTGTTGCTGTGACAGTTTGGGTGCCAATTGTAAAATATTCTGGTGGAAATTCATTGTTCTTGAGATAGAATGCCACCATGATAGAGAAGATGCGAACCATTGTCTCGTCACTGAAAGAATTTATGCTAAAAATATTGAAGTGGCGCAGAAAACGAGATGTCACAGCATTCCTCCCCCCACCAGGAGGACCCATGGCTGTAATGATCTGGATGTCTACTAATTTGATGCCAGATGTGTCCTTTAGGTCATACCTGCCAGAAATGAGTCATATATATTTTATCCTCTTTAGTTGCCTGTCTTTTTTGGTTGTTGAGCTGGTAATGTTATGTACCACTTTTTGTGATCCATAAACTGCCGAAGAAGCTCTACAGGAGGCTGAGCTCCAAACTGTTCCATTGCTGGCATATTCACATCATCTATGAATATGAGGTATTTCCTTCCCATTGGGGGACCAAATACACCTTTTCGTCTCTTATCTAATTTGGCCATGATGATGTTCTGGAGAACACAAAGTAAATAATGATCACCTTCATAGGTGTGAAAACATGCATACTCATCAGTGGTTTCACCTGACCTGAGTTTGGTTAGCAGTCGTGCGGGCGGAAAAATTGATTGAGAGGGGTAAGAAGAGGTCTTTGTCCAGACCGTTCATCAACTTCTCCATTACATACACTGACTTTCCAGTGCCAGTAGGACCAGCCAACAGGAGAGGCCTGATCAGAGAAAGAGATAATGAAACAGTGAACATTTCTTCTTTTCCTTTCAATTTATCCAATTAAGTGTTGTGCTGTACATCCCCCTTTTCCATGTAGGCTACTCTAAACCTAATTTCGGCATCTTCTTCTTGAAAACCAATTGCATACATTTCTTGGATTACATTACATGGCTCTAGGTCTCTTGCCTTCCAGTGCCATTGTCATCATCCCTCCAACAAAACACGATCCATCCTCCTCAGGATGTGTCCAAATCATCAAACTCTGCTTTCTCTAACATTGTCTGAAAAAATATAAAATCTCTGTTGTGCCTCTGATATGCTCATTTCTAATCCCATTTGAACTCAACATCTTCATTTCCATCAAATCCATCTTTCTGGTTTACATTGTCGTCTGGATTTTTGTCTCAAATACAAGGAGTAGAGGTGACAGCACAATTGAATACTACACACAATTAAATTATCAAACACGGAAGCAGATGGCAAATGCGGTGTGGCATTTTCTGTTTAGTTGGGTAAATTTGGATTTTTGGAGATTTAATTCTTCAATGTGAAAAATAGGCAGTAGTATTTTATTTGAAATTAAGCACCAACCAAGTGAAAAATGAGTGGGGTTTTTACATGCAGTAACAAAATTCTGTGTTCTCTGCAGCTATTTGTCGTTTACATAAATGTAACACATTTTTTGGGACTTAGCATACGATTCATACACTATACTGTACATATACTGTATATGTGTGCGTGCGTGGATGTATTTGGTGCTGGCAGAGAGATTCTAATACTTAAATGCTATAATATAGCTATGCACATCACCTTACGTTTGTTTTAGCCCCTCCCCTCACCAAAACCCACCCCCTTTATTTTGCCCGCGAACCGGGCCCCTTAGAGGCCCGAGCCTGTGTGTGCACCCCCAGCACCACCCCTAGCTCTGCACCTGTCCAAAGACGATGTGTATGGAGTTGGGATTCGTGGTGGAACAGGCGTTAACACAACTGAACAAAATATACAATCTAATTAATATGTCTATGGCAATACTAACATACTCACATCCCATAGGTGATGCAAATGTCCATTAGGAAAGTGTAGCGAACAGAGTCAATTGTTGGAACAATGATGTCCTGCACTTTGGTGGTTTTGTCCCCAAGGCTAACACTTTTTATAGCATCATTCCAGTGAATCCACTTGCCTTTTCCCTTAAACTGAACAAGATATTACATAATACTGAAATCCAATGATTAGAAACTAGCAATTTAAATGGCTTCGGAATTACATAATTCAGTTGTACCTCATAGAAATAGTCATAAACCAGCCCTTTCTCATCTACCGGACATTCCCATTTGCTCACAATAAAAGGAACTGGACTGTCTGCTATCCTTCCGGCCACTATGTCTCGAATGAATTCACTATACAGCTCCCTACTTTTATAATCACAGCTACCACCTACAGACCACACCAAGGAAAAGGAAAAAGCTGCCTGCAATCATAAGAAAGACAAAGACTGTAAATGCACCAAAGCCATGTGAAATATATTTTGAGAAACTGCTGTTCAATTATTTGTACCATGATCCAGGTTCGAATAGTTTTATCATTTGTCTCTTCCTCTAGTGGTTCCATTAGCAGCATCTCAAACAGTCTGCATAAGGACACAGATGCATTCCAGTTGGTTGTAGGGACAACTTCCTGTAAACAAAAAAGAGTAAAGACATGACAACATTAATGTTTGCTCTTAACCAGTGCAAAATTCTCTGAATGAGCTAGAATTAGTATATCAGTGACAACGACAGGGTTTTTGCATCTCATGACTCTCCAATGGTCATACTTACTCTGCATTGTTTACGCACTATTCTTAAGCAAGGTGGCAGCAGCCACTGAAAGAGTTCTTGCAGCAGATTGTGATGCTCAGGGCTCTTCAGAATCTCAGGAAGCGTGTTCATCCAGGAAATAACTAAAGGTTCCCAGCCCAACTGAGAAGGTTCCATGTAGATCATTCCACATCGACTGACTGTGGCAGGCTACCATTGAGGGATGCTTGTTTAGAATTTGCAGTTGTTACATCAGACTTCGAAGTGAGTGCTAGTTCAAACTGGACGATTTTATTTGTAACAATGTGAAAAGGTTCATAAATGATTTAGTAACTCTAAACTTACAGAGGCTTGTGACAGATCCATTGCTTCAAAAATCAGACTCATTTGATTAGACATTTGGATAATTTCTCCACTCATTAGACACAACTGTAACGCGAAAATAAAAAACAAAGATTGTTAAAATAAGCAACAATAAAGTTAAATAAAGTTCATGACATTTATTTCTTTGTATTATAAACCTTTTTGTTGTCATCCAGTACAGTGTTCATACTTTCAATCCACAATGTATCTATTGGACCATCAAACACCACCCATTTACGGTCTGGCGTCTCAGCCGATGCGTACTCGCGAAACGTGTTGGCCACAATACCGTCTGTCCACTAAGAAGAGGGTAATAAGAGTTTTTAAGGTGATATGTGCTTTAAGAATGGGGATCCAAGGTCCCACCTCATGAGAAACAAGATCAAACTGTCCAAAGAGCTGTCCCATGGTGATTGCCTTTGGGTTCAATGTCCTGAAGATAACCTTTTCTTCCTCTCCAAAGCCTTTTTCATTCATCAGAATCAGCGTGTCAGCGAGAACATGCAGTACTTTGGTCTTCCCCGAAAATGACTCTCCAACCAACATGAACCTCAATGAAAAAAGTTATTCCTTAATGCAATGCTCTGTTGACCCAGATTTTGGGAAATACTGTACTTTCTAGCCCGAAACATGAAAAAATACTTAGAAAATTAAGTCATCTGAAGTATTTAAGGTAGCATACCCGTGCCGGACTATCATCATCTCATATGTCTGGATCATCTTATCTAAGAAGATCTGTGTTGCCTGCACATTGTGTTTTTCACAGCACTCAAGAGCAGCTTCTAAAAATAACTGCAAAAGACAAGATTGTATCATGTACCACATCCTACAAATACGTATATGAACAGGCTAATAAGAATATGCAAGCTTCATGTGATTAAGAAAAATGTACGTATGTAAGTATGATAGTGACATATCTTACCTCATAGTCAGCCTCAGGAAGGGTGATGCCGGGGAACAAATCACTGGTTATTCCGTTGAACAGTGGAATATCATGCGAAAGAAATTTAGGCTCATTCACATCTTTTACAGACCTCAGAAGCTGGACGTTAACACACCAAAAAAAAAAACAATTACAAAGAGCCTAAATGGGCTTGGAACAAAACAAGGGATGCACAAATACCAGTATGTCCTCATTTTCATCAGGATACTTGAGCTTGAGGTTTCCTGCTGCCACAAGCACAGCTTTGACAGCCCTCATGCCATAATCATAATGGAACTGGGAGGAGAGCTGCTCTGAGCAGAGCCTGTAAGTCATTGCAATCTTGACTGACAGAGGCTTGGCATTTAGGAATCCATATGAATAGAGAGAGATCTCTGCTATCAGTGCATAATTGGGGACCATCATGGTCACTGTTCGAAACAACACCTGAGGAAAATAAAAAGAGGCCACTACATTAAGAAAAAACATACATACATACATACATACATACATACATACATACAACATACAATACATGACAATACATTTTGATCAAATTATGTTGATTAAACTCACTTTCATATGTTACATATGTTACAAACTACAAATACTCAATTCAGACACACAATTTAGGGATAAATGAGTGAGAACCTTGAGGTTGTCAGGGAGTTCAGAGCGCCCGGCGTAACCAGGATTCATTGTAATGGACACAAAACAGTTGGGGTTAAGTTTAAGCATGGTTCCTTCAAAGTCAAAATACTCCAGTTTCATTTCAATAGCCCTCTGGATGCAGAGGACTTGCTGGGCCACAACAGACAAGACCTCTAGTTCAATACGGTTGAATTCGTCAAAGCAAGCCCAAGCTCCAGATGAAGCCAAACCTTTGAAAAACTGAAAACATGTATCACAACGCAAACAAATTTGTTAAAACCAGAAATCATAATCGAAAACACCTGTTTCTCAGATATTACTTTGCCCATAGCAAGATAATCCAGTCCATCAGAACAGTTGAAGACCACACATTGCACAGCTAACGCTTTAGCAAGATCTTTGGTGGTTTCTGTCTTTCCAGTCCCAGCTGGACCCTCAGGAGCTCCACCCAAGTGGAGGTAAAATGCTCCAATCTGGAAAGGTATCAAATGTATTTCATACTAAAATAGAGAAAAGTACAAATAAAACCATCTCTTATCACTTTCTTAAGTATACCAGAGTTCTATAGCATCTGTCAGTGAGTGGGGTGATGACCAAACGAAAAGAGTTCCCCAGATACTCATAGGCATACTTGACATCACAATTTATAATGCGAACTCGAACATTGTCATTGCTCCAGTAGTAACGAAGCTGTGCCAGCCATCGGAAATCATTTTCATTTACTACACCTGTATGAAATTGAAATACAGTAGTATTTTATTGTACAGTTGGTGATTAAAAGTGCAAAAGCATAGTGAATGTCATCCTTTGTGCCATGAGGTACCATGCTCAATGAGTTCCATAACAACATCTCTAGCATGAACGTCAATTGTCACTAGTGCTCCCAAAGTAATGCGTGTTTGCTTGGGTAGCTTCCCTCGCACTAGTCCCACGATATCAGCCAGTTGATTCTGGAGTGTCTGGTAGTAGTTTTTCACACCCTGCAGAAGTCAGCAAAGAGACATCAATTGTTTTCATTTGAAATTATTTTCTATGTTATTATAATTATCTTTAAAAAATCACAAGGTGAAACTGTCACGGATTACACAGTATTTGGCTGGTTAAATACTGTGTCCTGTTTCCCTATTTCTAGTTCTTGTTTTGTACTGATTAGGTTTTCTTTTCCACCTTTGTTTGTCACGCCTTTCCTTTTGTTGTTGTTTTTTTTTTTTCTTTTATCGTACCAGATCAGTTTATCGTGTTCACTCTTGCCCTGTCCAGTTGTTCCTCGTTGTTTCATCACTTTGTTTTAATTACCTGCCGTGGCGCAGTTGGTAGCTCTAGTTCTCCTGGGACCGGAGGGTCTGCGGTTCGATTCCCGGCTACATCTGACCACTGTCGAAGTGCCATTGGGCAAGGCACTGAACCCTAATTTGCCTCCAATGAGTTGGAAGCGGCACCATTGCTGTATGAATGTGTGTGTGTGAAAGGGTAAATGTGTGCGAATGTAAAGTGCTTTGGGCATTGTAACAATGTAGATAATTGTTCTATATAAGTACTGTCCACCTGTTTTGATTCGGTCTTTGTCGGTTCATTATTGCTGGCACGTCTTGCTTCGTTCCTGTTTCTAGTGTTTGTTGTTATAGTAATTTTTTTTCCTCCAAGTGTCGTATTTTTCCTAGTACTGTATTTAGTTGTCTCCAAGTATTTTTGTTTTGGTGTTTTTTCGTTTGTTTCTTTTTTTGGCCCTTGCTCCTACCTCATCCAATAACACAACAGAAAAAGGCTATTTAATAGCACTTTTGAGATACATTCTGTAGAGACACTTTAACAAAAAATATTTTAAGTAATATGTCTTTATTATTCTTTATCATGAATAAAAATGATATAACTAAGGTTTACCTCGGCCCCCCCCCTGATGGCTTCATGCACCTCCAACGTCCAGAACATTTGGGAGGTACATATCACGACCTGCCCAGGCCACTCCTTCACCCACTGGTTACGTAGAGTTTCAGCATAGGCCTGCCAAAATTACCACTATGCTTATTACCCTATCAGCAGTAACTACACTAGAAAAAATAGAAAACATTGTACGAATACGGAGACGACCATTCAAACAAACAAGGATATCCTCACAAATTTTTCCAGAGTAAAAGCTATGACAGGTGTTCTATTTCAGTCGGGTTATCTCACCGTTCTGGAGCGATCTATTACATCTCTGACACTGCGAATCATCAAGTCCTCCACTTGGACCAGCCACTTCTCAACCGCTCCTTGAGCCTCAGATGTAGAGATGAGACCAATAAGAGCAACACGCTCTCCTTCACTACTATACATGGCCTGAAAGAAAAAGAAAATAAATAAGGGGAAAAAATAAGTGAGCATCAGAACAAAGTGCTTTAACTAATGCAATATAGCAGGTGCACTGTGTTAATGCCAACCTGGATATCAAGATTTGGTAGGAAGTCTAGCTTGGCAATACCCTCAAAGCACTTCCTTAGATGGGGCTGTACACGCAGTGGATCCTTGGTCTCGGAAAGAATTTCCAGCATTTCATCATTTGACAAAAAGAAGAACCTGGATGACAAGAAACGATGCAACAATTATTAAAAATTTGACTTACGGGTTTGAATAAATGCACAATTGATAGAAAAAAAATTGTTTCGTTAACCTTGGGAAAAAAAGACGCTTCTTCTCCAGATAGTCATTTAGTCCCTTCATGATGACATCCAGGTGGGCGTTGGACTCGATCAGTTTCTCTAGTAGGCCTGGCATTGAGGTTGCCTCCAGAATCTGGAAGAATTTTTTTTTAATTGTTGTATCATCACAGACAGGATACAATTTTGGTACACATTGCCATCTACCTTTGAGTCCTTGACACAGTGCCTCATGACCTCCTTCCAGTTTTTGTCAACAATTTGGAAGAGTCGTCCTTCTTCTGGGATCTGCTGCATGATGTCAGCAGAACAGAATATGGGCTCAAGGTACAACCACTGAGCCTGCACCTTCAGCCACTCATCAATGGTTTCCTGGATACGAAGAAGACGCTCCTCCCAAACCTATTACCACATAGAGTTCAATATCTTTGATAAAAGCCAGATGTAATAATTGCATGAATCAAACAAATAACTATTAATCTTGTCATTATGCTGATGCAACCCTGGAACTAACCCTAATCTCGTTTTCAAGGGGCTTTATGAATGGTGAGTTCCTCATTGTCTGTGTTTTCACAATCTGATCATCTAGCATTGCCTGGATATCATCCAAAGCAGTCAGAATTGACACACCAGTGTCTCTGTATGGCTGATGGTTGAGAGAAATACCATCCCAAACAGTAACCATGTTTTTCATGGCTTTCTCCATGGAGAACTCCTGTAACATGAAAACAAGAGGATTTATTTTTGTCAACCTCTTTGATATTCTTTAGCAATGTAAAACTGCAATAATACTTACTTTACTAGCAGCTGCACTGATTGATTCAAATTCATCCAGATAAGGATCTAAATTTTGTTTGAGGATTTTGCGAAGTGTTGTACCGGTGTCGGGAGTGAGGTCATACCCAACAATCTCTGACATTTGCTTCCAGTGGCGATCTCTGATGCCAGGATTACACAGGACAGTCAATAAAGGAGTATGTTCCTATTAACAAAAACATAATGTCTAAAAGTTAGTTAGCAAAATGACCATGTAATCTGACAACACATTCAGAGTTAAGGATAGACACTACCTTGAACTCTTTGACTTGTTCTAATACAGTGGAGCACAAAACAATTGTAGGACTCTCCGCTTTGGCTTCTTCTTCACCACGTCGTCGTCTGGTTGTTCCACTAGATATCTTCTTAGTAGCCTGTTCACTCTTACTCTTTTTCTGCTGAAAATACTTCAGCGTTTTGAAGATTTCCCTGTAGAATTCATCCACTTTCACTTCCATTCCTTCACCATCGAGTTCCAGAAAAGACCCATCCATCCAGCTGTTCAAAGAGAAAATATTAGAAGGCATCAATAGAAATTTTGTAATTAAATCACAATTAAGTACGACAAAATTCCGACCTGCTCTCTGTGCGTTGCCATCTCAGTATAAAGGAAAACAACTTTTGGAATGGCTCAATACTCTGTCTGATGATTTCAACTTCTGGGTAACATGATTGGTCCCATTCATGAAAAGTTTCATCTTTGTGGATGTCTTCAATTGACTCCTCGGCCTCCTGAAGAAGGGTCTGCACCATTTTGATATCTGACATATACTGTCCAGAAGAGAAAAAAAAAAAAAATAACCCTCAGCAATATTAATCTTACAGGTTTATAAGGCTTATACACCGAGTCTTTCAAAACACAATTTTCAATTTTTGGACGCTGTCTACTTTAGCCACACTTTACCATGTGATTTTGTTTCTCTTTATCATATATCAATCCACCAACCAACAGGTAATTCTGTTCAACTTTTTCTCTTAAAAAATGCTTTTCCTTTCCTCTGTTCCATAAATGCTCTTTCATATTGTGTTCCGTTCAGATGTCTTTTCCATGCTTACCATTGTGTGAGAAGTTCAAGTAATTATACCAAATGTACTCTGGGAGATCAAATGAGTCATTGTACCTGCTGCATCATATCAAGTTCAGAGCAGTGAGGGAACTCATCAACCCTTCGTTGCAATTTAGCCAGATGAACTGTGACTCTTTCTCTTTTAGCAACCATTTCCTTCTCTCCTTTCATCTTTGCCTCCTGGAAAACCTAAAAAAACAACAACAACAAATCGTACATACATCCACGGTCATACTCAAAGGGAACACAACCATAACACACACATTGAATCAGGACTTTTACCTCATCACTGAGTTCAAACACCTCTAAGATTTTTAATGGCCACATGAAGACAGTTGAATTCAGCTCAAGGTCTTCAGGTTCAAATATGTGAACATCTAGAAGGTAACTCAGTCTACTGTAGGCTTTCTGTATGGTCATATGAGCAAAGATTGTTAAAATTGTAACCCATTTGTGTCAACAATTTGCAAAAATGTACAATTTGCAAACATGTATGTACAATGAATATGTAAACAATACCTTTATCCTTTCATGAAGAAGTGCAATACCCGTTTTCTTAGTTTTTTCAACATATGCAATCATTGTTGCCATTTCATCTGTAGTCTCTGGTACATTCAAAGCAGTTTCTCGGATGGTTTCAAAGTCTAAGATGATCCTTTCAACCGAAAAAGAAAAATTCCAGTGACTAATGGAGACTTCTTCAACATTAAAGGTAATTTAGAAATATGACCATGCTCACTGAAGATTTTGCTCGGTGTGTTTAGCTTTCATGTTGTTGATAAGAAATTCAGCACACATTTTTGCTTTTTTAGACAGACCCTTGTTCAGATCCTCACAATATAACTGGACCATTGGAAAGTGAACTTTTGTTGGGAGGTTGCCAAGTTTTCTTGACAAGTCACGAAACTCCTCCACTTGCTGGAAAGCATTGCCAGATCACACACTGATAGTCACCAGGAAGAAATGGTCCTGTAGACTTCAGAGGTTATGCATACTCACCTTAATATATTCAGCAAATGAGTGGATTTCTTCCACAAAGGTCTCCACTCGAGTCTGGGCAGTTCCATTGACTAACCAATCATAGTTGTCAACTACAAAATATTTTTGTGTTAGAAAAGAATGCTCTAAAACATTTGAGTGGATGATGAAATTATCTGAATTAATGTTAATATCACCATAATTTTGAAAGTATTTGTCAGGTTCTTCTAGATTCTTGCGCACCGTTGTCGATACAGTGAAATGAGCCCAAGCGAGCGTGTGATCAGGGGCCTTAGCATCCACATATCCAGAAGTGGATTCCGTGAGCCATGACTCAACTGTTTGCACCTTCTGTGAATCAGCAATAATGATATTAAAAACAGTTTCTAATTATTCTTAAATGCGGTATGTAGGTAAGGAAAATGTACTTGGCGAAATAAAATACTTCATGTGAGCTCACCTGTAGTGTATTTGTTATGATATTAAGAATTTCAAAAATATCTTCCTCAAGTTCCTGTAAAGTAGGGTATGTTCCCATTTTTTCATCATTAAATGTCAGGGCCATATGAAAGATGGGCAAGAAGTGGTAGTTGTCTGGGTGAAAGGGGTAGACAAATGCCTCCACGCTCCTCTGAAGCAGGGCTTTCAGCTTGGAATTTAAAAAGACAAATGCAAAATAAATTATTTGGAATGTAACATTTTTCATAAAGGAGGAAGAATTAAAAAAAAAAAAAAAGTGTCAATGAAATAGATATTGAATCCACGGCTATTGGAAGCCAAATTATACTAGTAAAAATATTTTTTTAAAAAGAAGAAAAAAAAGATTACGTTATGTATGGTGACAGGACTTCACCTGATTGGAGATGAGGGTGCATGCGCAGTCAAAGAAGGCATCAAGTACTTCTTCTTTTACTGAGCCCAGTGTTTTTGGACTTGTTAATAAATTGATGACTTTAGGGAACCAGTTATTCATGATTTGTTCTTCTGCTGTCGCACATTCCACAGCCAGTTCTTTGTACAGTTCTTTGCTATCGACAGGTCCTAAAGCCCTAAAGAGCAATAGTGCACAACTTTTTTAATTCTGACAGAGAAGGGTATGTGCTTGCTTTGATGTTCTTTGCATTCTGTCTGTATACTTACCTATATCCTGTAAGATCCACCAAAGCCATTGATGAAAAGGTTGTGTGGCCAATTTCCAATATAGTTTGCATTACAGGATGTACAATATGCAAATATGCCTTAATCAGTTTCCGACTGATGACAAAGCTCTCGCGTCGTGTTTGTGAATATTCAAGAATACTACAAAAGATCATTACTTTACAGAAGGACTGGATAAACTCCATTGATTACCTAACTGTACACTGAAAAAATGAAACATTGTACAATGTACACAATGTGAAAAAATACATTTATTTACATTGTATTAGCAGTAAAATTTTAGGCGTGATGTATTAGCCTTTATTTTTTAAATTGAGCCAATGTTTATTTTTTTTCAGTGTATTTTCAATGACAACCAATTTAGATGTAGCTGTAAAAAAAAAACTCACTCGAGTGGAAGGGACGTCTTCCTTAGTGGAGGAGGTTCTTCATATTCTGGATCCTTTAGGAATGTGTCCACTTGAATGAATATGTGTAATGTTACCAAAAATACAGTAGTTTAGTGTATGTAACAAGTGTTTGTGTACAGGGTACACACACAAGCATGCACAAAGGGATGCGGCACCAATTTCAGCTACCCTGGCAAAAGCCTACTGGAGGGCCCCCTTTATTAAGTTAAAAAAAATATTAATACAAAGTTGTTTTACAATAGATTGTTTTTTTTTACCTTTCAACTGACATGATCTAATATCAAAGCACAGGCTTATTAATGACTCCCAAAGTACAAGAAAAACAAAACACAATCATAGTTCCTTCCTAAGGTTATGCCTTATGGTCATTTATAATTTAGTATGGACCGCTTGTATTCTTTTAACGTGTGGATTCAATTTAAACTGATTGAAACCTACTAAAGATATATATTTATGCTGTTGAACGTTAACAATAATAATCATTTAGTAATGTGTTGTGGATCTAATTTACCGGATGCTCTTTTCATTCACTACATCTTACTCCGTCACACTGGTAATGCTACACTATCCTGTGTGTTAGATGGTTGCTGACGAAGTAGGTCTTTCCCTTCATATGTCGGAGACCTTTTAGACAAAACTGTGAGGTGTAATGATTTGAAGAAGTAGTATTCGCGGCAATTTGCACACTGAACGCACTCTGAGAGCAAAGGGGTGCGCAACAAGTCGATAAGTGGCAGCAGATATCAACGGAGGGAAATAGCTGCACTGGAAACGCCAGTGAGTGGGTGTGTGTGGCTGCCTACTGTTAACCTTCTCTCCCTCTCCTGTCTTGCCTTTCTCTTCTCCCAGCCTCATTTTTTCCTTGCACCTGCGGGGAACATGATGCTATGTAGCTCAGAGACGCAGTAAAGTGGGCATATATTTTTAGCATCACCCTGTCCCTAAGGCTTTTTCCACCTGGGTGGACTGTACAGTGAACCGTTCTGCATCTTTGTCAGGTGGGACTAAGTCGTCTCAGACAGTTTTAATTTGATCAAAACAACCGGTTTGAACAATAAAAGCAACATTTATTTTATCTAAATATTTCTTGCGTCTTTTTTTTTTTTAAACTTCACTACCGCTTAAATATATAAGGCTTTTAAAATAATAATAAAATCCAGGACCCATCAAAAGATATTTTAGCCACAACCCCCACCCAACCCACTACCACCAAACTTGGGCCGCTGGTGCAAAATTCCAACTTGTCCCTCCAATGCAGGTTAAAATAGATAATTATCCATACCTGTGTATTTGGTGATAACATCATGGAAGTTGTCGCTGACCTCTGTGAGTAGCTCAAGCAGCAGTTTGGTCTTTTTTGGGTTGTCTTTTAGTTGAGAAGGAATTTTACCATCCATGGAGTTCAACCACTCCTTAGGGATTGGAATGACTGGGCGACTTTCTACGCACTGCTTCAAGAATATGTAGTTCATCTGTAGAAAGTGGCCACAAAGATAAAGCTGCCTCAATTTTCCAAGTATCCAGTTCTACACAAGTTGAATTCACTTTCAAAAACTACGCTCACCCTTTGCTTCCGATCCTCACTTTGCATCTGTAATACCAACGGTTGAAATATAACTAGTTAATATTGTTGCATTTATTTTGCATTATTGATTTGTCACAATTGAAGTGAATTGGAATACAGCATGGAGATATATCTTACAGTGGAGGGGAATTGAGGCTCTGGTGATGGGCTGCACACAACTCTTCCCCTCTCTTTGTTCTGTTTGTAAGACTCCACTGCTTGGGTCACAGCCATGGAGCTGCCACTTTGCAAAAAGCCAATTGGCCTGCAAAATGATTGACAGTCTGTGTGGCATATACTGGGCTTGCTGCAGATATGACAGAACATTTAGGATTTTGCAGAAAACTCACAATGGTAAATGGAGTCGCTGTTGTTGCACTTTCCTCCATCGTCGCTCCATAATTTTATTGTGAGATGGCGGGTACTGGTTAAACATTCATTCACAATGCAGTGATTTAAGTTAATGTCTCGGGTGAGTTATTAGTTAAGCGTTGTCATTGATAACAATTAGATTAACACCTAAACAATCTATTTACATAAATTGACACGATTATATTTACGCTATAGATATGATATTATTCCATATTTAAAAAATAAATAAATAAATAAATAAATATAACTCACCCCTTGCTCTGGCTCATCTGGTTCCATTTTTTTTTTATGGATTTGGTGTGTGTGTGCATTGAAAAATAAGGCGTTCAAGAACGTATAGCTGCACTTGGAGTGTTGCAAAACGCAATTGCTGAGAGTTTCATTACCAAAACATGTTCGAGTAAACATTGACGACGGATTAATGATTCGCGTCTACATAAAGGTACGTCTCGTGGCTCGTTGATGATGTCAGACGTAGTTGTTCTCTGATGTCGGCACTTGCGCTTGTTAAAATTGGTAATGGTTAGCTGTCTATAGTTGATACACTTCAGTTAGTGTCATATTGATTCTTAATGTCCGAAAATTATTAATGTATTTGCAATAAAACTGACCGTAATCTATTTGCTTTACCGTGTAGCGATCTGTTTTCTGCAATAGCTCTCTCTCTCTCTCTCTCTCTCTCTCTCTCTCTCTCTCTCTCTCTCTCTCTCTCTCTCTCTCTCTCTCTCTCTCTCTCTCTCTCTCTCGACAATAATCAATACCACACGCTGAAAAGTAATTTACTGGGAGGACTCTACTTACGGATTTTTCAGTTATCTTAAGTATACAGTATTCGTCTTAGTGATTAATAATCATAATAATAATTTCATTCCTATACAAGTGCTACTTTCTACTCCTAATTAATTAAAACGGGCTAGAAAAGGCAATGACGACAAAAGTATGAAGGCATTCCCGGCATTCAAAAATGACCCGGTGGAATGTACAGTATATTGCATGTGTGCGTAGACTCTATAAAGGTTAAGAAATTTGTGTTAATGTTTTGGTCCAAAACTTTGTCCAAAACGTTTAAATACAAGAACAAGTCCTTGTAAATGCATTTCTTCTGCTTTCTTGAAATTCTTTTCCTTATATTTTCCCAGGAGATCGGGGCCAGCCTCATTGGAAGTGTTAAAAACGTGTACGTACCGTACAAATTCAATGAGGGATGGTTATACTAGTCCTTCTAAAAAAATTAGCATATTGTGATAAAGTTCGTTACTTTCTGTAATGTACTGATTAACATTAGACTTTCATTTATTTTGGATTCATTACACACAACTGAAGTAGTTCAAGCCTTTTATTGTTTTAATATTGATGATTTGGGCAAAAAAGTAAAGAAAAAACAAAAATCCCTATCTAATAAAATAGCATATTTCAACCGACCAATACAAAAAAGTGTTTTTTAATACAAAAAAAGTCAACCTTCAATTAATTATATCAGCTATGCACTCAATACTTGGTTGGGATTCCTTTTGCAGAAATGACTGCTTCAATGTGGCGTGGCATGGAGGCAATCAGCCTGTGGCACTGCTGAGGTGTTATGGAGGCCCAGGATGCTTCGATAGCAGCCTTAAGCTCATCCACAGTGTTGGGTCTGGTGTTTCTCAACTTCCTCTTCACAATATCCCACAGATTCTCTATGGGGTTCAGGTCAGGAGAGTTGGCAGGCCAATTGAGCACAGAATTGCCATGATCAGTAAACCATTTACTAGTGGTTTTGGCACTGTGAGCAGGTGCCAGGTCGTGCTGAAAAATGAAATCTTCATCTCCATAAAGCTTTTCAGCAGATGGAAGCATGAAGTGCTCCAAAATCTCCTAATAGCTAACTACATTGACCCTGCCCTTGATAAAACACAGTAGACCAACACCAGCAGCTGACATGACACTGGACTTCAGTCTTCCTCCAAACTCTGGCACCTTAATTTCCGAATGACATGCAGAATTTGCTTTCATCTGAAAAAAGTACTTAGGACCACTGAGCAACAGTCCAGTGCTGCTTCTCTGTAACCCAGGTCAGGTGCTTCTGCCGCTGTTTCAGGTTCAAAAGTGGCTTGACCTGGGGAATGCAGCACCTGTAGCCAATTTCCAGCACACGTCTGTGCACGGTGGCTCTGGATGTTTCTACTGCAGACTCAGTCCACTGTTTCTGCAGGTCCCCCAAGGTCTGGAATCGGCCCTTCTCCACAATCTTTCTCAGGGTGCAGTCACCTCTTCTGGTTGTGCAGCGTTTCCTGCCACACTTTTTCCTTCCCGCTGAGGTGCCTTGATACAGCACTCTGGGAACAGCCTATTCGCTCAGAAATTTCTTTCTGTGGCTTAGCCTCTTGCTTGAGGGTGTCAGTGATGGACTTCTGGATAGCAGTCAGGTCGGCAGTCTTGCCCATGATTGCGGTTTTTAGTAATGAACAAGGCTAGGAGTTTTTAAAAGACTCAGGAATCTTTCACAGGGGTTTTGAGTTAATTTGTCGATTCAGATGATTAGGTTAGTAGCTTCTTTAGAGCACCTTTTCATGATATGCTAATTTTTGCCAAAATCATCAATATTAAAACAATAAAAGGCATGAACTACTTCAGTTGTGTGTAATGAATCTAAAATATATGAAAGTCTAATGTTTATCAGTACATTACAGAAAATAATGAACTTTATCACAATATGCTATTTTTTTTCGAAGGACCAGTGCATATTCTTTATGCGCCACCTGCAGAAGGCGGGAAGGGAAAAGCCATGTTACTTTGCAAAAAATCTGTCCAATACTTGTACGTTAAATGTAATGAAAGAAAGAAAAAAATTGCATCTCAGTTTGGTGTTATTGGTGGCAAAACATAATGTTATTAATTATATCAGTGCGCTATATGATTCAAAATGTATCTCGAACAGAAAATTAGAGGAACTTCAATTTTGAAATATCTTATAATATTATTCTTTTTATGAATAACAGTGTTTTTAAACTAAAGACTAAAGGTTTTTGTACTAATCCAAATGTATTTGTTTTATTTAGAAAAGAAAATCAAAAAAGTATCACACAATACTCAACCTCACTTTGATTTGAATGCTCTTCGTTTGTTATTTCTAGTATTATTTTTAGTATCATAAATGACTGAATGTTGTTAATTTGTATTACAATTTCCAGGATATCTAGCACTGTTAATGACATTGAAAGATTAGCATTCAAAGTCTTCTAAGTTTAAATGAACTGAAAGTCTATTGTATTCAATTGAGTAAAATACTGTACATTTTTTAAAATAGTTATTGGGGGGCATAACCAAAGTGTATTTCTGTTTTTTTATTATTTTAACTTAATTTTGTTTTTGTTAAAATGTTATCAATTCATAATTGTAGGCGGCAAGTTGGATGACGTATAGCCTCACAGTTTTGAAATCAAGTGTTTAAACCTGGGCTTGGGCTTTTCTGTCTGGAGTTTGTGTGTTCTCACCATGCCTGCATGAGTTTTCTCAGGGTACTCCAGTTCCCTCCCACAACTCAAACACATGCATGGTAGGCTAACTGAACACACCAAATTGTCCGAAGGTATGACTGTGTGCATTCTTGTGTGTTTGTCTTGTTGTTCCCTGCGATTGACAGTGTCAAAGGAGTGTGAGAATGAGTGTTCGGAAGGGCCAATGGCGCGGATTGTGTGCCCCAGGACAAACTTGGCTATAGTAGTGGGTTACCACCATCGAGTGCGGAGTGAAAGAATAATGTTATGTAAAGCGTCTTTGAGTGTAAAAAAAAAAGTGCAACTGTATATAAATCCAAGATATTATTATTATTTTTAGGTGACCAATCAGGGTGTACCCTGCCAACCCTACCCTACCATAGTTAGGTGGGATAGGCTCCAGCACGCATGTGACCCTTTTTGTTTGGATAAGTGGAATGGAAGATGAATAATTCATATTGGTTTTTGTTGTTGTTGTCTTTTTACCGGCCATGTTTAGCTGCTTAGACGCAGTGAATGGGAATCTGCGTGTCCTAATGGTCTGAACAGTTTTAATGTATCACAGAGAAGTTTGATATACTCCCATTGTGGTTGTTCTTTTTTTTTTTTTTTTTTTTATTAGGAGAAAGCTGCAAACAGGAAAGGCTATATGGGGGACAGAAAGAAAAGCTGCAAACAGGAAAGGCTATATGGGGGACAGAAAGAAAAGCAGACAGAAGAGGAAACAACAACAAAAAATATATCATTAAATGCCTATGCTACCCATGACCATAGTGGTGCCATTGTTTTCTAATTATATTTACCTGTGGACACCATGTGGGGGCCTTGATAACCAAGGAGAAAGATGAGGGAAGGTAACTCAAAAGAAAACCTGATTCGGCGAGGTGAGGGGTACACAATTCTGGCAATGCGACGTGGGGAACCCAGTACCATGAAAATCACCTGTAAGTGTTGTAAGGTCGACATCTTATTCTACGCTACCTGATGGCTAATCCTGGCACCGACAATCTCATCTACCTGAGTGTGCCTAATTGCACCGAGTCATGCGTGAACTCACTCCGACGTGTGATAGTCCTGCGGAAAAGTGGAAATGCTACGCGGGGGCTGTCACTGGGCCCCTGTACTGCCCCTAGGGGGTGAGCGCGACACATGACTGCCTCGAAAAGGGGCCGACCTCATCCTCCAAGGACCCAGGGCGGTCCCCTGGACCATCCATGCCCCAAGCCCTCAGGGAGAGGACAAGGAGAAACAGCACCATCCTCCCCAACTGCCCCCACCCAGACCCCCAGCCACTGCCACAAACTCCCGACTGGCGCAGAACACTGCGGGACCTCCACTAGGCCCGGGGCAGGAGAGAATTCCCACTTGGAGGGGGTGACACCCCACCGGTGTCCAGCCGGCAATCCGCGCCAGTGCCTAGGGTAGGGGAAGGTTGAAGCAGGAGAATGCAGAGAGGTGGGGCGGGACCAGAGCCCCAAACCCCCATCCCCTGCAACCGACAACCCAGGCGAAGAGGAGGCTCTACACTGGGAGCCCAGCCATACAGAAAAGTGCGGGACCCAGGGTCACTAACCTATCGAGGCATTAATTCAATAATAATAATAAAATATTAATATAATTTTAATAATTCAATAGAATAATTCATATTGTATTTATTCTTCAAAAAAATCTACAAAAGTACCTTATTCATCTACGCTTATCGTCATGAGGGTCCTGGGGGTGCTGGAGCATATCCCTGGTAACTATGGGCAGTCAGCATGGTACACACTGAGCTGGTTGCCAGCCAGCCGCCGGGCACACGGAAACAAACATTCATTCAGTCATATTAAGTTACAAATTTGGAGCGCTCAGTCATTCTACTATGAGCTTTTTTGACATGGGAGGAAACAGGAGAACCCGGAGAAAACCCAGCAACAGCAACCCTTGGACAGGCGGCCGGACAACGCCCCCGTGCCGATGTTCGGAGACACCGGGTCCAAAGCCTGTGGTGTCATTGTATTTCGCACTACGTCTTTCTGACGTTAGGTGGCGCAGATTTTCTGGTATGTAAACACAGTGACGCTGGCGTAATGCAGTGGAGAAGAACGTCTACGTCATTTTCACAATGGCGGAGGCAGGCTGAGGAGCAGTGTATGTGTGTAAGAGAAGCGGCTCGTACTCGTTCGAGGCTAACGTTGCATCGCCCCTAGTCGTGCACGGTGCCCTAAAATGGCCCTTAACCCCATCACAATGGGGAAAAGGGAGTCGGATTTTTCCGATAAGGGCAGCCTACACCATGAAGGCGGCGAACCTCAGAAGACTTCGGCCGCCACCTCGGCCACAGCCAACCAAAATGGCGATCAGCCTGGCTATGGAGACAGTGTAATGCCCGAGCAAGAAGCCCCTGAGCGGCACGGCAGTGTGCAAGCGGATGCCCGGAGCTGGAGCGGTTCACCCACGCCGGGCCAAAGACGAAGCGAGGAACGGCCTCGGAAATCTTTTCAAATCCCGAGGAAGAAGAAAGAACGGAAAGGTGGTGCCATATCGCTGCTATTTTTCCAACAGAGCGTGTCCTGTCTTTCGTGTTTGCTGTCGCTGCATGTTGCTAGCCTGATAGCTAGCCACCCAGCCGCCTGCCCGCGCTAATCGACAAAATGCTAGCGTTGGGAATTGAAACTGCTTTTGGTGAAAAGCTCACGTTAGCTGTGGCGCGGTGTAACCTTACAATGGCGGCCCTTATGTCTCACGTAGACAAGTTGGTGCAAAGACTAGCATCGTTGCTGTAAAGGTGCCTCAAAGTGTCTTTTTGTTGTTGTTGTTGAGAAGTGGCTTTCCACATCAACCCACTTAGTTTTGGTTGTTGACCTTCTATTGGCCTTCATGACCTGCCAGGTTAAATAATCCAACTGCAGGTGTCCGACATTGACCCAAGTGATTGGCATGAATTGGTCTCTCCAGCAAGCAATTTGTGTGTTGTCATCAATGTGCATCCCATTCCCTTTTCTCAAGTTTTTTTACCTTCCCACACCACATAGTATACACTGCCAACATATAAACATCAGGTTTCCCCACTGTTCCTACAGAATATCAAAGTGTAACTTAAGTCACAAAGCATTCTTTGAAGCAATAGCTCTTTCATATACTGCATTGCTAATACTAATGTTAATAGACATTGCCACCAAATTTTTTTGGATCTAGAAAAAATAATGATAGAGAACCTCAAGTGCTTGCTTCTTGTGTTTTGTCTAGCGCTATGTAAGAGGATAATGTTACAATTACTACTACGTAAGATAATTTTATTTGCATGGAATTTTCTAAGCTTTTGTCCTTTGGTTAAAGATGTTATACGTTACTTCTGGCAATTCCATATTAGGGGGTTAGGGTAAGGTTTTTGGGTGTTTTTTAGCGTTTTGTTCTCTTCAGGGATTAAATGTAATGTAAATGAATTTGATTTGAGATTTTCCTATACAATAACCAAGATGGAAGGCTGATTTTTCATTTCACATCTCTGCATTTGTTTAATGGAAGAGCAGGTGACCTGTGAATATAAAGACCCCACTTCACCCCAAAAATATTTTATCCTGCAAGGATAAAATTTAGGAAGATGCTGTTTACCTCACTAACTCAGTACTTATCATTTTGCTTCCTACTTATTTCCAAAGGCTTATACCAGCTTCTGCCACCTGGTAGCCGTGAGTTTGATGACCTTGTGAAGCTCATCTCGTCTTTCTACCTGGATGCATCATCTAGAGGAACTTTCACCTATTGCAAAGCCAGGCTCCTTCACAATGAGCTGCTGGAGAAGGAGGTTGGTCCATATTTGTGATAAGGTTTTACTGAAAAAACTTATCTAGTGCAAACATGCATTTTCAAATTATATGAAAAGATGTGAAAACCGAAGGGAAATCAGAATTATGAGTCTTGTAATCTAAAATTGATTTTGCATTACTTATATTGTTTTAAAGTTGTAATGTTCTGACTTATTCATCTTTTAATTATGGCAGTTCATCGAGAAACGGCGAGAGATGAAGCAAGAAGGGCGGACGGAACAAGAACTGACTGAGTCGTATTGCTTCTTATACCCAGATAAAACAAAGGTGAGTTTTGCTTCAGATCCTATTTCACACGTCGTAAGCTTCAGACTTGAGTATACTGTCACAAGAAAAGTACCATAATAGCCCAGTGTCAAAAATGAAAGATGTTTTCATTACAAATAATTACACGCAGTGTTGAGCAAACCAAGAGGCTAAATGTGCTTGCTCCAAACTGATTACTCGGTAGTCAAAATATTTATCCACAAAAAAAAAATCTAGATGATCACATTTCACTACTGTGTACAGTAGAGCAAGCGCAGACATCACGTCAAGCAGCTGTCGAAGACAAAAGTTGATTCCGTAATTAATTGCAATGTGAAATCTTGGCCATTCTAACCCACTTTACTTAGTAATGAATATTTGACTGTGGGAAGATGGCTACGATGAGTACAAGAAAAAAAGAGAAAAGACAATGACAAAAACAAGGACGTGTGTAATGCAGGGGAACACAGTGATGTGTACCGTAATTTCCCGAATATAAGGCGCACCCGTGTATAATGCGCACCCCAAATTTACTTGTAAAATTTGGGGAAAATTATTGTACCCGTTTATAACGCGCACCCTAATTTTAGCACCAATAAATAGAAGAATACAAGAAAACAGCTCGTGTACAGATACAGAGATGTCATTTTACTGACTGGTGAAACACAGCACAAGCATAGCACATTGGTAGTTCAAAACTTTACCGTAAACTGACAATATTTACGGTAATAATATGATTTGACAACTTCTCCAACTTACCAGAATCTAGGAGAAAACAAAACGGATGTGACTTTTCTTTTAAAGGCTGCTGTATAACTTGCTCGTTTCCTCATGATGAATAAATGTTTCTTCTATGGATTGATACGGTAAAACTACTGAACTATTGTTATTTGGGTTTGAGTTTCCCGAGGGACCGATATAGTTGACGGACACAGGAAGTGTGTGTCCTTACATTTGTTATGCTCCGAATTGTGGAGCTGCAATAAACGTCGACTCAAATGAGTTCAAGAAACTAAATTCTGTGCTTTATGAAGAGTGAAAAAAGCAGAATTTAACACAGACGAAATCATTCGGCCGATTAGTGTGAAGTATTACCGAAACAAAATGGTGACGTCACGTACCGTAATGGTCGGCAACGGGTCGCCGCATACGTTTCTTCAACACAACGTGGCCGTGTCAATGAAAAAAAAATCGGTTTATATATATATATATATATGTAATACATATATATTTCTGTCTCCATCCATGTACCCGTTTATAATGCGCACCATGAGTTTACAAGTTGATTTTGGGGGAAAAAAGTGCGCGTTATATTCGGGAAATTACGGTAATTGTCGTAACCCAGAAGAGGAAAGACAAAAGTAACGTAACGCAATTGAGTGAAATTAATGACAATCTCTACTGCAGAGGGCAAGGCCTGTGTTCATCATTACAATAATGTGTGGTTACTACATTTATATGACATTACTACGTTCACAAATAAAGTCGATGCCTGTGATTGTAATAGTAATTGCGACATAACAGATTATCAGTAAGTTTTTGTCTTATGCTGGCATATACATTATATTCTGACCCCCCACCCCCCAAAAAAAAAAAAAAAGAATAAAAAGAATAAAAAGTTTTGCTCCCCTTAAAGCAGGGGTTGGGAACCTTTTGGACGAGAGAGCCATGAACACCACATATTTAGAAATGTAAATCCGTGAGAGCCATACAATATGTTTAAAAATAAAATGCAAGTAATGTGTGGATTTTATGTAATTTCAACACTTTTAAAGTACAACAAGTCTCTGAATTCTTTTTAATAACATTGCTATGCTGTTGCGAATCATTTATGAGTCTTTCTTACCATTAATGCGACTTCTGGTAATGCATGGTTTTGCTGATGGCTTTGTAGTTTGGTTGATACTTAGTGGGGTTAAGCTTCATGCAGGCATTGAGAAACTTAGGATGTGTCTGTTTTCATGTTCAAGAAACAAGTTTATCAATCGGTAGATTTTTTTGTCTTTAGCGAACTCAGTGAAAGACTTCAATAAATCCTCCCCTCTTGTTGTCATTTCAGTCAAAACCTGGCAATCACGCTAAACTGGGAGAAGTTGCTTACGTCTGTTGACTCATCCAAAGCGAGAGAACAAAAACGGTGCCGCATTTATGTCCTTATGTTCTGCTGCTAAGTACGATACTCCGCGTCTATTTTTCTTTTTGCCATCTTCTCAAAAGGGTTTCTAAACTGGCTTTCTGGTCGACGGCTACCGTTGCCGTTTCGCGCAACGTGCCTTTACCAATCTGCACTGTTTTGTAATGCGGTGCTTTCAACTCCGAACCGTTGTCAGGAGTGGACTGGCGATTTCCGTGGCTCGTTCGTCGTACCTCCTTTGTCTGGTTCTTTCTTCGGAGAGGTGGCGTAGTGTATAAAAACATACAGTATAGACATGTCGGATGTTTTTTTATCGGAGACTTTATTAACACAAACAAAAACCAGCGGGGTACACCCAGCAACTCAACATAGCGCTCCAGCGCAACTCTCTGTCTATACCTGTCTCTCGCTCCCCTTGCGCTCGCCCACTATTTCTTCTGCTTTAAATTGGCTATGCCGGTCATATTGAAACGGGACATCGGCCCCCTGGGGATGCCGGTAAACAATGCAACGGGGTATCATAAAACTTGAAGCTTTCAAAAGAGCCAGATCTGGCTCGCGAGCCATAGGTTCCTGACCCCTGCCCTAAAGCAGTAATGGAGCAGACTCTAGCTAAGTTTAGCTCAATTTAAAGCAAAAATGTAGCAGCCTTTAGCTACAACGCTGCATTGATTTCAGTATCCATTAAATGTGGTATACATTTATACATTTGTTTTATAATGACAAATTGTTCTAGTAGTGAAGAAAACTTGTAATTAGGTGTTTTAACAACAAATGGGTTATAATATTTTATAACGGAAAGAAAATAATATTTACATTTTAAGCGACACGCCAGTCATATTGAGGATTTGTTTCTAAATATATAAAATATTATTTGCACACGCTAAGAAAAATTTAGCTTTGAATCTCTGAGTTGTAGCAAGAAAGCTTCTGGGATTTTTTTGGGGCAGGTCTAAAAAGAGGATAGGGCGTAGTCACCCAAAACTCTTGCTTTCTGACCCTCACAAACTACTTTATAGGAACTCTGTGCACATTTTTTACTTCGCCATCAAGGTCGGCCGCCAAGTTATGGCCCCTCATCCCTCAAGTTGATCATCTCTCGCATATACTGTATGTGTTTTATGTTGTTGTTGTTTGGGCCGCAACCAACGACCCAGAGTGGTTACCATGCAGCTGCGTCTTGTGCGGTAGCGGTCGATATTGACAGAATTTGAGCCAATCACAATGCCAATTAACCACTGAATTTCTAGCGTTACTTCTGGGGACACCAACGGAACAATTGTGACCATGAGCAGCACCACAGGGTTCCAGTGGCCGGGAAGTTGTTCCCTTGGCGCCGGCTGGCATTGGCGGCGTACAATCTACTACAATACTTTCAAGGGCCGCAGAGTATCAACCAACTTTTAGCCGAACATACTTATTTACTGATGACAACAGTTGCACGAGACGTTGCTTATATGCAGGCTTCCAAGGGCTGCTCCTTGTCATCGGCCGGCTGTTTGGCTCTTGCAAAGCGGATGAGAGAGAAGCTTGTTGCATTTACAAAGCCTCACTGGCATGGTCGATGAGTTCTAAACAAAGTAAAGACACACTTACCGTGTCTAAGACTTGATTGCCTGGCCTTGGTTTTCTCTGTTTTAAAGCCGTTTTCAACATAATTGGCATTTTTTTAATATCAAATTTGGCGGCGTTGTTAACAACACTTTGACCCAATCAAAGTATTTATTAATGGTGACATCCAAGTGAAAGTTCCATGTGAGGGTAAGCGGTACAGATTGATGTATGCGTGTTTTGTCAACTTAATGCAGGCATTGTATCAAAATGCGTGATTTGCAATTGTGACAACATGTCCTTGAATGTTTTAGCTTCAGTGGATCTGCGAGAAGGGTTTGTCAGTGGGACACTCGAGGATAACAACAGTGGGAAATCCATCAGTGGGTGAGTTCATGACTGCATTATATATAGCTGTTACAAATGACCGTTATTTGACTTTAAAAATGTTTCTCAATCCAATTCCTATTTCGTTATAGGCGTGTATGTTTCGAAGTTCTCTGATTTGTTACAAATGAATCCATTTGAAGTTGGTTCAGTTGGAGACATGATCATTTTTAAAGTTATGAGGGTAAGTGTTTCAGTTTACATCGCATCATTTTCCGTCACCTCAATGTAACTGTTTTGTCCCTTCAGGGAAGAGTGAAGCACATTCATGAGAATATGCCAAACAATGCTAAGGAACCGGCAACCAAGTTTGACTGTCATTTGTCCAAAAATGTCAATCGTGTAACATCTTTGCTGTCATACAGAGCATTTGAGCTAACGCAGGTACATTTGATCGACTAAATTCTTCAGTGACTCAGATTTTTGCATTTGTAACATAACTATTTTGTCTTTCAGCAATATTTTTTTGAGTTTGCATTTGACGAAATAAAAACACGCCCCAGGCACTTGTGCCCCTACGCTGTAGTTTCCTTTCAGTACAAAGGGAAGGATCCTGGAGCGACCTCTTTAACTACTCACAGGTAAACCTTCACGTTGTAAACAGCTGCACCAACTTGCCTTGGGTCTGTGTTTCCATTAAAATTTGGATTCGCTGTTTAACAGGCTTGGCGTTATTTCTCCTGAAGGAAATAGAGGTAAAATATTTGATATTCACGAATATGTAATCAAAATCGGTTATGTTCCGATCAGATTATTAGAACAAGTTATTTCTGATTATCTTGATGTTTAAGCATTTACTTTTGGCAATGTAATGCATCTTTAATGTAGCAGCTGTTACCAGTGTTAAACTTGAATGCGTACTGACTGTGTGTTAAATATAATTGATTCGATTAGTTGTAGATGACATTGGTTGTCCTTTCGACCAAGTGACAAAGTTTATAGAGGCTGCATGATAGGCTGCCAGTTGTGTTTTGTAAAGCAACACAATCTAGCCACACTAAGAAATGGGCTCCCTTGCTCTATATTTTTGGGGAGTGACAAATCAAATGGTCTATAATCAGCTGTTGTTGTTGATGGTAGCTTTACACGTAATACAAAAGCTAGCACCTATAAAATTCCTTTCTTCATTATTAAGCTTATCTGCATTTAATGTGATATTGCAGGGCGGCGCTGCTATTCCATCTGGAGTGGTCCACTGGTAACCAAGGGTCAGGAGTTATTTCCAATCCGTTTACGATCATCCTCGCGGTCCTACCTTCCTTTCAAACTGTGAGTATAAAGCACTTAAATACAGTGGAACCTCAATTTACACATTTAAATTAGCTTTGTGATTTCTTTTGTGAATTTACACATTCCCAAATATTTCCCATTTTAATTAACTAAAATACAGCTAATCAAATCAAGCAGCAGAGTGAATCCGTATTTACCTGATTTATCGGTGTGTTTGAAAATAACGACAAATGGTTCTAAAAGCTTAATCATGAGGCAATGACAAATTGTTTGTAAATAAATATTGCACAATACAGAAATGTTTCTAAAAACTTAATCATGAAGTAGAAGCAAAAAATAAGAGGTGTAACTCTTTCTTCGCCTTTTGATTCGATTTTTCTGGGGTCACTATTCAATTCTAAATCTTTTTTTAAATATTATTTTTCCATTTTAATTCCAAAAACATGCATGTTAGGCTGATAGAACTCTCCAAATTCTCCATAGATGTGATAGTGTGACAGGTTGGTTGTTGATATGTGCCCTGCTATTAACTGGCAACAGCCGCAAAGAGTGAAGGGTTTAAATATAGACTTTAAATATTCAAATTTTATGTATAATATGTATGTCTTATATGTATAGTAGGGCTGTATAAATTATCGCGTTAACGCGCGGTAATTAATTTTTTAAATTAATCACGTTAAAATATTTGACGCAATTAACGCACATGTCCCGCTCAGACAGTATTCTGCCTTTTGGTAAGTTTACAGCAAGGCTTTTTGTGCTGTCTAACAGCGAACTCTTGTGGTCGCTTTGCGACATGGTTTATTTTTTTCTTGCCAGTTCAATATGGCTGCACGACGTCTCGGGCTGACGCCTACGTTGTAATGTTGTGCTTATATGATCCTTGGACAAGATTTGTCCGTAAGTATGGTTGTTGTAAAGAATGTACATATTATGTTAGTAAGCGAAATGTTCTATTTTTTGTATGAGACGCTTTTTTTGTTTGTTTAGTGAACCTGTATAGCGTGCTAAGCTAACGTTGTTGCTAATGCAATGCTTGTGTACTTTTATTTTTGTATTTTTATGACAGTCTAATGAGGACAATGGTTTGAGGCTATTTTATTAATAAATCAGATGAAAAAGGAAGACGTCTGATTATTAAGGCGTCGTTCACTAGCTGTCTAGCTTTGGAAAAAGTAGACACTTCGGAGTGAGGACAGCATAGACAGATTTAAATAACAGTAGAGTGAATTGCCCACTACGTCCTTATGTACCGTATGTTGAATGTACAGTGGGGAGAACAAGTATTTGATACACTGCCAGTGGGTTTTCCCATTGGCAGTGTATCAAATACTTGTTCTCCCCACTGTATATATCCATCTTGTGTCGTATCTTTCCATTCCAACAATTTATTTTACAGAATATATATATAATTTACAGAAAACATGGCATATTTTATAGCTGGTTTGAATTGCGATTAATTGCAATTAATTACGGTTAGTTAATTTTTAAGCTGTAATTAACTCGATTAAAAATTTTAATCGTTTGACAGCCCTAATGTATAGTAATGTGAGTTACTTCTAAAAGCTAGCTGCACCCCACTATCCAATGTGGTCTTTGTGTTGCTTTTCAGGAAAGCAGATTTCTGATTTTTGGAACATAGAAAGCCCATCATGTATTATATAAATACAAACAGTGCTGTATGATTACGCAGTCAAATATGGCATGTTAACATTTATGGCATGGGGGTTCATTTAGACCACGAAGCCTAGCGAACACTATTACCATCGCAGTTTATGCAATTACCACTTCTGTCTGTAAAAATAGATTTTTGTTGTTTCATTCCACAGTCCTGAGAAGCTTGAGATGAATCAAGGCATGCAGCTTGATCAGGTGAAGAGGAAGATTCCTGCAGTGCTCTTCTCTTGGGACACCTACAGCGCATCACGGGAAGGTCAGTAAGGAAGGCTCATGAGAAATTGTGTGACAGAAAGATTACTACTTTTCATCCCGTGTTCTTTGATTTTTTTTGCAGTAATGAAGTATGGGATGTCATGCAGCATTTTTGAGGTCGTGGAAGGAAAAGGAAAACCAACCAGTGGCAGTCTGTTAGCACTGATAAACAAACTGGAAAAAGACAGAATGGTGAGCCACTGTTATCCAACTGTAAGAGCCTTTTATGCTACAAAGCACAAAAAGGGACAGCTTTAAAATCTGTTTCCAACTTAGATTATCAAGAAAATTGATAAATATTTCATAATGGATGAATTGTTAAGGGATCATCTTTTACTTAAAGTGCCTACGACAGGATAAAAAGTCTTAAATAGCATTAATATGTGAATTAGAATCATATTTTGAGCCGATTCGACTATAAACAATAATTTGGCAAAGCGCAGATGACGAGAAATTAATCTTTTAATCTTCCGGTTAGCCCCTGCCTGTCATCATAGCGCTCTAGCGTCCTCAACAGGAGGATGACGTCGGCCGGGTCATGGTTTCATCTGATTTAAAATTCAGTCCATTGAGGGGGAATTATTCAGAACGTAGAAAATGTGACAAAGAGAGCCGGAAAATGTCATTGTTTCAGTCTCTCTACTCCAATATTTTTACAGGATATTCTTTTTATCGAAGTATTTTTCCCCAATTGCTAAATAAATGGTATGGTCATGTCAAATAACAGTCTTGTGCTAAATGGTATATGAAATATTAAAAAATGCTTTTATTCAGTACGACATGGCAAAATTACTCCATAATGGTCAAAACTGTCCACTTCTTGCACCTCCCAAACTATATTTTAAGCCACCGGAGTTAGTCTGGCTTTTGTCATTTCCCTGCCCGAGGATTTGGAGAGCCTGAACAAACCAGGAAGCGTGGCAGCTAGCCGACATGCTAACCCGAAACAGAGTGATGTTTCGAAGTCTATTCTCTGCTTTCCAAGCGAAAAATCCCTCAAAACTACCCGGGATCATTTCACACGACCGCGAGGTTGTCGATTGTCTTCGCCGATTAGCAACCTACCCGGCAGCGAGCAAGTTACAGTTTGTCCCATGCTGCGGGTAGGAGAGCATGTCTGCCAGGGAAGCAGCTGGAGAATTACCGCCGGAGAAACTGGCTGACGTCGGAGGAGTGCGTCGATGCCACGTGGTCAACACGAATATGGCGTAAACTATGCAAGGGGTGGCATGGCTCAGTGGTAGAGTAGTTGTCCCCCAACCCAGAGGTTGTGGGTTCGATTCTCTGCCCTGATGAACTTGCCTAAGTATCCTTGAGCAAGATACTGAACCCCACATTGCTCCTGGTGCTGCGTCACCAGTAGGTAGATGGCAATGTAGTGTAAAGCGCTTTGAGCACCTTGAAAGGTGGAAAAGCGCTATACAAGTATAAGACCATTTACCAAGCCACCTCCGTATTAAAACGTGTGCCATGATCCCAGTATTTGACATAATACAAAACACAATGTTTACTCACTTCCTCATAAGTCCAATGGTTCCACAGTAGTAGGGCTTTTTTTGGCCAATACCCGCCGGTTAATGGAACCTTTTGAAACCCCAAAAAGGTTTTCACGCCTCTCTCCCTGGTGCAGCAACAATTTTCTGCGGCCGTTTGGCTGGCCTGATGCGAAAAATAAACGAATTAATCCGCAAAATCTGGTGAATCCACAGTCCATCTGCATTCTATAAAGCAGTGCTGTATTCTGAGATGCTGACCCGGGTGACGTCACATTCGCATTCGTCCTAAACCCGAAACTGGAGCTGGGAGTAACTCGTTTTCTTAGTGCGAGTTTCAAAAATTGAATATATAAAACAATCGCTTCCACACACATCCAAGCGGTCCATTTCATTCAGGAACATATAACCCCGAATGAAATATGAAATAAACGTGCTTTTTGGTGTCGTATGCACTTTAAAATTTCCCTATCCTTAAATTGTTTTTCACCACTTAAACAAAAAAAAATTGTAGCCCCTAAAAATCGATCGCTAAGACAAACAAATGTCACTCGTCTGTTTAACGACTGTTCTAATAAAATGGAGTGACATATGTAAATATACACATCATTGGAATAAACTACACCACATGTAAACATTTGACCAAAGATCTTTAATCAGAATAATTTTCGTAACGGAATTAGAAGTAAGTCTGCTTTTATTTGATACAAATTTATATTAGCAGAGCTTTTATCTGTTGATAATTCCATAAGGCTGCCACAAACAGTGCAGACTTTAAGCGGACCCTCAATCTCACCCTGTGTATTTTTCGCATAGGTGCTGGTGAAGTCCCTGTACGACCGGGGCTTTCTCTTTCTCCTGTCCTCTGCACAAATGGTGGAGTCCAAAGGTGAAAGCAAACCCTCTCTTTAAATGACATAATCATATTTTGTGTCAGTTTGGCTCTCAGTTGTTGCTTTCAGTGGGGGGTTACACTTTTTCAAAAGTTTGTTTATTTTGCAGAACGTCGAGGGCGCATTGAAAAGAGCCTGCAAGCAATATTCCTCTTTCACGAGTCAAGGGCGGTATTCAAATATTGTGAGTTTTTCCATTGTCATATATATATATATATTAGGGCTGTCCCAAACGACTAATTTTCTCCCGATTAGTCAGCAGACTATTTTTACGATTAGTCGACTAATCTAATAATTAAAAAAAAATTTTTTTTTTTTTTTTTTTACTAATTTAGCAATGAAATTTTTGTTGACGCTTATCAATTCACAAAAAACATATTGGAACACTCAAATTATTTATTAAAGTACAAATAAACACGTAAATAACAATAATAAATCACAAATAAACAATGAGTTCAAATGCTGATAGAATTAACTAGTGTAGCATCCCGATTGAAAAGATGGTCTCTTAAACTGATGGTTACAACTTTTATTCCATCCTTGATGTAAACACACCGTAACCGCTACGGTGCACACAAATAAAGCAACACAATTAGAAATTAACAAAAACGTTTTACCTTTTTCCTTTGAAACTTTATTTATATATCAATGAATTGCCTATATGAATTGCCTTTACCTTAATTTATTACCTTATCATTGACAATCTCTCCCTTGAGTGCAATCACTGTATATACTGTATATATTTATGACCTTTTAACCTTATATAATTTTCTATACCATAAAATAAACCATAACATGAAATAAACCTTTCAATTAGCATTAAGAACAATACTAATAGCACTTATAGGCCCATTGTCAATGAAACATTATTATTTAGTAAGGCGACAGCACCCTCTGGTGTACAAAAAATGAAAAAAACAAAAAAACAAAATTACAAACTGGGTGAAGGCGCTTGAGGTGTTTATTCAAGGCCGACGTGCAGCCAAGTTTGGCATTGAAGAGACAGGACAGAAGAGTGTACTCTCCTTTGTTTCTTTGAAATAAGTCAATGTTTTGGACACTGGTGCGCTTTTTTTGGCTTTGTGCCGCTTTCCCCGCTTGCAAACAGAGCATCCGACATTCTAACTTTCCACGCATATATTTTTTTAACCCTTCATTAACCGTCGACGGGATGTTGTGCTCGTCGACGGATTTACGTCATCGATGACGTCGACTATGTCGACTAGTCGGGACAGCTCTAATATATATATATAATATTATTTGCAGAATCTGGGGAAAGTTTAAGGAATATTTTGGTTGATGATCATGTTGACAAATGTTGTAAGATCTGTCTCGGCGATATCTGATTTTATTGGACAAAGTCCTATTTGAAACTTTGGTCCCAACTTAATGAAATATAGCCTGATTTTCTGCTTAATTATTTTTGTTTTCCTGTGTTGCAGCATCCCGACTGTCTGAGCCCGAGCCATTTACAACAGAGTCTCGCACTCATTTCCAATGTTTGGAACGATTCATCCCTGCCCTGCATTACGCCTTTTTCACTTTGCGCCCAAACCCAGGCAAGGATCCGAGTTCTAGTGTGGAGCGACAAGCAACAGACTATTTGAGTCGCGTTGACTCTGGAAGAGTGCGGCAATTCATCTTGCCTGACTACAAGTATCATGTGGACGACAGGCCGTTCACGGTTCCTTTACCAAGAGCAAAAGGGAACATAGAAGCCTTACTGCGCTCTTACATCCACAACACCTCCAACTATACTTTACCTCTGAACAAGGTAAAAGACATAATTGAACGGATAAGCAATCCCCCACCTGTAGCTGTCCCAGTCCAAGTAGAGTACAGTCCCGTTTCTGACTGGGGTGGCTCTGACCGCTCGGAGAGGCTGACTGAAAGGCCACCATCAGAACGACTTACACAGGAGAAACCAGCCTCTGACACGGACAGACAAGGGGCAGATATGGCCCATTCAAATGGTTCCCAGTTGCAGTACGAGTCCCACACTGAAACCCAGCCACAGCTGCAACCTCCGAAGATGCTGCTGTCACAAGGTGAATATGATAAAGACAAGATGAAGCAGTTACTTAAACTCATCCAACTCCATAAGAAAGCACTAGTGAAGGATCCCAATAAAGAGAAAGAGGATGCAACCTGGGAGTCCAACAACCTTAAGAGGAAATTTGAAGGTGATGAACAAGAAGACAAGAACAAACATCAACGCACAGATCTGTTAAGCAATGGTGAACCCAGCAGAGGTAAGGGAATCATTTAGGGCTGCAGTTATCGATTATTTTATTAGTTGATTAATCGATAAACCATTATTTCGAGTAATCGGATAAGGTACATGAAAAATTAAACTACCTGAGCTGAGCCTCAAACGGTTAACAGCTAAAAATAAATAAATAAATAAATGAGGATCTATGTACAACAAAAGAACAATTGGCTAACTTACATCGCGAAAGTCCGCTAGTTTAAATGCTATAAAATGCTAACTTTTTTACAATGCTCTTAACAAATGGTTCAGACACATATTCCCACAAAAATAGGCTAAATATACCTATAAACTAAATTACAAATGCATTAAAAAAAATATTAGCTCAAACAAAATTTAGCTTATGTTGGTCTTAACAGGGAGCACCTGGATTCAGCCATTTGAATTGAGGCAGACTAGAAGGCAGGGTATCCACCCAAATGAATAAAACTATAAATGCAAGCACTTTCAAAATAAACCATTACAATGTCACTTTAATTAAACGAATACTCGAAGCAGCAAAATTTAATTCGAACATTTTTTTCTAATCGAATACTCGAGTTAATCAAGTAATCATTGCAGCACTAGAATCATTGTTTATTTTGATTGACAGTGGTGTTGAACGCTGTTTGCTCCATTAATGATTTTTTTTCATGTTTGTCAAAATGTGAATAGCCACAGTTTGTTAATGATTTATCAAGAGTGGTAATCACATTTTTTCACACAGACCAAGTACATTTGAATAGGCTTTTTAATAGGCTTTTTAAAATCACCAAAACCATATACTGTACTTTGCAAAGAGGCAAATACTGTTGTGGATTGTCCCTTTTTTCACCTTGCTCCAGCTACACATAGGACACGTTTACATGTCAATGATCGTACGTAATAATGCAAAAGTGACATTTTGCCGTGATTTTAATTCTGCATTCACACGACCATTATGTGTGGGGGAAAACTACTTACACATGGAAGCGCAAAAGTGGATCAAACCTCCAAATTGCCGATATAGTATGCATTCCCAATGTGTCGGTGGCAGCGAAACCAAAACTTGATCCCTGCGTGTAACCCTTCCCGTCTGCTGTTTCCTCTTTCGCCTTGGTCAAATAACACACTAGAACTAAATAGATTCTTGAATAATGTTAAAAGCAGGGAGGCCATGTACAAGGTTTCTACTTGAAGACATGTTTTCATACACTGTCGGACTGTCTGCGTGCACTGACGTCATCAGTATCTTCACCTCCTTGATTGACAAATATATTGGGGCATTATCGCCACCTACTCTTCCGGAGTACGGAAGTCTGTTGTTACCCAAGACTTACTTTTGCATTGTGAACTGTTTAGACTGTGACGAGAAGGTGGAGCGTTATCAAGATTTCCACTCAAGCAGGCGTTTTCGAATTTTTACGTTTTCAACCAACCCCCCCAACAAATGCCGTCACCCTGTAAACGATAGGATTCTCTGGAAAAGTTTTTGTGTTGTCACCCTCGTTGCCTTCGTTGTGTAAACGGCCCCTTAGATCCAATCCATCCCACCGAACCAGGCGCCAACTTGCATGGTAGTAACCACCCATTGGTGTATAAATGCGTCTGTGAATGTGAATCCCTTTACCACTGTGGTGGTTATGTGATGAAGCGCCATATAAGTGCACTTCATTTTCCAAGTATTGATCAAGGAGAACCAAAAATACTTGAGTGGTTAGCTACTGTACACGCAGCATGGGATTGACTTTATTGCAATATTGTCAGAGCTCTGCGATGGTTGAAGTCTGATTGGGGCCATGTCTACACCTAGCAGGTTTTTTTTTTTCAGTTTTTTTTTTTTTTAAACTGAGGATCCTGCCCTAATACGTCGGGAAAAAAAATAATTGCGTCCACACCAGCACATTGGTAGAAAAAAAAAGCTTCCACAGCCAGCTGCATTCATTAATTTTTAAGTACATTCATAAAAATGCGCGAAAAAAGTAATTGTCCATAATATACCCATCTTTCACATGTGTTCTTTAATATGAAGCACTGCAAGAGTTTGGTAAGAGAAAATGGTTTTCATGTTTGTGTAAATTTGATTTCAAAGAATTGTGTTCCTCTTTACAGAGGTACCGGAGCAAGGGATACGAGAAGGTGGTGGACAGAACGAAAATCTGACCGCTGTAATGGAAAGCATGGGGATCTATGACACTGACTTGAGAGGTTGTGGCAGCACTAATACTACAGCCGTTCAAGAGACCCAGCGTCTCCTCAAGATTCTGCTATCCACTCTGAACAAAGCTGTTGCTCAGGGATCAATATCTGTGAAATCGGACCATGGGGAGCAGTCAGCCTGTCCTGAAAGGGTTGAAACTGTCGTTTCAGCTTTAGATTTTCAGAAAAAAAATGAGCCTGGATCACAAACAAACTACGCAGAGGTGAGACATGCTGTTTCAGACATTACCATACTCTAGGCTGTGATGCAAATCATGTAAGCTAATGATGTTTACTCCAATTAGGAGGATATGGACTGTAGCCCTGGAAGTCCTTTTAGTGCTGGCACTCCATTAAACCAAGCTCAAACCTCATTCAGCACTTCTGCCATACCCGCAAATGAAGGTAAAATTTATTGTAAAATATTGTAAAATGAATTGTAAAATTCTGTAGGTGACTGAATATAACTATGAACATTTTCGGTCTGCTCTTGTCCAGAAAAAATCCAGTCCCTGCCAGAGCCTGTGACGATTGAAAGCCTTGAGCCGAAGATGCCCACAACAATTAATATAAAAATGGAGCCCACAGCAATTGATATAAAAAAGGAGGCTTTATCACCAATGTTACCGTTAGCAGAGGAAGTACCTTTCAGGTCCTTGATCAGCTTGGACACCATTCTCAACCAGGAAATTCATAGCCTCGCGTCGGAGATAAAAAGCATCATGCAGAATTATAGCATCACGTATAACTTGCAGCTACCTCCGCGGCAACCTCTGCACAATTCCTGGCAGCACAGAAGCTGCTTCTCAAATTTTGTAGGACAACACATCACACCAGTCCCTGTACAGGAGCATATTGAAACACTTTGCGAGCAGTTGGAGAAATTAATCCCAGTCAGACCTGCTCCTCCAGTGTCCTCTTCCCCAGAGCCAACAGAGACAATATCTGACTCGGCGTTGCCAATGCCCATGCAAACTTCCAAACATGAAGTACAGCCCCCTTTGACGAATACTGACACATCTCAGATTAGTAAACAAGTTACTGTAGGAGAGACTATAGAAGCCAAGGCTAAATCAAATTATGTTTCAGGAGAGATTGGTGAAGAGGTCTATTCTCCCTCACAAATCCCTCCGGAGTCATCAGAGAAATCCCAAAAAGCAGCCTTGGCTACTTCCTCTGGTGCCGTTGTGAGTGCCAGTACTGGAACTGGACTCCTGCCAGGCAGCCTCATTGGTCAGCTAAAACCAGAAGTTTTTAGTAGCTTGGTGGAGATCTTTAAGGATGTCACAAAGAATACGGTGAAGTTCTACATCTACTCTGGGGATGAGGGGGAGGAGAGTACTGTCTGCAAGGAGATAAAGGTACAGTAGTTAGAAATATAGTGACAAAAATCTTGTTTTCATCACTTTACTTTGACGTAAGCCATGCTCAGTGTTGTCTGGTAACCTACTGCCTGGTGAATACATCAGTGCATACGTGGTTTAAAAATTCAGGATGATAATATGCTATAGATCGTGAAAGCAAATGTCCAGATATTCAAATCGAAGTTTAACTGTGCTAATGTGCTGTGAATGGAATAATTTATTATGCTGGTTTAAGCTTGCTTTTAAAATTTTCAATAAGAATACACGTTTCTCCTGTTTTGTTTTGTTTTTTCCTGAAGGAATACTTGAAAAGTCTTGGCAACAGTGAGTGCACCCCACAGTTGTTTTTGGAAAACAGCAGCACTCTCGACAAACTACTCATCATCATTCAGAATGAGCACATTGCTGCACATGTGCATAAGGTTATGTTACATTTTATCACATATTACCCTCTTGGTCCTACCTGGAACCTGCCTTTCATGTTTTGTTACAGCATTAATGACATTTTTTAATAGTAATCACATGTTTATCCTTAATGGACCTTACTTGTTTTCATACAAAATGCCTGTCATCTTTCACTTGCAGATTCCAGCGCTGGTGTCTTTGAAGAAGTTGCCCTCAGTGAGTTTTGCTGGGGTTGACACTCTGGACGATGTGAAGAACCATACCTACAATGAGCTGTTTGTGTGCGGAGGCTTCATTGTGTCAGATGAGTTTGTCCTTAATCCTGACCTCATAACACAGGGTGAGTTTATTTTATTCATGTATGTTTAGGGTTATATTTGCTGACATTCTTTGATCATCTGATGAAAATGGATGTTTTTCCTCCTTCAGATCGCTTGCAAGCATTGCTGAAGTTTTTGGAGGAGCAGAGTACCCCTGAACAGCCCTGGCAGTGGAAGGTACACTGCAAATCCCAGAAGAAGCTTAAAGAAATGGGCCGGTGAGTTTCAGCTTCTTGAAACTCTTCATAAAGAAACCCCTTAAGCTGCCTGAAAACATGAATTCAATGAGCAAGCTGCGGAAATTTGTGTTTGTCACAGGTTGAACACCAATGCAATGGGGTTACTAAACCTTCTAACGGCCTATCAAAAGAAACACCTTGTTGATTTCCTTCCCTACCATGATTGCGACGCCCAGTCACGTCAGGCTCCAGATCTGGAATGCCTGATCAAGCTTCAAGCTCAACACACACAACAGCGGCATCTCATCTTTGTCACCGGTATCCTTTCTTTTTATTTATTGTTTAAAAACTCAACACAAGAATTTGACTGTACATGACATCAGAGATAAATAACTTTTATTTGAAAAATTTTCTGGACAAATTCATTGTGTTTTACAGAGAGGCCCTTTGAGATGTTCCTACAGTATTCCAGAAATGGAATAATGATAGCAAGCATTGATGATATTATGAGCGCCTTTCACAGCCTGATTGGCTCCATCAATCAAAATGAGCTTCCCACACCGCCGTCTACCGGTGAGTATTACATCATTTTTCTTTTCCCTGATTATAAATATTCCTTTCTGTTCCGTTCACATCACTATATATCCACAGCTTTTACTTTGACCCGTCTTTATAATCCTATATATAACTTGTTTTGTGTCTTTTCCCTACCTTTCTATTGTCATCATCCCTCTGTCTTCTCAGTAGTGAATGATGAGTTTGAGGGAGCTGAGGACATGTCATTAGACTCCGATGACGGGGAGCCAACTATTGCCAATGATGGCAAAGGGCGGAATCCGGAGGCTCACACAGAAAATCGACAACAACCACCTCTTCCAAACACAGAAGAATTCCGTCCCCCGCTACCTGACCAGGAGGCCACTTCCGATGAAACGTCGCCACAGGCTGACTACAGTGCGCTCAAAACGGCCATCTCTCAGTTCAAAGCAACAAACCAGTTAGGCATTGGCTCCTCAGACCTAGGAAATGTGTCTCCAGGAGGTTTTCCTGTAAATCCCCACCAAAGTTTCCTTTGTCCCTCTGCCTCGTGGTCATCATATACAGGCTCGTCCAGCTACGCTGCATCCCCAGCGTATCCCTCCTCGCCATGTAGCAGCAACCAAGATCAGGAACACCGGCCCCCACTCACCGTCTCGACCGCAACTACTCTTCTTTCTGTCAGCACCACAGCAGGTCCTTTGGCCAAACTACCATCCCTCCCTATAGAGGTCAAAGCTCCTCCTCCGCCGCACCTCATGATGCTCGGTCACACGTATAGCTCAGACCACACAGGGTCTGGAGCTCCTGGGAGTCCTCCGCGCAACTCATCTCTCCCCTATGTAGACAACAGTGACACAGTCCAGCAAAGTTACATGACTGGCATTCCCTTAAATGCTAGCGGTACCCCAGCACAACATACAGAGAGCACGCTCAGCCGACATGAGGATGGAGCTTGGGGGCCGTCAGGGACCAGCACTTTCAAGACTGCAAGCAATCAGGTTGTGGTTCCACCGGGCCCAGTTGACCCCCCTGTGCCCAAGAGTGGGGAAATACTTGGTGGCAGCAACCCAGATTGTCAGAGTGGCAGGACTCAAGTAAATTGCACTGACAAACCTGGAGCTCCTGTGGGTGTTCCCACAGTAGCAGCCAGAGGGGGCTCAGGAGTCAGACCTAAATTTCCTCCACAGTCGATGAGCAGTGTGGGCTACGGTCATGTAGGTGGCAACATGCATTCACAGATGACTCATGGACCTACACGGGGTCCTATGGGTCCTGGTGTATTCCGGGGGAGAGGAGTTCCTCCAGGTGGACCTTGGCCACGACCGGGGCGAGGGCATGAACGAAGGGATGGGCCCGGTGGTGCTCAGTGTTCATGGGGTTACCCAACGGGTAGGGGTGGGGCACAAAATTACTACACGGACTACACATACTCTCATAATTATGCCCCTGAGTAGACAATCATGTTGTTGGAAGGGGCAACACAAATGTCATACTCCAGAGACTTAGAACTGGCTGAATGTATATATACTTCCTTGTCATAAAACCCTATTGATTTGCATTGGTAAATAAGAACCCTGGTTTTCTACGTTAATAAAAATTGATACAGGCGGTGCCGAGTGTCCTACTGTCGCATAAACTGTATGCACTCTTTCCATGTATGCTGTTTGACATCCACTTCAAACCACTATATTTATATTTGCCAAAAATTCTATTGGCCTTTCAGCTTAACTGAATTTAACCTGTAATTTCTGTTTGTTCTGCTTTTGAAACAGTTTGTGAGCAGGGGGAAGGGATATTTTTTTATTAAAAATAATTCTGTTGTTTTATTTTATGCATTTGGCTGTCCTAAATTCTGTGAAATAAAACATTTCAAATATTGTGTGATAAGGTTGCGTGAAAATGGAGTTTAGAAAGCCAATAAAAAATATACAGTTTTATTATAGTGATGATGCATCATTTCTGAACTCATCTGTAGCTGGAATATGGTTTGCACAATTATGTTGGAAGTATCTGGGGGGAAAAAATGAAAATGGACCAATCTTATGGTAAAAATGTTTGCGTTGGGGGGGTGTTACACCTGCCAAAATTTTTCTAATTGATCACTCAACTATTCTCGACTCGGTGATGACAGTAAAAGACAAGTCTGTATGAATTGCAGTATTTTGCGCCTGTGACAATCATTTCTGGTTATACTCATTTGCCCTTCAAATACACCAGGGGGAGCAATTTCACCCCAGAAATAGGTTACCATTTTGCTAGAGCTCATTTGGCAATACATTAATGGAACTTTGGGAAAGAAAAACAGCACTCCTTCATAAATCAACTGAAACTTGTGTCTTGTTTTCCGTTGAGACTTACTGAGCAAGAATGAAAAATGTGTGTCACTATTTTAGTTCCTGTTCTTACTGATCCTCCGAGCAAACACACCACTATTTGAATAAGGATATGTGGACTCATTTATATTGTCCCTTCACCTCCTTTGAAAATGTTTATTATCATGGGTGTAACCGGTACAAAAATCTCGGTTCGGTACGTACCTCGGTTTTGAGGTCACGGTTCGGTTCATTTTCGGTACAGTAAGAAAACAGTGCAAAATATAAACGTGCTAGTTGTTAATTACACACCTTTGTGCTTTCAACAATAGGAACATTAGCCTATACAAAGCTAGAATTCTGCTCAAAAAGTAGCGGGTATTTAAAGATAATCCAACAACAATTTGCCTTTCAGACCCCGCGTATTGGTCAGCTTTCTTTCTGAAAGAAAGAAAAAAGTCCTGTGCTAAAGAGAAAAGCAATCCCAATAACAAAGATTTTAACATGTATTTTACAAATGAAATGCCTCAATGAATCATTTTTTTTTCTTATGAACGGTTTTCAAAAGCTTTATTGGATTTTCTCAAGTTAAAGCGCCACACAGAAATTAATAAATTTAGGTGTGTAAGCAGGATCTGTATTCTTATTATTATTTAATTACAGGTGTTTTAGCTCATTTCAATTTATTTTATTTAAATGGGCTATTATTTATTTTATTATATGTTTATATTTTACAAATGTGATGTAGCATTCATTTATATTGTATATTTTATGTTGTATAACTTTAGTTCCTATGTGAATATTAGTTCCTACTTGTTTTGTTGAGGTAGTAGCGTTTTATATTGAACACAGGGCCGTGTTGGTTATTATTATAGCAGAGAAGACAGCGGTAAATCAACAAAGACAAGTCAACTGTGCCCCGATCTACCACTCAAGAGATCTGATGGACTCAAAAGGTGGGTTACGATTGCATATTAGTTTGAAAATCGACCGGATCCACCGTATTTTTACACGAGTGACTTCTGGTCTGCCCGATCCTAGCTACCGGTAGCAATATTGACACAGGAGGGTCGCGTCTCGCATCAAATAATAAACTCTGTCGTTCTTTTTGTGTGCGTCGTGTTGAGCCGCTACTGGGACGCGTCTAACATGCGGCTGCACTGCGACTGGTGTGCATTGGCTGATTGACTTACTGCGTTCTCGCGGCGGCCACTTTGTTGCTCCGTTGACGTTTCTGGGTTATACTGTCGTACCGTGTTGGTCTTCATTATAGTAGAGAAGACGGAGTAAATATAATCTACACAAAGAAACTGTAATCCGATCGACTCACAGCCTCTAAAAGTAAGGGTTACATTACGTCAGAAACTCGTTCGGTACGCCTCCGTTCCGAACCAAGCACCACGTACCGAAATGGTTCAATACAAATACATGTACCGTTACACCCTTATTTATTATTGATTGTGTTAACAAAAAACAATACCAAAGTTAAATACATATACTACTGTTTTTCTTGGATGTGTTAAATACTTTAATCATGGGCGCCTTGAATTTATTCTGGCGCGCTTGAGCATCTGTCCGACCTAAAGTCTGCACTTTCCAGCCGCCCACTCTGGGTTGCTTACTTCCACTAGGAGGCAGAAAGTACAATGAACTTCTGTATCCGACAGCTGTCAGACGTGCAGAATGCTTTGTGTTTGACTAAACGTGCCCAGATTCACACCGGACTTGATTTCACACAATTGTCTAAGTAAAACGGCACTGTATACTTGTTGTATACTTATGTAAGTATTTTCTTATGTAATATATGTTCCTAGGCACAACATACACGAAAGAAAAATACAAACACAGCAGTTTTTTTTTTTGTTCCCATTTTTTAAGTGAGATAATCTAAATTTTAGATTCTAAATGATCTAAAACCGTTTCCACATACACGAAAAATATTTTTTTCTCGAATATTGTTCATGAATCTGTGATTGTGATGACTTCTCTTCTGCTGAGATAATCCACACCACCAGGTGCGCCGTATCAAGATGCTGATTAGACAGCAGGATTATTGCACAGGTGTGGCTAAACTGGCCACAATAAAAGGCTTCTCTGAAATGTTCAGTTTTATCACACACCACAGATGTCACAATTCTTCAGGGGAGTGAGCAATTCGCATGCTGATAGTGTGGAATTTTGACCAAAGCTGTTCCTCATGTATTGAATGTGTGTTTTCCAACCATAAGCAGTCTCCAAAGGCGTTTCAGAGAAATTGGGAGTGCATCCAATAAGTCTTACAACCACACCAGCCCAGGAAATGTAAAATGATGTTTCTAAATGATTATTTCAATTACAAAGAAGGGAAAAATGACAAACCTATCTGGCCCGATAAGACATTTTAAATACCCCCCGCCCTTTGTTTAATTACTAAGTGACGTTACTAACCACAAAGGCAAAGTTGAAGTGAAATTCAATTTCACAATTTTCAATTCAATTTTACACCCAAACCTGTTCAGGTCTACCATTAGAAAGACTGGGCAAAAATGACATACATGGGAGAGTTCCCTGACAAAAACCACCACCAAAAAAGAGCGTTGTCTCACATTTGCTAAAACACATTTTGATGATCCTCAAGAAATTTGGTAAAACATTCTGTGGACTGATCAGCCAAAAAGTTTACTTTTTAGAAGGTGTGCTGTGCAGCCAGTTCCATCTGGTGTAAAAATAGCACAGCATTTGATTTAAAACAAAAACAAACAAACAAACAAACAAACAAAAAGGCGGTTTGAGGGGTGGAGCCACCTCATATTTTAATGGCCCCAGAAGTGCCCCTATTCCCATTTTAGCTCAACACATGGCAATTGGGGAATCCCTTTTTTCTGAAGTGAGAGAGAATGAGTGAATAATGTTTCTAGAGTAGGCCTGAAAGATATATCTTTTGAACATCATCATCGTGTTGTGCGGATGTGTGATACTTGCATCGCAAGGACGTGGGAGGCTTTAATTTTTTTTTGAACACGCAAACTTGTTTTTCTGCTTCATGCTCTACAGCGACACAACCTCTCACCCTCCCTCCTGCTAAGCAGTGCGACCAAACTGTTTTTCTTGGTCACCAGTGTAGCTGGCGTTTTTTACTTAAAGTTAACGATGATTGACATGTTTGTAGCTTTGATCTGGCCAGAGAAGACTCGGTAGCTCTACGATCAAAGGCACATATGTGTTAATCATCGTTAAGCCTGTTACAGACTAATGGTAGCCCAGTGGAAGATGTGGGCGGGTCAACCTGTTAGTGCTCAGACCATACGCCGCACTCTACATCAAATTGGTGTGCATGGCTGTCACCCCAGGAAGAAGACACAAGAAAGCCCGCAAACAGTTTGCTGAAGACATGTCAATAAAGCACATGGATTACTGGAACCATGTCCTATGGTCTGATGAGACAGGCTGGCTTTCTTGTGTACCGTCTTCAGAAGAGGCTTCCTCCCGGGGTGACAGCCATGCACACCAATTTGATGTAGAGTGCGGCGTATGGTCTGAGCACTAACAGGCTGACCCCCCACCTCTTCAATATCTGCAGCAATGCTGACAGCACTCCTGTAACGAGTCACATGACATTTTGAAGGGAAAATGACATGCAGTACTCAATTTGGACATTTAGGCAGGGGTGAAAGTGGACTGGAACGAGCCAGATCTCCGTACCGGCATGAGTTTTCGACCCGGAACGCCGTTCCGACGGTACTTTGATCCCAAAAATATGACCGCAACTGTCAAAATCCTATGTCTGAATGTTTGTTTGAAGTATTGTATTTTGTCAAATGATGCCCTCTGGTGGCGGAGTTGGGTGTGTCTGAACTCTTGCCTTTTAGGACTGAGAAGCACATGCTTCTGACATGGCTAAGGTTCGGCCCACTTGAAAATGTAAGTTTCAGTTGATGTATGTTGGTGTTGGCATTTGTGGTTAAGTTTGGAGATACTGTTTGCTTGGTTATGTTTAGCGATTTGCTATGAGAGAAGCGTGAATACGTTAGCATTCGTAGCATCTAAGCTAGCGGACTTTATGCAGACTGGGCTGATTTGATTTACTAAATTTACATATTGATTGTACTGAGGAACGTATGATCACCAATTGTTTTGTGTAAAATGTTTATTGTTTGATGTGTGCCATTTTGAACATGAGTGCATGTGTGTGTTGCAGCTTTATGATTCGTCAAAAGCAGTGTTGTTAATCTTACTGAAAAAAAGTAATTAATTATAGTTACAAATTACTTCTCCCAAAAAGTAATTGCATTAGTAACTCAATTACCTGAATGTAAGAGTAATTAGTTACTTGGCAAAGTAATTGGTGATAATTACTTTTTTTTTTTTTCCCTCAAAAACATTAGCCACACTATGTGAAGTTTTTTGTGAAGGTTTTTGGTACAATTGGCCCGAGCCCAATTCTTTACCCTAATTTACCCTTTACCCTGAATCAACTGTTAAAAGTTGTTAAAATTGCTCCCATTATTGCATTAGTTCCCTTCTCTCTACTTTCGACATATGAAAGTTTTAAAACTGTTTCATCATTTAAAGATAGATTCAAGTCAAGTATTTTAGATAAAAAGTTACTTAGGTTCGCTAGGAAGGTTCTCTACAACAAGCCGTCCTAAAAAGTCTACTGCTTTAAGATGGCGGCTGTCTACTAACGCATTAGTGCCATGTCTGTCATTTTGCATCTAGTTATATCTATATACAGTACATGTGATATCTACCATGTCTACCATATCTACCATAACATGCGGGCGTAGTTTGTGGGCTATCGGCTACAACATGTATTATTAGGCTCGAGCGTTTACATCACAACAACACGGGATAATGCGAGATTTGCGACATCGCAGCCATATTGGAAGCACGTCTGCATCATGGGACATTTAAACTTAACGGCAAATACAATTCAACTACGACTGCCAAAGATGGAAAAAAGTAAGGAAAACTTGCCAGTTCGATACAGAGACAAACTTGTTACCACGGCGAAGGACAGATATGTGAGCAAACTTAAGGATGTGAACAATGTTGACCCTTACGAGCAAGCCGAACACAAATGGAATAAAGATGTCGACAAGCTTCCACCACTACGCGAAATGGACATCCTGCTGTATTTAGTGTTTGGTTTAAGTTACTACACTCATCAGCAATTCCGAAACTACAAATCGCTACAAAGCTACGAACAGTTTTGCTGCGGATCGGTGCAGGACCTGCACATTATGACAACACCATCGTTCTTGCAAAGGTAGGCAATGTGTGTTTACATTTTCATTGTCATGAACATCTGAATTTGTGCTGTGCTGAGCTGTGATAGTTAGGTGACAGATCAATGCTGTGTTTTAGAAAACAGATTTGTTGCAGACAATGTAGCCTGTGTACAAATTCTTTGCCACTATCTCACGGCAACATGTTACAGCTTTTTCATTTAGAAACGACAGGAATTATGTCTTATGAAGACAATGCACATGTATGCATGCATACTAGTTGTTTAGCTGTAGTTATAGCTAACAACAGGCCGACTTAGGGCATAAAGTTACCGAAATTTGCGTAGACAAACGAAATTAAATTACCGGAGTGATAGTGCATAGAGCAAACTATGTGTGTAACTGGAGAATCAAAAGTTACGCCCTTCCTTCTGATCGAGGCCACCCATGCCATTCTTCGACGTTTGGTAAGTTCAGATATGAGCTTTCCCTAGCCTTTTCTCCATGTAGGGATCCGGAAGAAACTCAGTGGGGTTCCATCGAGCTGTACATTCGCCTTTCTATTTGATCGGTTTTTGCAATTCTTTAACGAACAATAATTGCCAATCATTTTTAAAAGAGCGACCTGAGTCGAAATGCCTCACTGTTTATGTTTCCCGGAGTTCTGACACCGAACTTCCTGCTTCCAACATGGCGATAGGGGCGGAAACCTCGCGAGTGCCACGTCATACGCTCGAGCCTAATTGGAGCTACCTAGCATCGCGTTTTCTCGGCGTCACAACTTTCTTGCCTCCTCCCCACTCCTGCTCTGCTCTGTCGTCTCGGTGAGTCCGTCTCCCTCAGACTTTTCGACCAATATAGTAACGCATAGTAACGCATGCCTTTCCGTCCTCAGTAACGGTAACGGCGTTGCCAAGATGAGAAAAGTAAATAATTAGATTACGCACTACTGAAAAAAATAACGCCGTTAGTAACGCCGTTATATTGTAACGCCGTTATTAACAACACTGGTCAAAAGTGAAGAAGTAAAAACTTCAAATTAAAAAATCCACTATTGCCTTGTTTTGCTGTCAGTCAACCTAAACAAATTCACGTTTAGTGAAGACAGGACACTATGTAAAAAAAAAAAACGCTTGGTGAATTGAGGCAATAAAAAAGAGCAATGCAACAGAAAATTGATCAGCTCTTTACGAGAAAGGAAAGAGTTGAGGAGGGTTGTTTATTTGATCTACTGTCCATCATTTATTTAGACTCGTCAAGTGTCTTTGTAAATTCTCATTGAACGTAGAAGAAGTATCAATGAACATGTGTGGAACTATGTAGCCTACTTAGTAAAAATAGGTGAAATAACTAAAAACATGTAGAATATTGCTGCATCTTTAAAGTAGCCTCCTTTTGCGCCAATTACTTTTTGTACACTCTTGCTATTCTCTTGATTAGCTTCAAGAGGGAGTCACCTAGAACGGTATTTGACTTCACAGGTATGCCTTTTCAGGGTTGATTAGTGGAATTTATTGCTTTATCAGTGGTTTAGGGACCTTCATTTGTGTTGCATTGAATTAGGTGTGTCCAAACTTTTGGCCTGTACTGTATGTTAGTTATATCTTTATTAAAAAAAAAAAGAAAAGTAAACATTTACATTAGCTTCAATTTTAATGTACATCCAATGTTATTAACGAGTTAAAATTGAGGATTTGCATTTAGGAAATGTGTGTGTGTGTGTGGGGGGGGGGGGGATTAGATGGAGGTTGGGGTTACTTCTGTTTTTGTTGACCCATTTTGCAAATAATTGAAAAAATACTATTTTGAATGAAAATGATTTTTTGTTTGTATGTGTTATAGGAATAACTGTGCCAAAAGCACTTTTATCTGCATTTCAGTGGTTTTAGGAGGTTTATCCCCCCCCCCCCCCCCCAAAAAAAAAAAAAATTCTGGCTCCGTGGCGGCCTTCTTGACAGAGAGTTCCTGCAAGAAATTCTAACCACTTTCACCCCTGCATTTAGGGATGTACGTAGTTTCTAAGGGGTGTACTTACTTTTGTTGCCAGGGGTTTAGATATTAATGGCTAAATTTTGAGTTATTTTGAGGGGAAATAAATTAACTCTATTATATAAGCTGCACACAGACTACTTTTCATTGTGTCAAAGTGTCATTTTGTCAGTGTTGTCCCATGAAAAGATAACTAAATATCTGCAGAAATACGAAAGGGTGTACTCACTTTTGTGATACACTGTAGTGTTAAGGGGGTGCTTTGCTGCCTAAATTCTGCTGTATTCTAGAAAATCCTGAAGGACAACAGCTGGTTTTCACTTTGTTCCTTCAAACCCAAGTGCTCTTGTATCATGCAGCTGGACAACCATCTGAGGCCATGTCTACACGTAGCAGTGTATTTGGCAAAAAGAAGAACTTTTTCTGTAGTTTGGCTTGTTATCCACATGCACATGTGCATTTAAACGAGGGTTCTTAAAAACTTTGCCCAAAGTGAAGATGTGCGAATTCTGCGTTTGTGGCGCCATCATGTGGATACTGATAATCAAAGCTTTAACTGTAGAAACGTCACTAAACTGTGGCCGTGTCTACACCTTGCTGTGTTTTTTTGTTGTTGTTGTTGTTTAAACAGCATCCTGCACAAATACGTCGGGGAAAAATAATTACGTCCACGCTAGCACATTACATCCATAATAATGTGCGAAAAATATTGTCCATAATATCCCTGTCCTTCGTATGTGTTCTTCAATATGAATCACTGCAAGAGTTTGGAAATAAATGGAAGCAAAAAAGAACCTGTCTAATGTACTACAAATATAAACATTGGTCTCAGATGTGACGTAAGGACAACATTTGTCACAGTCAGTGACGTTTCCACCGTTAAATCTTCGATTATCGGTGTCCACAAGACGGCGGCCCAACGCAAAATTCGCACATCTTTTCTTTGGACGGCATTTTTAAGAACCCTCGTTTGAATGTGCTTGCGCGTGTGGATGATAGGTAAAACCGTTGAAAAAGTCTTCTTATTGCCAAATACTCTGTGACATGTAGACATGGCCTGCAAAAAACTTTGTCCCTACGTCACACATGACACCATAGTTTACATTTGGGGTAAATTAGACAGGTGCCTTTGTGCTTCCATTTATTTACAAACTCATATAGACCCTACCCACGTGACGTCACAACTCCGCTCTCCTGAATGGTACCGCCCAATTGTCCATCAAAACATAGTGTTAACCTGTTACGGCTACGTACATTCCTCCTATTTACGGCGTGTTTTTCTGCTCCTTAACATTAATAATCAAAATGGTGAAGGCGTGTGTGGCTGTTGGTTGCACTAACAGAGAAGATGGAAGGAGAGACTTGAAGTTTTACCGTATTCCGAGGGATCCAAAGAGGAGAGCGAAATGGACGGCTGCAATTCGACGTGAAAACTGGGCACCAAAAAATCACCACAGACTATGTAGTAGTCATTTTATATCCGGTAAGATGCATTTAAGATATACTTAGAGGGTTTTGGGCTGACAAATAACCACAATTAAGATCATTGCTAGGCTAATCGCCGACAACATACACGTATGTATGTAGTGAGAGTGCTATCGCTAAACCATATAAACATTAAAAGCCTTAACTCCATTGACAAACGACATGAAATACATTAGACTTGACAGTGGATGTTAGCAATAACAAAAGATTTTGAATTGAAAATTTCGTAACTCACCTTTCCAAGCACAAGATAGATTCCTGCCGAATTTTCGTGGACGAGGACCTGTTTCACCCAACCAGCAACGAAGTATTTATAAGCCTCCAAGCTCTTGAAGTTTTTCAAATTTTCGTGAGAATAGGCTGATTTTGTGTGGACAAGATAATTGTAAATATCAGCGTAGCAGATGTCAGGCAGACAGGGCGAAGACAGTGGGTCGAAAAACATCGATTTGGGCATCAAATATGGATCTGGCGACTGTATAGAACGAAGCTTTTCCACATAACGCCTTTTATGCAACACATCCAGTGAGTTTACGGCTTCAGAAAGCACCGGGTCTTCCATGAAATGCATTTTAAATTCCTCGATCAATTGAAACCAATGCTAATACAGAGACAAAATGACGGACAAGTGGGCGGAACCATACAGCGAGCACGAGGTTTTGTGACGTCGGTGGGTAGGGTCTATAGCGCTTCATTTTGAAGAACACATGCGAAGGATGGGGGTATTATGAACAAATGTTTTTCACGCATTGTCATGAATATACTTAAAAATGAAGGAATGCGGTTGGCTGTGGAAGCTTTTTTTTTCTACAAACGTGCTGGTGTGGATGTAATTATTTTTCCTGACGTATTAGGGCAGGATCCTCAGTTTAAAAAAAAAAAAAACCCTGCTAGTTGTAGACATGGCCTGAGACAAACCAATAAACGCACCTCTGAATATCTACAAAAAAAAAAAAAAAAAAAAAAGATTTTGGAGCTATCAAGTGAAAGTTTTTAAGGAAAGGATTTAAATCTACCTAAGGCCCTTTTTATTCTCATCCAAAAGAGCTGGTACTGGATCATACGATTGATCTTCAGTATCTGTGAATGAGGCTAGAAGTCTTTTTAAAGCATACTCGTTAGCAAACTTGAATCAGCATAGCACCAGTTGGCCCATTAGGCAACACAGTAGATGTAAATGCACTGTTATTTCCAGTGAGATTACCACACAATTGAGGAGTAAAAAGAAGCTCTAGCAATATGAGATAAAAAGGAATGGATAAAATATTAATCGCTGAGGGCCACCACAATGGGAAGGTTTTAAGTGTTGACTTCATCTGCTCCTTGCAGTTACGCTGGTTTTCACAGTTTCAAACAGCTGTTTAGTTTGGTAAACAAGATGTTTTGGAGCAACGAAGGAAAACTAAGCTTCAGAGCTGATGGAAACAGTCAATTGATGATTGCTCAATGGGCAAGTCAACTTTTCATTAGTATTCTTCTAAGCTGCTTAATTTAAACGTGGAAAAGTGACAAAAACAAGAGATGAGGCCCTGCAGCTTTGGAACTTTGTTTTTCACTCTCAAATATAATCAAAGTTTTTAAAAGAAAAAAATAAAGAACTATCTAATGCTTTTGTGGTAACAATGACAAATGACACCCGTAGCCCATATTTTTTCATTATTCAAGGGGGCTATGGGCTGAGGCAGTGGTGCACTATGATCATTATGACTGGGCCTTCACCATTACAGCCAAAAAATCCATTGTCATAGCATTCATTCATTCATTCATTTTCCATGCCGCTTATTCCTCACGAGGGTCGCGGAGGTGCTGGAGCCTATCCCAGCTAACTTCGGGCAGTAGGCAGAGGACACCCTGAATTGGTTGCCAGCCAATCGCAGGGCACAAGGAGACACACAACCATTCACGCACACACTCACACCTATGGACAATTTAGAGTGTTCAATCAGCCTACCATGCATGTTTTTGGGATGTGAGAGGAAACCGGAGTTCCCGGAGGAAACCCACGCAGGCACGGGGAGAACATGCAAACTCCACACAGGAAGGCCGAAGCCCGGGATTGAACCCTTGATCTCAGAACTGTGAGGCAGACGTGCTAACCACTCAGCCACCGTGCCGCCCATTGTCATAGCAACAGATTAAATTTGCACAACTGCAACACACCATAGCATACAGTACATAGGGTTCAACTATTTTAGAAAATGATCTCACAACAAAATTTCCAACAAACATTATATTTCTGCCTCCACCATATTCAAAATGTGTTAGTGTGACCAGGAGAAACCAGACTCTTGGCGGCAGCCATGTTGGATGTGTCATAACAAAACTGGTGTTGCGCTTGGACAGTGTAACTTCATTGCCATGTTGAGTGTGTCAGAAAGGTAATCTTCAGCGGGATAATACGAACCAGGGGCGTTATCAGGGGGGGCAGTGGCCACCCACGAATACGCTCTGCCCACCCAAAGAAAACGGGATGTAGTACTAACGGCAGTCTGGGCAGTGGGCACCGCGTATTATATTCCATTCATATAGTACTGATGTCTTCTAAGTTTTAACCTTGCGTTGTTACCTCCTCTTTCACCCAAAAAAAAAAAAAAAAAAAAAAAAGAAATGTTTTTTTTCCTTGGGGGTGCGACACACATATGTGCATATTTTTATTTTATTTTATTTTATTTTATTTTATTTTATTTTATCAAAGTTTTCACCAGTGTTCACCTGGCTGTTGAGTTTGGTGAGTTTTGAAGCACTCTGAGGAGGTCAAAGTAGGCCTTAAAGCGTCGGCGGGACAAAGAATGACTGCTAGGGGGCGCTACATAGTGTATTTGGAATTTGTCTTTACACGGTATCAGAGATTGCACCTGTCTTGACCTGCCTGCCGATTTTGGTGCATTTTGAAGCATTCTCAGGGGGTCAAATTGAGCTGAATAGGGGCTGCGGAACAAAGAATAACTATAACAATAATAATAAAACTGAGGAACCAATGGTCACCTAAAAAAAAAAAACACTGTCACCTGCATGCCCATACTGTTCAGTTATGGATGTGTTCTAAGACAAATAAAATCAAATCAATTTTTTTTTTGGTTTAGAATAGGGCTGTCAAAATTATCGCATTAACGGACGTTAATTATTTTTTAAAATTAATCACGTTAAAATATTTGACGCACTTAATGCAGATGCCCCGCTCAGACAAATTTAAATGACAGTTCAGTGAAACGCTCACTTGTTAATTGTGTTTTATGGAGTTTTGCCGCCCTCTGCTGGCACTTGGGTGCGACTGATTTTATAGGCTTCAGCACCCATGAGCATTGTGTAAGTAATTATTGACATCAACAACGGCGGGCTACTAGTTTATTTTTTTATTGAAAATTTTACAAAATTTATTAAAACGAAAACATTAAGAGGGGTTTTAATATAAAATTTCAATAACTTGTACTAACATTTTTCTTTTAAGAACTACAAGTCTTTCTATCCATGGATCGCTTTAACAGAATGTTAATGTTAATGCCATCTTGTTGCTTTATTGTTATAATAAACAAATACAGTCCTTATGTACCGTATGTTGAATGTATGTATATAACCATCTTGTGTCTTTCCATTCCAACAATAATTTACAGAAAAATATGGCATATTTTATAGATGGTTTGAATTGTGATTAATTGCGATTAATTTCGATTAGTTAATTTTTAAGCTGTAATTAACTCGATTAAAAATTTTAATCGTTTGACAGCCCTAGTTTAGACCAAATCACAACAACAGTTAACAAAACATGTTTTAAGGTGCAGTAGCCCTAAGCTGGATTTCGACCTACTTGAGCATTGTCACCCCCAGGTAAGACTAATGCCCACCCACACCTGGCATTCTGGTAACACCACTGAATCGAACCAACTGCAGGAGTGCACATTGAGAACTTTTAACAGTGAAATTGTACACATTTGAATACCGCACTTTGCTGTCCATTTCACTATAAAACAATTCACATTTGACTGCCCTGGTACTTCTTTGATGCTTCAGATTGACGTTTGAAATTCCTGGTGACTGGGGTAGTAGTTTTCCATCTGGATGTAACTTCATCTTACTGTCAGCTGTTATTAGTCCTCTGTTTCTTTCCTCTGCATTGCAATGCTAAAATAGTCACTCACCCACCTGTTGGAATCTTTGCTGCTGGCCTGCCCATCTCAACCACTGTTATGGCTTTCAATCCATGGTGTAGTTTATTCATTTTTTCTCATTAGTACTCCGTCCATTTTTCCTTTCATCCAGGTCACAACTGAGATGGAGTCGATCCTCAAGGACTTTCGTTGTATTCAGAGGTCATTGAATCGGTTGAAACTTGTTCGTTTTTGTAAAAGATGGTTTGCTTCTCATCTGAGAAGTCTTCATTTACAATGCAAATATAGACCAATAGCCAATTGACGCTCACATTCACACATACTATATGAATAATGGTATAGACAACCATTCAAACTCATCCATACCAATGCATCATTCTTCAGATATCTGAATATTTTTGAAATGTGAATAAATGTTTGTTGGGAATTTTTATTTATTTATTTAATAGAATAAATCATTAGCCATCCAAAATACAGACAAGCAAAAATAAAAAGACAAGCAAGTCTTACTGGGATAAAACTGGGATAGCTGGCATAAATAGTTGTGGTTTTTTTCTATTTATTTATTTATTTATTTATTTATTTATTTATTTATTTATTTATTTATTTTTACTGAAGAAGCAACTCCTAACCGGTGTAGAAGTCCATTCCACAATTTTGAGTCAAACTAATGAAAGGCTCTATCACCTTTAGTTTTTAACCTTGTGTAAGAGACAGTAAGTAAAAGGCAGTCAGCAGACCGCAATGACCTAACATGACAATGAAATAAAAAGACACCAGATCCACTAAGACTAGAGGAGCATGACCACTGAGGGTTCTGCAAGTGACTCATAATTTTGTACTGAATGTTAGAATTAACAAGAGACCAGTGCAAGGGTGACTGAATAGACCTTTTTTTGACTGATGAGATCAAGGGATCACGGCATTGTGACCTCTTTGGACACAGGCTGATGAAATTTGCAGAGACAGGTGACAAGAGAATTGCAATGGTCAAGACATAGAGTGAGTAGGTGTAAATGATCATAAGTAGTTCAGAATACTGAATGGGAATGGATTCCTTATCTTATATCTATGGATAATTTAGGTATAAGTCAATATTATTTCTAATGCTGTCGTTAGTTTGCGTTTCGGTTGTCATTATGCAGAACAACAATCTCAGTGACAGAATGATTGTGTGGGATTGTTAAAATGTTATAATGAATATCATTTTGGCATGTATCTAACTTTGTGTTCTTTGTTATTTTTACAGGCTGATAGTTAGGAGTTGGTTAAAGACAGCCTTCAGCCTGTATCGCACATTATTTCTTCTTTAACCTGTTTTGCATAATTTGAGTAAAGACTGACAGATATGGAACATGTTCCGTATACAAGCTGAAAGCGTGAAAGAAGCTTGCAATGTGAATGTAGGTCTCAAGGACGTAGGTTTGCATAGGGATGGTAGAGACATAACACGACCAACTTTTCAGGATGCTCAAATTGTCCCCACCAACTTTTAATCAACCTTATTTACATTATATAATGACCAGATATATAGATAATTTAGATTGTCTTCTCATATATTGTAACGATAGACTTACCCTACCATTATTAAGTGAATATCAGTACTTTCATTATGTTCAGACTTACATTGACCCCTTTTTACTTGCTGAATGTGCTGTTGCATTTTTTTCCCCCTCAAACGCACTTTTGATTGGCTGATGACTTGAACACACACACAAACACGCATTCACAGCCCGACAGAAATACAACATGCCCCCTACGAAGACGACGGATATTAGAAGTTTTTTTCCGCCAGCAGGAGCCACTGTAAGTAATGTAAAGAGACGTCACTGTTGTGGAGGTGGGGAACACTCCACTAATTTTGCTACTGAAAGTATGACCTGCATCAGAGTTATCATAACATTAGTCTGTGCGAATTTCTTGAACTCGATGAGGAAGCTGCTTTAAGACAAATATTTTCCTGTATGTTTTCTATGGTTAACATTAATTAAACTGTAAGAAATTTAGTAATCCAAGGTTTACCCCCTTCTACCCAGTTTTCATTTAAAAAAATGACATTTATTCGACTAGATTTAAGAAAACCTATCAGATTAAGACGTTATAACTTTGCAGTGTGAAAGTTAGTATAAGTCAGTACTTCTCAAATGGTGGGGCGCGCCCCCCCAGGGGGGCGCAGAGCGATGCCAGGGGGGGCGCGAGTGACCTCGGGGAACATGCTTTTATTTATTTATTTATTTTTTTGCCGTACTAGAATAAAGTGTACTTGCACATCCACTCCGTGGGTGGCAGTGGCGCTCTCATTTTCAAAGTGCGTGCAGTATTTTTGAAGTAAGCAAGAGCACACGGAAGAGACTCATGCAGAGCTGGACTCACGCAGCGACCCACTGTCTTCTTCGGTTCTCACGTGTCCGGCCGAGAAGTGCCGTTTTCGGCTTGGGATCGTCACGACCACCGCCCTCACCTACGGTTCTACCTCGGCCGCCGAGAATGCGCTTTTTTCAGGCCGTTTGCCTTTGACTTTTAATATAGTGGGAAATGAGGAAAGACCACTGTTTACTGAGTCTAAAAATGATTATAGCGGAGAAGCCAAATCAGTTAAGACGCCACTTAAAGACATTCGACCTCAATCTCATTGATAAGCCGCTTGATTGTTTTTCAGCGAAAATGTGCCGAATATTGCCAATTGTCACAATCGTCCCGCTTTGTCAGTGTTATATCAGTAAACCAGTGAGCACTGTGGTGAATCAGCGAAAATAAAAACTTTCCTTCTGTCCAAAGACTTTCCCCCCCCCTTCTATTCAGTTTTGTTTTTCGGTCAAATTTTTTGGCACATTGTCCTGAAGAGTAAATGTTTCTAATCAATTTGAATTTGTTATTATTTACTGATTTTATTACATTTTATTTTTCAGTATCAAATGGTCAAAAATGTACCTTGAGTGTATTTTTACAGTTTGGATGTGACTTTTTTTTTTTTTTTTAACTTCAGGCAAATTGATGCGCGTTAAGTCTTTTCTGTTACAAGCAACACAATGTTAAAAAAGTTATACTTTATTATAAGTTGATCTATGTTACTTTTTTTCTTTAATAGAAAAAAAAGGACACAATGTTAGGCTGAGGCGTACTTATAATAGTAATATAGACGAATGATACTATTTACAGTGGCGGCAGAGAGTTGGGGGGGGCGCGAAACATTTACGTCTTCCTTGGGGGGGCGTAACAGAAAATAATTGAGAAGCACTGGTATAAGTCAATACAGATTTATTTTGCATTAATCGTTCTGACTGGTGAGAAATGTAACCTTGACCCCCTTTCACTCAATCTGTTTGGTCTTATTAATGTCCCGTCTCCAGCAACAAGTGTACATGCAGGTTATGCTGTTATATCGTTCCTACCAATATTGAGACCAAACCTACGCCGTCGGTAGGCCTAGTTAACAATATTTGTCACTATTCTTATCTTACCCAAATAGACGCAAATATCGGCTTTTTATTTCGGTCTATATATACACAGCTTTCATACGTTTGTAGTTCACCAAAACTAAAGAGAGTAAGCTGTATTATTATACATGACTTGATGATGCAATGTGCGGAGCCTTTTAGCAAGGTTTTTCTTCTTATCAACATCTTGCCACTTTTCTTCTTATCCCTGCCACAACACAGTTGTTGCAACTCCATTCCTTCATGCATATTGTGACCCTTTAAGTGACCTGCTTGTTGGAAACTAATGAGCTGTGCAAAAAATTGGTCAAAACTACACACTCAACTGGCCGCAGCAGCGCCTGTGCATTTGTGTGCCCTCATTAACGGTTTAAAATGTCATATGATAAAAAATGATTCAGAGAGCCAAACTTCTGTAGCACAAGTTCTTTTGCATTGCAGTTGCTTGTAAGCTCTTAGTGGAGAGGGCCTTGCTCACAGTTCTTTTGAATGATAAATATTTTAGTTTTGCTTAGCCAGAATGATATAACATTATTATTCTTGAAGGGGAGAGTTTCAAGATTGTTGTGTTGTGCTCATGCAAGCCTTTTCCTTTTTGCAAATTCAAATCTACTTTCATCAGATCAGGGATCACAGGGGAAGTGGTCTTTGTGCACTGCAATAGAGCTGATCAAATCGGACCTTGCTGGAGTATACCTACTGAAGAGATGCAAAGAGGGCATAGGTCCAGGACTAAATATTGCTATGCTCATTAATTAGTGTAAGTGAATAGAGAACAAGTTGTTCCGCCAATATTCCCTATGAGGTTGTAAGAAAACTGGGAGAGAGCCAGGACAACACTCATTTGAATGCCAGAATTGGCAGTGTGGGTGCATGAAGTTTAACAACAGACAGTTCATCAAATATATGCCTCACCAGATGCTCTAATGCAGCTATTAAGTCAAGATCTCAATAAAAGAATCATGAGTAATTCATTGCGGCTCATTCCGGTGTGTGCAATTTAGCCACTAGGGGCAGTATAATTGAGTCATGCATACGCAGACTAACGGAAGTTCATAGAGAATGGCATTTATTTTAATAATTTTCGAGGTGGATAAAGAATATTTCCCTGTTTTTAGATGGTGTTGCTGAATTTCTCGTGTTCGAATCCAGTATTACTATCGCACTGGTGCATACTGTCAATGCTACTCGTTAGTCAGTCTGTTGCAGTGGTTTTCATCATGGTAAAACTTAGCCTGGTCCACCAGACTCACCGCTGTTCCAGCTATTGAGTCTGGCCACCATTCAGCGGATACAATTTCCAGGGCGGAGCAAGCCACAGCAAACAGACAGCGGAGTGGACCAATCGGCGACGGGCGGACGTGACGTTAGTAACGCGACGAAGGCAGGACAAGGGACTTGCACGCGGAAGTAAACATACGGGGAAAGCGGAGTTTTTTCAACATGACTAGCGCGAGACAGACTGTTGTCAATGCTCTTGTCAATGTGTTTTGGGTAATTTAAAACTGATTTTACCGTGGATTGGGACATATTCTTGGCTCTCCTGTTTGCCATCTGTGTTGTTGTGGAGATGACTTCCGACGCGGAAGAGTGCCGTTGCTCGTTAAGAACACGTCACGCAAATAAACAAATCTGATTGGACGGTTGATTTTGTCCACGCTCGAGAGGCCGTTAATGGGCTCTGCCCCAGACTATTCTCACAGTGTTTGAAAAATACAGGGAGAACAGTCTGGCCGTGCCAGGCAAGGTAAAACTGCTAATACGTTTTTTTTTTAATTTTTAATTTTTTTTAAGGAGGGGGTGTTTGAAATTTTGATTCAGTCTATCTTTCGCACACAGCTAGAGGGGGCCCTTGTGCTCATGCTACAAATTGGAAACAACTAGTCAATGGTGTTCGTCAATGTGTGTTTACCTGAAGGTAGCAGGCTTTAAAGTTGTGGGGATGCTTACACTATGTGTAAATCTCTTTATTCTTATGCTTAGTTTTTCTCTCAACTTGAATTGGGATTGGCAACAAAAGTTTGAAACCCTTAGTAGCTTTACTGTCGCTGTAGGTCACTCATCTCAAAGTTTTCGTTGGTGAATTAAAGCAAATAATTGACCTATCATCCCTTCATACAGTATATGATATGGAATGGGATTTCAAACTGGAATCTCAAAGCACCACTGTAGTTGTGAATAGCTGGGTGTCCTTTTGGTATGACGAAATGACAACTTCCCTAACTTTTGATTATGATTTATACCCAGGAATGTAGTGCTAATAAAAATTCCTTTGCTTTGTCAAGTTCTATTGAGTGTTTTTCCAGTATTGTTTTATTTATTTTATTTATTTTTTGCTCTTTCCTAAAAAAAAAAAAAAGGTCAGTTCTGCTGTTTGCAGACTCTTGTGAGGAACATAAAATCTGTATCTAGTGGACACATACTCCAAGTAAATTAGAATGGAATTAAAGCATGAGTGGATCTAGTTTATTTATTGTGTACGTATGCGTCTAGTGTCTGCGAAATGTGCAAATATCCGCCACAGATGGGCGCCTCCACTTCGGGCTTGGTGACAGTTTTGACAGTTCAGTAATTGCCCCAGTTGACAGTCAAGTCAGCCCTCCTCAAGCTCAGGCAATTGAACTTGGTTGGAGTAAAAATTCCCTTTCACCTTTAATTAGATTCTTGAATAAAATTATTTCATTCCCTTTAGAGGCCACACAAACAAGGGACGAAAATTACACAGGGTAGGGAATAGCATTTTTAATTGATGTTTGGTGAAGTGTCTTCTGTGAAGAGGGCATCTTTCACAATTAATAGGTCATTGTTGTACATCTGGAGCTTTTGTTATGTGTTCCGGATCATTTAAAGGAAACACCTTGGATTACACAGTTATGCCTATTAGAAATTCTAATTAGGATTTAAAGCCTCAAAAAATCTCACAACTCTGAAGTTGGCTGATAATCATTTTGGGTTTAATTATAAAAATCTATTACATATTTTCACCTGTGAAACCAAGATGTGAAGTGCTCCAATATAGGATCTTAATTGTTTAAGTGAGGTAAAGATTCCTTCATTTTCTTACAATAAGGATCTGAAACTTGTTGAACTTCACATTTTATGAGCCTTTAAGGTGTTGGAAAGATTTGATATGCTTGGAAGATTACTAACATCCTAACCGTTATGAACTGTACAATGGGTATACCAAGTTGACTCATCCCTGTTCAAATGCAATACAAAAAGACCGTTTAACTAACTGGATGCTGCTGACAGCGAGCGACGTCAACATGGGTGTTTAGCTCAGTGGTCTGAGCGCACCGCTGCTATTGTAATGACCCAGGTTACATTACCGCTTGTGGATTGTGTCAGGAAGGGCATCCAGCGTGCGCCAAATGTACCATGAGAAGCAACGTTTTGCTGTGGCGACCCCTGAGGGGAAAAGTTGAAACATATCTTTGTATCTGACAGCGATAGACATCCAATCCTATTTATTTTCCTCAGTTTTAATGTACTGCACGTTTATCTCCGTCACTGGCACTAAAACGTGATCATTCACTGGCATAATGTAGTTGCACTTATAATTTATGATATTGAAGAAATTTTACTCGGTTAATGGTAAAAGTAGTGGTGAAAAAAATCCATTCAAAGTAAAACTAAAAAAGTAGCACATTTAAGATGTACTCAAAATTAAAACTAAGTTACCCTTTTGTGTGTGGGGGGGTTGTACATCAACACTTTTTTTTGTAGAAAAAGTTTATTTTTTAAACAGATAAAATAAAATCTTCATTCTTCTGCTGTAAGTTTATCACTAGTCGATGTCCAATCCATTTGAACTGGGAGGGTGGCAGTGATTTAACCCCTCCCTCTTCAAACAGCCCCCCCCCCCCCACACACACTTTTATGGCTGTCAGTGGCAGCCAATGCCAGGAAACAAGTTAATTTTGCGCAATTTCAGGTCATTACCTGTTGATTCTGGGGCATTTTAGGGTCACTTCCGGTTAATTTTGGAGCATTTTAAGGGTCACGTCCGGTTGATTTTGGGTTACAGAACATGAAATGACCCAGGAATAAATAGGCAGTCACTCAAAGGCAACAGGAAGGGACCCTTAAATGCTCTAAATGAACTGAAAAGGCTAGGTTCATACTACAGGTCTTAATGCACAAATCCGATTTTTCGTGTTTTTCCGACTCGAGTGAGGCATTAACTTGACGGTCTGAATGTGACAAGTCGCAAATAACTGGACCATTTCAAATCCGATCTCAGTCACTTTCGTATGTGGTTCTAATCCGATCTGGGCCACATTTTTCCAGAATGTTGCGGCGGTCTGTACTGTCAAGTCTCCCAAATCAGAATTCATGCAGCAATTACGTCATCAAAGAACGAGAGAGACGCTACTGTAGCGGTGCAGCTGTGTGTTATTAGCAGCTACCTTGCATAGAACACGGCTTTTAGGGAGGGGCCGGGCTTGACAACAGTCATGAAAAAATAAAAATGGGTTGAGGATAATCCTGAGAATGATCGGTTTTCTCTTTGCTCTACGTATATAAGCAATATTTCAACACTGCTTCCACGGCCCAGAGTCGGGGCAAACTGCCCGTATGTGTGTGTGTGTGACATGCACGGACAGTGCGTGCATGCTATCGATCCATATAAACTTGGAATATATGCCTAAATGGGGATAATTCTATAAACTTTGAATATAAGCCTAAATGGGGATAATTTATGTCTGTTATTTGTGTCCTCGTTTTGAAAAGCAAAATATGATATCCATGGAATGATGAATGACAGCCAGCATGTGTGGCCATTTGTTTTGGTTCTTCTGCGCATGTGGGTCTTCTTGCTCAGCGCATGTCGGACTGCGAATTAGTGCGCATGCGTAATACTTGAATGGTCTCAATGGACAAAGGCAGTCTGAACGGGCACGCCAAAATACCAGATATGACAAAAAATCGGATTTGTGCATTAAGACCTGTAGTATAAACCTGTAGCCTTAATGCTTTGGTTTCGACTGAATTAATGTTCATTCGCCCTTCCCAGTCTTAAAAGATTGGGCGTCTAGCGCCGTCAATGGCAACTATCAGTGTTGTCAGTAACGCGTTACTGTAATCTGATTATTTTCTTTCAGTAATGAGCAATCTAACGCGTACATTTTTCCAAAGCAGCACTCTCATAAAAATTGGTTTCTTTATTGCCTGTGCGTTGCTGTTTTGTTATTGCCTCAAAATGTATGTAGAATGAAGAATACTGTAGTCAAGTTTGAAGAGCATTTCAAATAGAAAATGTTGCGCTTGAGTTTGAGTTCATCTCCGTGCGTTGCAAACTTTCAGCTGGCTCAAAAACACTGTTGACCGCTAAAAACTCCACATTCAAGAAACCACTTGGAATTACAGCACAGCGCTATAGAACTCGAAGCACAGCCTAAAGGTAACAAGAGCACTTCTACAGTTTGTAACCAGCCGTTTCGTACATTTTATAGTTACAGTTTGTAACCATAGGCGGAGTTGGACTTTGTGGGGGGAGGCATGTTGATGACCCTGAAACAAAAGAAAAAGGTTTGGACACACCTCATCATTTGTGCGTTTTCTATATTCTCACTACTAGGGATGGGAATCGAAATCCAATTCCAATTCGGAACTGGTTCCGAGTGTTTCGAGGCCTCGACATCACAATGAAAAAGCCTTAACGATCCCTTTAACGATTCCTAAAGACGCGTATTGCGTCGTGACTTGTGTTGTTGTCCAGACGCATCAAACTAGCATGGCGCCAAGAACCACTCGCTCCAAAGTTTGACTACACTTCACCAGGAAAGAGTGTGAAAATGAAAGGTTACGACGGGTAAGCACGAGCATTGCAGCCATAAACATAACAATGACAGCACGTAGGTTCAAACGTGTGTCTTCACTTCACGAGGAAAAATTACAACAAAGCGATTTGCAGTCATTGCAAGGTGGAGATAACTGCATCGGGAGGGAATACGACTGCGCTGTCCTCACAGAGAGGCTAAGGCTCAGTCCTGGCTATACAGCTAGCTAAACTCCCAAATGACGATGCAGAAGAAGTTGGTATAATTTGCTGACTTTATTCAACCATCACTTGAAGAGTGAAACTAAGAATAGAAATCAAACAAACTAATTTCGTCCCCAATAACAAACAGGTTTGCATCAACGTAAATCAGCGATGATTAGCTGCTAATAACAGTATGGTTAGCATTCGTTCGCTAGCATTAGCACATCGTTCAAACCACTACACAACTGGATTTAAGTGTCCGATCGCGAGTGGAAACACAACAACAACACAAAAGATGATACATACAGGCGTTGCCTCTGTAGATATTAACATTAACAAAGAACGTAGGCTCGTAGAAGTGTTTCCCTCTCTTACTAACTCGCTCACTCACTTGGATGCGGCATTTCTTCTTTGGGTGTAAGCGCGCTCTTCTTCACGTGAGCGCGTTCGTCTTCGCGTGAGGAAGCGCAAGGGCGCCCCCACTTGAGCGTGTAAGCGCCACAAAAACTAAAAGGCATGCAATTCAATGTAATGGTAAAATAATACACGTTAACCCAGTAGTCCCCGAACTGCGGCCCGCGGCCCAAATACGGCCCGCCTCCACATTTGGTCCGGCCATTTTGATTTTTTTTTTTTTCTCAATCGTGTTATTTATTTTCTAGCCTTTTCCTTGAAGAATTCAGAGAGGGTTATTTGTTTATTATCTATTTAATTAATATTGTTTTTTATTATTAATTATTATTATTATTATTATAAAGAATCCAGAAAGGGTTATTTGATTGTGGCTTTCTGAAAAACAATAACTTTTTACATTTATGCACTTCTGCAATCGTCATACTTTTTCTGTTACAAACTGACCCCGGCCCCTCATCAGAGAAGGGAAAAGTTATGTGGCCCTCACAGGAAAAAGTTTGGGGACCCGTGCTTTAACACATATTGCCAAAGGCAGAACAAAAACCTATCTGCCAATATATACCAATATTTTTTATTTCTATTAGATAAATGTTTCAGTAAAATGTTACACATTCTTGTGTATTTGCCACTTTTTGCCACAGTTAACATTGAGGCTTTGGGCCTCTTTTGATCTCGTTGTGAGTTTGTAAGGTTGTGACTTCTGATTAAACAAACTCGATGCCAATCAAAAAGTTTGTTCTTCTTTTTCCCCAAATTAGAATCGATAAGAGAATCGATAAAGAATCGAATCGTTAAGCAATATCGATAACGGAATCAGAATCGTAAAAATCCTATCAATTCCCATCCCTACTCACTACTATTGTAAATTCTCACTGAAGATATCAAAACTATGATCTAACATGTGGAATTATGTACTTGGCTAAAACAAAAGTGAAATAACTGAAAACAGGTTTTATATTCTACCTTCTTCAAAGTATCAACCCTTGAGGTGTGTTCAAACTTTTGGCTTATGTACAGTATATATATATATAATCATGATATAATAAATTGTCAGTATTATACAGAAAAGAGCTTAACCCTTTAACACCTAAGCCTATTTTGGCCGAATTTGCATGCATTTGATGTTGCCTTTATATTTCAAAGAAAAAATTGTTTACAATGGCCAAATTGGGTCCCTTTTTTCAGGACACCTTGAACTTCATGTCTAAACTGTTGTTTTCTTCACTGACCAATTATAATCCACATTTTGGACCCAAAAAGACAAAAAATCCCTTTTTTTTTTTTTTCAAAATTTGTAATGTTGACGTCCCATTGACAACCAAACATGCTCGACCAACCGTTTTGAAGCTTGATAATATTTATTCAACTTGTTAGGATAAACATTCAATAGAAAAAAATAAGATTGAATAGTTTTATGTTTGACGATTCAACACAAACAGCAGGTATGGTCATAGGCGTTTTTGGCCTTTACACATACTATGGTCAAAACAGGTTATACAGTGTGCAAAATAGTGAGAAAAAAATTTATATATATATCATCTAACACAAAAAGGGTTTGGAAGATATCTCTTTGTGAAGTTAGGTGTTGTACCCATCACCTTATCAAAAGTATATACGTACATGCAATCAAGCTTCTCGAACACACATCTACATAAAAATTGAAAAGATTATAGTGAAGAAAAAATATATATAACATTGAAAAAAAGTATTTAAAAAAATATTTACAAGTAGTTGAATTCAAAATTTTCAGGCATGCGACTCAATAAAGTTTTTTTTTTTTTTTGCGCATTCAATAAAGCTTCTTCTTGAAGAGGTCACGGAGGGAGCTGCGTCACACAGCCTACTCTTTCGCCGTTTGCGCTCTACTGTAACTTCTACTCGCCGAGACGCCGATTCATCAGAGAAAAACAACGACAAATACGACTCATCTTCTTCCTTGAGTTAATGAAATAATGCATTAGCTTGTGATAAATGTAGTTTTAGATTCATTCTGCACGTTTAAAAGTCGCTCGCTCAAACAAACCGGTGTTGTGCATTTTTCGGCACAACACCGGCCGTTGCTTGCTTCGCATGCCTCCCTTTCAATAGTTGGCGCCTCGCTCGGAAATTTATTAAAAATGATCACATTCGGTTCGTCCTTCCTGACATCACAACGATTCTCGGGATAAGTAGTCTTTTGTGCTGCTTTCGCTTTTGAAAAAGGACAAGAAATGATGGAAATATGGAGATGGATACATGGTCCATGCAGCGTTTTAATGCATATTTATGAGTGCAATAAAACTATAAAACTCAAATGACATTATCTCCCGTTTTTCTTGGCTGATTGACTTCAAATAAAAACTGGTGTGGACATCAACTTCCGCACTTTCAAACGAGACCAACCAGCAGCTCGTGGGTGATGTACTTACAGCGTGACGAAGCTTCAAAGACGATATGCGTAAACGCGTCGCTGCAGACACGTTCGGTGTTAAAGGGTTAACAGATTAAAGTGCCTCAGACTAACAATGTGGCTCAAGTACCGTTTGGCATATTGCCCAAAATTAACTGCCAACTTAAAGAGCAGACAAGCACAATACAGTAACAATAGCTAGTGTTTCAAAAAATGTGTAAACAACTTGTCTGTTAAATTAAACATTTCACACAAATAAATGCAGCATTTACAGTTTTACACTAAATGTCCTGAAAGCTGTGTGAGATTAAAAAAAAAAAAAAAATTGACAATTTTCACACACATAACTGAAAAACATTACACTAAAATGTGTGTAAAGGTGTTTAGCAACACTGCTTAAGTTAGCCAGTCATACCCTTTTTTTTTTTGTCCAGTGGTCTCCTGTCAGTGCAACAAACGTAACTCTGGCTAGTTGCTCCACCTTCGTTGCCTTTTCATTTTCAAAAAGTTCATGAATTTTTGTGGCAATTGTTGCCCGTGAAGGTGTTCTGTATGTTGGGTCGCCCGATGCTATCTGGATTAGATTTTCAAGGCCCTTGTCTTCGACTAAGTTAATGGGTCTACAGTCTCTGGCTACCCATCTAGCGATAGCAGTAGTCAACCTACTTGTTGTCTTTTTGTTGACAAGTCCGAGTCCACACTCTGCCAGTGTAGCTTGATGACTGCGGCTTGTGTTTGCGGTGTTAGCGTCATTGCTAACACTAGCAAAGATATGCTTTGCCCGAAGGTGGTACTTTAGGCTAGTTGTGCTTTGATGGAAGGACAGTTCATCACAGCAGTATGTGCACACAACTTTTGTTTTATCCAGATTTCCATTAGGCAGCTTTTTAAAACGGAATTGGCCATGGAGCAGTCCTGGGCCATCATCCTCACTCATTGTGGCTGGCTGCATTTTGTCCTGCATTGCCGCGCGGAGAATGTAAACATCACCGTGTGGGATTACGGGAGGCAGTTGTGGCCAAACTTAATGTGAGCGGTAAATTGCGTTTTTTTTTTTGCGTTAATATTTCCAGATTAATCATGGTTGTTAACGCGTTATTGTTGACAGGCATAATATATATATGTATATATCTTGACACTGTTCGTGTTCAAAGAAATTCTAGGACCGTCTCTAAGGTGCTCGTCACGCGATGATGATGATGTTCGAAATATAATTTCGACCCATTATGAAATACTTGAAACCCTGTTTTATTGCTTCACAACTTTTTAACGGCTAGGTCTTTATTTTAAAGGGGAAGTTCAGAATTTTTGACATTCTTCGAGTTAGCAGGGGTTTAATTCATCGTTGGAGTTGATTTGAACAAATTCCGTGCAGTTTGTCAGTTTTTTGTTAGTTTCCGGGCCCCGGAGTGGCTAAGCTAACATGATTAATGGTGGTTAAAAAGAACTCCATCGACTAATTAAACTCCAGCTTACTCGAAGATTAAGCCTGATATGAAAAATTTAATTACATGCGATGACATTTTTCTGTATTCATTCTTATGTTGAGTCAGCAAAGGGAGAAAAATTGGTAAAAAGTAATTGATAAATTACTTTTTAAGTAACTTAGTTACTTTGATAATAATGTCATCAGTAAAATAACTAGAATACTTTTTTTGAGGCGTAATCAGTAAATAAATTACTTTTTCAAGTAATCAGTGACAACACCAGCAGCCATAGAGTTAACTGAGACACTATTATGATGGAAGATTTTGGCAACAATATGCTGTTTTTATTTTTTTTTCCAAACATTGACACCTTTTTAAAATAATATCACGATTGTTGGAATGAGCGTATTGATAACCTTTTGGTACGCTAAGTATCACGATATATCACCATTTCAAAATTTTGTCAAACTCCCAATAGTAGCTGTACCCATTTTGGGTAAAAATTGATTGCAGATCTCTTATGGTAGCTATGTTATTTAGCAAAATTATGTTCCTCGGTAACGGTGGTATTTGTTTTACCAATGCTAGACAGACTAACTTGTAGCTGGTTGCAATAGAATAATAATTTTAAAAACTGTTCTTCTTTGCAGAATTATCTAGAGTTTAAATCATTTATGTTGAGCTTTTCTCACTATTTTTTATATTGTGACTTTGAGTAAAGTAGTTCATGTCGCAAGGTTAAAAACTATGTTGTTTCAACTTTTCCTAATAAGTCTGTCGCGGCCTGCGTGGTTGTTAATCACCTGTCCCCGTTTACACTCAGTCCAATGGAGAGAATTACTTACATCATATCCTTTAGATTCCGTTAATCAGAAACAATAAATCCGGAGGCAGCTGCGTGTGCCGTGTCACAAAGCAGAGGCAGATTAGAGGGATTTAAAAACAATGAAACATAGCACCTGCTTTTATCCCAATAGTAATCTTCTACAACCTTAGGGCAACTCATCACACCATGCAATGCAGAACAGTGCAGAACACTGTCCAGTGCTCATTGTGGCATGTTATTATGTTAATCATGTTAATGTGATCAGAATGCTGCTTCATGTTTTCAATCAAGCAAACAAACCTACTGGGAAAACGTCACATTAAAATATTCCTGATATATCTGCATGAATGCCTGTATATCTGTTGATTGTTTCTGTTTTGGAGCATTTAGAAACTACTGTTTTCAATAATGAGGAAAGACTAGTTGATTTTCAGTGAAAGTGTATTTTATAACATGCTTTCTCATGTGGGGAAGGAGCATTAATGACACTTCGAAAATTAAGTCAAAATGACAAAGTATTGCTATTCCCACTAAATTTTAAATGAAACCACTTTGTCGAGCGATGGAAAAAAACAGTTGATATGAAATATGACAATAACAAAAATACATAATCATGTCTCAAAAAGAACAGGAATGAAAAAAGTTCACCTTCACACATGAAATTGATGACTATAAGTAAAATGAAGTAGTATTTTCCCTGTTAACTGCTGCATTATTTGGGGGGTCAGTTAAAAGCAACAAAAAAAAAGGTTTTTAATGTTAGAAAGGGGCATTAATGCCAATATGACAAGATGTCATATGACAGTCAAAATGACAAAAAGAAAGTACTGTATTCATAACAAGCAATCAAAGTTTCATTAATAGAACAAAAATCCTTCATTCTCATATTAGAATTTAGTCTTATACTTTTACTATTTTTTATTTCAGTGTGGCTCAAACTTTTTTGTATCATTTAATTGAATCCTTAGACCAATCATTGAGGTATATTGAATACAAAAACCATAATTTCTCTAGTTATTTGACTGCAATAACACCTCAATTTATCAGTGAAGTGAGATACAATTTTTTTTCCCCAAATGGATTTCCGTCACAATGCTTTCATATGTTAGGTTATGAGGTGGGGAAGCCTTATGAGCCTTGGTATGTTGGTCGCGAGCTTCACAACAGGCAGCAATTTAGCACATAGTGAACAATTTCTCAAAAACAAACTGCTTGCAGAAAGCTGTTTATTGCCACTCCTACTTCAAGTTCAATTTAAACTAAACAAGGATAGTCACTTTTTGCTAATCTTTTCAAACCCTCTTTACCTAATGAAAGTCTGCTAGCTTAACGATAACACACAATGCAAAATACCATGGGTGAACTAACGAAACATGCATTAATCGAAGTAATTATAAACCTTTAACAACTTATTTCTGAGCACAAACTGTAGCAACAGTGCAGACAGATGATTCAGTAATAGGCACAAATTTGTTTTACCAGTAATTGCTAAAAGAAAATGGAAAATAACATTGAAGCTCATTAAATCTGAATTCCTCTGAGATCCATCATTGAATATTTGTATAGTATTTCTATATGCATTTTACTTGCGAATACCAGAATAGACAGCATGATGCTGAATTATCGTGATGCACAGACTGTTTAATTATTTATTCTTTTTTACTGTATGTATATATATATATATATATATATATATATATATATATATATATATATATATATATATATATATATATATATGTATATGGCGGAAAAGACTCAGGTGGCTTGAAGTTCTGCTCTGACACCCCCAATTTAGTCAACTTTCAAAATTGTCCGATATGCATGTGTGATATATCATTGGAAAGCTTAAAATCTGAATTTTATTTTATGTACTTACTTTGTCTCGATCCAAAAACTCCATCAAAAAACTCCATGTAGCATGTATCACTGAGTGTGAAGACACAGCTGTGAATGGCCACAGCTGGATTTTTGGGGGATTTTATGGGTGAAACATGGTAATAATATAACATGGGTCGCGATGCAGAAATCGAAGACTTTAAGGAGTGGTCGAGATTTTCTTTTTCATATATTTACCCTTTTAAACGTTTTTTTTTTCCAACTTTTTTTTGTTTGGATCGATTATTTATCATCTAACATATCGGAGAAAATGCGACAGTACCAAAAAAAATACAATTTAGCGATTGTAGGGGATTTTAATATACATGTTGACGATGAAGGTGACTCCCTTGGTAAGGCCTTTAATGACCTACTAGATGGGACTGGCTTCATTCAAAATGTAAATAAACCAACTCATAGTCACAAGCACACCCTGGACTTGATTTTAACCTACGGTACGGAGATTAGTGATCTTAGTGTCCATCCCCACAACCCCGTACTGTCTGATCATTTTCTAATTACCTTTCAGTTTGTGCTTCAAGATAATCCGCCACTAGTGACTAGAACTCAGATGAAAAGGACATTAGGTGATCGCTCTGTTTCAGAGTATAAACAGATAATTCAGCCTATATTTGCCTCCATGTGATCTAATTATGAAGGAATAATGTCCGGCCTTGCTGTTAATGACGAGTTTGTTGATCGTGTTATGTTTACGCTTCGTACTACCCTCGATGTCGTCGCTCCCTCCAAATTAAAGTTTGTCAAGCCGAGACGAGCCTCTCCCTGGTATAATGCTGAAACACGCTCTCTTAAACAATCGACACGTAAATTAGAAAGACTTTGGCGCCGTTCCAACACAGAGCACACCCTCTCTGCCTGGAAACACAGCTTAGTGACATATAAGCAGGCCTTGCGTACGGCTAAAACCAGATATTACTCATCCTTAATAGAGGAAAACAAAAATAATCCTAGGTTTCTGTTCAGCACTGTAGCAAGGCTGACAAACAGTCACAGCTCAATAGAACCTTATATCCCAACCACCCTTAGCTGTGATGACTTCCTAAAATTTTTTAACAATAAAATCGCAACTATTAGAAATAAAATAAATGAATTACTTCCAGTTATTAGATCTGATAAAGTGCAGACAAAGAATTCGGAATCTCCTATAAACCCCTCTAAAATATTAAATAACTTCACCACTGTAGACCAAATTGATGTAATTTCAATTATAATGTCCTCCAAACCATCAACGTGCCTCCTCGACCCAATCCCAACCAAACTTTTTAACGAGACCCTGCCTCTAACTATTGACACTATCTTAAATATAATAAATACCTCATTAGTTACTGGCTACGTGCCGCAGTCCTTTAAATATGTAGTTATTAAACCGCTCTTGAAAAAACCTACTCTTGATCCTGAAATTTTGGCCAATTATAGACCTATTTCTAACTTACCATTTCTCTCCAAAGTCCTTGAAAGAGTGGTAATTAAACAGCTCTGTCAGCACCTACAGGACAATAGTTTATTTGAACAGTTCCAGTCTGGCTTTCGAGCTCATCATAGCACTGAAACCGCATTAGTTAAAGTAACTAATGACTTGTTACTTGCCGCTGACGTTGGATTAGTCTCGATCCTGGTTCTGTTGGACCTGAGCGCAGCCTTTGACACAATCGACCATAATATCTTATTGCAGAGATTAGAATGTGACATAGGCATTAGAGGAGCAGCCCTCTGCTGGTTTAAATCATATTTATCTAATAGGTACCAGTTTGTCAATGTAAACCAACAATCATCATCGTACTCTAGAGTTAGTTATGGTGTGCCGCAAGGATCTGTCCTCGGGCCCATCTTGTTTACGCTGTATATGCTTCCTCTAGGTAATATCATCAGAAAACATAGCATTAACTTTCATTGTTACGCTGACGACACACAACTGTATTTATCAATTAAACCTGAGCAGGTCAGGCAAGTAGAAAAACTAAGCGCCTGCATCCGAGATATAAATACCTGGATGAGCACTAACTATCTTCTGCTTAACCCTGAAAAGACAGAAGTCCTTATAATAGGCCCGAAAAGTGTTAGAGACTCTTTAGCTGCCCAGATAGTCACTCTGGACAATGTAAGTGTAGCCTCCAGCACCACAGTTAAAAACCTAGGAGTTTTATTTGACCCTGACTTATCGTTTAAAGCACACATTAAACAAACCTGTAGAACGGCTTTCTTTCACCTGCGCAACATCGCCAAAATTAGAAATATTTTATCTAAAAGCGATGCAGAAAAATTAATTCACGCGTTCGTTACATCGAGATTGGATTACTGTAACTCCCTACTTGCAGCTTGTCCTAAAAGCTCTCTAAAAGGTCTTCAGCTAGTCCAAAACGCAGCAGCAAGACTTTTAACAGGAACCAATAGAAGAGAGCACATCACCCCTGTGCTCCAGGCACTTCACTGGCTTCCAGTCGAGTTTAGAATTAATAGAATTAAATTTAAAATACTTCTTCTTACATTTAAGACCATTAATGGGTTGGGGCCACCTTATCTCACCGATTCTCTGGTTCCATACCGCCCCAACAGAACACTCCGATCTCAGAATGCAGGTCTACTGGTAGTTCCCAGGGTTCATAAAAGTACTGTCGGAGCTAGAGCCTTTAGCCACCAAGCCCCTGTTTTATGGAATCAGCTTCCAGCTAGTATTAAAGAAGCCGAGACAGTCTGCACATTTAAGATTAGATTAAAAACGTTCCTATTCGACAAAGCTTATGGTTAGGCTAGTTGAAGTCGGAGTAGACTCACAGTTTAGTCTAAGCTGCACTAGAAGCTATAATGCTGGGGGCAGTACAGCCGCTGAGTTCTATCTCCTTTTCTTACTCTACCTACCACTTGTCTTACTTTATTTCTATTTTCCAATGTTAATATCTAGTTGTCTAGTCTCTTCATCACTAGTCACCCGGTGTCCCCTTTCCCCCCTCCCCTCTGGGGAGGGGCTATTTTTCAGCTGCAGCCTCCTGACTGTCCGGACCCCTGGCTGGATAGATGTCCTCGCTGCTACCCCCGTCTCATCTGACTAGAGGGACTTCTTCTTGCACCTTCACTTCACTGTATTTTTACGGACTATAATTTCGCTTGCTAATTCCCATTAGCCGTTCTGGGGTTCCTGTCTATCCGTCCTGGGAGTGGATCTCTCCTGACTGTGGTACTCCCCAAGGTTTCTCATTTTTCTCCCAATTGACTCTGGAGTTTTTGGAGTTTTTCCTTGCCGGCATGGAGGGTCTTAAGGATAGGGGATACCCAGGACTTGAACTGCATCTATTCATCTTTGTTGCTTCATTTCTAATTGTGTATCATATTGCCTCTGTAAAGCCCTTTGAGACTTCTGTTGTGATTGAGGGCTATACAAATAAAATTGAATTGAATTGAATAGTTATGAGGCAGATATCTGTGACTTTTTTACAGATGCCATTTTTTTCATTGTGACATAATTTGTTTAAAAGTTTATAATACGTGAGTGAATAATTTTTTAAGCCGTTTTTTTTTCTTAAAACGAAATATGAGACATGATTCTGAGCTAAAAAACGACAGACATTTTGAGTAATAAATATAATTAATTACCTTCGTTTTATGGCTGGGTTAAACAAAAGCTCTTGCGCAACGTCTGTAAACGGGGGTTTTCAGGGTAAAACGGACAAATTAGAAATAGTTCGGAGGCTTAATGCGCCATGAATCTGCTATGGCAGCATATAGACATATTGTTCTATCAAACACAACAGTTGTTTTAGCTTAAAATACAGCAGTTTCTTTTAAAGAGGAGTGCAAGAGGAGAAACTGCTTTTTCAGTCTTTTCTGTGTTTTCTGCCATGTATATGTATATATATATTAAGGGTGTCAACAATAATCGATGCGGCGATGCATCCCGTGCGGGGCAGGGACGATTCGATTTGATGCGGGCAACACGCTGAATCGATTCAGCGCATTTTAAAATATATAAGTACGTTCAAAAATCTTCCCTGCGCAATTCCGGTGATGCAATGGATTTGGTTTCCCCATTTGTATTGTTATTCTCATGTTTACCTGTAGAGAGAGCTACTTTACATTCAAAGCAAGCCCGTAGAGGTTAGATCGGGCCTAAAAAATTCCAGCCCAACCCGACACGGCCCGTTGGTATTGAAGCCCGACCGGCCAGATCAATTAACTATAGATTTGCATGCCCGAGCCGAGTGATGCGGAAAAAAAAAACGCAGCAGCAGCAATTTATTTTCATTTCTTCAAGTTTTCTTACTGTTTAAATAGTCTACATATTTTTATAAGAGTTATAAAAGCCTTTACACAACGAAATAACGCTGGGAAAGTTTAATATAAATATAAAAAAAAAAAAACACGGTTTTGAAGACACACAGAGAAGATTCGAAAGGATCACATTTGCCTTTGTGTGCATAAATAAAAGTGTCTTTCCTAACAAATTCTCAGTTGGCAGACAAAAAACGCAAGTTTACTCAATATTTAAATAGTCTACATATTTTTATGAAATTTATAGAAGCATTTACACAACGAAATAACGCTGGGAAAGTTTGATTAAAAAAAAAAAAAAAACGGTTTTACAGACACACAGAGGAGAAGATTCAAAAGGATCACATTTGCCTTTGTGTGCGTAAATAAAAGTGTCTTTCGTAAAGAATTCTCATTTGGCAGGAAAAAAACGCAAGTTTACTCAATATTTAAATAGTCTACATATATTTATGAGAATTATAAAAGCATTCACACAACGAAATAACGGGAGGAGAAGAAGAAAAAGAGGGCTGTGCCACAGCCCTCTGCGCATTTTTTTTTTTTAAAATACTTTATTAGTCCGGCGCGGCGGCCCGACCCGACCCGACCCACCGAAACGTGAATGCTTAACATTTCGGCTCGGGTTCGGGCACAAGATCTAACCTCTATGCAGGGGGGACGAGGAACCCAAATCCGCTTCCTTACCTGAGTAACGTCACAGACAAGCGCAGTTGTAATCGAGAGAGCAGAGAGATAGGACATAACGTAACAATGGCTGAAACGGAGAAAGAGGGAGCGAGAAATATTATAGATATAAGATTGGCTAGGCCTACATTTTACTTTTGTTCTACATTGCAATTTAGTTGATGTTTTGTTTGCAACTGAACTGATCCCTGGATTGATATTGCGATAAAGATGCTGCTGCACTACAATATTTTCTTTGTCGTTTTCTTTAATATTTACTTGAATATTTTTATTGATGGGTCGTTGTGACTAAAATACAGTGACTGTTATTACTGATTTTGCACAGGAGTTCAGATGTTGCACTGTGTGAAAGGCTGCTACTGTGTGTAAAAAAAAAAAAAAAAAAAAAAAAAGAGAAAGCCCTGGTCTCATTATAAGCACTAATTAAATGCTGTGATCTGATTTTTTTTTTTTTTTTTAAAGATATATATGAAAGTATACTATTTTCATTTGACTTCGACCAGGAGTGACACAAGAGCCAATAAAAAGTTGTTTAATGTCTGTCCGCTTGTGTTGGCTCATGATTCACAAAAAATATGCTTTGCTTTAGAATTTTAATGCATCCCAGGCTTTAATGCATCGCAATGCATTGCCGAATCGAACCGAATTGAATCGTGACCCTCTGAATCGAATCGAATCGAATCGTGGCCTTCCGAATCGTAATCGAATCGAATCGTGAGGGCGGTGTCGATGCACACCTCTAATATATATATATATATATATATATATATATATATATATATATATATATATATATATATATATATATATATATATATATATATATATATATATATATTTTAATACTGTTGAGCGCCACTTTTCCCTTTTTTACAAAACACATAAACATTTTTGGTTTTTGAGGGTTTTTTTCCCCCTGAAACAGATTTTGGGAAGCATTTTTATAGGGGAAGGTTGACTTGAGATAGGAGTAACTATTGTTACATGTGTGGTCATTGAACAAAATCAACACATAAGTCAAGGCACCACTGCGTCTACCGAGAGTCCATATTTAATCATTCATTAATGTCAGGGCTCTGATTTTCATTGTTGCATTAGTCCAAAGTTATGATCAAACGTTCACAATTTGCGCACATGCTTGAATGGATGTGCATTGTATTTTAGCAGCTGTAGTTTGTAAATACTGCTACTCGTTGGTGCGTATAAAATACAATTGTGTAGCATACTGACTTTTCTCAGGCTCTCAGGAAAATCATGGACAGATGCAAACAAAAAATTAGTTTTTTTGTTGTTGTTACTACAAGCGTAAACAATGCATCCCGCATAATTATAAATATATTATCTTTTGTTACTTAGATCATTAATAATAATGAATGTTTCCCAAATCAGAAAATGTCTGACAACATAAAATAAAAAAATTATGGCTTATTTCATCACACACACAAAAAAGTTTTATTTACATCTTATTGCTGAGCATACATCGTCTTTGCAGAAAAAAGTAGCGAGTAGAGTTGCGTTGTACAGTGTGTGCTCTTTCATTTAGATTTCATCATCCATTAAACTCAGCACAAGGGGAAAGCTTTGTGCATGGCTGCTTGTTAGAATTTTAAAGCCGCATCTTTTTTTGGTTTGTGAATTTTTATATGGGTTATACAATGATATTACTTTCGTTAGACATGAAAGAAGGTCAGTTCTGGATAAGGGTTTACGGATAATTGCAGGCCCTCTTTCATGAGCTTCGCTACTACAGATGATTTCTGTTTGACAATGCACGAGGGATTATATCTAATCTTATTAAATCTGGATGCAGTGTTTGCTTCAAGATTAAAGTATAGACCCCCCCCCCCCCCCCCAAAAAAAAAAAAAAAAAAAATCTTGGAATTAATGATTTTTGTTCTTTTTTGTCTTCTACTGTTCTGGTCACATTGTGGTTCTAATTTCATAGTGCTCCGAGTGTGTTCATTATAATCAATTCAACACAGTTCAATTGGTGGCCAGATGGGAACACAAATGATTAAATTTGATCAATCATCAATATAAAACATTAAGAACACATTTGTATTTTTAGCATTTGGATAACAGAAATAAACTTTAATTTTTTTTTTTTTTTTACAGCTTGTGTTGGCCTCTACCTTAAAAAAAGAGCAGCTACCTTAATAAAGAGGCAGTTATTAACAGGCTTGTTGGCTTCCTGCAACCTATTACAAGAAAACCAACAAGACTTTTTGCCGTGTAAAAACCTTGCAAGTGGGATTTAGAGCCACCCTTGACCAATTGTACTGCACTAAATAGTTATGAGGTGATTATAGGAGGTGAGGTTAACTCGACTGTGCTCAGTACACTGTTAAACCCACTGCAAATTCGAGCAGCTTGCAAAAAAGGAAGAAGGAGGTACTTTTGTACTTTTAACAGCAGTTAACCTCCCAAAAAACAGATGCTTGACAAGAGGAATCCAAACTTGTGTAAGATAGCCTGTTATTTCCCTCAGATGTCATGTGCCCATTCAGGTCCTTGCTCATTCAACATTGGCTGTAGGAATGCTACATGTTTGTTATAATTGCTCTTTTGCTGATCTTGCGTGGAGGGTGACAAAATTGAGTTCTCTGGTTCATACGTGGCGATAGGGATGACTAGAGGGACGGGCTGTTTACAGCAGCTGCATCTGCATGGGGTGAGGTAAAGGTATATGAGGATGAGGACCATAGTCACAACACAGCCTAGGAGTGTTGTGTAACCCGTATTGAATGACTCTTCTTCAGGCAACAACACAGTCACATTTATTTCTCTAGTTGTATTCAGCGCCTCTTTAATATCTACCGCTGTACACACGTACAGGCCTGAGTCGTTGACCTTGGCTGCTTGGATCTCTAAGGTACCGTTAGCAAACAAGCTCATTAGAGTGTTATCAATGTTGGACTGAGTGATATATCCCTGGCTGGGGGAAAGCCATATAAATGAGAGATTGGTGCTACTCAGGGATGTTTGACAGTCCAAATGCACATTTTGTCCCTCTGAAACCAACACCCTGGAAAGGAGCACGGTCACTGGCAGCGAGACAGCTCTTTCCACGGTGCAATTGTTGAAAAAGCGAGAGTGTCGCAAGAACCGGATGGATGCTCGAGGGTCCCCGTTGATGTTGCAAGTGTGTTCGTCTGTGAAATCCTTCAGCGTGTCATACTCTCTCAGATCCCAATGCCAAAACATGCTGTACATGGAGCAGTCACAAATAAAAGAGTTGTTATGAAGGTAGAGCCCCCGCTGCACCAATCCCGGCAATGCCTTCACATCCTGCCATGGCAGATTGGTTATACGGTTGGATGAAAGATCCAGCATGGTCAGAAAAGGGTGACTGCGATCTTGGATGGAGAAGAATGGGAACTGTGTGATCAGATTGAGGCTGAAATAAGCCTTTTTCAAACTGCTCAGACCTATCAGTGCGCTGGCTTCTACCTGTGCGATTTTATTGTTAAAGAGAATGAGTTCCTCCAGCCTCCACAGTCCCTGGAAATAGTGCTGCTCCACCCTTTGCAGTTTGTTGGAAGACAGGTCGAGATATCTTAGGCCTGAGGCATTCTGAAACGCCCCGTAAGCCAAGTCGCTTATCTGGTTGTGGGCCATCCAGAGGTTTTCCAGTCTAGACAGCTTACTGAAGCTACCTGGACCCAGCCAGGACATTTGGTTGTGACTTACATCAAGGGTGATGGGAAAAGAGGGCAGTGACTTGGGTATCTTGGTGAGACCACTAGAGCTGCAGCTTACTGTGTCGGATGTGCAGAAACATATGGATGGGCAGGTCTCCTCACTGTGGCGAAGGAGACAGAGGAGCACTGGGACAGCAATGAGATTGAGACTGGAGATCATTTTTCTAATTCTTCCAGCTTTCCCTGGATGGATAAGAATTACATTATAATTTTTGGTCTTTTTCGTGCAAACCAAAATGCAAGTTTAGAGAGTTCAGTAATTAGTCATAGTTGTTATTCCAGAATGCATTTAGCTCATATATGGTAATGAAAGTATTGCAGTCTACAAAGAAATAGTTTACCTTCAAGGAGATCTTCTTATCAGTTGGTGTCAGATGACTCCCCACAAGTATTTGAAATGAGGAAACTTAGTGAAAGGTGGAAAAGTTCATGCTTCTTTAAAAGTGAGCAATTTGTGCTCACTTAATCCTTCATAAAAGAGGAGCAAAGATCCCCTGAAACATGAATCCACAATAAACTGCCAATGGACATGAAAGTCTAACTCAGTCCAGCTTTTTTTCTTTGATGAATTAGCATCCCTTCTATGAAAGCCAACAAATGTTGGTGTCTAATTTTTATCTGCTTCTTAGAGCCTCAATCCCGAGGCGGTCGGGGAACAATTTCATTGCTCCCGCTTGTGTCCTCAGCTTTTAGTTAAAGGTCCTCCTACTGGTTCTCTCAGGGTCCCAAACGAGACTGCTGCTTACCAAACATTCTGCACTGCTTTGTGGTGTATAATAAACACGACAGTGCTCGCTTAATCTCCCACAATCCCCTCCTCTTCCCCCTCCTTTTCCACCACCATGTCTCATTTAGAAACCAGCCTTGTGTCTCCTTCTCTCGTCATTGAGTAATGATTCCACTGTGGCCCGTTCTCTGTGGCTCACAAATATCAGCTTTCTCACCATGTTCTATTAATATTCAGCTTCATTAAACTTTTAGTATTTTGCTTACTAAGAGACTTTGTTGAATCGTAAAAAAAAAAAAAACTTTTTGGATGGGGTGTTGGTGATAGAAGTATAGATTTTGCAACGCAATACCACATTTCCCATCTGAAGTTTTCTGTATAGAAAACTTCAATCTAATCGAAGTGTTCTTACCTTACTGTCTTTTCTATTTTTGGTGTGTAGAGTCGATAGCGGTTGCTTGCCGCAGACACAAACACACACACAAGCCCCTGCACGTACGCAGAAACACACACACTTATCTGTAAATGTCTCGTAGAGTGCATCTTTTTCTTTCCCCTCAGCGCCAATCATCCCCTACCGCCCTCCCAGACCTGCGGGTTTGACTCGATATGCTGCCCGTGCTGCTTGGTCACGGTAGTCCTGATAGCTCTGATTCCTGTCACAGTAAATTAGCTTTGCCTTCTAGCAGCCACCTCCTCATTGGTGTATACCCTCCGCCGCTCTCGCTGCACCATCACCCTCCACTCGCATTGGTGTGAATGCTGCAAGCATTGACTGACTCCCACTCACAAACCTAACCTGATCACCGTGGATTCAGGATTGTTAAACAGGGCTCAGCAGAAGTGGACCTTGTGGGAGGGGTAATGTTATATGATGCTCTCACATACTCTATCAGTGTTGCCCATTGTTTTTATTTATGGGAATGGGATTAAAGCAAAGCAAGCACATTTGGACGTATTTGTGTTCAAAGGAAAACACGATCATGTTTGCACAGTGGCATTTCCCACAATCTTGTCCCAAGGCAAGTCAACAGCTTGGCTGGAACATGCAAGGAATGTGTACGCCCACATGTACATTGGAAATATGTCTTAAAATGATTCCCAACACACTATCCCTTGTAGGTGTAATGTTTATTTCATGACTAAAATGGCATATTAAGTATGATTTCAGTTTGCCTACAAATTAATCTATATCCCACTGTACGGAAGACGTAAGAGCTTTTTAAAAATTGATGCTTCATTGATTGCTTCTCAAGGTATTATATAACAGCCCTATTTGTTAAACAGGTTTCACAAATTCACATCCAGAAATATAATCACATCAGATGGAAGTGTTCATTTGCATAAGCTGTACATTTTTAGTGTTTGTTCCCTACAGTGTGACCAATGAAGCTTTTGTTATATTTTTTTGGCTTGCTTTTCAGGGAAATGTCCATCAGTATTTCCTGTATTGAATTGCACACTGTAAGTCACGATAGTCAGTCCATTTCAAATGTAATAATTTGTCATTTTATTTAAATCATGTCATTCGAAGCATAAACGGAACAGCAATACTGACAGAGCAATTGCAAGACGACCAAATCTGAAGTGTACACTGCCCCTTGGTTGAATTTTTTGGCAGTAATAAATATTAACCGGTTTAACTCAGTCATTCTTTACCTGAATGTAAGTATGTATTTTTACAGCATTGAAGAATATTGCACCCATGCTGCTCTTCTTTCTTTTGATTTTATTTGATTAGGATGACCGACTGACCTTGTGTGTATAGACCCGTCAAATCAGCCAGGATCTGAGTGGACCTCAAAGCTTAAACTCTGACCCTGACGTCTTCAGCCCCCCAGCAGAAAGTGATTTTCTCTTCACCATCTGCTGCAGTTGAGAGACAGAGAGCGAGAGAAAGAGCAGGAGAGAGACAAGAAAGAAAGGAAGGAAGAAAAAGGAACACAGAGAGGCTGAGGGAAATGCATGCTCTTATCTTGCCCTTGAGAAGCAGTGAAGCTCACAGTCAATAATATAAAGCTTCATAGTCTCAGATGCGACGATATTTCCTTTTCCATCTGTTCTCAATGAGTATCATTATTTATTCTGAACTCATTCTGAAAAATAACAAAAAAACCATCTTGACGGAATCCATCATTTTTGTGATTCGAATTGAAACTCAGAACAGAAATATGAGACGTCAAGTTGTAATTTGAATATTGAATGTTTTATTGTCATGTCAGGATATTTATGTTCTGTAATTCCTGCCTGCAAATGCTCTGACTGAAGACATTTTCTGTTGTCTTTTTATTCACCACTTGTGAACCTTTCAACCTGAACACGCGCACCCTCTTCACAATTTATTATGCGTTTCAATAGCAGGGATGACGGCCAGGCTCTCAAATATGAATGAGTCAGTGTCTCAATAAAGATTCGGAAGATTGAGTTTTATTTCTGCTTTTCTCTACCTGGATAAATTTGCTGTTTTGATTACCTAACTGTTGAGACGGGGTTTTCAGGTAAAAATAAATAAATAAATGAATGAATATATCACGTCTTTTGTGTGGTAGGTGGCGCCATACAGAAACATTAAAAAAAAAAAAAAAAAATCTGAGAGGTTTGTCTGTTGCATAATATAGAGCAAAACGTCTTTTCCTCTCATTACATCTGATGGCTGTGTGAAGAGTCATGCATGCCATCTAGTGGTCCAAGAATCAATTCTACTTACATTTCTCATAAGATTTGGTAAATATGAATAAAATACATCCACCTGGTGTTTTATACCATAGTATTTGGTTAGATAGTTACATAACAATATGTGTATTAAGTCAGAATTTAGATTTGATATTTTACTGTCAAAATTTTATTTACTCTGTTGACGCATGATTTAGTTAATGGTTCTGAAGGTAGTGCTTGCGAGAGAGCTGAACTATCCACTTGGATATGAATAAAATAAATCAACACCCCTTTCAAATAAAAGTGAACATTAAAATCCTCATGAAGGTGGCTTTATTGGAAGGCTGTTATATTACAGTGCATTAATTTTATCTTGGTGTCCTCATCAAATTTTATGTTTACAAGATGCATTGGTGAATGTGTTGTCTCAGTACATTTTCCTTGTCTTTTTTGTTAAGGCGTGTTAGGTAATTTGTACATATTTCATTGTGATGATATCACTGATTGTATTTATTAAAAGCTGGCAACAGGGTGTCATTTTTAAATTTGAAATACATGACATACTCACTTCTGAAGATGGGCAAGAAAAAATGTTGACATTAAAAGGTAGATGAGATGAGGTAAAATGCCAGAAAACAGCAGTGGCTTGATTATGATTCAAACCCATGTCTTCACGATGAGGCCCTATATCTCCTTGGCCTTTATCATCTGCTCTGATTGTTAACCTATTTCAATTACGACTTTGTCGAGTTAATATGATCGCTTGCTGTTTACCCTTTTTTGCCTCCTTCCGTGGAAGCCAATTATGCATGAGTAGCGGCAGATGAGCACTGGACGCTGCTAATGGTTCTGCCTCTCCCTTTGTGTTCACATTACTGAAGGATATGAGTTGTGAAATTAGATCACTACTGACTACTGTGCTATCAGTGATTGTACTATAAAACATTATGAGCCAGAACATAGTAAATTGTGGGATGTGACTGTGGGGTGGCGGACTGTCTGATGCTCCTTTGTCTGCCATCCTTTCATGTCCTTTCCATTCCCTTTTTCCCCACTTTGCCCCCCCCCCCCCCCCACACACACACACTCATATCTTCACTTTGCTCCTGCCTCTATGCACTTCAACCAAACCTACCTCCTGCTCTTTTCCCCTGCCGTCCTCTAATCACCTCATTCCATTTATTCTCTGAACTCCAATCTCCCCATATCATTTCTTTACAGCACCACTTGATTCGGCCTAGTCTTCCGCAGTGCAGTTCCCCCAATATCACTTAAAGTAAATGGACATGTCTTAAAATCCATTATGTCAAAATCAGTAAGGATTAATGTACATATTATAGAGATATTTAGATAAATCACAGCCATTATAATATTCATTATCTCATTATTGGAAAATCGTATGTCTGTATATCATCTTAAATGGTTGATTATGTGAACTCGTGTCCTTGGGTTTTTATATTGGTGACTGTTGAGCTTAGCGCTGTTATTCTTTCTCAAAGAGTTGGTGTGGGAAAAAAAGCGCAAGGTCTGGCAGTTCATCATTTGCGTTTGATTGATGTTTTGAATCATGGCGTGATCTAAAATTAGTTGAGCAAAGAAGGCATGATTTTTTTTTGTCCGTCAAACAGATTAAATGAAACGCAATACAATAGTATATTACAGTACATAGTACATTAGAGCAAATCACCTCACATAAATGCAGTGGAAGTGACCTAGACTGGAATATCAGGTGGTGAGATGTCAAATGCATATGGTGCCATGCTCAATCTGCAGTGTACATTCATTCATTCATACATATTGTATTGAGCTACTAGGATGGGAATGTTAGTAGCACATGTTGAACATTCATCATTTCCAGCTCTTTGGTCTGCATCACATTCCTTTGCCATCAGGTGTGTCCTTCTGTGGTGACATCACAAAAACAGCCAAAGATGCCAAAGCACCTTCCCTCCTCATTCTGCTCGGTTTGCAGTACTGGTGCATGATAATTATTGGTCCGGTAATTATCGGTCCGATAATATGAATTATGATGTCATTCCGATAAATCCAATAACAATATTAATAGGACCGATAATAGGACCTTCTGTGGTGGCATCACAAAAACAGCCAAAGATGCCAAAGCACCTTCCCTCCTCATTCTGCTCGGTTTGCAGTACTGGTGCATGATAATTATTGGTCCGATAATTATCGGTCCGATAATATGAACTATGATGTCATCCCGATAAATCCAATAACAATATTAATAGGACCGATAATATGTACTGGGCTTTACTGTTTACACACTAGTATGGGAAATCAGTTGACCATTTGCGGGGCATTGCTGCCACCTGCTGGTCAGAATAATTTGCTGCATCTATTTTTTGTTACAGTAGTTTGGCTCATTCATTTACACATTGCGGTGTCTAGCGGAAGCATTGACAATCATGAATGCTTTCTGTTACGTTTCCGCCTCGGAAATATATGTAAGTATTTTATGTTTAGTATAACATATGGATTTGCAATATATGTTTACTTCTGTGGTGAAGGGTCATATGTACAGAACTTCATAAGTTGTTGTGTTATAGAAGCCAGCCAATGCTTTAGTAGCTCAAGCCAGTGTGCTATGCTATACATATAATAGTTGTGTACATAAGTGTATTGTGCAGTTTGTTGTATATTAAGTATTGAATATGTGTATTTTTCTGTTGTACATTCACAATATTGAGACGAGTGTCTTCCCATAAAAGCAAGAAAAGACCAAGCCTTGTGGTTTATGGAAGTTCATTCATTCTTAGCTGGCTGTCGGGCAGTGCAGAAGTGAAACACAGTTTTGTCCATTTCATTATGAAAAATCTGGTGAGATCAAAGGCAAATCTATGTTGAATACACCACTAGTTTTTTTAACCTCCAGGTGTTCAAAAACTCAGGTCATACATTTTTAAAATTATATATTTATTATCCGTTATCGATATCGGTATCGGCGTTGAGGAGCAGGAAGTTATCGATATCGGTTTCAAAAAATGAATATCGTGCACCCCTAGTTTTCAGGCCTCCCACAAGTTGTCCATGGGTAAATATAATTTGCTAACGGTAGCACCACTATGTTCATAGGCATGTGATAATGTATTTCTTGTTATTATTTGTGCTTCTCCTATTCTGTCTGCTTCCTTCTTTTTTGTCCCCCCATTACCACTTCCTGTTCGCTGCTTTCTCCTAATAGATAAAACTTAATGAACAACCACAATGGGAGTATATCAAACTCTCATGTGATACATTAAAACTGTTCAGACCAGAAGGAAAATCACATTCATGTTCTCTGTGTCTAAGCAGTTGAACAGTGGCCTATACTACGAAGCCGGTTTTCTGGCTTAGCAGGGTAACTTCGAGAGTAACTTTATCACGTGCGACATAAGTTCGCGGCTATGCGAGACTACGAAAGGCGGATATGTTGGAACCGAGAAGTGTTGCCATGGCAACACACGCCACACGCCAAACCTGGTCGTGTCAGAGTTAGATCTTGCTTAACATCAGGATTCCAATTAACCACGCTCTATTTAAACAGCACTCCTCCGCGGACGTGTCCTCCTGACAATGACAGCGTACTTGGACGACCCATACGACATTGGGGCGCGGATTGTGAGGGGCTCTCTCCGGAGGGCACGGGTATTTCGGGACCGCCAGAATCCGCTGGCGTACCCGGAAGATGTTCTCCATGAAAAATATAGATTTTCAGCTGAGGGAATTCTTTACCTGTGCCAACTGATCTAGGCAGACGTCACTAATGTAACCCGCCGAGTCAGGCCCTCACAACCGCGCAGCTTGTGTGTGCCTGTCCGTGCGCTCTTTCGCCAGGGACAATATATGTATTCCATCGGTGATGCTGAATATCTGCGTAAGAACACAGCCGTGCGATTCGGAGTGGGGTATGGAAACGCTTCAAATTGATGCATTTATAATAATCATAGAAATATGTAGACTATTTAAACATTGAGAAAACTTGCGTTTTTTTCTGCCAACTGGAGGAGATTAAATTAAATGTCAAGTCCACTGATAGGACAGACGCACAAATATAAAAGATATAAATGTTTATTGAATATGCATCTTACAGTCTTGTTTAACTGTGAAAATCGCTACAAAAGACGGGCTTTTATTTACGCAACAACGCATGGCATCCCCGCATTTCCTTCTTCTCCTGAGTCCTCACAAATATAACATAATTTTTTTTTTTGGGGGGGGGGGGGGGGGGGGGGGTCGGGCTCGGGCCTGCAAATCAAGTTTATTGATCGGACTCGGATTTTTTAGGCCCAAACTAAAAAAAGAACATACGTATTCGTACAGTCAAGGGGGACTAAACATACAATCATCCTGTTTCGTGTGGTGATGCGTGACAATTATTTCTTACTGTTAATGTACCAAATTTTATTTTATTGTCCTGACAGCAGGCTTCATTTCTTTTCATGGACATAAGTAAACTGGCATATTGACGCATTCACAAATCACACGATCTGTAAATTCGCTGTCAACAGACCCGTTGCGCTCTATTCGCCGAAGCGGTGTTGGATTTCGCGGTGAGGGTGGATTTTAATTCCTCATAATTCCGCATGATCATCGCGCATTCCTCCTCCGTGAAGTAAGGTGCCCGTGCCATCGTCACAAGTAGTGTTTGACTCTGGTCACCGCCCCCTTTTATGTGAACGCGCAGTAACTCTGACTGGGTTGACACAGGTTCGACTAATCAACCTCATAATCAGCGTCGTAGTACCGATTGACCACAAACTAGACAACCAGGTTTTGTCAACTCCGGTTACCCGATGGTAAACTGGATTACTTCTGGGGAGGTTGAACTCGGTTCGTAGTATAGGCCACAGGACAGGTAAAAAATAAATAATAAAAAACAGCAGTGGTTCATCCTTCTCTCTCTCTCTCTCTCTCTCTCTCTCTCTCTCTCTCTCTCTCTTCTCTCTTCTCTCTCTCTCTCTCTCTCTCCTCTCTCTCTCTCTCTTCTCTCTCTCTCTCTCTCTCTCTGTCTATCTTTACCTGTCTTTTTATAGCTATGTACACTTTGTAAACAATATTGAGTTTTAGTTAAGCCTTCCAGTGCTTTTAATGAACTACTAGCATAAAAATTAGGACAGTTTAAAGTTAGCATACTCTGTAGCGGTATACAACTGTTAATCAACCTAATTGTAAGTTGTCTTTGTAGGAATATTAATGATGTCAATGCTTTTGGCATTGGTGTGACACAGTAAAAAAAGAGTAACAAAAAATTAACAGTATACAGTATATTTATGTATATATCAGTGGCAGATGCTGGTCTTTCAAATAGGGAAAGCGCTGAGTGTGTCCACCTATGAGTGCTTTGTGATGGGGCTCAGCGGCACCCGTTGCTCGGTAGGGAAAGAAACTAGAGTGACAGAGGTCAGTTTCCAAACACAAGCAGCTACAAAAGAACAAAATGGCAGAAATAGAAGCCCAATTTTTCCCTAGTCATTTATAATAAAGAAAGTGTTGCTAGGGTAATTAAGAAAGTTTATGGTTCAACTCAGAATAACGGAATAAACATTTTAAAATGGCTCTCAAAGATGTCTACACTACAAGATCGCTCATTTCGGTGTCAATCAAAAAGGGATTCAGCCTCAGACAGATCATCCAATCGTCATGCAGAGAACTGAGCATCTTAAGGTGTCTATGGAGCCCAGCCCACCATAGACTTCCAGAGACAAGTCCAGCATTAATCCAATAATCCATTCACTGCAGTGGGACAATGCACTCTCAACACTATAGACGCTCACCGTCCACACTGTTCAAAGCACTGTGAAGCTGCACAAATGAATGAAAAGCAAGCCGCATCGCATCCAGTGAAGCTTATTCTGAACAAAAGTTGAGCAAGTTGTAGCGCATATTTCGTCAATGACATGTACTGCACATATAGTGGGGCAAATAAGTATTTAGTCAACCACTAATTGTGCAAGTTCTCCCACTTGAAAATATTAGAGAGGCCTGTAATTGTCAACATGGGTAAACCTCAACCATGAGAGACTGAATGTGGAAAACCCCCCAGAAAATCACATTGTTTGATTTTTAAAGAATTTATTTGCAAATAATGGTGGAAAATAAGTATTTGGTCAATACCAAAAGTTCATCTCAATACTTTGGTGTGTACCCTTTGTTGCCAATAACGGAGGCCAAACGTTTTCTGTAACTCTTCACAAGCTTTTCACACACTGTTGCTGGTATTTTGGCCCATTCCTCCATGCAGATCTCCTCAAGAGCAGTGATGTTTTGGGGCTGACGTTCGGCAACACGGACTTTCAACTCCCTCCTCATCCCTAAGGCGTCAAAATGATAACACGAACGGTGAGCCAAAATCACAGAACCACACGGGGGGACCTAGTGAATGACCTACAGAGAGCTTGGACCACAGTAACAACGGCTACTTTCAGTAACACAATGCGCCGCCAGGGACTCAAATCCTGCACTGCCAGACGTGTCCCCCTGCTGAAGAAAGTACACGTCCAGGCCCATCTGCGCTACACTAGAGAGCATTTGGATGATCCAGAAGAGGACTGGGAGAATGTGTTATGGTCAGATGAAACCAAAATAGAACTTTTTGGCAGAAACACAGGTTCTCGTGTTTGGAGGAGAAAGAATACTAAATTGCATCCAAAAAACACCATACCAACTGTGAAGCACGGGGGTGGAAACGTCATGCTTTGGGGCTGTTTTTCTGCAAAGGGACCAGGACCAGACACGGTGCTCCGCATACGCATAACACACACTGCACGTAGGGCACCAACTCTGCCTGAAGGGGCACAAAAAAAAAAACAATTTTGTAAAAAAAATCCTAAAAAATAGTAATTGTAATAATAACAACAACAATATACAGTATTTAAAATAAAATTTGTAAAGCCTGATAAATGCAAGTAATACAAATATAAGTAACATAGGTTCATTATTTACACAAAAAAAGAATCTCCTGTGCGGCCCTCTCGTCAGTCTACCTTTGGTGCCTCCCCCCCACCCCCCCCAATTCCCTGGTGGTTTGCTCCATTATGCTTCAGTCGCAAATTAGGCAGAAGTTTATTCTTGAAAGGAAATGTCATCGAAAAGACAACAAGAGTCGAGGGCAGAAAAAAAGGAAGAGGAGAAAGCAGCAAGATGATGCCCGCGCATCACTTGCAGGTAAGAATGTTTTTTTTTTTTTTTTTTTTTAAACAATTGTTTATTTATTATCAGCTACGTTTACATGACTACAATAATCTGATAACTGGGAATAACCAGGTAATGACAATAATGAGATTTGACGCATTTACGTGCACTTCAGTGATGTGATAATCAGGAAAAACCTGGTTTAGATGTTAAGTCAATAGTTCGATTTCTTTCCAAGTACATGATGTAAAACTCTTGGTCTCAGCATGGGCCTTCCTCCATGTCTACCAAAAACCCATGCTTGCTTGAAGTTGTCCCACTGAACCTCTTCAAATGCGAGTGTGGCGATTGCGTTACACAAGCTCGCTAACTGCAGAGTAGGCCCATAGGCTGAAAGCGAATCAGTTTGGCGTCCCTAAGGCTTCTCTAGCGACATCTGTTTTTCCATTTGTACACATGCTCAGAGATGTAAAATTGCGGTGTTTATCAGATAAAGGATAGCGGATCATGCTCTTTTGCGTAACTCCAGAAATCGGGTTATGATCGGTTTATTAGTGTGCACAACCAAAAAAAAAAAAAAAATCACTCCGAGACGCTGTGGTGGAAATGATGTGACTTGCAAATTCATTGCACAATGAAAATTAAATGGAATGTTACGAGACATACCGGTAGTGGTTTTATGCAACGACTATGATGATACCGCAAATTTTCCATTAGTAAGAAGCCGTATTCATTTTCGAGAGGTTCAGAGGCCAAGAGCGACATCTACTGGTGAAACTAATTAGAAAAAACAATCTTAAAGCTATGTAGATTTCCCCTTTCATATTCATTGTTTCCACATTATGTCAGATATTGTTCATTTCTATCGTTGAGGGGGTGGATGGGGGGGCTGGGGGGGCACAAAGCATTTATGCCTAGGGCACCAAAATAGCTAGCGCCGGCCCTGACCAGGACGACTGATCTGTGTAAAGGAAAGAATGAATGGGGCCATGTTCGAGAGATTTTGAGTGAAAATCTCCTTTCATCAGCAAGGGCATTGAAGATAAGACGTGGCTGGGTCTTTCAGCATGACAATGATCCTAAACACACAGCCAGGGCAACAAAGGAGTGGCTTCGTAAGAAGCATTTCAAGGTCCTGGAGTGGCCTAGCCAGTCTCCAGATCTCAACCCCATAGACGATCTGTGGAGGAAGTTGAAAGTCTGTGTTGCCCAACGACAGCCCCAAAACATCACTGCTCTAGAGGAGATTTGCATGGAGGAATGGGCCAGCATACCAGCAAAATACCAGCAACAATGTGTGAAAAGCTTGTGAAGAGTTACAGAAAACGTTTGGCCTTTGTTATTGCCAAAACGGGTACATAACAAAGAATTGAGATGAACTTTTGGTATTGACCAAATACTTATTTTCCACCATGATTTGCAAATAAATTCTTTAAAAATCAAACAATGTGATTTTCAGGTTTTTTTCCACATTCTGTCTCTTGTGGTTGAGGTCTACCCATGTTGACAATTACAGGCCTCTCTAATCTTCTCAAGTAGGAGAATTTGCACAATTGGTGTTTGACTAAATACTTATTTGCCCCACTGTACAACAGTAGCTATACAGTATAATCACTTATTCTTTGACATTTTAGGGCAGGGTTCCAGATTAACATTTTTTACCAAGAGCACAATTTTAGGGGAGCAAGCAGAAGATTCGGGGCTGCACACTGTAAATCAACATGCAAAGTTTTCCTCTACTTTTCACTGTTTCACCGATATTTTCATAACAAATGCATAAAACTACAAACTTATCGATCTATATCTTATTCTCTATCAGTTTTGACAGCAACCAGTATACTGCTTAGAAATTAGTTTAACATTGGAATTTTGTTCTATTTCTGTCGCTGTCATCTGACACTACAAACAATAGGCAACGGATTGAACGGATTTATTGATCGACAAATCACATGCAAGGACACTGGTCATCCCAGAAGATGACATCCACATGCCACACTTTGTCAAATTAGAGGAGTGTATCATTTTAGCAGTGTGCGAACCAGCACATACTTCATGATACCTCTCTGCATGATTTCCAGGACATAAATAAAAAAGCAGCTGTATGGGAAATTGTTGGCCCTCAGAAAAGGCCAGAAATTTTCAAATGCCCTCCAAATTCATAGATAATCAGTGTCGAACAATAACGCACAAGCAGAGGGCAGGTCGTGTCGCTTGCAGCATGCTGCTGCTGTCGCATCCAACCCCGTGTGTTGGCTTTCAGTGATGACTTTCGCATTTTGGCATTGCTTAACCCTTCCCGTCTGTCGAGCTGCTGAGTTGGACTTATTCCCCCCGTCGGCCTCCTTAAAACAATGACCGCGGGTTTGTTGGAAAGAAAGTAGTCACTTCTTGTCCTTTTTCCCACTACCCCAATTATAACCATTCCTCACATCGCCCACCTCCACCTTCTTTTTCTTCTGTTCTATTTTCCTATTGCCAACCAGCTTGTTACATTACCGCCCACAAGTGGATTTAACCATGGAGGAGTTTGTTGGCAAAAAACAAAACAAAACGCAATGTTATTGGTTACGCATATGCTAGTAGATAAAAAATAAATTCTCATACTGGCTCTGATTGTAGTCGCGAAATGCGATCTGGAGTCCTGTTTTAGGGGAAGCTGAGCTTCCCTTGCAGTCTTAGAGCACTCGCCTCTCTCACGCTCTCCCTCTAAAAACAATCCAATAAAACCAAGAGTGACGGAAGAAAAATATTTTATTCATAGTACTAAAAAACCTTAAAACGTGCAATTAAAGGAAAAATTCTGGATTTATTTATTTATTTACTATTTTTTTTTTATAATTACAAACTTTAAATGCCAGCCTCCTGTATGAATTAATTCTTGAAATCTACTGGTAAGATTCCTCACTTGACTGCTGAAATTTCTCTGCTGGGATACTTTGAATTTCATTCTGAATTCACTATGGTTACTAAATTTGCTTGCTCAAGGCCACTGTCTCGCAGTAATGCCACTTGCTCATACCGCCTTAAAAAAAAAAATCCAGTTTTTTGAACAGTGGTGCACAGCAAATTTCAAGAATAAATTCCTACAGAAGGACACAATTTAAAGTGCCTATGACAGGATACAAAAAGTCTTAAATAGCATTTTTATGTGAATTAGATTCGACTATATACAACAATTTGGATAGCGCAGATGACGAGAAATATGTCTTTTAATCTGCCGTTTAGCCCCTGCCTGTCATCATAGCGCTCTTGCGTCCTCAACAGGAGGATGACGTCGGCAGGGTCATGGTTTCATCTGATTTAAAATTCAGCCCATTTAGGGGGAATTATTCAGAACGAGAAAAATGCGACGAAGAGAGACACAAAATGTCGTTGTTTCAATCTCTCAACTCCAATATTTTTACAGGAAATTCTTTTTATCTAAGTATTTTTCCTATATTGCTAAATAAATGGTATGGTAATGACAAATAAAAGTCTTGTGCTAAATGGAATATGAAATATTATAAATGCATTTATTCCGTACAACATGGCAAAATTACTTCATTATGGTCAAAACTGTCGGCCCCTTGAACCTCCTGAACGGGTATTTTATTCCACTTTAATTAGTCCGGCTTTTGTCATTTCCCTGCCCCGTCTTCTGAGAGCCTAAACAAACCCGAGGCGTGACAGCTAACGGACATGCTAACCCAAACCGAGTGATGTTTCAAAGTCTTATTCTCGCCTTTCATAGCGAAAAATCACACACCGTGGATCATATCTCACGGCAGCGGGGTTGTCGATTGCCTTCGCCGATCGGCAACCCGCCCGGCGGCATGCGAGTTATAGCTTGTCGTTGCCCAGCTGCGGGCATGAGAGCTAGTTTGCCAGGGAAGCAGCTGGAGAATGACCGCCGGACAAACCGGCCGATGTCGGAGGAGCGCAAAGCTGCCACATGGTCAACACGAATATGGCGTAAATGAATGCTTAACAACACTGCGAGGAAGTAAACAGTGAGAGAGCGGCGTGCAGTTGTTGTGCAGCTAACATGGCAGGATGCGTCTGAGGAGAACTTTTTTACTTGTCCAACCTTGATCAAACGTAAGTAAATAGTCCTTTATTTAAAGGAATTTTGTAGCATTTACTTTGTAATCGCTGTATTCGCGGCCATTTTTAACACAAAGTTGCAATTTCTGATAGGGTGGAAAATTTGACAGAACACCAGGCACACACACCAGGACAATGAGCCGTGTATAGTGCTCTCCCGACGGGCAAGCAAAGGGCCGAGGGGGGTGTGTGACAAGCTGCCGGTTGTCGGCCAAGTGGCCTTCTCGGTGGACAAGGAGCATTGTCAGCCACAATATGCAAGCCACATCCGTATTAAAACATGTGCCATTATCCCAGTATTTGACATAATACAAAATACGATGCTTACTCACTTTCTCAAGTCCAATGGTCCCACAGTTGTCGGACTTGTTTTTGCCGTTCTCTGAGGGCGAACAGGAACTTTTTGAAACTCCAAAAGGCTCACACGCCTCTCCCTGGTGCAGCAACAAATCCCTGCAGCACGTTTGGCTGGCGTGATGCAAAAAATAAACAATTTAATCCGCAAAATCAGCTCAATTCGCAGTCCATCTGCATGCTATAAAGCAATGCTGTATTGAGAGATGCTGACCCGGATGACTTCACATTCGCATTTGTCCTCATCCTGAGACTGGAGCCGGAAGTCACTTATTTTCATGGCGCGGGATTCAAAAATGAATAAAAAAACGATCGCTTCCACACACATTCAAGTGGTCCATATCATTCAGGAGCATATATGAGCATATGTGAAATATGAAATAAACATACATTTTGGTGTCATAGGCCCTTTAAAGTCATTTTGAAAGAAATGAAAATTCCTGAATTATTTCTTAAATGGCACGCTCTAAGGTTTCAATTACTGTGAATAAATATTTTTTAGGGCTGTCAAAATTATCGCGTTAAGGGGCGGTGATTAATTTTTATAATTAATCACGTTAAAATATTTGACGCAATTAATGCACATGCCCCGCTCAAACAGTTTAAAATGACAGCAGAGTGTTATGTCCGCTTGTTACTTGTGTTTTGGATTTGGCGCCCTCTGCTGGCGATTGGGTCCAACTGATTTTATGGCTTTCAGCACCATGAGTGAGCATGGTGTAATTGACATTAACAATGACGAGCTATTAGTTTATTTTTTGATTGAAAATTTTACAAATTTTAATGAAACGAAAACATTAAGAGGGGTTTTAATATAAAATTTCTATAACTTGTACTAACATTTATCTTTTAAGAACTACAAGTCTTTCTATCTATGGATCGCTTTAACGGAATGTTAATAATGTTAATGCCATCTTGTTGATTTATTGTTATAATAAACGAATACAGTACCTATGTACCGTATGTTGAATGTATATATCCGTCTTGTGTCTTATCTTTCCATTCCAACAATAATTTACAGAAAAATATGGCATATGTTATAGATGGTTTGAATTGTGATTAATTAATTTTTAAGCTGTAATTAACTCGATTAAAAAAATTTTAATCGTTTGACAGCCCTAATATTTTTCTTTCTTCACTTTTGGTTTTTTATTGGAGTGCTAAAAACGTCCCGGTTTTTAGGTCAACCAGTATTTATAAAATCCTCACAAGGGTGCTGGCGCCTTTCACAGCTCACTATGGACAGCAGGCGGGGTATACCCTGAATTGGTTGCCAACCAATCGCTTGGCGCAACGAGACAAACAACTATACTGCCCATGGTTAGCCGGATGGCTTTCAGCGACCCCAAGACACTTTTGATGATAAACAGTAATGAAAATGGATGATTTTTTTTTTTTAAATTCTATAAAGAATGGTTGCATAAAGTGTTTGTCCTTGAGTGGATTGAGAGATAGTTGACATCAAGAGCCTGCTAATACACAGGAGACTACATTGCAGTGTCCTTCGACACAGTGCCCATCACATATGCGACAGTGCACTGGTTCAAGTGTTCATTGACCCCAAGCTTTCTGCAAGAAAGAACAACAACACTTGACTGAAACATTTCTGCCAACTGCTAGAACACAGGACTGAAAATTCTCAGGTCTGCCTGAATTAACAGTCTAATGGGGCAAAAATGAAAATTAAGAAGGATAGAAAGGTGTTATCCTATGGGCTTTAAATAACCTGTAAATGCACACAGCAGCATCTTGGATTTTTGTTTAATGTATATGTTGAGAGAAAGCCCACACATAAAAAAAAACAAAAATCAATTTCTGCTCCTATTGTGTATGCTATACTCAAAATGTCCGATACAGCAGGAAGTCAAGTGTAATACTCATACTAACCTGTGAGAAGCAACAATCTGCCATAGTACATCCATACTGCAATAAAATTAAAAGAGAAATAGAGACAGAAGACACTATACCCATAGCAAAGCAAAATTGAAGATGAGATCTTGTTCATGTCTCATTTAAATCTCTGAGAAGTGAATCAGCAATAATCGAGACCAGGGTGGTTTTCTTAGTTTTCTCAAATTTGTCTCATGAGAAATAAGTCTCTTAGTAAGCATTACCTGAGAAGGTTTTGAGTTCTACTGGCACGATTTTTCAATAAAGTCTCACAGCTGTCTCCTTTCAACACAACTATGAGTACTTGTGTCGATTTCAAATGCGTCTCAGTTTTATCTCCTTACTTGGAGTCACGATCTCAGTAATGTCTCAGTAAAAGACATGGATGAGCAAAGTATTTTATTTCTTAAACTTGCCTCAAAGCTGCCTCTTTTACTGATCTCGCCAAGCAACCCTATATTGTGTCAGTCACAAATATTTCTCAATTTGATAACCTTTCAGTCTGCCGTTGCTCATTTTGGGTTTTCAAGATTCTTTCATCGTAACAAGGAGTAGGGTCTGCTGTGACATGTCAAATCACATATCACATATCATATCACATTCATATCATGCCGAAATCCAAGAAAATATTATACTTGGTCAAATAATTAAATAACATCTGGTTCATTTGGTTCATCTTGTTCATTGTAAAAATTAGAGAAAACTATCGGCTGCTACAAATGCATTATAGGTTTTTGGTTTCGAAGACCGAAAGTTTGCCACAAAATAGTGTGAAGAACCTTAGTCCTCTTGTTTAATGACGTAATCAAAACAGGCAACACGCTGGCTGATGAAGCCTCGCTAAAACTAGGGGCTCACAGGCAACATGTCTGCCATTTGGAAGTTTTTCTTTTTTAAATATCAAAGAAATATACAGTATAAATCATAGCACGTCGAGCACAGTGCATCTTAGCCCGTGCATGGCTCAGTGGTAGAGAAGTCGTTCCTCAACCCAGAGGTTGTGAGTTCAACTCTGTGTCCTGATTAATTCATCTAAGTACCTTTGAGCAAGACACTGAACCCCACATTGCTGCAGCAGGTAGATGAGGATATAGTGTCAAAGCGCTTTGAGGGCATGAAAGGTGCTTTACAAGTGTAACTCCATTTTCAATTAAGAGAATTTCTCCTTTCAGATATTGTTCAAATCTAGCTTTCCCAAATCAATCTCCTTTGTCTCAATGATGTCTTTGCTCATCAGTTTCTCCTAAAGGTACCCTTAGGAGCACAAACTCAGAAACAAATAAGCAAAGAATGCGATAATTTTGAGATGTTTAAATTTGTCCCACGAGACGAGATTAAGCAACAGATGAGTAAGATTAAGCAACAGATGAGTAGCAAATTTTTGCTATGGGTAGTGACTTCACCAATAGGAGGATGCTCTTCCTGCGTACTCAGATTGGATCCTCCTCGTCTGCCGTTTTGATCTGATTTTGGAGAATGAAACGCCAGCAGACTCCCCTAACAGCTGTATCGCAGAATGCTTTTCGTGCTGCTGCCATGGCCGAAAAAAAAATCTTTAATAGGGGCATCTACTGGCGATGTGACTTATACAATAAATTAAAGTATTCAAATTTCACATAAGTTATTACTGTAGAGTTTTTAATCCGACTCTATATATTAAACCAAAAACTTCCAAATTTTGTTAAAACGTGACTGTTGGTGCTTAGTAACAGTTAGGTTAATGCTATAAATATGTGGTTCACCTGTTGCTTCTTAAGTTTATATGTTTTTATTGTAGTTTAGTTGGATGTAAAATAAAAGTCAATTACATTTTACATGATGTAATCAGGAAATACACTGAAAGCTTGACCATCCCATTTGGTTACTGGGGAGGATGTTGCTTCCGGGAGCTGGATCTTCCATCAATCGCATCCAGCAGGGTCCTCTGGTCTAGAACGGTGCAGACCCTGATTGGTTACACTCTTCATGCATAGCTCATGCAATCAATCAATCAATCAATCAATCAATCAATCAATCAATCAATCAATCAATCAATCAATCAATCAATCAATCAATCAATCAATCAATCAATCAATCAATCAATCAATCAATCAATCAGATCTCTAGAAGCATTAGGTAGTCTTGGCTTTGCTGACTTTGCTTTAAGGAGAAATCTAAATTAAAAAATCAGATTATCTTTACAAATGCTCTGGGATTTGTGGAGGATTTGACAACTTTTAGCACCCTCTTAATTCACAGCATATAAAGCTGTTTTGCAATGTGACCAAAAGAAATGACACTCGAAAGAAGAAATGTCAGGACTCAGGAGAAAGCTGAAACAGAAATATTCAGCAGTATTTATGCGGCGTTGTAAACATATCGGGGGCAGATGGAACAAAAAGCAAAAACTTTACAAACTAATCCCTGTGTATTACTGCTTGAATATAAGCCTTTTATTGCTTTTCAAAATTTAGCATTTAAAATGCTTTGGTGCGTTGCAAATGGAATTTGTAACTTCATTCTGTCATGTTCCCTGCCTCTCTGGTTCACTCACCTGCCTTTTCCCGCCTCTCGGCTTGGCACAGCTGCTACTGATCATCGTTAGGGGAGTATTTAAGTGGCAGGCTCACGTCACTTCCCTGTCTGATCGTTCCAGCACAAAGCTTCACGTCCGAGACCTCCTTCATATGATATCCTGCCTGCGCTTCTCGACGGCCACGCAACCACGCCTGTCTTCAGTAATCCGGTCTGCCTCTTTTTGCTGTTCTAACACTCAGCTGCTGATTGCAATAAACGGCCTCCTGGCCAAACTGTCAAGCTTGTTGCCGAATCTGCATTTTGGTTCCATCCCACACCTGGCTAATCATGACAGAACGATCAGACCAAAACATGGAACCCGCAGATTCGAATCCACTTCACGTGGCCCTCAGAGCCCAGGGACGGCGAATCCTGCAGCAAGAGGAACAGATTTCCTCCCTCCATGAATTTCTGAAAAATACAACTGATCGACAGACGTCAATGATACAGACTCTGAACTCTCAGCTAGCAAACCTCGCTCTTCAGCTTCAACCAACAGCCCAATCCGTCAGGTCGGCCTCTGCTCCTGTGGACCAACCCAACACACAGGTGAACTTACAACTGTCCAACCCAGAACGCTTTTCGGGTGACACGGGAGACGTTCGCACCGTCCTAACACAATGTGAGCTCCACTTTGAGTTGCAAGCCTCTGCTTTTGTGACTGAGCGCTCCAAGGTGGCGTATGCCATTTCCCACCTCTCAGGAAGAGCCGCAGCTTGGGCCACTGCTGAATGGAGCCGCAACTCACCTGTCTGTTCATCATATCAGACTTTCACCAGCTCCTTGAAACAAGTTTTTCAAAGCAAACCGACGGTAAGAGAGGCGTCGTTAGTACTAATGAACCTGCGACAGGGGAAACGCCGGGTGGCTGACTTTGCCATTGATTTTCGAACGCTAGCAGCCGACAGTGATTGGAACCAATCTGCACTGACTGATGCATTTTTTCAAGCCCTTTCTGACCCCATCAAGCTTGCCATGGTAGCCATCGACATCCCGAGCGACTTGGACTCCCTTATTGCACTGGCCATGCAGATCGACCGACGCCTTGCCGAGCGAGACCAGGAAGGAAAACGCCGGCTGCGCCAACATCATCATCATTATCAAGACAACCCCCACTCCTTCCTACCGTCACCTCAACGGCTCTCTCCTCACTCCCTTTCTACGCGAGAACAAACACCTGAGGAGCCGATGCAGCTGGGCCGTACCCGTCTCACCCCAGAGGAACGTCAACGCAGAGCAAGAGATGGTCTATGTTTTTATTGCGGACAACGTGGCCATGTAGTCGATAAATGTAAAGTCAAGGCCGCATCAAACCCAGCTAACACCTCTGTCCAGGTGAGCCAGACTATCATTAATAATTCGGGAAACGTTACTCCTTCAGTTACCTTGTCCTCACCCCATAGTAATGTCACGGTTTCGGCTTTTATTGATTCTGGTTCAGAAGCTAACATGATCAACTTCAATCTTGCCAGGCGTCTGTCACCCTGCCTGATTCGTCTGAATAGCCCCCTGTCGGTCAAGGCTGTCGATGGCACCCCCCTTGGATCAGTCACCCATCAAACTCAATCGGTTTGTGTGACATTTACGGACAACCATTCTGAGAATCTTTGCCTTCACGTCTTTGAGCACATGCCCCATGACTTAATCCTTGGTTTACCATGGTTAAAGCAACACAACCCACAGTTAGACTGGAACTCTGGCAATATAATAAAGTGGGGAAAGGATTGTTCGGACTTATGTTTTCCTCGACCTCCTCAAACCATGGTCCCTCCTTCTGATCTCGCCAATGTTCCAAGTTGTTATCATGATCTCGCCGAGGTCTTCAGTAAAAGCAAAGCCACTTCACTTCCCCCATTCAGAGACATAAATTGTGCGATCGAGCTTTTGCCTGGTACCACCCCACCACGAGGAAAGCTCTACTCCTTGTCTGCACCCGAACGTAAGGCCATGGACTCGTACATCAAGGAATGCCTGGCCGCGGGCCTGATACGTCCTTCTTCTTCCCCGGCCGGGGCCGGTTTCTTTTTTGTAGAGAAGAAAGACAAGACATTAAGGCCATGCATTGACTATAGAGGCCTAAATCTAATCACGGTCAAGAATCGTTATCCACTTCCACTAATATCGTCTGCCTTTGAGTTACTGGAGGGTGCTAAAGTCTTCACTAAACTAGACCTGCGAAATGCGTATCATTTGGTGCGCATACGGCAAGGAGACGAGTGGAAGACGGCCTTCAACACCCCTTCAGGACATTATGAATATCTTGTCATGCCATTTGGACTCACCAACGCACCCGCCATATTCCAGAATCTTGTAAACGATGTTCTTGGTGACCTGCTTAATAGGAATGTATTCGTGTATCTTGACGATATTTTGATTTTCTCCCACGACCAGGAATCACACCAGCAGCATGTACGGGCAGTACTTCAGAGACTCCTGCGGAACCAGCTGTATGTCAAGGCCGAAAAATGTGATTTCCATAAACCCTCCGTTCAGTTTCTCGGTTACATTCTCGCCGAGGGTAAGGTCAAGATGGATCCTGACAAGATTTCAGCAGTCCTAAACTGGCCCATACCAAAGAACCTAAAAGAGCTACAGCGATTCCTGGGTTTTGCTAATTTTTACAGAAAATTCATAAAGAATTATAGCACCATTGCCTCACCTCTGCATTCTCTCACTTCCACCCATAGACGCTTCCTGTGGACAGAGCCATGCCAGAAGGCATTTGATCTACTCAAGAACCGCTTCACCTCTGCCCCCATTCTCTCCTTGCCGGACCCTGCTCACCAATTCATTTTGGAAGTGGATGCCTCAGATGTGGGAGTCGGAGCAGTGCTGTCCCAGAGAAATCCTACGGACGGTAAACTTCACCCCTGCTACTTCATGTCCAAAAAATTGTCAGACACAGAGAAAAATTATGATGTTGGGGACAGAGAACTATTGGCAATCAAACTAGCCATGGAAGAATGGCGGCACTGGCTTGAAGGAGCTTCACAGCCCTTTTTGATCTGGACCGACCACAAGAACCTGTCATACCTCAAAACTGCTAAACGCTTGAATTCACGCCAGGCCCGTTGGTCTCTGTTCTTTAATCGGTTCCAATTCCATATCTCATATCGACCAGGGTCCAAGAACACAAAACCAGACGCATTGTCTAGGATATTCGAATCAAGTAAAAACACCTCTGAACCGATGCCAATTGTGCCTCAATCTTGTTTCTTATCTGTGCTGTCATGGGATATTGAGGCCAAAGTAAAATCAGCTCTCGAGTCCACAGAAGTCCCATCAGAATGCCCGAAAGAAAAGCTATATGTGGTGTCTGAGCTTCGCGGCCAGGTTATCCACTGGGCCCACACTCTCAAGACCTCTTGTCATCCGGGTATCACCAAAACAATTTTTGTCATTTCCCAGAGGTTCTGGTGGAAAGCCATGCGCAATGATGTTACCGAATACGTCAACGCCTGTTCAGTATGTGCCTCTTGTAAGCCATCTTCGTGCAGACCAGCTGGTGGGCTCCATCCCCTACCTATACCATCCAAACCCTGGTCACACATATGTATGGACTTTGTCACTGGTTTACCCCCATCCTCTGGTAACACTGTTGTCCTTACAGTAGTAGACAGATTTTCCAAGATGGTGCATTTCATCCCATTGCCTAAATTACCTTCTGCCAAGGCGTTGGCTCAAGTACTCATGTCCAACATATTTCGCGTGCATGGCTTCCCCACTGATGTGGTTTCTGATAGGGGTCCGCAGTTTGTTTCTGCTTTCTGGAAAGCCTTCTGCAAGATGATAGGGGCTACAGTTAGTCTTTCGTCTGGGTTCCATCCACAGTCCAACGGTCAAGCGGAGAGGCTGAACCAAATCCTGGAGACTGGTCTTCGCTGCCTGGCGTCCCAGGACCCCTCCACGTGGAGCGAGAAGCTGATGTGGCTGGAGGTGGCGCATAATACTCTTCCATCATCAGCGACGGGCTTCTCACCCTTCCATGTTGTACATGGCTTTCAGCCCTCGCTCTTTCCTGCTCTCGATAACAACTCTCCAGTCCCCTCAGCACTCGCCTTCATCCGTAGATGCCGTCGGACCTGGGAACGAACTCGACGCATTCTGCTCCGTCGTTCGGCCGTCTACAAGACTGCTGCGGATCGCAAGAGGTCTGCTGCCCCGACATACGCTATGGGTGACCGGGCCTGGCTGTCCACACGACATCTGCCTTTGAAGGTCCAGTCAAGGAAGCTTGCTCCCAGGTTTGTTGGTCCCTTTCCAGTTTCTAAAGTTATTAATCCAGTCTCCGTGCGCCTCCAGTTGCCCAAGTCCATGAGGGTCCATCCCACATTTCATGTCAGTCAACTGAAACCTGCCCGTGCAAGTCGTCTTGTCCCTCCGGCCAGACCCCCGCCCCCCGCCCGGTTTGTGGATGGCGGCCTGGTCTATTCTGTCCGACGGCTCCTGGCGGTGCGACGTCGTGGCCGGGGTTTCCAGTATCTGGTTGACTGGGAGGGGTATGGCCCTGAGGAGCGTTCCTGGATTCCCTCCCGGTTCATCGTGGATCCCGCCCTCATCCGTGCCTTCCATGCTGCCCATCCTGAGGCGCCTGGGCCGTCGGGTGCCGGCCGTTGAGGGGGGGCCCTGTCATGTTCCCTGCCTCTCTGGTTCACTCACCTGCCTTTTCCCGCCTCTCGGCTTGGCACAGCTGCTACTGATCATCGTTAGGGGAGTATTTAAGTGGCAGGCTCACGTCACTTCCCTGTCTGATCGTTCCAGCACAAAGCTTCACGTCCGAGACCTCCTTCATATGATATCCTGCCTGCGCTTCTCGACGGCCACGCAACCACGCCTGTCTTCAGTAATCCGGTCTGCCTCTTTTTGCTGTTCTAACACTCAGCTGCTGATTGCAATAAACGGCCTCCTGGCCAAACTGTCAAGCTTGTTGCCGAATCTGCATTTTGGTTCCATCCCACACCTGGCTAATCATGACACATTCGGTCCATAAATGTAGACTTTTTAATCGCTTTTGACTTGGCTCCAGAGGCTAATGAATGTGTGTCTCAGCGGGTACAGCAATGCATTCTTTCATCCGATGCTTTTCAGCTTTCATTAAATGAAAATTTACAACAATAAATTAGAACCGTTTTCTCAAAGTAAAATATTCATGCAGTATAGCAATCTCTAATTAGTGCTAGCATGATATACAGTATATAAAGGTGAAAGGATTGACCATGGTGTTCCTAAATGTCTCCAAACAGTGAAGTCGGTGTAACGAATCCTGCGTCGTTTGTACTTCAGCGCTGTCACTGCTCACCGCTCAGATGAACACGAGCGGACAAGAAGGGTGACGAGTAGTTAGCACTTCCATCAAGAATCTCCCGGGCCATCTGAGGAAAATGAAACCATCTCAGAACAGGTAACTCAATTTAAGTTGTGGCTGCTTTCTCTAAAGCCAAAAGCACAAACACTTTCCCAACTGATGAGATGAGCTAACCGAGCATGGCCAGTGTGCCCGAGTGCAACAGGAGGAACCCGATCGTTCCAAATTGCCTGGACATGGTCAAGGGAGGCTTTTTTTCACCACTTTTACAGATGAGGAAGCTGAGTCTGAGGAGCAGAAAGGTGCCGGGTTGTTTCTCCCTCTTTTCCCATCAATAAAATAGAGTGACTTTAATCATGGTGCTATTGAGTGATGAAGATTGCAAGATTGAGAGTCAGTCGTCTGGAACCATTCCCAAGTTTACCCATGCTTTAAACACATATAATTGAGAAGGAATTGAATTTTACTGTATTTGAGCTGAATATGCAAAGAGGCTGAGTGAGTCTATAAATATTAATGTATTTCCAAATTTCCCCCTCCACTTTTCCTTTTACATTTTATTTACGTTTCTTTTAGCTCATTAAAAATATGGAGAAACAAAAAATAGTTATGGAATAATTTGAACAGATTGCCACCTCACTTTTCAGATGCCTGTGTATATTCTAATGAATCCAGGTCATTTAATTCCCCGGATACTGAATCGATCGTACCTGCAGGCTTGTGGTTGTCTTAGGGGATGTCTCGCCTCTCATTCAAGCAGACTTCACCAGCCACTGTATTTTGAGGTGGAAACTCAGCTATTTATGTCCAGATTGGATGCACACCACTTAAGCACAAATGGCATCATTCCTTTGGAATGCAAACGACAGTTGTTAAGATGCCTTGGCTGTCAACAAAGGTTGATAGCTGGAATCTTCTATATTAATATTCCGTTTAATGGTAAGATTATAAACGTATTATCTTTAACATTTTTTGGACAATGATGTTCACATGGGTGATGCAATGGATTTCCATGTTGGGCTATACAAATACACCCTGACCAGTGTTTACTCTTTGACTCACAAAAAACGGAACTTTACCAGAACTCCACAACACTGAACCGATAATGTGCCGATCAGCCCAAAAGCCAAAAAATGAGTATTAGACATATGAGGGAGGCCCGTCAAAACCAGTGACTACAGTGGGGCAAATAAGTATTTAGTCAACCACTAATTGTGCAAGTTCTCCCACTTGAAAATATTAGAGAGGCCTGTAATTGTCAATATGGGTAAACCTCAATCATGAGAGACAGAATGTGGGAAAAAAAACAAACAGAAAATCACATTGTTTGATTTTTAAAGAATTTATTTGCAAATCATGATGGAAAATAAGTATTTGGTCAATACCAAAAGTTTATCTCAATACTTTATTATGTACCCTTTGTTGGCAATGACGGAGGCCTAACTCTTTACAAGCTTTTCACACACTGTTGCTGGTATTTTGGCCCATTCCCCCATGCAGATCTCCTCTAAAGCAGTAATGTTTTGGGGCTGTTGTTGGGCAACACGGACTTTCAACTCCCTCCATAGATTTTTTTATGGGGTTGAGATCTGGAGACTAGCTAGGCCACTCCAGGATTTTGAAATAGCTTCTTACGAAGCCACTCCTTTGTTGCCCTGGCTGTGTGTTTGGGATCATTGTCATGCTGAAAGACCCAGCCACGTCTCATCTTCAATGCCCTTGCTGATGGAAGGAGATTTTCACTCAAAATCTCTCGATACATGGCCCCATTCATTCCTTCCTTTACACCAGTGCTTCTCAATTATTTTCTGCTACGCCCCCCCCAAGCAAGACGTAAATGTTTCGCGCCCCCCCAAACTCTCTGCCGCCGCTGTAAATAGTATTATTTGTCTATAAAATTACTATTATAAATACGCATCTGCCTAATATTGTGTCCTTTTTTTCTAATAAAGAAAAAAAGTAACATAGATCAACTTATAATAAAGTATAACTTTATTAACATTGTTTTGTTGTAACAGAGAAGACTTGACGTGCATCAATTTGCCTGAATTAAAAAAAAAAAAAAAGTCACATTCAAACTGTAAAAATACACTCAAGGTACATTTTTGACCATTTGATACAGAAAAATAAAATGTAATAAAATCAGTAAATAATAACAAATTCAAATTGATTAGAAACATTCACTCATGAGGACAATATGCCAAAAAATTTGCCTGAAAAAACAAAAATGAATAAAGGAAAAAAAGAGTGTCCTTGGACAGAAGGACAGTTTTTATTTTTGCTGCTCACACTCAGTATTACCTCCTTTGCAATGGTGTGGAGTCATTTTGCAATGAGCATGCTAACAATGCTCACTGGTTTACTGATATAACACTGACAAAGCAGGACGATTGTTGGCAATATTCGGCACGTTTTCGCTGAAAAACAATCAAGCGGCTTATCAATGAGATTGGGGTCGAATGTCTTTAAGTGGCGTCTTAATTGATTTGGCTTCTGGCGGTCCACTATAATTATTTTTAGACACAGTAAACAGTCTTTCCTCATCACCCACAGTACTAAAAGTCAAAGCTAAAAGGCAAACAGCACGAACAAAGCGCATTCTCGGCGGCCGAGGTAGAACCGTAGGTGAGGGCGGTCGTCGTGACGATCCCAAGCCGAAAATGGCACTTATCGGGCGGCGGCGTAAGAACCGGTGTTCTGCCAAAATACGCTACATCGGCGAAACGTCCTACATTAGTCGAATTTGACACCCAAAGTACTACCGTGCGCTCTAAACTTGTTTTGTATAGATGCACACAGGAATAACGTACTAAAAAAATGCCTGCAGAAAATACTTAAATGTAGTTATATCAAATATGGACGGTTTAAATACGCTACGTGACTAATGTGGTCAACTGCTTCAAAGCTAACACAAAAAAAACACAATGGTTAAAGGTATGAGAGTGTAACACATGCAAAAAGTATCTTTGAGGCAGTGAAAAGGTTCTAAATAACTAAATAAAAACAAAAATATTGAGTACTCGCCGCTTCTAACCGATGTGCGCATGCGTGTGGATGCATGCGCAAGCGCCCTTAGCATTGTGAAGGACGTTTCGCCGCGTAGTAAGGAATGGCCGAACACCGGACAAGACAGTGGGTCGCTGCGTGAGTGAGTCCGGTCGGAAAACGGCTTTCGAAAACGGCGGCGGTGTAGGCTCACTATCCTATTCCCCTCACTATCCACTCGCTCTCGCTATATGATTGGCCGAAGAGTCGAAATGCTCTCCCGTGATTGGCCGAAGAGTCGAAATGCCCTCCCGTGAAATGCCTGTTTAAAAATGTTCCCGTTGTTACTTCTTGCGTTCGCTTAAAAGTGCTAATTTAAAAAGGAAAATCGATGGATGATACTACACACAGAGCGTATTATTAACAAATGCTAAAGTTGTATATTCATTCCGAGAATAAGGAACGTCACTGACAAGCGCAGGCCCCCGCGAGTGGATAGTGAGGGGACTAGGATAGTGCGCCTACAGGTGTAGGGGGCGCACTGCTCTTCATATTTGTTTTCTGTGTGATGAGTGCTCTTCCTTAGTTCAAAAATACTGCACGCACTCTGAAAATGAGAGCGCCACTGCCACCCACTGAGTGGATGCGCAAGTACACTTTATTCCAGTACGGCAGAAAGAAAAAAAAAAAGCATGTTCCCCGAGGTCACACGCGCCCCCCCTGGCATCGCTCTGCGCCCCCCAAGGGGGGCGCGCCCCACTATTTGAGAAGTACTGCTTTACACAGATCAGTCGTCCTGGTCCCTTTGCAGAAAAACAGCCCAAAGCATTATGTTTCCACCCCCATTCTTCACAGTGGGTAAGGTGTTCATCGGATGCAATTCAGTATTCTTTCTCCTCCCAACACGAGAACCTGTGTTTCTCTTCCAAAAAGTATCATTTTGATTTCATCTGACCATAACACATTCTCCCAGTCCTCTTCTGGATCATCCAAATGCTCTCTAGCGAACCGCAGACGGGCCTGGACGTGTACTGGCTTCAGCAGGGGGACACGTATGGCAGTGCAGGATTTAAGTCCCTGGCGGCGCATAGTGTTACTTATAGTAGCCTTTGTTACTGTGGTCCCAGCTCTCTGTGTGGCTCTGGGATTTTTGCTCACCGTTCTTGGGATCATTTTGACGCCACGGGGTGAGATCTTGCATGGAGCCCCAGATGGAGGGAGATTATCAGTGGTCTTGTATGTCTTCCATTTTCTAATAATTGCTCCAACTGTTGATTTCTTTGCACCAAGTGTTTTACCTATTGCAGATTCAGTCTTCCCAGCCTGGTACAGGGCCACAATTTTGTCTCTGTTGTCTTTACTGTTGTCTACTGTTTACTGTTGTCTCCACTATGGCCAAGACTTTTGGTCTTGGCCATAGTGGAGTTTGGAGTGTGACTGACTGAGATTGTGGACAGGTGTCTTTTATACCGATAATGAGTTAAAACAGGAGCCATTAATACAGGTAACGAGTGGAGCCTCGTTAGACCTCGTTAGAAGAAGTTAGACCTCTTTGACAACCAGAAATCTTGCTTGTTTGTAGGTGAACAAATACTTATTTTCCACTCTAATTTGGAAATGAATTCTTTAAAAATCAAACAATGTGATTTTCTGTTTTTTTTCCCAAATTCTGTCCCTCATGGTTGAGGTTTACCCATGTTGACTATTACAGGCCTCTCTAATCTTTTCAAGTAGGAGAACTTGCATAATTGGTAGTTGACTAAATACTTATAAGCCCCACTGTATATGAGTTTGTTGTTTGGGAGGACCATGGTACAGCTGGTAGCACAACTGGTCTTGGAACCAAAGAGCCAATGGGTTGATTCCCGGTTATTTGTGCCCACTGTCGAAGTGTCGTTGGAGAAAACACTGAACCAGTGTTGTTTTTGGCGGCCCTTTTAATTTTCGTCTTATTTTTTTGGACGACAAATAATTATTAGTCTTAGTCATGTTTTAGTAATTTGAAAATGTGTTCGTCTTCGTCTAGTTTTAGTCAATGAAAACTCAAATTTCATCTAGTTTTAGTCAACAATTACTCAAAATGTTTTTGTCTATAATCTTCGAAACTTTTAGTGCAATAATACATGAATAAATAAATAAATTAAATGTTTCCAACAATTTCGAATGAACAGATGAGCACATAAGGACAAGAACATCACCATCTTCGTGATGATAATACACACTCAACAGGAAAACAGTGGATTATTTTCAATTTCCTTAACTCACCTGGACGCCATGAACTGTATGTAAAATTTTTTTCCAAGAGTTTAAGACAACACTCATCACGCTAAATGCAAATGCTTACGTGAACGCTATCCCAACGCTACAAGTTGTATTTAGCGTGTGATGATCATTCATTATAGTCCTTTAAGGGCTAAAGCAACTTGGTATATCTAACTAAGATTATAAAACAAAACTTACCAAGCAGCACCTGACGTGTGTGGGTAAGCTGTGTATGAGGCGGGTGGGGGTGCAGCACGTCACATGAGTGACCAAACACAGCTAAGATGCATGCTAACTACATGAAACTACATGAAAAAAATTGTTCTTCATCGTTGACGAAAACAACATTGCATTGAACACTAGTTTGCTGCTGGTGGGTTGGCACTGCCTTGCATGTCAACACCACCATTGATGTATGAATCTGTGCGTGATTGCACTTTGTGAGCACTGTCTATGAAACTGAGTATTTAATGTGAGTTTGCTTGGTTGTGAAAAGTAGTTCTGAATCCAGAAAGGACAAGAGCAAGGAGGGTGAGAAAGACAAGAATGCCAGACGCAAGAATGTATCAGGTCCGTTTGAGAAATTCGGAGGGACTTTCAACAAATACAGCATTCCATTGCACTTCAATAGCATGAGATAAAGGCTAGTACTAAGCTTGAGAATGATAAACCGATACTACAGGATATTCGGTTTTACAGGTGAGAGATACAGCTGTATCGATAGTAAAGTTACCATTCGACAGTAATTAGCCATTAAATATTCAATGAACCGATAGTAGAGATAGAATTCGGCTATCGCCAGCACAAGAATCGGCTTCTAATGCCTAGTTCAATGCATTGCTTAATATGATAATAATTTAGCTTTTACCTCACATGCTGCGTTTGTGTCTTTCACCACACAGTGCACTTAGATTGTGACCGCCGTCGTGGTTGCCTCAACTTCCCATTCATTTCGGCAGAACCGCTAGTAGTGGCCGTCATTACCCGATCGTCACGAGCGACATAACAACGCGAGAGCTAACAAAACCACTGGAACGCTCGCTCCGTAGCGTTTTCTTCACAGCCCAAAACGAAACTAATAGTGGCAACGAAGCAACATGCTAAAACAATGGACAGTTTGCGCACCATGCCAGCGACGTGCAGCGATTGATTTTCAACGCACCATGGACAACAAAAGTCGGACTTTGTAGTGACGAAGGCAGCCAGATCTGTTCGCATGGGACAGAGCTAGTGTGAAGCGGTACAGAGATCGTGAGTTTTTAACCCTGAAAAATAACCCACTACAATGGTGGAAAGGGCGGCATATTGTTTCCACGAAATGCAGTCTACTTAAACATGAACATGTGGATCAGTTGATCTTCCTCAAGAAAAATCTGCCCTTCAAAAAAGATATAGACAGTGATGTGGAATAAAAAATGTGGAAGCACAGGCATAAGAGAATGACTCTGCTGTGTATAAGGTTAAAGTAATGATTATAGACCTGTCTAAAATGCCATGTTTTTATTCTCCCAGTTAAAGGTAAAGCATAATTTATTATTTATTTATGATAACACTAACAGGTTTAATGCTTTTTTTCTAAAGCTGCTGCATATAATTATTATTTTTTGCTTGTAAGATGTTTACGTTGAAAGTTTGCACTTAAATTCCTTACCTATCGTGGTCAAAACACCAGGAAATGCAGTAATTGAATTACTGCACTTTATTGTTGTCTGTCACTGGAGTTTTATTTTATTATCAATCCCATCCAACAAAATGACGGTCATATACTAAGCCTTATTTTTTTTCTCATAAAAAAATAAAACATAACATTGGTATGAAATTTTGTTGTTTAATTTTGCTATAAAAAAATGTGGTCTTTTTATATTTTTAAAATACTGTACGAACACAGACAACAAATGTTTACTATCGTATCGTTTTCACTCTGTATCGAACCGTATCGTTCTTAAACTGTATCGAATTGTTCGGCCTTTAAAATGTATCGTTTTTTTAATCGGATCATAACCTGTGTATCTAGGTACATATCGAATCGGCTTCATGCCAGAGATTCCCAACCCTAGCTAGTACACCCTGAGATTGGACATCACATACAGAGAAAAGAAATCTAGAGTAAGAAATCAGGTATAGTAGGACATGAACAGAGGCATATATGGTTTTGGAGAAACAGAGAAACCACAGAATTGGTGCATGGCAGGACACAACGCAGCTAACTTCTCGGGTCAAAACTCATTTGTCAACCTGGACCTCAAAGAAAAGCAGCACTGAATGAATGTGCATCGTCTCAACAGAGAAGACAGATGGTTTGAACCAACGAGGGGTCTGAGAGGCCAGCTGTGTAAAGGTGGAAAGATCATCTCAAAACAGAGGAGGTGATTTACAACACCACCTATTCCCCACATACTAGTCCTTCTAAAAAAATTAGCATATTGTAATAAATTTCATTATTTTCTGTAATGTACTGATAAACATTAGACTTTCAAATATTTTAGATTCATTACCCATGACTGAAGTAGTTCAAGCCTTTTATTATTTATATATATATTAGGGCTGTTGAACGATTACATTTTTTTAAATCGAGTTAATTACAGCTTAAAAATTAATTCATCGTAATTAATCGCAATTAATCGCAATTCAAATCATCTATAAAATATGCCATATTTTTTTGTAAATTAGTGTTGGAATGGAAAGATAAGACACAAGATGGATATATACATTCAACATACGGTACATAAGGACTGTATTTGTTTATTATAACAATAAATCAACAAGATGGCATTAATATTATTAACATTCTGTTAAAGCGATCCATGGATAGAAAGACTTGTAGTTCTTAAAAGAAAAATGTTAGTACAAGTTATAGGAATTTTATATTAAAACCCCTCTTAATGTTTTCGTTTTGATAAAATTTGTAAAATTTTCAATCAAAAAATAAACTAGTAGCCCGCCGTTGTTGTCAATAATTACTTACAAAATGCTCATGGGTGCTGAAGCCTATAAAATCAGTCGCACCCAAGCGCCAGCAGAGGGCGGCAAAACTCCATAAAACACAATTAACAAGTGAGCGTTTCACTGTAGCGTCATTTAAATCTGTCTGAGCGGGGCAGCTGCGTTAATTGCGTCAAATATTTTAACGTGATTAATTAAAAAAATTAACTCCCGTTAACGCGGTAATTTTGACAGCCCTAATATATATGATTTTGGCAAAAAAGTCAAGAAAAAAACCAAAAATCCTTATCTCAAAAAATTTGCATATTTCATCCGACCAATACGAAAAAGTGTTTTTTAATTAAAAAAAGTCAACCTTCAATTAATTATATCAGCTATGCACTCAATACTTTGTTGGGAATCCTCTTGCAGAAATGACTGCTTCAATGCGGCGTGGCATGGAGGCAGTCAGCCTGTGGCACTGCTGAGGTGTTATGGAGGCCCAGGATGCTTCGATAGCGGCTTTAAGCTCATTCACAGTGTTGGGTCTGGTGTCTCTCAACTTCCTCTTCACAATATCCCAAAGATTCTCTATGGGGTTAAAGGGCAACTGAAGAGCTTTTCAGATTTCGCTCTTAAGTGTTTTACTCAGTTGAATTGTATTAAATGCGTCATTCGCTCTCTCAAAAAGTCACATAAAAAAAAAATAATAATAATTGACCGCGTAGTTTTTGAGTTATGGCCATAGCAACACCATAGCAACGAGGGACGCGCCGTCCTGCCGACCCCTACCTCATGACGTAACTTCCAGGAAGCCTCGCCACCACTCTGAACGCGGAAATATAGCACCACGCTATCCTCGCCATATATTGCATACATTTTCTGGGTTTTACTCGCGGGATTCGTCATGCCATCTCGATGTGTAGCGATGAATTACTCACAGGAAGATTCGAGACTCTAGGAGTGGTCCCAAAAAAACTTCTCCTGCAAAGGTCAGCCACGACAGCTTTGAAAACCTACAACAATGCAACCTTGGTTTTGCAAAGACGTAAGTAGAACATTAATGGCTTTTTTTGCTAAACGAGGGGGACTCCTACTGCCTGTTTGTTGAAGTGCGACATTTTTTTTTTTTTTTGCTGTTGGCCTGTCATAAGTAGATATTTGGCTGACGTCGTCTACTCGTGTGATTTTATTACTATATCAATAGGTGTTATGTAAATTCAAATGTCCCCAGCACCAAATAGGTCCTTGGCTCGTTTTTTATACTTTAACATCAAGGTCTGCCTATTTGAAGAGGGAACAATAGCATCAAATAGATGCTGCTATGACTGGGGCATTATTATTTGATCACCAAGAAATTATTATTAAATTAAAATTAGGATTCATCCAATATTTTCATGCTCCTGTGATTTTTTTTTTTCTCCAGGAAGCCACACATAAAAAATTAAGTGGCGGAAACCCTCAACACGATGAAAAAAGCGTTGCAAGTCAGTTGCCACCCAGTTTCCCAAAATCAAGAGAGAGTGGGTCGAGTCATATGATGACCGAAGTGATGCGGTGTCCAGCGATGACGACTGAAGAGATCCTATGAGGCCTGCCAGATGCTGAATTTCTTCCGTCTGCGACATCAGATGACGATGATTTAGGAGAAATAAATGTAGCAAATTTTGATGACATGAAATCATAAACTACTCATATATACAGTACACATTTTTTAAAAGAAAACTCAAGTTACCTTCATATTTTAATGATAATGCATTATCTTTGTATAGAGAACACTTCATGCTACAGAAAAGAGTAAATGCATATACATAAATCTGGTAACATTTATTATTGTGGCCTATTAAATATTTTTTCAGAATGTAATATAATTACAATATATTATATACCAATAGAATACATTAAACAGTCAACAAAATGTGTCAATGTTGTTAACAATTTATGGTTTTAGTTTTTTAATGTAATTCATGCCCCTGTCAGTGCTTCAGCCTCCTCAAGTTTGGCTCTCACATCTGGGATCTCCTGATGACACAGGCATACTCTTGGAAGGGTAATTACTTGACGGTTTACAGCAACACCTGGAAAATAAAATGGTTTTGTCATTTATTTTGAAATATCAATAACATATCATTCATTTAGCCACATTTGGGCTAGCTTTATCATATTTAGATCGGTAGGAGCTGTCCCATTACCTAATCCAGTTTTAGCTATGTGTAGAGCATTCATTTAGCCACATTTGGGCTAGCTTTATCATATTTAGATCGGTAGGAGCTGTCCCATTACCTAATATCCAGTTTTAGCTATGTGTAGAGCATTCATTTAGCCACATTTGGGCTAGCTTTATCATATTTAGATCGGTAGGAGCTGTCCCATTACCTAATATCCAGTTTTAGCTATGTGTAGCGCATTCATTTAGCCACATTTGGGCTAGCTTTATCATATTTAGATCGGTAGGAGCTGTCCCATTACCTAATATCCAGTTTAAGCTATGTGTAGAGCATGGAAAAATATACAACCATGTAATCGCATTCTGATAAAAAAAAATCACGATGCTGGATTTACCACTCACTCTCCCATTCGTGAAATGTCGAGCTTTCAATTGGCGTCATGACGCCATCTGCTGTGTCAAGTAAATCGCCGTCATCTGACGCCTCAGGTTCAAACATGTAGGGATTAATTGTAGTTCATCTTTCCTGGGAGCCTTTGCCATTGGTAGCGTCACGAAAGAGTGATCCTGAATGGTTACCTTTGGTGGAAATATCACTGACATCGTTGTTGCTGCTATACTAGCTGTGGGTAGTCTTCTGTTGCCTACGTCACACTTCCGGGTTAGCGAAGGGACCATTAACGGAGTGCAAAAAAACTAAAAAAAAAAAACGCAAATTATCCTTACAATTACGTGTTGATAATGTCATGGTTGTTTTGATGAACTTGTCCCAAGTTTATATTCATAAAATTACACCAAAATCCGGAAAGGTCTTCAGTTGCCCTTTAAGGTCAGGAGAGTTGGCAGGCCAATTGAGCACAGTAATGCCATGGTCAGTAAACCATTTACCAGTGGTTTTGGCACTGTGAGTAGGTGCCAGGTCGTGCTGAAAAATGAAATCTTCATCTCCATAAAGCTTTTCAGCAGATGGAAGCATGAAGTGCTCCAAAATCTCCTGATACTTTCCTGCATTGACCCTGCCCTTGATAAAACACAGTAGACCAACACCAGCAGCTGACATGGCACCCCAGACCATCACTGACTGTGGGTACTTGACACTGGACTTCAGGCATTTTGACATTTCCTTCTCCCCAGTCTTCCTCCAAACTCTGGGACCTTGATTTCCGAATGGCATGCAAAATTTGCTTTCATCTGAAAAAAGTACTTTGGACCACTGAGCAACAGTACAGTGCTGCTTCTCTTTAGCTCAGGTCAGGTGCTTCTGCCGCTGTTTCAGGTTCAAAAGTGTCTTGACCTGGGAAATGTGGCCCCTGTAGCCCATTTTCAGGTTTCTGCAGGTCCCCCAAGGCTTGGAATTCTCCACAATCTTTCTCAGGGTGCAGTCGCCTCTTCTGGTTGTGCAGCGTTTCCTGCCACACTTTTTCCTTCCCACAGACTTCCCACTGAGGTGCCTTGATACAGCACTCTGGGAACAGCCTATTCGCTCAGAAATTTCTCTCTGTGTTTTAGCCTCTTGCTTGAAGGTGTCAGTGATGGCCTTCTGGACAGCAGTCAGGTCGGCAGTCTTGCCCATGATTGCGGTTTTGAGTAATGAACCAGGCTATGAGTTTTTAAAAGCCTCAGGAATCTTTCGCAAGGGTTTTGAGTTAATTCGTTGATTCAGATGATTCGGTTAGTAGCTTCTTTAGAGTACTTTTCATGATATGCTAATTTTTTGAGATAGGGAATTTTGTTTTTTCTTGACTTTTTTTTGCCAAAATCATCAATATTAAAACAATAAAAGGCTTGAACTACTTTAGTTGTGTGTAATGAATCGAAAATATATGAAAGTCTAATGTTTATCAGTACATTACAGAAGATCATGAACTTTATCACGATATGCTAATTTTTTGAGAAGGACTAGTACATTGCCATCTTTTTTAAACTGCGTGATTTAGCCTCCAAAGAACGACATATACAGCAGTGTTGTTAGACTATTGAGGCAGCACCACTACCACTTTAAAGCCAAATGGAATGTTAAAGAGTGAATGTCCACACAACAACCCTTGTTGACAAGCATAATTTGCAGTTTCCAGACTGTTATGTACTTCCTTAATCTAAGTACATGTAAGGCCGAGACTTGAATGGAACAACACTTCTTTATTCAGTGTGCTTCTCAGCATATGTGCCACCGACACATCACAGAGATTCCTTTTATACTGTAATACCACACCCACAGGAAGTGCACACTATGGCAACAGCAGTGTGACATATGTTACACACACTAACAAAATGACTACTTCTGCCTTTTACATGGACTGATGATGCCTGCCCAGATAAGAGGTGAAACGTCTTCAAATTAGAGAAACAAAACAGTCCACTCACAATCAATTTAATGCCCAGAAACTCTTATTAGACTGTCACTTAATTGTTCTGCAGCTAAACTTCCTATTGATTACATTGACCTTTCAATAGTCCTGCTTGGCAGTTTTAGTTGTCATATTGAAAAGAAAAAAACCCCAAAACAAAACAGAAATTACATAATTACTTATACTACTTACTATTACGACTTACATGAGTGGGTGAATAATTGTCTCAACAGGTATTGTTAGTCAGTTAATTATTGCAAATGTGCTCCAATGAAAATGCGAATGTGGCTTTAGTGCCTTAGGGTACAGTAGCTCAACAGATAAAAATAACAAATAACTACGAATACATTGTCTTATATTAAAATCAGCCTTGCTACTGGTGGATACGACTTCGTGTGTAGTGCATGTTCCTTGGAAGAAAATCTGTAAAGGTTCCAGGAAATTGAACTACATGAAATTTTAATGTTCCCCGTGGGTTGACTGGGTCATTACATTGACATGTAAGTGGAAAGCTTGGAACATTCTTGAAAAATGTTGTTTACTGTAACCCGCCAAGCAGTCTAATGTTGCGGAAAATGTTTTTGTGTTATAAGTATATTTTTAAATATCAGAAAAATGTGTTCATTTTTGATTGTTCTATCAGCCTAAGAAAGACATAATATTTAACTGTCTACTTCCTGAATAAAATTCATCCGCATTCATACCACTCTCATCTTCTAAAATCCCAACAATGTATTATTATTGGATTTCCCAGCTGAATGTTTGTATACAAGTGAAGAAATGTATTTAATACCTAAGCCCTACAAGCCGATGTTATCTGTGCCAAACTGTAGCCGGGTTTACATGGAGTATTGTATTCTGATTAGAACAAGACCAAATGCCCCAACTGTATTATAATGTTTCATATATTATACATAAGCACCTCCATCAAAATAAAAAGGCTGAATCCGAATTAAATTTCATTTGGTTTCAGAGGGGTGGTATGTTCCTTTTGCCAATCCGATTAAAAGTCAGTATAACAGTGCTCCATCTTGTCTGTGTATGTTCTGTCTTAGAGCAATACCTAGTGACGTATCCGTTTATGTCCATTATGCTCTTAAAAATATGACGGCTACCGAACAAAACTAGTCTGCAAAGAGTGAACTTATTTTTAACTACGTGTGATTTGTTTTTAATCAGGCTGTCACTCTGTAACATATATATGTCACACTGCTGTTGCCATAGTGTGCACTTCCTGTGGGTGTGGTATTACAGTATTAAAGGAATCTCTGTGATGTGTCAGTGGCACATATGCTAAGAAGCACAATGAAAAAAGAAGTGTTGTTCCATTCAAGTCTCGGCCTTACATGTACTTAGTAGTGCTGTCAAATTTATCTCGTTAACGGGCGGTAATTAAGTTTTTTTGTTAATAACGTTAAAATATTTCACTCATTTAACGCATGCGCGGAATGAGCCGCTCACGCATTGCCTCAAACAGATTACAATGACGCCGTTTTTTTGAATATTGAGAGTGAAGAGATTGCCACCGGCCGCTTGGGGGCAACAGCATTCCATACTAATGTTATTCCTCCTAATAGTGGGAGACTTAGTCCTCCTAATAGTGGGAGAATTAGTATTTGTGAGACGTTTATGCTGTTGCATTGTGCTATTTGTGCTCCACACATATTTCTGTAAGTTTACTGTCTTTTAGTGGTAATTGTACAGTATTCTCTTGTTGTATTTTGGGTAAGATATGTACAAAGATACATATGTTATAAAGGTGAGTGGACACAGGCGTTCATTGGACCGCGCTGTTTATTGACATAAACTTTGGCAACTCCTTCACAACAAACATAAGTATCATTTAGTGAAGCACAACAAAAATAATATTCCTCAAATATCTCTCAAAAAAATAATGTTCACAAAAAGAAAAGCACTTCAATCTGTATTTATGAGACCCTATTCTCACACAGTAAAACAACTATGCAAAGAGAACTGGCATTCCCAATCAAAATAGCTATGCAAAATACACATAAAACTTACTCAGTCTTTGGTCAAACTCTATTCTTCTTATTATTATTATTGTTATTATTATTATATACTCTACTTTTGATTGAAAATTTTACAAATTTTATTAAAATGAAATAATTAAGAGGGGTTTTAATATAAAAATACTATAACTTGTACTTGCATTTATCTTTTAAGAACTACAAGTCTTTCTATCCGTGGATCCCTTTAATAGAAAGAATGTTAATATTAATGCCTTCTAGTGGATTTATTGTTATAATAAACAAATACATTACTTATGTACAGTATGTTGAATGTATATATCCCTCTTGTGTCTTATCTTTCCATTCCAACAATAATTTACAGAAATATATGCCATATTTTAGATATGGTTTGAATTGCAATTAATTACGATTAATTCATTTTTGAGGTGTGATCAACAATTAAAACTTAATTGATTAAAATTTTTAATCGTTTGACACATAACACACGTACATTCAACTACATAAGAACACTCTAATTAAAGTGTAAAACAATTGCAACTGGTCTTTATAACAGACTAATGACCGGCAACTTGATGAATCACATAATGTTTACTGTCTGTTCATGTCACGTCTGGTTGAAGACTGTTCTGACGAGTGGCACATGTACTAGGGATTTCCCCGATCTGATCACATGATCTAAAATCGGGCCAATAACACCATTTTTCAGAGGCTCGGAATTGGGTAAAAGGATTTAAAAGGAATTAAAAAATATATATATACACTGTATATATATTAGGGCTGTCAAAATTATCGCGTTAACGCGCGGTAATTAATTTTTTAAATTAATCACGTTAAAATATTTGACGCAATTAACGCACATGTCCCGCTCAGAAAGTATTCTGCCTTTTGGTAAGTTTTACAGCAAGGCTTTTTATGCTGTCCAACAGCGAACTCTTGTGGTCGCTTTGCGACAGGGTTTATTGTTTTCTTACCAGTTCATTATGGCTGCACGACATCTCGGGCTGATAATGTTGTGCTTAAGATTTGTCCGTAAGTATGGTTGTTGTAAAAAATGTACATATTATGTTGGTAAGCGAAATGTTATATTTTTTGTATGAGACACTTTTTGTTTATGTTTATTGAACCTGTATAGTGTGCTAAGCTAACGTTGTTGCTAATGCAATGGTTATGTACTTTTATTTTGTAGTTTTACGACGGTCTAATGAGGACAATGGTTTGAGGCCATTTTATTAATAAATCAGATGAAAAAGGAAGAAGAATTATTAAGGCGTCGTTCACTGGCTGTCTAGCTTTGGAAAAAGTAGACGCTTCGGAGTGAGGACAGCATAGACAGATTTAAATGACAGTAGAGTGAAATGCCCACTACAGTCCTTATGTACCGTATGTTGAATGTATATATCCATCTTGTGTCTTATCTTTCCATTCCAACAATTTATTTTACAGAATATATATATAATTTACAGAAAAATATGGCATATTTTATAGACGGTTTGAATTGCGATTAATTGCGATTAATTACGATTAATTAATTTTTAAGCTGTAATTAACTCGATTAAAAATTGTAATCGTTTGACAGCCCTAATATATTTATCCATAAAAAAATATATATATATTAGGGCTGCAGCTATCGAATATTTTAGTAATCGAGTAATCGACTGAAAATTCTATCAATTAATCGAGTAATCAGATAAAACAAATATATTTTTAGGTGAAGAGCAATTGTAAATATACATGAGGAAACAAGACATTTAATCTAATCTTGAACCATTTTCAGTCAATCAATGTCTTTATTTTCGATGTATATTGTTGAAAACAGCCAACAATTGCATCTGAGATGTAACTAGAATTAAAAAAAAAAAAAAAAAGACTAATTCACTGCTTTCACTCAAAAAACTTTTAGATCTTATTGGAAAAAAAAAAAAAAATTATATATATCTTACCTTAAAATGCCGTTACGCTTGATAACACACATCACTTAAAAGTTAGGATTTTTTCCCACGAATTTCTATTTGTGTCAAGCCATTTTTAAGTTCTAGTTAAGTTTTAAGTCAGTCTAAACTGTAAGTCCTGATAGGATTTTGAGTTTTTGCAGTGTTCAAAATAAATGTAAGATACAGGCTGTATTGGAGCACATTAGGGACCAGTGCTACTTGGTGTTATATCCAGCAATGACTACTGAGCTAAAACTGATAGTTAGCATTATTAAGTTTTTATTTTACACCCTCATCACTCCACAATGCTATGTTATGTTAAAGCCTGTATGTAAGACACGTTAGCCACGCATCGACAGTGGTCATAATTAATAGAGACCTAGCCCTCCGCAGGGCTAACGTTACATGAGCAAGTAGTGACAGTAGCGTTAATTTTATTTATTAGCGCTTAGCGCTCGTTATTAGCGCTTAGCGCTCTACTGCTTTAAGATGGCGGCTGTTTACTAACGCTGCCCAGATGAGGCCGAGTCTGTCATTTCGCATCTAGTTCAACATACATGCGATCTCTATGAGACACATCAGACGCTACCTGCAACGTAGCATTGTGCGGGCTAGTATTTAGCAACGTCGGCGTCGTTTGTAGCGGCTGTCGGCTGCAGTAAGTTTTTTTTTTTTTGCTTCTTCCTCTATGCACGTGACATCAGCGCGTTGTCCCGCATTAAAAGTAGTCCGAGCAAAACGTGATGCTTAGAGCTGTCAAAATAAACGATTACTCGAGGTGAATAAAATTACTCGGATCAGTTTTTAAACTCGAGTTACTCGAGTTGCTCGAGTATTCGTTTCAGCTCTAATATATATATATATACATACGTTTCATACTCTCCAACACTTGCAGAAAAACCAGAAGCGGAAGTATTGTGAACTGCAGTACTGTACCATGTTTGGAACTTTTGTAAAAAAAAAAAAAAAAAAAAAAAAAATAGAAACTTTTTTTTGTTGGGATTCGGTATTATTAAGGGTTACAACCTGTATATTGTGTAAGTTGTGTATTTAAACATACCACATTAATTTATATGAAAGCCTGCAATCAATATATAATGACAGGCTAACGAATAAGTGGGTACCTTTTAAATGCAGCCAATATCCGGGTTAAGGTTAACGCTTTCAGAGCCATTGACAATGATTGAAGTCCAATCATGTGGCTCTTTTCATCTGAATGCTGTGTATTTAAATTGCTTTGTATCTAGTAGTAACGATCTATTAGACCTTAAAGGACTGGCAGCAAATGAACGACTAACCAATTCAAATGGATTGGATTTTCATTGCAGTCAATGGCAGCCAATTAGTTAATATTCCCTTTGTAATAAAAAATAATAATAAAATAAAATATATATAAATATAAGAAATGTAGCATATTCCCATATTTCCCATATTTATTTAAAGCATTTGGAATAATCTCTTTACATGCACAAGTGTACCGGGTTGTAAATCAGTCGACACATTCCTGTCCATAATGTAACAAATGGAAACATCGTTAGGTTTCGAGAATGTCATGATGCAAATCAATTAATCAATTCAGCATTCCGTTGTATTTTAGTTCTTTTTCTCACCTTTTTGTAGATGTCTCTATTTCTATCACCAATAAAAGAAATACTTTAATGTTCAGGTCTTTGAAAATACGAAGGAAGTGATGAATTTTTTACTTTATCAGCATTTCGTGGTGAATTTTGCTGGTTATTACGTAGCAACAACTACTTCCTGTACTTAAAAGATACTTTGCAACTGGCGTATGTGCGGAAAATCTTTGTTTCAGTGTGTAAAGATTACGAAACAAATGTTTTTATGAGTCACCAGAGCGGGAACGAAAAAATATCTCAAGGCACCACGAAAATGGGGTTTTGGATAATTGAGTTTTAAATAGAGGATTTTAATTCAAAATTATATAAAAATTGAGTTTGCATGAACAAACTAATGCTACTGTGTTTTTCACTCAACATTTCCAATAAAGTTAGATCTAAATCACATAGTGAAAGTGGGGCTGCTGCTTCTCACCTGATTTACATCCGGTGCAATATGTTTTTCCAATCCAATCTGGCTACGAGGCTACAGGGAGGCTTTACTTATTCCTCATACTGTATATTTGAACAAATCATAAACTCAGCAAACATCTGGGACTGAGTCTGCCTGGGGAGTAGCTGGGGGCTCATGGGCTTGAATTTTGTTTTGAATAATTACACAAGTGTTGCCGCCCACTGTGCATTATCTACACTGTGGTGCTTTGGGTGGCTTTACAGAGTTTATTATAGGGGGGGAAAACCACTGTAATGTATTTAAAATGAAACCACATTTCAACGGAATATTCTACCCTGCAAAGACCTAACATGAATATGGGCTTGTAGGATGTTCTTATGTTGTTTCTTCAGTGTCAAGAGAAAGAGTTTGAAAGTGGAAGCCCATCTGTCATTGCAGTCTGGTTATAGTTGGCCTTCGCCTCACTATTTTGATTATATCCTTATCGCTCTTTTACCTACTGGGGATGAGTAACAGTAACCCACTGGATTGCTTCCGAGACCATATTTCCAGGCCTCACTCGGGCATCACCATCCATTGCAAGTGCCAGTAGATTTATTCTTGGCCATAAAATCTTACAAAGCAGCAAAAGGATGACTCCTCAATAAAGGCACTGTTATAGAACAAACTGCCATTGCAAACATGCTCAATGGACGTGATGATGAATTGAATGCAAAATATCAATAATATTTTATTGATCATAAACTTAAAATAAAATGGGCATCACAATCTCAAAAACATTCAACTGATTCAATGAGGCCAACAGGTCCCTCTTGAACGTTACACAAAACGTGTGGCATTGATCAAATGGTAATGAAATTAATCTTCTTAACAGAATCAGTGGGTTAGGGTTAATACAGTAGTGATTTGCAAAATAAGAAATTAGATCTTATGAAGCCAAGTCAGTGTTCTATTGAGTCACCAATCCTCAACTTGACTCCCTTCCAACATGGATTTCCTCTTTTGCAGATGTTGTATTATAATAATGACCAAAAGAGAGGACCTGTCAATGCAATCAAAAGATGTAAATGGAAAATGCTGATGTCAGTATTGAATTGTAATCTTGGTCAGAATTCACATCAACAGAAAACCAGTTTATAATACCACTTTAAAAAAAAGGTCACATTTAACATGTTAAAATGAGGTTTCCCTCGAGATCATATGAATGCAAATAAATACTGAAACATAAATGAATCGTTGAATAAATCATAGCATTCCCCAGACACCATGCAAATATGCCATCCAGGGTCTGTGTGCAGCATGTGGATGACATCAGCACAGTCTGACTGGATTGTTTCCAGGAACTATGACCTTTCCGTAATTTGATGTCTTTGCGTAAGTACTTCATCTCAATTTTAGTGCTTCTGAGACGGTCTTCTAGTGATGATTCTGTTTTTTGCTTTTCTTTAACAAAGTCTTAATTTTATTCCTGTGCGCTATGTACAAAGAAAAGAACAGTTTACCTACTGTGAAACAAACAGTATATTATGTTCTGAGACCGCTTTGCTAAATTGGGCACATGGGTTCTTGAACCTGTGCTTGGTGCAGAAATTGTAAAAGAATTAGACTAAAGCAAACTGTGCTGTGCCTGCTCTCTCTGATGAATACAAACAAACAAAAAAAGAAAATGGCAGAGGTGCTTACCTGTTTTTTTGGTACATTTTCATGCTGGTGACAAGATCTACCAGCATGAAAAATAATATATATATATATATATATATATATATATATATATATATATATATATATATATATATATATATATATATATATAATATATGTATATGTATATATGTATATATGTATGTATATATATATGTATATATATATATATATGTATATATATATGTGTATATATATATATATATATATATATAATATATGTATATATATATGTATATATGTATGTATATATATATATGTATATATATATGTATATATATATATATATATATATATATATATATATATATATATATATATATATATATATATATATATATATATATATATATATATATATATATATATATATATATATACAGTGCCTTGCAAAAGTATTCGGCCCCCTTGAATCTTGCAACCTTTCGCCACATTTCAGGCTTCAAACATAAAGATATGAAATTTAATTTTTTTGTCAAGAATCAAAAACAAGTGGGACACAATCGTGAAGTGGAACAACATTTATTGGATAATTTAAACTTTTTTAACAAATAAAAAACTGAAAAGTGGGGCGTGCAATATTATTTGGCCCCTTTACTTGCAGTGCAGCAAACTCACTCCAGAAGTTCAGTGAGGATCTCTGAGTGATCCAATGTTGTCCTAAATGACCGATGATGATAAATAGAATCCACTTATGTGTAATCAAGTCTCCGTATAAATGCACCTGCTCTGTGATAGTCTAAGGGTTCTGTTTAAAGTGCAGAGAGCATTATGAAAACCAAGGAACACACACGGCAGGTCCGAGATACTGTTGTGGAGAAGTTTAAAGCCGGATTTGGATACAAAAAGATTTCCCAAGCTTTAAACATCTCAAGGAGCACTGTGCAAGCCATCATATTGAAATGGAAGGAGCATCAGACCACTGCAAATCTACCAAGACCCGGCCGTCCTTCCAAACTTTCTTCTCAAACGAGGAGAAAACTGATCAGAGATGCAGCCAAGAGGCCCATGATCACTCTGGATGAACTGCAGAGATCTACAGCTGAGGTGGGAGAGTCTGTCCATAGGACAACAATCAGTCGTACACTGCACAAATCTGGCCTTTATGGAAGAGTGGCAAGAAGAAAGCCATTTCTCAAAGATATCCATAAAAAGTCTCGTTTAAAGTTTGCCACAAGCCACCTGGGAGACACACCAAACATGTGGAAGAAGGTGCTCTGGTCAGATGAAACCAAAATGGAACTTTTTGGCCACAATGCAAAACGATATGTTTGGCGTAAAAGCAACACAGCTCATCACCCTGAACACACCATCCCCACTGTCAAACATGGTGGTGGCAGCATCATGGTTTGGGCCTGCTTTTCTTCAGCAGGGACAGGGAAGATGGTTAAAATTGACGGGAAGATGGATGCAGCCAAATACAGGGACATTCTGGAAGAAAACCTGTTGGTATCTGCACAAGACCTGAGACTGGGACGGGGATTTATCTTCCAACAGGACAATGATCCAAAACATAAAGCCAAATCTACAATGGAATGGTTAAAAAATAAACGTATCCAGGTGTTCGAATGGCCAAGTCAAAGTCCAGACCTGAATCCAATCGAGAATCTGTGGAAAGAGCTGAAGACTGCTATTCACAAACACTCTCCATCCAACCTCACTGAGCTCGAGCTGTTTTGCAAGGAAGAATGGGCAAGAATGTCAGTCTCTCGATGTGCAAAACTGATAGAAACATACCCCAAGCGACTTGCAGCTGTAATTGGAGCAAAAGGTGGCGCTACAAAGTATTAATGCAAGGGGGCCGAATAATATTGCACGCCCCACTTTTCAGTTTTTTATTTGTTAAAAAAGTTTAAATTATCCAATAAATGTTGTTCCACTTCACGATTGTGTCCCACTTGTTGTTGATTCTTGACAAAAAAATTAAATTTCATATCTTTATGTTTGAAGCCTGAAATGTGGCGAAAGGTTGCAAGATTCAAGGGGGCCGAATACTTTTGCAAGGCACTGTATATATATATATATATACATAATATATTTAAATATATTTTGCAAATTTCTCAGATTTTAAAATCCTGAACCTCCTCAAATTTAACCATTAAAAATGCCAAGTCCTGTGTCGTCAGGTTTCAAATGTCTTTGCAGTTTTAGAACGTTGGTCAGTAGCATGGTTATGACAGGTGAAAATAAACTTTTGGCCCAAGTGTCTGTTTTCGTTGGAATTCATAGCATATACGTACGTACACAAAATTCGCACACATCTGCTCACTTATAATGTATTATGAACAATTGTCCAAATTGGTTTAACAATTACTTAATCAATTACTTATTTATCAAAGTGATGAATGATTAATAATGTATTAGGATTATAAAGAATGATCCCTTCTTGTTGCTGCATTGCCTGTGATTAGTCTTTGCCTGGAACGTGTCCTGTACGATTAAACTGTCTTTGAAGTATTCCCTCAATGTTAATAGCCACAGCACCTTTAATGATGAAGTAACAGACAAGGCCTGGGAGAAATATTAGCTCAGCAAGGTCATAGCAGACAAGGTCCCATCTGTCTCCGCAGCCCTGGTGGATCCCAGACCCTTACATTACTGTGGCCCCGAGGCAGGACGGATGGATCATCAATCTGATTTAGCCAGGCTCTGGTCAATGCTGTCATTTCTGAGCTGAATAACAGTACTTTCTTCTGCCGTCACCTTCCGCAGGTAGATTCATAATGGCTGCTGACGTTAAACTGTCTCATATTTGCCGGTGAGCCAAGACCTTCAGAGAGTTTCAAGTCGTGTTACATCACAACAACTGTCAGACACAGTTAAAGCACACTATAATAAAGCAGAGAAAGAGTTAGATGCAAGCAAATGTATTGTTGCTATGGATTTCAAGGTAATTCTGTTCCTTGGGGAAGTTTAGGTGCGCCGGTAAAGCCAATGACCAATCACTTCGCTCCAACTTCAGAAATGAGACACCGTGTTAAACGGGATCAGCCATGCTTTCACTGCAGCAGCTTTTTCTCCGCATTGGACACACACACATGGGCACACCCACAGATGGGAACGCGCACGCACACACACAGAAAAAAAAAACCTCAGCACACGTGGCTGTCACAGTGAAAATGTAGTGAAAGCGTGAGGGCTCTACAGCTCCACGACACCGCTGATAATGAGTCCATAATGCATTTGATACTCTATAAACAGGGTGAGATTCTTATGAACCCTAGCCAAGAAATGCATCCAAAAGCACCCAGGAATAGAAATTAGCATAAAGAAAGCTGCATGAAGATGAATAGCAGTGTAATGCAGGCGGGTCACCACTGTTCAAATCTCATCCTGTTTGTTGATGGTTGCATTGGAGATGTTTGAAAAGGAACGGGTAGGAGAAATCCCTTCCCTGCTGATTTCTGTCATCTTCATTTCACACACAGTTTCTAGACGATTCAACCCCGGCTCTCACCTTATCAGACTTTCCCACCTATAATGCGTCCTTTTCTGCAATTGCCGCTCAGGGAAAATAAATGTCACAGTTTATACACTGTATACGCATATACATTTGCTTATCTATTACGAAAATGTGTCATGACAATTGGCCTGCATTATACTAGTGTTAAGGGCTGTTTTAAGACCAAGTTCTTTTCCACTCTACATCACTATCACCAGATTGCCTTCAGCAACATCATTGTTGTTGCTTTTGTTTCTTCTCCTATTTGTTACATTTTTCTTTGCTGTCGAGCTATAAATAAGTAGGGGAACCCCAACTGTTTCCCCAAGGTGATTATATGAAAACCTTGGCTTTAGCCCAGGAAGTTGGAGTGGAAAGCCAGGCAAAGCCAACTGTGCTTATGCAGTCTACTAACCTGATCTCTCCAAATCAGCACATTGTTTTGCACCTAGAATTCACGCTTTGGTTGCCTTCCAGGCCTTGAGCAGCAACGGACCGGTTCTCCTCTGCAAGCTCCCCAGCATTCAGTCTGTCCGTGCCTTTATTCTCTGCATCACATCCCACTTTCATGCTGAGTCCAAACACCCAGAAGAATTCCCTCCCTCTGCACAGAAAAAGATGGCTAGCTTTTGTTCTCGTTGGCAAGGTGGGTATTGTCATGGGATCATTTAGTCAAAGTGGAATTGCTTGGAAAGGAGAAGAAAGGGCCTCAGGTGGAGAACCGCCTTCTGATTAGGATTAGTTTTATGCCACATATGCAAATGACATTGATTAAGCTGTTCGCGGTACTTCCCCTTCTTCACGGTGGCATTCCGCTCCTGCAGGTAATTTGAGAAGGTACTGCAAGGCAGCCTCAGGTGATGGTAATAATATAGTCGAGGATTAACTACTCAGTACCACAATCATCATTTGTGGCTCACAGAAAGAAGGCTAGTGGCAAATTGCACAGAAATGTCATTGAACAACCACTGTTTGTATTTGCTGATTGGCACGCTGATTAGTATTCCTCAAATGCACTTGATGCTTCACGCAATGAGTGACTACACAGCCTTATCATCTTACTGTGTTACTATGCTGGGACTTTTAACGTCTTAATCCCCCAGTATACTGCCGGAGATTATTTTTCTAAAATTAACAGGGCCCTTGAGAATGCCGAGATAGCAGCTGCTTTTTTGCCACTTGGTGAGTTTTAAACAAACAAAATGAATTATTGCATACGGGAGTGCTCCCTTAATTTTACTTTTAAAAGAATTAAAGATTTTAAAGGAATTCTTCATTTGCAGAGCTTGAGTTGTATAACATAAGTAAAGGTTTGCAGACCTGTTTGTTTCACATACACAGGTAATCTCCCGCAATGGCAAAGTGAAGATGTTTAAAACAAAACTAAAAACTGATAATCAGTTTGAATTGAAGAGATCAACGTTTGTTGCGCACATGTGATACTGATAAAGCCAAGTTGCAACAGAATAGTAAAGCACAAGGTTGATTTTCTCTTTTCACAGGATGTAAGCAGCAGATGGCGACACACAATTCAGTAACAAAATCAAAGCAATAATTACTTAAGATAAATGCATTTATTAAGAAAAGAATAATTAAAAAGATGGCTAGCCATGGACTTGAGTCGAACAACACTTATTTATTCAGTGTTCTTCACATCACATGTGCACACAACTCCTCACTTAGGTTCCTTTTTACTGTAATACCACGATGACAGGGGGCGCACAACTATGGCAACAGCAGTGTGACATTAATATGTTACATCTCCTCTCCCCTTACATAACATGTCAAAGAAATAAAAACAAAAGAACCTCCTGCTTTTCCCATTTTACTTATAACTTATAATTCTAATCTATCAGGCAGTCGCCTTTCATGTGCAGGATGACGACATTCAACAGTTCAGATTTTTCACTTGTGGAAACAGGTTCCAATACTGTGTCAGGTTCCATTTCTGCATTGTTTGAATTAGATGCCCCGGTTGCCTTCGAGAAGATCTGTCCCAACTTTCAACGCATACACTTTCTGTTATTTCAAATGTGAATAGGCAGGCCCCCATGTTAACTCATGAAGTTGCTCACAAGAAAGTGGAATTTTACTCGACAGCTGTGTTATCTGTTTATGACCTTGCTTCAGAGAAGAAGCTGAGAGCTGTGCAAATCTTATAAAGTCAGAAAGACAAACCATATAGAAATGAATGTATCATGTAAAATGAACAAATACAGGTAGTCCCCGGGTTACGACGTACCCAATTTAGCTGATTTTGACTTTAGGATGCCGTAGTCTCATCCGCTATTTTGTCTTAAGTCGTTTTTTTTAATCATTTTTTTTTTTTACAAATAGACGGTAACTTATTGTACCTCACAGTATCTTTTTTTTTTTTTTTTACTGTATTTTATTAATATGACTGTTCTGCCCTTTGTCGAAATGTGTATTTGATTATAATGTTGACTTTTGTTTTGTGATGAATACATTTGTTTTGCCGCAACAAGCGTAGGCCAGGTAGTACTTCCGCATGCGGGTAAGAGCCCATGTACACACGAAAAAGAATGTATTTGCGCACATGAAGAACAGTGCATGCGCACACGAGGAAGAGCACATTTGCTGCACCGAAGATGTCGCGCAGCCGAGTAAGCGAAAGAGCGGCAAGATTAAAGCTTGTCTCACTGTCTAGCTCAGATTTAGCTCCAACGTCTTGGTGAGGACAGTACAATGACGTAAAATACATGTTTTTGGATGGTTACTTCAAAATTTAGAGAGGGTTTTAGTGGTACTACAATAGCTTATGGACTGATTAAATGGAATGTATAATGCTCAAAGAGTCCTTCATATTCAATTAGGATTAATTCAATTACCTTAATTTCTACACTATAAAGCACACACGACTTTAAACTGAATAGCCCAAATTTCACAAACCAAATCTATAAATATTCCGCACCTGACTATAAACCTGTTACACAGAAACACTTGATTGATCAAAAATATATTTACGAACCAAATTAACTTCAATATCATAAGTCTATATTTACTAACCAAACTTCAACATGATGTCTGACCTACTCATGCAGCGACCTGTAGAGGAAGCCACACTACAAATCCCAGTCTTGCTCTCTGAGGCAGTCTGACAACCATAAAGCATGTGACTAAAAAAAAAAAAAAAAGTCTCCATTTGCATACTCCATTTAAAAGTCCATTTAAAAATGAGGTCCATTTAAAAATCCTCATAGTAGGGTATTTTACTAACGGCTATCAGCGGTAGCATAGCAGCTTTGTTGTAGACCGGGTTATTAAGAACGGCTTCAGAGTATAACTGCGTTACTAATGGCGTTACTTTTTCAGTAGTAAGTAATCTAATTAATTACTTTTCTCATTTTAGCCGTTACAGTTACTGAGGATGTAAAGGTGTACGTTACTATGCGTTACTACGTTGGTTGAATGACGCGAGAAAAGTCTGAGGGACAAGGACTCACGGAGACGAGAGCAAAGCGGGTGTGGGGAGGAGGGAAGGGAGTGGTGACGCCGTTGCAAACGCGATGCTACGTGGCTCCAATAATACCTGACCGTAGCAAATAGCCTACAAATTACACCTACATGATGTTACGGATATCACATGTATATAGATATAGATGCGATATGACAGACACGGCGGCGTTAGCACATGTATAGGGAACTATATGCGAAATGATAGACTCGCCGCCATCTTAAAGCAGTAGACTTCTCAGGAAGGCTTTCTTGTAGAGAACCTTCCTAGTGAACCTAAGTAACTTTTTACCTAAAATACTCCTAAATCGGCAAAATCTTGACTTAAATCTATGATGAAACAGATGAAATGATTAAACAGTTTTACAACTTTCACATATTGAAAGTAGACAGAAGGGAACTAATGCAATAACGAGAGGAATTTTAACAACTTCCAAACATAGCGAAGGTTACTATGTTTTTTGTTTTGTTTTTTGGAATGAAAAAAAAAAAAAAAAAAACACGAAAAGTAACCCCAATTACTTTGCCAAGTAACTAATTACTCTTACAACTAATTACTCTTACATTCAGGTAACTGAGTTACTAACTCAATTACTTTTTGGGAAGAGTAATTTGTACCTGTAATTAATTACTTTTTTAAAGTAAGATTAACAACACTGGTTGTAGCGCACTGTAGCAATACTTCCACTTTAAATCTATCTAAACAGCCACTGCTAGGCCTACCTAGTTCTGTAATGGCATCAAGCATTGGGCGCAGCCTTCATCAGCAATAAAGTTCTCTGAGTACTAGTTGAAAACGGCTAGGCATCCTCCCACAAAATTATTCTTTTATACTGGTACGGCATCAGATGGAGTCCTATTAATCTATAAAACTTTTGATAAAGTCTGATGTATTTGTCAAGTTTTGTCTGCAATCAAGATGTTTAATGATCCATGGTTTGACTTAAATGATTCTTCCGTAGTGGAACCAAAGGTCTTCTCTTGACAAAACGTTGGTATTTACATAGGAAATGCTCAGCTTCTCACAAACGTTTTTGAAAGCTAACATAAAGTTCAAGTTGATTTGCGTCGGAGTACAGAACTCAAGTAAGTTGTCATAATGGAACACTAGTTGTTATGAAAACCAAGGGGCAACGTCATCAAAACGACTGGTCGCGGAGCGAAATTACACGAATATAATATGTTGTTTTTTTTAAATGAGAAAATATGAACATCATTTCTCACCCCTCTCCAAGAAAAATCAAGAAATAAGCCAGCTCGTTATAAAATGATTCAAATGGAGAGAAAAAAGCAGTACCTTATACAGTAGTACCTCAACATACAGTACGATCGCGTGGACACACACTATTTTCGACATCCGATGTAAAATTTGACTCGGTATTTGTTTCTACATCCGACAATATGCTCAAGATACGATGATTTATGACAGCGCCACGGTTTTCCTGCAAGACGGGCGCACGGTTGATTTTCTTGTGAGAGAAATCAACTTGGGTTCCAAGAATGTAATAACAATTATTATTCTGGTAACATCGCCAAAAAATCGCCAGCTTTGTCAGTTTTTAATCATTTATTTCAGTACTTGTGCAACACAACATGCCTACTGTCCGCCGCAATTGAACAAAGTGAAAGTAAAAAGTCCTCCCTCACTCTGTCAAGTCAGCCACACGGTGCATTCAGGTACACCACGCAAAACACATCCACCACATTAGAACCTGATTCGTTACATTATTTCAGGTATTATTATTATTATTACTATTATTATTATTGTATTATTCCAATTTTTATTCATAACTTCTTTTATTATATTTGTTTTGCTGTGTGTAATTGCAATTTGCCATGGTACCAGCAGTATTTATTAAGGATTTAGTATAGGTTTTTGGGCTGTGGAACGAATTAATGGAATTATAATGTATTCTAATGGGAAAATCCTGCTCGACATATGACCATTTTGACTACAAACAAAGGTCCTGGAACAAATTCACTTCGTATGTAGAGGTGCCAATGTAGTCCAAAAATTACGATAATTCTGCTGCTCCTTCTGGTGACCTTGCCTTGACCACCTGGAGGCAAAATAATACAGTTGTAAAAACTAATAAAAGAAGAGAAGCTCATCATTTGTCTGTACAATTTTAGTTCTACATACAAATTAAATTCGTACCAGGAACCAGTCTGTAAGTTGAAATGGTCGTATGTCGAGTGTGATTTTCCCATAAGAAAACCGTAATTGCTGGACTATAAAGCGAACCTGATTATAAGCCGCAGCGGCCAAATTTCACAAAAATTTAGAATTAAATCCACATGCCCTACTTGACTATAACCTGCAGGTGTCCATATTTTAACATTAGCTATTTAGGTAAATGTTACACAGAAATATTCGATTGATTAAAAATATATTTACTACCCTGATAAACACGCATCTTCATGACCAACTTGTATTGTCTGAATGCCTAAAAACAAACAAACTTTAATAAAACAGGTCACTACATTTGCAAAGATACATAATCCAATTCAACTTGCCTTCTAAATTTGAAGTGGATGAAATCTTAAAAACAGTTAACATCTAGCATTAGCCCTTAATAGCAGCTTTGTTGTTGCATACTGTGAAAATAAAGTCCTCCTGATGCCAGTTAAAAACGGCTACTCAAGGCGAGGTTCTCTTGTCGTAGCAAATAGTGGATGCCCATTCATTTAAAATTGTTCTTTTGTAGCAGCATATAGTATCAGATTGAGCCATATTCATCCATAAAATCCTGGGTTTTTGAGTAAGTCAGACAAGCTTCGGGCAACCTTTATTGGTGCTAGTGTAGCGGCTGAGAGCTATGTAATGGCAAAATTTGAAAAGCCATTCTTTAAAAATATGTCTAGTTATCCTTTTTTTAAAAAAAAATATTTTTAACAGGAAGATATGAAGCCCGTTTGTTAAAAAAAAAAAAAAAAAGATATTACAAAAGAAAATAAGTAAATCCAAGAATAACCCGCTTCCTTATAAAAATTGCAGGGTAGAAACGGTGAGAAAAAGTAGCGGTTTATAGTCTGAAAATAAGGTACATTGTAATTCGATGAATTCGTTCCACAGCTCAAAAACCTACATTAAATCCTTAAAAAATACTGCAGTTAAATTGATTGATTCATTTTTATTTCGAGCAATAACAACAAAAACAACAAGTATGGAAAAAATAAAATACAATAAAATAAAAATTAAACAGTCACGATGAATGTAACAAAAATAATAACAATACATACACGTGTAGCTCGAAAAGGAGTGGGAAGAAGCCGAGCTTTTTGAGTCCCACCCCCATTTCACTCCAAAAATTCCATAGGAATGCAGTCACTTACCTACAACAGCTGTACTAATCATAATGATTACATTGATAATAATGATAATAATAATAATAGTTGCAATAATCATAATAACACCAATATATATATACATATAATATATACATATATATATATATATATATATATATATATATATATATACACACATACACACACACATCACTAATAATACATATGAGTAACTATTACATATGTACTAAATATTATACATAAAACATGTAATATTTCTACATACACCCAAGACTATTAAAGACCTCTTTCTGTATATCGTGACCAGACCTGATGTTTATACAGCAATTTGAATTTCTGGATACTTTTACACAGTTTATAATGTAATCCCAAACTGTTCCAGAGTTTTACCCCACATACAGACACGCAGAATCCTTTAAGAGTGGTACGAAATTTTGGTTGTGAAAAGTTGGCAAATCTTCTCAAATTATGAGATTGCTGTTGCACTGTAAAAAGACTTTGTAAATTGAGGGGTAATAACTTATGAAATGCTTTAAATAAGAATATTGATGTGTTGTATTTCACAAGACCATTAATTTTTAACAGTTTTGATTGAGTAAATAAATCATGAGTGTGATCTAAAAAACCCACTTTATGTATAATCCGAATTGCTCGCTTCTGTAATGTAATTAATGGATATAATGCACTTTGGTAAGTGTTCCCCCATACTTCGACACAATATGAAAAGTATGGGAGTACCAAAGTGCAGTATAAAATCCGAAGTGCATTTACATCAAGGTATTGTTTTGCTTTATTTATGATTGACAGACATTTGGAGATTTTGTTTTTCGTGTATCTGATATGGGGTCTCCATGACAGCTTGTTATCAATTATAACACTGAGAAATTTAGCTTCATTTACATTTTCAATTGGTAGACCTTCAATTATTATTTTCAACTCAGAATTAGCTATTTGATTACCAAATAACATTGCCTTTGTTTTCTTAATATTTAGGGATAATTTATTTATATCCATCCACTTCTTTATGGCTTTTAGTTCCTTATTAACGGTAGTTACTAGCTCGCTATAATTATCACTACTATAGAATATGTTGGTGTCGTCAGCAAATAAAATAAGTTTTAATGCATTGGATACGTGGAAGATATCGTTCATATACACAATGAAAAATTTTGGTCCCAAGACAGACCCTTGAGGGACACCACAGCTAATGGGAAGTGTGCCAGATATGTTCTCAGCCATCTTAACATATTGTACCCTTTCTGATAAATAGCTTTTCACCCAATCCCCAGCCACACCTCTAATTCCATATTTTTCCAACTTATTTAGTAGAATTGAATGATTTATTGTATCAAATGCCTTTTTAAGGTCAATAAAAACACCGATGGCATGTTTTTTCTTGTCTATAGCAGTCGTGATTTCTTCAAATACATCAATTATTGCCATTGATGTCGTTCTATTGGCTCTGAAACCATATTGTCCTTCATGTATTATTTGTTGTTTGTCAAGAAACTTTTCAAGTCTGGAATTGAAGAGTTTCTCCAAAATTTTTGAAAACTGGGGCAACAGAGAAATTGGTCTGTAATTGGAAAAACAATGCTTGTTATCATCTTTGAATAATGGGATTACTTTTGCAATTTTCATCTTTGCAGGAAAACAACCAGATTGGAAGATAAATTGAATATATATGTTAGGGGTTTTGCAATGTTTAAAATAACTCTTTTAACCAAATTCATATTGATATCATGGCAGTCAGTAGAAATCTTACTTTTACATTTAAGTACAGTGTTTATCACTTCCTGTTCATTTGTAGCTGAAAGAAAAATAGAGCATGGATTATGCGTAATATTTGAGAAGTGTTTGTCAGAACCTGGGTCAGGAATATTAGCAGCCAAATTTGGGCCAACATTTACAAAAAAATTATTGAATTTAGTCACTATTTCTCTGGTAATTTGATTTTCCATAATGTTTGTAAAAATACTGTATTATCAATTATCGTGGCACTATGTGATGTTACTCTGGTAGGTTTTGTAATTGTTGGGTATAAACTCAAACTGTACATTGTATCAAGGAAGTCATCAATGCCTTTTTGTTTCATGGGATTTAACAAATCAATGTTAAAATCACCACAAATAAATAATGTTTTGTGATTCAGAGTGGAAAACAATGTATCCATCCATTCATTAAAAGTTTCTATATTCGAACCTGGCATCCGATATATACATGATATAATGATATTCTTTTTTTTATCATTTATAATCTCTACTGATAAACATTCCATTACTCCATCAATTGCTAACGTCATATTTGCTAGGACAGTAAATTTAATGGATTTATGAATATATAGGTCCACCCCACCCCCTACTTTATTTGCTCTGTTCATATAAACTAACTCATAATCATCAAGAAAAAAATGTATACCCTTCTCCATATTGAACCAAGTTTCGGAAATAGCTATGATCTTGAAAGGATGGGAAAAAGTATTCAAATATTGCTTGATAGATTCAAAATTAGCATACATACTTCTGCTATTAAAGTGTATGATTGACAGTTTGTGCTCAGATTTTACACTGTTCCTGTACTGTTCTTGGGTGAAATAATTACAGCTTTTAACTATAGCAGAAAAGAAATTCTTATCCGGGTCTCTTTCAACCTCTACTTCATTCATAGTGTCCACATATCTTTTCACAGTTTCCAGTTCCATTTGTCCATGCTGTAGAATTTTTTTGTGCCATATCCATGTCCATAATTGCTATCTGTTCGTTTGGAGTGTTTAACATTGAATCAAGGATTCTAGAAGGACATACATAACTAATTCAGATTGGTGACATTATACGAACATACCTGTATAATATCTAGTGAGCTGTTTCACCCTTATTGACCCACTATTGCACTCCTTCATAATTGTTCAGTTCTTCAATGTTTCTAATAACTAGTACTTTAGCATTTTCAGGTGGGCCATTAAGTTTGATATATACTTTACAGTTCATAACCCAAGTATTCTGAATTTTGTTTTGCTTCCTTAAGATTCTGGCTTTTTTGGCGATATCAGCATTTCTTTTGATTAGATGGTCATTTAGATAGACATTAGTACCTTTGAGATTTTTTCCTTGTTTCATCAGAGCTACTTTGTTCTTCCTGTTTGTGAATCTCATGATCACTGCTGGTAGATTGTTCACTTTCATGGGAAGAGGATGGCACGCTTCAATCGAATTGGTATCCACGTGTATGTTTCTTGATGCAAGGAAAGCCATCACCTGCTGTTCTGCTGTCCGAGTCACTTATTTGCACCTCTTGTCTTGTTCCCATTGTTGTTGCTTGAGCATATGAACGCGGTTGAAGCTTTAATCCAGTCACAATGACATCATTCGCTCTCGAGTGTTGCTCCAGATCTTCGAGCTTTCTTTCCAGCTCCGCCACCTTTTTGTCTCTTTCCACAAGCCGCGCACGTAGATCGGCGACCTCTTTTACAAGATTCAAAATCATATCTTGCTTTATTTTAATGTCGTTCACGTCCTGCGAGAGAAACTCCTGTGTTCTTTTTATCTCCTCCGAGTCTTCTACGATTGGGTTTTTTTTCGGTCCCATTTCCTGGCCTTTGTTTCCTGCTCCGCCACTTTTTTATGGTCCGTCTGATTTCCTTACAACGCTTTTTAAGTTTAGCGTTTCATACGTTTAGCGTCTATGGTATCCGCCGTCTTGCTGCTAGCATAGTTTGCACGCCACTCTCGCTCGGGGGACCGCACGGGCCGATCAGAGTTGACAGCACCACAATCCTTTTACCGCTCACCCAACGCTCATTCTAAATCCAGATGAGCAACCAAAATTCTTTGTAATTCAAAAAAGAAATTTTTGTTCTTTAGTCGTCGTTTTGCTGAGATTCAAACAACGCAGAAGTGATAGCTGACGCGGGAAGTGACAGCTGACAAATAACAATTACACATAGCAAAACAAATGAAGTAAAAATACAAATCAGAATTATGATAGTAGAAAATTGAAAATAAAAGCGTTTTTTTTTGTCACCTTAACTAATAGAGACTGTCGAAAAGAGGTCGGAGGAGATGGTGGGTGCAGATTTCTTTATCCTTAATCCATATCAGGCAAAGGCGTTCCATCTCCTTCCAAGTAGCGCTATGATGTTTAGAGAGGATGCTTCGACCATTTTGATGGGTTGCATCTGCTTGAGGAATGAGAACCGTCGTGATGGTAGACATTTCGGCCATTTTGTCGAGCCAGTTCACCGACACGCACAACACGCTCATGTTTTTCTATAATTTTCTTCTTAATTTCAATGGCAAGTGTCACCTTTTTCCGTTTTTCCCCACCTGCACTAACCTTTATGGGATCCATGTTAACTTCTCTCACAAGTCTTACGGGAAAACAATGAAATTGCGACGCTTTCATGAATCGTCGTATTTCGAGCATGACGTCATATGTAGAGACAAACGACAAGTCAAATTTTATGTAGGAAGTTGAAGGGATCATACAGTATGTCGATGAATTCGTATGTCGAGGTAACACTGAATTGACATTCTCAATATTTTCGGTAACTCAATAACCACTTGCGTTAACATATCAAAAGTCTCCAGCACTGGTTAAAGAATTTGTTCATAAGGTATTTTTTTAAAAAAAATGTCATTCCTCAATGAATAATAAACGGCAAAAGTGAGGTAAGCATCCCTCAGTCACTGCAATAGTTATAAGAAAAATGCAAATGATATACCTCCATTTAATGCATTATCTTTTTTCTGATTCAGAGTCATGATCATTCCCAGTCTAATTTAAAGGTTGACAAATGTCTTAACCAGACTGCTACTTTATCACAGTGTTATCACAGACTGAAGAAATAAATCACACTTATTCCTATTGGTAATTCACAGCTATTAATCCTGTAAATTCGCTTGTGTTTGGGCCAGTGGGAAATTTGACATGAAGAGGTGAAATGTACAGAATATAAAATACCTCATTATCAGATAAAGAACTGTTTGTGGAGAAAAGAGGCAATTCAAATCCCACTTTGATTGAGATAAAGCACAATCTGTGTTTTAACATTTGCAACTACCTTTGCTAATTGACTCGCATATCACGTAAGCGAAACAAAACGGAAGATTGTGAGACACCTGTTCATGTTCTGTTCCACCTATTAATGTAACCATGACAACACAGAATTACTAAGATCTAAAATGGTTTCTGTGCTTAAATTTGACTAAAACGATATGGTGGCAGACCTCAGTGGTTTTGCTTCAATGTGTCTGTATTTTAATGCAATTTACATTCACATATTTTTTAAAGGACTCTTGCCATAGAATGTTTTATAATACTTTCTTTTTTTTTTTTTTTTAAGCATTTTACTGGTGTTTCCATCATGAATTGTATCCCTTGGGTTAGTTAGATGAATGACATGACATGAATAACAGCGACCACAAATGTGAAAATATCAACATTCGTTTTTTTGAAGAGGATGAAAACGTGCTATAGCAGATCTCTTAGCAAGACTCTTGAGATGCTGTATAGTACATCTCCACTTGGAGTTGACCGACTTCATTGCAAAGATAAATTAACTGCACAAGAATATTTTGTGCAACAGTGCCTTGAATAATAAAAAAGATACAATTAAAATCAGATGATGCCAAGGTCCTTCATCTTTCTTACTTTAAAAAAAAAAATCTTTTTTTATGCATTCATTAATTTTTTAAGGTTTTTTTTTCTATTTTCGTCGCACTTTTACACCATAAATTTGATCTAAATTCAGATAAAATTCTGCATATTCTGACTTTACAGCGGCTAACTACAGTTTTCAGTTTTTCTGCTATTCTCAACATTTACCAACACTCAACATTTATCTGGCTCGCATTTGTCAACTGGCGGCTGTCTGACACTGCCTCATTTGAGGGCAAGGACCAGAGTAAGCAGCTGAAGCATACTGAAAAGCACATGAATAAGACATTGATTGTGAGAGTGATTGTGTTGCTTGTGTGCGCTCTTTATACTCATTATTCACTATTCGATGGAGCACTACGTCCTGCTTCAGCCCACTTCCCTGTAATAGAAACTATTTTGGAGTGCCTCTGGTTTCTGTAATCTGATAAAGAATCTGCAAGATTGTGCAGATGCAGAGCTCCAGCCTCCTTTGTGTGCAGCGACAAGTGAGTCGTGTAAGAAGTGACAGCAAATATTTATCATTGCCACTGTTTGTGGCCTTACATAGGAACCTTCCACACCCTCTGCCAATCTGGGAGGCTCAACAGACGAGTGATGATACTAACGTGTTCATTTGGAATGCGCAGATTATGACAGATATTTGAGCTCATCCAGGATCCCTGATAAAACACGACTTACTAAAATGATATGCTGCCGCAGTGTATTTTGCTCTGAGCAAGGTTCAGTCCATAGAAATGTAAAGCAATTAGTGGATACGTGTGATTTGGAGTGAGCAGAGGCAACGGAACAGATATGCAATTCCCATGTTGAGTCATGCCGTTCTCCTGAAGCAGAGGGAGATTTTCCAATTTGATGTACAATATGTTCTTTCAGTAAATGTAATCCATCTGCTTGGATTTGTGCCTTTTCATGTGTCAGGATTTTATAATCGTTTTAAAAGATAGCCTTTGCTTGGATTCCCCTCACCAACTGGATGTTTAGTATTCTTTCTCAAACCTGGTACACGAATACATCCACACAACAAGTAGATAAAACATACGCTGCATAGGGATGACTGACACTAAGGGGAATGACTTTCTGTTTACTTGGTCTCAGTCTGTGATCCTGATGTACTCACATCCTCACAGCTACGTGGAAATTGCATTGTTATTTTCTCAAGGTTTGTTGGTTGTGCTTTCAAATCTCTTGCAACACTGCGTGAACTCTGACACAATTCTTTAAAGCGTATCAGGCCGAAAGTGAACATGGGATGCTGCTGCTGTCTTGGTGCTGGTGTCTCCCCAGTGACACAGCATGCATCACAACCTACAATTATTTCCAGTTTAGAAGCATATTTCCACTCTAAAATGAAAGGAAATGTCTATTATTCAACCACTAATATGGCAACTGATGACCCTGAGTGGCTGCCAGCATGACGTTATCTTTGATGCTTTCCTGCACTCTCCAGCAGCTATGCAATGTAAAGAGGGTCCGGTTCATTTTATCTCCTCTCTTCGTTTCCTGCTAGTTGCATTAGCTTGCACGCAGGGGGGTTCTTTTGGCACATTAAAACAGATTTGGGTTAATAATTGATGCTGCGATTTATGGACTGGAGTGCCTGAGGTTCGACTGTAAGCCTTCACTTAAAAGGAATGCATGCCTTTCATTCCTGTCTGTGCACCACAGTGGCGCTGTGATTTATAACCGCTGTTTGATAGGGTGCTAGTTATTGTATAGGAATCCTGTGAAGAAAAGTGGCAGTAATATCATTTTTCATGCAACAGTCATTTTGATATGATTATGCGTGGAGCGTCAGCTTGCTTATTCTCAGATCTTGAGACAATGCTGGAAAAATATTGATCCATGTAAGTGGAGCAGAAAAATCTATTCGTGCCACACTGAGCTCTTAGCTCCATTTTGATTAAGAAACAATGCTTGAAATTAACATTCAATACCAACATCAGTTTTGGCATTATATGTAAAGATCTGCAGGGTGTCAATCAATACTATTACTTAGGTGTTCATGGAGGGTGTAATACGTAAAATAACGTGCAGACACTAGGCATCGCTCTAATTAAAATTCTGCAAAGAGCCTGTCAAGACTTACATGAGTCATAATGTTTGACTGTGATAGCCCTTGCTTTCCTGACAGCTTTCAGCTGAACGTCAGAGCAGATTCTACTTCAGACTTATCTAAGAGGAAAGAAACTACTGCATCAGCCTCTGAGTGGTCTATGAAGACGCAACACATGCTCAAATCAAGGTCCAGAGATACTTTTAAGCCAGCTTCATTTATTTTCATATTATGAACAGCTACTTGTCTTCTCATCTTTGAACTTTGTGGCATATAGTCCAGTGGTGCTAATTCATTTATTTTACAGACTAATGAGCTGCATGTATCTTATTGTTAATACACTTGTGGTTTATAGTCCAGTACGGCTTTCTATATGAACATTAATGAAAACCTATAAATGTTTGAGTGATCTTAGTTAAAGAAGACACTGTTTTTACATATGTATGTATTATATACAGTATATACTTTATCTTGGCAGGTGACATGCATTTTCAGTAGTTACTGGTTGATTATATAATTAAATGCCTTTCATTAGATGGCAGAGGGTGCACTATCAATCTCTAGTCACCTGTTTCCATTCAAGCAACAATAGTTCAGCATTGCGTCAATTCACTAGGTTCAGATTTCGCACACGGTGAGTCATGTTTTCAGTGAATGGATACAAGATCATCAATATTTCAGTACTTTTTGCACATTTTTGTTTAGTAGTGAACCATGAGATTTTTATAATGTAAAAGTACTGCATTGGCTCAATAAAGGATTGGGCACCCTGCCGTTAGCAAACAAGACTGAAAATAATACAGCAAAAACAGGACAAGATGTCAGTGGACTCCTTAAATATACTAACATATCAGTAGTGGACAATGCGGCTTACTCTCTTCCAGCTTGTCGGAACCACAAAAGCCAAGCAAATATAAACTTCAGTACTATAAATAGCCAAGTACGACCATTTATTTTTCCCTTCCATCCCCCCAAAAATCACATTACAAATAATAATCCCAATAACATTATGTTCTATTGTGCATATTCTCATCCAAATTCGACTGCATTTCATGCAACCGCTGATTTGTCTCACTCCTGATTATTGTTCTGTCCTAGAACCTTTTTTTATGGAAACCACAGTGAATTAAAAAATCTCCTTAAAAGAGCAAACAATGGGGTAGCTCAAGAGTTTCAGGATGAAAAATGAACTCTGCATTTTGATTAGAAACATTTGGCAGATCCGATGCTAACATTTGCTTTTATTGAGGATGGTACATGGAGAGAATCGTGATGAATGCCTTCATATCTGTGGATTTAAGACGAGGCATACATCTTATATCCCTCTCTAAATTGCTGCTCAGTGCTTTGGAGGAGGACATACAAAGATGATGTGAGTCTGTGATGGTTACTTTGGGGGAGTCTATTAACACAAAGTACAAAATAACAGTTCTTCAAACCCAAAAAAGTATTTTTGCAATGCACTGGATGATATGCAAAGAACCTTTTTTATTGCTGTTTCCTGAAGCCAAAGTCTTAGGAAAAGGTCATTTTTATAGGTGGTCATCTTTTTTATATTTATCAATTTTACTGTTTTTAAAAGTACCGCAATTGCCGCACTATAAAGCGCACCTGACTATTAACTGCACAATCCAAATTACACAAAATTTAAGAAAATATCCATATATGCACACCACACTGACTAAGAGGCACATGTGTTCATGTCTAAATATGGGGTATTGAAGTAGAAATAACTTACACATAAGGATTAGATTGATCAAAAACATATACAATATATATATATATATATATATATATACTGGACTGTCTCAGAAAATTAGAATACACAATATTCTAATTTTTTGAGACAGTCCTGTGTATATATACAGGACTGTCTCAGGAAATTAGAATACACAATATTCTAATTTCCTGACTGTCTCAGGAAATTAGAATATTGTGTATTCTAATTTCCTGAGACAGTCCTGTATATATATATATATGCATCCTCCATATGCAACTGCCTGTGGAGGGAGCCACATACCACAAGTTCTTCCTGTGTTCCCTGAGGCTGTCTGAAAACAAACAAACAGAAACCTAACTTTAAAAAGTCACTATATTTTGCAAAGAAGAAAAATAAAAATTTATTTTACCTAAGCATCTATGCATGCAGCAGACAAAGTCCTATTACAAAAAAAAAAAAAAAAAAAAAAACATGGTAGGCTATTTGACTCATCCTCTTTAAATCTGTCTAAACCCATCTATCAGCTCAAGAATACAATTATTCTCTTTTGATGACGGCATGACGATGTGTTCTCTTCCACGTAAAGTTGACAAATGAAGTTTGCGCAAAATCTTCAGGTGGTAACAGAAATGCAAAAAGTATCTAAATTCAACAGCTCAAAACTTGTAGTCCACACACGAAACAATAAAATTCTAATAATTTGACGTCAATACTAATGATCAAAACGTTTGCGTGTGTATGGACCACTTGAAACTCGTGAAGAAAAGCACACTTACACAGGCAACTCCTTCTACCACAACCACACGCACACCTACACACGCAAAGAAGAGCATGTGTAAGGCACGAGAAGAAGTATGCAGTTTAGTAAAGCGATAGCTTTCAACCTACATGTACTGTTTGATGCTTGTCAACCTTAATATCGTAAATGCCTTAAAGTTAGTTTTGTGGAACTCATTTTGGGGAACTGTCATTGAAATGCAATGATGACCGGTTGACGGTATTACATGCTAACCGTTTCACAGGTGCTACTACTGTATGAGCAGACCAGATACACTTTTAATAATAATAATAATCTTTTTTTTTTTTATAGAGCACTTTTACCAATGATCAAAGACGCTTTACAGTTCAAACAATGAAAAGGCTCACACAAGGTGTGTAGTACAAAACAATAGAGAAAATAATTACCGTATTGGCCAGAATATAAGACGGCACGGCCCTGATTATAAGACGACCCCCTCTTTTTCAAGACACAAGTTTGAAAAAAGACTTTTTGAACACCAAATTAATTCTTATACAGAAAATAATTACAGTACATCTGAAACAAACGATTGTAACAATATATTTGAATAAAAGGCATGTTATTTTACCTCATTCAAATCTTAATATCTGAAAATTTAGATATGTAAACTAAAGTGCAATCACATTTGTAAATGAATGGCTTCTGGTTTTTTGAAATGTAAATAAACCAATCTATTGTGATAAAACAACAAAATTGCATTAACTGCATTAACCATCAAAGTGAGGTCTAACTCTAACTGTAGTCTTGAAACAAATCTGAATAAGGAAAAAACATTGCAATAATATAATGCAAACTGGTTAAACTTGAGAGTAGCTGAGATCTGTCATTACTCCTCAAGTTCAGCATTCGCTTCAATGGTATCTGTCTCCATCTAGCATCGTGAATGGGTATAATGTCTAGACCCCGAATATACGACAACTCCACTTTTTCAGTCTTATTTCAACGCAAAAAAATACCGTCTTACTGTATAGGCCTATTCGGGCCAATGCGGTATCAATTAAAAGTCAATTTAAAAAGGTGAGTTTTTAACAATTTTTTTGAATGTAGGAAGATCTGAACAGGTGCGGATGGGTTTAGGGAGTGAGTTCCAAAGGGACGGGGCAGCAATGGAGAAGGCTCTGTCCCCACTAGTACGGTGTGTTATTTGTGGGGGGAGTGCGAGAATTTTTCCATTAGATGAGCGGAGGTGAAGGGAGGGGCTGTGGGGACAGAAAAGGTCTGTGAGGTAAGGAGGAGCCAGGTTATTGAGTGCTTTGTATGTGAGAAGGATTATTTTGAACTGTATCCTGTGTGAGATGGGGAGCCAGTGTGGTTTGTGGAGGAAAGGGGTAATCTGATTCCTATTGGGGGAACGGGTGAGGAGGCGTGCAGCAGAGTTCTGGATATCTTGTAGTTTATTAAGGAGTTCGGCTGGAGAACCGAAAAGAATGTTGTTACAGTAGTCAAGCCTGGAGGTGATGAATGCATGGATGAGGGTTTCAGAAGGTTCTTGAGGTAGAAGAAGGCAGTTCTGGTGATGTGGTTGATGTGTTGATCGAATCTTAGTTTATTGTTGAAAATGATACCAAGGTTGCAGAAATGTGTTGAGAGAGGCTCGATGTAGTTGCTGATGATGAGGGAAAATTGAGTGTCTTTGATGTGGGCTGCAGGGTCAATGATGATTATTTCTGATTTAAATGTTAAATTGAACTGTTAAATTGAAAGTAATTTGCTTGCATCCAGGATTTATTTCACTGAGGCAGTTGTGAAGTGTGGATTCGGTGCTGTGTGAGATGGCTGTTGTGGAGATGTAAATTTGGATGTCGTCAGCGTAGCAGTGAAACTTGAGTCCAAATTTACGGAGGATCTGACCAAGGAGGAGGATGTAAAGAATGAAGAGGAGAGGACCAAGAACTGAACCTTGGGGGACACCTTGTGGTTGGGGAACAGAAGGGGAAGTGCAGTTGTTGATGCTGATGAATTGTTGTCGGACAGTGAGGTAGGAGCGGACCCAGGAAAGTGCAGTGCAGTGCAGTTATATGTAGACATTCTAATCCGGAGAGCAGGATGGTATGGTTTATTGTATTGAAAGCAGCAGTGAGGTGCAGGAGGATGAGGCTGTTGAGATGTCCAGAGTCCGAGGAGAGGAGAATATCGTTGGTTACTTTGAGAAGGGCTGTTTCGGTGCTGTGCAGTAAGCGGAGGCCAGATTGAAAAAGTTCAAATAGGTTATTATGGGTGAGGTGTGTTCTGAGTTTTGAGGCGATGGCCCTTTCCAGAATTTTGGAAAGAAAAGGGAGATTGGAGATGGGGCGGTAATTGCTCGGGATATCGGGGTGTAGACCAGATTTTTTTATGATGGGTGCGATGGCAGCTAGTTTGAGAGTTTGGGGGACAGAGCCAGAGCGGAGGGAGGTATTAATGATGTCGGTGATAATTGAGGAGATCACGGGGAGACAGCCTTTTATTAAAGTTGAGGGAATGGGATCTAGGGTGCAGACGGCAGTTTTCATTTCAGACCTAATGGTTGGAAGTTCAGTGTGTGATATTGGGGAAAATTCGGTGAGATACTTTGGATAGGAGTAGGCATAGAGGCAGATGGTAGGATGGATGGAGGGGTAAGTGGAGCAATGGGATGGATCTTGGAGGTATTTAGGTTACTAGATGTTGTCTATTTTTGTTTGGGGGAAAATGAAAGAAATAACTGACTCTTTTCTGGAGTGAATGAGGCAGAGGTGTAGTCGTGGGGTTTGAGCAAGGAGTTGATGGTGGAAATAGAGCCTTGGAGTTGCTAGAGACAGAGCGGATAATGTTGGCATAGTGGGTGGTCTGGGCGGTGTTGATTGCTTCTTTATATTGCCGTAAATGGTTTTTGTATGCTAGTAAATGAACTGTTAAACCGGTTTTCTTATGGAGTCTTTCAAGTTGTCTTTTCCATGGGATTCATTTCACATTTGTTACTCTAGCTACGTATTTCTTAACCCGGGTACGCATTTGCAGTTAGTTTTGTGAAAATAATGGCCCCCGTACATAATGGCATACTTTCATAAAGTACGTAGATGTCATACTCACACTGTCACTCACAACACATATCGAACTTCACAAAAATAACAACACTAGCGATACTAAACTAGAATTAGTACTGTAAACTAGGGCTGTCCTGATCGCATATTTTTGCAGCGGAGTCCGAGTGAACTGATTTTGAGAATCTGCCGTTACTGATCCGGTACCGGGAAAAAAGTCATTTTCCCCCGTTTTTTAACAAACGTTCCAAACAGTACTTCCTCTTGTCTTGCGGAGTATAAAATGCCTACAGGTAATCCCTGGGTTACGAATGAGTTCCGTTCCTACGCCCGCAATGTAACCCAAATTTCCGCGTAAGTCGGAATTTACCCTTTCAATACCCCTAAATACCCTCTAAATCTCAAAATAATTATTCAAAAACATGTACTATTAGTCATTGTACTGTCCATACCAAGATAATGGAGCTAAGTCCTAGCTAGACAGCAAGCTAAGCTGTAATCCTTCCCCTCTCTCTCACTTGGCTATGCGACTTCTTCGTGGGAGCAAATGCGCTCTTTGTGTGTACATGCACTCTTACTTGAGTGTGGAAGTACTACCTGCTCTGCACTTCCTGCGTCAAAATAAAAGCATGCATCACAAAACAAAAGTCAACATTATAAACATATACACATTTCGCCAAAGGCAGAGCAGTCTTTCTATAAAATAAAGTAAAAAATAATATTCTGTGAGGTACAGTAAGGTACTGTTTACGCAACTTACGACGAAAAAAAAAAAAAAAAGACTGGAGACAACAAAATGGCAGACAACACTCCGGCGTCGTAAAGTCAAAATTACATAAGTCTGGTACATCGTAACCTGGGGACTACCTGTATATTTTTGTTTCTTTTGACAATGCAATTGTACAGTGGTATGAAAAAGTGTCTAAGCCTTTTGGAATTTAAATTAAAAATCAATTAAAAGTGGCAGCAGTAATTTCAACCAGACGCTTCCTGTAGCTGCAGATCAGTCTGGCACATCGATCAGGACTAATCTTGTCCCATTCTTCTCAACAAAACTGCTGTAGTTCAGTCAGATTCCTGGGATGTCTAGCATGAATCACTGTCTTTAGGTCATACCACAGCATCTCAATGGGGCTCAAGTCTGGACTTTGACTTGGTCACTCCACAACATGTATTTTGTTCTTTTGAATCCATTCTGAACATGATTTACTTCTGTGTTTCGGATCATTGTATTGTTGCAGCATTCATCGTCTTTTTAGCTTCAACTGTCTGACAGACGGTCTAAGGTTTTCCTGCAAAACATCCTGATTTACTTTTGAATTCATTCTTCCATTAATGATTGCACGTTGTCCAGGTCCTGAAGTAGCAAAACAGCCCAAAATCATGATGCTCCCTCCACCATGCTTCACGGTGGGGATGCGGCGTTGATGTTGGTGGGCTGTTCCATTTTCCTTCACACGACATTGTGTGTTACTCCCAAACAATTCAACTTTGATTTCATCAGTCCACAAAACATTTTGTCAAAACTTGTGTGAAGTGTCCAAGTGCCTTTTTGCGAACATTAAACGAGGAACAATGTGTTTTTTTAGACAGCAGTGGGTTCCTCTGTGGAGTCCTCCCATGAACACCATTCTTGACCATACTTTTTCATATAGTTGATGTGTACACAGAGGCATAGGACTGTGCCAGTGATTTCTGTAAGTTTTTGGCAGACACTCTAAGGTTCATTTTTACCTCTCTGAGTATTCTCTTGGCCTCATCTTTGGTGGACGGCCACTCCTTGGGAGAGAAGCAACAGTGCCAAACTCTCTCCATTTGTAGAACAAAATCCAGACTTCCAGAAATGATTTTGTATCTTTTCCCAGCTTTATACAAATCACAATCCTTGATCGCATGTCTTCAGAAAGCTCTTTTGACCGAGCTCTTTTGACATGATGCACATCAGACAATGCTTCTCATCAAGACAATTGTTACCAGGTGTGTGTTTTATAGTGGGCAGGGCAGTTTTAAACCACTCATCAGAGATTGGGCACACACCTGACTTAACGTAAATTGTTTGGTAAAAATCGGTTTCAATTGCTCTTTAAGTCTCCTTAGACAGAGGGTTCACTTACCTATTTTTCCCCCTTCTGTCATTGTTTGCATGCTATCCTCATTAAAATATGAAAACCTATAAATGTTGGGGTGGTTTTATTGAAAGCAGACACTGCTTTTTACATCTGTGTGTTTTTGACATAGATCAGATCACATTTGATGGTGATTTTATGCAGAAATTTAAGAAATTCCAAAAGGTTCATGCACTTTTTCATACCACTGTATATCTGGTTTATTTTGATACTCTTTAGCCCTTAAAAAATATTAAAAAATATATAAATTCTTTTTTTCCCTTTTATTAAAAACCCGATCCTTTTCGACCGATTGTAATCTTCTGAAAATTGGCTCAATTTCCGATCACGTGATGGAATCGGGGACGTCCCTACTGCATGCAAACCAATGGTAGGCATGTTTGCGAGATTGGTTGCAGGACATTTCGTAATGGAGTATTATTATAACAGTAAATTTTAAAGGTTTGAAGTTTCACAAAGTATTTTTTTGAAAGTTCAACAACAAAAAATTATAAAGAGACAAAGGACCTTTCATTCATTAATTAATTAATTCATTCATTCATTCACTGACTAGAGCCTGGAGGTGGGGTAGAACTTACCGGTAAACTGGTTGCCAGCCAATCACCGGGCACCTGCAAAAAAAATAAAAAAATAATAATATTAATGATATTTAAAATAATATTACAATATTCCACACATATAACATATAAAATATAACACATAGGGAGAATTTGTTCAATCAATATATCATGCATGTTTTTGGGATGTGGGAGCCAACCGCTGTTACCATAGCAATCCCAAGAAGGCATGGGAAGAACATGCAAACTCCACACAGGAAGGGCAGAGCCATGAATGAACCATGATTGATCTCAGAACTGCAAGGCCTCGTGCTAACCAGTTAACAATCAGCGCCTGATAAAAGGACCTGTCGAACAGAAAAGCTAAATCTGCATTGTAATATATTTGCTATTTTTATCAGTCACACCTTCTTTCTCTGGTTCCTCAGGTTTCTTCAAAATCAAATTAGAGGCAAATATGGGATCAGAAATGTTTATTTTTTTCACTGGTCATTTCACTCATGTACTACTGTCACAGAACAATGATGTAATTTAACAAATCTGCAAATGTGAACTATCCCTTTTGTGAGAACAGATAATTTAATACTTTTATAGGATTGCGACATTGCTCAACAAGATCATAATAATGTGACTGGTTGGTGTAAATATGCAGAGGTTAAGATGTTTCATTAAACCCAATGTACTCCCTCTGTTCCATATTGGAACATGTCCGTTAATAAAATTGTAAGTTTACAATGACTTTCCTAACTCAATTTATCTGATTTTTGGTAGCAACTAAGAGCAAAATGAAAGAATGGGCTGTTCCATTATTCAATCACTGATGACCTTGCGAGGCTGTCAATAAGGTCTTATGTTTGACGCTTTGCTGCTCTATCCACCAACTCCAGCATAAAAAGAGTCTAGCTCCTTTTATCTGTCCTTCTGGCTATAAACTGTGATTATCTTCATTTTTTTCTGCTATTAGTGGTAAATTCGTTCGCTTATGTGATAGCCGGTGCATCGGTTTGAATTGATTAATTTTCCTAGAGGTTACAGACCTGCAGTCTAATCGCAGACTTTCATGCAAATTAAGTTCAACTTTAAGGTGAAGCCAACAATACATAAAAATAAATGAGTTAATACAGCTGCAGGCTCTCTTATTATTGGATATTATAATATCATTCCTGCTCGTCTGCAATGTTGCACTGAATGTTGGCCAATTTTGAAATATGTTTAATTAATTATAATGTTTATTTGTTGTAATGTATTGTATATAAAGAGCTATTCCCCAGGTTACAAACAAGTTCCGTATCTCCGCTGGTTACGTAACCCGAATTTCTGCATAAGTCTGAATTAACCCTTTAAATGCCCCTAAATAACCGCCAAATCTCAAAATAACTATTCAAAAACATGTATTGAAGTTCACTGTACCATCCATACCAAGACTTTTGAGCTAAGTCCTAGCTAGAGAGCGAGCTAAGCCTTCGAAATTACGATGTCAGACAACCGTGTGGTTTGCTGATTTTATTCAGCTGCTCATGACATCAACACTTGCAGATCGAAACTAAAAATTAAAACTTATCTTTTATCTTCTCATTTTACCCTAAATAACAGTAATTCAAATTTGTGTTTATAACTAGATGCTGATACAGCAATAACAATCCACACAAATGATTAGCATGTGTCAGCCTCTGCACATCATTAAAAAAATCACCTAAAGTATTCGACCACAATTGAAAACGCACAATAAACAGTACAAAATGTGCTATATACGGATGTTTCCTCTATGGATGAAATGTTTGCAGCTGTGAGCTCTCTTTCTCACTCGGCTGCGTGACTTTTTCGGGGGTACAAATGTGCTGTTCCTCGTGTGTACATGCACTCTTACTCGCGTGCCATCTACACTTCCTGGGCCAAGATAAAAGCATGCATCACAAACCAAAAGTCAACATTATTTAAAAAAAAAAAAAAAAAAAAAAAAAAAAAAAGAGAGACTCTGGCTTTATAAAGTCGAAATCATGTAGGTCGAGTACATCGTAACCCGGGGACTACCTGTAGTGCTGAAGAAATAGTAGCGTATACTAAAAATATATGGCAGAAAACACAGACAAGACTGAAGAAGCAGTTTGTGCTCTTGCACTCCTCTTTGAAAGAAACTGCTGTATTTTAAGCTAAAACAACTGTTGTGTTTGATAGAACAATATGTCTATATGCTGCCATAGGAGATTCATGGCACATTAACCCCCGAACTATTTTTAATTTGTCAGTTTTACCCTGAAACCCCCCGTTTACAGACGTCGTGCAACCGCTTTTGTTTCAACCCAGCCATAAAACAAAGGTAATTGATTATATTTATTATTCAAAATGTCTGTCGTTTTTAGCTTAGAATCATTCATTGATTTCTCATATTTCATTTATAAAAAAAATACGACTTTAAACAATTATTCTCTCAGATATTTTAGACCTTTAAACAAATTATGTCACAATGAAAAAAATGTCGTCTGTAAAAAAGTCACGGCTATCTACCTCATAACTATCGCTTAATTGTATTTTTTTTTTTGTTACAGTCGCATTTTCTCTGATATGTTAGATGATAAATAATTGATCCAAACAAAAAAAGTTAAAAAAAAAAAAAAAAAAAAAAAACGTTTAAAAGGGTAAATACTGTATATGAAAATCTCGACCACTCCTTGATGTCTGAGATTGCTGCATCGCGACCCTTGTTATATGACCATGTTTCACCCATAAAATCCCCAAAAAATCCAGCTTTGGCTATTCACAGCTGTGTCTTCACACTCAGTGATACATGCTACATAGAAACAAAGTAGGTACTCGATAATATCTCGTTAAAGTCATGGCATCTGTAATTCTGTTCTCGCATGCGCTCACCTCCAGATAGGGTTTTGCTGTTTAAAAATTTTTTTTTTTAAAAAAATGAATCCTGTTCAAAATTTTTCTTCCCCCAGAAAATTGAGATTTTAAGCTTTCCAATAATGTATCACACATGCATATCGGACAATTTTGAAAGTTTGCTAAATTGGGGGTCTCAGAGCGGAACTTCAAGTCACTTGAGTGTTTTCCGCCATATACAGTGCCTTGCAAAAGTATTCGGCCCCCTTGAATCTTGCAACCTTTCGCCACATTTCAGGTTTCAAACATAAAGCTATGAAATTTAATTTTTTTTGTCAAGAATCAACAACAAGTGGGACATAATCGTGAAGTGGAACAACATTTATTGGATATTTTAAACTTTTTTAACAAATAAAAAACTGAAAAGTGGGCCGTGCAATATTATTCGGCCCCTTTATTTTCAGTGCAGCAAACTCACTCCAGAAGTTCAGTGAGGATCTCTGAATGATCCAATGTTGTCCTAAATGACCGATGATGATAAATAGAATCCACCTGTGTGTAATCAAGTCTCCGTATAAATGCACCTGCTCTGTGATAGTCTCAGGGTTCTGTTTAAAGTGCAGAGAGCATTATGAAAACCAAGGAACACACCAGGCAGGTCCCAGATACTGTTGTGGAGAAGTTTAAAGCCGGATTTGGATACAAAAAGATTTCCCAAGCTTTAAGCATCTCAAGGAGCACTGTGCAAGCCATCATATTGAAATGGAAGGAGCATCAGACCACTGCAAATCTACCAAGACCCGGCCGTCCTTCCAAACTTTCTTCTCAAACAAGGAGAAAACTGATCAGAGATGCAGCCAAGAGGCCCATGATCACTCTGGATGAACTGCAGAGATCTACAGCTGAGGTGGGAGAGTCTGTCCATAGGACAACAATCAGTCGTACACTGCACAAATCTGGCCTTTATGGAAGAGTGGCAAGAAGAAAGCCATTTCTCAAAGATATCCATAAAAAGTCTCGTTTAAAATTTGCCACAAGCCACCTGGGAGACACACCAAACATGTGGAAGAAGGTGCTCTGGTCAGATGAAACCAAAATGGAACTTTTTGGCCACAATGCAAAACGATATGTTTGGCGTAAAAGCAACACAGCTCATCACCCTGAACACACCATCCCCACTGTCAAACATGGTGGTGGCAGCATCATGGTTTGGGCCTGCTTTTCTTCAGCAGGGACAGGGAAGATGGTTAAAATTGACGGGAAGATGGATGCAGCCAAATACAGGAACATTCTGGAAGAAAACCTGTTGGTATCTGCACAAGACCTGAGACTGGGACGGAGATTTATCTTCCAACAGGACAATGATCCAAAACATAAAGCCAAATCTACAATGGAATGGTTAAAAAATAAACGTATCCAGGTGTTAGAATGGCCAAGTCAAAGTCCAGACCTGAATCCAATCGAGAATCTGTGGAAAGAGCTGAAGACTGCTGTTCACAAACACTCTCCATCCAACCTCATTGAGCTCGAGCTGTTTTGCAAGGAAGAATGGGCAAGAATGTCAGTCTCTCGATGTGCAAAACTGATAGAAACATAGCCCAAGCGACTTGCAGCTGTAATTGGAGCAAAAGGTGGCGCTACAAAGTATTAACGCAAGGGGGCCGAATAATATTGCACGCCCCACTTTTCAGCTTTTTATTTGTTAAAAAAGTTTAAATTATCCAATAAATTTTGTTCCACTTCACGATTGTGTCCCACTTGTTTTTGATTCTTGACAAAAAATTAAAATTTTATATCTTTATGTTTGAAGCCTGAAATGTGGCGAAAGGTTGCAAGGTTCAAGGGGGCCGAATACTTTTGCAAGGCACCGTACAAACAGCTAAAGTTGACATTCTGGCAATTACTAGCTCCAAATGGGCCGTTTTTGTTCGGACAGACTTTTGTTGTTTTAGGTTTTGAGGTATTTCAGTCATTCTCTCGGGTGTGTACAGACTCATTAGTGATTCCTACACCTTGGCTATTCATCAGCTTTTATGCAAATGAAGTTCAACTCAGGTTATGCCAACAACTTAATTCAGGGACAATATTTCAAGGAAAATCACCAGGTGAGCATATACAGCTGGAGGCTGTGTTCACTTGGATGGCAAAATATGGTCCATGGGAGATCATTAGTAGTGCTGCAAAAGGAAGGCATTCAGTTTTAAAACGTCCTTATTTGGTGACTTAAGAGAGAGAAATTTCAGTTACCAAATGCATTTTGATGTTCATAAAACTGTTTTCAAAGAGATCAACGCGCTTAACATGTTAATCAAAAGGGTGAGAGAAATGATCTCTCTGCTGAGTAGAATACAATCCTAAAGGATGTTCAGTCGGCTATTCTACAGCCCCACTTGTCTGCAAAACAGAAACAGGGTTTTTACCAGTTTCAGTCCAGTTTTACTATTCTGTTTATTAATCTTGAGAATCTTTGGGAACGCTGTAAGGATTTCACAACCTTCCATCCCAATGTCTTTCTCCCATGGCCTTAATGTTTCAGATTTGATCATCGGCAGAGAAACAAAAACAAAACCAAAAAAAAAAAAAAAAAAAAAATGAAAAGGAGGGGGAAATGGCATCATGGCACAGGGAATCTTAAAGTGAGCTGAAAGGTTTGGTAAGGATATAAAATGCCCATTACTGGCTGTGCATTTGAAATAAGAGAAAGTGTCTGAAACCATGCAACAAAATGTGATATGCGGCAAATGAGCTGGGCTTTATTCAATCCCTGAGCAACCATAAGACATCTCATTCTACTATGCATTCTGCTGTGCTTTGTGTTGACAACACTCATTTTCACTCAGTGTTGTCAGGCTTCTATTAAGTACTATAATACACGGTCATTGCCTCTTCCAAACTGTCTAAACAGAGCACAATTCCGGTTACTCCAAGCCACAGTTCTACGGCACGAGATGTCACTTGGGGATAGGCTCACTGACCTGACCATGACGACCAAGATCAATTCTTCATTGTATTTCAAAAAGGCCATGACAATTGAAAGCCAGTATGTAGTTGTGTAATAATTTATACATTTCCCCACCTAGTCTCCCATTCTGCATTCAAGGGATCAGCTGCGCTGGCCCAAAAAGGCACCCAGTGTGCCTGTGTCGGATGTGCCCCGGGGAAAAGGCTGTTTCAGTGACCCGTGCTTTCTACAGGGCTCCTGTGAGACCACTGGGCTATTAGGACTCCAGAGGGAAGCAGATAGACAGGATGGATCGTGGGAGACCGTGAAGCATTGAGCTCCCTGGACAGATAAACCCATGGGATTACTGTCACACTGCAACATCCTCGGGCTTGGATGGTCAAAATGGGGCATGATTTCACTCGGGTCTCCTATAATTTTATACATCTTTTTATAAACATTTTATAACTCAACTAGCGGACTGCGGTCCACGACCAGACCACGGCACACCTCTCTGCGGACCCACGGAAGCACGAAAAAACGAAAGAAAAAAAAACTTACTTTCAACATACGTATATCATTTGTATGAATCGCCGATCTATCGCTATGCGCTACTATTCTATCGCTAAATTCTGTTTGATTTTTGGTCAAATATCTTACATGTTTTCACTTCTGTTGTCATCGCTATGACAACGATACGCTGATTGGCTGAGAGAGCCTGCACGGATGCACTGAGTGGCTGAGAGAGCGTGCATGGATGCGCTGATTGGCTGAGAGCCTGCATGCTACTAGCTAGCGTGGAACCTCAAACTAGGGATGGGCGACACCAGTGATTTTGGATTCGATCCGATACCAAGTAATACCAAGGCCAAATATTGCGATCCCGAGCCGATATTGATACCGGAAGTTCATATTTTATATATATATATATATATATATATATATATATATATATATATATATATATATATATATATATATATATATATGTTTGGGCTGTGAAACGATTAAAATTTTTAATCGAGTTAATTACAGCTTAAAAATTAATCGTAATTAATCGCAATTCAAACCATCTATAAAATATGCCATATTTTTCTGTAAATTATTGTTGGAATGGAAAGATAAGACACAAGATGTATATATACTTTCAACATACAGTACATAAGTACTTTATTTGTTTATTATAACAATAAATCAACAAGATGGCATTAGCATTATCAACATTCTGTTAAAGCAATCCATGGATAGAAAGACTTGTAGTTCTTAAAAGATTAATGTTAGTACAAGTTATAGAAATTTTATATTAAAACCCCTCTTAATGTTTTTGTTTTAATAAAATTTGTAAAATTTTCAATCAAAAAATAAACTAGTAGCCCGCCATTGTTGATGTCAATAATTACACAATGCTCATGGGTGCTGAACCCCATAAAATTAGTCGCAACCAAGCGCCAGCAGAGGGCAACAAAACTCCGAAAAACACAAGTAACAAGTGGACATTGCACTGTGCTGTCATTTTAATCTGTTTAAGCGGGACATGTGCGTTAATTGCGTCAAATATTTCATCGTGATTAATTTTAAAAAACTAATTACCGCCCGTTAACGCGATCATTTTGACAGCCCTAATAGTGTATATATATATATACTGTACATATATATATGTATATAAAACCCTGCAGTTTTCAGCCATTCTGATGATATCTAATGTACAACTACAGCAAGCACTCTAAAACTATTAAAAGTTTGTGTCAAATATGCATTGCAATGGAAAAACTGCTGCTTTTAATAACTAGCAAAGCAGTTTCCTTACAAACTCACAAACCAATCCATCAACAACAAAATCTGATTAGTCAGTCTCACTCTTTAACCATGACCCTTAAATTCATATGCACAAACCCTAACCCTGCTACACGTTATATTTAATCAAATTTTAATCTACCTAAGTTATATAAATATTTTTTGATCTAATTAAAGAACGAATTAATAGTCGCATGTTACCGGCCTCTAATGGTAGATCATTAAAAACAAATGCAATAAACAATAGTCACTTGCTGTTTTTGATTTTTATTTTACTAACACAATTTTCAAACAGATTTTGAAATAATTGAAACATACCTTTAACAAAATGAAAATAAATAGAAACAAAACATAAGAAATCAAGCATTTAATTGTTTGTAACATGTGTGACTGTGTTGGTGACTCGTGAGAGGGGCGGAGGAAAAGCATGCTGATCGACACAGAATAGGGACATAAATGGGGACGGGAGCAGACGCCAGTGCACTGCTTATGTGCGTGCACTGCTTACGTACGTATAGAACGCGAAAGGGAAAAGTAGTACAAAAAGTGTGCACAAAAATATACCCAAAAATATAGACGATATTTTGGTATCGATCTGCCCATCCCTACCTCAAACACGAGTCGCACCCGGCACTTTGCAATATGTTTGTACGTGCTGTCGTGTACTTTATTTTATATTCAAGAACGTGAGTCATACTGTGAGCAAACATGATTTATTTATTTATTTCCCCGTGTTACCCGGCACGTTCGCTGCATGCGGGCATCGTTCAAGATCACAACGTTAAGCAACGTTCACTAACACCACACTTGCCACCAGTAGAAGATCACAACGTTAAGCAACATTCACTAACACCACACGCCACCAGTAGAAGAACGAATCTAACAAAAAGGCATGCTAAAAGTTGACCAAGAGAGGAAAAGTGGACAACGAAAATTGCCGTTTCAATGAAGAATGGAATGACAAACATAAGAAGCCGTTCTCTGATGGAGAAATAATAAAAGAGTGTATGAAGTGATGACAACAGTGTTCAAAGGGAAGGAAAAGGAGGAAATGACAACAAAAATCAAATATCACTCTCAGATTTAGCAACCACAAGACGCACTGATGTACTGGCTGATGATGTGGGTAAACAGCTTTGTGACCCCCAAATGACATTTCTGTCATTGATCAGTGTTTTACATTTAAAGTTACTGTCAATAATTGTTATGTTTGCACTTTGAAGACAGAGCTTGTCATTTATGTTCTGAACAAGTGAACTTGTACTGTACTACTTGCACATGTTTTCTTTTTTGTCCAGCAGTGTTTTATATTTACAAAATGTACTGCCATGTAGCAGATGATGTTGTTGAGTCTTGTCGTTCGTTGAATAGAGTTCGTGTTGCCGCGTTAGGCTGCTCGTGTCTATTGTAACTCTCTAGTGTTTCTGGTGCCCTTGCCGGAAACGTGCACGGCTAAAGAGTTACCCCCAGGAACACAACTTGCCCCACACAAGTTCCCTAGGTGAATTCTGTTAAGAGGTAGTTGTCACTACATACAGTGGGGAGAACAAGTATTTGATACACTGCCGATTTTGCTGGTTTTCCCACTTGCAAAGCATGTAGAGGTCCGTAATTTGTATCATAAGTTCTCTTCAACTGTGAATGTGAACTGTGAATCTAAAACAAAAAAACAGAAAATCACGTACAATTTTTAAATAATAAATTTGCATTTAATTGAATGAAAGAAGTATTTGATACATCACAAAAATCGAACTTAATATCTGGAACAGAAACCTTTGTTTGCTATTACAGATAGCAAATGTTTCCTGTAGTCCTTGACAAGGTTTGCACTCACTGCAGTAGGGATTTTGGCCCACTCCTCCATGCAGATCTTCTCCAGAGCCTTCAGGGTTCGGCGCTGCTGCCGGGCAACACAGACTTTCAGCTTCCTCCTTAGATTTTCTGTCGGGTTCAGATCTGGTGACTGGCTAGGCCACTCCAGGACCTTAAAATGCTTCTTACGGAGCCACTCTTTAGTTGCGTTGGCTGTGTGCTTTGGGTCATTGTCATGCTGTAAGACCCAGCCACGACCCATCTTCAGGGCTCTCACTGAAGGAGGGAGGTTGTCAGCCAAGATCTGGCGATACATAGCCCCATCCATCCTCCCCTCAATACAGTGCAGTCGTCCTGTACCCTTGGCAGAGAAGAAGCCCCAAAAAATGATGTTTCCTCCTCCATGTTTCATGGTTGTGATGGTGTTTTTGGGGTTGTACTCATCCTTCTTTTTCCTCCAAACACGACGAGCCGAGTTTAGACCAAAAAGTTCCATTTTGGTCTCATGACCTTCTCCCATTGCTCCTCTGGATCATCCAGATGGTCAGTGGCAAACTTCAGACGTGTCTGGACATGCACTGGCTTCAGCAGCGGGACCTTGCGTGCGCTGTAGGATTTTAATCCATGACGGCCTAATGTCTTTCCGATGGTTTTCTTCGAGACTGTGGTTCCAGCTCTCTTCAGGTCATTGACCAGGTCCTGCCGTATAGTTCTGGGCTGATCTCTCACCTTCCTCATTATCAGTGATGCCCCACGAGGTGAGATCTTGCATGGAGCCCAGAACGAGGCAGATTGAACATCAACTAGAACTTCTTCCATTTTCTAATCATCGCTCCAACAGTTGTTACCTTCTCACAAAGGTGCTTGCTTATTTTCCTGTAGCCCATCCCAGCCTTGTGCAGGTCTATTATTTTATCCCTGATGTCCTTACACAGCTCTTTGGTCTTGGCGATTGTGGAGAGGTTGGAGTTTGTTTGTTTGAGCATGTGAACAGGTGTCTTTTATACAGGTAACAAGTTGAAACAGGTGCAGTTACTTCCGGTAATGAGTGGAGAACAGGAGGGGTTCTTAAAAAAGAACTAAGAGCCGAAATATTTACTAGTTGGTAATGTATCAAATACTCATTTCATGCAGTTAAATACAAATTTATTATTTAAAAATTATACAATGTGATTTTCTGGATTTTTGTATTAGATTCCGCCCCTCACAGTTGAAGAGAACTTATGATACAAATTACAGACCTCTACATGGCTTGCAAGTGGGAAAACCAGCAAAATCGGCAGTGTATCAAATATTTGTTCTCCCCACTGTAGGTCCCCCCCAGAAATCGCCCACACAGGACGTCAGGCGTAACCCGATTTAACGGAACAGTCGGGTTGCACGGCCGGGGCACCAGTGGACAACGACCGAATGGACGATCAGGAGGACGTCCAGGACGCCAGGTGTGGGAAGTCCGAGCAGGACGATAGGGAGGACGTCCGGGATGCCAGGTGATGAACGACTAAGTGCAACGATCTGGAGGATGTCCAGGATGAGGAGTGTGTCGTGCAGCACCGCCCAGTCGTGGCCGGAGAAGCGGACTCTGAGAGAGGCGGCATGCGTTGTGCAGCTGCAGCCGAGTACGAGGTCGAGATGTGCGACGTGCAGTGCCACCCAGTCGAGGCCGTAGAGGAGGGCGACAGGCGCGGCGGTCGTAGTTGCTCGGCTGGGGATGATGGTGACTGGCAAAACATACCAAATCAACCGGCCGCAGCAGAAGCGAGGGAAACGCCGAAACCGGAGCTGAAGCGATGTCATCGTTGTCCAAAAGTGGTGGACGAGGAGAAGCAGCGGTGGTCGCAGGCGCTGGCAGAGGAACGACCTCGGAGACTTCCGGAGGCGCCGGAGCGAGGCCAGTGGCGGCGTCCAGTGGCGCCGGCAGAGGAGCGACCTCGGAGACTTCCGGAGGCACAGGTGCTGGAGCGGCGTCAGCAGTGGCCAGGGACGCAGGCACAGGATTGACGTCGCCAGGGAGACCAAGAGCAGACGCTGCGCCGTCAAGAAAACCAGGGCCGGACGTGGCATCGTCGAGTAGGCCGGAGGCGGACAGGGCGTCGCCAAGTAGGCTGGAGGCGGACGGGGCGTCATCGAGTAGGCCGGAGGGGGACGGGGCGTCGTCGAGTAGGCCGGAGGGGGACGGGGCGTCGTCGAGTAGGCCGGGGACGGGCTCAGCGGCGTCGACGTAGAGCAGCGCTGGAGCCGAGGCGAGCGAGAGTGGCGCCGGAGGCAAGACAGTACAGTGCATAGGCGTTGGGAAGCGGCAAAGCGGGAGCGTGCTGTGGCCGCGCGGGCAATGGGACGGGAGGACGACCCTGTGGATCCGGTGCGGAAGTGCCGCCATCTTTGGCGGGAACCTCAGGCAGAAGGGCTCTTGTGGCGGGCACCTTGGCCGTCTTTGAAGTCAATAAAGCATGCGACGGTTCAAAACATCAGAGAAGGTCCGCCTTAAGCGCCCTATATTTGTCCTCATTTGGCGGAAAAGCAACGACACGCTGAACTCTGACCGCCGTCGAGTACCCGGGCGCGGCCACCACGTGGTTGAAGCGCATGGTAACGTCGGCTATACCGCGGAGGGCAAACTGCGCCTCCATGCACGCGAACCACGCGACCGCAGAAGACTCGTTGAACATCGTTAGCTGGAGAAAGCTAGAGTCCGCCATTGCTTTAAGTGTTCGAAAAATGCCTCTGAGACTTCAGCGAGGCAAGTTGGGGTCACCAGTGTAGCGGATGATGTTGTTGAATGTCATTTGTTGAATAGAGTTTGTGTTGCCGTGTTAGGTCGCTCGTGTCTATCGTAACTCTCTAGAGTCTCTGGTGCCCTTGCCGGAAACGCGCACGGCTAAAGAGTTCCCCCCAGGAACACAACATGCCCCACACAAGTTCGCTAGGTGAATTCTGTTAAGAGGTAGTGGTCACTACAGTCAATAGTTATTGTTTGCACCTAATGAAAGATCTAGTCAATTATTTAGTGTACATGTGTAAACATTGTTCTTGCATGTTTTTTTCTTTTTTTTTGTATTTTTATTTTAAGTCAAAAAAATTTATTATTTTTTTTTAATTTATTTTTATTTATTCAGAATGTCCATTGTATTTTTGTTTGGTCCAAAGAAAACCACCTTTACCACCTTTGACCTGCCTTGTACTTGACCAACATTAACAAAAAGACCTATGCTTGTATGAAAAAAAATAATTGTGGACCTTCAAGATTTGTATTTGAGGACCCCTGTTATACACCCTGAAGTCAAGATGATATAAAGTTGCGGCAGCAACCAGAGGGGGTCGCTATTCATGATCAAGTGATTTATTATTCCGTCTCTTGTGATAGCTATGTGTGGTGATTTGTTAATTTCCTCCTAATGAGTCTGAGAGATTCATTCCCATGATGGATTGAGCTGCAGCAAAGCTCGGAGCTGAGTACATTCTTATTTCAGATGTTTGCATTGGCAATTATGAGAATGTGTCTGTCAGTGCGCACCTTAGTATAACCTTTTGACTGCTGGTGGACTTACTGTCTTGATTTTTTTTTAAGCCTTGCTCTAAACTACTCCACTCACTAATGCTGAAATGGGTTGCGGTTGTCATTTGAAAAAGACCTGAATGAATTACTGCTGCCATATTGTTCACCAGGCAAATTAATGAAAATAATCCTGCTCAATCTCAAGTTTGAGCATCATATGAAATCACTCAACAATGTATACAAAGAGCTAATGCTATATGAAGTCGAGCAAAATAAACATAATTGGTCCAATGAACAGAGTGTCTGTGTTGTTACGTCACAGTAAGTTGCTCTTAATGCTTCAATAGGTGACCATTCTGCACATGAAAAATAGCTAGTGTTTGTGCCAGACCCAACTCCGTAAATTAAAATCGTTTTGTGTGGCTCTGGCCACAGTACATCACTTTTGAGGAGGTTTATTTGTTTGGCTGCAATGTTTCTTGAGAATTGATACACACTCATTCTGGACATTAGTCCCAGTCAGACTTTTGGAAAGTTTCACTTGGGTTGCTTGAAGTGTACTTTTAAATGTTGGGGTCCCATTTGTGTACTACTATAAGTCAGCATATGTGGAACACAAAAGAGTAATCATACATTATAGCTAAAAATATAAATAAATGTAAAAAAAATTTTTAAATAAAATAAAATCAAGCCAGAAAACAGTTTTAGTCTCGTGGACTATGCAATTTCACGGAACTGCTCCAATATAATACTGACCTAAATAAGTTTGAAGGGTCTGCAATTTCAGGGTTATTAGTCTTACTGGCCATGCTAACGCCTGTCGTCTGCTCTCCTCACATAGTGGAAAAAGCTTTTTTCAATGATAATTTCATTGGAAAACAAGCACAGAATCCGTGTCACTTCACATCTGTGTGGCTGTACCGGCTAGTGTGCATGAAATAAAGTGTACAGAGGTGTTTTTTTCTGGCTCCCTTCATAAATGTTTTAGAATAAATGCCAGTAATTAAAGTTTTGCTCACCTTAGTCAGAAGAGCGTCAATGGAATAAAAACGTCTTGTGACATGAAACAGAGAAGGCCAGCTGAATGAAGGTAGTTCCAACTTTGTGTTGCAATTTTAATTATCTTCAAACAATAAATATATGCATTATTTACAGTTTGGTAGTATTGTAAGCTGATGCAGTATATCTGGATTGGAGTGGAAAACTTTGGGAGTCAAAGTTTTGCCATTCAAAATCAGCAGGTTGTCTTTACAGTAGTAGTAATCTTTTAGTATAAATGACCTTCATGTGAAAGATGGCTGCGCAAAGGATCTAAATGTATAAATCACAGATTTCTTACATATGACACGTTGCGATTTCTTCAGAAATTTTAAGGGATACTTTGTAGTATTTAAGTGGTCACTTGATTTGTTTGCAGAGGGATAGTAATTGTACGTAATCATCTATCAATTCTCAAGTGAAAGAAAAAAAAAGCCCCATTCAGAACTTTTTTGTTTTTGCATTATTTTTAACATTTTTTTCATTTTCATTAAAGAAAGGTACATATCAAATAATGTTAACCCAGGTGAACATTCATCCATTAGTCTTAGTTCCATGGAGAGGGTTGGAGTGTATCCCAGCTAACTACGGACAGTAAACGGGTACAAGCTGAACTGGTTTCTAGCCATCAAAGGGCACAACGAGACACAACAAATACACACACTCATACCCACAGAAAATTTGAAGTGTTCCCTCAGTTTACCATGCACGTTTCTGGGATGTGAGAATGAGGAAACTGGAGTACAAGGAGAAAACTCACAAAAGCATGGAGAGAACATGTGATCTCCACAATGGAAGGCTGGAGCCCTGGATTGAACGTTAGATCTCAGAGCTGTGAGACGGACGTGCTAACCAGTCCTTCTTGTCAGGTAAACATGAAATGCAATTTTAAAAATGTTTTTCAACAAAGGAGAAAAAAAATAAACCTAGTTCATTAAACGAGATAATTGGCAGTTCACATTTTTTGAAAAGCTTTATTTTCACTGACCACAACTGAGCATGGTTACTTCCAGGCAAAGTCAATTGGGCAGAAGATTACAAAAAGGTGGCCATATTTCAGTGTGTTAGAAACGTGTGTTGTAGAGGCCAAGTGATGACTATGACTCTGGACGGCGAATCATTTTCACTGGATTTCCAACTAACTCCTTGTTAGTGACCATGTCCAATTATCCTAAAACACACACAAACACAATCACGCACCAAGTGACATAGTTATGAGTCATTCACAATGGCTGTAGATAAGTGTGAAGACTTCTCAGAGAGCCAACAAATTAACAACCACAGGGTGAGAGACGTTTGCGATCACTATCAAATTTGTGGCTGCAAAGACTTCATGGCTAACGAACACAGCTGTGTCCATTTACTGCGTTAGGTCAGTGGAGCGTGAGTTTGGCCATCAAAGAGAAGGCTTTGTCACTCGCTAATGGGCCTTCTGCAAGATTCCACAACTGTGTGGGTGGGAGGTCAGCACCCTTTTGTCCCAATCTGCTACATGTAATACTGCTAATCATTACCAGTCAAGGAGATGTCACATCAGTGGGGAAAAATTACATGATTCTTTGCTCTTAGTAACAGCATTTCAAAGACCACATACCTGTTTAACCACAAAAACGTGTCACGTAACCCCAGTTGTTCACAACCATTTTAACAAGATACTAGTTTCACATAAAGACTTATTTGATATACGAGCAGAGAATCATCAATCTAGCCATCCTTCTCCACTACACCGACCTTGTGAAAAGTACCCAATGAAGTGATAAATTGTGTTTGCTATGTTTATTGATCCAAATTTAGGATGCTAATGTCAGGTTATGCTAAACTAACACACATTATTACTACCTTGTAAATAGAAGAAACAAAATTAACATTCTGCTCAAGAATGAAAGGAATGAGATTGGTTTTTGGGTAACTTAGTGCCTTCTGGCTCAGAATGGGGTATGTGTGCAATAAACATCCGGCAAAATAGATCTTCCTTCTGGTTGTGGTAAATAGTGAAACCCTGTGGAGGGAGACCAGAAAAAAAGGACTTGTAAAATTGAATGTCTGAAATGTCTTTTGTTTTTCAAAGAATGTTCGCAGGAGCTGCAGGTTGCTAACTCTTGATGCAATCCGTATGCAGCAACCTCTGGTGTATTTTGTATGCAACTGGCCACTTGCACATCATACTGACTGTCTGTCTTTTCTATATTTCAGCGTGTCAATGGATATTACAGAGACATAATTAGAGTGGAGCAGGTATGACAGATGGATTAGGATCATAATTAAGAGAATGTAGAGTCCATTGTCATTTCTCCTCTGGACCTGCTTTGTCTTAAGAATGAGCAACACGGGAGGTAAGCAATCCACAGGGCTGTGAAATTACTCTTTTATTTCTACCTTTCTTTTTTTTGCCCTCGCATAGCCACCAAATTTGCTGACAGAGATGAATAAAAACATAGCCTAATTTATTTTATTGTTTCAGACCAGATGGTGTGCAATGAGACACAGGGGTTCTGCAAGTAGCTGACCTTCATGTTGCTAATGTAACATTGCCCCTGCATTGATCTAACATTAACACCTCACCTCACACTACCCGTAATATGCGTGACTCCAAACAGGGTGGCGGTCTGTATGCTTTCAAACAAATCAACTCGACATGCAATTACCTTCTGGTGTGGAGTTATTTTGTTCTTGTGGATTCGACGGCCCTTTTCATTTGAGTCTGGGAATTAAACGGGTTTCCAGGTTAATTAATTTGACAGACAGACCCCATTGTGGTCGACGTCAGCCTAAAAGGAAAGCGTATTGCTTCTGGTCCTGAAGGTTGACTTTTTATTGTTTCTTTGCCGGTTGTTCACTTTGTGCCAGCTCTGTAATTGACTGGAAGAAGGCTGTATTGAGCAGACATGTTATTGAATGCTTGAAACAAAAGCCCTGGCCTCCAAAGTCTTTCTAGTGGTGGATATATTGAGGTATTGCACACCTGTGGCATATGGAAACCATGTCTTTTTTCCTTGGGTTTTCCTGTCTATATTAGATTTAAAGAATGCATCATCTTTCCTGCTGCCTGTTTCCTTGGTAATTCATTACATGATGAAACTGAAATAGAATTTGTTTGAGTGGGTGCATGTGTTGTGCACTCACAACAATGTGTCTATGTAAGAGTGAAAAAAGAGAAGGATAGAAGATCCAATCCAAGGTGTAATCTTGCTCTAAATCACAGAATCTCCCCTGGGGGAAGGGCCCTCTTCCTGAGGTTAGTCAGTGAATTAAATCATGGAGAGGCACCCATTTTTCAAAAGTAACCTTTCGCTTGACAGTGGAAGTGGGAGTCAGGCTCTTATAGAGGAGAGTCCTAGCAGTGAAATTAGTGCTGTGCATGGCGACACCGGTTTCTCTGGCTGTCACTTGTGGAGAAGCTTGCTGCTTTTACCCTCGCCTGCCTGTCTCAGTGTGCTCACATTAGAGGAGGCCATCTGCCTCCTTCGCCTCTCACGACTCTTCTTCCCACACTTTCTTCCCATGCATGTCATGAAACCAGGCTCAGTGTGCACCCAAACCCGAATTAGCATACTCAGTGTTAGCATACTTGCATGATTTGTCCGTTGTAAGATATTCAAGAAGCTAATGGAGATAAATACACTACATGACGGGATTAAGATTGAATTAGTCTCTATTCAATTTAATTAATTAGAAATGTGTCCATCCAAGCTTGTAATGTCAATAGGACATGTGTGTTTCAATTAGTGCAACATTGCCTTTCCTAATCTTTTAATTGAATAGAAAAGAATGGGACCAACATGTTTATGAAATAGGTTCCAATGTCATCTTTTATTCCCCTCTGACAACCAAATTGATCAAGCAAACTTAAATATCTCATAAAAGGTTTTCTGAGTGTTCTGCATCTGCAGCCTTGCAGCTTGTCGCATGGATGGTGGATGGTCACGTTCTATTTTTTTTTTTTTTTTTTTTTCCACAGAAAATAAAAGAAAAAGATGAATAAATACTGTATATGTATATATAACATTTTCTGTCCAAGGTTTCTTTAAAGCTTTTGAGTGTTACTGAAGATTCACAGAAATGACACTCAGTGAATGAACTAACATACCCTAATGGCTTATTAATCCTTTCACGCACGAATTATGTTTTCTTTTCTTAAATATTTTTATTACATTCATATAGAACAGGCTTGTGGCCTAGGGGCCAATTGCGGCCCACAGAAATAAATGTTGAGGCCCCTTCCTTTGCCATCCAAATATAGGCTTGATATTGCCTGCATGTATTTTGCTATGTGCAATATATACACACACACACACATATTATATATATATATATATATATATATATAAATGGCATCCACCTGTCACCCGGTGGGCCCACGTTCCAATCCTGCAGGGGGCACTGAGTAGGACATACATACTAACATCTTCCAGTTGGGTTCTTGGCCAAGACCCTTAGTGCTACCGCCTAACTACCTCACATAATGAGTGATACATAACAGAGAGACATACTGGCTCAGAAGTCACCTGGGTTAACAAGGTCTGCGCCAGGTGCTGAGGAACCAGTGCACTATGGTGAGAGATGAGCTACTGCAACAGGCAACAGACGGCGGTGGACACAAGATGCGAACAAGGCACTGTTGGAATGCTACTACTCTAGTAACCCTAGTGGGCAGGGCTACATGAAGAGAATGTGGGGGGGGGATATACGGTACAGGGGTAGAACAAATAATGAAAACACCTTAACAAATCAACAAAAACTAATTTAAAATGGTGTAGGTCCGCCTTTTGCGGCAATACAGCCTCAATTCTCCATGGTATTGATTAATACAACTTGTGAATTGTTTCCAAAGGAATTTTAAGCCATTCTCCAGTTAGAATAGCCTCTAACACTTTGAGAGACAATTGCAGTGGACATCGACGTCCATAGACTTCAAGACACTTGACAGGTCACGTTAGGTATTCTCTGCGCACCGCAGGCCCATAGGGGGCTGTGTGACTCAGCTTCATTTATTAGAAGTCAGTGGGAATGACTCACACGTTTTTGAACACAAAGACAGAATTACATTCAAAAAGAATGAAATCTGGACCGCACGCTAACAACAAGGATTGTCTCAGGAGTGTTTTGTTCGAGGATTCCTGGTAATTATTATATGTATAACTATATATATATATATATATATATATATATATATATATATATAACTATATATTAGGGCTGTCAAAATTATCGTGTTAACGGGCGTTAATTAATTTTTTAAATTAATCACGTTAAAATATTTGACGCAATTAACGCACTAGGCCCGCTCAGACAGATTTAAATGTCAGTACAGTGAAAGGCCAACTTGTTAATTGTGTTTTATGGAGTTTTTACGCCCTCTGCTGGGGCTTCAGTGCAGCTGATTATTTGGGTTTCGGCGCGCTTTTCTGACGTGATTATATGTCGACGCAAACTCACACTAATAGACAGTGCTATTCAGACCAGCTAACGTCCGCATCCAGTATTCAGTGGCAGTTCTCATAGCCCCATCACACTGTTTGTGTCTAATACATGCATCGCTTGTGAGTTATATTCCTCTTTTGTTTATATTCATGAGCATTAGATAGTTATTGATGATGTGTATTTGAAATTGTTCACGTATATGGTGAAAGGCAGTTACATTGTTAGATGCTTGTGAGCTAATTGGCTAGTGCTACTGCTCAAATGGACACGTGTGTGTACATTTTATGTTATTTTGTGATTTAAGCAAGTTATTGACACATTGCCTTGTTATTTTCAGTTTTACAAAAATACAAGAAACGTGCTCCTGTCAAAAAGAGATGACTTCAGTAAAGCCCATGCAACTTTGCCACACCGTCTGATTTCTTTTTGGAACATATGTTCACTATCTGTCAATTTGTGTACTCACACACACTGAGGACAGAATAGGGCTACTAGTTTATTTTTTGATTGAAAATTTTACAAATTTTATTAAAACGAAAACATTAAGATGCGTTTTAATATAACATTTCTATAACTTGTACTAATATTCATCTTTTAAGAACTACAAGTCTTTCTATCCATGGATCACTTTAACAGAATGTTAATAATGTTAATGCCATCTTGTTGATTTATTGTTATAATAAACAAATACAGTCCTTATGTACCGTATGTTGAATGTATATATCCATCTTGTCTTATCTTTCCATTCCAACATTAATTTACAGAAAAATATGGCATATTTTATAGATGGTTTGAATTGCGATTAACACTAGAAAACCCAGCAGAGGCCGACTCGGCCCTTCCTCAAGACAAATATTCCTAATATTCCCAAGCAATGGCCGATTTGGCCTCTCTTCCTAAAAAAACCCAGAGGTGGCCCAAATGACCCAAGTGCTTTTGAATTAGCAAGTCGTTGTCCGACAGACAGCAACCATTCATATGTAAATGCAACCACTAGACATACATTGTGTTAGAATGCGGCCCAAATGGAGGGGAACACACCACGGTTGCACACTTAATGTGATAGTTTTTGTCAGTTCAAGTCAAGCTACATTTATTAATTTACATTTATTTATGGAGTTTTACGCTTTTTACAAACTTTTAACTTAATTCTCCTATACTCCACACAGAAAAACAGAAAAAAATGGCCCAAATGTGTACATTGTTTTTGCAAAAAAAACGTTTTAGAACTGCAATTTGAGTTTAAAGCGAGATCATGTATATAGTTTAGAATGACTGGATCTAATGGAGCATGAATTGTGGCCATTTTGTCTGAAGTTAGTACGAGAAAACGTGTAGAAAACCTTTGAGAAAAACAGAAACAGAATTTGTGTCATGAGAAGGTGGAAGGGAGCGGCCCTGAACCGTTTCTTTGACACACTGAAACAATGACTGAATGTCCTAATAGTCCTAATTATTATGAAGGGAATATATACTGCACAGTGTTGTCGATCTTACTTAAAAAAGTAATTAGTTACAAGTTACTAACTAAATTACTTTTTGGGAGAAGTAACTCAGTTACCTCATTGTAAAAGTAATTTGTTACTCAGCAAAAAAACTCATGTTACTATTCATGTTCTTCACGTTATTACAAATATACAATAGAAAACATTTCACATCAAAGATGTTTATGTTAACTGACTGATTTTTTCATTCCTCCCCCAAAAAACGTAGGTCAGATTTTTTACTTTTTTTTTTTTTTTTTTAAATTCACCTTTATGAGAGTTAGTGGTATACAATCTCATTGGGCTGTCATGATAAATGGTAAAAAAAATCACAGGGACTTTGATTACTTGCCATTGAAAATAAATGGGAAATTTGTTTTTATATGTATTTGTTTAAATTCTGATACAGGACATACCATCTTCATAAGTAGGACTGATAATTCAACATTCAGTCATTGTTTTAGTGTGTTCAAAAGCAACTGCTCAGGGCTGGTCCCTACGCCCTCCTCAATTATTTATTTTGAGTCCTAATTAATAAGTCTCACCAAAAAACAAAGGAACAATATGTATGCCGATCCTTTCCTAAGGTGGTAAAATGATCAGGTGTTTATTTTGTCATAACATAGCAATTGCATAAAAAAAAATATATATATATTTCATGTGTGGTGCTCTCCGAATGAAAATATATACTTTGATTGAAGGAAACTTTTTTTTTTTGATTGACTAAGACATACACAAATCTACCAACAAATTTATCAACCTACAGTAGGCAAGTAACAAATAAGTGTCTACTAGTCAGGCTACTTTACCTGAGGAGGGGGTTGGGCGAAAGAGAAAGCAGCCTCACTCAGCAAGGTTTCGCCCAACCCCCTCCTCAGCTAAAGTAGCCTGACTTGAGCCTTTTTCGCCCAACCCCCGCCTCAGCTAAAGTAGCCTGACTTACTCAGACACTTATTTCTTACTTGACACTAAACTGCTAAACTTCTGAGAATATTTTAATAACAGTATTTTAATAATTCTAATTCATTCAGATGTATTTGTTTGAATACCCTCTACATGTTAAAAAAAACAATTTCAAAAAGATCAATTAACAATTTGCTGTGGATATACATTTATGTGCATAGATATTTGGAAATAATACAACTAAGCACACCAAGACACAGTGGTGAAATGAAGAGCACCACACATGAAATTGCTGGGAAAAAAATATGCAAGATTAGTAAATACCACTCTTGGTTCAGAAACAAGCCATCATTCAGGTTTCACACAATGGTGTAAATATTACATTGAATTTGAAACCAAATTAAATTAAACTGAACTAGTGCTCCACATCTATGTGCATGTGTTGTGGACCCTTCCGTTAGTTACCAGTGTTTTTTTGTTTGCTTTGCTTAAATTAAATGAAACAAGCTTGATACATCCAAACAATATTCTAACAGCTGATGACCAGTATTATCTACTCTCAATGCGTTTTCTTCAGTCAGAAAAGTAATAGTTAAAAAAAGATTAATCACGATAAAATTGCACTAATTAGGGGTATAATAAATAAAAAATCGACACCACTAATTGTAATGTTAGTTCATTGTTCATTGTGTTTCTTCATTTGTAATGTTTGTTTTGTTTTTCAGTGCACTTTTTGTCGTTGCTTTTGGTTACGTAACAACTTTCCGAACGGACTTATGACGTACGTGAGTGTAAAGAGGTGTCCCAATTCGTAGGGCTGATGTTTCAAGCCCTACCCCTTATTGCTTCGTTTGAAAGGCCAAGGGGTGGGCCAAGGGGTAGAAATTGGATGCGGCTTGTGGTAGGCGGTAGGGTAGGCTCGGCTTCGGGGCGGTAATATTAGAGAGCACCAAAACCCCATTGACTTCTCGTGATAATCTTAAAAAAATCCGGAAATCTTATTGTATGATTTTTTTTTCAATAATTTATTCGTAATTTATTGGGGTTCATAAGTATTTGTACCCTTGAGAAAATCATTGCTAATATTTAGTGCAGCAGCCATTGTTTGCAATTACAGAGGTCAGACGCTTTCTGTAGTTCTTCACCAGGTTTTCCCATATGAAAACAGAGATTTTGGCCCATTCCTCCACACAAATCTTCTCTAGATCAGTCAGGTTTCGGGGCTGTCGTTGAGAAACACCAAATTTCAGCTCTATCCAAAGATTTTCTGGATTCTTGGATTGATGTCTGGAGCCCACTCCAGAACCTTGAAATGCATTTTACGCAGCCACTCCTTGGTCAGCTTGGCTGTATGATTCGGATCATTGTCATGTTGGAAGACCCAGCCACGACTTATCTTCAAGTCCCTGACTGTGGGATGGAGGTCATGGCCCAAAATCTGACGATACATTGCACCATTCATCCTCTGATTTATAGAGTCGTCCTGTTCCCTTTGCCGAAAAGCATGAGGTTTCCACCTACATACTTCACAATGGGGATGGTGTTCTTGGGATTGTACTCTGCCTTTTTTTCCCGTCACAAACGACAGTAAAGTTAGCACCAAAAAGTTCTACTTTGGTCTCATCTGACCACATGATTTTCTCCCATGACCCCTCTGCATCATTCAGATGGTCCCTTGCAAACTTCAGACAGGCCTTTACATGTACTGGCTTCAGCAGCCTTTGAAACCGTGCATCCAGCTCTCTGCAGGTCATTGACCAGCTCCTACCATGTAGTTCTAGGCTGAGCCCTCACTTTTCCCATCATGAGTGATGCCCCACGAGGAGAGATTTTACATGGAGCCCCATTCCAAGGTAGATTATCAGTCATGTTTAGCCTTTTCCATTTTCTAACAATTGCTGCAACTGTTGATTTATTCTCACCAAGCTGCTTTCCAGTTGTCCCGTAGCCTTTTCCAGCTTTGTGGAGCTAATCAATTTTTTTTATCTGGTGCCTTTCGAAATCTCTCTGGTATTGCCCATGGTAGCGGGTGGATTATAACTGACTGTGGGGTGCACAGGTGACAATGATGAGCTCAAACGGGTGGGGTAAAGGTGGACTTTTTTTAAGGTAGAATGACAACTCTTTGAGTGTCATAATTATTGCTCATTCTCAGGTGCAGAAATACATGAACTGAACCCTTGTAGATAAAAATATATAGCAAATAAATTTTAAAAATCATACAATGTGATTTCTGGATTTTTTTTTAGATTGTCTCTATGAGTGGAAATGCATCTATGATTGAAATTTCAGACCTCCACCTCTTTTCAAAGTGGGTGAACTTGCAAAATCACAAGGAGTGCAAATAATTGCTCCTCATTGTATACCAAGTAGTCCCAGGAAAACAAAAAATTCTTGATAACCTTTCAACAAGTCCAGTATAGAGGATAGAGGGTGTATTAGAGGTACATTTATGTGTGTTTTCTATAGTATTTCATCGTTTTGACTTGATAGTTTTGATTTGCTATGATTACTCTTGTTTGAATCCTGTGCATCAATAAATACCAGGAAGAAAAGACAAAAATTAACTTTGTCAGACTCTTATTTCAGTTTTACATTTGATACTGATTCAATGTTCTATTTTCTGCAGGCATCACAAATATACTGTTATAACAAATATTGCTAGCATATAAAGGCCCCACAAATACACTGTCAGAGATATTTTTTCCGACAGTAAAATCGTAAAACAATACACATTATTAAAATGTGCAAAACCCCATAAATGTAGCTTGACTTGAACTGACACATAATATTACATGAATAGTACTACTGTTGTGTGTTCCCCTCCATTTGGGCCGCATACCAACACAAGTGGTTGCATTTCCATATGAACGGCTGTTGTCTGTCCGACAACGACTTGCTAATTCAAAAGCACTTGGATCATTTAGGCCACCTCTGGGTTTTTTTGGAGGAGAGGCCAAATTGGCCATTGCTTGGGACTGTTAGGAGTAGCAGAATTCTCTGGGACTTCTAGTGTTAATTGCGATTAATTACGATTAATTAATTTTTAAGCTGTAATTAACTCGATTAAAAATTTTAATCGTTTGACAGCCCTAATATATATATATATATATAATATTATATATATATATATATATCTGTATATGTATATATATATATATGTATATGTGTATTTTTCATGAAATGCATGCGTTATGAAACGTCATGGAAAAATTTTTTTAAAATGAATGGGAGCCGCCACAGTATTGGTGTCATTCTTCGACAACTTTATGTAAAATAACTGCCAACTGCCCAGTTTTTGCTTTTAATCAAGAATCGAGACTATTTTACGTCCATATCTATAAAGAATTCAGTGATTTAAGCTTTTATTCACAAGAATTTTGAAAGGAAAAAGTCATTGTGGCAGCCCCCTTATCATAACAAAGCTAACAGACTAGCATCATTATTCGACAGATTTAAGTAAAGTAAATTCAAACTGCCTGTTTTTTTGCTTTTAACCAATAATCAAGACTGTTTTACGTCCATATCTATAAAGAATTCAGGGATTTAAGCATTTATTCACAAGAAATTAAACGTAAAAACCTCATTGTTTTGCTACAGCGGCCATGTTGGATTTTGCATCTCTAGATTATATTTTTAATATTTCTGCGTCCATATTAAAAAACAATCAGCATTTCGGTGCTTTATTTTATGTTATATTTCAATCTAATAACTTTCAGTGAAACACCATGGTCCTTCACCAACCCCTACGTCGACGACAACAAGCAGATCTTCGTCTACTTTGACCCCGTGCACCTTTGGAAGAACATATACAGCAGCTTCCACAACAGCGGCCATATGGTGCTGCCCAGGTGTCCTGGGGCTGAAGTAAGTGCACAACATTATTCACTTTATAAAAAAGATGAATCAAAAGGCCTATCTTTCTAAAACAAACATGTTTTGTAGGAGCCTGAGAGGATGAGGACAGCCCGATTCTTGAGCCTGAAGGCGCTGGCCAGCTTGGAGAACTACATGTCTGTCAAGGCAGGCTACAAATTGACCCAGAAGGTACTGGCGCCCTCTTCGATCGAGAAACAGAGCGTCGGGCTGCTCATGGCGGTCGTGAAACCCTACACGGTTGCCGGGCTGAGGCTCCTCGCCATGACCACGGGCAAGGAGGAACACAGGGACGTTCTGGAGATGTTCCAGAGGATGATCTCTGTGATGAACGTGCGCGGGCCGGGGCAGGACGTGCGCTAGAAAGATAACTACCGATGTGGGCTGAGGCCAAGAACAGGAGGTGATGAGGGTGGGGAAGGAGGTGTTGAGGACCAGGCAAGTTGTTTTGATGAGCAGTCAGAGGCCAACATCCAGTTCCTCTAGGAGATTGGTGAAATTTGCAAGGTGCGTAACCACACTGTAGTTGATTAAATTGAACTGACTCGGCAGCAAGCTTGTTCAGTTTTGCTTTTTTATTTTATAAAATGTTCCAGATTTGGGCCAAAAAGGAGAAGAAAAGAGGGACAAAGACCGGTAGGCTGCCGACGCTCACTGCCTCAGTTCTGCAAATCACGTGCAATGCCCTGCCCGCCTCCCGCAGGGATATCATCCTCCGCAAGATCCCAGGGATCAAATATGTCTGCATGGGGAAGTCAAACTCTGACCCAACGAGGCACTCATTTGGCAAGCGCCACCTAATGTGCGGTACCAACTACTGGACCAACATAAAGAACTTCTGGCCCAGCGCCTGCACTTGCTTAAGCTCGTCGGGTTCTACCCCGTGCACGTGCAGGCTGACCTGGACCGTGCCGAGGCAGAGGAGAAAAAGGGTGACGAGGTGATCTTGGCCGAGCTTGCCGGGGAGCTGGCCAACAATCAGCTGAACCCGCCGACGAACGAGTTGCTCCTCGCTGCAGTCGGCAACTATGCCGGCTACCTGGCCAGGAAAGTCCAGGCCATTTCGTAGACTGGCAGAAAGGAGATGGCGAGGAACAGAGACTTGTTCAAGTCGAGGAAGCTGACCAGAAAACACAAGGCATAGTCCAATATTCTTTTGCATGCAATATTCGATGTTCAATACTTTCTCACTCGCAATATTCAAAGCATTAACTGTCAAACTGCTGCTCATTCACGCTGATTTTTTGCACAGCCTGAACATACGACTATCTCATACGTATTTTATATTTGTTTATTTAGATTTTAGACTTGCAGGTCACTTTTGAGATTTTCATTTCTAATGCACGGTAAAGGGAAATGCTCCACAATTTCATTGTACACAATAAAGGGCTATTCTATTCTATTCTATTCTATTCTATTCTATTCTATTCTATTCTATTCTATTCTATTCTATTCTATTCTATTCTATTCTATTCTATTCTATTCTATTCTATTCTATTCTATAATAAGCTGTGATTGTATGTACAATTTATTAATAATCTATTATATATTATTTATATTTGATTCTGTTGATTATGTTTTCCTCAAGTATTAAGTTTCTGATGTGAAAATTGAGTGATGTATTATCTGCTGAAAACTTGCAGTGAATTAAAAAAAAAAAGTTGCTGTTTTGGGCAAAAACTTATATGATATGTTTAATATTGCTATTTATCCTGAAAATATAGGTGATTATCTCTGCATTTGGTGATTTTTGTGCATCTAGTGCAAAATATTAGAATTTTATAGCCATTTTAAGTTTTGTTATATTTAAAAAAAAAAAATAATAATAATAATCAGGATTTTATAAGGGAACGACTTTGAATTTTTTGATGCCGCTGCTCATGGAGACTCATATATGGCTAAGGTAGGTGCCTGTTTTAGTTTTAGGTCGGTAGCAGCTTTGGTTTTGAAAATATTTGAATTTGAAGTTTTCGAAAATAGGCCCCTCACAGATCTGCCCCCTATCCCGTGTCCTGTCAAGTATTATGAAGTCTATGTCGACGTCTTAATTGAATCTCTAAAAATGACCATAAATGCTCCATCATGTTGAGGTCTAACGATCGTGCCGGCCATACGAGATGCTCAACTTTATTAGAATGTTCCTTATGCCATTCTATAACAATTATGTTCAATGATTATGATGCCAAAATGGTCGGTGTTTCCATTATACAGTATACTAGTATATGTGCATGGGGAAGGCCAACTCTGACCCGACGGAGCATTCTTTTGGCAAGCGCCGCCACAAGTGTGGCACAAATTATTGGACCAGCGTGAAAAACTACATGGTCAGCAACAGGCTGGCACAGCACCTGCAGTGGCGCCACCAGGGGGTGGCCAGGGGTGGCCACGGCCACCCCTATAAATTGGTTGGCCACCCCACTGGCCACCCCGCTTGCCAGTATATCGTTAGATTATTGTAGCATCAGTTATGGATTTCATACCAAATGAATGCATTTATTTTGTTTTGTTAAATGTAGGGCTGTCAAATTTATCGCGTTAATGGGCGGTAATAATTTTTTTAAATTAATCACGTGAAAATATTTATCGCAATTAACGCATTCGCGGTACGACTCCTTCATGCATTGCCGCAAACAGCCTACAATGGCGCCATTTTACTTATATACAGAGATAAAGGGCAGTGTCAAGTGAGTGGAGTAGATACAAGCATTCATTGGGGCCGTGCTTTTAATTGGCAAAAGCTTTGTCATCTCTCCCACAGCAACTATGAATATTGAGGGAAGCGACTTGGGGAAGAATGACAGGAGCTGATCTTCTTAACACCATGTAGTGTACCCAACGCAGAGAAGATATAGCATTTGCAGCCACCACACACAGTCATGGTTGCACCACTTCCCATCATGCATTTGGGCAGAACAGTTAAGTTGCTACAGTATCATTTACTGAAAGCTCAACAAATACACTACATGGTAATATTTAGTCACAATATACAAACTCACATTTATCCTTTAAGGATTACAAGTCTTTCTATCTGTGGATCCCTTTCACAGAAAGAATGTTAATAATGTTAATGCCATCTTGTGGATTTATTGTTATAATAAACAAATACAGTACTTATGTACAGTATGCTGAATGTATATATATCCATCTTATCTTTCCATTCCAACAGTAATTTACAGAAAAATATGGCATATTTTAGAGTTGATTTGAATTGCGATTAATTACGATTAATTAATTTCTAAGCTGTGATTAACTCGATTAAAAATTTTAATCGTTTGACAGCCCTAGTTAAATGTACACCTTATGCCTAATATATACATAACACAATAAAACATAATTGTTGTGGTACTCAAAATGTTGACTGGACAGTTATGGACAATGCACATTAAATCATTAGTAACATCAAATATTACACAATACACCAAAGTATATCAGTAGCCGTGTCCTTAAGTCTTTCTGATAGTTTCCCCCTGACCTTTTTACTGCAATAATATAATGAAAACCTGAAATTATGGCTTTTAGTTTTGGCCACCCCAAGATTTGAAGTGGCCCCATCTGGCCACCCCTATGAAAAATTTCTGGAGGCGCCACTGAGCACCTGTGCTTGCTAAAACTCGTCAGGTATTTCCCTGGGGATGTGCAGGCCAACCTGGACCGCACGAAGGCAAAGGAGGATGAGGAGATCTTGGCCGAGCTTGCCAGGGAGCTGGCTGACGATCAGCCGGACCCACCAACGGACAAGCTGCTCCTAACCGAAGTCAGCAACTATGCAGGCTACCTGGCCAGCAAGGTTCAGGACAACTCCTCTGTGGCTGAGTGCAGCAGGAGCTTGCCCAGCAGGAGACCATGGAGATCGCCGTGCAGCTAAAGAAGGGTGACGCGCCCACTGTGATATTCAACGCCCTGGTCGAGCTGGTCGACAGGGGAGTTCTGGAGACGGGCTGAGCGGTCCTCAAGCGGCCATCTCTCCCCTATACCCATATGTCGTCCTTCGCCGTGTCCATGTGGGACTCCCTGATGTGCAGTGAGGACAAGAACGAGCGCAGGGTTAGGTTCCTCTCCCTTACCATGCGCCACAGGGAAGGCTTCAGGCATCTGCTGGAGTTCCTGGTGGCTTCAGACCCGACCTTGCAGGGGTACAAGTGCCAGGAGGGGTACAGGCTGGCCAACACAATTTTGCCGCACATCAGCAAATGGTGCGAACTTCTCCAAGGATGTGACTTTAGAAGCAATGAAGAACAAGGCCTTTGAGTGGCCGATCAGCAGGAAGAGGAGCAGAGTCGAGCAGGGCAGGAAGGAGACGGCGAGGGACAGGGATTTGTACAAGTCCAGGAAGCTGACCGGGGCCCACAAGTCATAGGCCAAGAGGCTATGTGATTGTTGAAAGACGAGGGCCAGATAGCTGAAAAAAACGTGCTGAGGCAAATGTGACATTGGAATTCAGTAAGTTCAATAAGCTGTCACTGTATATAGAAAAATGCTAATTTTGCTTTAGTTGAATTAAATTAAAATGATTCTGCACGCTTTCCTCAAGTATTAAGTTTCACATATGAAAATTGAGAGATTTATTAGCTGTTGAAAATGTCAAAATTGGACCAAAAATTTTTTTAATTAAACCTATTTCGGGCAAAAAAATTGATATATGATACGTTAAATAATTCTATTCATCCTGTAAATAAAGGTGATTATCTCTACATTTGGTGATTTTTGTCAATCTAGCGTAAAATCTAAATTTTTTAGCCATTTTAAGTTTTGTAATACTTATATAAAAATATTTAGTCAGGATTTTCCTTAATTACTTGCTTATTTATATACTTTATATATGGCGGAAAACACAGACAAGACTGAAAAAGCTATTTCTGCGCTTGCACCCCTCTTTATAATAAACTGCTGGATTTTATGCCAAAAGAACTGTTGTGTCTGATAGAACAATATGTCTATATGCTGCCATAGCAGATTCATGGCGCATTAAGCCCCCGAACTATTTTTAATTTGCCCATTTTACCTTGGAAACCCCCGTTTACAAACGTTGCACAACTGTTTTTGTTTCGACCCAGCCATGAAAACAAGGTAATTATATTTGTTATTCGAAATGTCTGCCATTTTTAGCTTAGAATAATTCATTGATGTCTAATATTTCTTTAAAAAAAGAAACGATTATAAAAAATTATTCACTCGCATATTTTCAAACTTTTAAACAAATTATGTCACAATGAAAAAATTGGCGCCTGTAAAAAGTCACAGATATCTACTTCATAACTATCGCCAAATTGTATTTTTTTTGTTACTGTCGCATTTTCTCCAATATGTTAGATCATAAATAATTGAGCCAAACAAAGAAAATTTGAAAAAAAAAAAAAGGTTTAAAAGGGTAAATGTATGAAAAAGAAAATCTCGACCACTCCTTAATATCTGCGATTTCTGTATCGCGACCCTTGCAATATCACCATGTTTCACCCAAAAAATCCCCCAAAATCCGGCTGTGGCCATTCACAGCTGTGTCTTGACACTCTGTGATACGTGCTACAGTACATGGAGTCTTTGGATTGAAACAAGGTAAGTACGCGAAAATATCTTGTTAAAATCATGGCGTCTTTAATTCTGCTCTCGCGTGCTCTCGCCTCCAGTTAGGGTTTTGCTGTTTAAAACACATTTTTTAAAAAAAGAATGCCCTCCTGTCCAAAAATTTTTCTTTCCCCAGAAACTTGAGATTTTAAGCTTTCCAATGATGTATCACACATGCACATCGAACAAGTTTGAAATTTGGCCAAATTGGGGTTCTCAGAGCAATGAGTGTTTTCCGCCAGAGAATTTTTTAATCACAATTAATCACAATTTTAGTTTACTTTTTGTTAAAAACAACAACAACAATTCCTTTTTTTTTTTTTTCACCATTACTTAAATTTTTTTTAATACTATTGACGTCAAGCGATTAAAAGATAAATAGCATGCATTCCATAGGTCCAACGGTGGTGCGGTGTTTGTGCTGTACGAGAAATTTATTGACGATCCCATCCTTACATTTCGCCACTTAGTAGAAAAGCCCTTTTTATTCTGCAAAATGGGAATAGGCAGGGGTTGCCCTGTCCCCTACCACAGTTCTCTCAGTTACCTGAATGTTTTTTATAACATTACAAAATGTGGGTTCTGGTAATTAAGCCATGCCATACTGACCCTTTAAAGTGCATATGACATCTGAAATAAAATTTTAAATAGTGTTTTTATGGGAATTAAAATCATATGTTGAAATGATTCAACTATAACCCACAATTTGGCATAGCGTGGCTGACGAGAAATGCGTTTTTATATCTCCGGTTTAGCTCCTCCTGTCATTATAGCGCTCCGCCGTCTCCATCTTGGTATTGACATCACGAGGCGAAGTATTTAGCATTAAGCACAATCGAGGAGGAAGCGTTTTTCAGCTATTTTGGTTTAAGTGTGGATTTTTCGAACTATATTGTCAATCCAGAGGAAGTCTGTGACATACAGCCATACTGTATATGTTTCGGTCGTGTTTGGAGTCAGAACGAGAAAAGGCGAAAAAGAAAACTGTGGCTGAGGCTGTGACTACAGCAGACTGCATGGGACACAACAAAGCACAAAATGTCATCATTGTTTTTATGTCTCTATTCCAATTTTATTACAGGGTATTCTTTATATACGTATTGATCCCCTGCCTGCAATTTAAGTTGTATTTTCATGACAAATAACAGTTTTGTGCTAAATGGAATATGAAATATTAAAATGCATTTATTCTGTATGACAGGGCTAAATTACTGCAGAATCCGATGATTGCTTTCAGTCCTACCCAGTTGAAATGGATTGGTCATCTATTGCCTTCAATAGGTGTTTTCAATAACAATTTTCCTCTTTTACTAACTACAACAGATACTCTGTGACTTGAATGAATTAACTACGCTAATAACTTTTGAGTAGATATCCACTGTAGTGACCATTGAACCCGAAAGCTGAAGTCAGCAGCCAACCAAACGATTGCGTTTAAGAAAAACAAAAAAAAAAAGGACCTTTGACACTCAAAGTACTACAGTGCGCTTTTAACTTGTTTTGTTTAGATGCATGCAGGCAGAACGTATTATAAAAATACTTAAATGTAGCTATATCAAATAAATACGCTACATTACTAACGTTGTTAGCAGATCAACACTCTTTAACACTGCTTTAAAGGTCCCACAAAGAAACACAATGGTTAATTGCATGAGAGGGAAATACATGCAAAAAGTAGTTTGACATCTTTGACATTTTCTGCTCCGGTCTTCCGGTTTGGACAGAACACTTTAGGACACAACATTTTAGTTGAAGTTTTACACTGCCAAATCCAACAAGAGAAACATGGAATCCCCAAAAATGGATTCAGTACGACATAGATGAGACTCAGGGGCAGTTTACATGGCGACTCTGCGACACAAAGACGCAATGACTGAGTTGCGGACTTGCCTCGCGTGCATATGGTGCCGGCGAAGACGGAAGGCGAAAACGAAAAATTCTGAATCCTGCCTCCAAAGTGAAAGAATCCGATTGAGGGGGGTTGAGGGGAGGCTTCCTCGGCATGCATATCAAAGGCTACTGCTGCGCGAGACCACGCTGTTAATGCCAGCACTCATACATGTAACATTGGGCGTGCGCAGCGCTGCTACTTAATATTAAAAACAGCAAATATGGCGGAATGTCAGCTTTAATTTACTGTTTTAATAATAGTTTTAAATTAAATATGTTGAACGTGTCAATTTCTGTGCCTTTTTGAACAAAAGAAAAATGACATCGCTCCAAATGGGCGGGCATATTTTTTTCCGGGCTGAGGGAGCTTGGTGGGGTCAAAGTGCATCATTCTCTGTTGCCCAGTAAATCTGCACTGCCCCCTAGGGCTTGGCATTAATACTACATCGTTTTCATGTGGAATTGCGACTTTGTTTAAATGGAAACGCAAATGCAAATGCAAATTTGAAATTGTTCGTATTCTCAGAGAGTCACCATGTAAACGGCCCCTCAGGGACCTTCTGTGCTATTCTTGGTTGTGTGAACTCCTGGAAGCGCCTATATACTGTATATGCTTGGAAATTGAATTTTTTTAACAGCAGCCAGCTTCCAAGCACCAGTGTGGATCTACCTTGTATACGCCTTAAATCGAGCAGACAATAAGTTAAGGATGTACTTTAAAGCTAAACGATCCACCTATAAGATTGCATGTTTATTCTTATCACTTCGTTGATCGTTCGTGGACAAAATTCTAACAGTCTGTGCAACCTGTGTTAACATGGGGTGTAGACTGCTATGCCGGCCACGTGAGTGACCAAAATGAGGCAAAATTACAAACAATGTTACAGTTGCCGAATGCAGAAGGGCTTACACGGATTTTGTTGTTACAAGGAAATACTATAAGGTAATTTTCAACTATTTAGGTTATACTTATGGTACTGTGTTGAGAGCTCATCGCACATGTACATACAAACACATCTAGTATGTATGTTTGTTTTGTATGTATGTTTTTTATATATTGATCGCAATAAAACTTTTGGACAACATGATTCAATTTCTTATTTTATTTAAAACAGTTGGTGTATGTGCATAACAGGTCAATAAATCTCAATTTATAAAATTGTTAGAAAAATATTAACGAAGGTGAAGCATAAACCTAGCCTTCCATCATCAAGGCAGAATGTACGTAAATATACATATGTCCATAAAGGGAAGTGTTTTTGTGAGGCACATCAAGTGTCTTCCCTTGCCTAACAGCGTTTTCTACCTGTGAAGTAAACATCGAAGATGCTTTGCCACAAGCTTCAACTGCTGGAACTAAAAATGGTAATGTGGATTGATGTCTGTGGTGGTGATCCTTAGGAGCTGTCATTCCTCTGGAACCCTTCCGCGTCATCTGCAGGCATCACAGGGTCTTAGGTGTTTTGCCCCTTAACCAGAACACCTCGCCTGAGTGGGGCAGCAAAGACTATTTAGGCTTCACCTGCGGAAGGGTTCCTGGTGTGGGCTCATAAGCCACAGCCTTCTTGAACTGGACTCAGCTGCTGCTGCAATCTCTCCACTTGCTTTCTTCAGCTGCTGGGCATCCAACCCTGTTCTCTGGAGAAAGTAGCGAATGGACTTTGCTGGAAACACTCGACAGCCATCTTTATGGGGAAGATGGCTGCGTACCAGCCTTTTAAATCTGCTTTGTCTATTAGATCTTGGTATTTAGCTTTCTTCAGTTTATGGGACGTGTCCAGCCGCTCTTCCCAAGGCACTGAGAGCTCAGCCACTAATAATAGTCTTTGTGCAACAGGACCATGTCTGGCCAGACAGGGTCGCTGCAACAACCTGCGGGAAACAAGCTTCTTCTTCAAGTCTACTCTCATATCCCAGTCACAAACACGCTGCCAGATACACGGGAAGCTTTTAGTTTTTGTGTTGGTCTTGGGGGGCCTTGCCTCCTTCCCTTCAAGAAGGCAATAGTTTTAGGCTGTTGCGTCTGCTTGTTGTTAGCTTTGACTCGCTGTTGTTCGACCCAGTTTGCGATTTCAGTGAGGACCTTGTCATGCCTCCACCTATAGCGCCCCTCTGCCAGTGCCTTTGGGCACCCAGTTAAAATATGGTTCAGTGTGCAGGAAACTGCACCACACTGATTGCAAGATGGATTACTCTCCAGGCTACAGGTTTTCAAATTGCTTGGGGTGGGCAACAGATCTGCCACCGAACGCAACAGAAAACTCACTTTTCCTTGGTCAGTGTTCCACAACTCCCCACAGGACAGCGATCGCTCCTTGCTTGTGCTCATTGTGTCCATCTGCCCTGAGCTGCAAGCCCGATCGCCTTCACCTAGCGATCTTCTTCTGCAGCTTCGCAGACTCTTTTTACCACAAGGCCTCTTCCTGCTCTGGCATAAGCCTTGCTCCATCTGTTTTTGTTGTAGTGCCCTCGACCTAAGCGCCCCTGGCACACGACACTCACTATTTCTTGATGTTTCCAGTGGGATTCGGCCTCCATCAGAGCTTGCTGGGGCTTCCTCTTTTTTACCGCACTTGATGGTCTTACTTGCGTGTCTCACGTTCCCATCTTTGGACACAAGGAGTGTGCTGACTGCTCTTACGTTTGTTGCTTTGAACTCCACAACAACTGATGAAACTGGCATGGTGAGTTTTAAGGTTTTGCTGTAAAAGTTTACTGCAGTGAAAGATGGAGGCACTCCCAGCCATTTCCGCAAAAACTTGCTACACATCCTTTCCAATCCTTCCATATATGGGAAAGTCGTAGAGCAAAAAAGGGCCACTGCAGTCAGGTCTACTGGTAGTTCCCAGGGTTTCTAAAAGTACTGTCGGAGCTAGAGCCTTTAGCCACCGAGCCCGTTTTATGGAATTAGCTTCCAGCTAATATTAAAGAAGCCGAGACAGTCTGCACATTTAAGATTAGATTTAAAATGTTCCTATTCGACAAAGCCTATGATCAGGCTAGTTGAAGTCGGAGTAGACTCACAGTTTAGTCTAAGCTGCACTAGAAGCTATAATGCTGGGAGAAGTACAGCCACTGAGTTCTATCTCCTTTTTCTCACTCTACCTACCACTTGTCTTACTTTATTTCTATTTTCCAATGTTAATATCTAGTTTTCTAGTCTCTTCATCACTAGTCACCCGGTGTCCCCTTTCCCCCCTCCCCTCTGGGGAGGGGCTATTTTTCAGCTGCAACCTCCTGACTGTCCGGACCCCTGGCTGGACGGACATCCTCGTTGCGACCCCCGTCTCATCTGGCTAGATGGACCTCTTCTTGTTCCTTTACTCCACTGCACCTTTACGGACTGTAACTTCGCCTGCTAATTCCCATTAGCAGTCCTGGTGCTTCCTGTCTATCTGTCCTGGGAGTGGATCTCTCCTGACTGTGTACTCCCCAAGGTTTCTCATTTTCTCCCAAAGACTCTGGAGTTTTTGGAGTTTTTCCTTGCCGACACGGAGGGTCTACGGATGGGGGATGCCCAGGACTTGTACTTTATTTATTCATCTTCGTTGCTTCATTTGCTGTTTCTGATTGTGTATCATATTGCCTCTGCAAAGCCCTTTGAGACAACCTTGTTGTGATTTAGGGCAATACAAATAAAATTGAATTGAATTGAAGGTATGAAGCCATGTTGGAAACACCAGACTTTAAAGTGCCTGTGACACGAAAAAGCATGTTTATTTCATAATACATGCGGTATTTTATGCTCCTGAATGATATGGACCGCTTGGATGTGTGTGGAAGCGATCGCTCTATTTATTTAGTTTTTTTTAATCCCGCGCCAGGAAAATGAGTGACTTCCGGCTTCGGTCTTGCATTGAGGAGGAGGGCGCTGTGACGTGTACGGTAGAAGACGTCCTCTTCACGCTACAGTGTACTGTTGTGTATGAGGACGAAGGATTCAGCTGATTTTGCGGATTAATACGTTTATTTTTCGCATCACGCCAGCCAAACGGCTGCAGAAAAATCATTCTGTGTGCGGGAGAGGCGTATGCGCCTTTTTGGAGTTTCAAAGGGTTCCCATTCACCGTGGATATTTACTGTGGGACCATTGGACTTACGAGGAAGTGAGTAAACATCTTGTTTTGTATTATGTCAAATACGAATACAGTGATTACAAAGTAAACACTACAAAATTCCTTTAAATAAAGGACTACATATGTCATGACTACATCAAGGCATGTAAAAAGCTCTCCTCATGCTCATTAGCAGTTAGCTGTTAGCACGTTAGCTGCACAAGAACTCCAGCCACCCTCCTCCCGGGAACGAACTGTAAATTGCTCTCCGCCGGGCGTTTTGCCGATCCGCGAAGACAATCGACAACCGGGTCGTCATGTCAAATAATCCAGGCTAGTTACGTGTGATTTTCCACTTCGAAGACTTTGAAACATCCCTCGGTTCGGGTTAGCATGTCGGCTAGCTGTCACTCCTTCTGGTTTGTTTACATTCTCCGAAGCCGGGGAAGGGAAATGACATAAGTCCGATTTAGGTGTCATAAAATATCGTTCGGGAGGTGCGACAGTAAAGGTGAAGTCGACAGTTTTGACCATTATGTAGTAATTTTGCCATGTCGTCTTGAATAAATGGATTTTTATTATTTCATATTCCATTTAGCACAAGATTGTTATTTGTCTTGACCATGCCATTTATTTAGCAATTGGGGAAAATACTTGGATTAAAAGAATATCCTGTAAAAAGATAGAAGTAAAGAGACAGAAACAATGACATTTTGCCGCTCTCTTCGTCGCCTTTTCCTCATTGTGAATAGTTCCCCCTCGACGGGCTGACTGGTCCTTCTCAAGCCATTTATATAGCTATTGGGGAAAAATACTTGGATAAAAAGAATATCCTGTAAAAACATGGAAGTAAAGAGACAGAAACAATGACATTTTGCCGCTCTCTTCGTCGCCTTTTCCTCATTGTGAATAGTTCCCCTCGACGGGCTGACTGGTCCTTCTCAAGCCATTTATATAGCTATTGGGGAAAAATACTTGGATAAAAATAATATCCTGTAAAAATATTGGGGTAGAGAGACTGAAACAATGACATTTTGCGGCTCTCTTTGTCGCGTTTTCCTCGTTCTGAACAATTCCCCCGCAATGGGCTGAATAGTAAAACCGATGAGCCCAGTCTACCGCTGACGTCATCCACCTGTTGGGGACGCTAAAGCCCTATAATGGTAGGCGTGGCTAACCGGCAGATTAAAAGACTAATTTCTCATCATCTGCGCTTTGCTAAATTGTTGTATATAGTCAAATCGTCTCAAAATATGATTCTAATTCACATAATAATGCCATTTAAGACTTTTTTTCTGGTGTCATATGCTCTTTAAACCACCCCAGGAGCTAGTCTTGAGCCATATGAGGAGTTGGGCTTTAGTTGTTGTAAGATTCCCACTGTCCTTTAGGGAGCTGTCATAATGCTTCCCCAAGCATCGAATTCCTTTGTGCTGGATTGTTGGGATCTCCGCGCCTTGGATGCTAAAGGTGTTTCTGGTGAGGTTGCCTTTTACAACACTGAGGCTTTTTGACTTTTCGGGTATAAAATGGAGACCAATCTTTCCTAGAGCACCCAGGACCCACTGTGTCCTCTGGATTGATGGCGTTGTCACTGTAACATCATCCATGAAAGCTCGGCAGACTGGATGTCTTGTACCGTCCTTGGCTTTTGGGCCTCTACACTTGTAAACAAACGAACAAAAAACGTTTAACACTTGAATGTATGCATTTAAGGTGAGAAGCCTGTGTATGACTTGTTTTCCATTTCTTTATCGGTGAAACTAATGCGAAGCTAATGATGTCTCAGCTGTGACGCAACACAGAATTGTAGTCAAACTGAACACATTTGTGCTTTGTGGTGGCACTGTCTTAGTTACACATCTGCCACAAAATTCCCATAATCATGTATTAGGACTAGGGCTGTCAAAACTATCGCGTTAACGGGCAGTAATTAATTTTTCAAATTAATCACGTTAAAATATTTAACGCATTTAACGCATGCGCGGAACAACCCACTCACGCATTACCACGAACAGACTACAATGGCGCCGTTTTATGTATATTGAGAGCTAAGAGGCAGAGACAAGCGAGTGGAGTGGATACAGGCTTTCATTGGAGGAGCGCTATTTAATGGTATAAGCTTTGGCATCTATTCCACAACAAATATAACTATTGTGGCGAGCAATGTAGGGAGGAATGACAGGAAATGATCTTTTTCTTAACACCTTATGTTGAACACAACGCATAGAAGATATACCATTTGCAGCCACCACTGACAGTCATGGTTGCCCAACTTCCCATCATGCATTTGGGCAGTTAAGAACAGTTAAGTCGCTACAGTATCATTTAGTGAAAGCACAGCAAAATAATAATTCTCTCAAAAACAAAAAATAATAATGTTCACAAAAAGAAAAGCGTCAATGCAAAGAGAATTGGCATTCCCAATCAAAACAGCTATGCAAAATAATACTCAGACGTTGGTCAAACTCTATTCAAACATTTCTTTTAGCTCAACAAATACACTAGATGACAACATTTAGTCACAATATACAAACTATCAAAATTACTATAACTTGTACTCACATTTATCTTTTAAGAATGACAAGTCTTTCTATCCGTTGATCCCTTTCACAGAAAGAATGTTTATAATGTTCATGCCATCTTGTGGATTTATTGTTATAATAAATAAATACAGTACTTATGTACAGTATGTTGAATGTATACATCCATCTTGTCTTATTTTTCGATTCCAACAATCATTTCCAGAAAAATATGGCATATTTTAGAGATGGTTTGAATTGTGATTAATTACGATTAATTAATTTGTAAGCCGTAATTAACGCGATTAAAAATTTTAATCGTTTGACAGCCCTAATTAGGACACATTCAACTGGATGCTTCGGAGCTTTTCAGTTTCCTGATTAAGTTTACATCCACTACCATTAAATCAATCAATCAAATACAAAACTATTTTGGTCGTGGCGACTCTTAGCCATTTCTTCATGTTGTCCTCCCATGTCGCGATGATGTCAGATGGATGTGGCATTTCCAAATTGTCTTTTTGAGGGGTTTTAATGAGTAATTCCACGCCAGCTCCACTGTTGTTTTGGTTAGAGAAAGTGTAAAACGGAAGTGGCGAGCAGAAATGCAGAAGTACCTCGGAAAATTGTCTATAAAATGTAGTAAATCTGGCACAACGGGCCACACTTTTAAGTACGAACACATTTTCAAAACAAAACAAAAAAAAAGTTTTGCGCTCTGTGAATTCGTCCACGATGCCCTGTTCGTCAATTTTCTTTGCTTTCCCATTTTCTATGGACATTGCTGACAAAAACGTTGGCTTCATCACCAGGCAGAAAAACAAAATATGAATCCAATTTTTGCATTTTTATTTTCAAAATATGAAACAACATGAATCTAGTTTTTATTTTTTCAATTATTGTGAGAGTTTAAACTGTCTGTGTCTTCACATAAATTAACATAATTTATGATAAGATGTAAGGATATGAATAAAAGAAATTTAAGCAAATGTTCATTATTTTAGAAATGTGTATCAAACTGTAAGACTTCTCTTTAATCAGCACCTAAAAAGTAGATGTTCAAAACATTTGGCGACACCAGATTTAGAATTAACCTGACATGCATTTTTTTGAAATATGAGGGTAGAATATACTAATAAAAGACCAGCAGAACAGGCATTAGAGAGTAAATCATCATAAAACTTAAGGATGGATATTGTTTTAAATAACATAGTTATTCGTTAATTTTTTGCCCACATTTTTGTGACTGTGATTCATTTCACAATGGCATTGAGAATTATTACCTATTATCACATTTTCCATCAATGGAAAAAAAGTATTCAAAATCCGAATAGGTTGGCAATAGACCAGCAAACTGAAAAATATTAAAATTAATCTTCAGAATAGGCATATTGATTAAAAAAAATAAAATAAAATAAAATAAATATCCACAAGAAAACAGAATCCAGCTGGCATGTGTAGCAAGATGTGTCTGCATTTGAAAGCAGTAATTCAAAGCAACATCATGTTTGTCCTGTTTTGCTTCACTTGTTCGATACGGAAGAGTAGGCAGCAGTTTTTTTTCTGTGAACAAGTAAGGTATAACTACAGTTCCAGACATCCACTCAAAAAGACATTGGAACAACTTTATGGCAGTTCCTTGCAATGTTTCGAAAACCAATTTCTGTAGATGTTACGAACTTAACATCAGTAGGATTGCTTCAGATCTTGAGACAACTCACCTGTTAGTGCTGTAGCACAAATTATCCATGTTTATGTGAGATATTTGACAGGGTTTCCCCCCCAATTTTTATAAGTATATATTTACTCTACTGTCAAATGTACAGTAATATAGATACTATGTAATGAGAGGAATAACAATTCAATTCTCTTCCATTGAATGGAAGAAGGTAAACTTGCATTTATGCCATTCATAATACAATATGTTCTGGCTTCTCGCAAGTATATCAGCTGATTTCACACTTATCACCCACAGTGGGGCAAATAAGTATTTAGTCAACCACTAATTGTGCAAGCTGTCCCACTTGAAAATATTAGAGAGGCCTGTAATTGTCAACATGGGTAAACCTCAACCATGAGAGACAGACTGTGGAGAAAAAAAAAAAAAAACAGATAATCACATTGTTTGATTTTTAAAGAATTTATTTACAAATCATGGTGGAAAATAATTATTTAGTCAATACCAAAAGTTCATCTCAATAGTTTGTTATGTACACTTTGTTGGCAATAACAGAGGCCAAACGTTTTCTGTAACTCCTCACAAGCTTTTCATACACTGTTGCTGGTATTTTGGCCCATTCCTCCATGCAGATCTCCTCTAGAGCAGTGATGTTTTGGGGCTGTCGTTGGGCAACACGGACTTTCAACTCCCTCCACAGATTTTCTATGGGGTTGAGATCTGGAGACTAGCTAGGCCACTCTAGGACCTTGAAATGCTTCTTACGAACCCACTCCTTTGTTGCCCTGGCTGTGTGTTTGGGATCATTGTCATGCTGAAAGACCCAGCCATGTCTCGTCTTCAATGCCTTTGCTGATGGAAGGAGATTTTCACTCAAAATCTCTCGATACATGGCCTCATTCATTATTTTCTTTACACAGATCAGTCGTCCTGGTCCCTTTGCAGAAAAACAGCCCCAAAGCATGATGTTTCCACCCCCATGCTTCACAGTGGGTATGGTGTTCTTGGATGCAATTCAGTATTCTTTCTCCTCCAAACACGAGAACCTGTGTTTCTACCAAAAAAGTTCTATTTTGGTTTCATCTGACCATAACACATTCTCCCAGTCCACTTCTGGATCATCCACATGCGCTCTAGCGAACCGCAGACGGGCCTGGACGTGCATTTTCCTCAGCAGGGGGACACGTCTGGCATTGCAGGATTTGAGTCCCTGGCGGCGCATTGTGCTACTGATAGTAGCGTTTGCTACTGTGGTCCCAGCTCTCTGTAGGTCATTCACGAGGTCTCCCCGTGTGGTTCTGCGATTTTTGCTCACCATTCTTGTTATCATTTTGACGCCAAGGGGTGAGATCTCGCATGGAGCCCCAGATCAAGGGAGATTATCAGTGGTCTCGTATGTCTTCCATTTTCTAATAATTGCTCCCACAGTTGATTTCTTTACATCAAGCCTTTTACCTATTGCAGATCTTCCCAGCCTGGTGCAGGTCTACAATTTTGTCTCTGGTGTCCTTCAACAGCTCTTTGGTCTTGGCCATGGTGGAGTTTGGCGTGTGACTGACTGAGATTGTGGACAGGTGTTTTTTGATAATGAGTTAAAACAGGTGCCATTAATACAGGTAACGAGTGGAGCCTCGTTAGACCTCGTTAGAAGTTAGACCTCTTTGACAGCCAGAAATCTTGCTTGTTTGTAGGTGACCAAATACTTATTTTCCACTGTAATTTGGAAATAAATTAAAAATCTTAAAAAATCAAACCATGTGATTTTCTGCTTTTTTTTCCACATTCTGTCTCTCATGGTTGAGGTCTACCCATGTTGACAATTACAGGCCTCTCTAATCTTTTCAAGAAGGAGAACTTGCACAATTGGTGGTTGACTAAATACTTATTTGCCCCACTGTACTTCTATGAGTAAATTAGGATTAGATCATCATCATAAACAATGACATTTTTTTGCTTACGAAAATGAGGTTTCTTGGCTCTATAAAATTTGCGAAAACCTGCTTTAGTAAACCACCAATAAAGGTATTGGATGTGCTGTCTACGCTGAATAATACTCTTACTTTTTAGAATTCAATATCTCTGCCAAAAAACTCCCTGACTAATGCCTGCACACGAAATTGCTGGGAAATCGGTCAGGTTCGTAAAACCACCATCTGTGCAGTTTTTTGTGTGAAGGCATGGTGTTTTGTGAGTGCATCTTGCTCCTAAAGGTGTGGTTAATTCCTTCATGTGTTTGTGTGTGTGATTGGAGGATGAATCAGGGATGTCTTGTGAAAAATGCGTTGCCTGGGAGACCAGTCTGGACCCCCTCCAAACGCCCCCCCCCTCCTTTTTTTTTTTTAAAGGTACACTGTAATGAATACAAAACTATGTGAGGAGAGGCAACCCCCATTGTAAAGACGCAACGCAGGTCTGAGCTGCGTGTCACCATCAAATGGACTTTCCGTGCATGCGTGCGTTTGCTGGCAATAAAAGAGGGCGGGGAAGTGGAAAGGCATCGCATGTTGAGATGAGCGGGCTCTCCGAGGAGCAATTATTCAGCTCATCGTCTTGTTTGCCTACTTCCTAAAAACCATGAAGTGACAGGCTATACTCGCCTTTTGAATTGCTCGCAAGCACCCCAGTGACGTCCTCCGTGGAAAAAAAAAAAAAAAAAAGAAAACGGGGGGCTGCAAACTGCGACTGCCTGGTTGTGACTCATTCGCGACCGGTTGCAGTGACAGAAGAAAGCTTTAATTAGCTGCATTTTTCTTTTCCCGCCGAACCGAGCGCGCACTCGTCTTTTTCATCCTTGCCCACCCCCCTCCTCCCTCTGCCGTCTGGAGCCAGTGGGAAGGATATGATGCACCTCCGCGGAGTTGCTCCACAACAAGAAATGTCACCGACTTCTGCCGGAGCAAAGCTTCACGTATTGACTACATTTGCTCTTTACGGCTTGTGTTGATTTATTGGGATTTGAGCGGAGTTTGACGCGGCCGGAGTCGTGTTTGGATTGATTTGCGCGAGAAGCTTCGCCATTCAACAAGCTGGCGGCGAGGAGGCGATGGGCGCAGCGAGCCTCCTTCACGGACCGCGTCTTGCTTGCAGTCTAGCCCAGCTTGTTGAATCTCCTCCACGGTGACGAGCGACAATGCCTTCGCGTTGAGAAACTTCTCTGTCTATCCATCCTAATCTCTCGATTTAGTTGTTTTGTTTTATTTATTTATTTATTTTTTTTAAAGAAAAAATTAAGTTTAGCATGGCTCGTCCCGTTCTATTCACCGAGCTGGGCTCTGTGTGGAGATTGTTTTGCCTCATGCGGACTGCGCTGGATCTGGCGCTGGCTCAGGAGATCTACGCGCCGCATTCGATCCGCACCGAGGGGCACTTGACTCTCGGCGGACTTTTCCCCGTCCACGCCAGAGGGGTGGACGGTGCGCCGTGCGGGGACCTGAAGAGGGAGAACGGCATCCAGCGGCTCGAAGCCATGATGTACGCGCTGGACCAAATCAACCAGGACGAGCAACTCTTGCCCAACATCACCCTGGGCGCCCGGGTGCTGGACACTTGTTCGAGGGATACATACGCGCTGGAACAGTCTCTAACTTTCGTCCAGGCCCTCATCACAAAGGACACCTCGGATGTGAGGTGCACCAACGGGGAGCCGCCGGTTTTCGTCAAGCCTGAAAAAGTGGTGGGAGTCATCGGAGCCTCCGCGAGTTCGGTATCCATCATGGTTGCCAACATCCTACGCCTCTTCCAGGTGAGTGGACATGGCCTTTGCGTGAAAACAACGTTTCATAATCTTTACAGAGACATGGCACACATTTTACATTAGAAAAGGAGGGAGAGGATAAATAGTACACGTTACAATCGAATCAGGGGCGTTTCTAGACCACCTGGTGGCCCAGACTGGAGGGGGCACAGAGACACCCCCTCCTTAAGAAAAACAAACAAAACAAACTCAAAAACCTGTTTGATTAAATGTTTGACATGCAAATAACTGAAGCTGATGGCAAACATTTTGCAATATTGACAAGAATTCAGAATATTCTGAAGTAATTACGGTATATATTCAAATATAGTATTATAGGTGGTGGGAAATTCCAATTATTTAGAAAACATTTTTTTTAATTCCAGAAAACGCGATAAATTAAAAGCGTAATGAAAAATAGATTGAAACACAAATATTAAATAACAAAAGAAACCACTCAGAAAAGATGTTTAAATCAAGAAATGCAATAAGGTACAAATAATTCAAACAAATACAATAAGGGTACCATAAAGTGCTTAAAGTATGCCTACTATTCAACCTGTAAATGTACTCATGAATGAACTGTTTCACTGTTTGAGTTTTAGTAAAATGCATATATTGGCTTGTTCAAAAGGCTCTGGTTCGCCCGATTGCAGTGTCAAAGGCTGAACACTAGGGGCACAATGTAAAAATAATGTACATAAAAAAGAGATGCGTTGTCATTTGTTGCGATAGAGTCCTGTGTTTACAAGTAGAAACTGAGTACGTATGTATACCACGTTAGTCTTTGTGCTTTGCTGTTGAACAAAATACAGGATTGCTTATTGGCCGGCCCAACCCAATCAAACTGTGACAACCTTTAGCAGTCAAACACTTTGCTTTGTGTGTCGACAAAGAACACAGCTTGCTCTAAGAACTAAGAACTCTAAGTAATCACATTACAGGGCACATTGCTCATCAACACTTTAAATATTGCTACGCTGGGCTTGGCAGCCAGTGGACCATTGCATCTTTAAGCAGTCCATATAGAACGGGGGCGGTGGTCCGTTTTTGCTGTGAGTTACCTCAGTAGCAGTTGGGGAATTCTAAAATAGCAATATAAACGATAGAGGGGGATGTTTTCACATTTTACGATGCACTGACTTTATATGTATGCATCGTTAATAACACATTTATGACAACTATCCATAACTAAATTACGGAAACAAAACACTTTTTTTCATAATGATAAACACACACTAAAGCCTGCTTTAGGGTGGCCTTTAGGAATATTCTGTAATCCCGACATGTTAGTGCCTTGGGGGGGGCGGATTCAGTTGTTTTGTTGATACAGTATTATGTTTTCTATACTAGCTACTAGCTAGCAACAGCGAGTAGGAAGCCCCATGCAGGGGATTTCCAACATTACCCACTATTTTTTGCCATTTATATTGGCCTATTTTGCAGTACACCAGCAGTTTTGGGCTCTAGGCTTGGGTTTTCCACCTTGCCATGTACGTGATGAAACGTGATGGATAAATTATTTGTACTTTTGGCCGACTGTTTAGCTCTTGTCAAACCCTGCTGACGAGAGAGATGCATGTCCTCGTGTTCAAAAAGCCTGTCCGGCATAGTAGATAAGTTCTGTAGACATAGGAAACATCTATACTAAGTATCATTCACGTTGTAACAAGCTATGGTAACAACTAGACAGCGGGGTATGGGTTGAGCACAATCAGTGAGACCTGATGGCCTGGCCTTATTTTTCCCCATTTGGAAGCTATGTTGAATATACTGTAGAAAGCAATTTTATTATCAATTTATATCTGGAGACGTTATTAATAACACTCTTTTCTCCGACCTAATCAAATAATTAACTAATGTCGACTTGCACTGGAGTCCACCTTTAATGTTTTGTTGAACAAACATTTCAGGCAATCACTGCAATCAAACATTCTCTCTAAAAGTGTCAATGAGACTTCTATACCTCTCAACTGGTATTTTGGCCCATTCCTCGAGAGCAAACTGCTCCATTTGTCTCAGGTTTAAAGGGTGCACAGTCCAAATGGCGTGTTTCAGATCCTTCTCTAGATGTTCAACAGAATTTAGATCTGGGGACATCGAAGGCCCCTTCAGATTAGCCCAGTGCTTTTCTCTTAGCTATTCTTAGGTGTTTTGGGGTTTGTTTGGGGCCAAGCACACACCCTCCTCCATGTTTCACTGAAGGGACAGTGTTCTTTTGTTTGTATGCTTCATTTTTGCATCTGTGAACACAGAGTAGATGTGCCCTACCGAAAAGCTCCAGTTGTACCTTATCTATCCAAAGGGTCGGAAGCTTTGTGGCTTGGGAATATGCATTTTCACAAATTCCAATCTTACTTTAGAATTTAGAAGCTTTGCTCATCGACGCAAAAATGAACAATACCAAGAAAAGAACACTGTCACTACTACGTGAAACATGGAGGAGGCTTGGTTCTGTTCTTGGGATGCTTCGCTATTCATTATCTGACACAGGGTTTCTTGAATATTTGGAAGAAACAGTAAATCTCAAGCTAGTTTAAAAATCAAGTGTAGAAAAATTCAGCAAACAGTTCAGCGAGGACCCCGCCTCCTGCCCATAGTTAGATGGGATGAGCTCCAGCACCCCCGATCTAAAAGCGATACAGTCTATTTTTTTTTTTTTTTGTCCTCTGCAAAGAATGACTAATATTATGCTGAGGATGTTTTGTACACATCAAATAATGCACCGCAATGTTCATTTGATTGAAGAAAAAAATTAAAACTATATATACTGTATTCTTCTTTTTTTTTTTTTTTTTTTAAAGTGTTTAGATTCTCTTTTAATTATACCATGAATGTAACTCAGATTTATACTGTGCCTTTTAAGGGACACGGGACACTTAACAATAATTAATTGTAGTAATTAAAATGTCTGATATGTTTGATGTGTTAACTGCCGCATAATGGAAAATTCTAGTAAGAGCAAGGCGAGGTTCCTTCTAGGTTTGTGATTGGAGAAAGCAGTGTGCTAAATCGTTCAAAATAGATAATGATTTCAGATAAGTGTCTGGATTGCTATTATTATTGGTGAGAGATAATAACTGATCAGCAATGGCTTGCTGTTCAATGTAATGTACATTAAGTGCCCACTCTGGGAATGAATATAGTCATTAATGATGTATGTATAGAGAAATTGAGATGAATAGTCATTATTGATGTATGTATTGAGAAAATAAAAGAAAATATGGACTTATTTTAGTCCAAAATTGAAATTGGTGTATCAGAGCGAAACAGTATAGCATTTATTCACCTGAGGAACTGGAACAATTCAGTGTTCGTGATGTACATTGTCACAACTCTTGTGGCTTCACACATCCAATTAATTAAATGACAGTGGCCATGTCAGTGTCTGAGACAGCAACGACCGCTGTCAAGTTTGTCAACACAACAGGGCAGAGGCAGTTAGTTTCAGGCATTTGACCGCACACCGGTCACAGTTTGCCACTATTTGCTTACAGGCAGGTTGCATTCTTCTTACGCTTATGAACATACAAGTCCACTCCACCTTCATCGCAGTATGTTACACGTGGGACTTGTTTTAGGGGCTTGGTGGAAAAGTTAAGACACCCCTGCTTTACACCGTTTGAGTGTTGCTTGTCCAATGTGGTGCTGAAAGAACAGCTCCTGATAGAGGGAGTCCCACTCAAGGTGCTGATAAATGGCCCCTGACAGGCTGACTCCTCCTGAGCAGGGCAAAATCCAGTAGGGAATTTCTGTAGTGGCAATAGAGAAGAGATATACAGTAGATGCTTATTATAGAATAATGACGCTCAGCAGAGCACTGACCTCCACCAATGCCGAACAATGCTGTAGTTGGGATCAGCTCCAAAATCTACTCCCTGCTAGATAATGACTTTCTGCAGATGCCAAGATTTTGTAATTAAACTTCACACTTGTGCACCGAGAAGAAGAAGAAAGAAAGTTTGCAAAAAATACAAATATTATTTTAGGCAGTGTCCCACCCCTTCACATTTTATAGAATTCAGTGCTTGCATACTTTGCAGACACTGAAAACAGAAATAGAAAACTGGGATGAGTGAAAAGTAACTATTTTGAAATACATTATAATAAATGGGTGATTTACGTTCCTAATGGACTCCTTCACATCTTGCTATTGTTGTTGGTTATTGGCTGAATGTCCGTTATCTCGGAAGACGGATGTTACGTCATGGCCCTTATAACAGGAGTAGAGACTGGACACTGGTATTTTTTGTGTGTGCTTGATTTAATAGAGCAAGTCCGCTGTACCCAATTAGAGACTTGAAGAACATAAAGGTGAATACAGGAAGGGACAACTTCATGCTCAACAAAAATGTCCTCTCACAATATTTTTGTTATAATAATAGAACATAACACACTGGTAAAATGTCAAATTAAAAACACATATTTTTGTATATAAGAAAGGTCTTTTCCCCCTTTATTATGTTGTCTTTAAGTAGTGAAGGGCTGTAAGTGAACAAGAAAAAAAAACAACTACAGGTAAAATTTAAACGAAGGGTAAAGCAACGGCAATAGCTGGATAATAAATGAATTACAAACTTGTCAATCCATCTCTCCATTTATTTTCTGTTCCGCTTGTCTTCATTAGAGTTGAACAAACCCTGCTGAGTTAATTTCAGCTCTATGTTTAGGCAAAATGGATGGATGTTATTTCCTACAGTGAGTGAGGGAACAGTGTGGTGGAGCAGAACGCTAGAAAATCAGTTGTTAATATGACGGATATTTAACAGATTTATATATACATAGAGATGTCGAGATGCTAATGATCAAAAGCAGCAACATGTGCAGTGAAATTATTTTGATGTTAGAACTCACTTGAATAGGTTTTTTAAATGTTTCGGGCATGAAATATGACATCAGGCTTACAATATACAGTATTTTATAATTATCAAAATGTGAATATAGTATTTGAGCGGAATTATATGGTACTTGTCAAAACTCATCAATTGAAAATTTTACAAAAATTCAAATGGAATCTATGCATATGATAGTCTCGATCAGCCTTGCCTATTGAAATGACAAATCTCATCACTGGTGGTGTGGTGGTACAGTGGCTCGATTGACACAGTAGGGCTGAGTGATATGGCCTAAAAACAAGATCTCAGATTTTTTTCAACCAAATACAGTATTTGATTTATGATTGTTTTTTAGATTTTTATTTTTCTCTCCCCCATACTTTTATATAAGGACAATAACATCATAAGACAGTTGTTAAATGTTGGACCAAAGTAACATAATTAAAGTGCATAACGTCTGTCATGTGTGCTGTCAGGACCAAATACAAGTAACTTCACAAAGATACAAACTCATTCTTATGGAAAATAATTATGTTTAATGTTATTAATAGCTGGCTTCTAGCTTTTCTTTTTTTTTTTAAATAAAAAAATTAAATATATTACTATTTGAATCTTTTGCAGTAAAACACTCGAAGTAATTCAAAATATTGATTTATCGCCAAGGCCTATGACACAGGATCAATTCCTGCTGAGTGAGAACTGAAATATGACTGCTAATGGTTGTCCATCTCTGTATGTGTCTTTTGACTGACTGGCGATCACTTAAAGCCTTTTGGCTGGCATTGACGGTGATGTATATCGAAGCCATTTGAACTGGAAGAGGATGGCATGGAATGATCACAAGCCATGAGTGATCGGCATGGAAGGCAATCCCCAGGTGGCAATTACACTGTGCAGAGTTCCCTGATCATATTCCTGTAATCTGCCCAGTTTATCTCATACGTCGTCACACCGAGCGTCCTTCAACATCCCACTGAGCAAACCAGGCTTTCCTTCTGACAGGTAGAGGGAGAGCTGTTCAAAAATCTGTGCCAAGGTTTTAAAGGGCATGTGAAGAAACTTGCTTATTGTTGTGCAACATTCAGAAGTGTTGCCACCGATAAGAGATTAATCCTGCCCCCTTTCCAATGCAGGTGCCTACCCATGAAATAACCAAGTCAGGATCTAAACGAAGCCTCTTGCGCTGGTCAAGAGTTAGACCTATGAAAATAGGGTCAAAAGAGTTCTTGAAGAATGTAATGGTGAACGGTTATGTGTTTTTGGGAAGACAGGCGTACTGCCAAAAATGTTTGCAAGCTTCAGGTTTTATGTTTCCAATAAACAGAGTAAACTCCACAAAGAAAGGCCTAAGCAGAAAATGCAAGATTAGACAGAGATTAGATTAGTCAAATGAATGCTAGGAATGAGTGCAACAAAGAGCAATGCAAGACCTAGAGAACTGCAAAACTAATTATAAATAGATTCCTAATTAACATGTAGTCTAATTGCTCGAGCAAAGCATGGACTATCACTCAAAGCAAGTATTGTATAAAGGGCTATTCACGTAAACATATGCTTCTTTATTGTACACATAAAATGTAGTTTTTACTGTGATTATTTTTCACATAATGGACCATCTTTATTAATCACTTCCACACAGTATATGTGTAACATTCCCATTAAGATTCTACAAAAACTATTTACAAATACATTGGCATCTTGAGATATATGTTTATTTCATTCCGTGAACACACTTTCAGCTCAAAACACTCATGTAATTGCAAATGCAGTTACAGTACAGTGTATTGGTTAGAGCCTCTCCCAAAAACATTTTGTATACAACACTCTAGATTTAACCAAGTGCAACAATACAAAGTAATAAAGTCATAAAATAATTAAATACCCAGTACAGACATACAGTTCATGCATCGGTTATTGCCATCCTTCTGGTGTGAGTGACTTGGCCACCATGGGGCAGGACTGTACGTGACTCAGTAAACGGCTGTCAAAATCAGTAGTTGTGCAGATAGTATAAACCTGTGAGCACGGCTGGGCAATTTAACGAACGAGATCGAATCTTGAATTCTTTTTTAGATTGATCTCGGCGATCAACCGTGTCTTTTTTTTTTTTAAATCGACCATACGCCATATATTAACAGTATTTCAATTTGGAAGTGGCATTTAAGAGCTTCCAAAAAAGCAAAAAGCTTGTTGACTTGCATTCATTGTTATCATACAGTGTCCACCCAAAATGCATGCTCACATATTGAGGCATAAAAATAAGAAGATTGTTCTCTCAAAAACGTCTAAGTTGACCCACATATACAGTGGGGCAAATAAGTATTTAGTCAACCACCAATTGTGCAAGTTCTCCTACTTGAAAAGATTAAACAGGCCTGTAATTGTCAACATGGGTAAACCTCAACCATGAGAGACAGAATGTGGAGAAAAAAATAAACAGAAAATCACATTGTTTGATTTTTAAAGAATTTATTTCCAAATTAGAGTGGAAAATAAATATTTGGTCACCTACAAAAAAGCAAGATTTCTGGCTGTCAAAGAGGTCTAACTTCTTCTAATGAGGTCTAACAAGGCTCCACTCTTTACCTGTTCTCATAGCACCTGTTTTAACTCATTATCTGTATAAAAGACACCTGTCCACAAACTCAGTCAGTCACACTCCAAACTCCACTATGGCCAAGACCAAGGCGCTGTCGAAGGACACCAGAGACAAAATTGTAGACCTGCACCAGGCTGGGAAGACTGAATCTGCAATAGGTAAAACGCTTGGTGTAAAGAAATCAACTGTGGGAGCAATTATTGGAAAATAGAAGACATACAAGACCACTGATAATCTCCCTTTATCTGGGGCTCCATGCAAGATCTCACCCCGTGGTGACAAAATGATAACAAGAACGGTGAGCAAAAATCCCAGAACCACACAGGGGGACCTAATGAATGACCTACAGAGAGCTGGGACCACAGTAACAAAGGCTATATCAGTAACACAATGCATTAATGCGTGGAACCCCCCCCCCCAGAAAATCACATTGTTTGATTTTTAAAGAATTTATTTCCAAATTAGAGTGGAAAATAAGTATTTGGTCACCTATAAACTAGCAAGATTTCTGGCTGTCAAAGAGGTCTAACATCTTCTAACGAGGTCTAACGAGGCTCCACTCGTTGCCTGTTTTAATGGCACCTGTTTTAACTCATTATCGGTATAAAAGACACCTGTCCACAATTTCAGTCAGTCACATTCCAAACTCCACTATGGCCAAGACCAAAGAGCTGTCGAAGGACACAAGAGACAAAATTGTAGACCTGCACCAGGCTGGGAAGACTGAATCTGCAATAGGTAAAACGCTTGGTGTGAAGAAATCAGCTGTGGGAGCAATTATTAGAAAATGGAAGACATACAAGACCACTGATAATCTCCCTCAATCTGGGGCTCCATGCAAGATCTCACCCCGTGGCGTCAAAATGCTCACAAGAACGGTGAGCAAAAATGACCTACATAGAGCTGGGACCACGGTAACAAAGGCTACTACCAGTAACACAATGCGCCGCCAGGGACTCAAATCCTGCACTGCCAGATGTGTCCCCCTGTTGAAGCCAGTACACGTCCAGGCCCGTCTGCGGTTCGCTAGAGAGCATTTGGATGATCCAGAAGAGGACTGGTAGAATGTGTTATGGTCAGATGAAACCAAAATAGAACTTTTTGGTAGAAACACAGGTTCTCATGTTTGGAGGAGAAAGAATACTGAACTGCATCCGAAGAACACCATACCCACTGTGAAGCATGGGCATGGAAACATCATGCTTTGGGGCTGTTTTTCTGCAAAGGGGCCAGGACGACTGATCTGTGTAAAGGAAAGAATGAATTGGGCCATGTATCGAGAGATTTTGAGTGAAAATCTCCTTCCATCAGCAAGGGCATTGAAGATGAGACGTGGCTCCATCTTTCAGCATGACAATTATCCCAAACACACAGCCAGGGTAACAAAGGAGTGGCTTCGTAAGAAGCATTTCAAGGTCCTGGAGTGGCCTAGCCAGTCTCCAAATCTCAACCCCATAGATAATCTGTGGAGGAAGTTGAAAGTCCGTGTTGCCCAACGACAGTCCCAAAACATCACTGCTCTAGAGGACATCTGCATGGAGGAAACGGCCAAAATACCAGCAACAGTGTGTGAAAAGCTTGTGAAGAGTTACAGAAAACGTTTGGCCTCCATTATTGCCAACAAAGGGTACATCACAAAGTATTGAGGTGAACTTTGGGTATTGACTAAATACTTATTTTCAACCATGATTTGCAAATAAATTCTGTAAAAATCAAACAATGTGATTTTCTGTTTTTTTCCCCCACATTCTGTCTCTCATGGTTGAGGTTTACCCATGTTGACAATTACAGGCCTCTGTAATATTTTCAAGTGGGAGAACTTGCACAAAGGGGTTGACTAAATACTTATTTGTCACACCGTATCTCAAGGCACAATCTTATTAGCTCAATCAACAGGTAAGATTTAGAGTTGTGTTTGCTTCTAGAGGCTATGATACAGTGCCTATCACAAGTATTCACCCCCTTGGATGTTTTCCCCTTTTATTGCATTCATAAATCATCCATCCACCCATCCATCATCTTCAGCTTGTTCCGGGGTCGGGTCGCGGGGGCAGCAGCTTTAACAGGGAAGCCCGGACTTCCCTCTCCCCAGCCATTTCAACCAGCTCTTCCGGCGGGATCCCAAGGCGTTACCAGGCAAGCCGAGAGACATAGTCTCTTCAGCGTGTCCTGGGTCGTCCCCGGGGCCTCCCGCCGGTGGGACATGCCTGGAACACCTCTCCGGGGAGGCGTCCAGGAGGCATCCGAACCAGATGCCCGAGCCACCTCAGCTCCTCACAACGCGGAGGAGTAGTGGCTCGAGGCCGAGTCCCTCCATGATGACCAAGCTTCTCACCCTCGCTAAGGGAGAACCCGGACACCCTGCAGAGAAAACTCATTTCGGCCGCTTGTATCCGGGATCATTCATAAATCAGTCATGTTCAAAACAGTTTGGCATTTTTACGCAAAAAATTGCTGGAAAAACATTTTAATGTTGAAGTGAAAACAGATTTCTACAGAGTAAGACAAATAAAATAAAATAAAAATATGTAAATGAAAATAATTGTTTGCATAATTATTCACCCCCTTCAAGTCAGTATTTTGAAGATGCACCTTTGACTGCAATCACAGCAGTGAGTCTGGCTAAGTCGCAATCAGTCTTGAACATCTGCCCACTGCAATTTTGCTCCATTCTTCTTTGCATAACTGCTCAAGCTTTGTCAGGTTTCATGTGTATCAGGCATGAACATCCCTTTTCAAGTCCAGCCACAAGTTCTCTTTGACTCAGCCACTCCAGAACATTTACCAGGTTCTTTTTTAACCATTGCTGTGTAGCTTTTGCATTGGACCATTGTCTTGCTGGAAAATATATCTCCTACCAAGCCGAAGTTCTATTGCACACTGAAGAAGATTGTCCCCCAGGGTTTCGGTGTATTTTGCAGCATTCATTCTGCCGTCTATCTTTACAAGCCTTCCATGCCTCGCTGCTGACAAACATCCCCACAGCATGATGCTGCCACCACCATGCTTCACAGTGGGAGATGATGTGTTTTTTTCTTTTTTTTTTTTTTTGGTAATGTGTAGTGTTTGGTTTCCGCCAAACATAACGTCATGTCTGATGGCCAACAAGCTCAATTTTGGTCTCATCAGACCAAAGAATCTTCAACGAGTCAAATAGTCTTCCACGTGCATTTTGGCAAAGTCTTAGTATTTTAATTTACAGAGGTACCTCGACATAGGAACGCCTCAACATAAGATCCTTTCGACATCTGATGTGAAATTTGACTCGTCACGCTCGAAATACAACGATTTACAATAGCCTCTTAACTTCATTGTTTTCCCTCAAGTTGGCAGCATGACTGATTTTTTTGCGAGAGAAATCACCATAGATCCCAAGAAGATTAGTGCAGGTGGTGATGAACGGAAAAAGGTGACACTTACCATTGAAATTAAGATGGAAATAATAAAAAAATATAAGCGTGGTGTGCGCAGAGGTGGTGTGCGTGGGGAGGTATATATATATATATATATATATATATATATATATATATATATATATATATATATATATATATATATATATATATATATATATATATATATTTAATTGACATTACTCTGTAGAAATGTTTTCACTTTGACAATGAAAATTTGATTGATTTATGAATTTATGAACAAAAGAGGTGAATACTTCTGATAGGCACTCTATTTACCAGCCAGATAAATGAGTGGCTATTCTGTGGAAGAACATTAGCATAATTTTGCTAATGGGACTGACATTCAGTAATGGAGTTTATAAGACTAATGGTTGAAGTAAAACTTTTCACGCTTTATTTTGGAAATGTGTTAAAAAGGTAAAATGTAGAGTCACTGTTTTGCAGAAGGTAGAATTGGTTGCTTTTATGTTGCATTTTTATGAGTGCAGTAAAATCTGCCCATATTATTTGTCTGCAGTTTGAGTTGTTGGTAGTTTGAGGCAATATTTAAGACATTTTGTGCCATGCAATATTTGGGTTCAGTCACGTTGAATCCATCAAACATGAGTGATTATGAGTTGTGCTGTGCATGTTCCCTTTGTTGGAAAACGACAATGGAACCGCTGCAGGGATAGCTGCAAGCAGCTATCAGCCTCATCTCTTCATGTACTTCACTTTCAGTCAGACGATTTGTAAAATTCATATCTGAAATACATTTAGGGTTTACTAAGTCATTGTGCCTTGCTGTTTGATGCATCACCACTTCATGTAATTGCACATGATTACAAGAGACTCTTGCACTGAAAGCCTGCTGATTTTTAAATGAAGTATTTTGAACCACGTTGCATAGATTCACAGGTTATCTATCTAGCTTCCTTTTATCAACTTGTGAATGGAAGCGCACATGTGTCATATTTTGTTTAAAATGTTTGTAAGTCGATGAAACAAATTTGCACCAGTGATTTCAAAGAGAGTTAGCGTTTGTTTGTGTGAGCCTATCTCTTATGCCTGTTGGCTGGGAGTGCACTACTGCAGTGGAAGGAGAACCGCAGCAGGGCTCCGGTACAGCAGATTAATTATTTAAAACACATCTCCATATAACAAAATATCTAATGGCTTGAAATATCACACGGACGCTTTTGCAAATGCACACGTTCTACTGCTTGGATCGACAGAGTTGCAGCGTTACAGCTGATAATTTGTGGTTGTTGTATACTCATTCTGTTCTATTAGAAACATGATGATGGGCTGGACTGCAAATAGCTGTTTAATGGAAAATGGACATCGTAGTGCTTAACATGCTTTTAGCCACCCCGTCTTTTTTGAGCGGTCAAGTTAACAACAGTTATTCATCCTGTGGGTTTTGTGGCTTCAGTGGCTTGACAATTAGGCAAAGGATTCCCAGCGCAAAGGTCAAGCTGGCTTGGTTATCATCCAGTCACTGGAAAAAAAAATACTTTTTTTTTTTTTTTTTTTTAAATAGTTTGAAGTTCATAAAACCCTCGAGTTATACTTTGATGCGTCTATGAAACATTAACATGCAGCTTGAAAGAAGAGAGTCATACATGGTTTTAATTTATTCCCTATTACTTTGCCTTTGCTCTCATAGGATTTGTTCATGCTCTTGTCATGTCATGTTTTGTGTCTTGGAGTGTTCTCAAGTGCAAAACAGTCAGATTTCAATTGAACTTAAGCCGAAGCTTTGAAGCGCATGTGTTCAAAAGTAGTGCCAGTAGGCTCCCCTTTGTAATGTGCTTATTTGAATTAGTGTACACAAACATTGATAAAATTTTACAAAAGGTGGACTTCACTGTTTTTAACTATTTGAAACAGTATTTTAAAAGTATTCCTTAAGATGCCAGCACACTGAGGATGTGTAAGTAAAAAAATTGGCACACTTTTACAATGCCGCCAAATAGGGAGTCTAAATTTAGACACAAGGTAGACCGCTGGTCTTGCACATGAGTTCATGAGGTGTAAGCAGGCAGATATGCAGCTACCCTATCATGCAAGATTGGCATGAGTGGGTTATATTGGTAAATCCGTAAACAGCGTGCGCTTCACCAGCCAAATGATCGTATAAATTAATTCATTTAATGCATAATCCAAACATTTTGGAACACCCACCCGGGCGGTATGGTCTCCTCTTTCAAGCTTGGTTCCTCTACCAGAGGCCTGGGAGCTTGAGGGTTCTGCACAGGATACTAGCTTTCCCTAGGACTGCGCTCTTCTGAACGGAGATGTCTGACGGTGTTCCTGGTATCTGTTGGGGCCAAGCACCCAGCTTGGGGGTTACTGCTCCTAGTGTCCCGATCACTACTGGCACCACTGTTGCCTTCACTCCCCACATTTTCTCCAACTCTTCCTTCAACCCTTGATATTTCTCAAGCTTTTCGTGTTCTTTTTTCCTAAAGTTGCTATCGCTCGGGATTGCTACATCCATCACTACTGCTGTCTTCTGATGTTTATCCACCACAACTATGTCAGGCTGGTTGGCCATCACCAGTTTGTCTGTCTGCATCTGGAAGTCCCACAGGATCTTGGCTCGGTTGTTCTCGACCACGTTTGAAGGTGTCGCCCACCTTGACTCCGGGGTCTCCAGTCCGTACTCGGCACAGATGTTCCTGTGCACTATGCCTGCTACCTGTTTCCACATATGCCTTGCCAGCCAGCATCTTACACCCTGCTGTGATGTGCTGGACTGTCTCAGGGGCCTCTTTGCATAGCCTGCACCTGGGGTCCTGTCTGGTGTGATAGACCCCGGCCTCTATTGATCTTGTGTTTAGGGCCTGTTCTTGTGCTGCCCTGATCAGTGCCTCCATGCTGTCTTTCAGTCCGGCCTTTTCCAGCCACTGGTATGTTTTTCCCATGTCAGCTACCCCTTCAATTTGTCGGTGGTACATACCATCCAGGGGCTTGTCCTTCCATGATATCTCCTCAGGGTCCTCCTCCTTCCTGGGCTTCTGTTGCCTGAGGCTGTACTCTTGGAGGGATGTAGTTTCCTCCTGGACAGTGGCTCTGATGCTCACTAGGCCTCGGCCTCCCTCTTTCCGCTTTGTGTAGAGCCTCAAGATGCTGAACTTAGGGTGAAAGCCTCAGTGCATTGTAAGGAGCTTCCTTGTCTTGATGTCGGTAGCCTGCATCTCTTCCAGCGGCCAGGACAAGATGCTGGCAGGGTATCTGATTACTGGTAGGGCATAGCTATTAATGGCCTGGATCTTATTCTTGCCATTCAGCTGACTCTTGAGGACCTGCCTCACCCTCTGCAAGTATTAGGTTGTGGCAGACCTTCTAGTTGCTTCCTCATGGTTCCCATTTGCCAGTGGGATCCCCAGGTATTTGTAGCTGTCCTGCACATCAGTTATGTTGCCGTCAGGTAGTTCAGCCCCTTCAGTTGAGATCACCTTCCCTCTTCTGGATACCACTCTCTCACACTTATCTAGTCCAAATGACATTCCAATGTCATTGCTGTATATTCTCGTGAGGTGAATCAGGGAGTCGATGTCACGCTTGTTCTTGGCATACAGCTTGATATCATCCATGTAGAGGAGTTGACTGCTGGTTGTTCCACTTCGGAACTGGTACCCGAAACCAGACTTGGTGATGATCTGGCTGAGAGGGTTTAGGCCTATGCAGAACTGCAGGGGTGACAGAGCATCTCCTTGGTAGATACCGCATTTGATGCTTACACATGCAGCTGGTTTTGAGTTGGCTTCTAGAGTTGTCTTCCACAGCCCCATTGAGTTCTGGAGGAAGGTTCCTTAGTGTCCTCTTGATGTTATACAGCTTCAAGCATTCCAGTATCCATGTGTGTGGCATTGAGTCATAGGCTTTCTTGTAGTCAATCCAGGCAGTGCACAGGTTGGTGCTCCTGACCTTGCACTCCCTGGCGACTGCCCTGTCCACCAGTAGGTGGTGCTTGGCTGCCCTGGTGTTATTGCTAATCCCTTTCTGTGCCTTATGCATGTATTGCTCCATGTGCCTGCACATTTTAGCCGCTATGATGCCTGATAGGAGCTTCCATGTGGTGCTGAGGCAGGTGATAGGCCAGTAGTTGGTTGGTACTGTGACCTTCTCGGGGTCCTTCATGATAAGGACTGTCCGACCTTGGGTTAGCCACTCGACCCCATTTCACAGGCCAATAATTTTGCCAATTTTCGTTGGAATGACCTTAGATTTTCACAGCTTGGGTAGAAACGTTTCAAGTTTTTGTGTGTAATGTTTGGCATTTCTATCTTTTCAAGAGATGGCGTTCACTTCAAAAGAAAGGGCATTTTGCGTATTAGAGTATGCTCGGACTCAGTCACCGAAGACAGTGCAGCGTGCCTTCTTCACAAATTTTGCAAAGAAGACACTAACTACAAAACAAATTAGGACTTGGCACCAAAAATTTAAAGTTTGAGTTTCGAGTTCGGCACGAGCTCGAATAACGACTCGACTGCAGAGTCACAGATGGCGCTCATATTGAACATTTATGAAAATCTGTCATAGAACCAACAAATATTTGTACTTTTCTTTGTAAATTTAACCAATAAAACTTATGACCTTCAACATAAAGTGAATTTAGTTTCATTAATAAGATCCATCAAGTAGTTTCCCAGATATGGACATTTAGGCAACCATATTGGAACACCCTGTATATTATACAGGGTTTTATATATTATATACATACAGTGGGGCAGATAAGTATTTAGTTAACCACTAATTGTGCAAGTTCTCCCACTTGAAAATATTAGAGAGGCCTGTAATTGTCAACATGGTAAACCTCAACTATGAGAAACAGAATGTGGAAAAAAAAAAACAGAAAATCACATTGTTTGATTTTTAAATAAGTTATTTGCAAATCATGGTGGACAATAAGTATTTGGTTGATACCAAATGTTCATCTCAATACTTTGTTATATACCCTTTGTTGGCAATAACGGAGGCCAAACGTTTTCTGTAACTCTTCACAAGCTTTTCACACACTGTTGCTGGTATTTTGGCCCATTCCTCCATACAGATCTCCTCTAGAGCAGTGATGTTTTGGGGCTGTCGTTGGGCAACACGGACTTTCAACTCCCTCCGCAGATTTTCTATGGGGTTGAGACCTGGAGACTGGCTAGGCCACTCCAGGACCTTGAAATGCTTCTTACGAAGCAACTCCTTTGTTGCCCTAGGTGTGTGTTTGGGATCATTGCCATGCTGAAAGGCCCAGCCACGTCTCATCTTCAGTGCCCTTGCTAATGGAAGGAGATTTTCACTCAAAATCTCTCGATACATGGCCCCATTCATTCTTTCCTTTACACAGATCAGTCGTCCTGGTCCCTTTGCAGAAAAACAGCCCCAAAGCATGATGTTTTCACCCCCATGCTTCACAGTGGGTATGGTGCAAATCAGTATTCTTTTTCCTCCAAACAAGAGAACCTGTGTTTCTACCAAAAAGTTCTAGGTTTGGTTTCATCTGACCATAACACATTCTCCATTCCTCTTCTGGATCATCCAAATGCTCTCTAGCGAACTGCAGACGGCCCTGGACATGTACTTTCTTCAGCAGGGGGACACGTCTGGCAGTCTAGGATTTGAGTCCCTGGCGGCGCATTGTGTTGCTGATAGTAGCCTTTGTTACTGTGGTCCCAGCTCTCTGTAGGTCATTCACTAGGTCCCCCCCATGTGGTTCTGGGATTTTTGCTCCCAGTTCTTGTTATCATTTTGACGCCACGGGGTGAGGAGGGAGTTGAAAGTCCGTGTTGCCCAACGACAGCCCCAAAACATCACTACTCTAGAGGAGATTAGCATGGAGGAATGGGCCAAAATACCAGCAACAGTGTGTGAAAAGCTTGTCAAGAGTTACAGAAAACGTTTGGCCTCCGTTATTCCCAACAAATGGTACATAATAAAGTATTGAGATGAAATTTTGGTATTGACCAAATACTTATTTTCCACCACGATTTGCAAATAAATTGTTTAAAAATCAAACAATGTGATTTTCTGTTTTTTTCCCCCACATTCTGTCTCTCATGGTTGAGGTTTACCTTGCCTTGTTGACAATTACAGGGCTCTCTAATATTTTCAAGTGGGAGAACTTGCACAATTAGTGGTTGACTAAATACTTATTATTTATATTATACATTAAAAACTGGGAGAGAGATAAAAATATAAAAATCCTCACTTTCGAGTCATGTTGAGGGCAGCGCTTTATTGTGTACCATCTTAGGCACCCAGTGATTCGATTTGATTCTGATACGGGTGCTATGATTCGATTATTGAACGATGATCGCGGTATTGACGATGATCCTGGTTATCACGATTATCGATGCATCGTACATTACTAATTAATAAAGTAGTCAAACAAATTTATGTCCATTATTTATGAATAATATCCTAATGATTCAACAGGAACGATGGAAACAAAAATACAACAAAAAGCTGCCCTTAAATTTTTTTTTTTTTTGCAAGAAAGAGCAAAATCATTAAACATTTTAAAAGCAGTACTTATTTCTCAACATGCCTATACAAAACAATGAATTACACATTTTCTGGAAACAAACAAAAGTGTCTTTAGAAATAAGACTTCTTTTAACCAATATACTTTGTTTTCGCAGATTTCTGTACTATTTCGCATGTTTGTAGTGTTACAGCTGTACTTAATCCTGGTTTTACTCGTTCTGCATCTGGAATAACTTTTGCTCACCTCCAAACAACGAACAACTTGAGATGGGAATACAAGTTTCTAATTAGCATAGTGCTCAATGCTAACTAGTAAGATCTCAAAAACAACAACGATAAAGGTTAAACAGTACAAGAGGGTTTGTGTTCTCACCTCTCATAGACAGACACGGGACTTAGCGAAACACTGGGGACTTTTTCCAATTAACACGACTTGAACCGACTGCTGGACAACTGAAAGACAAAGAGCAACGAACTACCTCTCTTCCCCTCTTGCTCTAAAAAGTAACTTGCGCACAGAAGCGCGACCGCCGGGTTCCTGCCCGTCTCATACACAAATTTATTTTCCAGTCTTTGAAAAGGAGTACATCTTTCGCTCAGTAACCGGAAGCATCCATAAAACATTGTGTGTGCGTCCGTTAAAGGTGTCCAGGCGGCAGACATGTCTTGGATTTCGTTCCGCTACGAGCGGCTGTCATAAAGTTATTAGGGAAAAACGTTTTTGAACATTTATAACTGGTAATCGAATCGTCACGTGTCGAATCGCGATGCATCTAATAATCGATTTTTTGGCACTCCCTTAATGTTAAATACTTAATTTTTACAGTGCTTCAAAGACGCCAAGTGATTGAACAGGCTGGCATGATCATAAAACGGCAAGCTTGCGTCTGATTGGATTAATGGGATTCATGTGATTTTTGTTGCGACGTCTCATTGGTGAAATTGGAAGAGCGACTCTTAGCATCGGTGGCAAAAAAAAAAAATATATATATATATATGTAGAAGAAAGACAAATAATGTAACGACTCTTGTGTAGCCCAAAGCAGCGGAGTAAGAGTAGTGTTTTTTTTTTCACAAATCTTCTCAAGTAAAAGTAAAAAGAATGGCTTTGTCAAACTACTCTTAGGAGTACATTTTTCTAAAAAAATTACTACCTACCTCTGTATATATTAATATTTCTAAAATCTCTGGCCGTAACACGGCTGGGACGAGGGTTGTGTGTAACTCGCATACATTTCACTGCACAGATGTTACTGGCCAAATTCATGTAACCTGTACAGTAGTTTTGCTCGTAGCTTATACTAAGTGTGCGTGAACCTTCCATTGAGTAAACCAATTTTTCCTGACCGGTAGAGGACTAACAGCGCAAAGAAACGCGGAAATGCTGTATGCAAGGTATGAACCATTTGGAGCTTTACTGTTGGGGTCAAATGCTAATGAACTTAAAATGAACTTTCAATGTAAATCCCCTGCTTTAATGTTTGGCGCATACAGATAATGATGACTCCCTTAGCTGCCCTCTTAGCCCACTTGCAGATTTTGTCTCAATGAATCTGATGTGGTCACGGACTCCCTCCATGATAAATGAATCATAAAAGAAGCAAAGATGGTGATTGTAGATTATATGGCCTGCCTCTAAACATCATGGGTGTCTATTCAAGACATGAGTAGCTGCTGAACTCTTAATCCTGGTGAAATTGACATAAGTGATAGATTTCTTGGAAGACCCAGGCGCATTGATCAATAGTGTTACTATGGTGAAGCCGATTTTCTGTGAAGATGTTTTTATTTCACTATCTCCCACGCTGCGTTGGAAATGAGAACAACAAAACCACAACAATGGAGGGGGAAAAAATCAGTCAACTAAACTTTCAAATGGTTTCAAAGAGGTTTCAAAGGGATATTACCTTACAAAAAAGAAATATTTAAATACCTTGACATCAGACATGCTTGAAGAATGTCCTCCGAATGCACTCTAGTTGCGAGGACTAGGTAACTTTGTCCATGTGTCAGTCTTAATCTCACTTGTATCCATCTAGGGAAGATCAGAGTGATGCTTGCTGTCCTCTCGCATCTCTTTTTGAGACTACACAAGTAAAACTTTTTTATTTAATGCAGGTGAACTCTTTCTTGTCCTCCTGTCTGGGGAAGCAGCCACTTCAGACCTGCTGTCTAAATGAGGCATTGGCGTCCTCTGCTCGCATGGCCCTGACAGGCTCCAGTTGGCTTTTTATCTCTCCTTTCTCACAGAATCATCACTGTGATTGATGAAGGAGACTGAAACCTCATAGCTTGATCTATTCAGAGGACAGAGGGAAAGACAGACAACAAAGAGAATACCAAAAAGAATATGAAAGATATCTGTGTACCTCTACGGTGTCTTTGTATAAGGTTTAAAATTTCTATTTTTTTATAAGCACAATTGGTTGTATGTATGCATGTAGAAAGTCAATTAGAATAAAGCTAATGTCAATTGTACTGTGACAGCCATGGTTGGAATTCTAAGTATCCAATACACAAACGCTGAGAACATTGTGTTAGCATTTCATTCAAGGCAGGGAGTACTGTGTTTGTCAAATCCTCACTTCAAGCCAACCTTGATTCCTTTCATCTTCTAACAATTGAAGGTCCTGTAAAGTGTAAATAGTTTGTCAGTATTGTCTGTTTGCTAGACCACGATAAAACAGTTTTATCTATCTACAGAATTATCAAATTTTAAATGTGAATGGGAATCAACAAATATATAAGCTTAGCTTCAAATGTGTGTAGCCGTTGTCTATAGAACACTGTAGTTGTGTCCACTTATGGTAAATGGTAAATGGTGTTATATAGCGCTTTTCCACCTTTCAAGGCGCTCAAAGCGCTTTACACTATCTTAGGCTCTGTTCATACTAAGGATGCAACAATACTCGATTTTATATTGAACCGTTCGATATGCCCTCTTTGATTCAATACGCAAAAATATTCGATGCAAATGAAAAGCTACCACAATGTATTTTCCGAATATTTTCTTGCGTGCGCTCGCTAATATGCCCGAGGTGCATCAAAAACTGAGGGCTGTGCCTTGAAAAGCTTTGCGACAGCTCCTCCCCGCGAGCAGTCTTCCTCCTCTCCACCCCCAAACTGCATGGAAGGCGACGTGAGGCACGCTGCATTTGTTTGTGGCAGAGGTAACAGACATGACAATCATGGCTAGCGAGGAAAGACAGAAGTTTGAGGAGGCGGCTTCAGCGTCGCACAGATCCGCTGTGTGGCAACATTTTGGGTTTGCTGATATGCTATCCCCTCTCGTACATAATTCACAAAGACTGTCTTCCCGGATATTTACAACGAAGTCCGCGAAAACATTGTACCGAATTGGCTGCTACGAACAACCTCGCGTGACACTAAAAGCTACCTCACATTTACATGATGAACAATGAGTGGCAAATTAAGAGCGCTGTACTTTAAGCTCGTTTATGAAAGTCGATTATCATATGCTGGTGTTGTACAGTAATGAGCAGGCGTGACTTCTGTAGCGTTTGTTAACTTTTTTAATGCTCCGACAACACTCGCGCACACACACTAGATATCATCAAATACCAAACCAGATGTGCTACGTTAGATCCCCCCCAGTCCCAAGCCATTGGCTTCGTGAGGCCAGAGTGATCATGGGACACGTAGCCCATATACTACATCGATGAATTAAAAACCGCGATGACTGAATGGAAGTTAAGCAGGCCAAATCAATCCATACAAGTGACTATAGATAATGCTGCAAACATTGTTAATTCAGTACGTGACATACATGGACCACAATAGGATTATTTAGCTCATGTGGTAAACCTAGCTGCTAAGAGAGCTGTAGCAATCGCCCCGCATCACTTTACAAACATTAAAGATTGTTCTCAGCACTTTTATACAAAATGTCTTCAGAAGAGTAAGTAAGCACATAAATATTATCCACTAAAATGCATGTTTATATAATGGTGATGTTATTTTTGCTTGTTAGCAAAATAAAACATCGGGAAAAAAAAACACTTGTATTTTTTGCTTTAAGAGCATTAAATGTTTCGAATCGAATCGAAAATCTTGTCCCTCGTATCACAAATCGTACCAAACCGTGACTTAATTGTATCGTTGCATCCCTAGTTCATACTGCAGGTCTTAATGCACAAATTCGGGTTTTTTTTCGTGTTTTTCCGACTCGAGTGAGGCATTAACTTGACAGTCTGAACGTGACAAGTCGCATAGAAGTGGACCATTTCAAATCTGATTTGGGTCACTTTCGTATGTGGTTTAAATCCGATCTGGGCCACATTTTTCCAGAACATGGTGGCGGTCTGAACTGTCAAGTCTCCCGAATCAGAATTCATACAGTAATTACGTCAGCAAAGAGCAAGAGAGACAGGGCGCTACGGTAGCGGTGCAGCTGTGCATTAGCCTTAGCGCCTAGTTTGAACGCGGCTTTTGGGGAAGGAGCGGGCTTAACAACAGTCCTAAAAAAATAAAATCGATTGAGAATATACCTGAGAATGCTTGGTTTTCTCTCTGCTCCAACTGAGCAACATTTCAAGATTGCTTACACGCACGGGAGTCGGGGCAAACTGTCTGTATGTGTGTTTGTGTGTGCGTCATGTGTAGTCATTTGTTTTGATGCTCCTTCACATGCGGGTCAGTTTGCTAGCATGTCTCGGACTGCGAATTACTGCACATGTGTGATACTTGAACGGGCTCAATTGACAACAGGGTACCCGCGGGTTATTAAAAGTATTAAAAAAGCATTGAATTTAGTTTTCCATTATTAAAAGTATTAAAAGTATTAAATTAGCTGTTGTAAGTCTGGAATTTTTTCACCGTGGTCTTAATTTTCAAGAACATCTCAGTGCAACCTAAACTATATCCGTGACGAAGTTTTTTTTTTTTTTTTTTTTTTTTTTTTTAAATCCATAACAAAGATGACGCATAGAATTTTTACAATGCACTGCACTACAAATCGAAATGCAACTCATGCGTGCCAAACCACCACAACTGGCAAAACGGAGAATCCATCCACCTCTGCATCGGGAATGCGTCTGTTTGTCGGTGGAACGAAAACCCTGCAGGCAGAAGTATTGTGGATTCTGAACACCAAAACAGACCACCATTCATATCAAATGAGTTCATTGGTGATCTGTTTCGGATATTGCGTCATTTTTGGTCTGCATCGGCTGTCACAATGTTCGTCATATTGCGTTTTGTTCCAGAGGGAGCGTTCCTGATGTCTTAACTGTCTTTTGTAACGAATTTTCAGTTGGCAGAAAAAAACCGCACATTTTGTTAATGTCTAAATAGTCTACATATTTTTATGACCATTGTAAATGCATTTAGACAATGAAATAACGCTGGAAAAGTTTGTTAAACATAATGTTGCTCAAATCGTGTTTTTTTTTTCCGGAGTGAGCATTCCCGACTTCGTAACTGCAGCCAATTTAAGCTCATCAAGACTTTAAGATAGAGGTAAAATCGGGCCTAAAAAGTTCAGCACGACCCGAATTGGTCCGCGGGTATTAAAGCCCGACCCGCGTTTTGTGTGATAACATTTGTGACGATGTCTGCATAAAAGCCTGTCTTTTATAACAAATTCTCAGTTGGCAGAAAAAAAACGTACATTTTCTTAATGTTTAAATAGACTACATATTTTTATGATCATTATAAATTTATTTACACAACGAAATAACGCTGGAAAAGTTCGTTAAATATAAATAAACAGATGCGGTTTTGCGGACTCGCAGAGGGGAAGATTAAAAAGGGCGTATAGGCACGCTCTGGGTCTGCAATGACCATACAGTGCCTTCTTTTTTTTTTAAATCCAAATTATTTATTTTATAACAAGTATTCCTTAGTTTATAATTCATACATCGTTAATATATAGTTATTTCAAAAAGTTAGCGAGAAAGAACCCTGGCCCGGCCCGACGTAATAATTGACATTTTAATTTTGGTCGTGTTTTCAGTTTAATTTAGCTGTTTCCAGCTTGCTATGTTTATAAATACGATGTTTGTTTACCGCTTTTCCTCTTACTGCGAAGAGGGAGGAAGTTACATCGGCCACCGCTATGATATTTAAGTCATCAGCCATCTGCTGTGACCCGGGAATTTGACGCCTGGTTTCACGCACACTGCTTCCCATGTCAGTCGACACGGGAAATTGTTTTCACACACAACTACTGCACGGTTAAGTCCCGCGATATTCCTGTTGTTTTGGAGTATGTGATAGGGGCTCAAGTTACATTCAGATACTTTAGGTTGCAGTTTATGGGTCATGCGAAGGCAGTGCACCTGCTTAAACATTTCGGTTTGCCTTTCGAATGAATGTGAATTTCGCCGTTTTAACTCGAGAGTTAGCCATGTTCACTGGGGTCTTGGCAGGTGCACTAACGGCTAGCCTGTTACAGAAAATGGCTGGTCTGAATCCTGTCCTCCTCCTCTTTTTGCCCATAATTATTGTGTGCGTGTGTGTGTTTAAAAAAATTCCGACAGACTTTATAATGTTACTTTAAATGTGTTTTAATTGTATCTTCAATATATGTGCATTCTTTTGTCAAACACACTTAGTAATTGAGGTTAAATTTGATGTTCAGTGCTTTATTTATAATGGGTGCGAGAAAAGTATTAATTTTCAGTTGAAATTGCATTAAAAAAGGTCTTAAAAGTCTTGAATTTAGATTTATCAATCCTGGGGGGACCCTGGACAAAGGCAGTCTAAACAGGCACGCCAAAAAACATATATGACAATAAATCGGAATTGAGCATTAAGACCTGCGGTATGAACCTAGCCTTAGTTTGCTGGAACCACATTCCCTTCACTTGTCAACTTTCAATCAAATGACACTACAGGTAATCCCCAGGTGACGACGTACTCCGCCTTACGATGCCGGAGTCTTCTTTTTTTTTTTTTTTAATTTTTTTTAGTCGCATAAACCGTAACTAATTGTACCTCACAGTATCTTATTTTTTTATTTTACTTTATTAAGATGACTTGTTCTGTCCTGACTAAACTTGAAGTTGTTCAGCTTGACAGACAGTAAGCAAAACAATTGTGCTTTTAGAATCCTTTTACTTTCTTCACTTTGACAATTTGTAAAACTGTATCACATACGTACACGTCTTTTCAAAATGACCCGCATTTTAACAATAAAACGCTCGACACAAAACCAATTGGTGTTCAAACTTCCATCTAGGCTGATCAATATGTAAATTTAGTCGATTAAATTCGCCTAGTTTGCTGCACAAAAGTCTGCTAGCTTAAATGCTATGAATGCTAACGTATTTAAGATTCTCATAGCAAATCGCTCACACGTAACTCCATAAACTGTAGCTCTAAACTTAATTACAAATGCATACACAAACATATATTAGCTAATGCAACTTACAGCCTTATAGAAGGTGAGACGTCTGAATGCTCCTATATGGAAGCATTATTGAGCGACAGTCCAGCCAGACCCAGTGCTGCCACCAGAGAGCAGTATCCTCCACCATTAAACAAAATAACATACTTATTGACTTTTTGGATACTTATTTCAATTTTTTAAAGGGTTAATTCCGACTTACGCGGAACTTTGGGTTACGTCGCCAGCGTAGAAATGGAACTCGTTCGTAACTACCTGTATATCAACTCGGAAACCTGGCACCTACTTCGTATAGTGATTTTCTTATTCATATACAGTATGTAAGTATCTATGTGTTTGAGCCTTGAACATATATCAGTGGCAGGAGTACATCACAACATTCATCATGTTTTTTGATGATAAAACTTAAAGTTCAGTATAATAATAACAGTTAATATAGATAACTTTGTGCTGAAAAAAAAAAAAAAACATGTTAAGCAGTTACTCACAATGTTACTCATTACTTATGTATTCTTTCAACCAAAGACTTTTTTTTACTTCTACTTGAGTACATTTTTGGATGACTACTTTACTTTAGCAATATTATTTTTGAAGTAACGCTACTCTTACATGATTAAAAAATTTGACTACTCTACCAACCTCTGGTATTACAGTATATTTTTTTGTGTGTGTTTATTTTGACTCTTATTTGTTTTTGTCAAGCTGCAACATTCTCCTGAAGTATTAGTATTAAACATGCAAACACATGACTAAATATTGAGCTATAATATATATATTTTTATTTATTTTTCCTGCCGACAGTGGTTGTGTGCTGTTCGCTACATCTATTACTTGATTTATGGTGAGCGGCAAGTCTAGCTTGGTTAACAGGTGGGACTAGGCATTCAGCTAATTTAGAGAGCTGCACAGAGACAAAGGCTACTTCACGAGAAAAATAGTTAAACAACTGAGGCTTAGGGGACACACACATACACTCGAGATTTGATTCATTATGGTGAAACCTCTGCGTAGGGGCTGCAGGCAGGGGTGTGGATGGCAGCTATTGTTCGTGCAGCTCTTGATGCAACTAACAATGCGCGTTCACATTGACAAATGATGGGCGTTATGCACCTCAGAGGAGGGTGTGTGTTTGCGTGTTTGGAGGACAGAGGGCGCTATCACAGTGATTCTGGCTGCGGCACTTGGGAAGGCACATGCATTACAAACATATGATCATGACTTAATAACCTTAATAAGCGCACTTGCTTAGTTAAGAGGGCAAGGGCCAGTGCCTAAGCACCATTTTGCATCTCTGTGTGCACACCACTGCGCTTATGGGTATACAGTATCTATACGAGTACAACATTGTTTTCAGTCTTTGCACGTTTACAATTATCTTCATACATGTGTAATTTGATCAGAAATAATTCACATTACAGAGGGTCCCAAAAACACTGGGAATTCAAATACACGCAGAGCTTTTTTTACTATGCTTGAAAGAATGGAGAGACAATCCAGCAGCTCATGGATTTTTCATGATCCACACCAGTGGTTTTGACTGATGTGTTTTCTCTTTTTATCACTTGCTAATTACCATCTATTCTCCTAGTGGCACACAAGTAGTGAAATATGGACAAGGATATGAGTAAAAGGCACTCCCTCAACTAATTTGACGCTTCTCTTTAAGCTACATCTAGTCAACACAGCGCTTCAAGTCACGTGGGAGACAAACAGTCAGTATAAATCACTTTGTGTTTGACTGTTAAGGGAATTCATTCATATAATTATCGTACAAAACATTTACCTGTCAAGAATTATTGCGTGTCTATTTACTGTATCTGCTTGTTATATTTAAGGCAATTTTCTCTCAAGAATGTAGTGCTTTTCTATGTTATTTTACACACTGACCGGCCACAGCATTTACCTGGATAGTCTTTGTAATACGATACAGTACTCAGGGATTCCCCTATATTCAACAGATTGTGGCGCACCGCCACACTAAAATGAAAGCCGCCACGCCTGGCAAATGAGATGTATTTTATTTATTTATTTAAATAAAAAAAATTTTTTTAAGGCCGCTTCAAACTAGCGGCAGCCGAGTGGGAGGAGTTCAGCGGACACCTATTCATTGTGTATTGTAGCCTAATGTTCGTAACTATGCAGGCCCCCCCTTAAGAGACGCAAGGGGAACGAGTAGGAAGAATGGGAGAACGAGCGAGATAGCGAGAGATAGCGGTCGCATGTTGTAGCAGCCCGCTGTTATTTTGTTATTGTTTTTCTTTATTATTGTTACCACAATAAAGTGGGTAAGCAAATACAGACTTCTCTCCTTCTTGCCCATATCCGGGGCATTACAATAATTTGGATCGGACTTTTCGGCGAAAGTGAGCGGTGGACGGCCGTCTTGGACGGAAAGCAAACTTTGACTAACTTGCGCTGAGAGACTGCGGAGAGGCGGGGCCCAAAATAAAGCCTTGCTCTATTTTCAGAGCGTTGGTCACAGTAAACGATTTATCAGTTCAAGCAGAGTAAAATGATACATATTCACGGTACAAGAACGTCGTTTCTGTGTCCATCGATTGGTAAGAAAAGGCTGTTTGTACGAGTGACGTGTGGGCGCTCCCGTCAGGGGGGACATTTCACGTGGAGTGGCTATTTTTCGGCACAACACCGGCGCGCCAACTTCAGACAATTACGGCTGACGAAACTTTGATAAATGCGCCCCCCCACCCAAATTTCGCGAGCTCTGGGACACTCGAAAAATGACTCTCATACCTCTCCTTGCTAAGTTAATGGTACCTCGACGTGCCTTTGTGTGGAAATTTAGTTTACGAACAACGGGGAAAAAACTATTCACCTTCTCACCGAATCAAGTAAAACTCTTTACACGGCTATTAGAATTCCCCCAGTGCTCTAAATGGGTCAGTTGACAGAAGGACTGTTATTGTTGTGGTAATGTAGTACTTATGAGGGTCAAATAAAAGGAAAAAGGAGGACTACGACGGTGGTCTGCAACCCGCGGCTCTCGGGCCGCATGCGGCTCTTTAGCGATGCTTCGGAGCTTTTTTTTTTTTTTTTTTAAATGGAAAAAGATGGGGGAGGGAAATATATTTTTTTGTTTTAATAGGATTTCTAGGAGGACAAACATGACACAAACATTCTTTCAATTCATTAATATTGTAATGAAGTTAAACTTGTGGTGGCATAGTACAACAGAGTAGTCACGTGGTGCGTCATTCTCTATAGGATCCACTGCAGGGAAAACAAACATTTAATCATGAAGGCTAATTACGTATTTCTATAGTAGGCTAATATAGCTAGTATCGATAATTATAAGGCTTGTAAAAGGCTTTTAATTTTTTGTGGCTCCAGACATACTGTATCAGGTTTTTTTTGTGTTTTTTTGGGGGTCAAATATGGCTCTTTCAACAGTTTGGGTTGCCAACCCTGAGTCACTACGAGATGTAAGTCGTACTATTGCCACGAGAAAAAAAGTCGCATTAGTACATCGGGTAACGTAGCTGTAATCAGCTACGCATTTTACATACATGTACTGTAGCTGAGAGGTACAACATTAGCCTGGCTAATGAAATATTTCAAATATATCTTTGTTATGGTTCTTCTTGGGGGAAAAAATGAAGAAAAAAAAATTCGCTGTGGCACGACATGGTGAGGCTGTCCGACTCCGATGCACCCCACCACCACAGCTTCAAAAAATCCTAGGGGAAACACTGAGTACTTATACATAAATAAAAACACGGTACAGGCCTGTGTGTTCATCACACTCAAGGCAGGTAGCTCATTTCTAAATTTTGTATTAAATATTTTTTTGTGAGCCACTGCACTTAATGAAAATTTAAAAAAAAAAAAAAAAAAAAAAGACTTTTAAAATGTACAGCATAATGAATAGAAAAATAAAATTTGTACCTCATTGTACATTGTAACTCAAATTCAAGTAAAAACAAGTATTTGAACACCCTGCGATTTTGCAAGTTCTCCCACTTAGACATGATGGGCGGGTTTGAAATTCTTCATTTTTTTTTTTAACAATTTATTTATATTATACTGCTGCAAATAAGTATTTGAACACCTGAGAAAATCAATGTCAATATTTGTTACAGTAGCCTTTGTTTACAATTACAGAGGTCAAAAATTTGAAAAGCAGGGATTTTGCACCACTGATCCACACAAATCTTCTCTAAATCAATCAGGTTTCTGGACTGTGAGTGAGAAACACGGAGTTTGAGCTTCATCCAAAGATTTTGTATTGGGTTTAGGTCTTGGAGACTGAGTAGGCCCTTCAAGAACCTTGATAAGCTTTTTACGAAGCCACTCCTTGCTTATTCTGGCTGTCTGCTTTGGGCCATTGTCATGTTGGAAGACCTAGTGATGACCCATTTTCAACGCTCTAACTGAGGGATCCAGAATAATCCCCAAAATGACACAATACACGGCCCTGGACAGCCTCTCTTTAATACAGTGCACCCCCATGCTTCACAGTAGAGATGGTGTTCTTAGGATGGTACTCATCATTCTTCTTCCACCAAACACAATGAGTGGAATTAAGATCAAAAAGTTCCATTTTGAGCTAATATTACCACATGACTTTCTCCCATGACTCCTCTGGATCATCCAAATGGTCACTGGCAAACATAAAACAGGCCTGGAGATGTGCTGGTTAACCAGGGCAACCTTGCATGCAATGCATATTTTAAACCATGACATCTTAATGTATTACCAACAGTAACTTTGGAAATGGTGGTCCCAGCTCCTTTCAGGTCATTGATCAGCTGCTCCTGTGTGGTTCGTTGCTGATTCCTGACCTTTCTTAGGATCATTGAGACCCTACAAGGTAGATCTTGCATGGAGCGCCAGTCCGAGGGAGATTTACAGTCATGTTTTATATCACCAAGCCTCTTGGCAATTGCCCCGTAACTTTTTCCAGCCTTGTACAAGTCTGCAATTCTGTCTCTGGTGTCTTTGGATAGCTCTTTGAGGTGCATGGGGTGAACAGGTGTTTATATGTAGCTAAGTGCCCCAAACAGGTCAAAAAGTCAGACCCAAAAAGTCCACCTCCACTCCACTTACTTAGGGAGGTGGACTTTATAATGGCAACTAACAGGTCTTTGAGATTCACAATTCTAGCTAATAGACAGGCATTCAAATACTAATTCTTTGCACCAGTGTAATCCAAATGAATTTTTAAAAAATCAAACTGTGTGATTTCTGGATTTTTTTTCTCTTTAGATTATTTCTCACAGTGGACAAGCATCGTGAAAATTTCAAACTCGCCCATCATTTCTAAGTGGGAGAACTTGCAAAATCGCAGCGTGTTCAAATACTTATTTTCCTCACTGTAAAGGCAAAAATCATGTGAAGGATTTTATCTTGAAAAACTCACAAATCATGTCACTCATATTGAGGTACCACTGTAACTCAGTCATTAAAAAGTGCAAGACTGGATTGCTGCATTTTAACTTAGTAATGCGTTTCTACAGTTGTTAAGAGTAATGGGTAGCAGGATTAGTAGTCTGAAGTGACACTTGCAGATATATTTCCTTGCCGTGTAATGTCCTGGCCTCATTTAACTACAGTGATTGCCTATCTAAGACATCCTAAGCAGATGCTTCTTCAGCTACTCAAAGGAAAGCCATAGATGTCCTTGGCACTGTGGAGACTAAACTTGACTGAGCTGGTAAGTTTGTGACCTTGTGCCATAAAGTGAGCTCGTCACATAACTGCTTTTACCTATTTGCTTTTAAGATTTTGTTAAGAAACAAGCCAAGTCATGTTGGTTCAAGTTTCATGGATAAGCAGAATTCCTCTAAGTTGCGGTCTATTTTGAAACCATTTTGTAGGATTTTTAGTTTAGCATAGTTAAGTCAGATGATATTGAGCCACTGCACATTTTTCTAAATAAAGAAGTTCAAAATAAAAGTCAGTTCAGGATAAAGTGATTCCTAATAATAAAATTTGATTTAAAAACAAACAGCTCATATCAGGTCTCATGATTTAAAGTAGGACTTTTTTGCCAACATTTCCAGTGAAGAGTGATTGTGAACACACCTGCAAGTATATACAGCATAGACATCTGATCATTCCGTTTTCTCGTTGTTAATTCATCTACAAACAACACTGACAATTTGTAGTACATTAGTAACGATGTATTATTGATGAATTTTACAACTTAAACACAGTTCATGAATCAAAAGACATTTCAATGTTTATTTCAGCATATTTTTTCTTTTATTAAAAGGCTTTTGCAATGTTGTACGTGTGCCCTAAATTCACTGGAATGGTTATAGTTGTGACAGATGCTACAAAGGTCCCTTGTTAGCCTCCAAACCCAGGCACAGGCAGCCCCTTCTTGGGGGTTTAGCACTGCAGGGGCACCCTACTTTTAAAGCTTTATGGCACAATTAAACGGTATGAAATTATGAAACCATAAACACAAACTAATTAAACTTTTAGCAAAAATTGCCTGCATAATCTTCCAATGTTTTTGGCTGTGCATCAGCCGAGTTCATTCATGATCGTTGGAAGAGCCCTGCTTTTTCGTTCTTGCCATTTAATCAGATGGTGACTTATGGCCCAGACCACAGCTGACAAGGTGAAACTCATTCACAGGCTGTGGCAAAAAGCAGATGGGACAGAATGTAGTGTGGGCAGGGCTACAAAAATAAACTGCCGCCGCTGTTTGTAACGCAGCCAACAGGCTCACTGTAGCATTCCATAAACGGAGAATTACACCCCTTTTATCGAGCCCCTTATCGCCTTGTCCTTGCAATCTTTCTCAGAGACAAAGAATAGAGCCCCTTTACTCTTTCTGGAGCTCTTTAAGCATACATCTATACAAACAAGGATGCAAACAATCAATACTTACTTAAGGTTGGGTCAATCCCACCTGCTCCGTCAAATTGCCTGGACTCGAGTGCTACAGGTTTGCAGGTCGGAGTTCAATTAGACTGAACTGAAGTGAACAAGGCTAGAATCAATCCATGTCAAGAAGAGAATGTGTCTCACTCTATCCGAAGCAATGCGCAGCACATTCCCACTGATGCATCGGACCTGAGATGCAAGTGAATGCATGTACCTTGAGATATCAGGTTGGACAGAAAAGCAAGAGGTTCTCTGAGGCTGAGCCGAGGGAAAGAGACGGCTCATCTTTTCAATCGGTAACGTGCATAGATTTCACATCGACGCTTGGAAGGAGAAGAAATGGGTGTAAGATTTCAGAAAAGTCATTATTTTTGCACTGAATTGGGGATGTTTACAAAATGAGGCTCTGACTGCCAAACATTTTCAGAAGTACAGGCCAGGAGAATGTTTTAAATAGTTGGAGGAAAAATTGGATTCAGACGGCTGTAATTAAACCACAAGAAAAAAAGCCTGGGAGCCTGCCGGGGAAATAAGCAGCACTGTTGTGCTCATGTTCACTGATGCAAGGCTACACCATCATGTCTACACACACTCACGCACACATGTTGCTGTGTGAGCAACTGATGCAATATTAATCAAATAAATAAAATATCCAGTGTGTGTCAGACACATTGTCATTGCCGCTGACATGAGGTCATGGGGTCAGCAAACCTCGACTTGGAGAAAAGCATAAATGGCTCAAATTAAGGTCTTAAGCTCTTTCCTTCATATTTCAGCAAAATAATAGCTTGCTATACAAATAAATGTTTCTCAATGTAACTTACAGTGGGGAGAACAAGTATTTGATACACTGCCAATGGGTTTTCCCATTGGCAGTGTATCAAATACTTGTTCTCCCCACTGTATGTGCACAAACATTATTCTTTAGTCATTTTTCATCTTCCAGCTAAGCACCAAATCGCTAAATTTAATGAGTTGCCATTCCTTATTAACACATGGATATTAGGGGGTTTTGCTAGGAACCACAACCGCATGACTTTCTAGGCTGGGTTATTACTCCCATTTTTCTCTCCATCACACTCGAGGGAGGGGCAAAAGTAGCTACTTAAAAGCTTAGCTCGTCTCCCAAAGAGGTCGTGACGGTGTTTCTGTGAAACATTGTTGCAATGTATGTAAAATGTGACCAAAAGGGCACTGTTAGATTTTGTAGAAAGTTTCCAGTAGTTTGGCAGAAGAGGAGAGGAAACCCCATTGCGTCCGATCCTCTTATAAGGATAAAGGAGTGAGGAGGTCTTTCACTCAAAAAATGGCCCCTATTGCTTTAGCCTGAAATGATCCAGTGTGGGTTGAACAGCATTATCACAGAGCTCATTGTAGTCCCGCTAATCCGGGATGTGTGCATTACTAAGAACAGAGAACAAATACGCCGAGGAATCCTGGCCTGCTTGACCAAACGAAGCTGGAAATGTACCCGATGAAGGACTTTTTGAATGCGATCACTTTTCAACATTTAAAGCTATAATTCCACAATACTAACAGCTCTTGAAATCCTGCTAAATGGACTAAATGAATTTGTTAAATGAAGGCTTTTAGTGCCGCCTGCGAGTGTCTGCTTTTTAGAAAACAGGCATGCATCAGGGCTCCTCTTAGATCTGGGTTCTGTTCTTGGCTTTGTTCTCTGTTTTATCTCTTGCTCACTCCTCTCTCCCGGCCAGCTCTTGAAATCACATGGCACCATGGAAATTATACTGCACTTAAGACTAATCCCATGGATCTACCTGTCAGGGAGAATTCCCTCGCAATACATGAAAGATGGTGCATTTTAAGAGGGCAGGAGTAAGACAGCACTACACAAGCGGCAGCTCCTTGAGGCTCTATCTAGGCACATTATTTCTTTGGGAAAAATGCTTCTTAGCATGCAAATACATCCGTATTTTACTGCTATATAGATGTTTAGACTTTACACAGTAAAGTATTTGCATCGTTCCTATAATTAGTATCGGCTGTTCCCTTGTTACTGCTGTATATGCTATCTGTTGTGATGCAAATGCCCCAAAAAATGAATATGGGGGGATTCCCTGTAATCAATGAGTCACACCAACAATGCCTAGACATACTAGTATGTTTTCAATTGGTTACTTGGCCCCAGGTATACATCCAAACTAGCTCGTATCTCAAATGATCTACCCTTTTGAGTTAAATAGACGGCATTAATCAGAATTTAAAGAAAACAGTATGTGCATCATGATTTACTGTTTGAATTAAGTTAATAATCCTGTTCTTTCCGCAAGGCCTACTTGGCCACCGTGTGGGTGTGTAATACCATCACTCACACACAAATGGAGAGGAATTTTACTAGATATCGACCGATATGGGTTTTTCAGGACCGATACCGATTATTAGTAGTTAGATGGCCGATAACCAATTTTTGGAGCCTATATTCATTTGCAGTATAAGTGTATAGATGGGCGTAAAAAATTGAATAATGCAAACTGAACTTCATTGAAACACCTAAAGCATGTTTATTGAATCACACAAATAGAAAATAATAGCTCCAGAAGTGCCTGATTTTTCTGAAATCAGAAACCTGAGGGCGTTAAAAAGGTGGAAAGGCACAATACAAGTGGAACTCCATGTACCATTGCCATTTAACCAATCAGAGGATAAGTTGAATACTCATGCAGGAGACAGAAGGCAGGAGAGAGAGGTGCTGTTGCATCTAAACTGAAAAAACAGTTTTAAATTGATGTTTTTCATTTCAACTGGTCGGATTAAAAACAACAACAAAAAAGACCGAAACGATATACATCAAATTTCCAATCGGCCGATAATCGGTCTATCTCAAAATTTTACACCACAACCAAGTGCATAGGTTTGGTCTCAATATTGGTAGGGACGATATAACAGCATAACGTGCATTTACACTTTTTGCTGGGGACGGGACATGAATAAGACCAAATAGATTGGGTAAACGGGGGTCAGGGCTACACATCCCACGAATATGAACCTAATTAATTGATAGGCTAAATGATGAATGCAAAATAAATCTGTATTTACTTATACTAACTTTCATATGTATTGCTTTAGGTGATACACCGTTCAAGTCAAACCTTTGTTTTCAAAAACTACTAACGAAACATTTTAAAAAACTTCCAGAATAAATGCCTGTTTTTTATTAGCAAATTCAAATTGCAATATTTGGACAAAACCTAGATTATATTAACATGCACAATAAATACAAACTTGCTAATGATCTCTTAAGTATCCAGGAATGCAAAAAATAAACATTTGTTTTAAGACCATTCAAAATTGTCTGTCTAAATAAATTTACTATCACAAACTTCTTAGTCAGAGAATAACAAAAATAAATAAAAATGGACCCTTCTTTCAGGTAAAACTCTATTGCTTTTGTCCACAACCACAGCCAAACTCAACAAAAAATGAAAGCTCCTTTGGGCTGTTTCAAGACCACATAAGTAAAATGAAAATGAAAATTGGGGCGGAGGGGGTTAAACTCGGTTCACTACATTTCTCACAGTTTAACAGTATAAAACACATACAGGAGGACATTTCTCATGAAGCAGCTTCATACCCGAGTTTTGCAGGTTAGCAAATTGACACAGTTCAATGTTATGCTAACTCTGATGCAGGTCAGACTTTCAGTACCAAAATTCTGTGTGTAAGGGTGTTTTTACATTACTTACAGTGGCTGTTGCTGGTGGAAAAAAAACTTCTAATATCTCTCGGGTGGAGGAGGAGGCATGTTGTATTTCTGTCGGGGCTGTGAGTGCGTGTGAGTGTGTGTGTGTGGAGGGAGGCGGTCAAGTCATACGCCAATCAAACGTGCGTTTGAAGTAAAAAAAATAAAATAAAATGGACTTGAACATTCAGCAAGGGAAAAGTGGTCAATGTAAGTCTGAACATAATGAAAATAAGTGACTTAATAATGATTGGGTCAGTTCTATCCTACAACATATGGAAAGACAATCTAAATTACCAATATAACTGAAGTCATTATATAATGCAAATAAGGTTGCTTAACAGTTGGTGGGGACAATTTAAGCATCTCCTGAAAAGTTGGTAGTGTTATGTCCCTACCATCCCTATGCAAACCCACGGCCTGGACCACCACATTGATACTGTTTGTTCGCTATGGTATTTCCAATGGTCTTAGCATTAAAGTGCCTATGGCAGCAAACTGCATATTTATTTCATATTTCCCGCATTATTTTATGCTCCTGAATGAAATGGACTGCTTGTATGTGTGTGGAAGCGATCGATTTATATATTCAATTTTTTTAATCCTGCGCCATGAAAATGAATAACTTCCTGTTTTGGGGAGGAATGCTAATGTGACGTCACCTGTGTCAGCATCTCACAATACAGCATTGCTTTATAGCAGGTCCGGCCCCCTGAACAATACCAGAGAGCATTTTGAATTTTTTTTTTTTCCTCAATAGTGTTATTTATTTCCTGGCCTTTTTCTGTGAAGAACTCAAAGAGGGTTATTTGGTTATTATCTATTTAATTAATAGTATTATTTATTATTATTATTATTATATTATATTATATATATTTTTTATTTTATTATATTATATATATATTTTATTTTATTTACTTTTGTTCCGTGAAGAATCCAGAATCCAAGGGTTGTTTGATTGTGGCTTTCTGAAAATCAATATTTTTTTTACATTTAGGCACTCCTGCAATCGTCACACTATTTCTGTTACAAACTGACCCTGGCACCTCATCAGAGAAGGGAAAAGTTATGTGGCTCTCACAGGAAAAAGTTTGAGGACCCCTGCTTTATAGCATGCAGATGGACTGCTTATTCAGCTGATTTTGCGGATTAATTTGAAGTCGATAGTTTTGTAATTTTGTTATGTCGTACTGATTAAATGCATTTTTAATATTTCATATTCCATTTAGCACAAGACTGTTATTTGTCATGACCATACCATTTATTTAGCAATTGGGGAAAAGTACTTAGATTTAAAAAAATATCCTGTAAAAATATTGGAGTAGAGAGATTGAAACAATTACATTATGCTGTTATCTTAGTCGCATTTTCCTCATTCTGAATAATTCCCCCTCAATGGGCTCAATTCTAAATCAGATGAAATCGTGACCCTGCCGACGTCATCCTCCAGCTGGGGACGCTAGAGCTCTATAATGACAGGCAGGGTTAAGCGGCAGATGAAAAGACTAATTTCTCGTCATCTGCGCATTGCCAAATTGTTTTATATAGTCAAATCGTCTCAAAATATGATGCTTATTCACATAATAATTTTTCTTATGCTGTTGCAGGCACTTTAAAGCGACACTAGGCAACTTTTCAACCATTATTAAATATTTTCATAACATTTGTGATGATATGTCGACGGACAACTTAGTTGAATGGCACCTCTTTTATATCTTGAGGGTGACTGTGCTCTATCACATTCAGTGGCACTAATTAACATTGAGGAGGGTGGAAGGAACCCTTCCTCATTCAAAAAAATAAAATAAGATACAAATGAGTTCTTTACGGCATACATCATTCCCACCTTTCCCCAAAGACTGAAGTCGATGCTAACGCTTTCACGCAAATTTTGCAAAGATGGAAGAGCAACAGAGACAAAAAGTTTTGGCTTCCAGGATATACAGAATAAACATTGGCCCGGCTGGTGTGACGCCACTCCCCGCCCCAACTAAACTGATTTCGGATGGGGTGGAGGGTTTAGCCACACTAAGCCACAAAGTTGCTAACCGTCATATGCTATTGTTTAGCCACAACTGGATTCATTACTTTATTACTTTTTATCCTTTACACAGCTTCTGGAAACAGAAATGTTCTTCAATCCATCTGCAGGCAACCACCATGATTTTACGACACTATGCGGGTGTGCGCTGGTCCTCATGGGAAACGCAGTCTTCCTTAAGGCAAAACACTACAGCTTTTGTCCACCGGTGTCGGTAAAATGGAGTAAAACTGAAAATTCATCAAGTGTTGCTTTAAGCCAGCGAAAGCTTGCTGTTTTATTTATTTATTTTTTTATTTAACAATTAAAAAAATAACTTATGTGCAATACACTGCATTTAAACTGGACCAATTTAGTATATTTTGACTTTCGTATATTTAAGTAATATTTTGACCACATTTTTGATGAACACTTACATTATTTTGTATTAATAATAGAATATATAATATGTAGTAATAATGTTGGTTATTATGGTGGTATTTGGAAGGCCAAGAAGTTTTGACATGAATCTTGATGTAAAACTTTTAAGAGCTACCATGCTAGATAGCTTTATTTTACTTGTCTTGTATTTGAATTGTATTTTATTATAAATAAAACAACACATAATAAGAGACATAATTCAGTTTGTAGCCTATGGCAACCTCAATCATAATAATAAGTTCCAAATTTAAAGAGTTATACTGTGGTCAAGAATGTGGGCAGTAACATGATTTGATTAGTATGTCATGAATGTTGCTCTGTTAGCTGTTTTGATATGTGAAAAACGTAACATATTTAAGATATGCTGATGGGGGGGACGACTATGAAAAACACTAATGTTGAATAAAGTTACAAGCATCAAATAAACAACAAAATAAATGCACTGAAAGTGCAATAGATTATTCAAGCTAAAAGTGACATGAGGTTCTCTGCTCACATGGCTGTCTCTCCGCTACTGCAGCTCAGCTTTGGTAAGACTGAATGCTCATGTGAAGGCTCTAAATGTAGATGGGCATGTCAGTTAAGGGTAGCAAGAAATAGAAGCAGTCCTACCGCACGCTAGAAAAAGTTGCGTGTGAACAGAGAGAACAGACTATATTGTATTTTATGATGTCTGATATCAAATCTCCCTGGTTGCTGTTTTCTGATATGGCTTCATTCAGCAAATTCTGTTTTGTTTAAAAATAAGAAGAAAACAAAAATGCCTAATTTGTTGACATCATTGTGCTTAACTCCCAGCCATTTTCACCGGAGCAACCCTTCGCTCCAGGCCGTTTTACTGGATTTTGACTGATTTTGCAAGGCCCACAAGGAACTCTGTTCTATTGCTATATAAACATGGAACCCACCAAAAGAAAGATCATATCTTTTTCCATTCTTTAGAAATCAGCATTAGAAAATAGCTTAGTTTGAGCAATTGTCCAATTTCTGATGAAAAAACAGAAACATTGAGCTTTTTGTTAAAGCAAACATTTCAAACATAACTTTGACTTTAACACAGCTATTTTTTGCTGTAGTTACATCCCAAACATCTGAATAATACTTTCCTTTTACAAGATAACATAAACAACAAGACAAATAGAGCTTTTGATAGCAAAATAACAATTTATTTACACATAACGAACTTAGAGATAATGCTGTTGTGGCCGCAACAGCCGGGTAAACTTTTCCCTCATCGCCGCCTGTCTCATAAAGATGGATTTTTTTTTTGTCTCTGCGGGGTTTGCTCGGCGAGCAGCACGGACTCAATGGCATCATCCGCTGCACTGGTGGTCCGGGTCGTTCTGCTCAGCCGTCCAGCACCTAGCATCCCGGGCGTCCTCTAGGTTGTTCTGCTTGGTCGTCAGCCGCCTGGCATCTGGACGCCATTTGGTTGTCTTCCGCCGGCGCCCCGGTCATGCGGATCGGCCGTTCGTTGCCGTCGAATCGGGTTGCGGGTCTTACCAAATGCACTACTGCACTCCAGTGGCCAGTTTTATTGCTTTAAAATGGATTTTCAGCTTTGAGCTTTGGAGCTAAATTGAAACAGAACCCAGAGATGTCTCTTGTAAAAAAAAACAAAAAAACAAAAAAAACGTAAAAGACGTATAAATATTTCTTTGGGACACTGAAACAATTATGAATAGAACGTATTTATACGCTTTTGGGAGCAAATGAGTTAATAATAGAATATGATAGGGATGTCCGGATCCGATCACGTGATCGGAAAACCAGCCGATCAGGTCATTTATCAGAGGATCAGAATTGGGTGAAAAGAATTTTTTTTATTTTTTAATATATATATAACAGTAGTCCCCAATCTTTTTGCACCATTGACTTGTGTGATGTGAGCCTTTTCTTCACAGACTGGCAATGTATGGCAGAAAAATACAGTAAATATAGAATAACACGACGGGGCTAAAAACGGACATTAACTCATTTGCTCCCAAAACGTATAATTACGTTCTATTTCTAGTTGTTTCAGTGTCCCAAAGACGTATTTATACGTCTTTTACGTTTTTTTTATTTATTTTTTTTAACAAGAGACATCTCTGGGTTCTGATTCAACTTAGCTCCAAAGCACAACGCTGGAAAATCAATTTAAAACAATACAACTGGCCACTGGACGGCAGTGGCGCATTCGGTAAGACCTGCAACCCGATTCAACGGAACAAACAGCCGGGCCGCATGGCCGGGGCGTCAGCGGAAAACGACCGAATGGACGTTCAAGATGCCAGGCGCTGGACAACCGAGCGGAACGACCGGGACCACCAGTGCAGCGGACGATGCCGTTGAGTCCGTGCAGCTCGCAGAGCAGAGACAATTTCCCCCGGCTGTCGCGGCCACAACAGCGTCATCTCTCAGTTAGTTATGTGTGAATAAATTGTTACTTTCCTATCAAAAGCTCTATTTGTCTTGTTGTTTATGTTATTTTGCGAAAGGAAAATATTATTCAGATGTTTGGGATGTAACTAAAGCAAAAAATAGCCGTGTTAAAATCAAAGTTATGTTTGAAATGTATGCTTTCACAAAAAGCTAAATTTCTCTGTTTTTCATCAGAAATTGGAAAATTGCTCAAACTAAGCTATTTTCTAATGCTGATTTCTAAAGAATGGAAAGATATGAATTAACTTTTTTTCCTGCTGAAAGAAGAGAGTCTAATCTTTCTTTTGGTGTCTCTACTAAAACCTGACGGCAAAATCCTTGGTCGCTGGCGTAAAGAGTTCGTCTCCAATGGTGAAAGGTTTCTTGGCTTAGGTCAAACGATTTACCGTGAGGTATGATGCTCTCAGTGCATTTGCTTGTTTTGCTTCGTTTGCTAGCTTTTAGTCACATATTGTGAGAATGGATTTGGTTGTAGGCTCCTCTTATGGCTCAGCAGATGGCCTTTTACCCGTAAAAAGGCTGTATAAAGACGTCTGTTTTTCAGTCATCTTTGCTAATGTGTGGGCTTATTATTTCCGGGAATAAATCTGATGTGCCTAACTCATTGTCGAGGACAAGCACACATAGACATGAAAAAAATAAATAAAATTAAAAACAAAAAATAAAAAGATGCTAGATGCCCGGAAGTACTCCGTCCGCCATTGCTGAGGTGTGCCGCCTGCAGCACACAGCAAGCAGCAGCTAATGTTACTGTTTACATTGACTGACGCTGGGTTGCTATAGATGTGCAAACACCCTAGTAATGCCGGCCACCCATTAGAGGTCGACGTAGACAAATCTCTAGTTGGATTAGTCAATAGACCAAATTGCGGCACACAGAGAGTAAAAGGGTTTTACCACACAAATATACTCCACTGAACAATGTAAAATACGCTAATGCAATTCAGCATTGTTTGGGTTTGGTTAATTTTGCTTTGCAAACTGTCATTTGGTGTTGGCTATACCAGTGGGGCCTGAGGGTACATCAGAATGTTTTCTATCAGCAGATTGTAATATCGGAGCATTTTATATGCCAGCACAGTGTGGACCTTTTATTGGAGAATAAATTAGAATGGACCTTGGGCAGTTATTCGAAAGTATGTGTTGATTTTATATGTAAACATTCATGAACGACTGTGGCGTTTCATTAGCCTTAATTTCATTTGCTCTGCATCTCTCTCGAGATATTGTTTGGCGTGTGTGCCTCACGCTTTCTCTCTTACTTGTGTTTGGCCGTGTGCTGATGTAATGATGAAATGCTGTGGGTGTGTGGTTGTGTGTCTATCAAGGGCGTAGGTTTGCATAGGGACGGTAGGGACATAACACTACCAACATTTCAGGATGCTCAAATTGTCCCCACCAACTTTTAAGCAACCTTATTAGCATTTTATAATGACTTTAGTTATATAGGTAATTTAGAATGTCTTCCCAAATGTTGTAAGGATAGAATTGACCCTACTATTATGAAGTGATTTGCATTATGTTCAGACTTCCATTTACATCTTTTGACTTGCTGAATCTGCCAGTCCATGTTTTTCCCCCAAACGCACGTTTGACTGGCTGATGACTTAACCCCCCACCCCCCAACACACACACTCACATCCCTCACAAAAATCCAATCGACAACATGCCACCTCCTCTGTCCCCTTCGAATTTTTTTTCGACCACTAGCAGTAGCAGCCAATGTAAGTAATGTAAAAAGAAATCAATGTTGTAGAGGTGGGGAACACACTACACTACTTTTGCTACTAAAAGTCCGACCACAGAGTTAACATTAAACTGTGTGAATTTGCTAACCTGCAAAATACAAGTCGGAAGCTGTTAACATTTATTAGACTTACTAAACTTTTTTTTTTTTTTTGTTGATCTCTGACTACAAATTTTTTTCAGTTATATTTAATTTCTTTATTTAGACACACAATGTTAAGTGGTCTTAAGAGAAATGTTTTTTTTTTTTTTTTTTTTTTTTTTTTGCATTCCTGGATAGTTAAGAGATGATTAACACGTGTATGTTAATATAATTTATGTTCAAATATTGCAATATAAATTTGCTAAGAAAATAAAGTTTTCAAAGTGTTTTAGTAGTTTTTCAAAACAAAGGTCTGAATCGAACGGTTATCCCCTGAACCAATACACATTAAAGTATAAGTCAATACAGATTTATTTTGTTTATCACCTGAACCAATACACATTAAAGTACAAGTCAATACAGATTTATTTTGCATTGATAATTTAGCCTATCAATTATGTTCATATTTATGAGAAATGTTGCACTGACCCCATTTCACCCAATCTGTTTGGTCTTATTAATGTCCCGTCCCCAGCAAGAAGTGGAAATGTAAGTTATGCTGTTATATCGTCCCTACCAACGTTGAGACCAAACCTACGCCCTTGGTGTCTATTCTTTTGGAATCGCAGCAGCTGATGCAGAGCATCAGCATACAGTATGTGAAAAAAATCTGATGACAGATCACTATTTTCAGATGTAAATCCTTAAAGAGCTCTCAGAAGGCATGTATTTGACAGCTACATTGATCTAGTGAGAGACCTCAATCACCATTGACAGCTTTCAAAATAGAAAAGCTCTCTCAATCCAAATAGTGTTGCTTAAACTACAATTGACTACAGGGCATTGATGACAAAATATAGTGCTTTTTAACTGTCTAATCTGTTTTGGCGCGGTCCCTTATGCTGCTCAGACTGAGGCCAAAAGGATCAATAAGCATGTAATGTATCAAAAGGTTAATCAAGGAACTGTCATGTAGCTGTACCCTGAAGGTTGAAGGCCAATATAATGTCATATTTCTAGCAAATCCCCTCACACATGGTGTCTTGACATACAAGTCACCTGACTTTAGAGTTTTCTGAGATATGAGGTTACGTTTAGTAGACTTTTTTCATCTGAATTTGTAATAAACAGCAATTTGGTAGATAGAAAACACCGTATCCCAATCACAATGTAATCATTTAATGATTCTGTGTGTACTGTGGATTATGGAGGGCTGTTTTTCTCAAGCACCGTCTCCCACTCTGGTGTTTCAATCACATTTTTAAAAACAATTAAATGTTATACAAAACAAAGTGCCGCTAAAAAGTGGACCTAACAGCCCCCGTGCTGTTTTTCGTACTAAAAACACAACAGTTTGGAACAAATTAAATAGCATTTTTTAATTCACTTCAATAGGAGAGAATATGTGATGCTATTGTCACAGAACAAATTAAACTCGTATTGCAAGATGCAACTCTACATTTTTTTCTTTAAAAATGTAATTTAAGAGCTCCTCTAGTCATTTATTTTACATGTGACAGATTAAATGCATTATCTTGATTTTTTTATGTTAATTGCACTGTGTAATGTAACTTTAAATATGGTCATATTATGAGAACTGTATCTCAATCTAGTAATAACAAGGTTAACTTTAAATTCTAGAATTGTTCTTTGGTCCCTAGTAACTGAAAACAATAGCTGGATAAATGGTTAAAGCCAGGATAAAACATTCTGTCCCACTGAGACAAAAAGCTCAACTTTGTTCGGCTATCCAGTAGAATGTGACTGAAGCTGCACTCAGGATTAGGCAGGATGAGGGTTAAGGTAAGGTATGATGTGGTAGGCGCTCAGGTTTGAAGAGACCCCGGGGGAGACCGAATGAGTCAATGCAATGTCATCTTATGTGTCAAAACACATCGGTGGCGTGTGTATTTCCAAGGGGTTGGAATGTCACACGTAGATTGCACTAGCAATTTCCCAGTTATTGTGCACAGTTGGACACAACACCTTCTTTATTTGGGGGACCAGGCTGTACAGTGGTTACAATTTACAAAGTGCTGCAATGTGAGCTACATAAATAAATAAATAAATGTACCGATCACAGCACAAGTGGCTTGGGACGGCTAAAAGCTGAAGTTCATATATTTTTATTTTAAGGCTGTATTAGCCTTGTGGTTTTTGCTTCAATATTGCTGCTGAAGAATAAGAATCGTCAGCATCAGCACTACTTTGGCTTGAGATTAAGATCTGCTGTTTGGACATTTTACTCATATATTCTCTCACTAGTTAAGATTCATATGAATTTATAATTTTAGATAAAAATCAGCTGCTTATCACTCATTTTTATTTGCATACACATACTCTGTCTCTATATGCACATACATCTGTAGTGCCTTCATTGTCATAAACAAGGCAGGTGAGTAAGGAGGGGTGAAAACCAAGTACGAGGAAGCAGGTGGGCAAGGCAGGCTTGTGGTACAAAAAAGTCCAAATACAAGTTATACAAAAAATACAAAGGTTCAAACCAAAATCCAGGGTAACAAATCAAACAATGAATTAGGCCTGATGGTGGCACAGGTACACACGTGAAGGGGCAAAACACGGGAGGCGAGGAGCGATGGCGAAATGCGAAAGTGATCGTTGTTGAACCGTCGTTGTGACTGCAGCGGCAAGCGACAGATACACGCATCGCCCTTTGTCTGTGCGTCATCACTCGTATCTAATGGCCATGAATTTGGAGGGCATTTCAAAATTTCCAGTCTTTTCCGAGCACCAACAACTTCTCATACTGCTGCTTTTTTATGTCCTGGAAAGGTATCGTAGTGTGTGCTGATCCCACATATACTGCTGAAATGACACGCTACACCATGTTGACGTTTTTTTTTTTTTAAATGACAAGCAATGTTATACAATCATTGAAACTTGTAACTAACAGCAAACGTACAAGAGATATGAGAGAAAAATTAAATATGCATGTTGATAGGGTTTTTTTCCCCCATGTTGACAGCGTTTGATGTAGCGTGTGGATGTCAATTTCCCGGTTGGCGAGTGTCTTCAAAGGTGAATTGTCGATCAATAATCAATCGCTGATTGGTTGTAGTGCCAGGTGACAGTGAAAGAAATAAAACCATTTAGTATTTTCTTATATCGTATTGCTGGTCCACGTGTGCACGTGTGCGTGTTCGAGGGCGAAATCTTAGGTGCACAAATGTGGCGTGTCGCTTCGCCGCAAGAGGGTTGGCCATTTTCACCTCGTCGCGCTCATTCCATAGAAAATGTATTGAACGCGAGCGACGTTGCCTCCCGCGTGATTTGCCACTTACAATGACTCAGCAAGGGATTGAACTAGGACCAGGATCTTCAATACACAGACAGGTGAAACAAGGTGTAAACAGGTGGGTAACACCAGAAGGAGTAAAGGAAATGATTGGTCAGTACCAGTGTTGGGGACGTTACTTTAAAAAAAAAAGTAATGAGGAACTATTTCCGTTACTTTAAAAAGAAGTTGTTGTATGTCAAAGAATTTGAAATTTTCTGAGCAGTATTCGAGTCAGTTGAATAGAGAAGAACAGACAGGTAGTTGTGTCATACAACCTTGTAATATTTATTGCACCTCACCAGCAACAGATTTATCCTACACTTGATGTGCAACAAAAATAAACAGATTTCAATTGCTTACCACAGATGTCGACAAAAGCTTCGCCCCGGGACATAAATTACACTTTACATGCACGTTCTTTCCTTTAATTTCGACCAACTTGAAATAGTGTTTATATCTCCTCTTCGTAAAAGACAAATTTTCCTCTGAATGCTCTACTATCATATCCCTCTGCCTCTGGAGAAGGTTAGTGCAGGTGATGAAACAAGGAAAAGGGTGATGCTTACCATTGAAATGAAGATGGAAATGATAGGAAAATATGAGCGTGGGGGTGAGCATTCATGAACTGGCTCAACAATCCGACCGTAAAATGTTAACGATCTCCACAGTCCTCCTTCGACCTCCGTTCACCGGTCTTTATATAAGTTAAGGTGACAATTATTGTTGTGGTAACATTGCCAAAGAAATCCCCAGCTTCGTTAGGTTATTATTATTTCAGAGCTTGTGAAACATAACACGCCTACTGTCCACCGCAGTTGACGGTGTTCTCAGCAAAACATTAAAAGAGAAAGTAATATCTTAACCGCACCTCTCCCTCGCTCTGTCATGTCAGTGACGCGGTGGGTTCAGGTACAGCTTGCAAAACATGTCCGCCACATTAGAACCCGATTTGTTATATTATTATAGGAATGATTCCCTTTTTTAATTAATAATTTTTTTTGTTTTGCTATGTGCAATTGCCATTTGTAATAGTGCCAGCAGTATTTATTAAGGGCTTTGTGTAGGTTTTCGGGCTGTGGAACGAATTAATGGAATTATAATGTTTTCTTATGGGAAAATCCTGCTTGACATACGACCATTTTGACCTACAAACATGGCCCTGAAATGAATAAGTATGTAGAGGTACCGCTGTATTGCAACATAACACTAGGATCAGACCAAATGAATGAATTGAAAGATTGAAGTTTAAAAGTAAAATAATGTGGGTTCCTTTATTTTTAGCCTCATGGTCTTGTGGTGATTCATAATTATTTTGTCCCCCTTTTTTCTCCTCTTTAATCATCATGTAGGATTTCTTTTAAATAACTGTATTGTCTCATACTACGTACAGTATTTGAGTAAGGTGACTTCAATATCTGTCTTTTTTAGCCTTTGAAAAGCATTCCAAATGAACTGTCTGGTTACCTTTATTCTTTAAATATTAACTTTTTGTACGTGATTTTTGTCTTAAATGTAAACAATTTAACAAATAATACTAAACCTAAAAGAAAAACACAAATTAAAAGACTGTAGTTACAATTCCTGGATGAGGTTACGTGTGCAAAAGAAACATGGGAATTCTAAATAAACACTGCACTAATTTCTTACAGTACTGACATTATGTGATATTTTCTGCTGAGAGATAAGATCTGATTAAAGAGCTTTTGGATTTAGGAATAGCATTTAGCAAAGTTCTCAATAAAGGTATTTCTTTAAATTTAATCTGAAATCGCATTTGATAGATTTTTAAAAAAATATATATTTTTTCTCCATCAAACTATGACAAAATAAAGCAGCATAGTGCAATGTATGTGCTGCCAGAATTTATTAGTAGAAAAAGAAGAAACATACTCTGGAGCAGGCTAACAGCAGGCAGGCTAACAGCAGAGGCTAGGTCACCATGGTTACTTGTCCAGGATCAACTTGGCCTGCTTTTGTACAACCAATTTAAGTCTTAAATTATTTGCGATGACCGATATTTACAGACTTCATCCTTATCCTTTTTTTCCCCATCTGGTTAATTGTCTACAGTATGTTGGCATCTGTTGCACTTCTCTGCCTATAATTTTTTAAATACTTGTCAGCATGCTGCCTTCTGAAACTTGGACGAGTGGAAAAGATGCAAAATGAGTGTGCTGGGAAAACACATTGCACATTAATCTAATCACAGCATTAGTTAAGACACTGATGAATCATGATCCTTCGTAGAATAAAATTGCATTTACACAGAGCAGCTTCCATAGAGTGTTGATTCCTAGTTATTCAATACGGCATTCGACAAAAGCTCCTCCTGTCAACCAAGAAGACAATATTCCTTTGTTCTGCTCCTGCAGAGGAGCCAATGTGTTGCCGAGGAAACTGAGAGGTCAGGTGCTTCAATGATGCACGACAGCAGAGCGGAGAGCCCACAGGTGGTCGGGTCATGAAGGGACACAGGATCACTCATCAGAATGAGCCATCGGGTCTGAGGGGAACCACAGTGAGACTCTAATGAGCTTTACTTTAAGGGGTTTCAATTTTAAAAAAACTTTGCTGCAGGTGTCATCATTCAACACAACACAATACTATATTACCTTTACTTTATGTTTAAATTAAATGTAGTAACAGAAGTCTTGCAGCTTTTTTTCCCCACTATTAAAGCTCAGTACAGGTGTTGTAGACTGAGCAATTTATCAAAAGGTTGCTCTGACAATGTCTACCGTACGGCAACACGGTATTTGTTTTTTGTTGTTGTTTTTTTTTCACATTCTGTTTCTCATGGTTTAGGTTTACCCATGTTGACAATTACAGGCCTCTAATATTTTCAAGTGGGAGGACTTGCACAATTAGTGGTTGACAATACTTTTTTGCCCTACTGTATATATATATATATATATATATATATATATATATATATATATATATATATATATATATATATATATATATATATATATATATATATATATATATATATATATATATATATATATATATATATATATATATATATACTGCTGTGCATTGCAGTATATACTGCTCACAAAAATTAAAGGAACACTTTGTTCCTTTAATTTATGTGAGCAGTGTATATATGAAATACATTATGCTATTGTTAATCTATAGGTATTTCTTTAATTATTTTATTTTTTTATTTAATTTATTTTAGCAAGTCACATAACAAAGCTACAGAGGTAATTTCCACAGCACACAAGACTTAGATTTTTTTTTCTCAATGGGTTAAATGCATTTATTTTTACTTTGGTAGTGTTCACAGCAAATAGTAGCACAAGCTAACGTTAGCTGCATCTTGTCAAACAAATACGCCACGCCGAAATTTTACATCAAAGGTCTAATTGTAACTCTGGTTTTGAATCAATTATTCAAAACACTTGCTGTCTACTTTCAGCTTTCTTTCCTTCCTGTCTCTCCTCTCTCTTCTGATAACCCTGTTTACCTCCAGGGCTGTTGTCCACTGTGTCGCCACAACTGTCTCTTATTACATATTTTTTAAATGTAGAGATATTCAAGTCTGATCAAAGTGCTGCTGCAACACCATTCATGATAAAGTATTTAGTGGCTACCATAGTCTACAAGCTTGTTACTCACCCCCCCGAACCTCGTCTGTATCTGACACCTTAGGCAGGTGAAATTTTATAAATTGTTTTTTCCATTGACTGTATCAGCTTCAGGCTTGACAAGTATTCTTCTCAGTCCGTCTCAGCCTTACAAGCTTATTCATTGTGTACAATTTCTCTAAAGATTTGTTCTCAAGCACGGGGGAGTAGCAGCCTCACACCAAGAAGGTTCTGCTTCTATGGTGTACACACTTGACAATCCAGCATCCTCCTCCCACGGTTAAAAACATGAACAGCATATATTGACAAGTGGTCAGTGTGGGATAGACCTCAGTTTCTCTGTAACCCTGAACAGGATAAGAGGATGGATAATGCCTTGCAAGACACTTAATCAATAAATGTAGTGTTTGTAGTTGAATTTACTCAATGTATAAAGAAACCCCTGAAATAAAAACAACCAAAACTGATCAAAGACATGCTGTATTTTCTCAGACAAATCCAATTCAAAGCTTGTTAAAAAAATGCTTCTGCTGGTTTTATAATCTGACAGCTAAATGATACCACTTCAATACATATTTGATTGTTAGCTGTAATTAAAGTATGTTTAAATGTCTACGCGACAAGCAAATCAATACATCACAGTCAAATGCTGTTTGTTATCATAACAATTTTGTTTTTATCACTCTTGGTTTCTTTGTATTTATTTAACAAGAAAATAGACACCCTTTCTATCGATAGCATTTTAAATTTCAAAGTTAGCCAATAACAGTTTAGCACATCACAAGTAACTTTGTGTTAGAAAGCCTCCCACTCACAAGTAGCAAAAAATTCCGCACCACCCACATATTCCCAACTCACCATAACATGTTTTAAATAACTGTGAAATTTCCTATGTGAAACCACGACATTGTAGTTAAGGGAAAAACAGTAATTAAAGATGACTAACATTTTAGATACAGTGTATCACAAAAGTGAGTACACCCCTCGCATTTCTGCAGATATTTAAGTATACTGTATCTTTTCATGGGACAACACTGACAAGATGACACTTTGACACAATGAAAAATAGTCTATGTGCAGCTTATATAATAGAGTTAATTTATTTTCCCCTTAAAAATAACTCAAAATATAGCCATTAATATCTAAACCCTGACAACAAAAGTGAATACACCCCTTTGAAAAAATGTACATCCCTATATGTCCAAATTGAGTACTGCTTGTCATTTTCCCTTCAAAATGTCATGTGACCCGTTACAGGAGTGCTGTCAGCATTGCTGCAGAGATTGAATAGGTGGAGGGTCAGCCTGTTAGTGCTCATACCATACGCCGCACTCTACATCAAATTAGTGTGCATGTCATGGCCTCAGTCCCTGCTGCAGCATTGCCTAATTGCCTTCAATTATCCCCACCTGTCCTCAATTCACCTACTCACAGCCCAGCCAATAGCACTGCTGCATTCAGCAGTCAACCTGTGTATTTAAAGCCCAGATTTTCACTTCCACTCTGTCAGACCATCTGCGAAGCCTGCCTGTTCCCTGCCTGCCTAGCTCTCGGAATCTGACTCTCGTTGCCGAATCTGAACCTGCCCGACTGCTGCCTTCTCTCCTGCCCTGGTAACTCGACCTGCCTTTTGCTTTTGGAAACTTGTCTTCTGCCTAGCCCTTGTCTGTACTGCTGCCATCATTACACCTGCCCTGCTGGTCCTGTCAATAAATTGTTGAAAACGTGACGCATTTGTGGTCCTCCTCTGTCGGGTCCGTGACAGTGCAATTTGAAACAGGGTGTACTCACTTTTGTTGCCAGGGTTTAGATACTAATGGCTATATTTTGAGTTATTTTGGGGGGTAAATAAATTAACTCTGCTATATAAGCTGCACACAGACTACTTTTCATTGTGCCAAAGTGTTATTTTGTCAGTGTTGTCCCATGAAAAGAAATACTTAAATATCTGCAGAAATGCGAAGGGTGTACTTACTTTGTGATACACTGTAACTTTTGCAGAGTTTCAGTACATCTCTCCTTTTATTCTCTTGATGTATCAGGCGAAGGCTTTTCTAAAACACATTTTGTTTGGTGATGAAAAATATTTTCTAAATTGTCACAGGAATAGCAGGATGCTATCTTCATTGCTTTTCATCAGCAACAGATTTGGGATGATATGCAATATCTACTTTTGATGTACAAACTGGTCAGAATTGAAATAGATCAAGATCCTGAGAACTTTTACTTGATGTGCTAATGCTTTCCATTGAGTGACACTGTCAGAGAGGTAGTCCTATAAAACTACTAAAAATAATAGTCATAGTGGTTGATTACAGATGTACTTAATGAAGTGTCTGGTCAGAGTATATCAGAAGCCAGAATTTATCTAAGACAGACCTAGGTTGCTTGTAGATGTGGAACCATAGGTTTATTGGCACTGCACACCGTTAATTTTAGCATCAACTCATTAGCTACAAATAATTGGCAGTAAATTTCCTTTAGTGATTCCTACCGGTTTTCCAGTAGAACTTTTATATCCTCATGAGTCAACCGCAGTACCTGAAATTCCCTGGCTTGCTCTGCATGGCCTCAGTGTCGAAAGAAGAGAAATAGGTGAACGCTTTCACTTTCACAAATCTACGGCCACTTCTTGTGTATTACGCCACCACCAAAATTTTAGACCAGGGGTCTGGAACCTATGGCTCGCGAGCCAGATCTGACTCTTTTGATGGCTGCGTCTAGCTCACAGACAAATGTTTTAATAGTTAAAAAAAAAAAAAAGTTTTGTTATACTCCTTTGCGCATTAAGTGAAATGCTGACGGTCACCGGTCATATGCTGGTGTTGTGCAGTAGTGAGCAGACATGACTTTTGCGGCGTATGTTAACTTTTTTAATGCACCGACAACACTTGCACAATTCGCACTACATATTGTCAACTAGCAACCTAGATGTGCTACGTTAGACCCCCACAAGTCCCATGCCATTGGCTGGGTTTGCCCAGGGTGATCATGGGACATGTAGTCCGTATACTACAACCGGGGACTAGAAAGCCGGTTGGCAGTAATTTTAGTGGGAAAGTGGCAAACATATATGTCGTTGTGTCTATGTATATTTTTATTTATCTATCAATCGCATTGGCAACGCAGATGAGGCACAGACACTGTTCAAGTGGGGTTGCTATATTTTGCTGTCAAAAATAGCAGCCGATGTGCGCATGTGCGTGAAGTAAACTTCCCTTGTTTTTAGTTTCGTTTTCCGCGTTTGTCAGCTAATTTTAGAAACCCTTTTGAGGAGATGGGGAAAAATAAAAAAAGACGAGTATCGTACTTTTCAGCAGGAACCGACGGAGGAATTTGCCTTTGTGGAGAGCTTTTGACGAGTTTTTGAATAAACACCGTTATGATGTCAAATCAAATTGAGGCAACGCAAGTGAAGAACATAAATGCGGCACCGTTTTTTCTCTCGCTTTGGATGAGTCAACAGATGTAAGAAATTTATCCCAATTCAGCGTGATTTCAAGGTTTTGACTATGAAAGGGACAACAAGAGGGGAGGATTTATTCAAGTCCTTTACTGAGTTCGCTAAAGAAAAAAATCTACCAATGGATAAACTTGTGGTGTGCACTGATGGTGCTCCGTGCGTGGTGGGGCAAAACAGGATTCATGGCGCTTTGTGAACATAAAAAGAGATGCATCCCAAGTTTCTCAATGTCTGAATGAAGCTTAACCCCACCAAGTATCGACCAGACTACAAAGCGTTCAGCAAAACCATGCAGCACCAGAAGTCGCATCAATGGTAAGAAATACTCATCATTGATAAGCAACAGCATAACAAAGTTATTAAAAAGAACTCTGAGACTAACCCAAAACCTTGTACTTTAAAAGTGTTGAAATGACATAAAATGCACACATTACTTGTATTTTTAGTTTTAAACATATTGTATGGCTCTCACTGTTATGAACGGCAAGCCATTGATTGATGTGGATCCCAAACACAGACCAGGAGATCAGGGATAGTGAATGTTTGTATTTCATAAGTACAACAACTGGAGCACACCAAAAAATGTGAGTATAACAAAGTACAACTAAGGGAGCACGCCAAAAAACACGAGTATAACAAAGTAGAACTAAGAGAGCACGCTAGAAGGCATGAATATAACAGAGTACATGAATCTAGCTACAAAGTACAAAAGAGCACAAAAGTAAAAATGACCAAACCAGATCACGACCGTAGAACGTTGGGAATTAGAAGGATGATGAGGAACACACAGCGGTAAGCAAGGCAAGTTTCAAGCAATAGTACGACACTTGCAGAAGGTGACAGGCTTCCTTAAATATCTAGCTTTCCTTATCAAGCACAGATACTGTATATGTGAGATTTTAAAGGGAACTCTGACTAAAATGACATGGTTTTTTTTCCTCTTTATTTTAATGTTAGTAACTCATTTATTATATACAATATTTGAAAATAATTCCTATTTAATATAATCTTAACACCTTTATTTCGAGTTGCCATTGTTGTTTAGATTGCAATGTGTTGTGGGTGCTGATGTAAATTGTGCCACCAGGTTTGGCGGCTATCTATAGTGATGAGCTCAACCCTTCAGTTTTTCCAGTTCGAGCCAATGTGAAACGAAAATAATGATGACTGTCCAAGACAAAGGTGAAAATGTAGATAACATGTGGTAGGAATCTTTAGTTAAATGTCACGTTCGATCACGTTAAATGGTGTGTCTGTGGCAAATGTGCACCGATGCCACCGCAGATGGAGAGTGCTGCATCTCATTTTTGTCACTGACAACGGAAGGCTACTTGTTTGACATTAAATGTTTTACAGACATACTACATTTGATTCAAGTCGTCGTTTTTAACCAGACACACCATTGAGCACTTCCATAAAGTGAAGGTGGTGATAAGCCTCCTAATCATCTAAAGTGTTGTGAGGACAAAATGACACTTTTTCCTCAATTTTTTTTTCTTTAGGAAACGTATGCAGGCACATGTCGCATGTAGAATTCGCACAGTTTGGAATTGTAAGACAAATTTGACAACAAGGAAGAGCATCAACCTACATTGTACTTTAACTCTGTCTAGAATCCAGATTTCAATCATGAGGAACACTGCTGACAACGACTTAACAGTTATTATTGAGCACTGTAGTTTTGGAGAGCCCTGTACTGGCGCTGTGTCATCGTTGTCAATAACGGCGTTAGAATATAACGGCGTTACTAACGGTGTTACGTATTTTCTTCAGTAGTTACCTGGTCTTTCCTTTGGAAAGGAAGGACGTCCAAAATTTTTCCCATTCGTTTTCAATGGGAATTCCCCCCCCAAATCAACAGAAAATGACTAGATATCAATAGGACGTGTCCCCCAAATGTCCCGGATTGCATTGCTGCTTATGGAGGGTGATGCCATTGACGTTCATGGACGTCCAAACTTCCCCTTCATTTCCAATGGCATTTCTTCATGTTTGTTCATTCTATTGATGCCAATGTACTTGGATTCCATTGACGCTTATGTAAGTTGATACCATTGACGTCCATGGACGTCCAAAATTTTTCCCATTCATTTTCAATGGGAATTTTTTTTTTTTTCCCCAAATCAACAGAATATGACTAGATATCAAAAGGACGTGTACCCCAAATGTCCCCGATTGCATTGCCGCTTATGGAGGGTGCTGCCATTGACGGCCATGGACGTCCAAATTTCCCATTCATTTCTAATGGCATTTAATTTGTTTTATGCCATTGATAGGCATGCTTGTCCATTCTAGTGATAGCCTTGGGCGGGGCTACGATCTGTATAGCAACACAGGAAAGACCAGGTGTAATTTCTCCCGAAATTGCAGTTTCTAGTTAGTAATGTTACTTTTAATTACTTTTCTCATCTTGGCAACGCCGTTACCGTTGCTGAGGCGGGAAAGGCGTGCGTTACTATGCGTTGCGATGTTTGTTGACTGACGCGAGAAAAGTCTGAAAAAGACGGACTCACGGAGACCAGAGAGCAGAGCAGGAGTGGGGAGGAGGCAAGGGAGTGTGACGCCGTTGCAAACGCGAAGCTAATATGCAAGATGGCTCCAATAATACCTGACTGTAGCCGATAGGGCGGCATTACAACATGTATTATAAAGAACTAGATGCGTTAGTAAACAGCCGCCATCTTAAAGCAGTACTTTTCAAGAAGGCTCTGTTGTAGAGAACCTTCCTAGTGAACCTAAGTAACTTTTTCAATCAAAAATACTCCTAAATCAGGTAAAATTATGGTAAATTAAAATTATGGTAAAATTATCACCAGTTACTTTGCCAAGTAACTAATTACTCTTACATTCAGGTAACTGAGTTACTAATGCAATTACTTTTGGGGAGAAGTAATTTGTAACTGTAATTAATTACTTTTTTAAAGTAAGATTAACAACACTGGTCATCACAGGTGGTAATGGTTTTAACCAACATTGTGTTAGCCTTCTATCATTGATTATCTGTTTAAAATCTTATTCCACAAAATAAAGTACCATATGGTTTTACTAGTGCTGGGACATACGATGTATTGCTTTAAAAGACTGGGTTTCGTTCCTCCTTAAACGCACTGAAGAGTATAGCATTAATAACCAATAATAAAAAATATATACTGTAAATAGGTTATCTTTAATTTACACATAGTTATCTGTCTCTGATTATGTGGCAAGCCATGGTCAGGAGCAGACTGAGGGCTAAGATAGGATTGAGGAGGTGCGCCTGCGTTCTCTGCACCATTAGAGGAGAAATGGGCCTGGCCACGAGGCTCTGTCGAGTGTGAGTGGAGACCTGCATGGAAAGAGATTGGCGATAGAGGAGAGGGAATCATTGGGATGCAGGTCAGAATGTTGCAGGTGCACATCCGATAATGAATGTGTCAGACCCTCTATGCTCCAGGTGTAGGTAGGGGAAAAACATGCATTCATGCTTGCTCTTTAGTGAGTAATATATCATCATCAGATTACAACTGGACAGTGTAACGTGGCAAAGAAAATAGATAAAGATTTGACTCACACATGCGCACCTGCAAACACGGGAATTAAAACCCCACATTTTTATTCAATGTTCTTTCTTTAATATAAGTGTTATTCGTCCGAACCTTAACATACAGTATTCCAGATACCTTTTTCATATGTCATATTTCTCTGGGAACAAAAAGTCCTCTTGCAGACTACTAAAAACATTGGAGAGAAGTCAAATGCACTTTGCTGCACGGAAAAATCAATAGAGCCATTTGTAATGTGAGATCTTGTGGATCTAAAGGAAAACATTTGGTAACACTTAGTCATAAAGCTGTAGGCTATGTTTTCTTCCTACAATGGGTTGAGCTCCTGTCATACCTGGTGTGAGCGTACAGCGTAGTCAGGATGTTCAAGGCTCTTTTACAAAGCTATGTTCTTCTCTGCAGGGACTCGCTTTGTGCATGTGATAAAAGAAGCTTCAGAAAGCACCAGGCAAAATTGCCTCATTGCTACATAATCAGTCTCAAGAGTGACAAAATAAAAGCTTGGCTATCATGCCCACCTAAAACTTGAAGTTTCACAGTCCCATTTGTCGGAACAACACTGCACCCTCTCACTGCCTGTCTTTCCTTGGTACAAACTGTCCTCCAGTGAAGCTCTCCGAGCTATTTGGTGCTGGAAAAAAACAATTCGTTCTTTGAAATACCAATAGAGTTGCAATAACAGTCTGTTTACCAGATGGAAAGATCGAGGTCAGTCATGCTCCCTTTGTGAGCTATCCACACTTTCTGCCCACGCTTCGGCTCTACTCTACTCCGTGCTCTCCTGGTCAAATATCTGATTTGTGAGTCATACCTTGCTTCATGAAGGAACGGCTGTCCTAAAATACACACTGGCAGGGCAACCTTGCAGGAGCTCACCACCAGAGCACCCAAGGGAGAGGCTCAGAATGAGTGGGAGAGACATAATGTGAGGGAACCGATGGGAGCAAAAGACAAGTAGGCAGAAAGATGGAGACAGTAGAAAGTCGCGTTCAATAAAGAATTATGCAAGCCTAACTTTTTGTCAAGTAACAAAAAAGAAAACTTGAGTAAAGGCCACTTGAAAGAGTGATTGCTTTGTGATTCCGGGTTCTGGAGGAAAAAAATTTTAAAAAGTCGCATGCCGCAAACTGTAATCTAAGTCTTGTGAGCATTGAGTCTTAAAACATATTCAGTCAAGTTGTTGACATTCAAGAGAACTCCATGAGCAGTCTGTCTCTTACCTCTCAACTTGCACGGAACATTTTTTTCCCACGTCCTACTTTTTATGACAAGGTACAATTTGTCAATCATTCATTGCAATTGTATTCATTCGCTAGCACTAAATAAACTGTATTGGTGCCTTGAGATACAAGAGACCCAATTTACACTTTTCCAGATGTGAGTAGTTGTTCAGCTGATGATTTGTTTTGCAAGCAGAAATTTGACATACAAACACTATGGTAGTAATGAACTCAGCTCAATTCACTTTTACAACTAGAAGCAGTTTTGCAGAATGTGCACAACTCTGCAAAAAAGACGCTTCAAACTAGTTAATTCTACTTTAAGTTTATGTTCACTGGAATAAGAAAAAACAAAAACAGAGCCAAGTCATCCGCATTGTCAATAGTGTTGTATTATTCACGTGGGTATAATGAAGCGTTTCAGTTTTCAATGTTCGGTTTGGTTTACTTACGTACTGTTTTGGTGATGTTTTATTCATCTTTTCCTCATAAAATTGACTACCAGCTCGAGCTGCTCAATGCGGAACCAAAGTCCTGAGGGAGTTTCTGGACGTACACCTTAAGTGTCAGACACTACTGAGTCTGACAGACCAAAACAAAAAGGGTATACGCGAAGACCTCGCAAGTGTGAGAAATGGCAATATGGCGATATGCCTGAGCTAGAAGAACCTAACAGTAAATTAAAACTGAGGCTAAATGGTAGTTTTTCTCTTTTCTTTTCTTGGTCAGGAATCAAAGGTTACACAAACCTTTGGATTTCATTCGGAATTGCTTCATTAAAATTCAATCCAAGTTCAAGAGCAACATATTCTACCATTTTCATAAGTTCAGCAATAATACATTATGAACATGTGACCTTGAAATGGTATTTTCCAGTGTACAAGGCAATACCATAATGCTAAGTATAAAGAGTCAATAAATACGAGCTGTACATCACCATGCCTCGCCTTGCTCTGAAGAAACTAAAGAAGTAGTAGTGCAAGTTTTTCAAGGGATGTATTCTGATGAAAAAAAACAAAAAAACAACCTGACCGCGTTATCAACCTCTGTCATCCCCAGTATAATTTGGGATGAACATTCTTGATGATGTGCTTGTGACGCTCATTAATTTCAGGCTCCCGCGTCATAAAATGACATGGCAGGTGGGATCTGGCATACAGGCCTTGAAATTGATTCAGAATGAGCTGGGGTTGTGATTTCCAACTACTGTGCCGTGAGAGATCATCTGGGGTGTTGTGGGAAATTATCCTGTCTCACTTCAAGCTTCATTTGCAATTATTTTTAAAAAAAATCACTTGTCATATTTGTTACCGCAGCCTATGACTTGACACTTGTACATGATAAATGTGATCGGTGATGACAAGCAGCCTGTCTCTAGCCTAATTTTGGCCATTCTATTTTATACCCAAGAAACCACGGCACCTGGAAAAAAAAAAGAAAAAAAAAAAAACTTATGAAGTGTCATTCATTTGTCGCGGCACACACATCACATAGATACCGAATAGATACCCTTCGCATATTCAAGTAACCCACAGTTAATGGCATTTCATTTAATGCAGATTTAGTTGTCTGGTGCCACACTGGCCAAGTGTCGTGAAAATGTTTTGCCTTGGATTACATGGACTATGGCAAAGTTTTTGATGTCCGCATGTGATGTGAATGTACAATGTTTGAAGGGAATGGGAGGAGCCTCTTTGAGTGGTACTCAATGAAGTCAATCAAGTCAATGAAATTGAGTTTTTTCACGGACTTCACTCCAGTGATATGTGACATTTACTCTGCTGGTGCTCACCCAAATGCTGAGAAAAATATAGACATACCACAAAAAGAGAAAGTAAGAACTGTTTTGAATCATGTTGGAAAAGTGAAGTCAGTGTCAAAAAAAAAAAATCATTGGCTATACCATGAAAGTATAATAACTTACGGCTAGGGATGTCCCGATCCAAGTTTTTGCACTTCCGATCCGATACCGATATTGTTTTGCACTTCCGATCCGATACCGATACTGGCCGATACTGATACCGGCCTATCTGAGCATGTATTAAAGTTTAAAGTTATTTAGCCTTCTTACTTAGTTGTCAGACTCATGTTGAAAAGGGTTTTAGTACTCTTGATAACAACTAGCCAGCTGAATTAGGTGAGTTTGAATAACACACAATGGTTGGTAACAAGAAACTGACCTGTTTATTCAGTGACAAACACAAAAGATTATAAATAACAAACAGAAATGGTATAATCAGTCAGTAAAACCTGCAAATAATATTGTAAACTGTCAGTGGAAAATCCCACAAATCCCCCAAGCTATTAGATGCTTTTAATGTTTCGTGCATTAGTTACAAAAATTGTATAAAAAGCCTCTCAGGTTTAATTAAACGACTATTTCAGTTTCAAGTTAACATTTTAAAACAGTAAATAAACTACTCAAGTCCCCATTCTGTATCAGCAGCTTTAAACTACATTCAATTCATTTAATTTTGCGAATCAACTGTTAAAGTTGTTAAAATTGCTCCCGTTATTCCATAAATTCCCTTCTGTCTACTTTTGACATGTGAAAGTTTTAAAACTGTTTTGAAGATAGATTAAATTCAAGATTTTGCCGATTTAGGAGTATTTTAGATTAAAAGTTAATTAGGTTCGCTTTGAAGGTTCACTACAACAGCCTACAAGGGAAGTCTCCTGCTTTAAGATGGCGGCTGTTTACTAACGCACCTAGTTTTCAATGCATGTGTTGCTAACGCTTTCGAGTCTGTCATTTTGCATCTAGCTCTACATACATATGATATCAATTAGACAAGTATGATGGACCGAATTGCGTCCCGAACACCACGCTGTGTATTAGTTCCGCTTTACTTGACATATTTCAATAATCGGAATTTGGATGTTTGTGAATCGTTCTCGAATCTTCCACGGCAGAATCGCTCAGGATGTAATGACGTCTGGGCATGTTGTACCGTGGTTCTAATGCTGCGTTCCAGAAAAGTGGGATGTCGGACTTTTCAGACCTCCGACTAGGAAAATATCACTGGAATACCACTCGAACTGGGAGGTCAAAGTCGCAAAGTCGGAGAAAAAATAACTACCCCGACTTCCAAGTTGTTTCAATCTGACGTCACTGGACAAAATGGCGCTCAAGAAAACGTATTGAATGATAACACAATAATGAAGTAAATCAAGTTTATTTGAGACGCCATGTATTTTTTTCCTCATACAGTGAATTATCTTTGTTGTGCCATGTTTTTATATTGACGATCAGCAAAGGATGTAACTAAAAAAAGGCAGTTTACAGTGTGGGCTATAACGCAGCCGTCGTTTTTCCTCTACTATTTGATCGCCTATAGGAAGGCAGGTTCGCTGGAGGTCAAAATGTCTTTGGATGGCCAAAATAAAAAACACCTTGTCGCGATCAGCCATCTTTGTTGTTTATATTTGCTTGAAACGCTTTGAGGTCGGAACTGGTACCATCCGAGTGGGATGGCCGGCTTCCCACTTCTCTGGAATGCAGCATAATGTGTTGGATGGTGCATCTTTACTCACGAGAGATAATGGCTAGTCATCCAGAATGAATTCTTGATTATTCTTCTTGCAATGAATTCTTGCAATGACTCTTGTTATTCCCTGGGCTTTGGGACTGTCGAGTGCCAGTTTGTCACGCATAGCAAACGTTTTTGCCAGTGTTAGTGACGTAGGACCTTTCTTTTTGTCTTCGGTTTTCTTAACATACTCGTTATATTGTTTGTGGTGTTATGTCGCTAAATGCTTGATTAGGTAGGTTGTATTAAAACTTCTTACAGCTTTACCACCACGCTTGACTTTGTGGCATATGTTGCACTCTGCCTCTTCGTCTTTGTCGTCCTTTAAGGTGAAATGATCCCAAACAGCTGACATTTTTACCGATAAAGTCTCTTGGTAAATTGGGAGACGGTAATGTAGTGTGTTGAAGGTGTGCCGTAAAATGCGGACCGGATTTTAGGGAAACCGAAGCAAAAACTGGAATGGATTATGTATATCGGCGCACTGGAAAACCTGGACCGGACTTTTTAAAAAAAAACTGGATCGGAAGTCTTTCCGTGTCGCCTGATCCGATACCGATGCGCATTTTTTGCCCATATCGGCGTCCGATCCGATCCAAATATCGGATCGGGACATCTCTAGTTCTGACTGTTTATATTCCATTCTTTTGCACTACTGCTTTGAATATTAAGTTCAGTTCACAAGCAGTAACATTTACTTAATAGAAGTAAGTGCAAATTGTTACAAAAATTTTATGAAGTTTATCCACCAGTTATTTTTTTCAGTGAAGTTCATGCCATCAGCATTTGACCTCATTGTTTATTTGTGATTTATGTTTTTTATTTATGTGTTTATTTGTACTTTAATAAAGAATTCAAGTGTTACAAAACGTTTTTGTGAATTAATAGTCGTCAACAAAAATGTAATTGCAAGATTAATGAAAAAAAGTTAATTAAAAAATGATTGGACTAGTCGACTAATCGTTAAAAAATCTGCAGATTAATCAGGAGAAAAATAATCATTTGGGACAGCCCTAGTTCCGTCTAACAAATGCATTAAATAAGACACGTAAAACAAATTAATTATGAAAAAAATAAGAAATTACCAAAAGTGTTTTTACTGTTTTTACTGTCACCTTAACTTACTGGCAAACGGAATTTATTTGTAATTCATTTGTTTTACTTTGTGTAATTGCTATTAGTAATTGTACCTCCACTATTTATTAAGGATTTAGTGTAGGTTTAGGGCTGTGGAACGAATGAAGTCACAGCATCCTGCAATTAGATCAGTTAATGTCAACGGACCCGTATTTCACACTGACTTTGTTAGTCTGCGAGTAATTGATGAGACAAAATCATCATTTCAACTGTCATACTTATGTAAAATCTTTGATGGGCGATGTGCCATAAGGTTTGTCTTTTGTCAAATTGTTGCTTGAGCTCAGTAAGGTGTCTAGCATTGCCTTCAAAATTAAATCTCACATCTGTCCATTGAAGCGACACTTAAATCAAGAGTGCTGTTTTAAGCATAAAGAGCCTTTTTTTTTTTTTTTTAATCTATGCTGTCAGCCTGGGAGGTTTTGTCACAGCATCTTTTCTGAATGTGACCCAGCCTTTGTGATAAAGCCCTTCCACAAATACAAGCCAAGGTACTCATCACTGCCTCTTTGGTGATTTCTATCTCAGCAAGGTGTTTGCCAGGATTGGGATTCACCACAGTGAAAAACAATGACATCTCCACCTCCCGCAGTTGGTAAATATTATCTGAATTTGGCTTTGTAGTCACATTTCTCCATGTGTTGGTCTCTCTCTGAATGAAATTCAATGATTTCTTTTTAATCCCAGTAGGTGACCGGAGCTATTATTTTGTGTAAAAGTGCATAGTGCACCACTTCCACAGCTCCAAGCGACCCATGTACACGAAGTAACTACCTGATAATAGCAGAATAGAAACTGGGGACAGTGAAGAGGAACACATTCTCAAGGCAGCCGGTGGTGACCAACTCTAAATACTGTATATATAATATGCATTTACATCTGTTGCTTGTGTAAATAACTGTACACATAATGCTATAGTTCCCAGGCTACTGGATGGGAAATTGTATGACAGCATACTGTATACCAGTTCCAATGCACTGTTTGATAACATTCAAGAAAGGTCCTTGTGGCTCTGCATTTCCCCCTCACAAATGCAATCAACCCGATTAGATTCACATGCCAGATAGAGAAGATGATACAGCAGGGAGAATTAAAAAAAAGACCAATGACACTATAGGCAGGAGAATTTGGCGGCTATGTGAGCAAACCACCCAGGGCATATTGTCCCGATTTGGGGTGAAACCGACAGCCTGAACGTCATGCTGGGCGGGAAGTATATGCTGATCATCTGCGCGGGTGTGTCTGCATATAGACGAATGGTGGGGTAATGGAGGGAGGAAGAAAAATTACACTTGTCTCTCTCCAAATAAGCTGAATCTCTTAATGACTGTTTTTAGGCATGAAGCAATCAAAATGCTTATACTCCTTGTGGTAATCCAGCATTCCTTAAATCATTGATGGAGTGACATCAGATTTCAACATGTATTTACAGTACGTAGGGAATTTTCAGTGGAGATGCATATCCCTGTTCAGAAGCCAGGATTTTGTGATATAGAAAATGAAAACCAGACGAATCTTTTTAAAACTTTTTTTCACCTAATGTGAAACCCGGAAACCGTTGCTCCTCAATTTGAAAAGTAAAAAAGAGGGTGAAAATACACACTAGACTAGTAAGGTAACTGCACAAGGGTGCAACCATGTCCAATAAATAAGGATGTGAATGTGACCAAAGTTTACCAAGGGTATCCAAACTAATGTCAAATATACAGTATATCAGCACCCCCTTGCCACCATCTGAACTTTGTGTTTGATCAGAAGATGTGAATTAAGGATGTGCCCTAACCCTAACCCTGCTGACTCCCGTTTGGCTAACTGTGATTGTTTATTTCTCAACACAGTCAACACCCAAGTTTAAGAGGGTGGGCACACTTCTGCAACCCCATGAGCTCAGTTGTTTACGTTTATGTTCCCTCTTGAAAATATATTTTCGATAGACATTTACAACCTATAAGTCAAAATAATGGTGAAAAGAGTTTTATTTCCTGATTTTTCCCCTCATATCCCCAAAACGTGGAATTCGAACAGGGTTGTATAGAATGTAAAGGTGAAGAAACTAGTCACTACTACAATCCAAATACCAGATTTTTATTCCTTAGCAAAATTGGATTGACTGAGTGTAATGTAGGAGCCATTCTTAATTAGTCAGCACCAACAAATTATAGTTTTCTCAACAACTGTCAAACGGACAACAAAGGCAGAGGAGTTGCTGCCATTTTTAGATAATATTTTCAGTGCAAAGACATTAAATTGAAAAGGAAAACAGAAAACCAGAAGCACCACGAAACAACAATATTCATTTGAAAGTCCTCACAAATGTGATCGACAGGCGGATTGGTGCAGTGTCTGCAGTGGTGCGGACTCTGTATCGGTCCGTATTGGTGAAGAAGGAGCTGGGCCAAAAGGTGAAGCTCTCGATTTACCAGTCAATCTACGTTCCCACCCTCACCTATGGTCACGAGCTGTGGGTCGTGACTGACACAACAAGATCCCGGATACAACCGGCCGAAATGAGTTTCCTCCGCAGGGTGTCTGGGCTCTCCCTTAGAGATAGGCTGAGAAGCTCGGTCATCCGGGAGGGAATTAGTGTCGAGCCGCTACTCCTCCGCGTTGAGACGAGCCAGTTAAGGTGACATGGGCATCTGGTTTGGATGCCTCCTGGCATCTCTGGATAGGTGTTACGGGCATGTTCCACCGGCGGGAGGCCCCAGGGACGACCTAAGACACGCTGGAGAGATTATGTCACTCGGCTGGCCTGGGAACGCCCTAGGATCCCACCGGAGGATCTGGTTAAAGTGGCTGGGGAGAGGGAAGTCTTGGCTTCCCTGCTAAAGCTGCTACGCCTGCGACCTGACCCCGGATTAAGCGGGTGATAATGGATGGATGGATGGATGGATGGATGGATGGATGGATGGATGGACGGACGGACGGACGGACGGACGTACGGACGGACAGATGGATTGAAGGATGGATGCATGGATGGATGGATGGATGGATGAAATGTGCTTCTTTCATCGTTATCTGAGCTCTGATGTATATATGTGTCAGTATCATCGGTGTACTATGAAATTGTGCACTGACAAAGGTTCAATTTTGTTTGAAACATAAGCTGTGATTAAAATGCTTTATCAGCTCAAGAATTCTGATATTTGGCTGTGTGACTATCATTTAAGTGTTCGGATAAAATTAGTCATACAATATACCCAGCAACGAAAACGCAAGTCAAGTTTATCAGCGTCAGCGGTGTGTTAACGTGTCTGCGTTGCCGACGCTCTGCAGACGTAACTGTTGTATTATTGGGGTTAGATCTCAAAGGGGCTTCACAGACAAACAGTTGATGTTAAAATGTAAAAAAAAAAAAAAATCAAAAAACAAAAAAAAAATATGTAAAAACAAGAAATAAATATCTAATAAATAATTTCGATTAATCACTGATGACTTTCCCTGAACTAAAGCCCCCAACAGGCAAGGAAAAACTAAAAAGTATTATTAAAAAATACAGTGCCTTGCAAAAGTATTCGGCCCCCTTGAATCTTGCAACCTTTCGCCACATTTCAGGCTTCAAACATAAAGATATGAAATTAAATTTTTTTGTCAAGAATCAACAACAAGTGGGACACAATCGTGAAGTGGAACAACATTTATTGGATAATTTAAACTTTTTTAACAAATAAAAAACTGAAAAGTGGGGCGTGCAATATTATTCGGCCCCTTTACTTTCAGTGCAGCAAACTCACTCCAGAAGTTCAGTGAGGATCTCTGAATGATCCATTGTTGTCCTAAATGACCGATGATGATAAATAGAATCCAACTGTGTGTAATCAAGTCTCCGTATAAATGCACCTGCTCTGTGATAGTCTCAGGGTTCTGTTTAAACTGCAGAGAGCATTATGAAAACCAAGGAACACACCAGGCAGGTCCGAGATACTGTTGTGGAGAAGTTTAAAGCCGGATTTGGATACAAAAAGATTTCCCAAGCTTTAAACATCTCAAAGAGCACTGTGCAAGCCATCATATTGAAATGAAAGGAGCAACAGACCACTGCAAATCTACCAAGACCCGGCCGTCCTTCCAAACTTTCTTCTCAAACAAGGAGAAAACTGATCAGAGATGCAGCCAAGAGGCCCATGATCACTCTGGATGAACTGCAGAGATCTACAGCTGAGGTGGGAGAGTCTGTCCATAGGACAACAATCAGTCGTACACTGCACAAATCTGGCCTTTATGGAAGAGTGGCAAGAAGAAAGCCATTTCTCAAAGATATCCATAAAAAGTATCGTTTAAAGTTTGCCACAAGCCACCTGGGAGACACACCAAACATGTGGAAGAAGGTGCTCGGGTCAGATGAAACCAAAATTGAACTTTTTGGCCACAATGCAAAACGATATGTTTGGCGTAAAAGCAACACAGCTCATCACCCTGAACACACCATCCCCACTGTCAAACATGGTGGTGGCAGCATCATGGTTTGGGCCTGCTTTTCTTCAGCAGGGACAGGGAAGATGGTTAAAATTGACGGGAAGATGGATGCAGCCAAATACAGGAACATTCTGGAAGAAAACCTGTTGGTATCTGCACAAGACCTGAGACTGGGACGGAGATTTATCTTCCAACAGGACAATGATCCAAAACATAAAGCCAAATCTACAATGGAATGGTTCAAAAATAAACGTATCCAGGTGTTAGAATGGCCAAGTCAAAGTCCAGACCTGAATCCAATCGAGAATCTGTGGAAAGAGCTGAAGACTGCTGTTCACAAACACTCTCCATCCAACCTCACTGAGCTCGAGCTGTTTTGCAAGGAAGAATGGGCAAGAATGTCAGTCTCTCGATGTGCAAAACTGATAGAAACATACCCCAAGCGACTTGCAGCTGTAATTGGAGCAAAAGGTGGCGCTACAAAGTATTAACGCAAGGGGGCCGAATAATATTGCACGCCCCACTTTTCAGTTTTTTATTTGTTAAAAAAGTTTAAATTATCCAATAAATTTTGTTCCACTTCAGGATTGTGTCCCACTTGTTGTTGATTTTTGACAAAAAATTAAAATTTAATATCTTTATGTTTGAAGCCTGAAATGTGGCGAAAGGTTGCAAGGTTCAAGGGGGCCGAATACTTTTGCAAGGCACTGTATAATAGTACTGCAAATCATATCGACATATATACAGCATAACCTTGTCAAAACTCATCCTTACCAGATCAATTTGTTTACACCAGATTAAGAACATTACTACCCAAGCCTTTTCTCTTGACATTGATAACCTCCCTCTTACAGCCTCGAACAGTTCACCTGCTGACCTAGTGTCCCATTACAATACCCATCTCCACTTTTTAACCACCTCTTTCCTATAAATACCTGTTCGGTTTCCTACACTCGCTCTGCACCCTGATTCATCCCTGCTCTTCGCTTACTTAAATCTTGAAACCCTCAGCTCGAACCTCTTATTAATAAATAAATAATAAAACTGGAATGTCAATACACCAAGAAACCTATAGCAATCATCACACTTTTTACAAGGATAAAACCAACACAGCCAAATCAGCATATTGTTATGTTTCCATTGCAGCCAGTGAGCACAATTCTAAAATCCTGGTTTCTCTCCCTAGTCCCATGCTTTTCCCCAAACTCTGTGATACAATCAGGGCATTCTCAACCTCCAAAAACATTCACTAAATCCTGACTAACCGAGGAGCAGCAATTTCTACGATAGACTCTGTTCCCCTCCATGTTCCTCTCATCAGCCCCCTCTCTTGTTTTAGTCTCCCTTTATATCCAGCCATCTTTGAAATCATTATTTAGTCCAAATCCACTACCTGTCATCTTGATCCTCTTCTCACTGCTCTTCTCAAAACCTGCCTTCCCTCAATCCCCCCCCCCCCCTTATCACCAATATCATCCTTTCTTCACTCATATTTGGTATAGTCCCCTGATCTTTTAAAACTGCTACCATCACATCCATTCTTAAGAAACCTGGCTTGGATCCTACCAATTTCAGTAACCTCTGCCCCACCTCCAGTTTACCCATCATCATCATGTTGGAGATCTTAGCAATAATATCGGCGAACAGTTTCAATCGGGTTTCCATCACCTTCATAGCACTGAAACAGCATTACTTAAAATTACTAACAACCTCCTCGTAGCTTCTGATCTGACTTACTCTTAATTCTTGTTCTCCTCAACTTTACATCTGCATTTGACATTATTTCTCACACTAGCCTTCTTGACTGACCTTTCTCCAATGGCATCACCCCATACACCCCATACTTGGTTTACCTCCTACCTGTCTGACTGCAAACAGTTTGTTTAATTCGGACCTCACCATTCTAAATTGCTGCCTGCCGCTAATTTTCATCATAAATAAACATTCGCCCTGTCGGTTCCCTCTTCCATAAATACAACATCCACTTCCACTGATTTGTGGATGAAGCCCAGTTTTACATTTCCTCAAAACCACTTTCCTCCCTAACACCCTCTTCTCTCACCCTCTGATTCTCCTCAAACTTCAAAATCTGAAGTCCTTGTAGCTACCCTTGCCATGTTTACTAATGACAAAAACTTCTCAATTACAATCAACAATGTACCCATCTCTCCTTCTAACCAGGTTGAGTCTGGGTGTCATCCCTGACAGTACGCTTTCCTTCCGCTCCCATATTTGAGACATCACCAGGTCAGCCTACTTCCACCTTCGCAACATATCTTGTCTCTGCCCTTCTGTCATCCCCCACACTGCTGCAGTCTTGTTTGCAGTCTAGTCACTTCCCGGATTGACTATTGTAATTCACTGCTCTTCGGTCTCCCAAATAAATCCCTCCAGAAACTGCAGCTTCTCCAAAACTCGGCAGCGCACCTCATCACGTGAACTCCCATCACACACCACATCACCCCCATCCACCGCCAACTCCATGGGCTCCCAGTAAAACAACATCCCCCTCATCACTTTCAAAGCACATCACGGCCTGACCCCATCCTACTATATATGTAACCGTCTCTTTATTAAAAGCTCCCACCCCTCAATTTCGCGCTTCTTCAACTTTTCTCGTGCCCGTGTTCCGCACCTTCAGTTCCAGAGCGTTTAGTCACTCTGCACCCTACCTCTGTAGCTCCCTACCCCTTGACCCTCTCAATATAACTGCTATATTACTTTTCAAATCAAGCCTCAAAACACGTTTTCAATATTCCTACCTACCTTAACCTTCAGCTCTGTTTTGTCTCGACCTCTTAATTTTCTGTTACTTTTATCTTACTTTCAAAATGTTTGTTAATTTTAATCTATCTCTTGTACAATGTCCTTGAATGTTTTTAAAGGCACCTTGAAATAAGGTGTATTATTTTTATTAGACTTGTCCCATAATGACTTTTTATCCGATAACCAATATCCCGATATTGTCCAACTCCAAAAATCCCATACCGATACCGATATATGCGGTCGTGGACTTAACATGTTATGGCTAATTGTATTGTGATGGCCCGCTGGATGCTTTACTAATGATAAATGTAACAAATTCAAGGTTTTCCAAATAAATATTCTGTGAAAAATAAGAGAACAACATCCACTTAAGTTATGGAAAAAGTGTCTATATTGCACCACTACAGTACATAAATTGTTAAAATCAAAATAGTGTAGACATCAGTTTTTTAGATCAAGTGCAAGTGCAAAGTGCTAATAAGGCACTTATTCTGTCCTCAATGTGTGTGTGGGTACACATATCCACAGATGGACATTTGTACATCTTTTGTACACTTCTGTGAAAAAACACCAGAAACACAGGCTGACAGTAAGGCTATGTTCATAATACAGGTCTTAATGCATAAATCCGATTTTTCCGTGTTTTTCCGATTTGAGTGAGGCATTAACTTCGGTCTGAACGTGACAAGTTGCATAGAACTGGACCATTTCAAATTCGATCTGGGTCAGTTTCGTATGTGGTTCAAATCCGATCTGGGCCACATTTTTCCAGAATGTCGCGGCGGTCTGTACTGTCATGTCTCCCAAATCGGAATTCATGCAGCAATTACGTCATCAAACAGCGAGAGAGACGCTACGGTAGCGGTGCAGCTGTGCGTTATTAGCGCCTAGCTTGCATTGAACACGGCTTTTGGGGAAGGGACGGGCTTGACAACAGTCATAAAAAAATAAAAATGTGTTGAGGATAAGCCTGAGAATGATCGGTTTTCTCTCTGCTCTACAGTATATGAGCAATATTTCAACATTGCTTACACGGGCAACAGTCGGGGCAAACTGCCCTTATGTGTGTGTGTGTGACATGCACGGACAGTGCGTGCATGCAATCGATCCATGTAAACTTTGAATATAAGCCTAAACGGGGATTATTTATGTCTGTTATTTGTGTCCTCTTTTTGAAAAGCAAAATATGATATCCCTGGAATGACGGATGACAGCCAGCATGTGCGGTCATATCTTTTGATGCTTCTGTGCATGCGGGTCTTCTTACTCAGCATGTGTCGAACTGCGAATTAGTCCGCATGCGTAATACTTGAATGGTGTCAATGGACAAAGGCAGTCTGAACAGGCACGGCAAAAAAACGGATATTACAAAAAATCGGATTTGTGCATTAAGACCTGTAGTATGTACTAGCCTAAGTGGACATTACAGCCAGTGTTGGGCACGTTACGTTAAAAAAGTAATAAGTTATAGTTACTCATTACTTCTTCCAAAAAGTAACAGAGTTAGTAACTGAATTACTCTGTAGTAAAAGTAACTAGTTACCAGGGAGAGTAATTATTTACGTTAGTTTAAAAAGAAGTTGCTGTCTGTCAAAGAATTTGAAATTTTCTGAGCAGTATTCGAGTCCGTTGAACAGAAAAGAAAAGACAGGTAGTTGTGTTATAGAACATTGTAATATTTATTGCACCTCAACAGCAAAAGATTTATCCTACACTTGAAGTACAACAAAAATAAACAGTATAATAAAATAACAATCAGCAATAAACAATATAAAGTGAGTTTAATCAATTAAATCTAACTCTCACAACCTGAGACAACTGGTCAAGTAGACATAGCCTACTGTACTTCAAGTATTTTGACTTGAAATAGTGTTTATATCTCCACCTTGTAAAGGACACATTTTCCTCTGAATGCTCTGCCATCATATCCCTCTGCATCTGTTTTGCATGTGTGTGTTTGCTGCATGCGCTGTTCCGGTTTGTGTGTGAAAACACCGGCTCTGATTGGCTTACCATGACACATGACTCTAACCTTCAGCCAATCACAATCACTTCCATCTTATCTATCCAGGTGGTGCATTCAGGTAGCCTCGTCCCCTACTCCTCCCGTCACCCTCAAAGCGTCTGCCGTCCTCAAGATGGAAGCACCATTCTTGCTGGCTGACAGTGGGGGATGGGAACGAGGCTAGCATTCAGGTGTAGCAAAAACAGAAATGTTAGCAAGCTTTGGAAAGCATTGTCTAATTGAATGAGCAGGGACAAACAGCCTGGAGTCATAAGAAGTACGTGCTGTAATATTCTGATACAGAATTATCCGAGGCACCCTAAAGTGCACACGGCGCCAATATTGTTTTGCTCACATGATGATGGAGTGAGTTTGAGACACGGCCTGCCGAGAGCCGTACATTTATGTTAATATTGAAATTATATGTGCTATTGAAGAAACAGAGTGCCAGCGCGTCCTGTGTGGTATATCTTTACTAAGAAAAAGCACAAAACAAAACACGTGCGCTATTCTCGAACCTGAACGCACCCCAAGTCTTGGATGACAAATAAACAGAGCAGAGTAGACTCGCTATGGCTGGTACTTTCTTCAATTTATTCAGAGTAAGTAACGCACCGCTTTTGACCGTCAGTAACGGTAACGGCGTTGTAACGGCGGAAAAAAATAATTAGTTAGATTACCCGGTTACTGAAAAAAATAACGCCGTTATGTAACGGCGTTATTCCCAACACTGATTACAGCAAAGCACCAGATTTGGATTACTTTAAAGCAGGTGTTGATGCATATACTGTACAATCAGATGTAAATAAAGTCCAAATTGATTTACGTAATAAATGATAAATGGGCTTCATGTTGTGATTACAAGTTAGCATTAAAGTGATCCTCTAATTTAAATACATGTAGGCTCTAATAAACCACAATTGTTCTCTTGTACTAAAATATGTTGTTAGAAACACATAAAATGTTAAATCAATGGCAATATTTTATAATATTTAGTACATATTTTGACCGTTAGTTGGCGCCATGGTTTGCGGGCTCGCAGTGATGATGTCATTGGGATCTTTCCAAAAGTGTAGCGTGTTCAACAATGTCTTAATGCTGCCTAAACTCGCGAAGTAAAATGCCACGATGTGCTGCTTTTGGATGCAATTTCCAGTCAAATGGAAACAAGGGGAGTGAAGTGAGTGGTCAAGGTGGAATTATTATTTTTAGTGAATAAATGTGCATCAGTGGAAGCTTCTCCCCTTTTTGGTCCCTGTATGCACGTATATTACCCACCACGTGTTACAATTGGCGCCCGAACATTTTTCCTGGATCCTCAGTCAAGTAAGGTCCCACCGCGTCTGCAACATTGGTTTCGGATCTGTCCATTGTTTTGATTCGTCGGTTCCACCGCGGCTTTTCAGATCAGTCTATTTTGTGGAATCGACGGCCTGATCGCGACTGGAACATTTCCATGGGATCGGTCTAATTCCTGGATCTTCAAGTGAGTAAAAAACGCGGATTTGGATTACTATTGCTATCTTTTTTGTTGACTATTATTTGTGGGAGCTTTCCCCAAATCAAACTAAATAATTAAAGCACTATGGCGCGCTACAGTGACGACAGTGACTCTGACGTGGACCTTACAACAATGTTGGAGTTCGTCAGGGAACACGGGTTTGCGTACTGCTGAGCTCCCCAGTGAAGAGTGGTCAAGGTGGAAATATTATTTTTTGTGAATAAATGTGCATAAGTGGACGCTTCTCCCCTTTTTGGTACTTTTATACACGTATCCCACATACCACGCGTTACAATGTACAAGACATGGATTACACAAGGTGTGCTCTTTGGCCTGTACTGTATGTAAAGCACACGACAGCTCTGGATGCTAACAATCTACATAATTATATTGGGATAAGTTTGAAAACGCAATATGCTTACCTTGATTATCTGCTAATAAAACCGGAGTTCCCAACATACACTCTAGCTCCCAAATGGAGTTCCCAATAGCACTCTGTCGCTCTGTTGCCATTGAGACAGCGAGTGGATCACCAGTTTTGCCCAACTTTTGTCTGATCAGGTATTTGCTGCACGCATTTTTCCCTGAAGCCCGTCTTGTGAATGACCGACAGTGCTGTCCTGCTCTTCACTTTTCAGATCTGGTTCAAATAGGAAGGGTAGAACTGACGACATGTTGGGAAAGCTAACTAGTGACACGCTGGAATTTCGGCAACGGGACCAGTGACGTCACGCACTGCGACGTAACAAGAATGGCGACCTATCACTTAAAATAATTTTACAAATTTTATTAAAACAAAAACATTAAGAGGGGTTTTAATATTAAATTATTATAACTCATACTAACATTTATCTTTTAAGAATTACTTGTCTTAAACATAGAGGATCCCTTTAAAAGTGAGCATAGAGAAAGTCATTATTTTAAGCAGCATAAACTGCTGTAATGTTCTGTTGTTGTGGTGGTAGTGAAGTATTACGGATGACTGCACTTAAGGCACATTCACTTATTCTCTGCTGAGCATTTTTAGTTTTCACATGATGAGAATAACATTTCTGTGTATTTTTTTGTACTTGCACAACCAAACTTCAATTTAGTGTTTAGTTGGAAACAGTGCTGTGTAAACAGCCCCTGTGGGCGGCGGTGAGGAAGGCATGGGGTGAATCTGAAATTCGTAGGTTGCAATTGTACAGGGATGAAATGTAGCAAAAGGTAAATTTGAGTGAGAGACAGATGGGCAGAAAAAGAGGGGGCGAGAGTGATGGAGATGGAGGAGGGAAAGCTGTCAGCTTCCACCCCCCTCCCTTCCTCCATCTACCAATGTGTTGGCAGTGCCATGCTCTGGTGCAAAGAGATTACCAAAGCCCAGCCTGAGGTTGCATGTATGGACACAGTCATTACCTCTGACCATCTGACAAATAACTGCTGACTGAATGCAAACCCACTCATCTACGCTCTTTTGATTTAGCAGAGAGAAGCTAAAATTCTACTCACTGCCCTCAAAGGTTTATTTATTATCTTATGATGTCTTTTTTTAATAGTATATTGACTTGTACTGCTTTACAGCACTACGACACATACATCTTCTGACACAAAGATGCAATTCATTCCATTATAGGCAGGATGTGAACGCTTATAAATGCTTTCACAAGATGGCTCCTTGGCAACATCATTATGATCCTACTTACAGTGTGTATGTGTCATTGTGCTGGTGTCATGAGGACAATCTGTGCACAGGCAGCATGGGGTTCTGTCAGAACCCACTGTCTTTTTGCAACACCATGAAAAGAATCTTAGAAAAGAAGCCGACTGGTGACAAGATACACTCAGAGGCTAATAATGCAGCAAATAAAGGCAAAAAGAGTCCCTGCACCGCTGGCTGCATCATGGAGCTGCTCCAGCTTGAGGCGCTCATGGGAAACGTCTCAGTTCCGCCCCCAACGGTTCTTATGGAGCCTGTTTTTGTCCCTAATTCTTGACATGGTGTTGTCTTTTCAGTGTTGGCTCTAGTCAGCAAGAACACTCTTTGAACGGTGCCCTTTATTTTTTGTGTCTGCGTTGTCGTAGCGTTCTCTTTTCTGTGGAGACAGCCTGTCTTGTCATATCTCCACTCTTTCCGGCTCTCAGATGAGGAGGGTAGATGGTTGCTGTCCCCCCTCAACCCCCACAAAGAGGAACTCATGCTGTCCCATATGTTCCCTATTTCTCTTTAAATAACATTGTTGTTTTTCTGTGTGAGGCATCTGAATGAAAAGGAGAGGCAGCCAGATGCATTCTCAGTGTGTAGATAAGGGTTCCGTATACACATCACCTTCTTATTAACAGCATATGGACGTTAAAGCACAAGCATTCATTTTATCTCACCTTCCTTTACAATTGCCTGTGGTGTTTGCGGGCAACTGTATGTTGAAATGCAACAGAAAGGCCAAAGCAGACTAATTAACTTCACTTGGCATTCATACTCACTGAGACACGTAACCTTTAGACAACCTCACTTCGTCACGTCTCTGTAAACGTTCAGTTTGAAATTGTCATTTACTGTCTCCACGCATATTACAAAATGCGCCTCCTACCTCGCCGCCATCTTTTTTTGCTACCCATTTTAGGCTTACTAACAAATTTTTATTCAGGGCAGCTGCAGCACAAGGCGCTAGTAAATCAATAAAACAGTGTCCCCTATAAGAGACCTTTGTGTTTTCCTTCCATCGATCCTGTCAGGGCAGATACATTGAAGAGCAAGGCAGGCGATTACCCTCAGCAATCCAAACTTTGATCTATACACCAAATGACAGGTGCCAGACATCAGCTGTGGGTAATTGCGATGCTGAAAGGGAGAATTGTTAATCCTTCTGTCTTAGCGTCCATTTCGTTGTCCGTGATTGGGTCATGGAAAGTGGAATGGCTGTGTACGTGGGCTGTCTGCAGGCACCACGGTCACCCTTTCACCTTGTTGCCAGTCATTGGGGATGAACATTTTCAATAGACAGTGTCATCGTGGAAGAGTTATTCTATCCTACTCAGAAAGCCAATTTCGTAATGCAAATGTCCAGCTAAACTTTTTTCCTAATACATGTACATATTTTTTTCCAACATGTCCTTTAAATATAAAGTATTTAGTCACTGCAGCACCTGACTGCAATCAACTGATCGCACTTGTAAGACACCAGATTGGTGAAAAGCTGTCCTCTTGATGGATTATAATAAAAGCCTGACCCCACTGCGGTCCTTTGTGGAATAGTTTGGCTACACCTAATTTAGCGATTACCCAATATTCATGTTTTTGGAATGTTGAATATAATTGGGGTAAGCCCACACAGGATAAGATGCCATAACCGCAGCATTCGTACTATAGTCAGCAATTGCGCTGGGAAAAACTGAGATTGAGGTAGAGGCCAGGGCAACAACAGACAGGGAATGCATGATTTCATTTTATTAGTTCATTAGGTTTAGCTCTAAAGACATTCGGCAAAATGTATCATTATTATTCATCATTATTACTGAGAGTCATTTGAAGACACTGCGGTGAGCAAGGGTTTAGGACATCACCAATTCCAGTAAGCAGCGAAGTTGCACTCATTTGCCCAGTCATATGTCCAAATTTATCAATGGAATGACATGAAAACCACAAATTAGTATTTCATGTACAATGCATGCTATACATGCACTACGCCTGTTGCAGTGCCGCCATTAAGTTAATTTGTGGACAAAATTTTAATTGTACATCTTATCACTATCATGTTGTATCTATTGTAAATGTTGTCTACAGTATATATTGTAGTTACTGTTAAACTTTTTTCCTCCCTGTGTCTTGTCTGCTACCTTCGAGGTCTGTATTGCATTTTGAGCTCTTTTCTTGAAATCTCTTTTGAGCTAATGTACTTGTATGTGCTCACACTACAGCAGTAACAACACAGTGCAGTTTGCAGTTAAAATTAGTTTTTGATAATGGGAGGTTCATGATTATTTATCAGGAATGTAGAATGCTTTGGTTTGTTAATGCAACCTTTTCTATTCTATTCATTAATCGCAACAAGGAGACTCAAAGAATACAGACCTCCCTTAACGCATAAACATTTGTCACCTGTGAGATCAACTGGTGCACGGTTATAATCTAGGATCATAATCGTAAAGGTAAATCTTTTGGTTCCAAAATCCAAACAGTTCAACACACACTACATTTGTGATTTAAATGTTGGAGATTAAAGAATATATTAAATGCTACTTTTCCACCATCAAAACGCTTTGCTACTCTGTACCTTTACAGCTTTTACCATGCTATATTATACACATTTATCTGCAGTGCTCCTTGTTCTTTGAAATATATTGAAATCTCCATCAATTCATTTGAACAAGTGTTATGTTGATTGCTTTCTAGTTAATAACCATAAGAGATAATCATTATCATAAGGAAAATCATCCAAGAAATTTGATTTCAATCTTGACACAAAAGGATTAGTAGTAGTGTACATTAGCTGCTAGACACATGCTAAGGTGTTTGATTGCAATCACATCTCTTTTCAGTTTACCTGAAGAGTTCAACTTTCATATATCAGTCCTTTAACAACTAAGACTCGCCACTTTTATCAGCCTGAGGTCAAAGCAGTAATTTGAAAGAAGGCACTGATAACATGAATGTTTGTGTTGAGCCCAAGTGTCGATTCCGAGGGGATAAGGAATGAGGCAAAGAATTATATCAGTGGTGCATTTCCAGCACAAAGTAAAAGTGATTCCAGTGAGACAAATATTCATGCTAAGCCCAGCTATGCCCATGTTAGATTCCACAAAACTCTTAACACCTTGTGATTCCTCCATAGCATTGCTACAAATGCATCAAATAGATGTGTCTCATTTAGGCAAGATGAGTCTTTTTAAATGCAAATCACCCTGGTTGCTACAATGCTCCCTGTTTGAATCAGTCCAAGCCGTGAACAAAGCACATATGCATGTGACCTTTTGGGATGTGAGAGGCTTGAAAGACATTGAGTAATCTTTAGCTTGAGATCGTCTGCTTCTCAATTTGTCAGATTTGTGCACTTGACCCGCTTTGCGTTGCGGGTCAAAGCTATAACTCACACTCTGCAAGTTGTAGGGATCCCATTAGCCGGTGGCTGTGTCCTCATTCCTGTGTTTCTCCTGTGTCCGGCTGCATTTGATCACTTTAACACAAATTGATGGCTTTCATACAGTGCTTTGATTAGACCACATGATGAGTTACTACACTTCGTTGAAGAGAAATTGATGTTTGTGCATCCACATGTCTTCAGGTAGGTGGGCATTTTGATCCCAGACATGCCACGGCCAGTTCCCATAAATCACAATTTTGCGTCTTCCACCATATTTAGCCATCACTGCAGGTAGACGTAAGAGAGATGGATGAAAGTCTTTTCTCGACAACCTTGATTGAAAAATTGTCAGCAAGTGCCACCATATGACAAAATATCCAGCAGATTCAATTCCAACTTCTGGAAATATGAAAACATGGCATCTACAGTTTTTTCTTCTAAATATATATTTTGTCAAGTTTTGTCAAGACTAAGCCATTTTTTTATTTTATTTTATTTTTTGTATTATCTAATGCAGCTGCTCTTAACCTGGGTTCAATCGAACCCAAGGGGTTTGGTGAGTAAGTCTAAGGGGTTCGGTGAAGTAAAGTATGCTGAATAAATCTAGGCAAAGTGGCTTATTAGTCCAGGTTTTGGGCTGGTTTGCTCCCAATTTACAGGCTTAATCAATTTCTTTTAACTGCTATTCCTCGATCTGATGGGAGGAGGAACTGGTATGCTCCGTGTAAGGTTGACTCTTATTTAGTATGAAGGAATACAACAGACCAATGGGCAGCGTGGTCTAAAACTTTGACCCGTTTATAAAACATGCTGTCAAAATGAGAAGAAATTTGAACGGGAGTTTTCTAAATCATTAAATTGCTAGCTTAGATAAACTAGTATTGGTTTTGAATTTGAAAAAAAAATGCTGTATTATTTAATTCTGAAGTGTTAAGTGAATCCACATGTGAAACTTGTGGGGTTCGGTACCTTTAGCAAGATTAAGAACCACTGATCTAATGTCATTTGAGGACTTAATAAACCATCCGTCTGCCTCTGCTCTGTTTCACCTGTTGAATTTTTTATTTTCAATGATTTAAAACAGGGGGCTCCATATTAGTACACAGATTGTGAAGCATCTGTTATTGTAATAAAATAAAATTCTCATTAGTAATAGAGGATCGTGAAATTTTGTAGTTCAAAATTCTAACCCTAACATGCTGCATGTTTCCAGCACAGCCAGAGAATCCTTGCTGCATGAGTCTTGGCCAAGTTGGTCTGGAGGTGTGTTTGATCCTAATCAAACGTGAACCCCTGATTGATTCTAATCAGAAATGTGGCCAGCTGCCGTCTCTGCGGGGAAATGCCTACATCAGTCCTTCCTCCTACGCTTGGCTGTGTTTTGATTCATGTGATGATTCACAGTGCGAGAAGGAAGATTCGGCTTTGATTGCAATATTTCACTTTTTCAATGATAAGACACTGAGAAAGTGTCATCATGGGAAAGGAAATACAGGTGGAAACCGAAACAAGCCAGCATGCCTGCGCTTTTAAATAGATCTGAAAATAAACACATCATGTCCCCACAATGTTTAAGGGTACTGTAAATATACAGAAATTATTACACATTTTTGACAGCTTGATTGATTTAGCTTTTTGTACAATGAGATCATTTAGTCAATTTGCATGTACACTGCTGAGTTGACGGTATCAGCAGTTGGCTGATAGTGATAAATGAGTGTGATTAAAAAGCTGCTGTCAAGGAGGACAGTCATGGGTAACACAACCTTTTACAAAATTCTAGGCCTCTCCCGAGACAAAGGTGCATGCATCTGCATTGTGAGTGCCCTGGGGGCGGGGGCTTATTCTGCCCACCCAGGGTGGCTGGGTCTTGGATACGTTTGCAGGTCCTGGGTGCTGAGGGGGTGCCTTTTCGGCTCCATTCCAGGTATCGCCTCTAGACCCAACGGTGTGCGCGCCTCACTTGACAGTCACGTTTTTCTATGTGTTGTTACTATTGTCAAGTTTCCGGTTCAAGTCCCCATGCAGCTCCCAACTTGAAAAGAATGTGACGTTAGCCCAGAGCAGACTGGGGGATTCACTCAAATGAATAAACAGTTTTCCTCTCCTCTTTTTTATTTGAGGATTGTGGAAACCACTCTCGATTAGGTGAAAAACCTTTAAACAATACAAAAATAAAACAGTTGCATTTGATTAAACAAGTCAACATTAATATTTTATGTCTAACACAAAGCACAAATACTTATTTTTAAATGACACAATACTTTAAATCTCACACTTTTTTAAATATGAAGTTTAAAAACTTGCATGAAAGGGCATTCATTAAATTATATTGTTCCAGTTAGCACAATTAACAATGAAACCAAGAATGCATTAAATATCGATACGAAACCAGCGTCTCAAAACCCTAATCATCCCTAGTCAATTAACTACAAGTGTCCTAACATTTCAGGTGATTTTCCAGTTACCTCCCCAGTTGTCAGCTTACTCCCTTTTTTTTTTTTTTTTTTTTTTTTTTTTTTTTTGTAAATAAATGTTTGCACATGAACCTTTTTGCTGCTGGACTCCTGTATTCCCTTGAGAGATTAATAAAGTTTTGTCTGTCCGTCTGTCTGTCTGTCATTCGCTGTGGCATAGCAGGTGAACAGGCCAAAAAAAAAGAAAAAACAGAAACTGTCCTCTCCAGAGAAAACAACAAAAATTGCATCAGACTTTCACCATCATAAAAACCTTGATTGTCTGCTCCGATATCACAAAGAAAAAATGTGTCATCTCGAAAATCACAAGAATATTGCAAAACACACAAGAAGTTAGTTTTTCTCAGTCACTTTCTTGAATTATCCTCCCCATTTGAAAACAGTTTGTGCATTTCTCAAAACGATTAGTACATGTAGCAAAACGCTGTGAAATACCTGCAAAATCCAGTTCTTGGCTCTAAATCTTAATTCCATCTCTGAAATTTAAATTTCTGTGTCAATGTACATATCATTGCTATCAGAATGACAAGTCCTTGTGTCATTGAGTTCGGACAAGACCGTCGAATTGCTTAGTATTGTTGTCAATATAAGTGTTCTCTGGAGAGGTGCTCTGATGTAAAAAATGGATAAAATTTTGATGACAATTAATGTCTCCTATAAATTACACCTCAGTGTGTGTGTGTGTGTGGGGGGGGGGGGGGGGTCTAGATTGATTGTAAGAGACTTGACAAGTTTACTGAAACTACATTTTTACTGTTTCTAGCATTTGTTGACAGACCATGTCATTGCGATACGGGAATGAAAAACACAGCACAACACAACACAAACAAAAAAGAAATCTAAAATAGTTTTAAATTGATTTAAATTGTTCTCTCAATATTTGGCTGCACCTTTCTATCAGGCCCAGCCATTGTAGCCCATAATTGAGAAAATGATCTACAAGTCTTGCTCTTATCTAATCAGGAACACACACATTGTCTTTTGTCTTCTTCTGCCTCGCCTCCCAACTCCTCTTCCACGCACCCAAACTCGTCTTCCTCTTCTCGCTGGCTGTTGACTATGTCCAATTTCTTGTTCTTCCATTTTGAAACATCGAAAGGTTGTATTGTGATATAGTTATTCATGGGTTGCACCTTTGAGCTATTTTAGAGAACTGATTAGTCACTGGTTGATCTAATGCTTCTCTTCAGTAGAGGAAGTCAAGATTCACCTGGAGCAAATTACCACTTCAGAACAGATTGACAAAATAGTAATGAAAATGTCAAGAAATATGCTTGACATTTTGCATGGATATACGTATGCAATTAACTAATGTCTAAATGTTGTGGGGTGGTGAGACTATTCAATAGAGACCTGTAATACATTTTGATCAATGTGACATAAGCAGTAGACAATGTAGGAAACATCAGAGATTTGTACAGAATCATTTCAATCATGGACGTTCCAATGCATTTACAACTTGTTCAAAGAAACAAGAAACTGCTTTTTTAGTGTGCATAAGTGAAGTGACATAATGTCACTTCACTTAGAGTTTTGAGAATTTCAATTCTGATCTGAGAAGTGTACCAAAGCGACTGAGAAAAACTGTGTGTACAGTGAGCTTTGCTCACTGCAATGACTTGCATATTGGAAGTTGAATCTCTAAAATAGTCCAGTGTAACTTTTTATATATATATATAATATCCCCTGGTAGGATGGGTGGATGTTCATCTCAAGCTCGGGTCCTCTACCAGAGGCCTGGGAGCTTGAGAGTCTTGTGCAGTATCTTTGCTGTATGAGGACTGCGCTCTTCTGGACAGCGATGTCTGGTGTTTCTCCAGATACAGTGGGGCAAATAAGTATTTAGTCAACCACCAATTGTGGAAGTTGAAGAGAAGAAGGCCTGTAATTGTCAACATGGGTAAACCTCAACCATGAGAGACAGAATGTGGAAAAAGAAAAAAAAAAAAAAAACAGAAAATCACATTGTTTGATTTTTAAAGAATTTATTTCCAAATTAGAGTGGAAAATAAGTATTTGGTCACCTACAAAAAAGCAAGATTCCTGGCTGTCAAAGAGGTCTAATTTCTTCTAACGAGATCTAACGAGGCTCCACTCGTTACCTGTATTTAATGGCACCTGTTTTAACTCGTTATCGGTATAAAAGACACCTGTCCACAACCTCAGTCAGTCACACTCCAAACTCCACTATGGCCAAGACCAAGGAGCTGTCGAAGGACACCAGAGACAAAACTGTAGACCTGCACCAGGCTGGGAAAACTGAATCTGCAATAGGTAAAACGCTTGGTGTAAAGAAATCAACTGTGGGAGCAATTATTAGAAAATAGAAGACATACAAGACCACTGATAATCTCCCTCGATCTGGGGCTCCATACAAGATCTCACTTCGTGGCGTCAAAATGATAACAAGAACGGTGAGCAAAAATCCCAGAACCACACGGGGGGGACCTAGTGAATGACCTACAGAGAGCTTGGACCACAGTAACAACGGCTACTATCAATAACACAATGCGCCACCAGGGACTCAAATCCTGCACTGCCAGACATGTCCCCCTGCTGAAGAAAGTACACGTCCAGGCCAAACTGCGGTACGCTAGAGAGCATTTGGATGATCCAGAAGAGGACTGGGAGAATGTGTTATGGTCAGATGAAACCAAAATAGAACTTTTTGGTAGAAACACAGGTTCTCGTGTTTGGAAGAGAAAGAATACTGAATTGCATCCGAAGAACACCATACCCACTGTGAAGCATGGGGGTGGAAACATCATGCTTTGGGCTGTTTTTCTGCAAAGGGACCAGGACGACTGATCTGTGTAAAGGAAAGAATGAATGGGGCCATGTATCGAGAGATTCTGAATGAAAATCTCCTTCCATCAGCAAGGGTATTGAAGATGAGACGTGGCTGGGTCTTTCAGCATGACAATGATCCCAAACACACAGCCAGGGCAACAAAGGAGTGGCTTCATAAGAAGCATTTGAAGGTTCTGGAGTGGCCTATCCAGTCTCCAGATCTCAACCCCATAGAAAATCTGTGGAGGAAGTTGAAAGTCCGTGTTGCTCAACAACAGCCCCAAAACATCACTGCTCTAGAGGAGATCTGCATGGAGGAATGGGCCAAAATACCAGCCACAGTGTGTGAAAAGCTTGTGAAGAGTTACGGAAAACGTTTGGCCTCCATTATTCCAACAAAGGGTAGATAATAAAGTAATGAGATGAACTTTTCGTATTGACCAAATACTTATTTTCCACCATTATTTGTAAATAAATTCTTTAAAAATCATACAATGTGATTTTCTGGGTTTTATTTCCACATTCTGTCTCTCATGGTTGAGGTTTACCCATGTTGACAATTACTAATATTTTCAAGTGGGAGAACTTGCATAATTAGTGGTTGACTAAATACTTATTTACCCCACTGTATCTGCTGGAGCCACTTTTTCAGTGTGGGTTACATGGCCCATAGTGCTCCTATGACCTTCAGTCTCTCTCTAGCTCTTCTTTGAGCCCTTGGTATTTCTCGAGTTTCTCTTCTTCCTTTTTTCCCCCTGATATTGCCATCGTTGGGGATGGATACATTGATCACCACGGCTGTCCTCTGCTGCTTTTCCATGATCACGATGTCCGGTTGGTTAGCCATGACAGTCTTATCAGTCAGTATCTGGAGGTCCCACATGATCTTAGCCCTCTCATTTTCCACCATCTTGAGAGGTGTTTCCCATTGCGATCTAGGAGTATCCTGCCTGGTGTAGTTTATCTGGGTTTCTGGTGCTCAAGGCCTGCTCCTGTGCTGCCATGATTAGCACCTCTGTGCTGTCTTTCAGTTCAGCCTTCTCTAACCATTGGTAGGACTTGTTCAGATCTGCCACTTCAGTTATCGGTCGGTGGTACATCCCATTCAGAGGTTTTTACTCCCATGATGGTTCCTCGAACTTTTCCAGTTTCCAGTGGAGGCATTCACTAAGTGCTTCATCTCTTGGGGCCATCTTGGTGATGTATTCGTGGAGCTTGGATGTTTTGTCTTGGATAGTGGTCATGATGCTCACTAACCCTCGGCCTACCTCCCTGGGCTTAATGTATAGCCTCTAGATAGTGGATTAAGGGTGGGAGACCCTTTGTGCTACGTGAGCAGTTTCTGTGTTTTCACATATATGGTCTGAACTTCCTCCTTTGGCCAGCTTATTATCCCAGCAGGGTATCTGTTCACTTGTAGGGTACAGCATATCTAAGGTCTTGTTCTTGCCTTTGAGCTGACTTCTCAGGACCTGCATTACTCGTTGTAGATACTTGACCATTGCAGCTATCCTTGTGGCCTCTTCATGGTTACTATTTGCCTGTGGTATTCCAAGGTACTCGTAGCTCTCCTCAACATCTTCTATCTTGCAACCCCCTCTTTCCGGACTACCTTCCCTCTCTTTGTCACCAGTCGGCCACATTTCTCCAGTCCGAATGTCATTCCAATGTCACGGATGTAGATTCTGGTGGTGTTAATCAGTGAGTCAATATCTCGTTCGCTCTTAGCGTACAGCTTAATGTCATCCATGTAGAGTAGGTGACTGACTGTGGCCCCATTCTTCAGTCTGTATCCATAGCAAGTCTTGTTGATCAATTAGCTGAGAGTGCTCAGGCCTATGCAAAAAAGCAGTAGGGATACAGCATCTTCTTGGTAAATGCCACATTTGATGGACATTTGCACAATTGGCTCGAAGTTGGTCTCAAGGGTGGTCTGCCACAGCCTCATTGAGTTTGCAACGTAGGATCTTAACGTGGTGTTGACCTTGTACAGCTTCAGGCATTCCAGGATCCATGTGTGTGGCAATGAGTCATAGGCTTTCTGGTAATCAAATCAAGCAGTGCACAGGTTTGTCTAATTTTGCAGTCTCAGGCGACAATTCTGTCAACCAGTAGTTGGGTGTTTGGCTCCTCTTGTATTTACACCACTGCCTTTCTGTGTCTCTTTCATTTATTGATAGATGTGTCCACTTGTTATAGCTGCTATGATGCCCGACAGGAGCTTCTATGTTGTGGAGGGACAGGTTATCGGCAGATAGTTGGATGAGACTTTTTGTTGTTGTTTTTTAATCAGGGCTGTTCGTCCCTTAGTCCCTTAACCATTAAGGTGGGTCCGGACCTTGATTAGTTGGTTCTTTTGTGCTGTTGGCGCCCATGGAGTGAAGTATTCACAAGTATTCACAGTTATCGTATAACTGTGAATCATGTCTGGGCCAGGTGCTGTCCAGTTCTTTGTACCTGAGATTATTTGTTGGATGTCTGCCACTGTGATGGTTACTGGGCCTGGGTCAGGGAGAGTGCTGTGGTCTGCTCTTATATCTTTTAACCACTGTGTTTTACCGGTATGTGATGCTTCATTCTCCCATTTGCCTTTCCAGTATTGTTCAGTCTCGCATTGGTGGGAGAGTTATTGTGGTATTGCCCTGCCAATGAGAATAAACCTTAGCTGGGTTAGTGGAGAACAGCCTGTTTAATTTACTGGTTTCTATATCTCTTGTGTATCTCCTCAGTCTTGCAGGCAAGGCTTGGAGTCATTGTTTAGCAGTTTCCAGGGCCTCAGGTATGGGCATCTGACTGTACGTTATGGGTACCCCTTTTCTGGTCACACCTTTTCAGAAGACTGACAATTGGCTTACTTTTCTCAGTGTTGCCTTGATTTAGGCTTCCAGCCTTGTCCTCCATGGTGCCTTCTTGTTGATCTTTATGTTATCAGTATGTTTGCCAAGCATCTCCAGGATTACTGTTGCTGTACTGTATATCAGCTCAGTGGTTTCAGTTATTGTCGCACTGGGGATCGTTCTTATTGCTGCATTTGCATCAGCTAGGAGACTTTCTAGTGGTACTTCATTCATTCTCGCTAGTCGGTGTGGGGGTTGACAGGCTCCTATCTTAGCCAATATTTTATCTCAGTTACTCTCTCATTCAGCTCCTCTGTCACTGTAGCTCGGTACCCCGTCTCTGGTGGGGAGTTGGAATCAACTTCCACTTCTGACCTGGCGTCCTGGCTGCACCTTGCGGTACCATTAAGGTGTTGTACCTCATCATTCTCTAGTTGTGAAAGCAGTTGCCGTTTGCGTATGTTGGAGCACTGAGCTACTAGCTGTTTCGGTGTCAACGTAGACTGTGGGTATCGAAGTATCCATATGTCCCACATTCTCGATCATGTTTTTTTTTTTTTTTTTTAATTTCCAGAAATCGCAATTCTCAGTTCATACTTGTGGTCGTTTTACTTTAGACCAGCCACTAATGTCTTTACATGCATCTTCAGATTAGGCCTCTATCATTCTCAAGTCCTAATGTAGTCCTAAATTGAATTTAGAAATGTGTTGCTGATTATACATGTTTGAAAAAGATTCCTCTAAATATGTGCAGTGACAGAGAATTATGTAGAACTGATTTGTGGAGTAAAACACTGACCTGCATTTGACCTGATTTTGTTGGGAGGCATTGAGAACTTGAGCATCTTTGTTCGCAACAGCGAGTAATGTCATTTTTACCACGACAGTTCAGATAACTACATAAACTGAAAGTGCATCTTTCCTGGATGCCATAATTTATAGAACAGCTGAGTGTCATTCAAGAGTAGTTCTGCTGACGAACCAGTAGGCCCTCTGCCAGATAAAAGAGCAACCCTGTTTGGCCCATGAGCTAGCAGGGGTTTAAGCGCCTTTCACTACGGTGTGTAAGCCACATGATGGCCCCATGGGGAGCTAAGAAGATATATTTTTGCAAATCAGATACGTAGGGAATAGGAATGTGTAGGCATTAGAAAGACGCTGATACAAAGTACAACCCATTTTTAATGTCCTACTGGTTGTATTTGATTGACAGCTGGCAGCAGCCTAGGGCGTGGTTTCAGTATATCTAAGTATTTGATGTTCTTGAGGATGTATTGAATCATTCAAATTTTGTTAGGTCTTTAAAAAGCGCTGTTCTCTCTGGCGTTGTGAATGTAGAAGATCTAGAGTATTTTCACTTTGCACTTTATTTACATAACCTGACCACAGATTGTACTGAACCAAGAAGCAAGTATGTCTGTATATCCTACTGTTAGGTCATGTTCATACTTTTGTCCCTGGTGAAATTCGTCCAATTGAATGTAATAAGATATAGAGTTGCATTGAAATATTGTAATGTCGCTGTCAGAAGTCTTTTGTGAGCAAGTTAGGAAAAATGTCTTTCAATGCATAATAATGGAAGGATCCATTGCTCAGAAAATCAGCATAGCCATTACATGAGTCCTTTTGACTTTTCAATGTGATTCTCTATCTAGTGTTGAAGAACAATCTCTGGAGACACACTGCCTTTCAATGAGTGCATATGAGACTGTGCAGCTTTTCTTCACGACAAGCAGCAAAGACAAGTCCCTTCAATTATTCTTTAGTGGCGTGAGAAGCCTTTGACAACAGCCATATGTGCTTCAGTAACAAAGCCCATACTTACATCAGGAGTATCCCAGACAAGCTCATATGATCAATTATTGATGTAGAAAACATAAATTGAGCATTTGATTCGCAAGCCAGTTTGTCAAGCCAACCGCTGGCCGTGCTCGCGGCAGCAGCAAGACATACAGTTAATTGATGTTCAAATGATATACAAGCACATGTCCTACGCTTGAGTTGTCCAACACGAACAACAACCTTCTGCCTTTTTTGTCGTGTAAAAGTGTATTTATTTATTATACCTCATTGATCGCCAAGGGGACATTCTTTTTACATGGAGAGATGAGATGACAAAGTGAAGTATTGTAACCCTTGGCAAGGGAATACGTTTGCAGATCACACTAAATATTCTTGCAGTCTCCTATGCTAAACCACAATTTGTTCCTAAACAGCATATTTATTACAGATTGTATCAACATGAGATTTTTGGGGGGGAAATGAATAAAGAATCTTTTGTAATGTAAGCAAATATGGTATACATTAAGACGGATGATTGACTGATTAAATAATAAAGATTTCAAGATATGTACAAAATGGCATATCGAAGTTTGAGCAGGTGGAAAGAAATATAATTTCATACTTACATACATTAGTTTTTAGCAGAAAACAACTTAGCAATTATGTTTAAAGTTTGAAGTAAACAAATCACCAGCTACGCTTTATCGGATTAACAACTATGGTGCCTCGAATGTAGTGGGTTCACGATGCAAACTCAGAGATGTGCATCATACTAGTAAAAGTATTTTACAGAAAAAGCAAATTAGTAGCACGATTGCAAAATATATTATCCTATCTTCAAATAAAATAAATGTGCACCCATCTTAAAAATCAACACGACCAACACTATCCTGGTCCCACAGTCAGTCAGAATTTATTCTTTTATTTCTTACAATAATCCGCAAAAAATAATAGCTGGTTTGATAGAAGAAATAATTTTGAAATGTGACAGGTGGCAATATTTTCGTGGACCCCCACCCCAATATCATTCACATCATTGATCAATCGACTATCATCACATGAGCATACACTACAAAATATGTGAAGAATATTTCGATTTCTGTAGCAGCATAGTTTGAGGCTTTAAGGCATGAACCACCATTGTGATCCTAGAGAATGTTGCCTAAAATAGCTCCACCCACTTTTACCACCCTGGGTGCAGTTGCCAGGCAACAAGGTGGGATTCAAGAAGTGCCAAGTTAAAGTTCAATGCATGTGTTCACGTTAATCATCATGTCAAGCTCAAAGCTGAAATGACCCTTTGTCCTCTTCAAGATCCCGCAGATCAGCTATGCATCCACAGCTCCAGAGTTGAGTGATGACAGGCGTTACGACTTCTTCTCAAGGGTGGTTCCTCCAGACTCCTTCCAGGCCCAGGCCATGGTGGACATAATCCGAGCAATGGGCTGGAGTTATGTCTCCACTATTGCCTCAGAGGGCAGTTACGGAGAGAAAGGAGTTGAGGCCTTCACACAACTCTCCAAAGAAGCAGGTTAGTCTGGGGTCAAAAGTCCTCGAAATGCAAATATTTTTTTCTTTGTTAAACAGGTTTGTGTGATTTTCAACATGCTTGTGCCTTTTCCACTCAGCTAAAAATGCTCTTTTGAATTTCCATTTCATCTTAACGTTCCTTGTTTGGGAAGATGAATTATTGATGCTCGGCAACATGCCTCAGCTCCCCAGTGAGTTGCAAAGTGTTACTGCAGATGTAGACAGAGGAGAGACTTGTAGAGAAAATATCACATCACAATAATGAGCGTTGCTTTTTAAATTATTTTTTATTGTAAACAATGTGGCTTTTTTATAGCAGCAAAACACGTGAGAAATTGTGTGAAAATGTCTGATTTCTTTCTTTTCGACAAGCGTGAGGAGAGAATTTGGCATGGGTTTTGCTACAGTGTCTTCTTTCGATTTTGCTCATCCTCACCCTTTTGTTTCCTTTTGTGTACACCAGCTACTGAGCGTGCTTGGCTCTTAGAATGGTAATGATAGTCAATAATCTTGGTGCTCTGCCAGTCCACAGCACTTTAGTTGCTTGTATGAGGAAGCAGGCCTCAAGAATTGTCATCCTTTTAGAGAACAGACTTACCCTTTTGTAAGGGTCTCCATTCTTGAGGACCCAAGTGAAATAAATTCAGAAAAAAAACCTGCCTGATTTCTGTAATATTTTAGAATCTATCAAAACAGATACAACAATCATAAATTACAGAGTGAGAGTGACAATATTTTGTTGAAAACACATATTGTAATTGTGTAAATTTCAATGTTTTAAAATACTGTATTTTTCACACAACAAAGTGTACCATCATTGTATGACTATTATTTTCAGTCCTTTACTACACTAATGAAGACGTGAGTTTCCTCCTTAATAAGTTTCACGCTGCGTTATGTCCACCCTTGCCAGATTTGGTGGGTTACCACCCAATTCGGCTACTTCAAAGACCTAGGAGAGGAGAGAAATGCATTGGGCAGGGTGATAAAATTTGGGATCCTTTTTGCAAAATTGGGCGGTGTCAGAAGGAGCCGTTTTGTCTACACCTTCAGCTCCTCCATCATCTTCGACCTATTGAACTAAACTGACATTTTAGCGCTTTACAAGACGTTAGCTGTGAACTGTATGCAATTTCTTGTTTCGCAGGTACACGGTCAAATTCAACAAAATAATTCCAAAAATAGCATGATATAAAAATCAGATGTACTGTAATTTTTATTTTTATTATTTGATACATTATTATTATATTTCTTGTTGTTGGTGTGTTTCGAATCATTTCCTGAAATGGTGGATTTCATTCTGCTTTACTCCACATGAAATCCTTTCTGAGTTTTTAAAAACCCTAAACCCTGATTGATAAGGTTTTCAAACACATTGTTTCAGTTATTTGGCAAGAGGCGGAAATAACGGAACAGTGGTACCTCTACATACGAAGTTAATTCATTCCAGGACCTTGTTTGTAAGTGAAACTGGTCGTATGTCAAGCAGGATTTTCCCATAAGAACACATTATAATTCCATGAATTTGTTCCACAGCCCGAAAACCTACACTAAATCCTTAATAAATACTGCTGGTACTATTGCAAATAGCAATTACACATAGAAAAACAAATATATTATGAATAGAAATTGGAATATATAATAATAGTAACAATAATAATAATAATACCTGTAATAATGTAACGAATTGGGTTCTAATGTGGCAGATGTACAGCATTTTTACGTGGTGTACCTGAACGCACCGCGTGGCTGACGTGACAGAGTGAGAGAGGACTTTCTACTTTCACTTTTCATGTTCTGTTGTAGGGTTCAGCTGCGGCGGACAGTGGGCATGTTGTGTTGCGCAAGTTCTGAAATTAAATGATTAAAAACCTGACGAAGCTGGCGATTTCTTTGGCAATGTTGCAATAATAAAAATAATTGTCATCTTAACTTGTAAAGACTGGCGAACGGAGGAGGACCGCCGAGATCATAAACCGTCTCCGGCCGTATTGTCGAGCCAGTTCACGGACGCGCGCACCACGCTCATATTTTTCTATCATTTCCATCTTCATTTCAATGGTAAGCCTCAACTTTTTCCTTTTTTCACCACCTGCACTAACATCATTGGAACCCATGTTGATTTCTCTCACAAGAAAATCCACCGTATGTCCGTCTTGTGAGTAAACAATGAAATCGCGACACTGTCATAAATAGTCGAATTTTAAGCATTTCGTCAGATGTTCTGTAGAAACAAATGGCGAGTCAAGTCAGATGTCGAAAATATTGCGTGTGGAAGCGATCGTATGTCGAGGTACCACTGTACTGTATATAGTAAGAGTGAATGGGAATCTGTCTTCATGCTCCATTCCTGTGATTGACTGATGTTCAGTACCTGGGCCCCTGCACAGGATCAGTTGTATAAAAATAGATGGATGAGATAAGACTGACATCTCATAAGCCTGAGCAGTACAGCTAGTGTTTTTCTTAATCCCTTTCACCCCACAAATGAGTCATTGTTACCATTGAACAATTTCCTGAAGAAGAAGTTACCATCTTTTCATGAAATGAGTTATAAAATTTGATTCTGATAATCAAAAAGTGTTTGGTATTTGTATTACCGTATTGGCCCCCCGAATATATGACGGTGTTTTTTTGCATTGAAATAAGACTGAAAAAGAGGGGGTCGTCTTACATCCGCGATCTAGACATTATACCCATTCACGATGCTAGATGGCGCCAGATATCATTGAAGCGATGTTCTGTCATGACAGATCTCAGCTACTCTCCCCATTCACGACGCTAGATGGCGCCAGATATCATTGAAGCGATATTCTGTCATGACAGATCTCAGCTGCTCTCAAGTTTAACCAGTTTGCATTATTTTATTGCTAAGTTTTTCCTTATTCAGATTTGTTTCAAGACTACAGTTACAGTTAGACATCACTTTGATAGTTAATGCAGTTACTGCAATTTTGTTGTTTTATCACAATAGATTGGTTTATTTACATTTCAAAAACCAGAAGCCATTCATTTACGAATGTGATTGCACTTTAGTTTACATTTATTTAAATGTTCAGATGTTAAGATTTGAATGAGGCAAAATAACATGTTTTTCTCTCAAATATATTGTTATAATCATTTGTTTCGGATGTACTGTAATTATTTTCTGTATAAAAATTAATTTGGTGTTCAAAAAGTCTTTTTTCAAACTTGAGTCTTGAAAAAGAGGGGGCCGTCTTATAATCAGGGCCGTCTTATATTCGGGCCAATATGGTATTTTAGTCCAAGAATTGAAGACTCCAAATTGTCTCTTGGTGTGAAAGTGACTGTGAATTATTGTCCGCTGATATATTTTGTTATGATTGTTAGCAGAGAACCCCAAAACAGACACTTGAGATGGCAATAATAGGTCAGACAGTTTATTGATCTTGGCATCTGATCTTATCTACTTCCAGAGAAGTCTACTGCTTTAAGATGGTGGCTGTTTACTAACGCTGGCGAGTCTGTCATTTTGCATCTAGTTTTCTATACATGTACTGCTAACACCACCAAGTCTTTTTCGCATCTAGTTCTACCGTAGCATTATTTGGGCGTAGTTTGTAGCAGCTGTCAGCCGCAGTCAGGTATTATTGATTTTTTATCTAGCGGCATGAGTTGAGCCAGGGCTATGAGTTTGCATGATGTTTTTTCTCGGTCTGTTCCTCATTGCGTCCTAAAGACCACGCTGACTGTGTTTTAGTTCAGCTTTATTTGGCATATTTCAATAATCGGAATTTGGATGTTTATAAATCGTTCTCGAATCTTCCACGGCCAAATAACGAATAATGTAAGAATCTGAAATTTCGCACACCTCTAGTAAGCACTGCATCTGTTTTATACTGACGTTCTGAGGTTCAAATCCAGGCTTTCGTGTAGAGTTTGGATTGTTAGTTTAAATAATCTACAATTGTTTATCGCTAACAGACCTGCTTTACAGGCACAACAACATGTGTTTGCGGAGTGTTACCCTTCCATCACCACCTCTGAGCTCGCAATCCATTTGATAAACCTACAGGGAGGGATTACAATCTTCTGCAGCACACTAATGTGCACAAACCTCAAACATGGTTTATAAAAAAAAAAAAAAAAAAAAAGTAATGAAACCCTGCAGGCAGTGATCAGAAGTCCAGCTTGCATAAATATTTTAGATGTGTGCATTCACATCTAGTGTGATTACTCATTAAAACTTGAAGAAGCTGTTTGCAGCTGTGTAATTTATGTCGACAGACTTAGAACGAGTGAGAGAAAGTCTATCTGGAGAAAATCTCCTGATTTAAGACATAAACCGAAAGTTTCACTTCCCCTAGATCCTGACAAACAGTTTCTTCCAGCTAGCTTTCCTAGAGAAATTTCTTGTGGATTTGTTTAAATAAATTGCGCTGAGCTGTAAACAAACTATTGTTATTGTGACTTTACCAGCGATGGAGAGAGAAGTGAATAACAGTGTGGTTGTTGACTCATCCTTTTTCTGCTAAGCAGCAGTCACTTTAGCATATTTTGTATTCAAATACAAATGGGAATTATTTGCTTTAAAGGAACCCTTTAGCGTACCCCAGGCATCTTATCTTTAATAAACACATTAATTATGCAGGGGCATTTTTCAGGAATCATTCACACACTTTTGCACCAAAGCTCAGTGAAATCAGTCAAAACAGTAAACATCCAAATAAATGTTAATATTTACCACCAAAACTGTAGATGAGAAATAACAGCACTACAAAATATTGTCATACATCATATTGTTAGCATCCATAGTACATTCATGATACAACACTTAGAATATAGATATTGTCACTGTCTGATCAGAACCCTGTTTGTGTGGTTGTAGTGGGTTTGATGTTGTTGACCTTTAAATCTGATGTGAACCTTGCTATTCTTCCCCACGCTTTCCTTTGTGGCACCAGTCCATTTTTATTGCTGTGCACTTTCAACTGGTTTGATAGCATTAATAAATGTAACATTTTTAGCAAATACAGGTAGTCCCCTGGTTACGAACAAAATCAGCTCCTACGCTGGCGACGTAACCCGAATTTCCGCATGAGTTGGAATTAACACTTTAAAATATCCCTAACTACCCCCCAAATCTCAAAATAATTATGCAAAAACATGTATTATACGTCATTGTACCGTCCTCGCCAAGACATTAGAGCTAAAGCGTGAGTTATGCTTCTGCGTTGCGGTGACGGCTTAACGACGACAGCGTCAATGATCACTCGATAGTTCTGCGGCAAGGGAACTTGTTCCTCTGTAATTCACCGCCAAGCCACTAAAGGGGTGTGGCGCTGTGTTTTTACGGTTTTGGGGGACTCTTGTCGACTTCCTCTAGTTTTCTTCCAGTTACAAAACAATGCCAATGGAGATGGAACGCTAGAATGTGGATCTTCAGCTCATCAACATTGAACAACAAATGTTGATCGTACAAATGTTGAGGCGCAGGCCACGCATAAGACGGTTGCGGAGGTGTTCTGTTCCACTGTTGAAGCTGCACAGAGACTTGCAGTCACATTACGAATTCTAGCATCAGGGGGTGGAGGGTGGCAAGCTGCATTCTCCAGCGTTTTGTGTCCAATTACTTTGCCGTGTCCTACAACCAGCCAGTGGGAAGTCAGCAGATTTCTGGTTGCTATGGAACTTCACAAACTGTGTTGGAAGCCTTAATGGTAAACATGTTGTCATAAAAGCACTGAGGCACTCTCAATCAGTGATGATGTATGTATAGTGTGTGAACTGTCTGTTGTTGAAAATTAAACATCAAAACAACTCTTTTGACACCAAACCTGTGCTTGATTCTACAGATACTTGAAGTGTAAAACTAAATAAGTCACAAACTCACAGCAAACATATGTACACAATAAATGATTTATTTATTTCGAGACATAATAACGAAATAGAAAACTACGAGTGGAAAATGAAAAACCAATAAAGATAATAACAGTAAAGATGATCATAACAAAATTAATAACAAATGCGCACATACTGTATATTGCTTGAAAAGGAGTGGGAAGAAGCCAAGCTTTTTTTGGGGTCACAGCCCCAATTCACTCTTATAAATTCCATGAGAATACAGTCACTTCCCAATATAACAACATCTATACTAATAATGATTATACCGATCATAATAATAGTTGCAGTAATCATAATAACACCAATATGTATATATACTGTATATATGTATATATATATATATATATATATATATATATATATATATATATATATATATATATATACCTATATACCTATATACAGTATACTGTATATATATATATATATATATATATATATATATATATATATATATATATACAGTATACTGTATATAGGTATATATACATACATATATATCAGTAATTATACATATAAGTAACTATCCAATATGTAATCTTTATTATACATAACACATGCAATATTTATATATATACCCAAGACATTTAGAGACCTCTTTTTGTGTATCATGACCAGACCGGTTGTTTATAAAACAATTAGAATCTCTGAGTGCACCAACCAAAAATATGACACAAAGTGATTATAAAAAAACTGGCAGTTTTTGGCATCATGTGGCCATTCGCTTCCGGACACACAAAAACGTGTCTCGGAGCTTCTTCCATTTTTTTATGTAATCACTGACCTCCAGCCCCATATTTTCAGCAAACATCCTACCATGAATTGTTTGCCATTTCACAATCTTTATAATGTCTTGACGAGACATTGTAGAGGTTGTCGTACTTGCAGACCTCTCCGATGATACTCTTGTTGGCTTGGTCCATTTTTGCGTGTAGCACAACAATGTTTGAAAATGGCGGTGATTTCGCACTGAACCAGAAACAACAGTCTGAGCGGAACATTCACAGTCCATTTGCGTTACATCTCCGCGCATTGACGTGACCCGAAGTCAGAAAATTGTGGAGATGCACGTCAGGCTACGGCAAAGGGTCATTAATCGGGTCTGCCTTGGCGGTGTAGGTCTGCCGCAGAAGCATAACTCAGCCTTAAGTCCTAGCTAGACAGCAAGCTAAGCTCCGAAATAATGATTTCAGACATCCATGTAGTTTTCTGACTTCATACAGGGACTCATGACATTAACACTTGCAGAATGAAACTAAAATACGCATGTACAGTAATTGAATCAGTTTCATCTTCAATAACAGCAATTCATATTTGTGTTTATAACTAGCTGCTGATACAGCAATAACAATCCACACAAACGATTAGCATGAATCAGTTAGCGTCCGCACATCATCAAAAAACAATCACATAAACTCACCCCAAGTATTCGACCGCAAATGAAAACGCACAAAAAAACGGTGCAAAAGTTGTAATGTACAGGTGTTGCCTCTGTGGATGCTTAACAAGCAACAAATGTGCGCGCAGGCTTTCTTTCCCCTCTCTCTCTCACTCGGCTGCGTGACTTCTTCTTGTGTGCGCGTGTACTCTTCCTCCTGAGTATGCATGCGTAAATACATAAACTACAAAATACGTAAAATACAAAAAAAAAAAAAAAAAAAACAACTGGAGATAAAATAGCGTACAAGACCCCGGCGTCTTGAAGTCGAAATCATGTAAGTCAGGTACGTTATAAACCAAGGACAACCTGTACTGTGTTTTTGTTGGTGGGTTGTGCTAAGTATACTTCATGCGCCGTATTTTGTGGGTCAACCTTTGTTGGGTTTTTTTTACAAGTTTTTTTTTGGGGGGGTTGTGGGGGGACGCCAAAGCGTCTTGTCGCCCAGGGCACAATGTAGGCTAGGAATGTCACTGCCTACACTACTAACTGCTCAAGACAAGAGGCAATCAATGTTATTTTTCACTGATTATTTTGTCACAAAAAAGCCCTTTCGCTGTGCTGCTTTTATAGTGTGAAATGTCACTGAAGCAACAAAGATTGCCGTTTTAAGTCAAGGTGCGACAATTGAAAAAAAACTCAAAGAATCAATTAACCATATCATCCTATCTTCAGACTGTGTAATGTAGAAGAAGAGTTTTTTTTCTTTAGCCACATAGCATTGTCAGTTCATTTTCAACAAGGAAACATCTGCACTTGTGATAAGATCATTGAGGGGGAAACATGATAATATCTGAAATTGCCATATGATTCTAGCTACTTATAGAAAGTGACTTCATGTATTTTGCAGTAACCACACACCATTTTCAGACAGGTTTATTATTGTAGCATCTGCACGCGGTGATGTACGAGACCTTGAGACGTTTTCTGTGGCTGCGTTGTTTGTAAATGTCAAAGGCATTAGTAGGATCCTCGCTTCACCACTTCAAGGAGAACCATCTTGCGGGCTAATGCAATATGGTTGCCCATTTCCCCCAGCAAAGTTTAGAGTGATGGTCAGCGTGTATTGATCTCCTCGGTTTTTAACCAATTCTCCTTAACCCCCCCCTCCCCACATTCTGCCTGGTTCAGGCACTGTTTCACTGCAGACCTTCATCTTGACTGCAGGTAAATCTTGTAGAGATAGATCTTGTGTGCCTGTATTTTTCTTAAACTTCTACCTGGACTACATTTGAGGGAAACCTCCCACAGCACATCATAGTGGAATTGAGTGTCGCAAATTGCCAACACAAAGGCCTATTTGCTGGAGAAGAGGTGGGCGGGGTGTTAGTTAGCAGTTGCAGTGATCTGGGGAGAAAGCCAGATGTATCTGAAAATAGTGTAAAATAGAGCATGATATTTTTTGCATGACCTTGTGGAGAAGCCAACTCTCACATTGGCAGAGGAACAGCTCGCAGAAAATGGAGGGATGAGAATAACAAGGATGTCATCTGCACGTCAGCTCATTTCATATACTCCCTATTAAGGATGAAAGACTGGAAGAAAAAGACTTGCCGTTTTTACCACTGTCAAGGTGATAAATATAATTTCAGTGCTCAAACTCCCACAGAGATTTGGCTTTGCAGGGAGTTGAAGAGGCAAGTGGGAGGTCAAACTCATTGAGAGTCTTCAATTTTATGGGATTTGTATTTCAAGAAGCAAAATGATGAAAGTTCATTCTTTGGCCTTGGCAAACATGTTCATATCTGAGGGCAAAGAGGATGAGGATGAATAAGTGAGACAGTTTAATGCACTACATAACCAATGGCACCAATGACAGAAAAGCTAGGAACTTGCACAAAACTAGACAAAATGATCTTTAAACTGCTGTCTGAATTTTATCAGAGCAGAGTGTTTGGAACCTAAAACACAATAAGTGCTGAAATCCAGTCACTTAGTGTTCATAGGCACAAAATTAAGCTGAAGCTAAAAATATAATTTGCTCTAAAGAACCCACTTCAGTTCAGCCAACCAAGGTAAGGTTTCGAGTGAACAACTATACCCAGGTTTGTTTAGCCCTTAATCACAAAAGGGCCTCAAAGAAAGTCACAGACCCAAAGTTCCCAAAAAACAACATCATATTCTGGTCTACACTACCCAATCCTGGTTAGGAAAAAATCTGAGAAAACCTTATTAGAAGTGGAAAAAGAGTGAAACAGTGAACAGTGAGAGGAAATCACAGATGGGGGACTCCCCCTTCCAATGTGAGCAAGTTGCAATGGATGTCGAGTGGGCAAGATTTATCACATGATACGATGCTGCGTAATGTTAGATAAAACAGTATGAGAGGTTATTCAATGAAATCAAGCGCTGCAGGTACAAGCCTTCAGGGAATACATTCTTCTCAGAACCTGCATCATGTTTAGGCAAGTGGTCCTCCTAAAGTCTTGTCTCATCAAGGCTTCTTACAGCAACAGCTTCGCTCCACTCATTACCAGATGAGACTTGTGGGAGAAGTGATGAAAAACAGGCCAAAACTTGGTGACAGCATGTATGGTGGTGCAAGGGACTGTGTGAGTGTTTTAACTAAATACAAGTGTGTAAAACCAGATTTGCATTACATGATTTTTAAGCATTTCTCCAGAACTACTAGCTTTCATTCATGTGGATAGTCCATTCTGGAGCCCAAATTGAATATCATTGTCTGGTTTATGTTACCTGTGTATGAGATATCTTCAGGGGGAAACCCACAAACTTAAACAAGAACACAAAACCTGGCATCGCAAAATTTTGTGTACAAATAAAGAAAAATAATAAACTCTGTTTCTGTGGAGAATTATTGGACTTGCATGCTGTTTAAACCACCATTGTACTGTATAGAATCATTTTCTACTATTGTTCCCACACACCTACCATTGCAGCCTGGCGATCCTGGAAAGAGAATTCCTCCATTCATGAACTCTTCTCAAGTTTTATTTATTTATTTATCTATTTATTTATATAGCGGGAGATCGACAGGTGGATCGGTGCAGCTGCTGCAGTAGGGCTGCAGCTATCGAATATTTTAGTAATCGAGTAATCGACTGAAAATTCTATCGATTAATCGAGTAATCGGATAAAACATTTTTTTTAGGTAAAGAGCAATTATAAATATACATGAAAAAAAGACATTTAATCCAATATTGAACCATTTTCAGTCAATCAATGTCTTTATTTTCGATGTACATTGTTGAAAACGGCCAACAATTGCATCTCAGATGTGACTAGAAAAAAAAAATTCAGCTTTCACTCAAAAAACTTCTAGATCTTATAAAAAACAACAACATATTTCTTACCTAAAAATGTAATTACGCTTGATAACACACATCACTTGAAAGCTACGTGTTTTTCCCACGTGTTTCAATTTAATTTCCATTTGTGTCAAGCTATTTTTAAGTTCTAGTTAAGTTTTTAGTTAGTCTAAACTGTAAGTACTGATAGGATTTTGAGGTTTTGCAGTGCTCAAAATAAATGCATGATACCTGCTGTATTGGAGCACTTTAGGGACCAGTGCTACTTGGTGTTTTATTCAGCAATGACTACTGAGCGAAAACTGACAGTTAGCTTTGTTATGTTTTAATTTTACACCCTCATCACTATACAGCGCTGTGTTTTTACAGATTAAATAAAGCCTGTATGTAAGACATGTTAGCCACGCATCGACAGTGGTCATAATCAATAGAAACCTAGCCCTCCGAAGGGCTAATCGTTACGTGAGCGAGTGACAGTAACGTTATATTTATTAGTGATGAGAAGTCTACTGCTTAAAAATGGCGGCTGTTTACTAACGCTGCCCAGACGTGGCTGAGTCTGTCATTTCGCATCTAGTCCTAAATGCATGCGATATCTATGAGACGCATCGGACACTAGCTGCTACCACACTAGCATCATGCGGGCGTAGTTTTTAGCAATGTCGGCGTAGTTTGTAGCGGCTGTTGGCTGCAGTAATTTTTTTTTTTTTTTATTGCTTCTTCCCCTACGCACGTGACGTCATCATTAAAAGTAGTCCGGGCAAAACGTGATGCTTAGAGCTGGCAAAATTAAACGATTCCTTGAGATGAATAAAATCACTCGGATCAGTTTTTAAAATCGAGTTACTCGAGTTGCTCGAGTATTCGTTTCAGCTCTAGTCCGCAGTAATACGGACTCTGCACCGGTCCATAGTGGTGAAGAAGGAGCTGAGCCAAAAGGCGAAGCTCTTTTTACCAGTCGATCTACGTTCCTACACTCACCTATGGTCGCGAGCTGTGGGTCGTGGCCGAAAGAACAAGATCCCGGATACAAGCGGCCGAAATGAGTTTCCTCCGCAGGGTGTCCGGGCTCTCCCTTAGAGATAGGGTGAGAACTTCGGTCATCCGGGACGGACTCAGCGTCGAGCCGCTACTACTCTGCGTTGAAATTAGGCAGCTGAGGTGGCTCGGGCCTCTTGTTCTGATGCCTCCTGGACGCCTCCCTGGAGAGGTGTTCCGGGCATGACCCACCAGCGGGAGGCCTTGGGAACAACCCAGAACATGCTGGAGAGACTATGTCTCTCAGCTGCCCTGGGAACGCCTTGGGATCCCGCCAGAGGAGCTGGTTGAGGTGGCTGGTAAGAGGGAAGTCTGGGCTTCCCTGTTAAAGCTGATGCCCCCTCGACCTGACCCCGGAGTAAGCGGTAGATGATGGATAGATGGATACAATATTTATTCATGTAGTTATTTATTTATATATTTATTAGTTTTTTAAAAATATATATTTAGTTTGTTTATTTATTTATTTCCAAGCAGTTGTTTTTTTTCCGGTTGAATAAAGATATTGCCCAATGGATGATGAGGCAGATTGGTGCAGTGATGCAGACTCTGTATCAGTGTCTCGTGGTGAATAATGGGCTGAGCTGCAAGGCAAAGCTCTCGATTTACCGGTCAATCTATGTTTTAGCCCTCCCAATAGTATGAGTCCACTGAATAGTGTTTAGACTAGACGAATAGTGGTTAGACTAGATGTCCAGCTTCTCCCCTCAAAAATGTTTGAGATGCTCAGTCACCTAGGAGGGCCTTCAAATTGAGCAGCTGGTCATCTGCACTGAGATGATTGAGGTGAAGTGGATCGGCATTTGGAATTTATAAGCTTTGAGTTTGGAGTTTTTATTTTTATATCACTCTGCCAGGTATTGCCTTAAGGAACGACCCGAAATCCTAATTTTACTCACAAAAGTCATATAGTTCATACTACTCCCCTGTTACCAAATGATACTCAAATTAATCCCTTTTATTGTTAGAAATGGACTTTTGTGGCGCCCAGCACCCACCCTAACCCATCATTCTTGGCCCACTTTAAACACATTTGATGCAGAAGCCTTTTGTGTCCGAAGAATAAATATTGCTCAGTTTTGGCTTTAAGCAGCTGAATTCTAGAACTTAAGGTTACATTCATTCATTCCACTTATCCTCACAAGGGTACAGCCTGCATTGCATTGTTGGGGATGTTAGAGGAAGGTTGGAGCCCAGGATTGAACCCTTGATCTTAGAACTGTTAGGCGTACAAGCTAACCACTCACCCACCATGCCCCTATATTTATCGTTATTAAGTTATTTTGGCTCCACCGATATTTTTGTTGTGCAACTTTAATAAAATGTATTTTCTACGACTAAAAGTTACTTTTACATCAAATTCATCTGTACAACAACAAATACGTTTTGTTAGAACTTGCTGTTTGGTTACCTTGTTTTATCTAGAACTGCAAGTTATTGTTGCACCAAATTTACAAAATAATGTACAAACACTTTTTGTCATTGATTGGTATTTTGCGCTTTAACCATTGTGGTTGGCTGAAAAAAGTAGACCAAAAAAAAAAATGGAAAACTGTGTCAAGCTACGAAGGTTGACATTTTTCACATCACGTTGCTCGGCTCAGACGGACAGCTCTCTTTGCCACCTGTCTGTCGGTGCCCTGGACTCTTTTTTCCCCTTTCTCCTTGCAGTGACAGGCAGAGGCGGTCCGACACATACCCCAGTAGTCTGCAAGTACAGATACGGCACTTGAATTTTCATCAAGCCTGCCTCTCGCTACTTGACTGACGGACGGATGAGGTGTTCCGCAGCCATTCAATAATTTACAGACGTTCTTGCAACAGCTGGTGCACAGCAGTCCACTCGAAAGATGAGATCTGCTTCTAAACTTCATCAGTCCCTCCTCTGGTCTCTCATTCTGCATTATTGACCAACGCGAGCCGTAATATATTTTGGTTCATGGCTGTTATAGCGCCATTACTCTTCACTGCAGGCTAGTGAGGGTTTTGTCATTATGGACTTAATGCCTTTTCATGGGACCTGAGCACCTCTCAGTATAATATGAGTTTTCTTAGCCTGTGGAGTGAATGGGTATGATAACTACCTGCAGACAAATTGGCCTATACAAAGAAAAGGTTGCAACAAATGGGCCAGTATCAGAGTGCGTTTGGTGTCATAATATGAGTATTCCGGCTGTAATCTCTTTGCGAGGGCTAAGCTTTTGCGTCATCCCTGTGAGACCAACAATGCTGACATCACTGCGCAAATGACACCAAGCTTGTTTCCATTTAACAGGATGCTGCGAGGTCTTAAGCAAACGCCAAAACCATTGGCGGCATCCCTATGTTTAGGTTTAGTCCACTTAGAGGGGATAACAGCAGTCATCCCACAGGTCTCCAAGCACTTAAAGAATCTGTTCCTCCTGGAAAAAAAAAAAAAAACATCCCTACTTATTCTTGGAAAGAGACAGTTGGGAAGAGTTCAGAAATTGTCATTTTGTTATTGCGCAGAACAAAAAAAGCCACCACGACTGGATGATCTGCCAGCAAAAACTGTTTATATCAAAGTAATGAGCCTGAGGAGACTGGCAATTAGGAGTTTACTTTCATTTATCTGTCTACTCAGAGAAATGCAAACGGAGATGTTGGCTAGGCTATTAAGTTGCTTGAGTGGGAGAAATTTTAATTGGTTTGGGTAAAGCTTGCTGTTGATTCAGAACGCAAGCTGCTGACCAAGAGGAGCTTTGGTATTACAATCCCACAGGTGATTGCATTATTTGTTTAGATTTCTTAAAATAAACACATCACTGTTCTTTTAGGCCATAACAAATGGTTGCTCGTTAAAATGTGCTTCCAGAAGTGTGCCTCCCTGCTAGCAAAGCACATACTGTACGTGGCCAATACCCTTGATCGCGTGTAAACTCATTAGCGATGACCTGTCGAAAAATGATTTATCATCAGTATTAAAATTCTTTTTGTGATTACTGCATGTACGCTGCGATTAGATGAGAGCCCAACATCAGATAATGTCTTTTAATAAAAAGGCAATGACAAATCCATAACATAAAATCTGTAACTTTATGTCCCTGTTGGTCAAGATTAGTGGATTTGTTGTCACGGGTATTGTTTATCCCTCTTTTTCCTGCAAAAATGATCCTGGCACAGAGTCAGATACAGTCTGTGATTTACTGCAAGTCACTGTGCTTTGTCAGTCTTTGCCAAAATCTGATCTTAAAAATGAGTGGGAAAAAACACCAAAAACACAATTTATCAGGTACAACTGAACAATCTAGAGCTCTATGAACTTTATGCATTATCAATATTATTGACCTTACCAATATGTCTATTACAAGATTGCAGTTGTAGGTTGCAGTATTATTGGCGCCGTGTGCATAACACTGTGCTAAGATTTATAATGTAGCAGAATGAATGGGGAAAGAATCACAGCAAAATGCTTCTAGTCAGATGAAGTAGAATTGTGTGACACTAAATATGGCAACATGTTGGTGAATAAATTCCTTAATTGCTATGGCAATGTAAACTTAATATCATTATTACTGCAAATAGAAGAAAGTGCTGCACGGTTCTTGTACTGGCTGTTTCTAGATCAGGGATGACCAAAGCACTGGCTTGTGGTGAGGTTCATGGCTGGTGAGGCACTGACACAACAGTCAAATGTCCAAAGTCAAAAGCCAAACAGAGTGGTATGACAGCCTGACAATAAAAACTAGTGAAAAAAAGAGACATTATTTTCCATACTATATTATTACATACATACTATTATTACATAACATTGTTTGCCAGCAGCCTTTTCATGCTCAAGATTTTTTGCCAAAAGGACTGTTGCATTTTAGGCAGTTTAATAAGAGTATATTAAACATTGCAAAGCCTTACTTATTTAATAGAGTACTCAGTAATTGCTGTGGTGTACTAAAAAGCACTTTAACAAGACAGTACTTATGGGTGCCCCACTCAGTTCAGGAGCAGTTGATTTTGAAATACACAAATTATGGGCATTGTAAGAAAAGCAAAATAGGGGATTATAATTTGTATTTATTGGTGTTACACCTGCCCTGTTATGCTATTCAAACACAGAGAATTTAAGGCTAAAACTGTTTTAATTGTGCTACATGAGATTTTGGTGTGCTCCCCTTTTGGTAGTTCATATTGTTTTTTGGTTTTCATTTTTATTTTTATTTTCTAAATCCGGTGCAGCTGGACAGGAGAAGGTTTAGGGGGATAGAAGGAAATGGGGGAACTAATTGAAGGAATAGCTACACAGAAACCTGACTAAATATATATGCTAGCTGATTGGAAGTAGCGTTGCGAATTTGATATGACTGTTCACAGCAAGGGAACACCATGATTGGAAGGGAAATACCTAGTAACAAGAAGGATAAGAAGAGGGGCGATAGGTCAGATAGGAGCATTTTGGGGAAAAGTAAGTGCTAAAGCTATTTTAGTGAGGTGTAATGGGGAACCCATTTTAGGATAAATCATCTGTGAGCATTAAAATGAATTATATAATTTACATAATTTATATTGATTCATACAATTACATTCATAATGTAGTGCTAATTAAAAACATACATTTTACATACAGTATTTCTTTCTAAATCAAATTTGGCCTTTGAGTGCACATCTCTGCCCACCCATGCAATACATAGTGTTGACAAGCCTACTGTACCTAATGCAATGTACCCAATGTAACTATGTGTGCATGCGTGCGCGACCCCCCGCACACACATGCACACACACACATATGTATATATATACTGCATATGTGACAGTATAATGGAGATTATACCAGATGCTTTATCGTTTTTTAAACTCTCTCCATCTATTAGGTGGAATCTGCGTCGCCCAGTCTTTGAAAATTCCACACAACCCCAAGATGGAAGATTATGACAAAGCCATCCAACAACTGCTGGAAACCAAGCACTCGAGGGCAGTCATCATCTTTGCCAATGAAGAAGACATACGGTGAGCAGTTCTGCACATGGTGGCGCCCTCTATTCCTCTCAGGCGTGCTGATGTATTGCCACGTTACGCTCTTTAATCTCTGAGTGGCAGCTCCTAAAGACAAGCCACAGGCAAAGATTTCCCATGCATGGAGCAAGCCTGTTACACAAACATGCCTGCGCAAACACAGGAAGACCGGGGAATACAGATCACAAGAGAGCAACACAGATATTGTGTCAATTACACTTCCCCGTAGGGAAATGCCTTTGCAAAAAAACACAGAATCAAATATTTACTACACTACCTGTAAATCTGAAAACGGAAAGAACACAGAAATTGTGGTATCAAGTGACAAGTCTGTCAACAATTGACTGAACATACAGAGAGCAGATGTTTTTGTTCGTTAGTTGTCAAACCAAGACCTGCTGTAATGTAATTTTAAGTTAAAGGTTAGAATACGATTGGATGGTGGAAAAGGTGTTATAGCAGGGGTGTCCAAACTGGTCCTCAAGGGCTGCTGTGGTTTTTGTTCCAGCACAGACAGTTTAACCAATTAGTTTTCTGCTGAAACTAGCAGCACCTGACTGCAATCAACTGTTTGGACTTGTAAAACCCCAGGTTAGTAGAAAAGGTGTCCTCTTGGGCCATGTCTAAACGTAGCATCGTATTTTGCAAAAAGATCTTTTTCTACAGTTTGGCCTATCATCCACACGAACGCGCATTTTTTGGGCATTGGAAACGAGGGTTCTTAGAAACGCCTACCAAAGTGAAGATGTGCAAATTCTGCATTTGTAGCGCCATCATATGGACACTGATAACCGAAGATTTAACTGTGGAAACGTCACTCTCTGCGAGAAACTTTGTTCCTAAATCACACATGAGACCAATGTTTACATTTAGAGTCAACATGGATCCCTTTGCAGTGGGTTTATTAAATGTAAGTATTCGACAAGTGCTTTTTGCTTCCATTTATTTACAAACTCTATCATTGCTCCATATTGAGGAACACATGTGAGGATCGAGATGATGGACAATTATTTTGCATGCATTGTTGTGAATGTATTTAAAAGTGGCTGAATGCTGTTGGCTGTGGATGCTTTTCTTTTCTACAAACATGGTAGTGTAGACGTAATTATTTTTTCAGGACGTATGAGGGCAGGATCCTCGGTTTTAAAAATCCCTGCTAGCTGCAGACATGGCCATAATCTGTTGGAATGAAAATATGCACCCACTGCAGCCCTTGTGGAATAGTTTGGACACCCCTGGGTTAGGGCAACAGCCTCATAGTTCTCATATTGCATGCTCACATCCAGGGTCTGGCCTTGCTTTACTCCTGTTTTCATTCCAAAAACATGCGTGCTACTTACTTGAAGGCTAAATAGTCTGCACTTTTTAAGACCAGTGTTCTAACAGTGCATAATGTTATAGTGGCTTATAACCATTAAGATATTTTTTTTAGGAATAAGACAATTACTAACTGATTTTTTTTAGTTTTAGGTTGGTCCTTGGTGTAAAATTTTTCTGAACCATATAGAGATATGATGGAGGTTCACAACAAGGCTTCCAAAAATAATCCAGCCATTAATCTATTTTGAACACAATTTATCCTTGCCAGAGGATCGCGACCACGGGGTCGTGAGGTGCCGGAGCCTTTTCCAGCAGACTTGCAGACTACGCCCTGAACTGGTCGCCAATCGCTTGTAGGGCACACGCAGAGATAGGCAACTGTTCGCACAGACAATCACACAACCACTGAGTGGGAATGGATCCTAAACTACAAGCGTCGAAGTCAGGCGAATGTACCACCACCATCAGCGACTTTCCATAAATCATGTGACATGGGTTTCACCAATGGCAAAACGTGTGGTCAGGTCAAAGAGTGTACAGACTTCCTTTTGGTCTGACTTTGCTTCGGGGTGTGTTGTGCCTTTTGACCGAAGTCACCTGGGATAAGCTCCAGCACACCCACGGCCCTAACTAGAATAAGAAGCAGAGAAAATGCATGGATGGAGCATGAATTATACCAACATACACATACACATTGTTCCGGCTTTCAATTCTACACAAAATGTCCTTGCAGGGGAGTCTTGAACGCCACTAAGAGGGCCAATCACGTGGGTCATTTTCTTTGGATTGGATCTGACAGCTGGGGGGCCAAAAGCAGTCCCATCCACCAGCTGGAGGATGTAGCAGTGGGAGCCATCACTATACTGCCCAAGCGCTCTTCTATTAAAGGTATATGCACACCGTCACGCCGCATCATACATCATTATTGTCGGTCTTTTATCTCCACTGTTATGATAGGAGCAACCCTATTGCTGCCGCCGTTTTCCTCTGTTTAATAACAAATGATAATAAAGGGGAAAAATATGCCTTTTTGAAGGATTAAAACAGATTTTGAATGGTCACTTGAAATTTGACTGATATTTTGAAATGAATTTTATGCTATTGGGAGAATTATGTCTGCTTCTAATCATTTCACAAATACTAAATAGTGAAGTATAGTCTCATCAGAAAGTATTGACAAATTAATGTTTTTTTTCCCCCTGAAATTCACGTTTTCTAACACAGTTGTAATCTATGGTCCGATATATTTTTCACAGCAAAAAACTATAACATACTGGGCCCAATCTCATAAGATTTAAGGCAAAAGCTGTATCAGAAATTAGTACTGTTACTTTTAAACAGACACTACTTGTGTGATACATTATTCATTTAAAAATTGGTTCACTCTTGTAGGTGTAATTAGAACAGTACTGGCCATCCCTTTGGAGTATGCGTACCTTCATGAAGGTTTATAAATTGGGCATAATTAGTTTGTGTACACAATATCAGTATCTATTAAGAGTGCATTAAGTAGTGAGCTCAGCTACTGCTTGCCAAATCGCGAGCCTAAACTGTTTTACCCTTTTGCTACAAAAGGCACAAGTTCATTAGGTATTTAGGATGCTATAGGTCTTCAGGCTTATTCAAATTGCAATCTGACTTACCTTGGCTTGAACTTGCAAAACGGTAATTTTCATTTCTTAATAAATAAATATATTTGTACTGTTATTGTTAAAGTACATACTACAGTATATAACACTATATACTTTTTTCTTGCTAATTTTACAAAACAAAAGGGCTTAGAGATACTAATCTAATACTAATCTAAGCATTAATTTTCATATCTCACTTAGCACAAACCAAACTGAATAATCTTTTTTATGCCCGAAAAAAAATAAAATAAATAAATAATATATATATATATATATATATATATATTATATATATTATATATATATTATACTAAAGTCATTTTCCAATATTTTGATCATGAATAAAAAATGGTAGTATGCCCTGGTAGTGTGCCATGAATAAGAAATGGTAGTGTGCCCTGGTTTAACACTAGAAAACCCAGCAGAGGCCGAATCGGCCTTTCCCCAAGACAAATACTCCTAATATTCCCAAGCAATGGCCGATTTGGCCTCACCTCCGGAAAAACCCAGAGCTGGCCAAAATGACCCAAGTGCTTTTGAATTAGCAAGTTGTTGTCTGACACACAGCTACCATTCATATGTAAAGACAACCACTAGACATACATTGTGTTGGTATGCTGCTCAAACGGAGGGGAACACACCACGGTTGACCTATTCATGTGATAGTTTGTGTCAGTTCAAGTAAAGCTACATTTAATTATTTACATTTAGTTATGGAGTTTACACTTTTTACATCTTTTTAACCCACTTGTCCTATATTCCACACACAACAACAGAAAAAAGTAGCCCAAATGTGTACATTATTTTTTAGGACTGCAAATTGAGTGTAACAGAATGAATTTGTGTCGTGAGAAGAGGGAAGGGACCTGTTCGGTGTCCTGAGGAGGGAGAAGGGACCTGTCGCGAAGGTGAAGCTCACCAGTTCAGTGTCATAGTACCTTCAACTACATTTTAGAAATAGAAAGATTAAAAAAAAAATGCTAGTACAAGGTTAGTACAAGAAAATGTGTGAAAACTTTTGAGGAAAAACAGTAACAGATTGAATTTATGAGGTGAGACGGGGAAAGGGAACGGCCCCAAAAAGTTGCTTTGAACGCACTGAAACAATGACTGAATGTCCTAATAGTCTTAATTATTATAGAAGTGGTATGCACTGTACAGTGTTGTTAATCTTACTTCAAAAAGTAGTTAGTTACAAACTCAATTACTTTTTGGGAGCAGTAACTCAGTTACCTCATTGTAAGAGTAATTAGTTTTTTCACGGACAGGTGTTCTGACAAATTTTGCAACCCATCAAAAATTTAAACGATGCGGTTCTGCGCATGCGTGCAAGGTTAAACATGGCCGCAAATGCAGCGATTCCTAAGTAAACACTACAAACTTTCTTTAAAGAAAGAAATATTAACTTACATTTGATCATGGAAGGACATGTAGAAAAGTTCTCCTCAGATACATCCTGCCATGTTAGCTGCACACAACAACTGCACACCGCTCTCTCACCATTAACGACTTCGCCTTGTCGTTATGCATTAATTAAGAAGCCCGCTTCACAAAGATATGATGTTGGAAATTGTAGCAAGGTTTTCAATGCTCTCGTAGCTATGTCAGGATATTCCGGAATGACTTTAATCCAGAACCTCGGTAGAGTTGTTGTCTCAAATGTACGTTTAAGGTCGCCGTCATTTGCGATCTCTACAAGCTGATCTTCCTGTTGCACAGACATGCTTGAATCACTCGGTTTATTCACAAACGTATCACGAATCCACTCCTTCGCAGTTCGTGGGTCTTCGAGGTTGTAGGCTCATCTTCTGGCTTGTCAGGTGCCCTTTTCGGCGTAAAAAATATCTCCAAAGATGTCTGTTTTCCAGTCATCTTCGCTCGTGTGGGGGCTAATTATTTCCGGGAACAAATGTGCTGCGCCCGCGGCCTAGTAATACGCTATTATCGAGGACAAGAGCACATAGATATATTATATACACAAAACAAGATGTACTGCTAGCAGTCCAATCAATGGATTTCTATGACGACATTCTAATCTATCCTGTAGTATTATATCTAGAGTAGATAGGGATATTAGTGTGTTAAGCAGGGGCACAGGGTTAATTCGGCCAGAATGCGGTCGTTAATAAATTATTATTTCTGTGCGACCCGGTAGCAAATGCGCCACGGATCGGTACCGGTCCGCGGCCGGGCAGATGGGTACCCCTGTTGTAGAACATCATTCACATCAACGATGTTAATGTTAACTGATTGCATTGATTTTTTTTAACCCCCCCCCCCCCAAAAAAAAAAAAAAAAAAAACAACAACAAAACAAAACAAAACAAAAAAAACTAGGTCAGACTTTTTACATTTTTTTTAAATTGACCTATATAAGAGTTGACAATATACAACTTTAACTTTGAAATGCTGTGAGAAAAAATAGCCTTTTTGTTTTTCAGGTTGCACTGAAACCGCATGGAACCACAACCTGTATGTGTTGTTACACCCCTAATTTATTTATAATTAGTAGGACTGATAATTCAACATTCAGTCATCGTTTCAGTGTGTTCAAAGCAACTGCTCAGAGCCGGTCCCTTGCTCCTCCTCAATTATATATTTAGAGACTGGACTGGCTAATCAGTAAGTCTCACTATGAAAGTAATAAAAATATGGTGATCCTTTCCTAAGGTGATAAAGTGACCGAGTGTTTATTTTGTCATAACGCAAATTCAGTCAGTTACTGTTTTTCTCAAAAGTTTTCACACATTTTCTGGACTAACTTGCATTTTTTTTAAAATTTATCCCTATTTTTAAACTGTAGTTGAAGGTAGTAGGACACCAACCTCATGAGCGTCACCTCCACGACAGATCCCTTCCCCCTCCTCAGGACATTGAACAGTTAGATCCCTTCATCCTCTTCAGGACACAAATTCGGTCTGTTACTGTTTTTCTCAAAAGTTTGCACAAATTTTCTGGTAGTTCAGACAAAATGGCCACAATTCATGCTCCATGCCCCTGATTCAGTCCGTCTAACCTACAGACACAATTCCTGCCCTACAATCAAATTGCAGTTCTAAAACACTTATTTTCAAAACAATGTACAAATTTCAGCCATTTTTTAAGTGGTTGTGTGGACAATAAGAGAAATTTGAACAAAAGAGCTAGGCGCATTATAGCCAGCCGTCGTCAGCTAAATCCTCAGTTCGAGCAGTTTATTCAACAAAGGAGGCTAATTGCCGTCAGTTGTCATCTTGTAATGTGATCGCAAAAAGGCTCACTGAATCGCCAGCAGAGGGCGACATTACGCCACATAACATATGCAAGTCACACCCAAGCGCCAGCAGATGGCGGAAAAACTCCATAAAACACAATTAACAAGTTGGCCTTTCACTGTACTGACATTTAAATCTGTCTGAGCGGGCCTAGTGCGTTAATTGCGTCAAATATTTTAACGTGATTAATTTAAAAAATTAATTAACGCCCGTTAACGCGATAATTTTGACAGCCCTAATATATATATATATATATATATATATATATATATATATATATATATATATATATATATATATATATATATATATATATATATATACATACATATAATAGTCCCAGGGAAAAAAAAAAAAAGACTTGCTATCCTTTCAACGGGTGCAGTATAGAGGACAGAGAGTGTATTAGAGGTACATTTGTGTGGTACTTTTGTGTGTGTTTTGTATAGCATTCATAGCTTTGATTTGATAGTTTTGATTTGCTGTGATAACTCTTATTTGAAACCTGTGCATCAATAAATACCAGGAAGAACAAACATAAAACTGTGTCAGACTCTTATTTCAGTTTTACATTTGATACTGATTCAGTGTTCTATTTTCTGCAGGCATCACAAACATACTGTTATATGCTAGCATATACACACCCCACAGATACACTATCAGAAAAATTTTTTTTCCAACAGTAAAACTGTAAAACAACACACACTAATAAAAATGTGAAAAACCCCATTAATGTAGCTTGACTTGAACTGACACAAACTCAAATGAATAGTTCAACCGTGGTGTGTTCCCCTCTGTTTGGGCTGCGTACCAGCACAATATACAGTATGTCGAGTGGTGGCATTTCCATATGAAAGGCTCTTGTCTGTCAGACAACGACTTGCCAATTCAAAAGCACTTGGGTCATTTTGGCCACCTCTGTTTTTTTCCGGGGTAGAGGCCAAATCGGCCATTGCTAGGGACTATTACAAGTACAAGAATTCTCTGGGACTTGTGTTATCTGTGTAGTCTTTTGTTTTATTATAAACATATGTTTGCAAGGAAATTTGTTCTACAAATAGTTGGTTTTGAAATTGGTCACAGTGTGATGTCACACTAGTGATGCTAGTACCTGCCCTCTTTGTTCTTCCTCCATGCCCTTAATGAGCATGGAGGATAAATGAATGGCTATCTGAGGCAGGAGCGCTGAGAAAAGCCGCCTGAGGTTGCCACTTCCTGATTCACAACTGAGCCACTTCAATCACATATTGTATAGTTACATCTTTACATGTGCATTTGCTTTGGTATAGTACAATACTTTTGTCACATGATCGATTCCCATCTTTATACTTTTTTTGTCTCCACGATCTCCAGCTCCCTCACCAGCCGAGAGGTACTTTGTTTGGCTTGTTCTCTTCGCCTGGTTCTCAAATTACTTTTTGTTGCATGACCTGAGCCCCGCCACGGTCTTCTAGCCAGCTAAGGGGCATTTTGCTTGACTTGTTCGCCAACAAAAGTCGGCCACCTTGCCTGGTTCTCATTCAGTTTTTTAATTTTTTCTATTGCTGTTGTGTCGCTCCCGGATATCTACAATACAATGATGACATCCAGCCTTAGCGCACATGTGAGTGTGTTGGTGTCAATGATTTTTTTTTTTCTGGAAGTGGATATAAGGAGTATATAAGCAGTTTGGAACCATGGAGTCTCAGAAAACGCTTGCTTCTTGACTGAAATATGCCTTTCTGTGTACACACTCCCATGGTACCCCGCTTAAGCGGGTGTGTTAAGTGTTTTTTATTTATATTTTATTGTGAAATAGCAAAGCTTGGTGCCATTGAAAGACAATTGTACATCTCCACAATGTGTCAACATCACCACATGTACTGCCAACCCCGCAACGTTCCTACGACACACCTATTCTACCAACAGCCAATCAGAGCAAATAGTTGAAATTTAAATATTGAATATTCCAATTGGAATAGAGAATTAATAACATACTGTATTTGCATGAACAATACAAATAGTAAACATTTAATAAAGGAAAATAAGCATTTCTTTCTCATCAGCAATGGCAGTAAGAATTTCCATACTACTTTTGTGAGCCTGAAGTATTATTCCAGCCACAGCCGTCAACGCCTCCTTAACAATACTGCCGTCAGTTAATATATGCACCACTTGCAGCTTGGCTTCTGTTGCTGCACTTGCCTTCTTAATGGGTTTGGTGAACAGAGACTGCCGTCTTTTAAGCACCAATTTTACTGTAACTACATCACCTTCTCCATTCATAAGCTGTGTCTGAATTCAGGGGCAGCACACTGCAGAGGCAGCGCCCTACGCAGTGGAGGAAGGGCACTACACTACGCTGCCGACAGAGGAAGCCCTCTCCTCCTCGGTAACGCAATGGGACGGTCTACCCTTGGATGTATTGCCTGGGGGTGTCACCGCCGTTCCCTTATGTTGTTTTACTTTACAATAACGAAATATTCAGGTTTTGGTTTAATTTGGCGCTGATGTTCAAATAAGTCAAAATCCTACAGTTAAAACTAGAGATGTCCCGATCCGATCACATCATTTTCAAAGTATCAGAATCGGCAAAAAAATATCGGCCATGCCTTTTTTTAATATATATATATATTTTTTAATTAAATCGTTTTCTAATTGTATTTAACGTTATAGACATAATATGTTACACTCATCCAGAGTCTTTAGTTTAGGCTTAAGGTAGGGTTATCAAATTTATCCCGATAACAGCGGTAATTAATTTTTAAAAAAATGTATCACGTTAATATATTTAACGCAATTAATGCATGCGTTGCACGACCCACTCACGCATTGTCGCGTTCAATCTGTAATGGCGCCGTTTTACCTATATATAGAGCTAAAAGGCAGCGTAAAATGAGTAGAGTGAATTTTGACAGCCTTTGGAGCCTTTTTTAAATTGGCTAAAGCCTTACAATCCCTCTCCCTACGATTAGAAATATCATGGGAAGCAATGTGGTAGCAAGGTAGCAAATGATCTTTTTCTTAACACTTTATGTTATTTCCCAACGCAGAGAAGATATATCAATTGGTAGCACGACGCACAGTCATGGTTCCATCATGCATTTGGGCATGGCTACAGTATCATTTACTGAAAGCTCAACAAATATATATATACTAAATATACTACTAAACTACTAAATATAAATACTAGATGGCAATATTTAGTCACAATATGCAAAGTCACAAGTCTTTCTATCCGTGGATCCCTCTCACAGAAAGAATGTTAATAATGTAAATGCCATCTTGAGGGTTTATTGTCATAATAAACAAATACAGTACTTATGTACTGTATGTTGAATGTATATATTCGTCCGAGTTTTATTCATTTTTTTCTTAATGCTTTGCCAAAATGTATATGAGCGGGAAACATTTTCGGGAATGATTGGAATTGAATCGGGAGCAAAAAAAAGCAATCGGATCGGGAAATATCGGGATTGGCAGATACTCAAACTAAAATGAACGATCGGGATCGGATCGGGAGCAAAAAACTTGATCGGAATAACCCTAGTTAAAACAATTGTTTTATATGTGGGATTTGATCACCAGTAGATGCCGCCCTTTGAAATTGATTACTTTCAGTTGCAGCAGCCGCACACAAAGCATTCTCGGTAGATTCTCGGTACTCTTCCAAATCTTCGCAAAATGAATGACAAGGAGTGGTGAGTGAAGTGTCCCTCCGGTTTCAATGAATTGGGACAGCACTTGCGCATTACTGTGATGTAACTCCCATCAAATAGACAATAAGCAGGGTGCTTCCCTCATATTGAAACACAGCTGTAGACTGCAATGCTACAAAGTTACCATGGGCCTTTCTGAAAAGGCGCTCCACGTTGCATCGATTTCCGACTGGGCTGACATGCTTGCCTCACAGATCACGCACACATTACTACCGTTTACATTTGTAAATCCAAACTCCCATTCCTCGTGAAAATAGTATGTTTTCAGCTTGATGATATACAGTACGTAGTGCCTGCTGGATTTGGAGGTTGGGCGCATTTTAAATTTATGTAAAACTGCTAACCCTTTGGAGAGCGACATGAAAATGTGATGCAAACGACTAATCGCTTATGGCCGATGTGCTGGCAACTAATGTTGCATACACTATACAGGTCTGAAAAAAATAAAGAGACCCGCGTGAAGTTAACAGTTTGTGCCAGCAAATGCCATAGCAGCAGGTCTTCAATGAGATGCAAAATAACTGAAGTGTTCATCATTTCCAACGTCTAAATGATTGTGACACAAGCACAGCGAGCAGCATCTGCTCCAAAGTGAATTTTTGATTTGGAGTTCCTCTTTTCCTTTTTGTTTTCATTGTTTTATTTTCGCAGTTGTTGCTTGGTTTTTTAGATTTGTTAAATTTAAACGCAGCTTTATACCAGTACTATATATTATAATTCCCATTCAACAATTGGTAATGTCATTACGTTATTTCGAGTCTATTTCTTATTCCATTTTTTATATAATTTTTAAAAATTATATTCCGTTTCTCAAATCAGAGTGAAACCAGCTGTAAAATCTGTAAATTTTACAGAAGGTTTCAGTTTTATTTGGGAAGCCCTTGTTACCCACAAGACATGATAATATCAATAGTGCAGCTTTAAAGGCACGACTCCACATCCATATCTTGATCATCATCATCTGTCCCATGCGCCACAAACTCAAACATTAGCATATAATTACTTTACACTGCTCGAATTGATTGCAAGATGTTTCATGCATTTCAACACAGACTTTGTGATAAAATACAATATGTTGATTTACCTCCCCGGCACACTCATTTTCAAACTGATCTCATCTATTTCTGCTTCAGTTGGCAATTTCTCCCAATGACGTTCCACAATCCTCAGAGAGAACAATGACCTTGATGCATATATATTTAGTTAGGAGAAGGAAGATCAAGGTCCCATTGCTCAGTTTTGCTCCACTGTGGGTTTTATGAGATACACAAACTATTCAGAGTCACTTACTTGACTGACATTTAGCTTGAAACTTTACTTATTCACTTTTCAACTATTTTCACCGCAATGATATTGTCACATATGCGTTGCAGTATTAAAATGCAATGTTTAATATTATGTCTGTGGTTTAGATTAATCAAATTAATGTACATTTTCCTTTGCCTCTCTAGTCAGAGATAGGGATGAATAAATTGCATTTACTTTGTTATTTTTACTAAAGTTAATTTTGGAGCGATTTTTTGTCACAGTAGAAGCATAAGTTTTACTTCAGTGTTTATGTGAAACATAAACACTTTTTTTAAAATGTTTACACTGACCTATGTTCTGCCGATTACTTCTTTTTTTGCTCGCACAGTCCTTTTTAGTTTGTCAGAGACACCTGTGTCACTTGAGTCTTACGCCAATCTAACGTAACTACAAACGTGACGTTTGTCTATATTTGACCAATGAATGGAGGCAAGTGATTGTGTGACCCTGACGCAAAGTGACACATTTAAGTGAAAGTTCGCAGAAATCTAAGAAATGTAGCTTACAGCTAACTTTCAGCTCACCTGCGACCAGAGTGATGATAAATGGTATATAAATAGGATGCCTAGACTGAGAAGAGGTTGTTGTTGTTTTTTTGGGCATAGGTTGTCATGCGTGTCCCTAAATTGTTGGTATTTTAGTCTATTGAAATTCCACTTTGTTGCTAAAAAACTGAATTGGTCAGATCAGTTGCTTCTTTTACATCCATACATGAAGCTCAGTTGGATTTAGTGTATTATTTAACACCCAAAATACTACCCTTTTAAAATGATTATTTCCACATTCCTATTCTACATTTTAATCTATTGACACTGATGAAATCACCGAATACTTGCTTTTTTCAAATTACCTTTAACCTTTCCATGAGTCATATTATTCTACTACATTTTTTAACAACTTTTCACTTCCTGTAGTAAAGGTCTGGTAGAAATTAAAATACTACGACTAATAATAAAATACTTTCCTTTGGTACACTGGGTGAAAAACATACATTGTCTGTTTAGTGCCCTGTGATTATTGGCAACCAGTACTGGGTGTACCCTGCCTTCTGTTTGTAGTTAGCTGGGATTGGCTCCAGCACATCTGTGTCTCTTGTGACGATAGCGGTTAGAATAATTGATGGATGAACATTGTTCAGGCTTTGATATAAGATGCAAATTTTAAATTCTTTGTATTCTCGGAGAGTCACCGTGTAAACGACCCCTGACACATCTCTCAGACAAAAGGAACATTCTTAACAGGTGGCATAATATACAGTAAACTTCCTGTATTTTGGTTCTGTCTACTTTTTCGGCGAGCCACACAGCCCACGCACTTTGACTGATTCTCACCATTCCAACTTCGAAACATTCCAAAAATTCCCACAAAGCAGCACAACTCTTTTAAATTTGGCCCTTATGTTTATGGTTGTAGAAAAAATGCAGATTTTTGACAAAAAGAAGTCCTAATCATTTCCAGTGTCAAAAACATTTCAAATTTCAAAATGTATGTTTTCCTACATTTTTACATATTTTTTATACTTAAAAAATTTCAAGATATCAAGCAGCACAAAGTTGTATACAGTTTTTGCTAAAAATGTACGGTTCTACCAAAGTTTGAAAATAACATCTCCATTTATTTCCAACGCCCCCATTGATTTCTGATGAGAAAGAGTGACAAATATTAAAAGGAACTGACCTGAATAAAGTAACTCAAAAATGCCCTAAAATAAATGGGGGGGGGGGGTGGGGGGGTGTTACGGCAAAATCCCACAAACCACCAAAAATCTAAAAAAAAATATGAAAAGAATAACGCATAAAACTGTGCCAAAGGGAATAAAACAAATTGACAACAGCCAAAAAAACACCCCCCCTCAAAAAAAAGGCAAAACTGCAAAAGCTGCGCGAACGTTCATTCACCCCCCACTCCCCCCCAAGTCAAAACAGATAGAGAATCAGTGAGTTAACAAGGAAGTGACCCAAAAATGCCCCTAATCAATAGCCAGTTACTGAAAATCTACAGGAAGTGACCCATGAGAAAGAGAGCAAAGCATCCCCATCCAATTTCTCCAGACTAACTTTTCTAGTTACTGTAATTTTCGGACTATAAGCCACTACTTTTTTCCTCCGCTTTGAACCCTGCGGTTTATAGTCCAGTGCGTCTTATATGTGGATTTTGCTGGCCGATGAGGTGTATGTAAATTAAATAGGATAGTAGGGTTGTTAAAAGTATTGAATTTGATTGACACTGAACTGTTTTATCGGGATACGATATTTAATTACTCAGTCATCTATTGGTTTTTGGGCTACCACAGGTTAAGAGAATTTCGTTGTCATTGGGTAAATTTGATTCTGCACGACTCTTGATAGTAATTGAGGATATTTATGCATTTTCCTTGTTAACTCATTGCCTGCCGTTGACTGCGCTTGACATCCAATCCATTTGAAGTGGGAGGGTGCAAGCAAACGAACATTCATTCACTGCCACCCTCCCAGTTCAAATGGATTGGATGTCTACTAGTTATAAACTCTATTAAAGAGTTTTAATTTTTCATGAGCCACAAGACTATCATCGTGCAATGGCACTAAAAGAGTCCCTAAAAAACTAAATTCTTCTGGTATCGAAAATTGTATTGAGTGTTTTTTGGAAAAAATTGTCCAAAAAATACCGTATATAAAAATTATATAATTGAGGGAAAAAATACAATGATTAATAGTTTTAAATAATGTATTTAATTTCAATTGCAAATATTTAAGTTTTTAGGCCTTAAATGTTTTTATTGCATTCTTATAAGAAAAAGCAACTTTTGAGTGGCTGTCCACTGTAGTGTCACTGTACTGTAGGAGTGTGACGAAATATCGAAATGGTGATACTGTATATCTTGATACTTTGTATCCCAAAAGGTTATTGATATGCTCCTGTCAAGAATCGAGATATCGCTTTAAAAAGGTGTCAATTTAAAAAACAAAACAAAAAAAGCTGCCATTGACGTTGCTCGACGCCCAATCCATTTAGACTGAAAACGTTCGTTCATTCAAAACCAGAGCATTCACAGTCATTTGGTCCGATTTTCGGGGCATTTACAGGTCACTTTCTGTTCCCACTCCTACTGTACTGTTCTACTGTCCCTGAAAGGGTTAACTAGGGGTGGTCCAGCCAGGACAAAAGTACACTGTGGAGTGCCATGAGATTATGATCAATCCATTCGGCATTGGCAGTTAGTCATCTTTTGAAAAATAAATTGAGATGAATCATCTGAATTCCATCAGTTGATCCCGCCCACGACTCAGATAATATGACACAATAATGAGGAGGCCAGCAGAGACTTTAATATGTGAACTGAAATGAAGAAATGTGTTTTTGATGCAAGTGTAAAAAGCTATTAATTGTGGATTCTGCCAACGTAGGATTGTGAGTCATATTAGGTGGAAAAAGTTGCAAAATCCTGGAAGGAGACTTTCCTTCCCCTTAGTTGCAGCAGGGTTCCTGTCATGCAAATGCTCCATACAAAGGCATTTTAAAATTGCCCTGACTTTAATACGCAGTGCAGGCTTTCAAACCATCGCCACCGGCCTTCGTCTATAAAGTGACGATACCAGTTCAGTACCATCAGGACTTTCCAGCTCGAGGCAATAAGCTGTGGCGCCACTTATCCTTCCTGTGCTATTTAATATTCAGCCTGTATTTTTTTAATTACTGTAATTTCCAGGAAGAATAAAGTGATAAGAGTTTCATAGTGCTTGAAAGGAAAAATAGACTGCCATGGTCAAAGTTTGATGAGGTGGGCGCTTGGTGGTTAGCCTCCAACACCTGGCGGGCAGTACCACACTGTCACCAAGACACTGTTACACTTCATTTCCCGCAGGTGAGAATTGGACCGTAATTGGCCGGAACTGAGGCTTGCTGTTCTTTCCTCTCTTCCCAGGGTTTGATGAATACTTTACTGCACTCACACTGGAGAACAATCGCAGAAACGTTTGGTTTGCGGAATACTGGGAGGAGAACTTTGATTGCAGGCTTCTCAGTGCATCCAAGAAAGAAGACACCAGTCGTAAATGCACAGGTACCAGCCCTTGTTTCCATAATATTAAATCACATGTACTTTTACACTTTTCGTTGGGAATGACTTTGCATTCAAAGCAGCGGCTAAACCATTGATATTCCGTTTGCCCCCTTCTCATTGCTGAAAAGACCAACAGCGGGTGTTTGCACCCAGGGGGTTGACACGGAGTTATCATTGGAATAATAACAATGCATCACGTGTGTTGGTCATACAACTGCTCCCGTGACTAATGTCCTGCAACTCTTATGGCCATTTTCTTTTCAGTCCCCTGTGACAGTGCTAGGCTGTTTAGCCAAATCATCATCATTTGGTGCCTTGAATAATTGATATCTGTCAGGTTAATATCAATGTTTCACTCAGAAATGTGGAGTTGATTTGTTTAAGAAGTTATTGCGCAGTGTGTCTTTTCTGGTCGTGTGTGTCACAGAGGAAAGGCGGGTGTACATCATTTCGCGTACTGCCCTCTAGCATACATATTCATTTGAATTTGGTCCGTGTGTGACTATGCGTATGCAACTGTACAGTGCTGTGAAAAGTACATGATTTTGGTTGTTTTTGCAATGTTATTACGTTTGTGTACACACATCCACACACGCACACATCCACACACACGCACACATATATATACATATATTAGGGCTGTCAAACGATTAAAATTTTTAATCAAGTTAATTACAGCTTAAAAATTCATTAATCGTAATTAATCGCAATTAATCGCTATTCAAACCATCTATAAAATATGCCATATTTTTCTGTACATTATATATATATTCTGTAAAATAAATTGTTGGAATGGAAAGATAAGACACAAGATGGATATATACATTCAACATACGGTACATAAGGACTGTAGTGGGCATTTCACTCTACTGTCATTTAAATCTGTCTATGCTGTCCTCACTCCGAAGCGTCTACTTTTTCCAAAGCTAGACAGCTAGTGAACGACGCCTTGATAATCAGACTTCTTCCTTTTTCATCTGATTTATTAATAAAATGGCCTCAAACCATTGTCCTCTTTAGACCGTCGTAAAACTACAAAAAAAAGTACACAAGCATTGCATTAGCAACAACGTTAGCTTAGCACGCTATACAGGTTCACTAAACATAAACAAAAAGCGTCTCATACAAAAAATATAGCATTTCACTTACTAACATAATATGTACATTCTTTACAACAACCATACTTACGGACAAATCTTGTCCAAGGATCATATAAGCACAACATTACAACGTAGGCGTCAGCCCGAAATGTCGTGCAGCCATATTGAACTGGCAAGAAGGCAATAAACCATGTCGCAAAGCGACCACAAGAGTTCGCTGTTAGACAGCACAAAAAGCCTTGCTGTAAAACTTACCAAAAGGTAGAATACAGTCTGAGCGGGACATGTGCGTTAATTGCGTCAAATATTTTAACGTGATTAATGAAAAAAGTTAATTACCGCGAGTTAACGTGATAATTTTGACAGCCCTAATATATATGTATATGTATATATATATATATATATATATATATATATATATATATATATATATATATATATAATATATTCTTTTAACTCATTCACTTCCGTTGACATCCAATTCATTGGAACTGAGAGGGCTCTCAGTGAATCACTGCGTATCAGTGCCATTAATGACGATAGACGTACAGTCATCGACTTCATAATGATATTGAGAGGACACGGAGTGCTGGGCCGTCAGAGCTGACCGAGTAGAAATACAAAGAAATTTTAACATTGAAAATCCATGTTAATAAATGTGTAAATCTTTCAATTCTTTGTAAATATGGACGTAAAACAATCTCGATTCTTTGTTAAAAGACTAAAAAAACGTGCTGTTAGCATTTATTTAACCTAAATATGCCGAATGTGCTGCTTGACTTTAAAGTGCGTACGACAGGAGAAAAAAAAGTCTTAAATAGGATTATTAAGTGAATTACAATCATATTTTTAGACGATTCGACTATATACAACAATTTAGCAAAGAGCAGATGATGACAGTCTTTTAATCTGCCGGTTAGCCACACCTACCATTATAGGGCTCTAGCATCCTCCACAGGTGGATGACGTCAGCGGAGTCACGATTTCATCTGATTTAGTATGCAGTCCACTGAGGGGGAATTATTCACAACGAGGAAAACGCGACAAAGAGAGACGCAAAATGTCATTGTTTCAGTCTCTCTACTCCAATATTTTTACAGGATATTCTTTTTATCCAAGTATTTTTCCTCAATAGCTAAATACAGTTGTGGTCAAATGTTTACATACACTTGTGAAGAACATAATGTCATGGCTCTCTTGAGTTTCCAGTTATTTCTACAACTCTGATTTTTCTCCGATAGAGTGATTGGAACAGATACTTCTTTGTCACAAAAAACATTCATGAAGTTTGGTTCTTTTATGACTTTATTATGGGTTAACAGAAAAAGTGATCAAATCTGCTGGGTCAAAAATATACATACATGGATCTGAAAAAGCGAATCATTGACTTGAACAAGTCAGGAAAGTCACTTGGAGCCATTTCAAAGTAGACATGTGCCGGTTACCGGTTTCACGGTTTACCGTGGTGTTAAAACATCGCGGTTTCAAAACCACTAAAATTTTCCGTCAGACCGTAGTACGGTATTCGCCATTTTTCATGTGTCAAAAATGCAGCCAGAAGTGGCGTGGCGCGGCAGCGCTCACCCCCTCCCGTTTGTATCTGTGTGTGAAAGTGACTATCGGCTAAACAGCCAGCGAACCCTAAACAAATACTCCAAACATAAGAAGTTCTTTTCTTCAATTTATTGAGCTCTCAAATCGTGGTAAGTGGAATATACAAAATGAATACATTTAAAACGTTGTACAATTGTAGTTTTACATGTGTGAGTAGCTAAACAGATTAGCACTATGAAAAAGTTCGCCAAAAACAAAACACATCTTTTCCTTTGAAATTCGATATACAAACTAACTAAAAGCTTATAAAAGACGAATGTTAGCCTAGGCTTAGCTGGGAGAGCAACTTCGTCGAGTCTTACAGCCGCAGAGTGAGAAAACAAGCTTGATTCGCTTGAATGAAGGGGAAAAAAAAGGCATAGCATCAAAGATCGTTAATTGAGGAAATATGATTTTGCCCTAAGCACAAATCCAGGTTCGCTGGATCAAGGAGAGGTCTCGCTCTTAATGATTTATTTTTTATTTTTTAGATGAAACCTTTCCACAACAATATTTACATTTTAACTAACTTATAAATTTTTAACTAACTTATTAACTTTTGAATTCTTTGTTCTTTCTAACACAAAGGCATGACATCATGTAGACTAGAGTTGACACAGTGGCTGAAAATGGCGAAACTTGACTTGAGCTTTTCAATCCTCAAAAAAATTAAGCAGTATACATTTTTAAAAATTTTATTCAGAAGAGTTTTTATTTTTTTTATAGAAATTATTCTGTTCTTGCTCTAAACTTGAGCAACTTGAGCTGTGACTGTGGGTATAGTCTACATTATATTTTGATTTTATTTAAAATATATATATATTTTTTTATTGATAATTTATTTATTTTAACAATACATTCATATTCCAATTTGCAAATATGTTCGCGAAAAAAAAAAATCCTGTTCAATCGAAAAAAAGTTGTTGTTTTTTAACCCATACATCTCAAAATAACACATTTTAGAGCTATAATTGCAATACCGTGATACCTTGAAACCGCGGTATTTTTGCTCACGGTTATCGTACCATCAAAATCTCATACCGGCACATGCCTATTTCAAAGCAGCTGCAGGTCCCAAGAGCAACAGTGCAAACAATTGTTTGTAAGTATAAAGTGCATGGCACTGTTTTGTCACTGCCACGATCAGGAAGAAAACGCAAGCTATCACCTGCTGCTGAGAGAAAATTGGTCAGGAGGGTGAAGATTCAACCGAGAATCACCAAAAAGCAGATCTGCCAAGAATTAGAAGCTGCTGGAACACAGGTGTCAGTGTCCACAGTCAAGCATGTTTTGCATCTCCATGGACTGAGAGGCTGCCGTGCAAGAAGGAAGCCCTTGCTCCAAAAGCGGCACCTTAAGGCTCGACTGAAGTTTGCTGCTGATCACATGGACAAAGATAAGACCTTCTGGAGGAAAGTTCTGTGGTCAGACGAAACAGAAATCGAGCTGTTTGGCCACAATGCCCAGCAATATGTTTGGAGGAGAAAAGGTGAGGCCTTTAACCCCAAGTACACCATGCCTACCGTCAAGCACGGTGGTGGTAGTATTATGCTGTGGGGCTGTTTTGCTGCCAATGGAACTGGTGCTTTACAGACAGTAAATGGGATAATGAAGAAGGAGGATTACACTTCAAATTCTTCAAGATAACCTAACATCATCAGCCCGAAGATTGGGTCATGGGCGCAGTTGGGTGTTCCAACAGGACAATGACCCCAAACACACATCAAAAGTGGTAATGGAATGGCTAAATCAGGCTAGAATTAAGGTTTTCAAATGGCCTTCCCAAAGTCCTGACTTAAACCCCATTGAGAACTTGTGGGCAACGCTGAAGAAACAAGTCCATGTCAGAAAGCCATCAAATTTAACTGAACTGCACCAATTATGTCAAGAGGAGTGGTCAAAGATTCAACCAGAAGCTTGCCAGAAGCTTGTGGATGGCTACCAAAAGCGCCTAATTGAAGTGAAAATGGCCAAGGGACATGTTACCAAATATTAGCGCTGCTGTATGTATTTTTTTTGACCCAGCAGATTTGGTCACTTTTTTCTGTTCACCCATAATAAAGTCGTAAAAGAACCAAACTTCATGAATGTTTTTTGTGACAAGGAAGTATCTGTTCCAATCACTCTATCAGAGAAAAATCAGAGTTGTAGAAATAACTGGAAACTCAAGAGAGCCATGACATTATGTTCTTCACAAGTGTATGTAAACTTTTGACCACAACTGTAAATGGCTTGAGAAGGACCAGTCAGCCCGTTGAGGGGGAATTATTCAGAACGAGGAAAAACGTGACAAAGAGAGCCGCAAAATGTCATTGTTTCAATTTCTCTACTCCAATATTTTTACAGATATTATTTTTATCCACGAATTTTTCCCCAATAGCTAAAAAAACGGCATGGTCATGACAAATAACAGCCTTGTGCTAAATGGAATATGAAATAATAAAAATGCATTTATTCAAGACGACATGGTAAAATTACTCCATCATGGTCAAAACTGTCGACTTCACCTTTACTGTCGCACCTCCCGAACGATATTTTATGCCACCTAAATCGGGCTTGTGTCATTTCCCTTCCCGGGTTTCAGAGAATGTAAACAAACCAAGAGGCGTGACAGCTAGCCGACATGCTAACCCGAACCGAGTGATGTTTCAAAGTCTTTGAAGCGGAAAATTACACATAACTAGCCCCTTTCATTTCACATGACGACTGGGTTGTCGATTGTCTTCGCCGATCTGCAGAGAGAAATTTGCAGCTCGATCCCCTGTTACTACGGACAGGAGAGCTCGCCGGGGAAGCAGCTGGACTGACCGCTGAACAAACCGACCGACGTCGGAGGAGCATGTAGCTGCCAAATGGTCAACATGAATATGGCAAAATAATGCTTTACTACACGGCGAAGTCGTAAACAGCAAGAGACTCAGTGGAGGAGGGCGGCTGCAGTTGTTGTGCAGCTAACATGTGCAGCTAATGTGTATGAGGAGTTTTTTACATGCCCATCCATGATCAAACGTAAGTAGTCCTTTATTTAAAGAAAGTTTGTAGTGTTTACTTTGTAATCGCTGTATTCACGGCTATTTTTACCTCAAAAATGCAATTTCTGATCGTTCGGAAAATTTGACAGAACACCGCGCACATTAAGAGAGGAATAAGCCGAGTATAGTGCTCTTCCGGCGGGGGGATGTGCGACAAGCCGCCGGTCGTCGGCCGAGGGGACAAGGAGCATGTCAGCTACAAAATGCAAGCCACCTACATACCAAAATTATCCCAGCATTTGACATAATACAAAAGATAATGTTTACTCACTTCCTCCTAAGTCCTATGGTCCCAGAGTAGTAGGGCTTGTTTTGGCCAATATCCACCGGTGAATGGGAACCTTTTGAAACCCCAAAAAGGCGCACACGCCTCTCCCTCGTACAGCAAGACAAACAGGAATGATTGTCTCATGAGTGATTTGTTCGAGGATTCAAGGTAATTATTATATTTTTTGTACCATGCATGCATTTTGAAACGTTGTAAAAAAAAAATGAAGAAATTAGCCGCTAAGGCATTGGCATCATAGTTCGCAATATTTATGTGAAATAAATGCTACCGTTAATTTTTTTTTTTTTTTTTTTTTGCTTTTAACCAAGAATCGAGACTGTTTTACATCCATATCTATAAAGAATTCAGGATTTAAGGATTTATTCACAAGAATTTCAAAGTTAAAAGCTCTTTGTTGTGGTAAGGCAGCGCCACAATGAACTTTAAGACATTCAACAAATGTACGTAAAATAAATGCTACCTGCATGGTTTCTTTTGCTTTTAACAAAGAATCAAGACTGTTTTACGTCCATATCTATAAAGAATTCAGGGATTTAAGCATTTATTTACAAGAATTTAAACATAAAAAGCTCTTTGTTGTGGACTTGTAGTGAGGCAGCGCATCGGACATATTGACGTAAAATAAATGCTCCGTGCACGGTTTCTTTTGCTTTTAACCATGAATCGAGACTGTTTTATGTCCATATCTATAAAGAATTCAGGGATTTAAGCATTTATTCACAATAATTTCAACGTAAAAAGCTCTTTGTTGTGGACTTGTGGTAAGGCGGCACCACAGTGAACTTAAAGACGAGCCGCACATTCGACATATTTACATAAAATAAATGCTACCTGCACGGTTTCTTTTGCTTTTAACCAAGAATCGAGACTTTTTTATGCCCATATCTATAAAGAATTCAGGGATTTAAGCATTTATTCACAAGAATTTCAATGTAAAAAGCTCTTTGTTGTGGACGTGTGGTAAGGCAGCAAAAAGCTCTTTGTTGTGGACTTTTGGTAAGGCGGCGCCACAGTGAACTTAAAGCAGTATTGTGAAGTAATTTCCTAACATGCCAAATAGCGTCACAATTAAAGCAATAAACATTGTCCAACAAATAAAGCATGAAAAAATAATTTATATGTTGTATATTTGACAAAATAATCGCGTTTCCGAAGTTTGAGCCTGAAAGGGGACGAACCCGGAAGTGATACGTCACACCGGGAACAGCGATGGCAGCTCCATACATACTGCCGCCATACAAAGCCCTTCAAACAATGATTCAAACAGCGATATAAGCGATAGATCGAGTGCAAGGGAGGAGATCCAAGTTTTTGAAGAGTTGGAGGAAGAAGAGGAGCTTGGAATTTTATGTTGGACCTAACATGATGCTAGTCAGGATGCAAACAATATGCCTAGACTACCTGACATGGAATGGATACAAGACCCATCGAGATTACAAGATTGGTAAGATATAGGCTGTTATTATTTTCATGATTTGAAGATGCAGGCATTTGCACATAATTTTATGTTTTTGTCTATCTGATGACATTGTGAAAAAAATAATAATCAGACTTCATGTTCATTTTGGCAGATCTGGCAGCTCTCGTGCATATAAAATAACAATATAAAAACGTTGGGGGGAAAGAAGGAGATGAGTCGTTGATGGCTTTCTCCACTTTATTGTGGCAACAATAAGAAAACAAAATAATAGCGGACTGCCGCCACATTCGACCGCGAAGTTTTGCTTCTCGCTGATCTCCTCCTCGCTTCCTACTACTCTTAAACGGATCGTGCATAGTGTCTTGTTATGAGCTTTTTGTTTACAAATGTATCGAACACACGACGTGCTGACAACTTTGTTTCTTTATTAACACATGGAGCTAACAGTAAGAACACATCTCGGCACAGCTCTCGGCAGGAAGTGGCGTCTAATGGCGTGAGGAAATGTAGTTTTTTCACACGCGAACAGATTACAAAGCACCACTTCAGTGTTGTCCCGAGACTACATTTCCCATGATTCACTGCGTGACTTGAGCCGCTCGCTGATTCGCTGCGAGATTGACTCAATGCCAACACGCTAAATTGTCACCTGTCAGCGGCTCTCGTGAAGCGGTGAAACACAAACTAGAAGGCTATCAAGCGATCACCGTGAAAGAAACGCCGAACCTTACAAATGCAATGCAATGCTTGAAGCATGAAGGTGGAAATACATAATACAAATACAAATAAATGTGCACAAACTCACCGGTGGTGTGTGTCTCTTACTGCAACGTGACCGTGAATTACCGCGGCGCCGACCCGCTTATACGCACATCCACACCCCTTTCCCGGTTGACAGTGGATTAACCCTTTCGGACCAGATCGTAGATGACGCACAATTTAAACACGCTTAACCTAGAGAACGCAACAACAACTATGATCGTGAATTGCCACGAGTTAACTTTCGGCTAACGTCGCTAGCTTATACTGTTCATTCCACAACAGTTGGCAGCTCTGCTTTGACAAAGTCAACAGTCATCTATCCAAAAATCACACTTACTTTTTGGCAAATCCTTGATCATAAGCAGACCGGTTAAGGAAGCAGGCATCTTCGAAGTGTTTGCAGCAGAGAACACTACTCGATGATGGCGTGAAATTCATTCGCTCAGTGCGAACAAAAGATGTCCATTTACGTGCCCTGCTATCCTTTGGCCACTCATACAACTTTTCGTTTGAGTGAGAACAAAACATCGCCACACACCGCCGTGGCATCTTACCAAGAAGCAATGCAACAAACAATTCTGTTCTATGGCGGACTTCCCTCGCACTTCTAGGTGTGACGTAATTTCCGAAGATTGCCGAAGAAAAGCATTTTCGTTGTCAAAGGCGTTGCTATGGGTTAAACAAAGAATCTGGAAGGGTTGCATTAAAAAAAATAACGGAAATATGCTTATAACTGTTTAGCCATTGGAATTATTCAAAATCATGGTTGGCCAACCTTACTTCACATTACTGCTTTAAAGACGAGCCGCACATTCAACATAGTTATGTAAAATTAATGCTACCTGCACGTTTTTTTTTTTTTTTTTACTTTAACCAAGAATCTAGACTGTTTTACATCCATATCTATAAAGAATTCAGGGATATAAGCATTTATTCACAATAATTTTCAACGAAAAAAGCTCTTTGTCTGTGATTCCACTCGGTCATCTTTGACGGCATCGCCAACAATGCAGGCCCCCTATTTATCGGCCCCGCGCTCTGTATCCGGTCAATTACATTATGAAGTCTATGGATTAGCAATGACATTTGTCGTAATTATGATTATGACAGTCTTATTACAGATGACTGTCTTATGATAAGCATTCACAAGTGTGACCAAGAAACGGGCGTGGGGAGAGTGAAGACAGGCAGGCACGCAACGCAAGCAGACAGAGAACGGGTGAGCGAGAAGGACAGAGCTGGAGACAGCGTGAGAGGAAGTGTCTGACTCGCACGTAGTCGGTTGCCAGGTGCTCTTCTGATGAAACCAGTAGGATATAACTGTGTGTGCAACAACAGAATTCACGCATGTTAGACTTCTTTAATTAGGTATTTCAATTTAATGAGTCATATTTTCTGACCCGTCACTTTTTGTACTGACGCTGCCATTCAGCAAGCTCTTTGGTCATACTGTACAAAGTATTGACTTTTGCACCATATTACAATGAAGGAAAAGCATAGAATGCAGTAAGCCTTGTAGCTGAAAAGTAATTTCCTTTGAAGTCACTCACTTGGAAAGTTGATGATGAGAAGCTATGAACAAAGAGTGGCCTAAGAAGACAGGGCAAGAAATACATTTAAAAATGCATTGTTGTAGCACAACATGAGATGTGTTCTGGTTACTACAGACCACTAACAGTGATTTGGTCTTGGCATGTCAGTGAAAGATGTGTTCTTCTCCTGTTCAAGGGCATAGGTTTGCACAGGGACACGGAAGGGACAAAACACTACCAACTTTTCAGGATACTCAAATTGTCCCCACTAACTTTTAAGTGACCTTATTTGCATTATATAATGTGTTCAGTTATAAAGGTAATTTAGATTGTCTTCCCATATGTTGTAACGATAGAATTGACCCTACCATTATTAAATTAATTATTGTCATTATGTTAAGACTTATGTTTACGTTGAATGTGCCGCTCCATTTTTTTCCCCCTCAAATGCACGTTTGATTGGCTGATGACTTAACCACCCCCCCACGCACCCCCTCGCATAGTTCAGAATTATGTTGCATGTCGACATGCCCTCATCCGCCTGCTTCGAAGAGGAGGGATATTAGAAGTTTTTTTTCGGCCAGCAGCCACTGTTAGTCATGGAACTAATAGAGTTGGCGTTACCATTACAATAAACTGTGTGAACTTGCTAACATGAGTAGGAAGCTGCTTAGGTACAGCAGAAGTGGATGTGGATGTTTTCCACTATGCTAACGATAATTAAACTGTGAGAAATATAGTTAACTCTGCTCAGCTGTAAGAAATGCAGTGAACAAAGGTTTAAACCCCTCTCCCCAGTTTTCATTTTTATTTAACTTATGTGGTATTAAAGCAGCCCAAAGGAGCTTTCATTTTGTGTTGAGTTTGGCTGTGCTTGTGGACAAAAACAGTAGTGTTAATCCTGAACGAATGCTCCATTTTTATTTAATTTTTGTTATTCCATGACTAAGATTTTTTTTTGTTATATTTATTTAGAAAGACATTTTTGAGAGGTAATAAGAAATATGTTTATATTTTTTGCATTCCTGGATTCTTAAGAGATGATTAGTAAGTTTGTGTTTCTTGTGTATGTTAATATAATTTGTGTTCAAATAATGCATTTTAAATTTGCTAATAAAATCCAGACATTTATTCTGACAGTTTTCAAAATGTGTCTTAAGTAGTTTTTGAAAACAAAGGGTACTATCGAATGGTGTATCACCCGAACTAATACATATTCACTGCAAAAACCCACCTCCTTGAAAAAAAAAAAAAAAAAAAAAAAAACTAAATTCCCTTGTTTACTGTGAAAATCTACTAGAATTGTGTGAAATTATCTGCCAGTGCTTCATGTAAAATTTACTTAGATTTCCTGAAATAAAAATTCCTTGCTGAAAGTAACACTTATTTGAAAAAATGGTTTGTATATTTAATCTTAAAAAACTTGTAAAATATGTTCTTATTTCAAGAATAGATATTGTTCAAAACATTATTTGAAAGCATTTTTTTTCTTCATTTAGGTGAAAAATGACTTTTAATGGGCCTAATAAGAACAAATGGGAATATTTACGGCTCGGCTGGGCACAGCCGGTAATGGAAAGATGGGTCCCCCTTCCCATGGGCTCACCACCTGTGGGAGGAGCCAAAGGGGTCAGGTGCTTAGGGAGTTGGACGGCAGCCAAAGGCAGGGACCTTGGCGGTCCAAACCCCACTACAGAAGCTAACTCTTGGGACGTGGAATGTCACCTCTCTGGCAGGGAAGGAGCCCGAGCTGGTGTGTGAGGCAGAGAAGTTTCGACTAGATACAGTGGGGCAAATAATTATTTAGTCAACCACTAATTGTGCAAATTCTCCCACTTGAAAATATTAGAGAGGCCTGTAATTGTCAACATGGGTAAACCTCAACCATGTGAGACAGATTGTGGTAAAAAAACCCGGAAAATCACATTTTTTGATATTTAAAGACTTTGTTTGCAAATCATGGTGGAAAATAAGTATTTGGTCAATACCAAAAGTTCATCTCAATACTTTGTTATGTACCCTTTGTTGGCAGTAACGGAGGCCAAACGCTTTCTGTAACTCTTCACAAGCTTTTCACACACTGTTGCTGGTATTTTGGCCCATTCCTCCGTGCAGATCTCCTCTAGAGCAGTGATGTTTTGGGGCTGTCGTTGGGCAACATGGACTTTCAATTCCCTCCACAGATTTTCTGTGGGGTTGAGATCTGGAGACTGGCTAAGCCACTCCAGGACCTAGAAGTGCTTCTTACGAAGCCACTCCTTTGTTGCCGTGGCTGTGTGTTTGGGATCATTGTCATGCTGAAAGACCCAGCCACGTCTCATCTTCAATGCCCTTGCTGATGGACGGAGATTTTCACTCAAAATCTCTCGATACATGGCCCCATTCATTCTTTCCTTTACACAGATCAGTCGTCCTGGTCCCTTTGCAGAAAAAACAGCCCCAAAGCATGATGTCCCCCCCCCCCCCCCCCCCCCATGCTTCACAGTGGGTATGGTGATCTTCGAATGCAATTCAGTATTCTTTCTCCTCCAAACACGAGAGCCTCTGTTTCTACCAAAAAGTTCTATTTTGGTTTCATCTGACCATAACACATTCTCCCAGTCCTCTTCTGGATCATCCAGATGCTCTCTAGCAAACCGCAGACGGGCCTGGACGTGTACTTTCTTCAGCAGGTGGACACGTCTGGCATTGCAGGATTCGAGTCCCTGGCGGCGCATTGTGTTACTGATAGTAGCCTTTGTTACTGTGGTCCCAGCTCTCTGTAGGTCATTCACTAGGTCCCCCCGTGTGGTTCTGGGATTTTTGGATGGTATTATTTATTAAAAGTAAGTGGAAGAATCTGATGCATTTATCTGTTAACTAGCCTTTAAAACTCAAAACAAGATTAAAAAAAATATTTGACAAGATTTAAGAAAAATTATCACATTAAGACTATTATTATTAAGACATTAAGATTAATACTGTAAAAATTGCAGTGTGAAAGTTAGTACAAGTCACTACAGATTTATTTTGCATTAATCATTTAGCCTATCAATTAATTAGGTTCTCATTGGTGAGAAATGTAGCCCTGACCACCGTTCACCCAATTTGTTTGGTCTTATTAATGTCCTGTCCCCAGCAAAAAGTGTACATGGAGATTATGCTGTTATATCGTCCCAACAATATTGAGACCGAACCTACGCCCTTGCTCCTGTTATTAGGCAGGCTCTAATTTATTATGGATTAATGATTTTCAAGTTGCTTGTTAGTAATAAGATTAAATGATTTCATATTCTAAGTTGCTTTAATGACAACATATGCCCCCTGTAAGCAGTGCTCTATTCAGAATGCAGGCCAGCCGGCAGCAGACTGTTTGTTCCTGGGTTTCATTGAAGATATTCCTGTTGAATTTCCCTGGGTGCCTCTGTCCTCTGTTTCATTAATATTTTGGTTCACGCCCGAGGAGCTGCTTCCTAAACATCCGTCTTAAAGTTTTTCAGTAGCTCACATTATGTTCCCTACACCCCTTCAAGAGGGAGTCAGCTCAGTTCTGCAGAGGGAGTCCACTTTATTTGGGTTTGAAATTACAGTGGAAATGACAGCAAGCGGAATAACTACTTATTATGCTCCGGTATTTGTTGTATTACCATCTTTGTGGTAGCTCTAATAGTAGTGTTGTGATGCATGCTCATATTACTTAAACACAGGGTGCCAACAGTTTGACAGGCATGGTGCTGCATTCATTATCTTTGTGGGTGATGCTGGTAATGTGGGACGCTGAATTAATCTCGCTTGCTCACATGTTGACAGTTATGCTAGTGTGACACAAATGAGTGTTTGCTCATGGATTTGGTTTCTCTTTTCAATGTTCTTTGTGCGTATTTCATCATGTGACAAAGATGAAAGATGCACGTCCAGGCTGTGCACACCACAAACCCTCCGTGAAATTATTGTAAATGACTTTTATTCTTCCCTCCATCCAGCTAAGAATGCCTTTTATAACTGTGGAGGCAGTGCAACTGTTTTGATGGTTTCTTTTTTCATATCTCGAGTCGAGTTTCATTTGTGAATGTCAAATCCAAAACAGGAGGCTTGTGCATTCAAAGACCGTGCATATAGGTCACCCTATGCTTATTTCTTTGATGCTTGTTGGCTGTAATATGTTAAGTTCTGAGTAATGGACTGAAATGTCAACATTGATTGTTTTTGACCTCGTTCAGTTAAGCAAGTGTGCTGTTTAATGTGTCCTGTTAGCATCTCCAAACAAAATCGTATACGCTTGTATTGAGACTTTGTTTTCTTTATTTCAACTCTGAACTTTCAATTGTATCACAAAAAAAAAAAAAAATCATTGGCTATACCATGAAAGTATAATAACTTACGGCTAGGGATGTCCCGATCCAGGTTTTTGCACTTCCGATCCGATACCGATATTGTTTTGCACTTCCGATCCGATAACCACACTGGCCGATACCGATACCGACCTTTCTGAGCATGTGTTAAAGTTTAAAGTTATTTAGCCTCCTTACTTAGTTGTCAGACTCATGTTGAAAAAGGTTTTAGTACCCTTGATAACAACTAGACAGCTGAATTAGGTGAGTTTGAATAACACACTACGGTTGGTAACAAAAAACTGACCTGTTTATTCAGTGACAAACACAAAACATTATAAATAGCAAACAGAAATGGCATAGTCAGTCAGTAAAGCGTGCAAATAATATTGTAAACTGTCTTAAAAAAGCAAAACACACCAATAACCTCAGTGGAAAATCCCCCAAATCCCCGAAGCTATTAAATGCTTTTAATGTTTCGAGCATTAGTTACAAAAATTGGATAAAAAGTTTCTCAGGTTTAAATAAACGACTATTTCAGTATCAAGTTAACATTTTAAAACAGTAAATAAAATACTTAAGTCCCCATTCTGTATCAGCAGCTTTAAACTACATGTAATTCATTTAATTTTGCGAATCAACTGTTAAAGTTGTTAAAATTGCTCCCGTTATTCCATAATTTCCCTTCTGTCTACTTTCGACATGTGAAAGTTTTAAAACTGTTTTGAAGATAGATTCAAGTCAAGATTTTGCCGATTTAGGAGTATTTTAGATAAATAGTTAATTAGGTTCACTTGGAAGGTTCACAACAGCCTACTAGGGAAGTCTTCTGCTTTAAGATGGCGGCTGTTTACTAACGCATCTGGTTTTCAATACTTCAATGTTGCTAACGCAGTCGAGTCTGTCGTGTAGCATCAGGTTCTATATACATATGATATCTATTATCTCCAGTAAAACGACGTTGACGTGGTTTGTTGCGGCTGTCAGCAGCAGTCAGGTATTCTTGTGTTTTTTATCCAGCGGCATGAGTTGAGCTAAAGCTGTGAGTTGAGCATTGGCATTACCCGGGTCTAAGACAAGTTATGTTTACTTTCGGGACGCAATGCGGTCAGTTTCTCATTGCGTCCCGAAGACCGCGCTGTGTATTAGTTCCGCTTTATTTGACATATTTCAATAATCGGAATTTGGATGTTTGTGAATCGTTCTCGACTCTTCAGCGGCCGAATCGCGTGTTGGATGGTGCGTCTTTACTCACGTGAGATAATGGCTTGTCATCCAGAATGAATTCTTCGGCAATGACTCTTGTTATTCCCTGGGCTTTGGGACTGTCGAGTGCCAGTTTGTCACGCATAGCAAAGGTTTCTGCCAGTGTTAGTTGCGTAGGACCTTTCTTTTTGTCTTCGGTTTTCTTAACATACTCCTCATATTGTTTGTGGTGGTATTTCGCTAAATGCTTGATTAGGTTGGTTGCATTAAAACTTCTTACTTAATGGTAGACCCACAAACTTGTTTGCTTATGCTAACAGATATTGAAAAGTTCCATGTTGTATGTGCCAACAAGTCAAATTGCAGTGCAGTTGATTCTGAGCGTCATTGGGTAGTACATTCAAATTGAATCATTTAGCGCGCAGAAAGTGATCTATCATAACCGAGACAAATTGCAATGACTGATTTTATATCATAGAAGTACACATTTGCAATGCCCGAAACAATACCATTTTAGACCTGAATGGTCAAAGGCAGAGGTGTCTAAACTATTCCACAAAGTGGATGCATGTTGCCATTCCAACCAATCCAGAGGACACCTTTTGACCAATCTGGTGTCTCACAAGTGTAATCAGTGAGTCAGGTGCTGCTTGTTGCAGCAGAAACCTCATTGGTCAAACAGTCTGTGCTGGATTGGTTGTAACATAAACCTGAGTCAATTTAAATCAATCAGAATTAGACTGGGCTAACTCCATTATTGACATTCGTAGAAAAAAAAACGTACGTTTCAAATTAATATTGGTTCAAGATGATGTTTATTTCTAATTTATTGTGTTCTTTTCTTGGGTTCAAGCTCATTTGAATGTGGAGTCAGTTCATTCATCTTCAATGAAATGTTGAATGGACAGATGTTTGGTTTTAGCCCACTAATGCACTGAACTTTTGATGGCATTTGTCTGGTGGTCTCCATAAGCCTTCACTCTTTTGCTAAATGACCAAATCATGGAGGTAGCCAACTGTCAATCTTAATAACGCCTCTGATTTCAACTGACTAATTGGTGCTGTCCTTTTCAAGAGCAGTGTTTCAGGAATACTGTGCCAAGCTTTAAAGACACATACAGTGGGGTAAATAAGTATTTAGTCAACCACCAATTGTGCAAGTTCTCCTACTTGAAAAGATTACAGAGGCCTGTAATTGTCAACATGGGTAAACTTCAACCATGAGAGACAATGCGGAAGAAAAAAAACAGAAAAATCACATTGTTTGATTTTTAAAGAATTGTTATCCAAATTAGAGTGGAAAATAAGTATTTGGTCACCTACAAACAAGCAAGATTTCTGGCTGTCAAAGAGGTTTAACGTCTAACGAGGTCTAACAAGGCTCCACTCGTTATCTGTATTAATGGCACCTGTTTTAACTCATTATCGGTATAAAAGACACCTGTCCAAAATCTCAGTCAGTCACACTCCAAACTCCACTATGGCCAAGACCAAAGAGCTGTCGAAGGACACCAGAGATAAAATTGTAGACCTGCACCAGGCTGGGAAGACTGAATCTGCAATAGGTAAAACGCTTGGTGTAAAGAAATCAACTGTGGGAGCAATTATTAGAAAATGGAAGACATACAAGACCACTGATAATCTCCCTCGATCTGGGGCTCCATGCAGGATCTCACCCCGTGGCGTCAAAATGATAACAAGAACGGTGAGCAAAAATCCCAGAACCACATGGGGGGACCTAGTGAATGACCTACAGAGAGCTTGGACCACAGTAACAAAGGCTACTATCAGTAACACAATGCGCTGCCAGGGACTCAAATCCTGCACTGCCAGACGTGCCCCCCTGCTAAAGCCAGTACACGTCTAGGCCCGTCTGCGGTTCGGAACAAAAATCCCAGAACCACACGGGGGAATAAATGATAGCCTGCCTAATAACAGGAGCAAGGGCGTAGGTTCGGTCTCAATATTGTAGGGACGATATAACAGCATAATCTCCATGTACACTTTTTGCTGGGGACAGGACATTAATAAGACCAAACAGATTGGGTGAACAGTGGTCAGGGCTACATTTCTCACCAATGAGAACCTAATTAATTGATAGGCTAAATGATTAATGCAAAATAAATCTGTAGTGACTTGTACTAACTTTCACACAGCAATTTTTACAGTGTAACGTCTTAATGTGATAATTTTTCTTAAATCTAGTCAAATATTATTTTTTTTAATGTTGTTTTGAGTTTTAAAGGCTAGTTAACAGATAAATGCATCAGATTCTTCCACTTACTTTTAGTAAATATTACCATCCAAAAATCCCAGAACCACATGGGCGGACCTAGTGAATGACCTACAGAGAGCTGAGACCACAGTGACAAAGGCTACTATCAGTAACACAATGCGCCGCCAGGGACTCAAATCCTGCACTGCCCGACATGTCCCCCTGCTGAAGAAAGTACACGTCCAGGCCAGTCTGCGGTTTGCTCGAGAGCATTTGGATGATCCAGAAGAGGACTGGGAGAATGTGTTATGGTCAGATGAAACCAAAATACAACTTTTTGGTAGAAACACAGGTTCTCGTGTTTGGGGGAGAAAGAATACTGAATTGCATCCGAAGAACACCATACCCACTGTGAAGCATGGGGGTGGAAACATCATGCTTTGGGGCTGTTTTTCCACAAAGGGACCAGGACGACTGATCTGTGTAAAGGAAAGAATGAATGGGGCCAGGTATCGAGAGATTCTGAGTGAAAATCTCCTTCCAGCAAGGGCATTGAAGATGAGACATAGCTGGGTCTTTCAGCATGACAATGATCACAAACACACAGCCACGGCAACAAAGGAGTGGCTTCGTAAGAAGCACTTCTAGGTCCTGGAGTGGCTTAGCCAGTCTCCAGATCTCAACCCCACAGAAAATCTGTGGAGGGAATTGAAAGTCCATGTTGCCCAACGACAGCCCCAAAACATCACTGCTCTAGAGGAGATCTGCATGGAGGAATGGACCAAAATACCAGCAACAGTGTGTGAAAAGCTTGTGAAGAGTTCCAGAAAACGTTTGGCCTCCGTTATTGCCAACAAAGAGTACATAACAAATTATTGAGATGAACTTTTGGTATTGACCAAATACTCTAGCCTCTCTAATATTTTCAAGTGGGAGAACTTGCACAATTAGTGGTTGACTATCTGGACTATGTTAATTCAAACAAAACATGGCTTTTATGCTGTTTCTGGCTTCCCCAAAATTACTGGCACAATAGCTTTATTTTCTGTTGCGTCCCATTCCATCACTTCAAATACATGTAATTTTTTGCACTTTTATGGCCTTTTGGGTTGAGATCTTTCCCACTGGGGTCTCTACATCTACCAACACTGGGGGTGAAAAACAGCACATTTGGTCACATGAAGAATCCAGCAGCAGGTTGTACATTATACATTCATGCTGTGTATGAGCGGCAGGAGGTAAAACCTTTACAGCAACCCATAGTGAAAGGGCAGTGCACTGTGAGGAGGGTGTAAAAGAACATGAAACCAGTACAGAGAAGTGTGTCTCTAAAGTTCATGGTGATTTTTATCACCTTGTGGATGTGACCAATGAGACTCATTGTTAGTAGCACATTACTATGTAATACAGCACATTAATGCAATCTGCTTGCTTGGTCACACAGAGCAAAGATCGTTTTTTTGTTTTGTTTTTTTTGTTTTGTTTGGGGTTTTTTTGGGCAGCTTGTGCATTTGGGAACTAAATGTTTCTTCTTATTTATTTACTCTGCTACGTTGTCCCTCTTAGGTGTTATTCTCTCCAAATCAGACTTTAACTGCCAGCAAATGACAAATAGTGGGAGAAATTGGAAGTGGGGACGATAAGAGCTAAAGTAATATCTAATGGTTTGTGCTGCATTTACTAGATCTTCGTTCTTCTCCCCACAGGCCAAGAACGCATCGGGATTGACTCAAAATATGAGCAGGAGGGGAAGGTGCAGTTTGTGATTGATGCAGTGTATGCCATGGCCCACGCGTTGCACAACATGCAGAGGGACTTGTGTCCCGACCGTACTGGCGTCTGTCCACAAATGGAGTCTGCTGAAGGGAAAACTTTGCTCAAGTACATCCGGAATTCCAGTTTCAATGGTGAGTAAGACTTTCAAGGACGTTTTTGATGGAGGCACCATAAACAATTTTAAGTGACACAAGTGTTTGTCGATTAAAAATGCAAAGATCCTAGTTCTTTGACCTTAGTTATGGTGCTGCATACTCAATGAAATGCGCCCATGAAAAATACATGATCACAACTTGTTTCTGTTGACTTTGATGCAGGTTTAGTTTCACTCTTCTTTGTTTACCAGTAACTATTCATCAAAAAGAAGCAGTATAGCATTGATAAATTGGTTAATGCATGGTGCAAAAAAAAAAAAAAAAAAAAACGCCCATCAGTCTAGATATTAGCAGTAAGGAGGAAGGTATCATCACACTTTTTGATTAATTAAAATAAAGTTTTTATGTCCTTGTAAAGGTGCTTTTCATTAATGCAGAAGGTTGGAGGCGTTACCAACATCGATACCATGACTTTCTTAGAACGGTTCAACATCATTATTCATCAATTTTAAAGCCTCAGTGTGTAGTAATGATTTGTAAATTAATTCTAATTGGACATGATGGAAAGTCATTTGCGCAGTCTTGGGCACTGGTGGACAGTATCAAAACCTCTCATGTCATGTTTACACCGACCTCCTTTTCCTGCTACCAGTGTACCATTCAAACAGATGTGTAGTCGGCTTAAGTGGCTGGGGACTCATACTTTTTATATAAAAATGCCAGTGTAAACCGTATTTATTTCCCACCATGGGTTTAGAAGGCAGAGGTTTTGTTAGTATTGACACACAGTATGTATCTTTCTGCTGAGCTTTGGCTTTTCGCAATGACCCACTACCTCAGCACTCATTCAAACAAAAGCTCCCAATTATTCCTTGATGTGCATAGCCTTTACAATGTGAAAATCACAAAGCACTTCCTGAACACATGCACACATAACTCTAGCTCGAGTTGTAGCGTACTCAAGGATAAAGCTTTTCATGTAAAACGCCAGACCATACTGAACTAAGGATTCTACAGTATACTCGGTGATCAGCTCATGATTATTCATGAACAAGCATTCTTACCACTTTCTTCTTGACTTATTCCTGATTACTCTTCAAGAAGACATCGAGCAGCGCAAAATTGGTAACGACTCATTAATTGCTAATCATGTTAAGGTCCCCTCCACTTACAGAGTGCCTTCCCTTCATGTTGCAACAGGAGGCGTTAAAACACCAAACGATGTTTGCGACGTTGTTCACATTTACAGTACAGTATCTGCCATGAGGGGGCTTTTAGTTACTCAGTTTTTAAGACATCTGCGATATCATGGCAAATGTAATTTACAGTCGTGGTTTGTAATAGAGCTTTAACAAATTAGTAGTACAGAATGAAATCTCCAATCCGTAAACACTGAAAATTGAATTCACTGAAAAGGAGCGGACTTCATTTGCATTATAATAGATTCTACAGTTTGAATGAAAGAGGAGGCGGGGATATGTTTTAATTTTCATTGGGGGTATTTTATGAAAAAAAAAAATTAGTAGCACTCATTATAAAATACAGTGTTTTAGTAGTTCTAAATAGGTCTTTGAACAATCATAATCACTAGTAATTAACTGTTTTCTCCTGTCCTCCACTCCACTCCACTTTGAACAGCTCACCAGTCGTGTTGCTAAAATTCAACATACAGATATTGGCGTTTTCGAAAGCATTAACATTAACAAGCAAAATTAAAGATGAATCATTTATACTCAAAACAATGTATAGTGACAAAAAAGACAGTCTGATTCTGATTCATCAGACGTGGAATGAATGCAAGTTTTGACATTTGAAAACTTGCCGATTCTGAGTGCCGATATGTGGAAAATACAATGTGGAGCAGAAGTATTAGCATTTTGCAAGTTCACTCACTTAGAAAATAGGTAGAGTGAAATTAATCATAGATGAATTTTCCCTCATAGAGATATAATATTAAAAAATCCAGAAATCACATTTGTGATTTAAAAAAAAAAAAAAAAAAATCATTTATTCGTAATTTACTGGGGTTCATTAATATTTGTACTCCTGAGAATAAGCAATAATTATGAAACTCAAAGAGCTGTCAGTCTACCTTTAAAAAAGTCCACCTTTACCCCGTGAGTCACCACACACCCACCACTCGTTTGAGCTCATTATTGTCACTTATGCACCCCACAGTCAAACATAATCCAACTGCTACCATGGGAAAAACCAGAGAGGTTTCGAAAAAATTGTTGAGCTCCACAAAGCTGGAAAAAGCTATAGGACTATTGGAAAGCAGCGTGGTGAGAATAAATAAACAGTTGCAGCAAGTGTTTGAAAATGGAAAACTCTAAACATGACTGATAATCTACATCGGACTGGGGCTCCATGTAAAATCTCTACTCGTGGGGCATCACTCATGATTAGAAAAGTGAGGACTCAGCCAAGAACTACACGGCAGGAGCTGGTCACTGACCTGAAAAGAGCTGGATGCACACTTTCAAATGCTACTGTCAGTAGAACACAGATAATAATGAATAAGGAAACACATCTATATTGATCATTGTAAAACATTAGCATTGCTGCATTGAGGCTTATAAAAAAAAAAGACAACGTACTAACTAGAGGTGTGCAAAATTTCCGATTCTTAGATTATTCGCGATTCGGCCGTGGAAGATTCGAGAACGATTCACAAACATCCAAATTCCGATTATTGAAATATGCAAAGTAAAGCGGAAGTACAACACACTAAGCGCGCCGCGCGGTCTTCGGGACAATGAGGAACGGAGCGAGAGTAGCTAAACATCATGCTTCTCATTACCCGGCCCCTCAACTCATACCACGAGATAAAAAAACGAAACAACATACCTGACTGCTGCCGAAAAGCTGCTACAAAGTACATCCACATAATGTTACGGTAGATATCATTTATATAGGACTAGATGCAATATAGATTCGGTAGCGTTAGCAGCACAGCTACAAAAAGCTAGATGCGGGCGTAGTAAACGGCCGCTATCTTAAAGCAGTACACTTCCCTCAGGGCTGTTGTAGCGAACCTTCCAAGCAAACCTAATTAACTTTTTATCTAAAATACTCCTAAATCGGTGAAATATTGACTTGAATATATCTTTAAAATAGTTTTAAAACTTTCACATGTCGAAAGTAGACAAAAGGGAAATTATGGAATGACGGGAGCAATTTTAACAACTTTAACGGTTGATTCACAACATTAAAATAATTGAATGTAGTTTAAAGCTGCTGATATAGAATGGGGACTAGAGTTTTTTATTTACTGTTATTTTTGTATATTTTTTTACTGCTATATGTTAATTTGATACTGAAATAGTAGTTTGGTTTAGCCTGAGAGTATTTTTGAACAATTTTGGAACTAATGTACAGAACATTTAAAAAAAAAAAGGAGGGGGGTGCATCAATAATCGTTTTATAATCGAATCGGAGCCTCTGAATCGTAATCGTAATCGAATCGTTAGGTGCCCAAAGATTCCCAGCTCTAGTACTAACCACTTTAGCTTGCTATAAAACATTGGCAGTCTTCTCCAAAATGCACAATTGCAGTTAAAAGGTGACATTTTAAACATGATAACTTCCTTGTTGACAGCATTTGCAAACGATGCAAAAAAATCTGTTACTGACACCACATGCATGACTAAAAGAGAAGTGCACTTTTTTTTTTTTTTTTTTTTTTAAAGGAGTCTAAAGCATATAGTTAGGGGCTTAGCGAACGTACTTCTGGAGAGTACTTCAAAACAAGAGCACGGTAAATTGAACATGTAAAAAAAGATTTCTAGAGTTAATCTCACATACTTCAGATTCTGCACTAAGGATAGCTTTAAAATGACACAAATTATGAAAAATCTGATTGGCAATGAATGATTTGCCTTCAAAATTGTGAACATGTGCACTTATCAAGAAAATATGACAGTCGTTCTGCATCAAATAATAAACAGTTTTGATGGGCTCTAATTGGCAAAGAACAAAAAATGGCATTGGGTTTCTCACCTATTTCATATTCTGCTCTTAGCTAGCTTTCAAATGACTCATTATGCATTGTATTATTTTACGGTAAATATATATTTTTTAAATAGTTAGCGTTTTATTTAAGAACATCAATTTATTGCATTTGAATGGGTGTTTGATTAGGATGTATTGTCACTACATTAGTTGTTGAATTGGTTTTTAAAAATTGACTATCGCATATCGGCAATGATTTATGAGACAATACTAAAATTTGTTATTGTGACAGGCCTAATGAAATGTTTTAACAATGTGAAAAATGAACCAGAGTTGTTCTTTTTTTTTTTTTTTTTTTTTTTTTTTTTTTTACATTCACCACACAGTTGTGTTGATATATTACCACTTACAAAACCCAAATGATGGGGGAAAAAAATCATCAATCTTCCTACTGTTCTAACAGCTTTAATGTTATTCCATAAATTAAATTATTGGCTGCCAATGACGGCGCAATACATCCCATTCATTGACCTGAGATTAGCCCCTCCTAGTCAATAGATTGGACATATATTGCTGTCAGTGGCACTAAAACATGATTATTCAGTTCCAGCATCCCAGTTGAACTGGATTTGATGTCTCTTACTGTCAATGAATGTGTATAATTTAAGCACACAGAACCCAAGAATACAGTAATTGTACATGGCTTAAGTTTGACTCAAATTAAACGATTTTTAACGGAATAACACAAACAAAAAAAAGAAAGACATCCTGTGATGAGACAAAAATATGTAAAAAGCAAGGAAAAATGTAGAGCCTGGGCATAAACAAATGGAAATATGAATGCCATGGTACCGTTGCGTTAACTTAAAACATAATTTAGTCAAAAGAAATACAAGACTTCTTTTCGAGAACACTACATTATGCAAGATCACATCACATCTCTTGCTTCTCTTTGTTGGACACACTACAACCCTTAACGGAGTTCTCACAAAAACTCGATTGCCGATTGGGAACCGCTCAAGCGGAGGTTGAACATCTATTTTATAAAGCATAATATCCAGTATCTTGAAATTTATGTCATCTTTGACCTTACAGCTGACATAGCTCGTCACAGTAAAGTCACCAGTGTATGTCAGCATGGTGAAGTGATATTGGCTAAGATATAGAGTATTAGCATCAGCACCAATACTGATCGAAAACGTTGCATTTCTTTTTACACACAAATGGGTAAAACAAAAAGTAATTTAGAATATCTCAAAATGTAGGCAGGTGTTAGGAAAGTTAGTTCCAGAAAACTATTTCACTAGCTCCAGCTCTGTGTAATATTTAAGGATTATTTGATGTTTTCTGGGTTTCCTCACTCCTGATCCTCTGCATTATTTAAGCATGTACAGAAAGCCATGTACTTAACAATTAATGTCAGTGGCTATTAATGACATCTGCACTGCAGGGCAACAGTGAGTGGAAGAAGAAAAATGGAAGATGAGTTTGAGACAAGAGAGACTTGTCTTTACAGATGTGCTGGTGTATTAGTCGGTGATCATTAGAAGCTCGTCTGAAGAACACAGGGTCCTTAGAAAACGGTCTAGATCAGACTGAGCTCTTCAAAAAAAGAAATATCTGAAATATTTTGCCCAAACTGCCCTACTTTTAGAGGAGCACACAGCAGCTCAGCTGTGCCTCGTATTAAAATAACTCTCCCTAATGATATATGTTATGTGGTATGTGTGCAGTGAGAATAATATTCACAACATGAACTAAATACAGAAGAGTAAGAATTCATCTGCTGATGCTAATTCTGATTATACCGATAAAACTACTGAACATACAATAAATGGTTTACCAACAAACCATTCTAACCCTCCATTTCTATACTGCCTATAGTAATGCAAGGAGCTGTAATCTCTCCTAGCTGACCTTGGACTGGTTGCCTGTCAATCACTGGGACATTGTGAATCGGGGCATTGCGCGTGAGTTGATATCACTCCAGCTGCAGGGCAGTCTGTTATGTGAATAACTGCACTACCATTGAGCCTAAACAGTTACTATGAATTTAAATTGAAAATAATTTTTAGTATGTATTAACTACCTTGTGAGTACTGCAGGAGAATACCTTTTTCATCTCCGAAAGAACATTTTTTTCAAGCAACATACAGCCATAGACTTCATAATGTATTATGAAGTCTTCATAATGTATTATGAAGTCTATGATGCAGCAAAAAAAAAGGCAGGGTAACTATCAAAACACATACAATGTTAATTTGTTGATACTCATGACAGTATACTGTTGTCATGCATAACTTCGACATTTTGTGCTGTATTTAAGGGGCACTGAAGTCATTTTACAGTATTTTATACTTTTTCATGCTTAAAGTGTAGTCTGTGTAGTTATTTGATTCCAACCGCGTTTACAAGTTAAATTGCTCTGCCAACTGCAGGTTTTCAAACTGGTCCCAGTGTCACACTATACCCGGGGTACCCAAGTCCGGTCCTCGAGGGCCCCTATCCAGCTTGTTTTCCATGTCTCCCTCCTTTAACACACCTGGATCAAAACATCAGCTCATCAGCAAGCTTAGCAGGAGCTGGCAAAAGTTGGCCTCCTCGCCTAGTTCTCGATCAACTTTTTTTTTTTCTATCTCCATGACGTGTTCTCCAGATGCCTGCAAAATGACGATGACCTCTACCGTTGACACACTTTTTAAGTGTGTGGCGTCAAGTAATACTCCCAGAGTAGTAGTACTCACTAATTTGCTGTAAACAAAATAACCAAATCTACAGATTAGTGAAAAATCTGTTTGATCAAATTTACCATTGTCCGTCCGTCCGTCCGTCCGTCCATCCATCCATCATCTTCCGCTTACTCTGGGATCAGGTCGCGGGGGCAGCAGCTTTAACAGGTGAGCCCAGCCTGCCCTCTCCCCAGCCACTTCAACCAGCTCCTCCGGCGGAATCCCAAGGCGTTCCAAGGCCAGGGCCTCCCGCCGGTGGGAAATGCCCGGAACACCTCTCCAGGGAGGCATCCAGGAGGCATCCGAACCAGATGCCCAAGCCACCTCAGCTGGCTCCTCTCAACGCGGAGGAGTAGCTGTTCGATGCTGAGTCCCTCCCGGATGATCGAGCTTCTCGCCCTATCTCTAACCCTCCAGAGGAAACTCATTTCGGCCGCTTGTATCCGGGACCTTGTTGTTTCGGTCACGACCCACAGCCAATGACCATGGGTGAGGGTAGGAAATGTTGATCAACTGGTAAATCGAGAGCTTCGCCTTTTGGCCCAGCTCCTTCTTCATCACGGTGGACCGGTGCAGAGTCCGCATTACTGCAGACGCTGCATCTATGCGCCTTTCGATCTCCCACTCCCTCCTACCCTCACTCATGAACGAGACCCCAAGATACATGAACTCCTCCACTTGGAGCAGGATCTCATCACCGTCCCGGAGAGGGCACTCCCCCCGTTTCCGACTGAGGACCATGGTCTCGGATTTGGAGGTGCTGATCTTCATCCTAACCGCTTTACACTTGACTGCGAACTGCTCCAGTGAGAGTTAGAGGTCACGGCTTGATGAAGCCAACAGCACCACATCATCTGCAAAAAGCAGAGATGCAATGCTGAGGTCACCAAACCGGAGCCCCTCAACGCTTCGGCTTCGCCTATAAATTCTGCCCATAAAAATTATGAACAGAATCGGTGACAAAGGACAGCCTTGGCGGAGTCCAACCCTCACTGGGAACTAATTCGATTTACAGCCAGCAATGTGGACCAAACTCTGACACCGGTCGTACAGGGACCGAACAGCCCTTACCAATGGGCTCGCTACCCCATACTCCCGGAACACCCCCCACAGGACTCCCCGAGGCACACGGTCGAATGTCTTCTCCAGATCCACAAAACACATGTAGACTGGTTGGGCGAACTCCCATGCACCCTCGAGGCCGAGGGTGTAGAGATGGTCCACTGTTCCACGGTCGGGACGAAAACCACACTGCTCCTCCTGAATCCGAGATTCGACTTCCCGACGAACCCTCCTCTCCAGCACCCCTGAATAGATTTTATCGTGGAGGCTAAGAAGTGTGATCCCTCTATATTTGGAATACACCCTCCGGTCCCCCTTCTTAAAAAGGGTGACCACCACCCCGGTCTGCCAATCCAGAGGCACTGTCCCCGATGTCCACGCGATGTTGCAGAGGCGTGTCAGCCATGGCAGGCCCACAACATGCAGAGCCTTTAGGATCTCATCGACCCCTGGGGCCTTGCCACCGAGGAGATTTACAACCACCTCAGTGACTCCAACCCCAGAGTTCAGAGAGCCCACCTCGGAGTCCCCAGACTCTGCTTCCTCAAAAGAAGGCGTGTCGGTGGAATTGCGGAGGTCTTTGAACTATTCTCCCCACGACTTACGACGTCCCAAGTCAAGGTCAGCAGTACCCCATCTTCACTATACACAGTGTTAATGGTGCACTGCTCTCCTCAGACACCGGATGGTTGACCAGAATTTCCTTGAAGCCGTCAGGATGTCGCTTTCCATGGCCTTACCAAACTCCTCCCATGTCCGAGTTTTTGCCTCGGAGACTGCCAAAGCTGCAGTCCACTTGGCCAGCCAGTACCTGTCAGCTGCCTCCGGAGTCCAACAGGCCAAAAAGGCCCGGTAGGACTCCTTTTTCAGCTTGACGGCATACCTTACCGCTGGTGTCCACCAGCGGGTTCGGGGATTGCCGCCACGACAGGCACTAACAATCTTACAGCCACAGCGCCGATCGGATGCCTCAACAATGGAGGTGCAGAACATGGCCCACTCGGACGCAATGTCCCCCTTGTACAAGGGAGAAGTTCTGCTGGAGGTGTTGAAGCTCTTTCTGACAGGGGATTCTGCCAGACGTTCCCAGCAGACCCTCATAGTACGTTTGGGCCTGCCAGGTCTGGCCAGCATCTTCTCCCGCCATTGGAGCCAACACACCACCAGGTGGTGATCAGTTGACAACTCCGCTCCTCTCATCACCCGAGTGTCCAAAACATGTGGCCGCAAGTCCGATGACACGATTACAAAGTCGATCATCGAACTGCGACCTAGAGTTTCCTGGTGCCAAGTGCACATTTGTACACCCCTATGTTTGAACATAGTGTTCGCTATGGACAAACCATGATGAACACAGAAGTCCAATATCAGAACATCACTCGGGTTCAGATCGGGACGGACGTTCCTCCCAATCATGCCCCTCTAGGTCTCACTGTCATTGCCCACGTGAGTGTTGAAGTCTCACAGGAACACGAGGGAGTCGTTCTCCAGCGCACCTTCCAAAGACTCCAAAAAGGTTGGGTACTCTGAGCTGCTGTTCCGTGCATAAGCACAAACAAAGGTCAGAACCTGTCCCCCCACCCGAAGGCGGAAGGAGGCTACCCTCTCGTCTACCGGGGTAAACCCAATCATATAGGCGCCAAGCCGGGGGGCAGTAAGTATGCCCACACCTACTCGGCGCCTTTCAACATGGGCAACTCCAGAGTGGAAGAGAGTCCAACCCACCTCGAGAGGATTGGTACCAGAACCCAAACTGTGTGTAGAGAAGAGACCAACTATATCTAGTTGGAACCTCTCTGCTTCACTCACCAGCTCGGGCTCCTTCCCTGCCAGAGAGGTGACATTCCATGTCCCAAGACTTAGCTTCTGCAGCTGGGGGTTGGACCGCCAAGGCCCCTGCCTTTGGCTGCCGCCCAACTCCCTACGCACCCGACCTCTTTGGCCCATCCCACAGGTGGTAAGCCCATGGGAAGATTTAACATTGTCATTCTTTGTTAAACTAATCATCAGAGTTGCTCACTTACTGTCGAGTGCTGAGTTCCAAACAAGGAATGCCCTAGTGTGCCATGTGAAATCATCAGCGGTGCTAGGGGGAATTATCAAATTTATCTTAACTGGCAAAAACTAGTAATGAACTACAAATGTATGTTTTGATTTGGTAATTTCAATGACGTCCAAATAAATTTTCCTCCATTAGAAACCAGAAGTTACAACAAATGTCCACATGTAGTAAATATAGGCTTTGTGTTTGAATTGACAGGCCTAAATTTCAGTCAGAGAAAAATAATTTAAATCAATTTGTTGAGTGTGGAGGGGACTTTAAATGCTTTGTGTCTAAAGTTCAGAGCAACAGTGAGTGGGGTAAGGAGGTGACGAAAAGGATCCAAGTATGTAGGCTGGCATGAGTGGAGGAAGATGTCATGTGTTTATGTTTTATTTATATTTACACAGAGTAATCTTTGCGAGGATGAAGGGCAAAGTTTATGAGACAGTGTTGAGGCCAGCCATGATGTTCAAATTACAGGTAGCACCGCTGAAAAGGAGACAGACAGTAAGTCGATCTGGAGGTGGCTAAATGGAGATCTCTCTGCGAGTGACCAGGTTAGATATGATGTAAAATTATATCGTCAGAAAACAGCCAAGATGAAAAGTTTTGTTGACAAAGTTAGATAGAACAGACTTTAATGTTTTGGACACATCCAGAAGAGAGATGGTGGGTATATTGGTAAATGGGTGTTGAGGATGGAGCAAACCGGCAAGGAACAGTGAGAAACCAAAGACCAAATAGAAGGTGGATGGATTTAGACCGTGACGTCGCCATTGTAACGTGGAAGTGAACCATTATAAACACGCCCTCGCATACAATCCATGTTATTTATGCTTTTTTTTTCTCCGGTAATCTTTCTAAAAAGAAAATGCCAATCAAACACTGCTACTATGGAACTTGTAGAAACGACTCTAGACATTACGACATATGAAGGATGTTTTTTTCATACGTTTCCTGAAACCAAAAACTCGGAGGTAAAAATGTGGAGAAAGGATCAACCTGCGCGGAAGTCTAAAAGACCACTTTAACGGGTGAAGTCATTCACATTTCATATGCAGTAAACATTTTGTTGGAGGCTATGGTCCATGCTGCTTCTGTCTGACAATGAATGACCTGAAAAAAAATAATATATAAAAAAAAAAATTATATATATATATATATATATATTTATATAAATAATTAGTATCTGACTGACTGCCATTGTTACCTTTTCTGTTGTAAAAAACCACTTTAGTAAGGGGGAAGTTTAAATAAATTATAGAATTAAGATTTTTTTATTAATGAAAAAAAGTGTTATTTGGCTGTCACTGAGTAGCATTTGCGATAGCTACACAAAAATAGCGATGTAAATTGCCCCCAAGAACGGTCAGAGACGTAAGACAACCAGAGGATATAATATATAAGAAAGGCAGAGCATATGGTGGTAAAGGATGGATTGTTGAAACAGGAGAATGTCAGTGGCGTAAGGCAATGCACACAAGAAAAAGGGGTCGACAAAAAAGGTAACTCTGGATGAGGTCGGCTCCTTTCCAGTCATTTTCAGCCCTTGACACTCAAGCCATCTCTTTAACTGAACATTTGTATGTTCTTCCTCATATTTACCAGTGAATTTGGCACCAGGGACATCATTTTTGGACAGAACTGGTAGGATTAGCTCAGTAAACATCTTGTTCATACACTATTACCATTCATTTACTATTAGGGACAAACGGGAGGTTGACCCGCCTAGCAACAATTGCTAACGTCATGAATATTAATGAGGAAAAGTGACGTACTGCTTGTGGTACGCCATTGCACATCAAATCAGTGGGTGGCAGTGGCACTCTTATTGTCAGAGTGCGCGCAGTATTTTTGAACCAATCAAGAGCACACAGCAAAGAGCACCGGAGATATGAAGAGTTAAGAAAGATGACGAAATATGATAAGCGTATGTAGCATTTGGCGTTTGGCTTTGACTTTTAATACTGTGGGAGACGAGGAAACACCAGTCTGTTTACTGTGTCTAAAAATCTTTTCAGCGGCCAGCAGGAAGCTGAATCAAATAAGACGTCACTTAATGACATTAGACCCCAATCAAATTGATAACCCTCTTAATTTTTTTTCAGTAAAAAATTGCCGAATATTACCAACAATCGTCCCGCTTTTTCAGTGTTACATCAGTAAACCAGCAAGCACTGTTAGCATCAAAGTAGGTGGCAACCCAAGTTGCTCAGTGCAAAATAACCCCACACCAACTCAAAGGAGCTGATACTGCCTACAGCAAAAATCAAAACTGTCCCTCTGTCCAGTGACACTGTCGTTTTTGTTCTATTACTTTAAAAATGTTTTTTTTTTTTTTTTTTTCTCGGTCAAATTGTATGGCATATTGTCCTCATGAGTTAATGCTGCTAATCAATTTGAATTTATTATTATTTATTGATGTAATTAAATGTTATTATCAGTATCAAATGTAAAAAAAAAAAAAAGCATGTATATTTATTTATATTAATTCATGTGTATTTTTACAGTTAGGATTAGACTTTTTTTTTTAATTCAGGCAAATGTATGCACTTTAAGTCTTTTCTGTTACAAACAAAACAATGTTAGTAAAGACATTCTTTATTGTAAGTTGATCTGTATAACTTTTTTTTTCTTAAAGAGGTGTACTTATAATAATAATAATTTTATAGACAAATTATACCATTTCCAGTGGCGGCAGAGAGTTGCGGGGGTGCGAAACGTTTACATCTGCCTGGGGGGGCGGGGGGCGTAACAGAAAATAATTGAGAAGCACTGGTGTAGAGGATGCAGAAGATAGGCTGACATGGAAAAGGATGACACGCTGCGGCAACGTCAAACTGGACAAGCCGATAGGAAAATAAAATATAAAGAGTCAGCACATTGCATGGTAAATTGCATCACTCATGGCTTGAAGACCTTGGAGAAATAGTTTTGTAAACTGATGAAAGCATAGCTTTTTGCTTTTATCTAATGTTAAGCGCTAAGAAAGATGAATGAATGAATAAAGGCTAAAATTTTGTCTGGTAGATGAGAGCGCAGACGTTGATGTGAATGGCTAGTGCAACATCATGCTGCATGTGTCCGACAATATTAAAAAATGTCAGTGAACAAATACATTTTTGTGTATGTATAAAATGAACAATTGAACTTGATTTAACGGCAGTGTTGTGTTGATGTGGTTTTGCTATAGTTTAAAGCGATGTGTTGTAGCTCAAGCGAGATGTTTGTTTTCTTCAGCCTTAAAAAGGAGATGCAGAAATTTCAGCAATGTTATGTAAATTGGTGGCCTTTCCTCAATTAGCTTCGCAACTTTGGAAAGACTGCTGTAGTTTCTTGGCTAGCTCTATTTCTACATACACTTGTCAAAAACGAATGTATTTTTTGAAATTATTATATTTTAAATTCTGTTTTGAAATTCAAATCATTCATCATCACTCAAGCAACACAGAGAACAGGCTTAACAGGGCAAATTTCTCCTCAAATGTGAGAAGACAAAGTTCTGTCAAGAAGATAAAGGCTACAAAGCCTCCAACACGGTCGCTATGGCAGCAGTGCACAGCTCAGGCAGGCGAGATGCAGTAGAGAATGTCTGTGTGCAGAGATTCAGTGGGCATTATCAAAGTCAAGATACGTCAAATTGATTGAGAATCTGTTGCCCAATCTCACTAACCATCTGGGCACATTTTATGGATTTGCGCTGTGCCGAAATCATTCAGCTTAGAGTGACTAAGATGGAGCCTTATTTCACCGGAGCGAAGATGAGGTCCTTTCTGTCTGCCTTCTTGCTCTCTCTGTGCTGTTATTATAATCTTAAGCTTTTCCACAAGTGAAGGAAGGTGGTTATGTTGCGGCTTAGTGCATTTAGCCCATAACCCGGTACATTATCATGTGCACGTGCCACCGCTGATGTAGATTTTAGAGTGAAGGAGTGCAAACCTCCTTTTGTTTATATCCCCAGTGCGCCCGAGTCACAGAGCTGAGTGAGAGGCAGGGAGGAAAAAAGGCGAGAATAATGATGCGCGAAAAACACAGCAGTGGATCCCCGGTCCACCCACACTGCTCAACACAGCCGAGCAGCTGTGCACTTTTGTTAAGTCTTAGTTCAGAGCCACATGCAAATGCATAAAACTTTCATCTTAGACGGCACTCTTGCTTTGGAATCAAGAAAGAGCATTTTGCTCCCTTGAATATCAGTCAATAGGAAATGGTGAGGAATTTGTAATACCTTTTTTATCAGCACAGACAGAAATGCCACTTAATTATTTGCTCTAAAGCTTGAGCGCGCCAAGTTCCCGATCGCTCGTGTCACATTTCTGACTGACTTTGTGTGTTTGTGCATTTGTGCGTGCTCAACTGTTCTGCTGGGGTGCTCAGAACCAATGTAACTCCTGTCACACATTTGCTCACAATAGTCCATATCATACCTACATTTTACACGCTGTTTTACCAAGTCTATTTTGGAGGAGAGGACTTGCAAGCGACTGACACCTACTGAATTCACTTTTCCTTTGTTTGTTTGTCAGATAAATTTCCTGATGTTCTTACTTTTTTTGGGTCAGACAAGCGGAAATCTCTGCGTACATCATCGCAAATGAGTTGAACTATGTGCTTTTAAACAGTGATAATGAAAGTAAACCGGTGAATACCATGTTGAGGTGGCTTTGCGGATCCTTATTAGCGATCAGGCAGCATGGAATAAGATGTCAACATATCCACACTTACAAGTGATTTACATAATAGTGGTTTCTACACATCACATTGCTGACTTGTGTACGCTGCACCCCACCCAGTCACTTCTCTTTCTGACCCCCCACCCACTACTTTGTCTCCTCGGTCATCAGGCCCTTGACATGGTGTCAACCGGAAAAACAAATAGCTAACGATAGCACTACTACAGTATATTCATAGTCAGTGTAGGTGTCGAATGTATTTCTTATTGTTGTTGCTTGTTCTTCTCTTCTGTTTTTCTCGCCTTTTCTATGTTCCCTTCTGTCCTCCCATAACCTCTTCCTGCTTTCTCCTAATAAACAAAATACAATGAATAATCAGCACAATGGGAGTATCTCATACTCCCATGTAATACACTAAAAGTGTTCAGACCAACACTCAGATTTCCATTACTCGTGTCAAGCAGCTGAACAGGACAGGTTAAAAAAAATAAAAAAGATTGTTAGGCCTACAGTGTGGCGTGATATGTATGCACAAACAAAATTGTTTTACTAAACTCAGCACTGTTTAAAAAGTCCACATTACTAAAAAAGTCAGTTCTTATGTCCTTAGTCATTTAGGAATATTTCCGACTTGTTCTTTTGCGAGGAACAGACTTTTCCTCACTACTCTTGTCTTGTTTTGTTTTACAAGCGGCTTTTTGGCTAGAACTTTTGTAGAACATTCAATGACAAATGTCCTTGGAAAGAAAAGTGGAGGGGAATGAAATTCCCCTCTGGCTTAAAACACTGGAAAAGGTGCTGTGGCCTCTCAGTGCCACAAGCTTTGTTGTAGATAAAAAGAAAACATGCTCCCGAAAGTCTTTTGGGACATATGCTTATGGTTCTTTCGTTGCACTTTTTATAGCCAGGGCTATTAAAGTTCTTAATTCCCAAGCCAAGTGTCATCAGACTCCCGCTGTCCTAGTTAAAAAATACTATCTCCATTTGTGCTTATGGCCCACTGAACACAGTGCCAAGGTGACTGATCCTGTCCACATGTAGCTCTTTTTTTATTATCTCGCCTCAGTCTGAGATCTGAAAATGGCCTCGTCAACAATTTAGACCTTATGTTTCAAATGAAGCACAACCATTTTCATCTAAATGCTGTTCCATGCTCACTGCAAGGAGGATGTCTTTTGAGGACATGCACAAACATGTACAGTACCCCGTGAAAAAAGGAAAGGCCAAACCAAAAAAAAAAAAAAAAAACCAAGGATGCGTTGTCCTCCTGATGTTAATTAGTACAATCTTCAGGATTCTGCTTGAAACAGACTGTTACGCACTGAGAGCAGATGGAGGCCATATGACGTGTTGGCTGACCTGTTTATTCTGCCTCCATATCCTGTTGTTGTCTGCTGTGTGAATGCCGTGCCTCACCTTTAACCTGAGGAGCAAGCTATCTTTAAACATCGGTTGGTGTTCACTATTACACAGCAACTGAGAGCCTGCACATGTAATATAACCACACATTGGAGGGTGAAATCCATTCCTCCTGTTGGCTATGTGCAGGCCTGAGGATGAATAGGAAGCAGGTGAGGTGCCGCGGTACTGGTCAGTAGGGAGCTAGCGTTCTTGCCTCCGATTATGGTGGAATACAGCATGTAGGTCATGATGGTGTTTAGAGATGCCAACTAGATGAAAATTTCATCTCCATGTAGGCCAGCAAACAGCAAGAGACCAGAGGTTACAAGTTCATGCTTTTCTCTTTTTTTCCAACCGATGTGACACTGTGTCACACCAATGGTCACCTTTACTCTCTCTATACAGGCAGTGCTGCCACCACAGTGGTCTTCAATAAGAACGGTGATGCTCCAGGACGCTATGACTTGTTCCAGTTCCAGATGGTCAACTCCTCTGTTCCGGAATACAAGGCGATCGGGCAGTGGGTGGAGAACCTCCAGCTCAGGGTATGACTCTCCATAATAGCACTTGCAAATGTACTAATGTGAACCATCATTCTGAAACCAGATACGAGAGCCAAAAATTGGAAAATTGGATTTTCCGCTGCCCTTGTTGTGTCATAACTGCAAAGCTACTGAAATGCATATTAAGAATATGAAACGTTAATCACGTTATTTTTTTCCGCTTCAAATTTGAATGAATTCAAGATCAGAAAATCTCAGAAATTACAAAAGGAGATCGGTAAACTAGAAAGACATGTTTGGATTTTAAAACATACTTAGCCATCGTTCTTATTCAAATACACGAACGTCAGTTCCAACTCTAATTTTGATCATATATGGCGGAAAGCACAGACGAGACTGAAAAAGCAGTTTCTGCTCTTGCACCCCTCTTTAAAATAAACTGTTGTATTTCAAGCCAAAACAACGGTTGTGTTAGAGAATAATATGTTTATATGCTGCCATAGCAGATTCATGGCGCATTAACCCCCCGAACTATTTTTAATTTGTCCGTCTTACCCTGGAAACCCCCGTTTACAGACGTCGCACAACTGCTTTTTTTTTAAACCCAGCCATAAAATGAAGGTAGTTAATTAATATTTATTATTCAAAATGTCTGTCATTTTTAGCATAGAATCATGAATTGATGTCTAATATTTCATTTAAAAGAAAAAATCGACTTTAAAAAATTATTCATTCGCATATTTTAAACTTTTAAACAAATTACGTGACAACAAAAAAAAATGGTGTCTGTAAAAAAGTCACGGATATCTACCTCATAACTATTGCTTAATTTTTATTTATTTATTTTTTTGTTACTGTCGCAGTTTCTCCGATATGCTAGATGACAAATATTCGATCCAACAAAGAAAAATTGAAAAAAAAAGTTTAAAAGGGTAAATATATGAAAAAGAAAATCTCGAGCACTCCTTGATGTCTGCGATTTCTGCATCGCGACGCTTGTTATATGACCATGTTTCATCTGTAAAATCCCCCCAAAAATCCAGTGGTGGCCATTCACAGCTGTGTCTTGACACTCAGTGATACATGCTACATGGAGTTTTTGTGATCGAAACAAGGTAAGTACCCGATAATATCTCGTTAAAGTCATGAGGTCTTTAATTCTCCTCTCGTGTGCTCTCCCCTCCAGATACAATTTCGCTGTTTAAAAAAAAATATTTTTCTTATTTAGCTTTCCAATGATGTTTTACACATGCATATGCGCACAATTTTGAAAGTTGGCCAAATTGGGGGTCTCAAAGCGGAACTTCAAGTCACCTGAGTGTTTTCTGCCAGATGTAAAATAGCTGTCCCCTCATGGGGTTATTACATTTTCATTTATATTTTTTACATGTATTACACTCAGCATCTGAAATGAAAGCTGCTCAAACAGGCAACATTTGGTGTTCTTTTTGTTTTTGTTTTGTTTGTTTGTTTTCACAATGTCTACAATGGCTCTGTTTACAGAACACGAAAAACATTCGGGTCGGGCCGGGCTTCGCTCTCGCTAACATTTTTGTAATAAATATATATATTTTTTTTTATATATACTAAAACGATGCATGGATGTTAAACTAAGGAATACTTGTTATAGAATAAATAATTTGGATAAAACAGAGAAGGCGCAGTATGGTAATTGCAAACAGTAGCCATAGAGCCAGAGCATGGCTTGCGCACGTGAACGCCGTGGTCCTGTTGTCTTTTTAATATTCCCCTCCACATCCATTACATATTTTTGAACTGGTATTTCGATGTGGAGCAGCAAAAAGTTCAAACAAACTAAAAACGGGGGAATTGAAAAGGCAAACACGCACCAGTAAGAGTGGGGTGTGGAAAGGCTTCAAATTGATTGTTGAAGATGCTACAGAAACCTGTGTTGGCTTCGCTGAATATAACAAATGTGTCGCTTTGCTCTCATGCGAGAGCAGAAAGACTGGCACTTCGACACTGAGCAGGTATTTAACAAACTGTACTGGCAGAAATGATGATCGTCAAACATTTGTATTAAGACTTTAATTTGTTATCAGTGTTGTTAATAACGGCGTTAGAATATAACGGTGTGACTAACGGCGTTATTTCCTTCAGTAGTGAGTAATCTAATTAATTACTTTTCTCATCTTGGCAACGCCGTTACTGTAATTAATTACTTTTTTGAAGTAAGATTAACAACACTGGTCATTATGCACAGGCATCGTCACAAATGTGATCACACATAGCGCAACCAGTCTTTTTTTCCCAAGCAGTGCTCTGTCCAGGTCGGACTGACACATCTCCTCCCTTTCCTCCTTCTCCTGAGTCCTCACAAATAAAACATAAAGTTTTGTGTTTTTTTTTCGGGCTCGGGCCTGCAAATCAAGTTAATTGATTGGGCCGGGTCGGGCTTTAATACCCACGGACCTGGGTCGGGTGGGGTATGATTTTTCTAGACCCGATCTTACCTCTAATATGGTAGCAATGAACTCACAACAAGTACAAGTTTGCAACATATTGCGCAATTCTGTAAAAAAAAATATGTGAAGATATTTATACCACCTACTAGATTACATTTAATCTCAAAACAAGCATAGAACAAAGGGAACTCCACATAATGTTAAAACAGCCCCATCGCTTCACCAAGTTGATGTTAGCTCAGCCTAATTCTAACATGTAAGGCAAAGTATGCCAAAAAAAAAAAAAACACCATTAGATGTCGTTTTACAATCTTTTAAGCAGTGGGTATTTGAAAATAAACAGTGAAGCGGTGTAAATAAAGAAACATCACAGTCACAGGGGTGGGAAAACCGGCCCTCAAGGGCCGCAGTGAGTTTGCCTGGTACACCAGACTCACCGCTGTTCCAGCTATTGAGTCTGGCCACCATTCAGCGGATACAATTTCCAGGGCGGAGCAAGCCACAGCAAACAGACAGCGGAGTGGACCAATCAGCGACGGGCAGACGTGACGTTAGTAAAACGACGAGGGCAGGACGAGGGACTTGCGCCTAAGTAAACATACGAGGAGAGCGGAGTTTATTCAACATGGCTAGCGCGAGACTGTTGTTAATGACTCGTGTCGATGTGTTTTTGGTAATTTAAAACTGATTTTACCGTGGATTGGAACATATTCTTGGCTCTCCTGTTCACCATCTGTGTTGTTGTGGAGACGACGTTCGACGCGCAAGAGTGACGTTGCTTGTTAAGAACACGTCACGCAAATAAACGAATCAGATTTGTCGATTGATTTTGTACCTGCTCGAGAAGCCGTTAATGGGCTGGTTCCCAGACTTTTCTCTCAGTGTTTGAAAAATACAGGGAGAACAGTCTGGCCGTGCCAGGCAAGCAGTGAGTCCTTTTTTTCAACAGATTCAGCAAAGACAGTTTAACCAATGAGGTTTCTGCGAAGCAAGGAGCAATCAACTGGTTGGTGAAAAAGTGTCCTCTTCATGGGTTAGAACGAAATCCTGCGCCCACTGCAGCATTTTTTGGAATAGCTTCCCCACTCCTGGTCTAACAGTACTCAAAGACATATATTCTTTATCCTCTCTAAAAATAAATACACTTACTGATTGTGACCATTTTGAGGGCTTCTTCATCCATGTCGGGATTACACTGCCTCCTAGTGGCCAAAGAATATGGGTTCGACCAGATTGCTGGCACTTCCATTCATTTCAAAGGTAAAGGATTTGTGATACAAGTGTTAAACTCGTTAGTCAAGGCACAACTGTACATTTACAGAGATTATTTTTTGTTCCCTGCTGCTTGTTAGAGATACCATATGCTTGAGAGAGGATGTTTTGTCTTTGTAGAAAGGAAAGTACGTTCTTGTGGAATTGCAGGACACAGTTTGCATCTTAAATACAGCGTGAGCTCAGGTGCAAATATCTTTTACTTTCACTGTAATTGATGTGCAGAAATACCCTGTTTTTCCATTACAAAGACAAAAGGGAAATTCGGCTCGCTGGCAGTAGATAAAACAGATGCCTCACACACATACACACACGCACACACATCTGTGTATTCATCATAAAAGAGGACACTACGTGGCTTTGAATAAAAATTCAAAATAAGGTGCTAATATGATTTAAGGTAGAGATAGGTAAATATATTTACCTGTCAACATGAGGGGCCAAGGCTCAATATTATTACCAGATAGTATATTTACTTGTTTTATACAATTTGATTACTGACGGATCTGGCTATCACACGAAATCTTGTGCTTTATGTCAAAAAGGCCGTAGAACTTTTTTTTTTTTTCTTTTTCGAGTCCACATGTGTAAGCATCATCAACGTCAATGTCGAAGCCAGTGTTGTCACAGATTACTTGAAAAAAGTAATTTAATTACTGACTACGCCTCATAAAGTAAACAATTTATTTTACTGATTGCATTATTATCAAAGTAAATAAATTATTTTAAAAGTGATTTATCCGTTACTTTTTACCAATTTTTCTGCTTTGCTGCCTCAACATAAGAATGACAACTCCGATAATTTCATTTAAAGGGGAAGATAAGAATTTTTCACATAAGGCTTAATCTGCGAGTTAGTGGGGGTTTAATTAGTCGATGGAGTTGATTTCAACCACCATTGACTCGTGCTAGCTTAGCAACTCCGGAACCCTAAAACTAACAAATAACTGACAAACTGCATGAAATTGGTTAAATTGGTTGGATTTCACTTTTTGTTTGCCAAGTACATAATTCCACATGTTCATTCATAGTTTTGATATCTTCAGTGTGAATTTACAATGTAAATAGTAGTGCAAATATAGAAAACGCACAAATGATGAGGTGTGTCCAAACTTTTGTCCTATACTGTCGAAAAAGTAATTTAATTACTGATTACCGATTACGCCTCAAAAGAGTAATCAAGTTTCTTTACCGATTGCTTTATAATCAAACTAAATAAGTTACTCTATAAGTACTGTATTGGCCCTGATTATAAGACGACCCCCTCTTTTTCAAGACTCAAGTTTAAAAAAAAAGACTTCTTGAACACCAAATTCATTTTTATACAGAAAATAATCACAGTACATCTGAAACAAATGATTATAACAATACATTTGAGAGAAAAAGCATGTTATTTTGCCTCATTCAAATCTTAATATCTGAACATTTAAATATGTAAACTAAAGTGCAATCACATTCGTAAATGAATGGCTTCTGGTTTTTGAAATGTAAATAAACCAGTCTATTGTGATAAAACAACAAAATTGCAATAACTGCATTAACCATCCAAGTGAAGTCTAACTGTTACTGTAGTCTTGAAACAAATCTGAATAAGGAAAAACATTGCAATAAAATAATGCAAACTGGTTAAACTAGTAGCTGAGATCTTTCATGACAGAACATCGCTTAAATGATATCTGGCGCCATCTAGCGTCGTGAATGGGGAGAGTAGCTGAGATCTGTCAGAACATTGCTTCAATGATATCTGGCGTCATCTAGCGTCATGAATGGATATAATGTCTAGACCGTGAATGTAAGACGACCCCTTCTTTTTCAATCTTATTTCAATGCAAAAAAACACTGTCTTATATTCGGGCCAATACGGTAATTTATCGTTTGCTTTTTAGCAATTTTTCTCCCTTTGCTGGCTCGACATAAGAATGACAACAGAAAAATGTCATCATATGTAATTGACTTTCCAATAATTGAATTTAGAGGAAGAGGAAGAACAGAATTTTTCACATAAGGCTTAGTCTTCGAGTTAGCGAGAGTTTAATTCGTCGATAGAGTTCATTTCAACCACCATTGATTCACGGTAGCTAATCTATTCAGCAGCCCGAAAACTAACAAATAACTGACAAACTGCATGGAATTTGTTGTAATCGACTCCACCGACTAATTAAACCCCGACTAACTCAAACATTAAGCATAATGAAAACAATTTTGAACTTCAGGTTAGGGTTTAGGGGTTACGGTTAACAGCATCTCAGTGCCAATGTAAAACAATGCAAATTGACTGCACAATAATCAACAACACACAGATGAATTGTGCAATAAGCAGTGCAATAAACCCAAAGGTGCGGTCAATTTGGCCACAAAATGTGGGGGCGACTAAGCGCTTTCCACTCAATCGGACTTACAACACATCCCAAAGATGCTAAACGAAAACGTCACCTCACGGCATAAATGTACAACACAAATATGATGTAAACAATGCCTGCCGTCTTGAAGCGGCAGCGATGACTACCCGCTGTTTCTACGAAACAGCCGTGCATGTAGCGGCTTCAAGGAAAGAAAAATATTCACGTTCATTCATAGGCGCACACAGATCAACATTACCTCCCACATCTCAATAGGTGGCTGCACTCGGCTCGAATGTGCACCCAGCGTTTGTCACGCCTTTCTCAGTCCCAAAACACTTAGCGTGTGCGACTCAAGACCAAAATAGGAAGTAACGGTGAGCGGTTACCTTGGAAACTAACCCATAGTAAGAAGCTGGGAACCTTTCTAACATTTTCTTTTCTAAATGCTCTCCGTACATGAGTACAATAGTCTTCATTCTACATATATTTTGAGGGAATAACAAAATACAGTCCCTTGCAAAAGTATTCGCCCCCCTTGAATCTTGCAACCTTTCGCCACATTTCAGGCTTAAAACATAAAGATATGAAATTTAATTTTTTTGTCAAGAATCAACAACAAGTGGGACACAATCGTGAAGTGGAACAACATTTATTGGATAATTCAAACTTTTTTAACAAATAAAAAACTGAAAAGTGGGGCGTGCAATATTATTCGGCCCCTTTACTTTCAGTGCAGCAAACTCACTCCAGAAGTTCAGTGAGGATCTCTGAATGATCCAATGTTGTCCTAAATGACCGATGATGATAAATAGAATCCACCTGTGTGTAATCAAGTCTCCGTATAAATGCACCTGCTCTGTGATAGTCTCAGGGTTCTGTTTAAAGTGCAGAGAGCATTATGAAAACCAAGGAACACACCAGGCAGGTCCGAGATACTGTTGTGGAGAAGTTTAAAGCCGGATTTGGATACAAAAAGATTTCCCAAGCTTTAAACATCTCAAGGAGCACTGTGCAAGCCATCATATTGAAATGGAAGGAGCATCAGACCACTGCAAATCTACCAAGACCCGGCCGTCCTTCCAAACTTTCTTCTCAAACAAGGAGAAAACTGATCAGAGATGCAGCCAAGAGGCCCATGATCACTCTGGATGAACTGCAGAGATCTACAGCTGAGGTGGGAGAGTCTGTCCATAGGACAACAATCAGTTGTACACTGCACAAATCTGGCCTTTATGGAAGAGTGGCAAGAAGAAAGCCATTTCTGAAAGATATCCATAAAAAGTCTCGTTTAAAGTTTGCCACAAGCCACCTGGGAGACACACCAAACATGTGGAAGAAGGTGCTCTGGTCAGATGAAACCAAAATTGAACTTTTTGGCCACAATGCAAAACGATATGTTTGGCGTAAAAGCAACACAGCTCATCACCCTGAACACACCATCCCCACTGTCAAACATGGTGGTGTCAGCATCATGGTTTGGGCCTGCTTTTCTTCAGCAGGGACAGGGAAGATGGTTAAAATTGACGGGAAGATGGATGCAGCCAAATACAGGGACATTCTGGAAGAAAACCTGTTGGTATCTGCACAAGACCTGAGACTGGGACGGAGATTCATCTTCCAACAGGACAATGATCCAAAACATAAAGCCAAATCTACAATGGAATGGTTCAAAAATAAACGTATCCAGGTGTTAGAATGGCCAAGTCAAAGTCCAGACCTGAATCCAATCGAGAATCTGTGTAAAGAGCTGAAGACTGCTGTTCACAAACACTCTCCATCCAACCTCACTGAGCTCGAGCTGTTTTGCAAGAAAGAATGGGCAAGAATGTCAGTCTCTCGATGTGCAAAACTGATAGAAACATACCCCAAGCGACTTGCAGCTGTAATTGGAGCAAAAGGTGGCGCTACAAAGTATTAACGCAAGGGGGCCGAATAATATTGCACGCCCCACTTTTCAGTTTTTTATTTGTTAAAAAAGTTTAAATTATCCAATAAATTTTGTTCCACTTCACGATTGTGTCCCACTTGTTGTTGATTCTTGACATAAAAATTAAAATTTTATATCTTTATGTTTGAAGCCTGAAATGTGGCGAAAGGTTGCAAGGTTCAAGGGGGCCGAATACTTTTGCAAGGCACTGTAGGAACACACAGACATTAAGGAAGCAAACTTTAATCAGATTACTAGTTTCGAAAAATGAACACGTTAGATTGCTTGTTTCTGAAAGAAAGTAATCAGATTACAGTAATTACAGTCCTTTAGGTGAGCCTAAACCCAGAGTTGCAGCCCAACATTCCTACCATCAGAACAAAAATAATTGAATCATTTTCCATAAAAAGCACGTGTATATGACTCGTATCATGTTTGCATTATCCACACACTCTCTTTCTCAACACAGACAGTTGCCAGAGAGAAAAATACACCACGTTTTACCACCGCTAGACACAATAAAAACGCAGGAGTTAACGCTCGTAGCTGGTGGGAAATGTTCATGACAGTGTTTACTAACATTTATTTTGTATAAATGCAAAATCATTGGAGCAAAATTATTTTGCTGGGCAGCCAGCCTCCGCAAACATGTTTTACATGTCTGTTGGCCCTCCTCCTCTAAGCCGTAGCCGTCTGTAACTTTTCTGTTGCCGAAGTATTCCCATACTCGCAATTTCGTTTTCTTCAATGGGTGAAAAAGTTTAGGAGTTTCACCTCCTCCAGCCATCTTGTAGCACAGCTGACTCACTGACACTGAGCAATACCCAGTGGGGGAAGGTTGAGCCTTGCAGCTGCAAGCGAGGGATTTCTCCATGCATTTTCGAGACATAAAAAATAGCTCATACCTTAGGGACGGGATGACGGAGATTTTGAAACCTTGACGTTTTCATACTACGGTAGCCTATACCCTGAAACTGGTAATCAGCACATACGTAGTTTTCAAATTATCGTTCATTTATTCCTTCATCTTCTGAACCATTGGTCCTCATGAGGATTGGGGGGACAGATTATTGTATTAACTTTTGAATTATATTTTACTAGAAAGTCTTTGGTGTTTGTGATTTATTCATCTGTAGTCTATGTCCTTCTCTCATTATTTTTGTGTTGTTTTTTTTTATACTATTTGAGTGTGCGTGGTGGTGTACTGTTCCATTCAAAGCTAAAGCATGAGGCACATCACTCATGAAATAAGGGAAGACACACCTACTGTACCACTGTAAAGTGCCTCTAGTTAACTAATCTACCGTAGTTAAGTGCTTCTCAGATATTGTAGTAGGGTTTTCCTGCCTTTTATTTTGCTTTCTTGCTCCTTTGCAAACACAGATCAATCTGTGGAACTGTTCATAATTCTTTTCACCTCTTCTAAGCAGCTCAAGCAGAAAAAAAATAGCCTCAGAACATGACACTGCCAGCGTAATGATTCACTTTAGGAGCAGTGTTTTTTGTGAAGAGCAGTATTGCACCTATACAAAAAATGTCTATTGGAATCATTGTCAAAAAGTTTGATTTCTTTTTATTGAGACCACAACACATTTTTGACATATATTTGAGAGATTTTGATATGGAAATGTTTAATTGAGTCTAAAGAGAAATTAGCATAATGTTTGATGTAAAGTTCGGATTTTTCTGTGAGGCCATGAAATCATTTAAACAAGACTTGGTGAATGAGTCGGGAGTGTGTGCAGTGTAATTGTCGTCAGGGGAGAAATTGAGTGATCAAGTCTGTTTCGAATGGAAATGCGCACACAGCAAATTGACAAGTGAAAAAAATATAAAAGGTAGAATCGATTACTGGTAGTTGACGTTGAATCCACAGTCATCGCCTTACCATTGGTTCAAAAAAATTCTGAAGTTGTTCAAACACCTCGTATTTTTATGACGATAATGTATCGAATCTAAAGGGATGCTTCTAAGTAGTGTAGTAGCAAGACATTATTACTATTGTTTTTTTTACATAGCACAATGGATCCGCTGCTCTATGTAGTCGGTTGGAGGATGTTATGGAGGAAAAGAGTGGGAGGAAAAGGCTTTTAATCCAAGTGTCAGTCTTTTATCAGTTTGGTGTTTGAATACAGAAGTTCTGCAGCACGTTTGCGATGTTAAGAACTAATTTCTAAATATGCACTTGCAATGTCACTCCTTTACAGTTTTGGTGCAGTTTTTACTGAACACGATGAAACTCAAAATATATGATCAAGTATCAGATGGACTTGAATATACCCTTCCCATAAATCAAATAGATTAGACTTGTAAGCTGTCGCTGTTTTATAAGATATCTTGATATGAGATTTTATGTAATGTGATTATTTTCCACGTATCCCATAGATAACTGGGAAGAAATGCAATTTTATGGGAACTTAAAATATCTTTCCTTCACCCCAAAAGACCTCTATGGTTAGATATGAGCGCAGTGGTGCAGAGACAGCTGCCGTGCAAAATGTTCGTCGGTGCTCACTGACACAAGAATTGACTTCAGTGATTCATGCGGATCATAAAGAATCTCATGTGTTTTTTTCCCCCTCAGAGCAAACATGGTATGAAATCATGGACATGAGGAGAAGCAACCTGAGATGAAATTTTGTATCATCGCGTAACCGAGATTACAAACAACACGGCATTTACATACAGATGAGATAACATTTGCATAATTGCTGTCCGGGTCACCAGAATTAAACTTAACTCAATGCATTTGAGAGCACAGGTGAAATAACTTCTGTTGATGGATATTTGTGGATGTTTTGCAACGATTATAATCCAAATGTTGTTGCAGCGCAATTATTTTTCAGTGGGATGAAAATGGGTGTACCAATCTGATGCTTTTCCATCTAACAAGCACTCAGATGAACTGTCAAATTAAGCACTACAGCAAAAACACAAATGAGAAGTAGAACAGCTATGAGAGTCCAAGGTGTCAACATTCTTGCTTCTGGTCTCCATAGCAACAGAGCTGTTGGGCTCATTACTGTTTCCACACGGTGTGTAATCGGGAGATTTTCCAGCCAGCACCCTTCATTGTCCAAATAACAAATGGCACGTCGGTGCCCTCAGATAAATGGCAGATGAGAATCTAGCCAGACACCAAAAAAGTGACGCATTTGTCATGTAGCTGCACACAACACACAAAGGTACCGTTTGACCTCAAAATTTCATTGGCTGTAGCCGAATTTCTTTGAGAATGTGGTCTCTGTTAGAGTCATGTTACGTGGCAGCTTATATTTGGGTATATGCATTTTGCGCCGCTTTTTAATATCATCTGATCAATATTTGAATTAACTCAATGAAACTGCATGGTTTTGTGAGACCAATTCTATGTCCTGGATACATAAAACGATCTGCCACCAGCAGGTGATTGGGTTCATGGAGCTACTGTATGATACCATTACCACTTATAGTGGTTCCTTGACTTACAAGTTTAATTTGTTTCCTGACAACTATCGTAACTCTGTCCCCATTAAAATGAGCGTAAAATGCCATTAATCTGTTCTAGGCCCACGTTTTCCTTCTGGTTTAGGCACCTGGGTTACCAGGGTTCAATACAATACAGAATAAGAAACACTTTAAAGCTCCTTCACTGCCATAGTAACCTGTTAACACAGGTTTTTTTGACTGATATAGTCATCAATGGGAGCTTTGAGTTAATAAGAGTCAGACGTGTTTGGAGTGGATATGGAAGGTGTTCTCATGAATATTGTATTTTTTTGTCAGGGTTTCACATTTAAATACGTGTTTCTTCCAGAGTAAAGTTCTTTTTGTCAGCCTGTCTATGGTGTTTTAATTTGTGTGTTAGCATTAGGCTCGCCGTCTATCGTGTCAGAAAAAAAGTGTGCAGTTGTTTTAAATTCACAAAATGTCTTAGATGTTTAGTTTGACAGTAAACTTTAAATTATGGTGATAGTTTTTGAAGTTTATTGTTTGAGTTCATAACACACCTCACAAGTCAAAGCAAAAAAAGTTGGCCGAGAGACAACTTGAATCTGAGTCAGGTCAGTCAGACGGCAAGTAAAAAATTTCATGTCACATTTTGTGTCATTTAATTGATTCATCATGAGATTTCCCAGCAGATATTTGGGTATTGCTGTTAATTTTAGTTCCATATTTAGCTATAGCTCTGCTGTACTTTTAATCCCGTAGCACTTGCGACCATGGAAACTTTAGAGGAAGTATACTTTCACAACAAATGAGCAACTCTGCTGAAAGCGTCATCAAAGTGAATTTACCATCATACATTTTTTAAATCTCCCTGACCAAACGAAATAACCCTTTTTCATGGTGTTTTAAACTTTAAGAGTTTAGATAATGGACGGTCTCGGGGCTTCTCGGGGTAGAATTAAACATAGCGCTGCGCCATATTTGTAAACTGACAAGATTAGTTTAATAAGTAGTAACAGCTCTGCAAAGACTAGACATTTGCAATCCTAAATCCATTAGGTGTTCATATTTCACACCTCACTTGCTCCTTTATTAGAGCAGGTTTATAGCATTTCTCATTCATCTCAATCTAATGAACATAAGTACTTTGCCACCATAGTTATCAGTTCTACCTTTGACTATAAGAGAAGACTCTTGGCAAGATAAACAGATGCTACTTTTGCATCGTAGTGATAATAAATTATGTAAGTCATGATGAATCAGGGTTGCGGTTATGGTCTTACCACTGCCCTTTCTGTGCAGATTTTGCTTTCCCTCCCCCTTGTTGTGTGGGTTTTCTTTCTTACATTTTTACTTTCTGTGGGTGTTGTTGCCAGGTCTCAATACATTTGTGTCTAACTGTCTTATCCTGTTTCACTCCAATCTTGCAGCTGGAGGAGCTTCAGTGGCCCGATGGGGAGCAGGAGGTGCCCATCTCAGTGTGCAGTCTACCTTGTAAGACTGGCGAGAGAAAGAAGAGGGTTAAAGGGATGCCGTGCTGCTGGCACTGTGAGCTCTGTGACGGATACCAGTACCAGTACGACGAAACCTCCTGCAGACTGTGCGCATACAATATGAGGCCCAACCCCAACAGGACTGCCTGTCAGCCCATACCTATCACCAAACTAGAGTGGCATTCCCCGTGGGCCGTCATCCCAGTCTTCCTGGCTATGCTGGGCATCATCGCCACCATTTTCGTCATGGCCACGTTCGTACGTTATAATGACACGCCCATTGTGCGTGCGTCCGGCCGAGAGCTTAGCTACGTGCTTCTGACCGGCATCTTCCTGTGCTACATCATTACCTTCCTTATGATCGCTAAGCCCGACGTCGGCGTGTGCGCCTTCCGCAGGATCTTCCTGGGTCTGGGCATGTGCATCAGCTATGCGGCGCTGCTCACCAAGACCAACCGCATATATCGGATCTTCGAGCAAGGCAAGCAGACAGTCACGGCCCCTCGCTTCATCAGCCCCACTTCCCAAATCGCCATAACTTCCAGTCTGATCTGCGTGCAGCTCCTGGGGGTTCTAGTGTGGTTTGCAGTGGACCCTCCAAACACTATCATTGACTATGATGAGCAGAAAACTATAAACCCCATGTTGGCCCGTGGCGTACTCAAGTGCGACATAACGGACCTGCAGATTATCTGCTCGCTGGGCTACAGTATCCTGCTAATGGTAACTTGTACCATCTATGCCATCAAGACAAGAGATGTACCCGAGGACTTCAACGAAGCCAAGCCCATTGGCTTCACCATGTACACCACCTGCATAGTCTGGCTGGCTTTCATCCCCATTTTCTTTGGCACAGCCCAGTCTGCTGAGAAGGTGAGTCAATGACTCGCCTCTGTCTGTGTCGCCGCCCTTAGCTTTGTCTCGCTGTCTCCTTCAACTCATATATTCTCAGTCAGCCCTTCAGCCCTCTTTTTATCTTGTCTAAACACACACACGCATGCATATTTTGTGAGACACAATATGATAAACAGCACACGCGAAGCACCTCGCACACTCATTTCGCGACTGTATAACTTATGGGCTCATTTGCGTTTGATTTCTGCGTCGTGCCGTTTTGCATGGTAACCCACACTTGTCCAAACACAGACAGAAATAAGCACATTGAGGCGGAGGAGGGGTTGCTGTTGGGAACTAGAATCCCGAAATGCCCGAGGAGCGATGCGCACGGGGGTGTCGGCTGCTCCAGATGCCATTATCTCAGCTCTCGCGCCGAGGGCTGCGTTTATACCATTATGCAGCATTCTGGGAAGGCAGATGAGCAGGTGCAGGAAGAGGAAGATGAGGAACAAGTGAAGGAAGAAGGTGGTGAGGAACTGGGAGGCGGGGGTAAAAAGTTTGATTCAACACATTCCATCTCTTGACAGCTGCGCTCTACCCGACGAAACCATTTGACATCGGGTGCTCCTGGAGTTGATTGAGAATATGACATTTTGACCTTCTGTACGAGTGACTGCTTATCTGGCCGGCAGCCGCGGGAATACCGATGCATTCATCAAAACGGCTCATGAGATGTGCGTGTTGCTGCTCGCCGACATTTGTGCACAAAACAGCGCAGGGGAAGTTTTCCCCATGACAGAATATCGATGCTGACAGGAAAGCGTTACTTATGGCGAACCTTTCGAGAACCGCGGCACTCGATATCTATCCTGCTAAGCAACGGCTCGAGATGGATCAGAAACTGATTTTCCTCATCTCAATTTGGCGCTGATTTCATAGACGAATTACACCCTCAGCAGCGATTAGGAGTTCATTATGTTACTCACAGAGAGTAGCGAGGCACTAATGTGTTTTCCTTTCCTCTTATGCAGTTAACTCCTCCTTTGCCTGTCAGTCCTCACCACAGAGTCCTAGTTTAATGGCTTCTGTGGCTGCATGTCTGCTCGCTCCCCAGCCGCAGATAGTGAGAAGTGCCTTTGCATGTCCTGTAGGCATCCATTGCAGCTGCAGTGTAGTTAAGGAGATGCACTATGTTATTCATATTTCAAATCTTTCCAACATTTTCAGCATTAACAAGCATCTGTTTCTTTAGAACTGTAGGTCCTGTCATGAAATAATCATAACGAGAAGGAAGAAATGGGCAATTACAGCTTGGATCTGATTCAGATACAAGAAATAATGCAGTCTTGCGTTATTTTGTGTAGTGTCTGGAAGACACAAAACTGTCTTGAAACAAAAAAAAAAAAAAATAAGATGGATGCCCAAGATCGTTTGATATCAGTCTGCTGTGTACTGTTGTATTTTCTACAGAGATATTTCAGTTACAGTCATATGTCCTTATTTTGCACACCTGAGACCCCTTCCCTTTTTTTCTGTCTGCTTTCGTCTGGCTCATTTAAACCCTTGTTGAGGGAAGTCATGTGAATACAGCAACAAATGATCAGAGCGCATCCCTCCCTCTCCCTTTTGTGCACCTGCTACTCAGCACATTCAGGTAATGATGCTGAGAATCACCAGCATCTCAAATCAGCTGACTCATGACTTTAGCCAGGAATAAAACTCCAGGCCAAAATGTCAGAAACTTTGGTGAACTGCAATATCAGAGACTATCCTGGTAAAATTGAGGAAAAGCTGCAAAATTGTTAAAATGGCAGACAGCTGAGTTGGAAAAGTAGCGTGTAGCTCGATGTAAGAAGCTGTGTCCTCAGTGCGACAATTCTCTTCATCTTTGACCACAGAACACAGCCGCATTCCTCTGCAGCGTGATGATACATTCCCACCCCCAGGCACAAAGTCCTCCGAGTGAAACTCCCATTAGAGTCGGTCACGAAAGAAAAGGGAGTGCGAGCGACTCATGTCATGAAACTCCTCATTCTTGGAAACATGTTGGAAAAGCTCTTAAGGCACATGTAACATGCTTCATGTGCCCCGCGAGTCAGACAGTTACAGCTACTAAGTATTATTAGAAACAGCTTGTGCCGCTCCTGCTGTCAGAAAAAACATATTAAAGTGGTTTTTTTTATTTTATTTTAAGGGCACCGTTGTAGCCACATTCTAACTAATAATCCAATTCCGTCTTTTTCATGAGGTCTGTGAAACCTTTCATGCAAAATGGAGCTAAAGTGTCGGCCTTTTATTTTGAAAATAGGTTAACATCCCCCAAGATGGCAATACTCAAGAGGTTGATGACACTATTTTTCATTTGGCTTTTAGACAAGGATATGGAATATGATTAGAATAAAATGCTGCTTTTTAAGCAAATGCTTGCTTGTACATTTTAAAGTAATGAACAGCCTAAAGTCAATAAAGATATACTGTTTTTCATTTTATATGAGAAAAAGGTATGCCGCTACAAAGATAATAAAGCTCAGGGGTGATTGAAAATGTTAGTCACGTATAGACAGAAAGACCCGTTTTTTTTTTTCGTGTCAGGCAAATTTTGTTCTGTTCTTCTGGGCCTCTCTTACCAATCAGGTAGACAATATTGTATTGTCCTCTTCATGTCGTTTAGGAGTGTTCTGGAGTAAAATATTAATTAGTGCGGGCCATTTTCCTCTTAAATGAGTGAGCCCCATTGTTCTGTGAGAATAGCCTCCAGCCTTCAACCCAGATGTGAAATTGTAAACTCAGCTTTAATGCGAGCAAAGTGAAATTTGAGCGGATAATCATGAAGTACCCTTCTGTACTGTGAAACGCTACCATGCAAGCGTAACAACACGCAGCACTTTAATCACTGACAAGACACTCATCTGGCTTAAAAGCAAGTTTGCACCCTCAAGTCACTGACAGCGGTGTCACACGTAATTAGCAATTCAATCCAAATGAAGGCAGAATGAAGCTTGGAAAAAATAATGCTGTCCAATCAAGGTGTTTGATTGGACTTGACTGGCTTTTGTTATTCTTCTATCACCCTATCTTGAAAATACTGTAAGTCGCACAACATTGTTGTTGACATCTGCTGTGAAATGAACTCACGATAAATAAAATAGGGAGACCGTGTTTTAACCTGGATTTGATGTGCCTGACATGAAACTGAGGTTGCACTGGGGTTGTCTCTTCCCTAACAATAATTGTGGCAACGTTTTGCTCATTTTCCAAAAGACAATGGGTCCCTAGTATTTTAAAGCACCACTGTAGGTGAATCTCTTTGAAACACTTTTATTGAGCACAATGTCATCGTTTACTTCGAACGTCCTGCAAAAAGACCGGCTGTCAACTGTAGTTTCCAGTGTTTCCTCACATTCTGCAGCAATGTGATTTTATGAGCCTTAACCTTGACAGGATTAAAACATGTTGTTTGTATTACTCATTTGTATTCACAGTAAACCATATAGTTTTCCAGGATTGTTTTTTTTTTCCCCCTCAAATTGCAAGCTCAGAGTAGACAACGCTTCACACCTCCTGTTTTTTCCGTCTGTGGTTCTGGGACCTTGCTTAATAGGTCAGAACATAACCTCCAGTCATCCCTCAGTACCGAGATTTGATTTATCTTCCAAATGAAGAAAATTGATTTAACACGCTTCAAAACCCTCCTCCGTAATGATGATTACAACAAATGAATGCGTATCTCAACCCATTTCTGGGAAAAAATACATCTTCTATCCTGTGTGACTTTTGCCGCAAACCCCTAAAATTCAGACCCTCATTGATGGGAGCTCATGAGGTAAAGCCAGAGCGGATTCAGCCTTTGCAGCACATAGCCAGTCAGTTATTCATGGCATGAGACAGGCTAGAAAGTAGGCCAGCCCCAACAACAAAAGACATGCAGGTAAATGAGAGAAAACCAAATTCCCCCAGATCCATTATCGAGGGCGTTTTGTGCCTGGGCAGAGACCATCCTGATTGTCACTCGCTGAATCAAGTCCTCATCACTGCTACTACTCACCCATAGCCTACTAAATTGCCTTCGCACTAAGTGTATCCCTGGTGGCTATAATTATGAGAATTACCCTCAACAGCTTTTTGTCTAAAAAGGAGACTTGTCATTTGTTGTGGCTGGATGCTGCGTTTGGGCTTGTCAATGAGATGTAACGTTCAAAAGCGGGCGCTTGATTCCTGATGAGGGCGTTAATAAATCATTACTGCGGCTATAAATAGAGAGTTGCCGAGCAGCTGTGAAAATGACTTCATGTATTTATTTATGTTAAAGTAACAAGAATTAATTATGAATGTTTTGTGACATTTGAGGGGTGGGTGAGAGGGCGATAAAATTGGGTCAAACCAAGGCACGACCACGGTGATTAGAGACACTAAGAGAATTGCTTGGCCGGGTTTTATCGTGCGCGTCTGCCTACGAGAGGGGATGACAGCCTGTGTTGCTGCACTTTTTCCTTTAGTGTTTTCCTTGGGTGTGATGAATGTGAGTGAGCGCCTAATGCTTGCCAGCAAACTGCTGCACGGTCAATAAATCAGCTGTAAAAGGGTCATTGTTGTGGCGTTGAAGGTATCAAAATCTCATTAAAAGCTTCTTCCAGTTGTATTACGATGCACACAGAACTGTGTTGTGTTGCTATGGAGACCAGCTACAACTAAACATAGAAACACAAGGTGGGGAATCTCTGGTGATTTTATCCTACGCCATGCGCATGCGCTGGTTTTATTGGTTGCCCTAATATCTCAAAAGAAACTCATATAAAAATGACGCATCGCTACGGCTCTGTAGAGCAGCATGAACACAGATCATTGAGATACTCTTGCAGTTATTAATGCATGGTGTGCAGGCTCGATGCCTTTGCCCATACAGAAGGGGGAAGGAATGGAGCGTGTGTGTTTGACTGTGAACGTGTGTGTTGTGTGTGTTTGTGTGTTGGCAGGATGATGATCTTGCATTTGAAATATTGGTGGAGATCAGAAGACAAAAAAAGCATTGGCGGCAATGTGCTGTAAATGGGCCCGTGTCCTGTTAAAGAAATTACCATTAGTCATACTGTTTACAAAAGTATATGCAAATAATGGCAATGCTTCGTTTCCTTCCCTCACTGATTCCGTTTCGTCGCCCTGCAGATCCCCTATGGTAGATAATGTGTTTACTGTGCCATCCGCCTACCAGCAGCAGATAGAACCTCAGTATAAGGCATGTGGTGCTTTAAATGCAGTAGATCAGTGCATTGCCTTACAGAGAGCTATGCGAACTCATAATTGGAAAACACCATTAACGGGTTAGTGAATAAATAGCATATTTGAGGGGTGACATGACCCAAGCTAAGGACATCTGAACAGTGAAGGAACACGGCAGCCATTCTGTATCATATGATCACAGGCATATGTTCTTTGTCCTCTGCGAAGAATTAATAATGTTACTGTGGTAACTGAGGCAGGCAGACTGACTCAATTTTCAGTATAGCTTATCTGTTTGAATTTTACTGGGCCAGATAGTCAATGTGCACATACCAACACAATGTATATTGACTTAAATCAAAAATTGTGGAAACTTTTCATTGACTTTGCATTTTGTTCTTTCTTGATTGCTGCCACCACTCCAAGTAAAAATGGATTGGGCGTCATCAGGGGGGCCAATGAGTTAATATTTCGGTCATTATTCATTTTTATGGCAGCATAGAAGATATTCTGGGGGGGGGAATGGCATCACAATTTATCAGAGAACAAGAACATGGCTTTCTACATTGGTTCAATGTTTTGTGTTCAATTGAACGGGCCAAATTTCACTCTGCTGAAGTCACACAATCATCAATATTTGAGTAATTTTGTTTGGTTGTGTGGCATGATTTTGTTTTCATTTGTAAAATGGGTGTCTTGGCCCAGTAGGTTTGGAAGGTTTGGAAAGCATAGATTAGTAATGTACTCCTGAAACAACAATGTGCCCCCTTGCAGTGATTCTCCCTAATACCTTCAAATGAAACAAAGGCTCTATCTTATAAGAACATAAATAATAGACAGTTAACCAAACGCGTGTCGTGGGTTACGTAAGATCACATTTGCAAGTGGAGAATGTGAAAGGTGTTATGTAAGTGCGGCGGCACGTCATGGAAGAATGTAAGTGCGCGCCTCACATCAATGGCCGTCCCCTGAATGATCTTAACACGTATCGCGCTGAAAGCCTTTCACAGGCGGCTGCGTGCAGCTCTGCAGGAAGACAAATGAACACGCTGTCAAAAATGCAGAGACCATTGCCAGTCATTCATTGTTGTATCGTTCTCATGCAGCGGAATTTTGTAGCTCAGACGCTTTACATTGATATGGCGGAGGCTCCAGAGGCCAAATAAGACGCCTGGCATGAAGGGAAACTTGAGGACTCAAATCGGGTCTATCAATCTCGTCAACAGTAGCAGTGGTATTGTAGCATTGGTGGGAAAGAGGACATTTAGATAAAGTCACATGACTCACCACACAGATATTCGTGTCCTTGAACTGCCTTTGTCTTAGGTTTGAAGTTGCAGGTTTGGATTAGATGATATTCCACAGTGATTAATTCCTTCTTACACCTACATACTGCCTGTAAACTATGGCGTTATATTTGTGCTACAATTCTGAGCGGGCAATGACAGATTTTGAGCACAAAAATATATTGAGCAAGCAATTCAAGATTTTGTGCAAGCAATGATAGATTTTGAGCACAGAAAAATCTATAGAGCAAAAAAAATCTACGAAATCCAAAGAAGTCATTCTTCTCCCGTCCACGTCCGTCTCCTTTGCTCTTTTTGTGCGAATGTAACAAGTGATCTAATTAGAGGGCAAACAACCAACTGGTGTACTTCCACCACCTCTCTGATTGGTTGGCTTCCTGGTACATTTTTAACGTGTGTGTCAAACTGAGCCCGCGGAGAAAACAAACCAGCGAGCACAGGGGTCGAGAGATTGAGCCAGACCGGGAGGTGGGATTTGAACACGCGAACACAACTATGCTTTTTGCTCATTATTATTTTTTGTGCTCAAAATCTATAATTTCTTGCTCAAAATCAGCAATTGCTCGCTCAGTATATTTTTCTGTGCTAAAAATCTCTCATTGCTCGCTCAAAATTGTGGTACAAATATAACGCCATAGTAAACAGTAAAACACCAACACAACTACGATTACAGTCTGATCTTTAATGAATGAGCATGCTCATTATTGTGGTGCAGTGTTTCCAAATACTGTGCATCATATTTTGCCTACCTGTTACCAAATACACAAATTACCACCTCAGTATGAACAAAGGTCCATGTCTGGTTTTCCAAAACATACTACTAGTAATAGTACTATGAGAACCTTTTGGAATAAAAAAAAAAAAAAAAAGGATAAATTGTTTATAAAAATGTTATAGGATGTTTATAAAAAATCAGGATTATTCAGAGGCCTGCTTAATATAATACCACAAAAATATATTCATGTATTTTTATAGAAAAGGGAATTCGCAGGACAGAAGGGGAAAATGTAAGTGAAGCCTTTTATTTTCTAACTGGCTAGCTGACTTTGAACAGCAATAATAACCTCAACCTCAACATTTCTTAATTGCAAATCAGGTGAGCATGACAATCATGGTGAATTTTGGACCAGTTGTCTCAACAAATCTGTTGCAGTTCAGCAAGATTCTTGAGATGCATTGAAAATAAACGGTCTCAAAAAAATTTCTGTCACACCTTATAGTTCTTGTTGCCATAAATTGCATAAAGAACAAGGGCCAATAGCTATCAATTCCTTAGATTTTCTTTTTTTAGTTTTAGCCATTATTAAACTCTATTTGTGTCATCAAGCCAAAAACTTCAGACTAGACATTCAGACCAAATTCTAACCTGTTGCCCTTGTTTAAAGTCCTTGTTTAAAACCTTTGACACAATAAAAATTACTGACATTACTATGTCAATTAAAATCATATTTTGAGACGATTCGACTATATCCAACGACTTGGCAAAGCGCAGCTGACGATAAATGAGTCTTTCAATCTGTGGTTTAGCTACTCCTGTCATTATAGCGGTTATTATAGGGTGATGACGTCGGCAGAGTCACAATTTCAGCTGATTTAAGAATTCAGCTCAATGGAGGAGGAGGATTCAGAACAAGGAAATGCGATAGAGAGCAGCAAAATGTCATATTGCACCACTCCAATATTTTTACAGGATATTCTTTTTATCTAAGTATTTTTCCCCAATTGCTGAGTAGATTGTATAGTCGTGACAAATAACGGTCTTGTGCTAAATGGAATATGAAATATTAAAAATGTATTTATTCAGTATTACAGGGCTAGATTACTGCATAATGGTCAAAACTGCCGGCTTCTTAAACCTCTTAGTCCGGCTTTTGTCATTTCCCTGCCCTGGCGTTTCGGAGACGGAAGAAAGAGCGTAAACAAAACAGGAGGCGTGGGAGCTAGGCGACATGCTAACCCGAACCGAGCGACTCTTCCAAGTCTCTTCCTCGCCTTTCGAAAATGAAAAATCACACAAAACTACCCCGACTCATTTTACACACGGCGGCGAGGGTGACTGTCTTCATCAATCGGCCAGCCCCCGGCGGCGAGCAAGTTTCGGCTCATCATTCTGCTGCAGCCCCGGCAGTCAGGCAGTGCTTCTTACAGGGGACGCAGAGGGGAATGAAAATCGAAAATGGCACAGTCCCGGTGGACAAACCAGCCGACGTCGGAGCGCGTGGCTGCCCGAGCCCAAGCCGAGTATAGCGCTTTCTCAGCAGGCACGTGAAGTCTCAATACAATCGAGATCGCGCTCTATAGGGCGGCACGCCTGTATGGGCCGGCGACCATTGTGTGCGACAAGCTGCCGCTCGTCGGCCAAGTGTCCTTCTCGATGGATAGGGAGCATTGTAACCCACAAAATGCAAGCAACTTCCTTATTAAAACATTTGCCATGATCCCAGTATTTGACATAACATAAAACATGTAGCGCAGTCACTTGGTCATCCTTCGATTGGTCTGTAGATTGTTGTACTTGTTTTGCCTATTCTTCGCGGTGACCAGGATCTTTTGGAAATTCAAAAAGGCTCACACCACTCTCCCTGGTGTGGCAACAAAAGTCTGCAGCACATTGGGCTGGCGTGATGCAAAAAAGCCCAAATTAACCTGCAAAATCAGCTGAATCCGCAGTCCTTCTGCAAACTATAGTAATGGCTGTATTGTGAAGATGATTAGTCAGCTGACGTCATATCCTGGCCGGAAGTCACTCATTTTCATGGCGTAGGATTTAAGAAATTGAATAAATATATCGATCGCTGCCACACACATCCAAGCAGTCCATTTCATTCAGGAGCATAAAATACCTCGTGTAATATGAAATAAACATGCTTTTTTTGTGTCACAGCCACACAGGCACTTTAAACTTTTATTCTGTTCTTGTTTCCTTCTAGCTCTACATCCAGACAACTACCCTAACCATCTCAATGAACCTCAGTGCCTCAGTAGCACTAGGCATGCTCTACATGCCCAAGGTGTACATCATTATCTTCCACCCTGAGCTCAATGTACAGAAGAGGAAACGTAGCTTCAAGGCAGTGGTCACAGCTGCTACCATGTCGTCACGGTTGTCCCAGAAACCCAGCGAGAGACCCAACGGAGAAGCCAAGACTGAGCTGTGTGAGAACCCTGCTGCTGACCCTATGAGTGAGTAACCTTTATGTCATGTCAACTAGTCACAAAGGTATATGGCGGAAGCATTCATACATGAGCTAAACGCTGCGATAAACCTGACAGGTATATCTTCCTTTCATTGAGATAGTGTATATTGTTGAACTTCCAGGAAATGTCATAGGATCTACATTTATATCTGTGCCATTGAGGTTTTTAAATGGTTTCCCCTAGAGGGTAAAGTGATATGTCTTTCTGTTACTTCCCTATCTTTCTTAGACTTCCTTTCTCGCACTTGGAAATCCCATTTGGCCAATTTAATTGGTTGTGTGCCGGGGTAAAAAGTATGTTTAATGCCTATAGAACAGGGCATCAGTTATCTCCGAGACCTTTAACCCGAGTTTGCCGGAGGAAGAGGAAGGACGGAGAGATTTGAGGAAGAATAAGGGTTCTATCAATGCAGTGAAAGGGGATAATCCATCTGAGGGGAGAGAAGTGTTACTCAGACCACCACGCTGTGACTTAACGTTATCAGAATGATTATTTAGGTTCGGATATTAGCATGTGGGCGTATGTGCAGCCCGAATATGCTACTGGGAGACGTTTATTGAATTTAATTGTTGTGTATGGGCCCTTGATGACCTTTCCTGCTCTAACATTATTATACTTACATTTTCAAAAGTCCTTATGGCAAATTGTGACTAGATGGGTTTAGTGAGCAACATTTTAGGAATGAATTAAAACCAAGATCGCGAACCAGGCTCTTTAGTTAGTGACCTTATAAATTGTCCCTGCTGGGAGCCTGTACGTGGGTGTCCAAATGTGGTCAATCATCTGTTATTTTGATGTGATTTTTTTAGCCAATTCAAAGTGTTGATGGTTGCTTGAAAACATGTATTAACTCTGGGAAACCTGAAGTGCCTGAAGCCTTGAAGCAATCTAAAACATTTGAGAAACTGCTTAGGAAGATGATGTAACTCTTGTCATTTGCTTTTGTAAACCATCAAATGCTTTTTGTCTGGATAGGGTTGTCAGCGTGAGCACAGACATTGAAATGCAAGGCTGGTGGCTACAACTACATTAATCAATGTCAGTTTAAGAAATTAGCAATTTTTTACATGAATTAAAATGAATTAATAAATGATGAATGAACGATTAATGAATAAATTAAACTTGATTTTGGGGTAGTGTTGTGTTAATGTGAGTGCAAAATGGTCTATGATAGTAATATGAGTTATTCTTACCAACTTCATAGATATGGTATTGGATAATTTTTAGGATATTTAGAGAAAAATACAGTTTTTTGGAGACGGAAGTGGAAAGTTATAACTCATGACGACGGCAACAGGGGACAACTAATTATAGTTCATGTTGGCGTAATGATTAGGTGTCCAGTAGTGAGTAGCAAGTCATAGTGCCAGACCAGATGGCACTGATTTCCAGGCTTTCTAACACCGTAAGTGGTTCATATTTAATATGGAGCAAACTCATTCCCCACAAATTCTGAGTATCTACAGTATGTGTCTATTTGTTCTTGTTGGTGCCATTCCTCAATCTAGGAGCACAACACAGTCAGCACTGAAAAAGCGAGTATTGCAGGTTTTTAAAAAAAATTTTTTTTTTTAAGATACATCTATTGGTGCTGTAATACTTTTGGATGTGTTGGTAAAAATCAAGAGACATCATTTTACTGGAGCTACCAAACACCACACGATATGTTGTATGCAGTGTTGTCAGTAACGTGTTACTGACTACTGTAATCTGATTGTTTTCTCTCCGTAACGAGCAATCTAACGCGTTCATTTTTCCAAGCCAATAATCTGATTCAAGTTAGTTTCCTTAGTGCCTGTGCGTTACTATTTTGTTGTTGCCTCATAATTTATGTAGAATGAAGAATACTGTAGTCATGCACGAAGAGCATTTGAATAGAAAATATTGCTCTGGCGTGACATTACATCTCACGTTTTCTCATCAGGAAAAAAAAAAAAAACGGGTCACGTGTATTATCATGCTGTTTGAGTGCTGTCTGCTACAGCGGTCAACATAACCTCGCTGCCTCGTCAGAATGCTAACAGTGAAAGGCAGGAGATACCACAAACGGCTGCATTTGCTCAATGGAAATACAGAAATACTTCACATTTCTGTCCAGTAAACATGACAAAAATATCTCCGTGTGTTGCAAACTTTGCGCTGGCTCAAAAAGACGGTCAACTGCTAAAAACTCGACATCGAATTCAACAAGGAAGCACATGGAATTATAGCACAATGCTACAAAACTGGAAACAAAGCCTCCAGGTAACGAGACAGCCAGCACTTCTACAGTTAGTAACCAGCCTTTATGTACATTTTATAGTAGAGTTTGTAATCATAGGCGGAGTTTTACTTTTGTGGGACTGGAAGCAAAACATGTTGATGACTCTGAAACAAAAGTTTGGAAACACGTCATCATTTTTGCGTTTTATATATTTTCCTATTGTAAATTCTCACTGAATACATCAAACTACGGCCCGTGGGCCGGATACGGCCCGCCTCCACATTTGGTCCGGCGCCCTGAACAATACCAGAGACCATTTAGATTTTTTTTTTTTTTCTCCCCAATATTGTTATTTATTTCCTGGCTATTTTCTGTGAAGAACCCAGAGAGGGTTATTTGGTTATTATCCATTTAATTAATAGTGTTATTTTTATTTATTATATTATATTATATTATATTATATTATATTATATTATATTATATTATATTATATTATATTATATTATATTATTATTTTTAGTCAATTTACTTTTGTTCCGCAAAGAATCCAGAAAGGGTTATTTGACTGTGGCTTTCTGAAAAAGAATACATTTTTTAAATTAATTTAGGCACTCCTGCAATCGTCACACCTTTTTTGTTACAAACTGACCCCGGACCCTCATCAAAGAGAAAAGTTATGTGGCCCTCACAGGAAAACGTTTGGGGACCCCTGTTCTACATTCTTCAAAGTATCCAACTTTGAGGTGTCTCCAAACTTTTGGCCAATACTGTATATTATATATATGTGTGTATGTATGCATATATATATATATATATATATATATATATATATATATACATACAGGGTGACCCAAAAAAAAGTTTACACTCAGTTGACTGCTTGTTTAAAAGCCATTGAAACATATCTAAATAGGTTGTCATGCTTAAGTGATTCTTTAAGGTCACTCAATGCAGCTGACAATCTCTCGTCTCTACAATTCCTGTGCTTCTGCTGGAAATGAAGAAAACTTTAGCTGTACCTGAATTGCTGCGTGCCGGTCTGACACTTACTGAGATTGCAGCAAATGTGAGGATATCCAGATGTGCAGTCTACAAATTTAAAAGAAGCTGAAAGATACTGGAACAGCCTCACGAAAACCTGGGTCTGGAAGTGCCGATCTGTGTGGACCAAAAAGTTGATTGACAAGGTGGTATGTGGCCACCCCAGAGTCCAGATCTCAATCCCCTGGATTATAGCATATGGGCAACTGTGGAGGACAGTGCCTGTAAGAAGCCACAAACTTCTGTGGCAGCCTTGGAGAGGTCCATTGTTAGATCTTGGGAAAAGATGACAGCATCCTACATAAAGAAGACCTGTCAAGCGTTCCGCAGGCGCCTGGAGGCTGTTGTGACACTTAAGGGAGGACACATTGAAAAATAGAGTGTACTGTACATGTTCTTTACAATAATGTGTAATTTGTGATTAAATTCTAATTCTAAACTGAATAAACATGGCATTTAAGTTGTATTATGGCAGTGTAAACTTTTTTTTGGGTCACCCTGTATATATATATATATATATATATATATATATATATATATATATATATACATATACATATATTAGGGCTGTCAAACGATTAAAATTTTTAATCGAGTTAATTACAGCTTAAAAATTAATTAATCGTAATTAATCGCAATTAATCGCAATTCAAACCATCTATAAAATATGCCATATTTTTCTGTAAATTATATATATATTCTGTAAAATAAATTGTTGGAATGGAAAGATAAGACACAAGATGGATATATACATTCAACATACGGTACATAAGGACTGTAGTGGGCTTTTAACTCTACTGTCATTTAAATCTGTTAATGCTGTCCTCACTCCAAAGCATCTACTTTTTCCAAAGCTAGACAGCTAGTGAACGACGCCTTAATAATCAGACTTCTTCCTTTTTCATCTGATTTATTAATAAAATGGTCTCAAACCATTGTCCTCTTTAGACCGTCGTAAAACTACAAAAAAAAAAGTACACAAGCATTGCATTAGCAACAACGTTAGCTTAGCACGCTATACAAGTTCACTAAACATAAACAAAAAGCGTCTCATACAAAAAATATAACATTTCGCTTACTAACATAATATGTACATTCTTTACAACAACCATACTTACGGACAAATCTTGTCCAAGGATCATATAAGCACAACATTACAACGTAGGCGTCAGCCCGAGACATCGTGCAGCCATATTGAACTGGCAAGAAAACAAACCATGTCGCAAAGCGACCACAAGAGTCCGCTGTTAGACAGCACAAAAAGCCTTGCTGTAAAACTTACCAAAAGGCAGAATACTGTCTGAGCGGGACATGTTTTTTAAATTAATCCCGTTAAAATATTTGACGCAATTAACGCACTATGCCCGCTCAGACAGATTTAAATGTCAGTACAGTGAAAGGCCAACTTGTTAATTGTGTTTTATGGAGTTTTTCCACCCTCTGCTGGCGCTTGGGTGTGACTTGCATATGTTATGTGGCGTAATGTCGCCCTCTGCTGGCGATTCAGTGCAGTGGATTATTTGGGTTTCGGCGCGCTTTTCTGACGTGATTATATGTCGACGCGAACTCACACTAACAGACAGTGCTATTCAGACCAGCTAACGTCCGCATCCAGTATTCAGTGGCAGTTCTCATAGCCCCATCACACTGTTTGTGTCTAATACATGCATCGCTTGTGAGTTATATTCCTCCTTTGTTTATATTCATGAGCATTAGATAGTTATTGATGATGTGTATTTGAATTTGTTCACATATATGGTGAAATGCAGTTACATTGTTAGATGCTTGTGAGCTAATTGGCTAGTGCTACTGCTCAAATGGACACGTGTGTGTACATTTTATGTTATTTTGTGATTTATGCAAGTTATTGACACATTGCCCGGTTATTTTCAGTTTTACAAAAATACAAGAAACGTGCTCCTGTCAAAAAGAGATGACTTCAGTAAAGCCCATGCAACTTTGCCATACCGTCTGATTTCTTTTTGGAACTTATGTTCGCTATCTGTCAATTTGTGTACTCACACACATTGAGGACAGAATAGGGCTACTAGTTTATTTTTTGATTGAAAATTTTACAAATTTTATTAAAACGAAAACATTAAGAGGCGTTTTAATATAACATTTTATCCATGGATCACTTTAACAGAATGTTAATAACGTTAATGCCATCTTGTTGATTTATTGTTATAATAAACAAATACAGTCCTTATGTACCGTATGTTGAATGTATATATCCATCTTGTCTTATCTTTCCATTCCAACAATAATTTACAGAAAAATATGGCATATTTTATAGATGTTTGAATTGCGATTAATTGCGATTAATTACGATTAATTAATTTTTAAGCTGTAATTAACTCGATTAAAAATTTTAATCGTTTGACAGCCCTAATATATATATATATATATATATACACATCTTGACACTGCGTTCCATCAACTTTTCAAGCTCTGTTGTTGTTTGTAGCATTTGAAAGCGTAGATTTAAAGAAATTCTAAATAGCCATCTTGCCTCCTTAGGTGTAGTTTTGGCTAAGCAAAGCAAAGCATAGTCTCTAAGGTGCTAGTCACATCATCTGTTCGAAAAATGGTTTTGACCCATTATGAAGTACATTGTAGCAAAAGCGTAAGTTTGGTCTTAATATTGGTAGGGACGATTTAACAGCACAACCTGCATGTACACTTTTTGCTGGGGAGGGATGTTAATAAGACCAAACAGACTGGGTGAACGGCGGTCAGGGCTACATTTCTCACCAATAAGAACCTGATTAATTGACAGGCAAATGATTAATGCAAAATGAATCTGTGTTGACTTATACTTTCATACTGCAAATGTACATTATAACGTCTTAATCCATCTTTTTAATCTAGTCGAATAATTTTCTTCATCTTGTTTTGAGGTTTAGAGGCTAGTTAACAGATTACTTAATGTGTCAGATTCTTCAAATTACTTTTAGTAAATATTACCATTTGTTCTTATTAATCCCAAAAATCTAAAAGTTGGTCATTTTTCACCAAATCAAGAAAAAAAATGCTTGCAAATAATGTTTTGTACAATATCTAATGTTGAATTAGGAACATTTCTGACAGACAAGTTTTTTATTTTTTTATTTTTATTTTTTAAAGATTACATATAGAAGCGTTTTGCTTAAAATAAGTCGGTCTTATTTTCAGGTAGGTGTTTTTCTTATTTCAAGAAATCTGAGGAAAATTTACTTGAAGCACTGGCAGATACTTTCAAAAAATTCTAGTAGATTTACACTGAAAACAAGGGAAGTAAATTTTTCTTTCTTTTTTTTCAGTTTTAAGAAGATGGATTTTTGCAGTGCATACGTATAGGTTCAGGCGATACACCGTTTGATTCAAACCTGTTTTCAAAAACTACTAAAGAAAAAGTTTGGAAACTTCCAGAATAAAAATTCTGGATTTTATTAGCAAATATAAATTGCAATATTTGAACACAAATTTGTGTATTAACATACAAACAAATACAAAATTTCTTAATCATCTCGTCACTATCCAGGAATTAGAAAACATAAACATTTGTCTTAATAAATTAAATATAACAAAAAACGTCTCAGGGAATAACAAAAATAAATACAAATGGAGCCTTCCTTCAGGAAGAACATTACTTTTGTCCACAAGCACAGCCAAACTCAAAAAAGAAAAAAAGCTGCTTTGGGCTGCTTTAAGACCACATAAGTAAAATAAAAATGAAAACAGAGGAGAAGGGTGTAAATCTTGGTTAACTACATTTCTTACAGCTGAGCAGAGTTTACCATGTTTCTCAGTTTAATTAACGTTAAAAAGGTACAATACAAATACAGGAGGACACTTCTCCTGAAGCAGCTTCCTACTCAGGTTAGCAAGTTCACAGTTTAACGTAATGCTAAACTGTAATGCAAGTCGGACTTTCAGAAGCAAAATTAGTGATGCCCACTGTTTCCCACCTTCACAAAGATGACTGTTTACATTACTTACAGCGGCTGCTGGCCGAAAAAAAACTTCTAATATCCCTCTTCGAAGCGGGTGGAGGATCCGGCATGTGGACATGTAATGTAGTTCTGTACTGCGAGAGTGTGTAGGTGTGGGGGGCTGGGAGGGCAAGTCATCAGCCAATCAAAGGTGCCTTTGAGGAAAAAACATGGACTGGCTCATTCAGCAAGTGATAAGGGGGTAAATGTAAGTCTGAAAATAATGACAGTAATTCACTTATTAATGGTAGGGTCAATTCTATCTTTACAACATATAGAAAGACCTAAGGTCCAAATGACCTATATAACTGAACACATCATAAAATGCAAATAAGGTTGCCTAAAAGTTGGTGGGGACCATTTCAGCATCCTGAAAAGTTGGTAGTGTTTTGTCCCTACCGTCCCAAACCTACACCCTTGCATTGTAGGATTCTTGTTTATTACATTAATTTTTGTTGTTTGTTTTATTGCTGTACAGCTTTTATAGACAACATTTTGACGGCTAGGTCTTTGTTTTAAAGGGGAAGTTCAGAATTTTTTACATTAGGCTTAATCTTGGAGTTAGCGGGGGTTTAATTAGTGGTTGGAGTTAATTTCCACAAATTCCGTGTAGTTTGTCAGTTATTTGTTAGTTTCAGGGCTCCGGAGTGGCTAAGCTAGCACGAGTCAATGGTGGTTGAAATCAACTCTATCGACTAATTAAACCCCCGCTAACTCAAAGATTAAGTCTTATGTGAAAAATTTAATTACATGCAATGACATTTTTCTGTTGTCGTTTTTATGTTGAGGCAGCAAAAGGAGAAAAACTGGCAAAAAGTAACTGACAAGTTACTTTTAAAGTAACTTAGTTACTTTGATCATAAAGTAATCAGTAACTAGATTACTTTTTTGAAGTGTAATCAGTAGAGGTGTGCAAAATTTCCGATTCTTAGATTATTCGCGATTCGGCCGTGGAAGATACGAGAACGATTCACAAACATCCAAATTCCGATTATTGAAATATGCCAAGTAAAGCGAAAGTACAACACACTCAGCGCGCCGCGCGGTCTTCGGCACAATGAAGAACGGAGTGAGAGTAGCTAAACATCATGCTTCTCATTACCCGGCCCCTCGGGTAATGCCAATGCTCAACTCACGGCTCTAGCTCAACTCATGCCACGAGAAAAAAAACACAACAACATACCTGACTGCTGCCGAAAAGCTGCTACAAAGTATATCTGCATAATGTTACGGTAGATATCATTTATATAGGACTAGATGAAATATAGATTCAATAGCGTTAGCAGCACATCTACAAAAAGCTAGATGCGGGCGTTAGTAAACGGCCGCCATCTTAAAGCAGTACACTTTCCTGCAAGGCTGTTGTAGCGAACCTTCCAAGCGAACCTAATTAACTTTTTATCTAAAATACTCCCAGATCGTTAAAATATTGACTTGAATCTATCTTTAAAATAGTTTTAAAACGTTCACATGTCGAAAGTAGACAAAAGGGAAATTATGGAATAACGGGAGCAATTTTAACAACTTTAACGGTTGATTCACAACATTAATTAATTATTGAATGTAGTTTAAAGCTGCTGATACAGAATGGGGACTGGAGTTTTTTATTTACTGTTATTTTTGTATATTTGTTTACTGCTATATGTTAACTTGATACTGAAATAGTAGTCTGGTCTAGCCTGAGAGTATTTTTAAACAATTTTGGAACTAATGTACAAAACATTTAAAAAAAAAAAAAAAGGAGGGTGTGCATCAATAATCGTTTTATAATCGAATTGGAGCCTCTGAATCGTAATCGTAATCGAATCGTTAGGTGCCCAAAGATTCCAGCTCTAGTAATCAGTAATCAAATTCCTTTTTTAAGTGATCAGTGACAACACTGGTTGTATGTATCAAATCGTGTTGCTCATCTTTTCATATTCATATTCAATCATGTACACTCTCAATGATTAGAATTATACCGACAACCTGACGCTGTCAGCCATTCCAATGAAAGTCCATGCAAGCGCTCAGCTCCCGATAAGAGAAAGGCATTAATACTTGACAAAAGACTGCGGTTACATCATCTTCCTAAACTTATTTTCAAAGGCTGAACTGACAAAGCAGTTTAATAGACGGAAATTAATCTGCAAACTCACCTTCATGTCTGACGGGCTTCCTACTGCAACAAGGCATTATTGATCTTCAACAAAACAGGCCAACTCAATTGCATCCAACCAAAGTCATTTTGTATTAAGAAATACACATTTTCAATCTTAAGGAGACATAAAGTTGCACGTCTCCCACAGAATGACAGGAGTTGGGATTTGAAACACTACTCATTTCTGAGGCAGTTCAATTTAAATGTTCATGAGCGTTAATAGATTTCCTGTCAATCTATTTTCAACACTTTTTTGTTTAATCAAAATAAACTCATTAGGACGTACTATTAGCATTGATTTCTAAAGTAATACATAAAATAACCAACATTTCTAAACCATATTTGGACATACAAGGTTCCTGCCCACAGAGATGTTCTGTAATAATGTGATTAAACCTTTATATGATTTTCACAACCATCACGCCCAAGAAAACTCGACACTGTAACGAAGATAAATGCTATTAGAATAAATGGATAAAGTTAGCACTGCAGGTGTCCAAAATCTTGTGCCTACATAGTATACAGTATGTCCATCATTTGAGGCATGTGAAACACATCTCACCTTGTTTGGAGAAAGATGTAGATGATTGACAACTCATGCAAATCACACATTGCATGGGCCAAACGCCTCCTCTCCCGCTATGCTTGTAATCACACGCAGCAATGACGGCGCCCACAGGTGCACCAGCCTCTCAAAAGCTGTCTTTGAATGACGTCTAGGGTACGACAGATATTCAATGGAATGTCTCCAAACACACAACAGTTGTCCTACTCATCTGTCAGGAGCCGAATGAACTTGTGTGTGTATGTGTGTTATTTATTTTATTTTTTCAATAAATTGTGCATACATGCGGTCAGTCAGAGAGATGATACATCAATAGATGGGACTTGCTCACACAGCCAATACAGTCTCCACAGGGGTGCTGGTGGTCCAAACCTCAGCATCTGTCACAGCAGAACATCAAAAGTCCCATGGCGGGTCATTTGGTCTACAGGATGCCATCCCAGAAGTGCATCATGTCATCTGCTCTATGGGCCTTTCACCTCTATGAATGTCTTCTCGCCTCATCTCTCCATCCTGCACCCTCTTCTCCCTCTCGCCTTTTTTTTGCAGCAGTAGAAGTGACATTTATTAATGGCGAATTTATGTGCATGACCGCCCCGAAACCTGAACTGTGGCTCCACCATCCCCGGAGACTGTCCGTCAATGCCTGTAACCATCAGAGCGCCAAATACCTCGCTTTCAGGGCCTGTCAGCCCTGGAGGAGACGTCTCGGAGTGATTTATAGGATTATGAAGATGAGCAGTTCTGCAGATTTGTACTGGTATTGATGTGGTCTAATAACTTCACAGAAAAAAACAAGATTTGCCCATTTTGAATTGGACATCACTCAATGTCCTCAACGTACAACTGCAATCACCGGATAAATGAATCACTGCATTTGCAATTCTCTTTTTTTCCCTAAGTTATGTGATTTACTGGGTCATGCCTACTTGTTACAGACGGTTGTGAGAAGTAGGAGTTCATCTGACAAGTTAAATAGCCATATTAGCATTTAAAACTTAAACTTGCTTAAACGTAAATCACATGTTTTTGCTATTCCCTCTTTACATCGGCCAATTTTCAAGGGACTCAAGTCTCGCCTGGTCCATTGGATTAAGGCAGGGGTGTCCAAACTTTTTGCAAAGGGGGCCAGATTTGGTGTGGTAAAAATTTGGGGGGCCGACCTTGGCTGACGTTCTTTATGTCGAACATATATTTAAGCAAATTTTAGTAATCCATTCTGTGTGTCACATTTGCTTTGTAATTTTTTAAATTAATAATTTCAACAATTTCGCAACTAACTTTTGTGGCGTTGTCTTTCGACTCTCGGGCTCTTGCGAAATACTGCTGCTGTGAAATTAAACTAGCTTCAAGTTGCTTCCATTTCTCGCTACGGATCTTCCCTGTAATCTTGTCGTACATGTCAGCGTATCTTGTTTGGTAATATCGCCTTACATCGAACTCTTTAAAAACAGCAACTGTCTTTTTGTAAATGAGGCAGACAGTTGTTGCGTATTTTAGTGAAGAAACAGTCCAATTTCCACCTATTCTTGAAGCATCGGCCGTCGCAGTCAACATTCTTTTTTTTTGTTGTTGATTGTCACCATTTTAGAAAATTGGGAGTAAAGGCCACGTGGGGTAATGTTGCTTCGAGTGCTGCTGCCTTTTCGTGGGTAAATGAGGAGCAGCATTTAGTGAATAAGATACTTCATATGATGGTAGCAGTACTGCTGACCAATTTATTTGTGTGGGCCAGACGTTATTGATTTTGTGACAGATGCTGGGGGCCGGATGAAATTTGTCCACGGGCCACATTTGGCCCCCGGGCCGGACTTTGGACATGTCTGGATTAAGGTGATTCTTTGAGATACAAATAACCAATGAGTTTTTCAAACTAGAAGCTCTTGAACTGTCCATTTTTTGGCTTTGACTTGCTCACTTTGTTCAGCAAGTATGATGATTGGTGAATATTCTTCAAAAGAGAGTCTTTAAACTGTTTATCGCCACTTGCAGCTAAAAGTGAAAAGTTACACAAAAATGTAGTTAAAACAACCACATGTGTAGGTTCAAACCACAGGTATTAATGCACAATTCTGATTTTTTGTCGGTTTTTTTTTTTTTTTTTTTTTTTTTTTTTTTTTTTTTTGGCGTGCCCGTTCAGACTTCCTTTGTCCATCAATCCCGTTCAAGTATCACGCATGCGCACTAATTCGAAGTCCGAGATGCGCTGAGCATACCGACTCGCATGTGCAGCAGCATCAAAGAAATGCTGGCTCAACATCATTCTTGGGTGATCATATTTTGATTTGCCGTTTAGTTTTATATTCAAAGTTTATTTGGATTAACAGCATGCACGCAATGCATGTCTATGACGCACACATATACATAGTTTGCCCCGACTCTCGGCTGTTTAAGCAATCTTGAAATATTGCTCATTTGGAGCACAGAAAGAAAACCAAGCATTCTCAGGCTTACCCCCCCCCCCCCCCCATTTAATTTTTTTATTACTGTTGTCAAGCTCGCGTCTTCTCTAAAAGCCACGTTCAAGCTAGGGGCTAAAGCTAATGCACAGCTCCATTGCTACCATAGCGCCCTGTCTCTTTCGCTCTTTGCTGACATAATTGCTGCATGATTTCCAATTTCGGGGACTTGACAGTTCAGACCTCGGCCATATTCTGGAAAAATGTGGCCCATATTGGATTTTAACCGCATACGAAACTGACCTAGATCAGATTTGAAATGGTCCACTTTTATGCGACCTGTCCCGTTCATACCGTCAAGCTAATGCCTCACTCGAGTTGGAAGAACAGAAATAAATCAGATTTGTGCATTAACACCTGTGGAATGAACCTAGCCTAATTTATTACTTTATTAGTACTAGTTTAATTTGTAAATGTGTCATTTATTATTTTTAGGAGATTGTAACAGTAATGGACTTTTAATTATTTCATTGAAGAACGGTGAATTGAGATATGGGTGTCGTGAGTTATGAGTTTGGTACACAAGTTAAACTGTTAACTATGTATTGAGTGTTTTTTTTTTCAAATGGGTTGAGAGCTACAGTACAGTGCTGAGAAATGATAATATTATCATGTAAATAACTTCATCTCCACTATCACATTATAGTCAACTACAAACATTTGTTGTTGTCCACCCCTAGTGATACAAATGTACTCATGTGAAAGGAAGAAAAAAAACACAGACCGGAGATCAATTTCGACGTTAATTTTGATGTAGCCTAACCTCGCATAATTCAAAGCCGATCTTTAAATCCTCATTTATTTAACAGTAACCAAGCCGCACTATCAAAAAGACGTGTAAAACCAAACAAACATCAGTGATGCTTTTCAGGTCATGTTTATTTCGTTAATTACTGAGAAAGCCGAGGGATAGCATGGAAAACCTGGGCTGCTATGCATCCAGTATGTATAAGATTATAAATATTAAAAGCTGGAAAGAGATACAAATTGACATACACTTGCTCTCAGAATGGCTTGCTGGTGTTTCTGAATGATGCATATACAGTGTATCACAAAAGTGAGTACACCCCTCGCATTTGTGCAGATATTTAAGTATATCTTTTCATGGGACAACACTGACAAAATGACACTTTGACACAATGAAAAGTAGTCTGTGTGCAGCTTATATAATAGAGTTAATTTATTTTCCCCTCAAATAACTCAAAATATAGCCATTAATATCTAAAATCCTGGCAACAAAAGTGAGTACATCACAGAGAATCTACGTACATCCCTAAATGTCCAAATTGAGCACTGCTTGTCATGTTCCCACCAAAATCTTATGTGACTCGTTACAGGAGTGCTGTCAGCATTGCTGCAGAGATTGAAGAGGTGGGGGGTCAGCCTGTTAGTACTCAGACCATACGCCGCACTCTACATCAAATTGGTGTGCATGGCTGTCACCCCAGGAGGAAGCCTCTTCTGAAGACGGTACACAAGAAAGCCCGCCCGTCTTATCAGACCATAGGACATGGTTCCAGTAATCCATGTCCTTTGTTGACATGTCTTCAGCAAACTGTTTGCGGGCTTTCTTGTGTACTGTCTTCGGAAGAGGCTTCCTCCTGGGGTGACAGCCATGCACACCAATGTGATGTAGAGTGCGACATATGGTCTGAGCACTAACAGGCTGATCCCCCACCTTTTCAATCTCTGCAGCAATGCTGACAACTGTCCTGTAACGACTCACATAACATTTTGGTGGGAACATGACAAGCAGTGCTCAATTTGGACATTTAGGGATGTACTTAGTTTCTCTGTGATGTACTCACTTTTGTTGCCAGGGTTTTAGATATTAATGGCTATATTTTGAGTTATTTTGAGGGGAAAATAAATTAACTCTATTATGTAATCTGCACACAGGCGACTTTTAATTGTGTCAAAGTGTTATTTTGTCATTGTTGTCCCATGAAAAGATATACTTAAATATCTGCAGAAATGTGAGGGATGTACTCACTTTTGTGATACACTGTAGTTACTAGCAAAACTCCCTCGTACATGTGATGTTTTATTCATTATACTTGCAGCCCCAGACTACAAAATGCTGTATAGGAATGGTGTGACTTTAATTGCAAAGCCCAGGGGAGTTAGTTACCATAGCAACATTAAAGCAGTAGAATGAAAATGTATTGGAATGTGTTTAATTAAGGCAGGATACTTGGGTCTTCTATTTTGCTGGGAATTGATGACAGATGTGAGCTTGATGCCTGACTGACTGAGTGGCGAGCACAGTCCTATACATGAAAAATGAAGTCCCCCACACGATTACCAAACCTTTAAACTTCCTTATCTGACCTCGAACAAGTCGTGACGAGTCGGCGGGACCTCAAATGCAAGCCACGCACCTTAAACGTTTGAAGCCGCTAACAGTTTGGCATCATAGGAGCACACACAAGCACACGCTGCAGCGGCGTCGCAGGCGCTCAGCTAGATTCTGCTACGTTTCCATGGCAATCTACACTGGGAGCACAATGCTTGCCCAGCGTTTGTTCGGTGCCTACTTGTCGACTGTTTGTTTGTCTTTTCATTGCTAGTTAACGTTAAAACAGAAAGTAAGGCTTTACATGGGGGCATTGGGAGTGGAATTGATACACAGGCCCAGAACACATTGCTTGAGATTGCTCACAGCTGGTGAGAAGAATGAACAATGAACCACATAGTCTGATACCAAAGCAGAACACTATCGAGTAAATTTGAAGGGTGTTTTCATTTTATATTTGTTCTTTTTTGTTGTTGTTGTTTTCTGTTGGGGGGGGGCATGAATTGAATCAATATCACAACATCTGCCAGGAATTTCGCAATTAGATCCTTTCAAAAAATTATTCACACCCAGCCTGCACATTGCTGGCAGACTTAAACATTTCTCTGGAAAGGAGCGTTAATACAGTGCCTTGCAAAAGTATTCGGCCCCCTTGAATCTTGCAACCTTTCGCCACATTTCAGGCTTCAAACATAAAGATATGAAATTTAATTTTTTTGTCAAGAATCAACAACAAGTGGGACACAATCGTGAAGTGGAACAACATTTATTGGATAATTTAAACTTTTTTAACAAATAAAAAACTGAAAAGTGGGGCGTGCAATATTATTCGGCCCCTTTACTTTCAGTGCAGCAAACTCACTCCAGAAGTTCAGTGAGGATCTCTGAATGATCCATTGTTGTCCTAAATGACCGATGATGATGATAAATAGAATCCAAATGTGTGTAATCAAGTCTCCGTATAAATGCACCTGCTCTGTGATAGTCTCAGGGTTCTGTTTAAAGTGCAGAGAGCATTATGAAAACCAAGGAACACACCAGGCAGGTCCGAGATACTGTTGTGGAGAAGTTTAAAGCCGGATTTGGATACAAAAAGATTTCCCAAGCTTTAAACATCTCAAGGAGCACTGTGCAAGCCATCATATTGAAATGGAAGGAGCATCAGACCACTGCAAATCTACCAAGACCCGGCCGTCCTTCCAAACTTTCTTCTCAAACAAGGAGAAAACTGATCAGAGATGCAACCAAGAGGCCCATGATCACTCTGGATGAACTGCAGAGATCTACAGCTGAGGTGGGAGAGTCTGTCCATAGGAAAACAATCAGTCGTACACTGCACAAATCTGGCCTTTATGGAAGAGTGGCAAGAAGAAAGCCATTTCTCAAAGATATCCATAAAAAGTCTCGTTTAAAGTTTGCCACAAGCCACCTGGGAGACACACCAAACATGTGGAAGAAGGTGCTCTGGTCAGATGAAACCAAAATTGAACTTTTTGGCCACAATGCAAAACGATATGTTTGGCGTAAAAGCAACACAGCTCATTACCCTGAACACACCATCCCCACTGTCAAACATGGTGGTGGCAGCATCATGGTTTCGGCCTGCTTTTCTTCAGCAGGGACAGGGAAGATGGTTAAAATTGACGGGAAGATGGATGCAGCCAAATACAGGAACATTCTGGAAGAAAACCTGTTGGTATCTGCACAAGACCTGAGACTGGGACGGAGATTTATCTTCCAACAGGACAATGATCCAAAACATAAAGCCAAATCTATAATGGAATGGTTCAAAAATAAACGTATCCAGGTGTTAGAATGGCCAAGTCAAAGTCCAGACCTGAATCCAATCGAGAATCTGTGGAAAGAGCTGAAGACTGCTGTTCACAAACACTCTCCATCCAACCTCACTGAGCTCGAGCTGTTTTGCAAGGAAGAATGGGCAAGAATGTCAGTCTCTCGATGTGCAAAACTGATAGAAACATACCCCAAGCGACTTGCAGCTGTAATTGGAGCAAAAGGTGGCGCTACAAAGTATTAACGCAAGGGGGCCGAATAATATTGCACGCCCCACTTTTCAGTTTTTTATTTGTTAAAAAAGTTTAAATTATCCAATAAATTTTGTTCCACTTCACGTTTGTGTCCCACTTGTTGTTGATTCTTGACAAAAAATTAAAATTTTATATCTTTATGTTTGAAGCCTGAAATGTGGTGAAAGGTTGCAAGGTTCAAGGGGGCCGAATACTTTTGCAAGGCATTGTAATCTTTTCCAGGGTTGTAGATTGTAATTCAGTGTTTTTCCTTTAGTTTCATGAAATCAAAACCTATTTTCAATATTTTCTTTCTCTGTTCACTTATATATATATATATATATATATATAAAAAAACATATGCCCAAACATTCAAGACTGAACACAAGATGAATAAAAATGGAATAAAACACGAATATACAGTGGCTAAATAAATACTATTGAGAATGTTTTTAAAGAATGCAGTGAAGTACAAAGTAACTGAATGAATTGAACAGTGCTTCAGGTAACATACGTTATGCCTACCATGTATCAATTAACTTGATTGATCATTAATTCAATCCTTGATTTCATTGATTGCATTTTGTCTGTCATCTAGACCATCATATCAAGTCAGCCATCTGCCTCCTAGTGAGAATACTGTAAATTGTCATATAAGCAATGTTATATTACCACGACCTCAACACTTGCTGCTAGTCACTTATTCACTTTACTCCCAATCTGTGTACACTGTAACGTGTGTTCTTTATATTAGCCTGATTGTGCTTTTGCTTTTGTTTCATGTGATGCATGTTATGGCGAAGCTTTAAATCTCCTACTCTATACAACGACAATAAAAGGCTTTCCATTCTATTTCTATTTTTTATTTTAGATTTGTTTTTCTAATATTTACATGATTCATTTTCTGTTAATTATTTTTTAAAAACATTTTAATGTCAGCTGCTTATCCATCGAACAATATAAGCGATAGGGTATTACAGTGGTATCTCTACTTAAGAGCGTCTCTTCATACAGAATTTTCAGGTTAAGACACGCCTCAATGGGAAAATATTACCTCTGTTAAAGAAAAATATTTCAGGACAATAAAGGCAAAGACCAAACCCACAACCTCTTGGTTGGGGAACAAGTACACTACCACTTAGCCACACTATTCCCACTAAACCCTTTATCAGACTTACGACACATCCCAAAGATGCTAAACTAACACGTCACCTCACGGCATAAATGTGCAACACAAATATGATGCAAACAATGCTAGCCGACAACCCGCCGTTTAACAGGCATGTAGCGGCTCCAACCTATCGCTGGAACCCTCCAGAATGAAGGAAAAACACTCACGTTCATTCATGGACGCACACAGATCAACATTCCCTCGTACATCTCAACAGGTGGCTGCAGTCGGCTCGAATGTCCACCCGTGTTCCTCATGCGTTTCTCAGTCCCAAAACACTTAGCGTGTGACTCGAGACCAAACAGGAAATAAATATGAGAGGTTATCATGAAAAGAACGAGTAGTTGGAACCTTTCTAACATTTTCTATTCAAAATGATCTTCGTACATGACTACAATATTCTTCATTCTACATACATTATGAGGCAATAACAAAACAGTAACGTACAGACACTAAGGAAACTAACTTTAGTCAGATTACTGGTTTGGAAAAATGACCGCGTTAGATTGCTCATTACTGAAAGAAAGTAATCAGATTACAATAACACGTTACTTAGTAAAGCATTACTGACAACACTGCTTATAGCTGCTCTGCAATTGGCTATTGCCTACCATTCCTGGCATCCAATTGGCTAAGAGACACCTCCACTGTATGTGTATGTGTCTATCCCGGCGTCCTGTTCATTCACCCCTCGTGTTCCGACAGCTTTACATGAGTATATTACCTTTGATTCTTTATTCTTGTTTTTTTTTTTTTTTTACATTATTTACAACTCAGATTTTATGTTTATTGTGCAATAATCTAATTGTAATATAAATGTGTTACGTTCTAATGCATTTTTATGCATTATAAAACAATTGTGTCTGAATTTTGGGGGGCTTAGAATGGATTAGGTCATTTACATGGAAAATGCGTCTCTACTTCCAGAATTTTCAAGTTAAGAAACTACTTCCAGAACCAATTAATTTCGTAAGTAGAGGTACCACTGTATACAGTATATTGATGACTCATACAGATATGCCACGTCTTTTTTTATTCTCTGACTCGTCAAGTCAAATCAAGACTGTCGCTTTGTTTTGAGCATTTGTCGTCTGCTGGTGGCAGAGGACAGGCGAGTCAAAAGTTCTAGCCGACTACCGGGTAATTGACTTCACTCCATAATCCGAATAAGGATAGGCAATTAAGAAAATGAATGGTTGTCTTTTGTTTTGACATGCACACAGTCAATTGTTTTCCTCTTCTTCATTAGGTCAAGCAACCAAGAAGACTTACGTGAACTACAACAACCTCAGGATCTGATGTGCTGGAGGATGAATGCTGCTTGTTTGTCATTTGTGATTGAAAAGAAAATAGTGAAGCTCCAGAGGAACAGGAGAGGAATGCAGGTATCCCAGCATTTCTTGCAGCACTCGATAGGATGGCGGACCGCATCCCACCTCCATCCAGACTTGACAGAGACTAGCAGTGCTGTGGACTGCTGCGACTGCATCACGTGTTGGTATTGAAACGGCAGACCAGACCGGAGAGCAAGCTGACCACTAAAAGGGCTCAGCGTAGACGAGGGCATTAAGGACGGTGGATCTGCTTTCAAGATTCTTTCTTTTACAATGTCATTAAAGCCATATTCTCTTGGGGTTCCCATTATCTGATTTTTCTTCTGTATTGTTTCTAAGTGATTTTCTTCTGTGCCTCTATTGCTCCAAGTACATCAAATTACCTTGAACAGCGAACTCTGCCACATACAGTATTTTGTTTTACAGAAATCAACTTAAAAAAAAAAAAAAAAAAAAGCCTAACCCACATGATGATTATATTTGAGTGATGGGCGTTGTACGTATATTTTTTTGTAAATATTTGAGAGTATTTTCATGTTTGGAGTACTAAAATAGATAAGCAGTCTGTGTTCAATGGCATTTGGATGGTAATGACAAGCACCACAAAGTGTTGACTTTGCATGTGCCAATGTTTGTCTGTTCTATTTGATGTAAGCAAAATAAATTTAAAAAAAAAAATAAAGAAATAAAAGATAACGATAATGAGCTTCGCCACTCTCCTGCGCTTTGTTTTTCTCTTACAGGAAATCATTGAAATGACAGAATATGGCTTTAATCTGTTGCTGGATTGACCCCTCTTGTATGTGAAAGCATGTTTGTTTTTGTAGCCTTTTCTCGTGGTACCTAGCAACTGTGTGACAAGCAATCACAGCGCCCGTGCAAGTATGTTGTGATGTCTGTCAATTTATGAACATGTAATAAATGAGTTTGTTATCTTTTATACAATGAAAGTGCCACAGCATATCCCAGTTCTTTCAGTGAGTGTGTGTGTGTGTGGGTCTTCACTAACATGTTCAGACTGATGTATGAATAAGCGCTATTAATCACCACAGCGTTTATGTAAACTGATGCAAATGTCACTGTCTCGTCCCCAGCTAAACAGGCCATGTTAGAAAGTCGAGTGAGCAACGCTGTCATGCGGAGATGAGACCCAGCGAGAGGAGGGAAAGTCTACTCTCATACTCCTTCACTCGCCCCTTTGCTCTTTTCTGTCTCACCCCGTGTTCATCCCCACTGCTGCGACTCCTTCCAAGTTCCAGCAGCCGTGTCAGATCAGTTTGTCCCTGCTGAAGTTCAACCTTTAGCAGCTAAATTCCTCTCACTCTATCTCCAGCCTCAAAGCATGTGTGTTTTTTTTTTTTTTTTAATACAGTGGTGCCTCGGGATACAAAGTTTTAGCTTTTTTTTTTTTTTTTTAATTCGAAGAAGTTTAAATTTGAGTTGTGAGCACTCTGTGATGGCATCGATCTCAATGATGTGGTGACAGAAAAATGAAAGGTGCGCACCTCCCTTTTTAGGGCTCAATAAAGTGTAGTGATTTTATTTACAATACTTCAAAACAACCAATTCGGTACCCTACCTTTAGCGAACTATTCCTGTGCTGTGTAAGATAATGGTTCTTCTGTTTTCATCTTAAAGGCCCTTTCACACTTCACTTTGCAACATGAAGCATGCGGTTGATTTACCCGTTTATTGTGTATTTGGCAAGGGGTCGGTTCCTACGCAATGGAGTGTGCTGGGTGATCTGTGTGTCCCCACAAAAAATAAATAAATAAATAAATCACATGTTCTATTTGAAAGTGGCGCTGCAGTGACATCAGAAAGTGCGTCCAATAGGAGATATACTGGCAGCTGGATCTCCTGCTATTTTGGTGGTCATATTCACCAGTACCAGCATAAGGAAAATGGAAGAATGCCTTGATAAATGTGCTTTCTTACTGTTACCCGAGCTTTGGGACACTCAAAAAGGGCTTTACTCACGAATGGGATTAATCTCGCCACGTTCCCCCTGAAACTAGTAGAGCCCTTTTCACGGCTGCTATAATCCCTTCCTCCTTAAAATGAGTAAAAATGTGGCTTTCTTGTGGAAGAATAAAAATACATAGAACTAATTCTCATCTAAGAACAAAAAGACATGCCGTTTTCTACCTGAAATGCTACTACGTCAGAAAATCCAAATGTATCCATGCAGGCAAGTGGAGACACGACATCTTTCCACATTGAAACTGGATCATCTCACAGTAGAGTGCATATGTGAAAAGGTCTTTACTTAATAAGGCATGCATGCATGTGAAAAACAAAGGGTAACCTCCTGCGTGGGAAAATTAAAACCCTACAGTACCAGCAATTGCCACTGGAAGGTGGCAACAAAACTGAGCCAACTCCTATTTACTACAATTCAAAAATGTTCAATTTCACAAACGAAATAAATCTGCTTAAAATCTGGTACAAAGTTTGAATTTGTATGAATGTGTTTATGGCGACATAATTGCTTCATGACAATTTCACGGGGAGTGTATGTTTTTGAACAAAGATCGTTAAATTGTATTCTCTCTTTAATAAAAATACAAAATTCTGTCATATGCATTACCAGAAACATTTCTCTAACTTTGGAACTATTGTGGTGCTTGCCCATTTTATAGCATTCGGTGACATAGACAATTCGGCCGAAATGTAATAACAAAATTTGGTTTCGAATTGAGTCCGAAATGTTTTTTTCATTGAAACACCACCGCCGAATTCGAAAGTTCTATTGGCGAAAGCAAAGAGCACACTAGCCTGCACTTTTCTGGCTTCTAGAGGCAGCATGTCTGGTGAATGAGGGTGTGTTTTTTTGTCACAGCTGTTAGCACTAGGGTTAACAAGATTCGTGTCAGGTGTTGGGGGACAAGGACAACCTGATGTCAGGTGGGCTACTGGAACAAGACACAGATGGAGCAGGACGTAGAACAGGGTGTTAATGGAGTGCTACTACAGCAGCAACCCATGCGAAAGAGGGTACATGCAGACAATGTGGGAAGAATGGTTACTTCGAAATCCCACATCCACACTGACCAAGAAACAACTACTAGCTCCGTGTTCTAATATCCGCAAGAAGAACTTGCTATCACAGTTAGAGATTAATGAGGCACAATGTGTCTCATCCGAGGTGCAAAGATGCTACGGCAAGGGGGAGCCAGGACGACAGGTCAAGTGGGAGGTGGTTTCATCATTACCCCCAACATCGAGATTGGGTACCAAGCCCCAAGAGCAGCGGAAGAAAATGAGAGAGCAGCAGACCTGAGAGAGAAGATCATGAAGTACTGGGGGAACTCGACTACCTCCTGCCTGCCAAGGCTAACAAACAAAGTACCATGAGAATCTTTACTGGAGGATGTAAACACAGCACTGCTGTACATCCCCACGGTAAACATCACAGAGACCAATCAGTTGATATATGCAGCAGCATCAGTCATCCTAGTGTCACTTGGCTACAAAATAAACAGCGCCAGTAGCCGGAAAGAGCCTCCATGGAAACGATGGCTAGAGGCAAAAATTATTGCAACAAGGAGAAAGGTTAGCCTCCGAACACAGCTGAACAAAGGTGTGAAACCTAAGAAAAAAACTGCCCAGGAAATGCAGCAAGCTGTCCACAGCTGAGGCACTGGAGACTGCTTAGCAAAGGCTCACAGCCCTTGCTAGCCGCTTAAAGAGGTACACAAAAGAAGTAGAGGCCAGAAGAATAAACATTATGTTCTCCAAGAATCCAGCAAAGGTCTACTCTCAGTGGCAGGGTAGTAAGACCACAGCAGACCCACCCAGGGCTGAGACTGAACAATACTGGAAGAGTATCTGGGAAAAAAAGGCTTCTCACAACACTAACGCCCAATGGCTGGCAGACCTGCAGTCAGAACATCGCAACATCCCAGGAGAAGACCGATGTCGTCATCACAACACCTGACATCCAAATGAGACTGTCCAAAATGAAGAACTGGACAGCTCCAGGCCCCGACAAGATTCATACCTACTGGCTTAAGAAGCTAACTGCACTCCATGAACGCCTTGCAGCACGAATGAACCAGCTGCTGAAGTCAGGGACCCACCCAGAGTGGCTAACCCAAGGTCGGACAGTCCTCATCATGAAGGACCCGCAGAAGGGAACAGTACCAACCAACTACCTGCCTATAACCTGCCTCCGCACCACATGGAAGCTCCTATCAGGTATCATAGCAGCTAAAATGAGCAGGCACATGGAGCACTACATTGACAGGGCACAGAAAGGGATTGGCAATTACACCAGGGGGGGAGCATAGCGCCAAGGACAGGGCAGTCACCAGAGACAAGGCAGTCCAGAGACTGCAAGGCCAGGAGCACCAACCTACAAGAAAGCCTATGACTCAATGCCACACACATGGATACTGGAATGCTTGAAGCTGTATAGCATCAACAGGACACAAAGCACCTTCCTCCAGAACTCAATGGGGATGTAGAAGACAACTCTAGAAGCCAACTCAAAGCCAGTTGCACATGTGAGCATCAAATGCAGTATCTACCAAGGAGATGCTCTGTCTCCCCTGCAGCTCTGCATAGGCCTAAACCCCCTCAGCCAGATCATCACCAAGAGTGGTTTCGGGTACCAGTTCCAAAGTGGAATAACCATCAGTCAACTGCATGTCAAGAACAAGCGTGACATGGACTCCCTGATTTACCTCACGAGAATATACAGCAATGACATCGGAATGTCATTCGGACTAGATAAGTGTGGGCGAATGGTATCCAGAAGAGGGAAGGTAATCTCAACTGAAGGGGCTGAACTACCTGAAGGCAACATAACAGATGTGCAGGACAGTTACAAATACCTGGGGATCCGACAGGCAAATGGGAACAAAGAGGAAGCAACTAGGAGGTCTGCCACAACCAAATACTTACAGAGAGTGAGGCAGATCCTCAAGAGTCAGTTAAATGGCAAGAATAAGATTCAGGCCATTAACAGCTATGCACTACCAGTAATCAAATACCCTGCTGGCATCGTATCCTGGCCACTGGAAGAGATGCAGGCTATCGACATCAAGACTTGGAAACTCCTTACAATGCACGGAGGGTTTCACCCCAAGTCCAGCATCCTGAGGCTCTACACAAAGCGGAAAGGGAAATAGTGATGAGCTGCTCGGCGAATGCCTCAGGCAACAGAAGCCCAGTAAGGAGGAGGACCCTGAGGAGCTATCATTGAAGGACAACCCCCTGCATGGTATGTACCACCGACAAATTGAGGGGGTGGCTGATATGGGACAAACATACCAGTGACTGGAAAAGGCCGGACTGAAAGACAGCACAGAGGCACTGATCATGGCAGCTCAAGAATAGGCCCTAAACGCAAGATCAATAGAGGCCGGGGTCTATCAACCAGACAGGAACCCAGGTGCAGGCTATGCAAAGAGGCCCCTGAGACAGTCCAGCACATCACAGGAGGGTGTAAGATGCTGGCAGGCAAGGTATATATGGAACGACATAACCAGGTAGCAGGCATAGTGTACAGGAACATCTGTGCCGAGTACGGCCTGGAGACCCCAGAGTCGAGGTGGGCAACACCTCCAAAGGTGGTCGAGAACCACCGAGCCAAGATCCTGTGGGACTTCCAGATCCAGACAGACAAAGTGGTGATGGCCAACCAGCCTGACGTAGTGGTGGTGGATAAATATCAGAAGACAGCAGTGGTGATAGATGTAGCAATCCCGAGTGATAGCAACATCAGGAAAAAAAGGAAACGAAAAGCTGGAGAAATATCAAGGGTTGAAGGAAGAGTTGGAGAAAATGTGGGGAGTGAAGGCAACAGTGGTGCCATTAGTGACCGGGACACTAGGGGCAGTAACCCCCAAGTTGGGTGCATGGCTCCAACTGATACCAGGAACAATGTCCGACGTCTCCATTCAGAAGAGCGCAATCCTAGGGACAGCTCAGATCCTGCGCAGAGCCCTCAAGCTCCCAGGCCTCTGGTAGAGGAGCCAAGCTTGAAAGGAAAGACCATACTGCCCGGGTGGGCGAGACGACAATTTTTTTTTTAATATGTATACACACACACATATATATACATATTATATATATACATATTTCATATATATATATATATATATATATATGTTAGGGCTGTCCCAAACGACTAATTTTCTCCCGATTAGTCAGCCGACGATTTTTACGATTAGTCGACTAATCTAATAATTATTAGGGCCCGAGCACTAGGCGTGCGAAGGCCCTATTGTTTTGCAAAGGATTTTTTATTTTTTTATTTTTTATTTTTTTCAGGGCAAATGAAAACGGCCAATTTGGAGGCCTGAACATGCGCGAAAAGTCACCAAAATTTGCACATACGTGCGGAAAATTGTAAATTTCGATAATTTAACAACGTTGCAAAAAAATGTAACAAAATGGCTCAGTGGCGCCCCCTTGAAATTTTAAAATTGGCCTATAACATTAGGGTTTGTCAGCGTAGAGCAATGAAATTTGGGGAGTCTATACCTTGTCTAAAACCGCTTCAAAAAAGCATTGGCACCCATATTCCAAACCCAACAGGAAATCGGTTATTTTGGATCGAATATGAAATTTTTATCGATTTACAGGGTGCACATTTGAGACCTTTTCACCGAGGGAGTTAGTTGGATCATCTTCAAAATTGGTGAGACTGTTCAGGAGACATATGAGATCTTAAGTTTCTAAAATGGTGTGTTTTCATTCACGGGTCTGACCTGGGCGTGGTGCCAAAGTCGGCCATTTTTTCGGCAAAACACCGAATTCAGTAAATGGCTAATAATTCCTTGACACAACTTTCAATCTTTTTCATATCTGCCATGTATATGCGGTATCCCAGCCTGAACACGACTGCATTGAAATATTACCCATTAGGCCTAGCGCCCCCTAGTGAGAACAGGAAATGCCTTTTTTTACGAGACAGGTTCCTCCTCCAAGGGAAAAAAATCTGTTGACCTCAAACCTGCATCAGGGGAGCCTTAAGACCTGTGTTCAGGTGCCTGATGAAAAATATTGAGGTTTCGTTGAAGCGGAGGGGTCCAAACATGAAAGTGAAAATGATCGTCAACAATTTGTCTCGCAAAATACTTTGAACAGTCATAACTCAGCAGATATACAACATATCTGCGCCAAACTTCCCATGCTTGTTGAGAGTCATACCCTGAAGGGTCCTGTAGGGGTCATTTGCATCAACTCTACAGTGCCAACTAGTGGCGACAGAAAGGAGTTTTAAAAAAGGCCTTTCCTATTGGGTTTTTTCAACGTAGAGCAATGAAATTTGGGGAGTAGATACCTTATGCCTAACTGCTCAAAAAAGCCTCTTGCACCCATATTCCAAATCCAACAGAAAATCGGGTATTTTGGATCGAATGTGAAATTTCTGTCCATTTCTAGTACAGTTTACATTTGGAGGCCTGGACATGCACGAAAACTCACCAAATTTTGCACATACATGCGGCTTTGTGTGGATTTCGATAATCTTGCAACGTTACAAAAAAAATGTAACAAAATGGCTCAGTGGCGCCCCCTTGAATTTTTAAAAAAGGCGTTTCCTATTAGGTTTTTTTAACGTAGAGCAATGAAATTTGGGGAGTCGATACCTTGTGCAAAACTGCTCCAAAAAGTCTCTTGCACCCATATTCCAAACCCAACAGGAAATCGGGTATTTTGGATCGAATGTGAAATTTTTATCAATTAACAGGGTGCACATTTGAGACCTTGTCACAGAGGGAATCAGTTGGATCATCTTCAAAATTGGTTAGACAATTCAGGAGACATATGAAATGTAAACTTTTCAAAATGGTGCGTTTTCATTCATGGGTCTGACCTGGGCGTGGTGCCAAAGTCGGCCATTTTTTCGGCAAAATGACAAATTCAGTAAAGGACTAATAGCTCCTTCAATCTTTTTCATATCTGGCATGTATATGCGGCATCCCACCCTTCACACGAGTGCATTGAAATATTACTCATTAGGCCTAGTGCCCCGTAGTGGGAACAGGAAATGCCTTTTTTACGAAACAGGCTCCTCCTCCAAGGAAAAAAAATCTATTCACCTCAAACCTGCATCAGGGGAGCCTTAAGACATGTGTTCAGGTGCCTGATGAAAAATACTGAGGTTTGGTTGAAGCAGAAGGGTCCAACAGGAGAAGTAAAAATGACTGAAGCCATTTCGTCTCACCACAAGTTTTGAACAGTCATAACTTCTACAACATATCTGCGCCAAACATATCGTGCTTGTTGAGTCATAGTCTGAAGGGTCCTGTAGGGGTCATTTGCATCAACCCTACAGCGCCAACTAGTGGCAATAGAAAGTCACTCATTTTTAAAAATATATGTCCAGTTCTTTTCAGGTTGGTCATTGTAGTTTCAAGACCTTTTAAAATACTTATTTTACGGCCCATGTCCACATGTCTCTGTCTGTTGCTGTGATGACCCTTTATTCGCTCCTTTTTTGTAGTCCTCTGTCCAATAGGGGTTTTTATCTCTTAGGTGTGTGAATATAAAGAGGCAACTTTCGCGCATGTTAGGTTCTAATGAGATGATTAGAGAGGACGATCTGCCACCACCCTGACCTGCACACTGTCTGAGTTGCATGACGTCCGAGTTGCGCTAGATTGCGAGGGCCCGTTCAGTCCTGCTTGCAGGCCTAGTTATTATTATTATTATTATTTTTATTTTTTTTTTTACTAATTTAGCAATGAAATTTTTGTTGACGCTTATCAATTCACAAAAAACATATTGGAACACTCAAATCATTTATTAAAGTACAAATAAACACGTAAATAACAATAATAAATCACAAATAAACAATGAGTTCATATGCTGATAGAATTAACTAGTGTAGCATCCCGATTGAAAAGATGGTCTCTTAAACTGATGGTTTACAACTTTTATTCCATTCTTGATGTAAACACACTGTAAGAGCTACGGTGCGCACAAATAAAGCAACACAATTAGAAATTAACAAAAACTTTTCACCTTTTTCCTTTTAAACCTTATTTATATATCAATGAATTGCCTATATGAATTGACTTTACCTTATTACCTTATCATTGACAATCTCTCCCTTGAGTGCAATCACTGTATATACTGTATATATTTATGACCTTTTAACCCTATATAATTTTCTATACCATAAAATAAACCCATAACATGAAATAAACCTTTCAATTAGCATTAAGAACAATACTAATAGCACTTATAGGCCCATTGTCAATGAAACATTATTATTTAGTAAGGCGACAGCACCCTCTGGTGTACAAAAAATAGAGAAAAAAAAAAATTTACAAACTGCGTGAAGGCGCTTGAGGTGTTTACTCACGGCCGACGTGCAGCCAAGCTTGGCACTGAAGAGACAGGACAGAAGAGTATACTCTCCTTAGTTTCTTTGAAATAAGTCAATGTTTTGGACACTCTGGTGCGCTTTTTTTTGGCTTTGTGCCGCTTTCCCCGCTTGCAAACAGAGCATCCGACATTCTAACTTTCCACGCACATATTTTTTTAACCCTTCATTAACCGTCGGCGGGATGTTGTGCTCGTCGACGGATTTACGTCATCGATGACGTCGACTATGTCGACTAGTCGGGACAGCTCTAATATATATATATCAGTGACGTGCGGTGAGGTTCATGGTTGGTGAGGCACTGACTCCTTTAGTGTCAGATTTCCAAATATATAAACCAAAAAGGGTAGCTTATTCAATTGGCTACTGGTTATTTCATATCTCATCAGCATTCTTCACAAAACAGGCACACACGGTACATATTATCGATACGTAAAAGTAAGAAAATAACATGCATTTGCTCTACACCCTCAATGTGTTGGCCGTCACCATTCTATAATTAATGCAACATAAATGAGAGTAAAGAGTGGTGTACAAAACCACAGAATTCAATTCTGACCTTTAGTGAAATATTCAGTTGTTTTTAAAACTTTTAATTCTGAAACTTTAATCAATTTATTACAGATTGCTAAACAAAAAGTGTGAAAAGAAAAATAATATTTTATTTAAGGCCAAAATTTAGTTTTTAAATATTCTATTGTATTTTTCTTGGTCCAAGCTCTTTTTTAAAAAAATTTTTTTAATAAGATTGAAATGAAAACTGTTTGTGGTCTTGCGCCTGTCCTTCACCACAAAAATCGGCGTTACTTTGGAAGGGCATAGGTTTTGTCTCAACATTCGTAGGGACGATATAACAGCATAACCTGCATGTAGGTACACTTTTTGCTGGGGACGGGACATTAATTGGACCAAGGGGGCAAAGGGCCACATTTCTAATGTATATGAACCTAATTAATTAATTGGCAAAATGATCAATGCAAAATAAATCCTTATCTACTGATAATAACTTTTACGTGCATTGGTTTAGATGATACACTGTTCAATTCAAACCTTTGTTTTCAAAAAATACTAAAGAAACATTTTGAAAACTTCCTGAATAAATGTCTGGTTTTTATTAGCAAACATAAACATAGTGAAAATAATTCACTTAATAATGGTAGGGTCAATTCTATCCTTACAACATACGGAACTATTGAAAGATCTAAATTCTCTATATAACTGAACATTATATCATGCAAAAAAGGTAAGGTTGCTTAAAAGTTGGTGGGGACAATTTTAGCATGCTGAAAAGTTGGTAGTGTTATGTCCCTACCGTCCCTATGCAAACCTACGCCCTTTTAGTAAAAGTCCTCCTTATTTTCCTTTACTTTAAAAAAAAAAAAAAAATCTCTCCGCCTCAATGGAGAGGATTGCTTCAATTAGATCGTTCTGTGTTCTATTTGACAAGCCAGAAAACACAGTGGATGTGTCCAAATGTCTAGCTAACCTTTCATCTTTCTCAGCAAAACCATGTAATCGTTCTACATATATGCCACTTTTAGAAGAGCTACACGCTCATCGTTACCACCAAATGTTAACTCCTGTTTAGCTAGGATGCAGGTTGCATTAATGAGGTCTTTCAAACTCTATTTCTTTACCTTAGCTTTTGAGGATGCTACCGTTGAGCTTCCGCTGTTCGTCAAAGCCAAATCGATCCTTGAGCTTCCAAAAGTTTTTAAAGCAAACAGGCTTTGAATGTGAGTGGTCGAGCTCTCATGTTTGCTGAAGCTTCGTGGTAGTTTTTTAATGTCACAATATCTCGTGTTAGTCCAGACATTGGCACAAGTTGAGAAGAAAAGGCAGGGAAAGCAGCAAAGGCGATTTTTCGAAGGACAGCCACATAGACAGTCTTTTCGGGTGTACCAGTCCGTTTGAAAAGCGCGAGTTATCCTCGGTCCCGTAGTTTGAAGCAAACCTTTTAGCTCCGGACAACACCGGCGTTGTGTTAACCGCGTCCACTTTTAACGGAAAGTCCAGTTTCACGTACGCCCCCTTGCAGTGCGGCAGAGTACTATCTGCCGCAGCCTGTGTCTTTTCACTGCGGTTTTATTTCCCATCAGCAAAACTAAATATGTCGCTAACAAACATTAAACTTTAAGGGTTAAAGACATTAGCCAGACTGAGGAAAATCAGGTCAAATAAAGTATCTGGAAACATTATAATGGCGACATGCAGATGTACGGCAACCAGCACGCTCCAATTCCATGTATCAACCCAGTTTGTTAAGGATTGCGCAATCAGAGGTGAGGCTTTACTCATTGCTGCCGCACCTCTCGTTTCATTTCTTTATTTGAACAGGAAATAGGCAAATTCAGCGATTTTGACTATAAAAAATGTTTGAAATGAGTCATAAATAAAGAGCAATGGACAAATATTAATATAAATTTGATGCTATTATTATTTTTTTGTCATGATGACAGGTGAGGCTCTGCCTCACCTGCCTCCCCTAACCGCACGTCACTGATATATATATATATATATATATATATATATATATATGTATGTATATATATATATATATACAGTGCCTTGCAAAAGTATTCGGCCCCCTTGAACCTTGCAACCTTTCGCCACATTTCAGGCTTCAAACATAAAGATAGTGGGGCACAATCGTGAAGTGGAACAAAATTTATTGGATAATTTAAACTTTTTTAACAAATAAAAAACTGAAAAGTGGGGCGTGTAATATTATTCGGCCCCCTTGCGTTAATACTTTGTAGCGCCACCTTTTGCTCCAATTACAGCTGCAAGTCGCTTGGGGTATGTTTCTATCAGTTTTGCACATCGAGAGACTGACATTCTTGCCCATTCTTCCTTGCAAAACAGCTCGAGCTCAGTGAGGTTGGATGGAGAGTTTTTGTGAACAGCAGTCTTCAGCTCTTTCCACAGATTCTCGATTGGATTCAGGTCTGGACTTTGACTAGGCCATTCTAACACCTGGATACGTTTATTTTTGAACCATTCCATTGTAGATTTGGCTTTATGTTTTGGATCATTGTCCTGTTGGAAGATAAATCTCTGTCCCAGTCCCAGGTCTTGTGCAGATACCAACAGGTTTTCTTCCAGAATGTCCCTGTATTTGGCTGCATCCATCTTCCCGTCAATTTTAACCATCTTCCCTGTCCCTGCTGAAGAAAAGCAGGCCCAAACCATGATGCTGCCACCAAAATGTTTGATAGTGGGGATGGTGTGTTCAGGGTGATGAGCTGTGTTGCTTTTACGCCAAACATATCGTTTTGCATTGTAGCCAAAAAGTTCAATTTTGGTTTCATCTGACCAGAGCACTTTCTTCCACATGTTTGGTGTGTCTCCCAGGTGGCTTGTGGCAAACTTTAAACGAGACTTTTTATGGATATCTTTGAGAAATGGCTTTCTTCTTGCCACTCTTCCATAAAGGCCAGATTTGTGCAGTGTACGACTGATTGTTGTCCTATGGACAGACTCTCCCACCTCAGCTGTAGATCTCTGCAGTTCATCCAGAGTGATCATGGGCCTCTTGGCTGCATCTCTGATCAGTTTTCTCCTTGTTTGAGAAGAAAGTTTGGAAGGACGGCCGGGTCTTGGTAGATTTGCAGTGGTCTGATGCTCCTTCCATTTCAATATGATGGCTTGCACAGTGCTCCTTGAGATGTTTAAAGCTTGGGAAATCTTTTTGTATCCAAATCCGGCTTTAAACTTCTCCACAACAGTATCTGGGACCTGCCTGGTGTGTTCCTTGGTTTTCATAATGCTCTCTGCACTTTAAACAGAACCCTGAGACTATCACAGAGCAGGTGCATTTATACGGAGACTTGATTACACACAGGTGGATTCTATTTATCATCATCGGTCATTTAGGACAACATTGGATCATTCAGAGATCCTCACTGAACTTCTGGAGTGAGTTTGCTGCACTGAAAGTAAAGGGGCCGAATAATATTGCACGCCCCACTTTTCAGTTTTTTATTTGTTAAAAAAGTTTAAATTATCCAATAAATGTTGTTCCACTTCACGATTGTGTCCCACTTGTTGTTGATACTTGACAAAAAAATTAAATTTCATATCTTTATGTTTGAAGCCTGAAATGTGGCGAAAAGTATTAACGCAAGGGGGCCGAATAATATTACACGCCCCACTTTTCAGTTTTTTATTTGTTAAAAAAGTTTAAATTATCCAATAAATTTTGTTCCACTTCACAATTGTGTCCCACTTGTTGTTGATTCTTGACAAAAAATTTAAATTTTATATCTTTATGTTTGAAGCCTGAAATGTGGCGAAAGGTTGCAAGGTTCAAGGGGGCCGAATACTTTTGCAAGGCACTGTATATATATATATACAGTATATATATATATATATATATATATATATATATATATATATTAGGGGTGTCAAACGATTAAAATTTTTAATGGAGTTAATTACAGCTCAAAAATTAATTAATCGCAATTCAAACCATCTATAAAATATGCCATATTTTTCTGTAAATTATTGTTGGAATGGAAAGACCGAGATGGATATATACATTCAACATACGGTACATAAGTACTGTATTTCTTTATTATAACAATAAATCAACAAGATGGCATTACCATTATTAACATTCTGTTAAAGCGATCCATGGATAGAAAGACTTGTAGGTCTTAAAAGATAAATAAAAATAATAAATAAAATATATAATTATATAAATAAATAAAATATATAAATATTTATAAAAAATTATAGAAAATAAATAAAAGATAATAACTAGTACAAGTTATAGAAATTTTATATTAAAACCCCTCATGTTTTCATTTTAATAAAATTTGTAAAATTTTCAATCAAAAAATAAACTAGTAGCCCGCCATTGTTGATGTCAATAATTACTTACACAATGCTCATGGATGCTGAAGCTTATAAAATCAGTCGCACCCATGCGCCAGCAGAGGGCGGCAAAACTCCGAAAAACACAACAAGTACACCTTTCACTTTGCTGTCCTTTTAATATGTTTGAGCGGGGCATTTGTGCGAATAATTGCGTCAAATATTTGAACGGGATTAATTTAAAAAAATAATTACAGCTCGTTAACGCGTTAATTTTGACAGCCCAATATATATACATTTTAGGGTGTCCCAGGCCCCCCTATATAAAATCACATATTAACAGATTCGGACTCGCACACCCCTGAGACAGTCAGGAAATTAGAATATTGTGTATTCTAATTTCCTGAGACAGTCCTGTATATATACACAGGACTGTCTCAAAAAATTAGAATATTGTGTATTCTAATTTCCTGAGACAGTCCAGTATATATATATATATATATATATATACACTGTACATTTATAAATAAATATTAATATAATTTGTTTGAGTTTTTGACTTTCTGTTTTCATCAATTTCCTAGCGAATGATTCCAATCAATTGCATACCGTAATCAACACGTCACTTTTGCTCGTTGGTAGTCTGACGTTAGGAATTGTGGCTAGGCGGGTCAACCTCCCATTTGTCCCCAATACTACATGGATTGAAATAGTGTATGAACTAGATGTTTACTGAGCTAAACCTACCAATTCTGTCCGAAAATGATGTCCCTGGTGCCAAACTCACTGGTAAAGATCTGGAAGACAATACAAATGTTCAGTTAAAGAGATGGCTTAAGTATCAAGGGGTTAAAAAGATGACAAAAAGAGCCGAGCAGACCTAAGCTTAGCTTTAGCTTTTTTAATCGACACCTTTTTCTTACGCCACTGACAATTATATTTTCCTGTTTAAACAATCTGTCCTTTACCACCATATGCCCTGTCTTTCTTATATACTATGTCCTCTGGTTGTCTTATGTCTCTGACCAGTCTTGGGGGCAATTTACATCGCTATTTTTGTGTAGCGATCGCAAATGCTACTCGGTGACAGCCAACGAACACTTTTAATTTTTTCATTAATTACAAATCTTAATTCTATCATTTATTTACACTTAGCCGTTACTAAAGTTGTTTTTTTGACAGCAGAAAAGGTAACAGAGGCAGCCAGATACGATTGTAATTTTTTTCCAGGTCATTCATTGGCAGACAGAAGCGGCACAGCAAAACGCCACACTAAAAATAAGCAAAAAATATTAAAATGGCTCACTTCTTCATCCTCTGAAGGACCATGGCCCCCAACAAAATATAGTAAACATTCACATATGAAATGTGAATGGCTTCACCTTACTGGCGTTAAACTGTTCTTCCGCGCAAGTTGATCCATTTTTCACATTTTTTCCTCCGAGTTTTTGGTTACGGGAAACGTATTGGAGAAAATATCCTTCATATGTCGCAAGGTCTACAGTCGTTTCTACAAGTTCCATATCAGCAGTGCTTGATCGGCATGTTCTTTTTTGAAAGATTACCAGAGAAAATAAGCAGAAATAACATGGTTTGTATGCGAGGGCGTGTCCGAAAATGTCCCACTTCCGCGTTACGATTGCAACATAATGGTCTAAAAATAGCATTCGTGCGGCATGCTATTGTTATTTTGAAAGAATTTTTTGATTCTTTAAAAAAAAAAAAAAAAAATGAAGGTACAAATGTCTCAACTTATAGTCAAGTGTGTCACATAAGAAATAAGCACCCCTCCCCACTTAGGAGCCAGAGCGAAGGTACTGCCAATTTTTGTTGTTGCTTCTGTTGCTATTTGTGTGGCATCTCTTCTCGCTCCTTTGGGACCAGATGGTCTTTACTTCTCTGTCATTTTGGCTTATATGCAGGCAAGAAAAATCCCACTTACTGTACGCCCAATTAGAACAAGTGTCTCCCACACAAAATTAATTGCCTGTGTCAGTGTCTTTGCAACTAGTCAGTGGGGGATGAGGGCAATTTAGATTTGCAGCTAAGCTCACTATCTTGGAGCGTTTTAAGTGTTGTTAAAGGCAACAAAGACACCATTTTTGAAATGCAGAGTATGCCTGAATGTGGCTTCTCCAGGAATGCTTTCATCTACCAATACAGCATCTTTTATTCCTGCTCCAAACTTAACTCTACCTAACAGCCCACCTGCTCCTGGGGAAATCACTGCAGGGGAACAACAAAGATGGAAAACTAATGTTGGACTAAAAGCAGAGCTCATTCCATCAGCAGCAATACTTACTGTAAATGGACCAAACTTTCAGGACTCCCCATGAAAGATGATTATTCATGAAACTCATTTATAGTCGATTTTGTACGCGGCACGGACTAAAAGCTGTCTTGACACTTATGGACTTGTCAAATAAAATATTACACACCATCAGTCTGTGTGACTCAGTTCAGGAGAAAAGGTGATGTGGTCAAACTGTGCATTTGTGTTCCTTTGCTTTCACGACAACAGAGCACTGGGAAAAAAAAAAAAAAAAACATATATGACAGTTGCTTGCAAATTAAACATTGTGACTGCCCAGCTCATTTGCTGCTAATTTTCCAAATTAACATGGATATTTGACAGCAGTGAATGAGTTTTAAGAATTATTTGAGAACTCACTCGTTGGGGAATTTACCCAAGACAACAAAGGTGGACACTTTCATTACACTGCTACTCACTGAAATTTTAGCCATGCGCATTTCATGCAAAGGGTTTCACATAATACCAACTACATATGACAACATCAAGACAACTGGCCATGGGTTTTTCTCCATCTAAGTTCTGGTAACTTTGTTAACGCTCTGCCTTTGAGCAAGGCTTCCCTTATCATGTCAGAACTCCTGATGTGCTCCTTCACAGACAATTTACTGATGCCGATCCTTGATTAGCTCTGTTTCATGGCTGCTGGGCCCCATGCTCTCGTATCTCTCCATAACTGTCCAATTACCCATCCTCAGCCAGAGTGAAACCTTATCTGCTTTCCATCGGTGACCAGCTGAATCCTGATATGTCTCAGAGTGGATGAAGATGCTCCCGTGATTTTTCCCCCCACTGTATCTTGTGCTCTAACTTTCACTTTCCTATCCAGGCTAAACTGTGAACACTAGAGCAAACCACAGTGTGTAACCACAGCCCTCAGGAGGCCATCATTGGCCTCATACGGACCACACACTATGCTATAAGAGTGCTATTGAGAATGTAAAAAAACAGAAGTGTGTATGTACTCATAAATCTTGTTCTTTGTCGGGGTTTGAGTTTGCTTCTGTGCTCTAGAATTATTACTCATTGATTTCACCTGTTTTGGCCTGCTCCTTGTGTCCTTGTTTCACCCACCTGTGCCTCATTGTCTCGTTACCCCATGTCTGTATTTAAGTGCCCCGTGTGCTGTCAGTCTTTGTTGCGTCATTGTCACTTTCATGTCTATCCAGCTGTCTTTCCAAGCGTCTATCCGATGTCTATTTGAACGTTCAAGCTAGTGATGGTGAGATGAAGCCTCATGAGGCATTGCACCACTTGAGCCAATTGGTTCGAGAAAGGGTTCATTTCTCGGAGATTCATGTGTCCACGAAACCACCTACTGGCTAAGTGTATAATCACAGTCATTTGTCTCCCAACCTCATGAGTGATTCATTAATTTTTGTGTGTGTCTGTTGGGAAGGTATTATTTAGCAAAATATTGTCTGACCACATCCTCGATGTACATAGATTATCACATAACTATATATAGTTTTTCTTCAACTTTCTTTTCATTGTTTTCCAGTCACAGAAGTTAAATTTGGCATATCTTCAGCAATGGGATCAAACTCATATACTGAGTAAGCATAATGTATCGGTGGGGCAGTACCGCCTGAATCAAAATGAAGAAACAAAAAAACAGAAAGGACCTATACATATAAAACAAAAACGCACACATAGACATAAACAGTACCTCATAAAAATATATGATGATATGGCGATGTCTCCTGCAGGTCAGCAGCCCCACAAATCAACGTACAACAAATCATACATACAGTATAAACGCATGAACTTTTGGGTCGAGGAAAAGGAGTGGCCACATACAGTCACAGTCATAATAATGTGCTTTAATGTAGTGTGTGTATGTGTGAAAATGATTCCATAGATCGTATTATCATAATGTGGCAGCTGGTTGTGCAATGTGTTTTTTCTGAAAAGGACTCGTGCGTATGGCGGTCTGCATGGATCCGCGCCATGCAACGCGATCCGTCCCCTTTGCCCGGTACAGAGCTCGAACCCACGCACACGACGCGTCCAGCATGGCAGGCGGATGCTCTGACCACCAAGCCAGAAGCCAGGCTCCCACCTTCACCTGCCAGCGCACCCACATTAAGGCATCGGGAGGGAGGTTTCCACACACGGACCTGCGTGTACCCGTTACACGCAGTCAGGGAGAGAACAGTAAACGTGTTTGTGTAACATGAAAAAGGGTACTGATTATGCTTGTGTAATTTGGACATTGATGTAGCTACAGGATGGTGGGGATTTTCACTCTGTTTTATTAAAAAAAGCCACAGCAAGGAAGTCCTCTTTCTTGCTGGTTCCATCCTAGTATCAACTACTGTACCCTTCTCTTAACTCACTTAGTCTTTTCACTCTCCAAACCACATCCGAACTATCCAAACTCTCACCCAGGGCCGGCCCAGCCTATACGCAGACTTTGCAGCTGCATAGGGCCCCTGACCACTAGGGGGCCCCCAATCTGGCAATTGTTTAATTTATATGCTATTTTGTGTACTACAGTTGCTTTATTCGACTTTTGTGAGTTTTGATTCTTGATTACAAGCTTAAAAGAATAAAAGTTCTTCCTTAACTTCTTTCTTTCCTCTTTTAGAAAAAGGTTTGGCGCTATCTACTGTAAGTACTGACAATCATTTGGGGTGAGAAGTTTGAAGTATGCAGTGCAACAAAATCTGATTAATATACAAAATATGGACATATGGGTTGGATTGCATGTATGGGTTTCACAGTACACTGTGACGAAATGGTGGGCCAAAAATATGGGCCCCTTTGCATTATTTTGCTTAGGGGCCCCCAAATGGCCTGGGCCGGCCCTGTTCTCACCTGATCGCAACTCTCCTTCATACACCTACATTTTAAATGCAGCCAGAGGTGTTCATAGACTGTAGCGAGCTGTCAAACCGCACAGCAAATCTAAAGCACTCCCTGAAGAAATCACGTGGTACAGCTGGGCAGTGAGGCTTCGGACGTCATCATTTTCGGAACCTCCCCTAAATGAAGCGAGCCTCGGAACGCGCTTCGCGGAAAAGTCCCTTCATTACTCGACACACGCTTCGAAGGCTCGTCGCACCTCGTGACATCACTAGTTCAAGCCCTAATGCTCAGATTCTTGTAAAAGGTAAGTTTTGATACGTTTTCGCCTGGTCTTTTGTTTGAACTTTGTATTTTTGTTAACTGTTATTAAAGCATTTGAGTTCACTTCCACCCTGCCTCGCCTCCTCATTTCCCTGTGTTTGGATCCACCTCGCTTCCACTGCTGTGACATTCTTTGGCTTCCATGGTAGTTCTGAAATGGTTTAGGTCTTTCTTCTGAAATAGAAGAGATTGTTGCTAATGTGCCAAAAGGACATCAGACTTTACAGAAAACAGAAATACGCTGGTTAAAGAAAAGGTCACATTGCTAATTTGGGTTACATCTGCCAGCAACAAGTACTTTAAACACCCTGGGTTAGATTGTCATGGCAACACAGAGGGGGCAGAAATTTGATTGGTCCCAAAATCCAACACCAGCATGCTGGCAGCAGTGCAGCCAAGAGATGCGCTAAAAAATGTAAAGAATTGACTGCTGGGAATAAATCATTTAAACCTCAAGGGACAAATATTAGAAATCAAGGTTGTAATTGTAGGTCAGTGTTTTGCTGGCTCTGAAAATCTGCCACAGTGTTAACTCAATTGGCCCACATCTTTAGCATGTTTGTGGTTAGCATTCCCATAAATGCGTTATTTTCTGCCTTGTTGTTCACCGTGTGAACTTATTGTTTAATAATCCATACAAAAATGGATTGTTTCTGTAATTTTAACAAGCGTCCAAAAATTGTGTAGAATCAGTTTTTTAAAAAAAAACATGCAAGAAAATGAAAAAAAAAGCACACTGAGTTAATTTCTGGAGATGCTTGGTAGTGACTGAAATAATTAGTCTGTGACCTTATCTACTACATGCCAACTTACACTGTATACTGAGTCTACTGTATGGTGTGATGGTCTTTTTTAGAAGCTTTCTAGGGATGAAATGAAGGCTCATTTTAGCCTTTCAAGTTGTTTTAGTGCTTAACAAAGTCCTTATCTGAGGCCACATGTGCTTATCTGTATGCGTGTGTGTATTATTGTATTTTTAATCAGACGAAGAGAGCAGGCATCTCATTCTCGTCACATTAATGTCTCCTGGTATTTATTTGCCTTGCTGTCCCCCATCACACCCCTTGTGCTCCTGGGGGGCTGAGTTAGAAGGGGGGGGGGGGGGGTGTTGAGAGAATCCATCTGAAATGTGCTCATTTGACAGTCGTTAGAGATATGGATCGTGACAGTCGACAATTAGCTCAGTCACCTCCTTTAGCTTCACTCGTCTTCAGCTGGGGGATTTACTGGGGCCTATCACTGCCTTAATGAGCGTTGCACCTCTCTCCAACACACCCAAACTTTGAATTCCATCATGGGGATTATTTGAAAATTATATATATGACTTTGCTGATTTAATTCCTTGCCATGTTATCGATATGGATGAGTGAGATGAATATTGTTTATAGCTGATTACACCAATCAGATCACAATGAGCCTAATAATTACATGAGTGGTTGCAGGTTATGACTCGAACTACTCTCCTAAGATCCATTAATTTGCTTTCCTTAGCAATTAGCATACATTGGTTTTTTTTTTTGCTATCATTTTATTTTTGATCCAATTCATAACTGTTTTTTGGGGGTTCGTTTTTTTTTTTTTTTATTAAGTGTGCTGAAACTAAAGTTTAGTTGTGGGGTTAAAGTAACTGTCCCACCCAATTCATTTCTTATCAATGCCTTCAACTGCTCCAAATTCGTGACAGTTGTTTGTTTGTTTCAGATTGTGAGAATAGATGATTCGTGTGGAAAAACAACCTAGAGCATGATGGGAAATGTTGTCATTTAGCATAAACATGTACAGGAAAAGGACAGAAAAGACCCAAAGGATGCAGATCTGTATGAACACACATCTTTAGTCCTAACTATCACTGCCAATGACACTGATTTGGATCTAAACATTTATTGCTACCTATGTATATTTACATCAGAAATGATCACAGTGTCTTCTCCAGCTTTCCTGTGGAATAGAGGTTGAACAATTGTAATGATCCCTGTAGATGTTGGTATTGTATCACTTTGGATTTGAGATCAGCAAAATTTTGAGTAGAAGACCAAAAGTAGGGATTGAATCTTAGATTGAATGTGACGGAAATAAGAAGGACAAGTTAAAGCACATTCAAACAGATATGTTAAAATGAAACAGTTAAATAAGTGGGGAAAAAAACACTGACGTTCAACAAGAACAATGTATAGTAAACTAATGTTGTAAATACCTTGTATTAAAATATTTTTCATTATCAGTCTTGTTATTATTTTATGAGTTTAGTTTGCCAAAAAAAAACCACAACTAATCATGGGCAACCACCCGTGGCTTTTATGAGTAAAAATGGATACGATTTATATTCTCACTTTCACCTCAACCCTGCTCTCGTAGTCGTCCAGAGTGCTGTGTCCTGGGCTTGGCTCGCACAAAGTATGGCGGTCAAATCCGCATTCCCGTGGTGGTACAGCCAAAAAATGTGGCATAACTGAATAGCCTTCGCCTTTTTTTTTTTTTTTTTTTGTGAAATCCCCATATAAAAATCCATGTATATAACAAGTATACAAGACTGAGGGGCAGTTTACATGACGACTGCGACACAAAGACGCAATGACTGAGTAGCGGACTCGCCTCGCATGCATATGGTGTCAGCGGAGACGGGAGGCGAAGACGAAAAATTCTGAATCCTGCCTCCATAGTGGAAGAATCCGATTGCGGGGGATTGATGGGGGCTTCCACGGCATGCATATCAAAGGCTCCCGCGGCGCGAGACCACGCCGATAACGTCAGCACTCGTACACGTCACATTGGGCATGCGCAGCGGTGCTACTAAAGATTAAAAACAGCAAATATGGCGGAATGTCGGCTTTAATTGTGTTTTAATAATATTTTTACATTAAATATGTTCAATGCTTCCATTTTTGTGCCTTTTTGAACAAAAGAAAAATGCCATTGCTTCGAGTGGGCGGGCATACTTTTTTCCGGGCTGAGGGAGCTTGGTGGGGTCAAAGTGTATCATTCTCTGTCGCCCTATAAAACTGCATTGCCCCCTATGGCCTGGCATGAATACTACAATGTTTTCATGCAGAATTGCGACATTGTTCGAATGGAGACGCAAATGCAAATTTGAAATTTTTCGTATTCTCGGAGAGTCACCATGTAAACTGCCCCTGAGAGAGGACAGCAGAGCTGGAGACTTGGAGCTACAGATACGTCACACAGACCCAAAGTAGAGCAACATAGACCAGCTAACGACAACATAGACTAACCTACAGCAACAGGAGTAGCATAGAATACACAACATTTTCCTTTTTGCTGAGAAAAATCCCTGTATGTATAAGGTGGAAAACACTCAGGTGACTTGAAGTTCCGCTCTGAGACGCCTAATTTTGCCAAATTTCAAAATTGTCCTATATGCATGTGTGATACATCATTGGAAAGCTTAAAATCTCTATTTTGGGGGGGAAGAAAAAATTTTGAACGGGAGGGCATTTTTTGAAACCTTAAAAGTAGGTCAAATCAGGTGAGTGAAAAATAGACATTTTTGAGACCTTTTAAAGTTTAAAAAAAAAAAAAGGTTTTGAACACCCATCCTGGTGCATAATAACAAACACTTCAAGACGATACCCCTTTGTCTACTAAAGTCTTTAATAATCAGTATGTATGCTCAAGACATGGGTGGATATGCAATAAAGGAAATTGGTGTATGAGGAAATGTAGATTTAATTTAGCCCTGTGTTTTATTTTGTAAATAAACAAGGCTAAATGGGGAGTTAGCTATATAGTTGATGATAACTTTACTGCATACATATTTTGATTTGGCTTAATTTTAATCTGTCCAAAGAAAAAAATCTGGTGGATTTTTAGCGCTTAAATTTTAATACCATCATATTTCAATTTTTGCAGTGGGCTTTTAAAATATTTTTTAAATTATGATTAAAGAATGTGAATGAGATATGAGAATAAAAGGCTCCGTACGCATAAAGGGAACATATAAATGTGAATACATAACACTATTTATTGTATTTAGCCTTGAAGCCTAGGACCTAGGCTTAATGATTTAAGCATCTAATGTATCTAATACATCGATATTATCCAATAATAAGCAATCCAAACGGCAACAAGGGTCAAAAAGATCATGGACAGCATGCTATTCAGTTACCCTGCTGTGTCCATCATTCTCACGCATGTACGTCTTATTGTGGCTTTCCGGTAACTCGAGGTGCGAGCATGACAGAGCGTAATTAAAGAAACGATGATTTTAACGAGATATTACCGCGTTCTTGTTACGATCCATAAACTCTGTGTAGCATGGATAACAGAGTGTCAAGACACAGCTGTGAATGGCTATAGCCGGAATTTGTGGGGATTTTATGGGTGAAACACTGTAATATAACAAGTGTCACGATGCAGAATTCAAAGACAAAAAGGAGTGGTCGAGATTTTCTTTTCAATTTTTTACCCTTTTAAACGTGTTCTCTTTGTTTGGATCGATTATCATTTAAAATATCAGGAAAAATGCGACAGTAACAAAAAACAAAAAAACATTTATGCGATAGTGATGACGATAGTGATGAGGTAGATATCCGTGACTTATTTACAGACACTTTTTTCATTCAGGGGATGTAATTTGTTTGAAAGTTAAAAATGCGCGAGTGATTAATTTTTTTACAGTATTTTTTTGTAATCTAAATATTAGACATCACTTAATGATTTCAAGCTAAAAATAATAGACATTTCAAATAATAAATATAATTACATACCTTCTTTTTATGGATGGGTTGAAACAAAAGCGGTTGCGCAGTGTCTGTAAACAGGGGTCCCCAGGATAAAACGGACAAATTAAAAATAGTCCGGGGGCATAATGCTCCATGAAACTGCGATGGCAGCATATAGACATATTGTATCAAACACAAGTTGTTTGGCTTAAAAAACATAATTTTATTTTAAAGAGGGGTGCTAGAACAGAAACTGCTTTTTCAGCCTTGTGTGTGTTTTCCGCCATATATTATTTAAGTGACAACTCGCATATCAAACTGTAAATCTATGTAAACCATGTAAATCCTGGGAAATGTTGGGTATTACTATTACGATTAGGGGCAAAACACACAGGAGGGGACGTTGCTCGTGTTTAATACAATTTAAATGGAACGAGCAATATTCGTGCATGTGAAATTTCACGCTCCTACGCATACACGTGCACACTCGGACCAGCGACGCGATATAAGAAAATAAGAAATGGTTGTATTTCCTGCCTGGCACTACAACCAATGAGCAACGGATTTATTGTTTGAGAAATCACCTGCGAGGACACTGGCAAACCCGCAAATTGAAATCTACACACCACACTTTGTCAACATGGAGGGGGAAAAAAAAACTGTCAACATGGATATTTATTTTCTCTCTCGAATCTCTTGTACGTTTGCTGTTCTTTACAAGTTTCAAATATTGTGTAACATTGCTTGTCATTTGAAAAAAAAGATTTAAAAAACAACATGGAGGAGCGTGTCATTTTAGCAGTGTATGTGCGATCAGCACATACTTTATGATACTTCTCAGCAGGCTTTCTGGGACATTAATAAAAAAGCAGTAGTATGGGAAGTTGTTGATGCTCAAAAAAGACTGGAAATTTTTAAATGCCCTCCAAATTCCTAAACAATCAGAGGCGAACAATGCGTGTCGCTGTCGCTTGCCGCTGCAGTCACATCGCGCCCAGTATATTGACTTTCAGCTAAACGACGATGACTTGTGCATTTTGCCATCGCTCATCACCTCACGTGTGTTTGCCCCATTAGTATTATTATTACAGCATAAGCAATGCTGAACTTTCTGAAATACTCACATCGGATTGGCTAAATCAGTTCTGCCATTAAAAATGTTTGTCAAAAGCAATTTTGTGTACTTCCTGGAAATATTGGCTTTTATTTATGTTTTTCCCTAGTATTAAACATCATTCATTCATTCATTTTCAGAGCCGCGTATCCTCATGAAGGTCGCATGGGCGCTGGAGCCTATCCCAACTAACTATGAACAGTAGGCAGGGTACACCCTGAGTTGGTTGCCAGCCAATCACAGGACACAAAAGAGAGGAACAACCATTCATGCACACACTCATAGCTAAGGACAATTTAGAATGCTCAATCAGCCTAGTATGTTTCTGAGATGTGGTAAGATACCGGAGTACCCAGAGAAAACCTAGGCAGGCATGGGGAGAACATGCAAACTCCACACAGGAATGACGGAGCCTGGATTTTGGCTGCTTTATTTAAAAAAAAAAAAAAAAAAAAGAAATATATATATACAGTGGGGAGAACAAGTATTTGATACACTGCCGATTTTGCTGGTTTTCCCACTTGCAAGCCATGTAGAGGTCTAATTTGTATCATAAATTCTCTTCAACTGTGAGGGACGGAATTTAATACAAAAATCCAGAAAATCACATTGTATAATTTTTAAATAATAAATTTGTATTTACTGCATGAAATAAGTATTTGATACATTACCAACTAGTAAATATTTCGGCTCTTAGTTATTTTTTAAGAACCCCTCCTGTTCTCCACTCATTACCGGGAGTAACTGCACCTGTTTGAACTTGTTACCTGTATAAAAGACACCTGTTCACAAGCTCAAACAAACAAACTCCAACCTCTCCACTATGGCCAAGACCAAAGAGCTTTGTAAGGACATCAGGGATAAAATAATAGACCTGCAAAAGGCTGGGATGGGCTACAGGAAAATAAGCAAGCAGCTTGGTGAGAAGGTAACAACTGTTGGAGCGATTATTAGCAAATGGAAGAACTTCAAGTTGACGGTCAATCTGCCTCGTTCTGGGGCTCCATGCAAGATCTCACCTCGTGGGGCATCACTGATCATGAGGAAGGTGAGGGATCAGCCCAGAACTACACGGCAGGACCTGGTCAATGACCTGAAGAGAGCTGGAACCACAGTCTCGAAGAAAACCATCGGAAACACATTACGTCGTCATGGATTAAAATCCTACAGCGCACGCAAGGTCCCGCTGCTGAAGCCAGTGCATGTCCAGACACGTCTCAAGTTTGCCACTGACCATCTGGATGATCCAGAGGAGCAATGGGAGAAGGTCATGTGGTCGGATGAGACCAAAATTGAACTTTTTGGTCTAAACTCGGCTCGATCTGTTTAGAGGAAAAAGAAGGATGAGTACAACCCCAAGAACACCATCCCAACCGTGAAACATGGAGGAGGAAACATCATTTTTTGGGGGCTGCTTCTCTGCCAAGGGTACAGGACGACTGCACCGTATTGAGGGGAGGATGGATGGGGCTATGTATCGCCAGATCTTGGCTGACAACCTCCTTCCTTCAGTGAGAGCCCTGAAGATGGGTCGTGGCTGGGTCTTCCAACATGACAACGACCCAAAGCACACAGCCAAGGCAACTAAAGAGTGGCTCCGAAAGAAGCATCTTAAGATCCTGGATTGGCCTAGCCAGTCACCAGATCTGCACCCAAAAGTTTCTGTACCAAATATTAAGTTCGATTTTTGTGATGTATCAAATACTTATTTCATGCAATTAAATGCAAATTTATTATTTAAAAATCATACAATGTGATTTTCTGTTTTTTTTGTATTAGATTCCGTCCCTCACAGTTGAAGAGAACTTATGATACAAATTACAGACCTCTACATGCTTTGCAAGTGGGAAAACCAGCAAAATCGGCAGTGTATCAAATACTTGTTTTCCCCACTGCATATACTGTATATACTGTATGTGTATGTGTATACATATATAGCCCTTTTTTATCTCCTGACTATGTTGCATATTTATTTTGCTTTGGGTGCATAAAGAATGTAACTCCACCTCAGAGGCCACCATTTTCAATGTGACGCCCTCGGCAAGATTTATACGCCACCCTCCTCCACTCCGTCAGCAATTTATGGTTTGTTTATATTTTTGTACATTTCAATGATGTATGGTTATCTACTGTACGTATTTGCATGCTCTGTTAAGGCTAATTTCAAGTGTATTCACTTAACAATACCCTGTGCTAAATAACAGCTTTAATTCAACAGATGCTTTATTTCAGTTTTTCAATTTTTCTCACATTAGTCATGTGGTTGTTTTAAATACAGGTGTACTTTTCGTTGTTTTATGTTAAGTTTGACAATAAATTTCAGCTGGGTGGCAATAAAATTCTTTTTAATCGAGTTTTCCGATATTACCCTTTGAACCGATATCCCGATATTGTCCAACTCCAAAAATCCGATACCAATATATGCGGTTGTGGACTTAACATATCATGGCTAATTGTATTGTGATGCCCAGGTCTAATGGTCTGCTCATATAATAAATACCACGCACCTTAGTTTGGAGACATCTAATGGCCAATAAGAAAAACTGCTGTGCTAAGCTGTGACCAGCCCTCGTACAAAGGCAGAAGGCTTCTACATTCACTTTGAAGGCAACATGCATATTGGCCAAAAACAAATAATGAGAAACTGATGTCGATATTGTCAGATATAATTTAAAATGCTTTTATCAGCCGATATTATTAGCTACCCGATAATATTGGACCACTCCATTTTTTAAAGAATAGTTCACCAACTGCCTGACTGCTGCCTGCTTGTAAATGAGTTGAATTGAGTTGATTGCCACCATCTAATGCTGTTAACTTAAATTTTTGGTCACAAGTAAAAGCAATTTTTTTCAGAAGATGGCGCATATGGGGAAAAAACAAAACAAAAAACACACACGCAAATCAATAACAGTAAGACAGGTCACTCATATTTCAAGGCACCATTTTATTTTGAGTAAATTTTCACAATATTTAACCCCCCCTACGGAAGGCACGTTGCCCTTCGTATTTCCTATATTGAGTAATGAGCCAAGCAGCTCTGCTCCACTCAAGTCAAGCAGATTTCAAGAGGCACACTTTGCAGAATAAAATCACGGTTTAGGTTTAAGGCAGAAGCAAAAGTCAACTGTGTTTAAACCGAGGCATATCGACTGTGGCTTAAACAGCGGTTGACAATTTCACAGTGCCTGTGAAATTTAAGCCCTTGATTTTAAGGAGCATCGCTGCAACAATGAATCTCCTCAATCCCACAGATTTCACCATTACTGTTTGAACGAGCAGCCAATGCCTGAGGAAAAGCATATGGAAATGAATAGGACTTCTCTCTATAGCATCCCTATTCTCCTACCTAATTGCCCTAATACGACGCTGAAGTGAACGAGGACTTTTTGGCATTTTATGTCTTAATATTGTGAAATTGTGCTCAAAAACCACTGCGGATTGTGGGTCTCATTTTTAGCTAGCAGTGGAGTGTAAAGGAGCTCTCCGTTTGATTAAACTCTACCCAAAGGCTGCATCAATTATGTATCTTCACAATGGAGTTAATGGACTGTAATAACAGCTGAAGATGACCTGACTACATTTCCACATGACACGGCAAGAAAAATCCCACTTCATCCATTGCCTGCAATGATCAGGTCTGCTCGTTAAATATGCTATATTTACTTTTCTAGAGTCCGCTGTGAATCAGCAAAACACAATTTCCTACTCTATGGAGATTTGTGAATATAGAGGGATATCTTGACATACATGTGACCCAACACAGGAGTTTTTAGCAATATGAGCTAAGCGATAACTAAAAACACCAAATATGGGCTTACAGTCAGCACTGATGCTACTGTAGTTATTAGACTTTTTGCAACACATATTAAAAGAAAAACAGTGGAGCAACACATGCAGAAAGTGTCATGATACATGCTGTATATCTTTGTCCTTTAAGAGAGAAGGACTACAGGTAATGCCCGGGTTCGATGTACCTGACTTGCGTGATTTTGACTTTACAACACCGGGGTCTCGTCTGCCATTTTGTCTCCAGTCAAGATTTTATTTTTTACGTGATTGTATTAATATGATGTATAATACATGTTTTTGGATAGTTATTTTGAGATTAAGGGGGTATTTAGGCAGACTTAAAGGGTTACTTCCAATTTACGCGGAAATTCGGGTTATGTCACCGTCTAAGGAACAGAACTCGTTCGTGACCCAGGGACTATCTGTAACGTTTCTGTAGCTCTGTGAATGGAAGTGCCTCCTACTCATTTATGTCATTATGATATCATTATACTGCCCCCATTACCCCTCCACCTATGGCCTAAGGGGAACCCACAAAAGTGCACATTTAACAGAATTGTTTTCAACGTGTTTAATTCTTCGCCTTGTGTGTAATCATGTAGTTTAATCTTTTAATTAATGGCAATATTGTATTGCTAATTCCCTTTTCAATGTTTTTTTCATTTGCTGCTGTTGTGCTTTCAGAGGCTGGAAGTGATTGTTGGCAGTTACGTTACAGACAGTCCAATATGAATATAAAGTGCAAGACATTATCTCTATCATGTGCATCGACACAGAAGTAATCTTGTTTAATGAAGTGGAAAAAGAAAGAATTTGGGTTTTCCGATGAGTAGTTAAATAATGCCTTTATTTCCCTGAAGTAAGCAAGTGTTTTGCCAATTTTTGTATTTAAACATTTTCTCCAATAACAGGTCTATTAAATGAGCCATTTGTATACTTCAAATATTTGCACAAATATCTTTCACATGAACGGCATTTAATATTAGACAATGTCTTATGCATTAACATACGTGTGTTTTAACTTAAATATGGTCACGGGGAAAAAATTCAAGTCATAGAATTGTGTGTTTGTGTGCACATTTACGTCAGCAGGCTATTGGTCCCTTATGAGCCCCCTGTAGAAAGCAGAAGGGACCCACAGAGCCCCTGATGCCCATTCCCATTGACCCATCTGTTCAACAAGGCCATCCCGATCATACACTTTGTGTTGTGTTCACCCATACAAGACTGGCACATGACAGACAGCCTGTAAAGAGGTTGAAAAATAATGCATGGCAGTCACACTGTGAGCAGGCTTCACGCTTTGTTTGGAGATGAGTGTTATCTGGCCCTAACATGATGACCCGGGGCGCAGACTTCTGATGGACTAGCGTTGCTGCAGGTCATAAGTTCAATATAAGACACGTGGATGTTGTACTGCGATCTTGGCAGGCCAAGCAATGATACTTCCGTGGCGCAGGGGGCACTAGGAGACTTATCCTGACCTCAGAACTGTTATTTCTCCTCCCAACTGTGACGCGCAGTCATGTAAGCATGTAAATGCTGCGCGTGACCTCTTTGCAACAAGCTTTGGTGTAGCACACAGCAACTCAAGGAAAATGGCAGTAATTTTTGTTTCCCCCGCACCCAAAGAGTGAGGGAACCCTCTTTGTCATGCCTTGGCAAAGCATATTCTTTGCGGAGTGAAGAGGAGGATTTCCATCAAGGCTTTGGAATGAATCCAGTTTATGAGATAAGAGCCAAAATGCAATTAGTGCATATTTTCTCAATCTTAATGTGGAAGCTCACTGTTTTCCCCATATTCTCTAATTATGAGTGCATTTTAGGAGACTGCTTTTGGGTTTTTCACTACAAGATGCGGGGGGAAATGGGACTAATCTCATAGTTGATTAAATAGCAAATATTAATGATACCTTTATGACATTTCATAATACTCCCATCCAAATAAACCTATGTTTGAATAATCTGTTGTTTTGCAGTTGACAAATGATAATGGAAGGTCTGGATTTTTCTTAACCACGGCATGGTGTGCTGCTACTGCCACCTAGTGCACATGCCGTCACCTGCACCTTTCCCTTTGCCGCACTTTTGGATAGAGCTAACCACACACAATGTGTGTGTGTGTGTGTGTGTGTGTGTGTGTGTGTGTGTGTGTGTGTGTGTGTGTGTGTGTGTGTGTGTGTGTGTGTGTGTGTGTGTGTGTGTGTGTGTGTGTGTGTGTGTGTGTGTGTGTGTGTGTGTGTGTAAGGTTTGGAATAATAAAAACGTTTAAGGCTAGACCATCGAATTGATACTATTTGTTTAACCAGTCATTCAACTATTAGTCCTCAGGTGTGACTGTAAAAGTATATAGAGGATATAGAGGTAGTTTGTCAGTCTACAGTATGAGTTCTGCGTTTGGCTGGTGACCACTCCTTTTACCCAAAATGAACCCTGGGACATAAAACGTATGGGTGGATGTTTGCACTTTGTCTGCAAGTATAACAGATGCAGGTTCACTATGGAAAATCCATCCACAAATTTATTTTCTATGTTAGAGCCTTTATACAGCATATCCCAACTGAATTTGGGTAAAAAGTGAGGCACATCATGGACTGATTTCAGACACGGACAACCAACATTTCACACTACAGCCTATCTCCGGAGCCATGGGGAAAAAAATAATTCCACATCAAATTCAAATTTTTGGAATGTGGGAGAAAGCCGGTCCACACAAAGAGGGAAGGGGTCTGTAAATATTCTCTTATAAATTAAAAAAATATATAAATTATTTTTTATTAATCAAAAAATGTAAATAAACAAAAATGAGTAATTTTTTTTTCATTTAATGATCAAAACAAACTAAAAAATAGTATTCTCTATTTTTTTAATATTAAAATTTTTTTTACCTATAATTTCATTTTCCCAAATTCATCCATCCATACATCCATCATCTTCCGCTTAGTCCGGGGTCGGGTCGCGGGGGCAGCTTTAGCAGGGAAGCCCAGACTTCCCTCTCCCCAGCCACTTCAGCCAGCTCCTCCGGCGGGATTCCAAGGCGTTCCCAGGCCAGCCGAGCGACATAGTCTCTCCAGCATGCCCAGGGACATGCCCGGAACACCTCTCCAGGGAGGCGTCTAGGAGGCATCCGAACCAGATGCCCGAGCCACCTCAACTGGCTCCTCTCAACACGGAGGAGTAGCGGCTCAACACCAAGCCCCTCCCGGATGACCGAGCTTCTCACCCTATCTCTAAGGGAGAGCCCGGACACCCTGCGGAGGAAACTCATTTCGGCCGCTTGCATCCGGGATCTTGTTCTTTCGGTCACGACCCACAGCTCGTAACCATAGGTGAGGGTAGGAACGTAGATCGACCAGTAAATCGAGAGCTTCGCCTACTGGCTAAGCTCCTTCTTCACCACAACGGACCGGTGCAGAGTCCGCATCACTGCAGACGCTGCACCGATCCGCCTGTCAATCTCCCGCTCCCTCCCACCCTCACTCGTGAACAAGACCCCAAGATACTTGAACTGCTCCACTTGGGGCAGGATCTCATCCCCGACCCGGAGAGGGCATGCCACCCTTTTCCGGCTGAGGACCATGGTCTCGGATTTGGAGGTGCTGATCTTCATCCCAACCGCTTCACACTCTGCTGCGAACTGCCCCAGTGAGAGTTGGAGGTCACGGCTTGATGAAGCCAACAGCACCACATCATCTGCAAAAAGCAGAGATGCAATGCTGAGGCCACCAAACTGGACATCCTCAATGCTTCGGCTGCGCCTAGAAATTTTCCCAAATTTAGTAACAAAAATGGAAAAAATGGTAAATACTCTATGATTTCTGTAGCCCTCCATCTTTCATTGAGGATGAGGAGAAATGTTATTGAAATTTTATTTGCATGAGAACATGTTGTCCACTCATTATTTATTATTACATGAAACACAAAACTACGTGGTGGCCTGAATCTGGACCCCGGACCGCGGGTTTGACACCTGTGTCATTACTGTTAAAATTGGATGATTAACACTACGCCAGTGGATTTTAAAACACTACACTAGTATTCAAACTAATCGACCAAAAAAAAAAAAAAAACACACACATTTAAATGATTTAGGGTTGTTTGTTTTTAAGAAAATTAGGAACATATTCAAATTGTAATACTAATCAACTCAAACCAAAGGGCGTAGTTTTGCATAGGGATGGTAGAGACATAAATCTAGCAACTTTTAAGGATGCTGAAATTGTCCCCACCAACATTTTGGCAACCTTATTTGCATTGCATAATGACTTCAGATATATAGGTAATTTACATTGTCTTTCCATATGTTATACGTATAGAATTGACTCTACCATTATAAACTGAATTACAGTACTTTCATTATGTTCAGACTTACATTGACCTCTTTTCACTTGCTGAATGTTTTCCCCTCAAACACACAAAATCCCCACCAACTTTTGCAACCTTAATTGCATTATATAAGGACTTCGGGTATATAGGTAATTTAGATTGTCTTCCCATACGTTGTAAGGATAGAATTGATCCTACCATTATTAGGTGAGTTACAGTACTTTCATTATGTCCGACTTACATTGACCCTTTTTAACTTACTGAATGTTTTCCCTTCAAACACACGTTTGATTGGCTGATGACTTGACCCCCCCCCCCCCCCACACACACACACACGCATTCACAACTCTGACAGAAATACAACATGCTGCCTTCTCCGCCCTCTTCGAAGACAAAGGATATTAGTTATTTTTTTCCGCCAGCAGCAGCCACACCACCAATTTTGCTGCTGAAAGTCCGACCTGCATCAGAGTTAGCATAAAATAATCTATGTGAATTTCTCGAACTTTAGGAGGAAGTTGCTTTGAAATATCCTCCTGTATGTTTTTTTTACTGTTAATTAAACTGTAAGAAATGTAGTTTAGCCCATTCTCCCCAGTTTTAATTTTTATTTATGTGATCTTAAAGCGGCCCAAAGGAGCTTTCATTTTTTGTTGAGTTTGGACAAAAGCGGTAGTGTTTTGCTTGAAGTAAGGCTCCATTTTTATTCTTTTTTTTTTTAGGATTAGGGTTATCATCCCTACCAATATTGAGACCAAACCTACGCCCTTGCTCAAACCTTAACCGTTTATGGGGGAACTGACTATTTTGGTAAGTTAATAAAAACATATATACATTAGGGCTGTCAAACGATTAAAATTTTTAATCGAGTTAATCACAGCTTAAAAATTAATTAATCGTAATTAATCGCAATTCAAACCATCTATGAAATATGCCATATTTTTCTGTAAATTATTGTTGGAATGGAAAAATAAGACAAGTCGGTTATATACATTCAACATATTGTACATAAGTGCTGTATTTGTTTATTATAACCAGGAGGACCTGGAGATGTGACTTGGTCCTCATTGAGCTTGAGAGCCGACCCGCCTGATGCGATAAAATTATGACAAGCTTTACTTAGAGCCAATTACCTTTAATTCATTATATAAACAATTAACGCTTGATTAACATCAACTGGCACAACAAAATTGCCATTACTTTGAAGTCAAATGTAAAGAAATAAACATACAAGCACTAATTCAAAATAAAGGGCATTCATATGCGGCTCCCACATTAACTCCAAGCCTTTGTAAAAGTGGGATGTCCTCCTCATAAGAGCTCATTGAACGTGCATGTTTAGCTTTGTGAAATGCGAGCAAAAACACGTTTGTCAGTGCATGGCGCTGTTCATCAATAACTTTATTCCGCCACTTGTCCATAGGGCGAGTGGGGTCCTGTCTGACATCAATAGTTTGCTTAATTGCCACGTGCTCTGTTTTTTCGTGCTTTTCAAAGTTTGGATGGCTAAAATTCTTTGACCCGACATAAAACGCACTGCTCTTGTTAGCGACATTGGGATTCTCATGGCAAATGTTCCACCACATTTCCGTGCGAGCATCATTTGCTTCTAGCCATGGTACCTCCTGCACCCACTTTTCAGCAAAAGTCCTTCTTTTCGGTAGCTCCGGTGACATCTCTGTCGTCGATCTGTCTTTTGACGGGGGTGGGGGAACACTGAAATAATTACTCAGTGGGGCGTGCCTCTTTGACATTTTGAGAAGTGATTTTCTCGTGTCCGCCGCAAATACAGTGGTCAGCCATCGGTACGCAAAAGCATATGGAAGCCGTTGAGGGCCAGCGCGTTTGTCTACGTCCAGTACGCATGCGCGCATGCGGACCACTTATGTGCACCCCTGATTATAACAATAAATCAACAAGATGGCATTAACATTATTAACATTAAAGCGATCCATGGATGGTTCTTAAAAGATAAATGTGAGTACAAGTTATAGAAATTTTATATTAAAACCCCTCTTAATGTTTTTGTTTTAATTAAAAATTGTAAAATTTTCAATCAAAAAATAAACAAGTAGCTCGCCATTGTTGATGTTAATAATTACAATGCTCATGGTGCTGAAATCCATAAAATCAGTCGCACCCAAGCACCAGCAGAGGGCGACAAAACACCAAAAAAACCAAGTAACAAGTCGACATGACACTGTGCTGTCATTTAAATCTGTTTGAGCGGGCGTGTGTGTTAAATGAGACAAATATTTTAACATGATTAATTTAAAAAATTAATTACCGTCCGTTAACGCGATAATTTTGACAGCCCTAATGACAACAACTCCGCAAACACCTGAGTCTCCCAGTCAAAAGTGCCATCAGTGGGATTAAAAGGTGTGCATTCACAGCCAGTCCTCCTAGTTTAAATGAATTGGACCTCAATTGCTGTCAATGTCAGGCAATGAGCTTAATGTGAAAGTTACACCTCTATATGTAGACCTCACATTTCGTTTGTGTAGGCCACAATATTAAATACTAATAAGTTAAATGAGTGACCTCTAAAGCAGAGGTCTCCAAAACAGTGCTCAAGGGCCGATGTGGGTCCAGGAATTTGTTCCGACCGATCAAGCACAGTTAACCAATGAGATTTATTCTAAAAACAAGCAGCACCTCACTGCACCCACTGCGTCTCTATGTGGAATAGTTGGGAGACCCAAGCTCTAAGTATAAAGGGTTTAGTACATTACCCTTTTTTCCACCGGAAATCTAACAGTTATGGTAATGCTCAAAAACTTAGCTTATAAAACCTCTGCCTTTTTGGGCATATTAAGGCCAACTACGCTTCTGTATTTTTATGTCAGCCATCATAGTGGTATTTGAAGCGCCAAGTACTTCTTGAGGTAGTACTTGCTGTAAATGTTTATGAAACACTGCACTAGGTGACTGTGCTGCCATGTAAATGTAATGAATCATTCAGTAATTGTAGAATAAATCTGTGTGGGGGCTTTGCGGCGCCATGTGCATTGACAACCACATATGCATTATTCATGTTTAGCCAGATATTTTCCACGTGCCTTCAACTACCGTATATAAAATTACTTGTCTGCCAATTAGCATTGATCATTAGCCACTTTAACTCCTATTGTGCTCTCAGCCTAATGGGAAAAGGAGAGTCACATTTCTTGAGATTTGGACATCTATAACGAGCCCTATTACACCATTGTCCAAGTCATAGTGTGCCACCCAACATCATGCAGCGCTGTTATTTGCACCACAGACTTGTATATCCCATTACTGTCACCTCCTGCACTCCACCAAACGAGTGTTTTTCTTAATCAAGTGAAAAGTTTTCGTCAATAACCCAGTGCTGAGGAAAGAATTTGTTTCCTGTGTGCAGGAAGAGGCTAGGGGGCCTAATTAGACTCAGCCAATTAAAAGACTGCTCTCAAAATAGACTTGAATAGTCTTGTGCCTGTCTTGAAACAATTTATTGGTAATAAGATACAGCAGTCCTTGTTTCATTGCGGTTTGCTTCCTCCTGAATGAGATTGTCAGTGAGAAAGCAGCACGTCAGCTTCAACACATCCGCCACTGTGGCCTCTTCATGCATTTATAATCAAGTACATTAAGTTTCACTTGTGATAATATATTATTGAGTGTGGCAGTAGTGGGGTGATGGAGAGAGTGGCAGGGCATGAAATGGCCTTAAATCCATACCTTGATACAACCTCATTACCTACCATCAGCCACAGGTATCGATTGCTTCAACTCCATTTGTGGATTCAAACGACTCAGCAGCAATTAGACAATGTTTGTCGAGAGTATAAATAGTCACAAATAGTTTGGACCAAACAGCTTCACATTGATAACTCGGTCAACATATCTTTAAAAACATTCATGAATTTTCCATGTTGCTTATCCTCAAGAAGGCCACGGGGGTGATGGAGCTTATCCCAGCTAACTGTTTTTGCTAACCCAGAAGACTACACCCTGAATCGGTTTGTATAAAAACAGCTCTATCAAATATTATGAATTTAAAGACCGATCAATTTTAATGGACTCTAGACCACGCATTCAGTGTGACATGAATTAAGTTTTTTTTTTATATTCGAGCCATCACTCAGCCAGCCATAAATTGGATAATAGAACGCTGTATGTTAGCAGTGACACAACTTATTCACTGCCATTGACAACAATAAACGTCAAATCCATTTGAACTGCGATGGCAGGTAATATTCATGTTTTCGGGCTAATGATGGCGATAAATGTCCAATCCATTTTGACTGGGACTGGCAGCAATCGAATGATTGCGAGCACCCCCAGTCAAAATGGGCTGAACATCTATCACCGTCAATAGCAGTTATGGGTTCATATATGAAGCAACATAAAAGCAGTTACCACAGTAGAAGATTGTCGATCAGTTTCCTTAGTTTCAGTGGTGCAAGTGGCAATATGTATGGGGATGTTACTGTGTGTTCAATGTAAAAACTGTTCAATTTTATAGCAGATCTGGTTTGTCTATCACCAGCAATGGCAGCCAATGAGTTAACAAATCTTCAAAAAGATGTCACTGGATTATAATCAAACTAAAAATAAAACAAATTACACATAGTGCATTTTAATACAGCTCTTGTATGGCCATCCCTTACGCATGTAGTTTATAGGCTTCACAGGTTTGTGCACTTGTTTACTCAAGAGGAAACAGTTAGTAATTTGGTCTATTTTGGCACAAGGGATAATGAATAGTCTCAGCACTGCTTGTAAATGAATCAGTAGCCCACAGCTTGTCTGGTGTCTCTTTGAGACCTGATCAGACAATTCAATATGAAATATAACCCACCTCATAACCAGTAATTAGTCAGGATAATATCTAGGTGCAATATGAGTCAATCAAACAAGCAAAAAAATAAATAAAATCATGTAATTAACAACAGAGAAGACATTGAAATTTCTAGTAAGACTGGTGGTCGTGGCAAGGAGGTAATGGGTAAGGTAATTAAACAAGAGCTACAGCATAAGTGGATTCCAAAGCACACCATAGTCATTAGTGTTGTTGGGGTATCTGTAGGAAACGTGGGGAGTTTCAAGGCTCCAGACTTTTTTTCTAAACTATTAGCCACTTAGTAAATAATCTAAATTTTAAGTGGCGTAGTTAGAAAATGTTGTGATGCAAACACCCCAATGCTTATTAAGTAATATTTCCTTTCATTATTCTAATACTTGAGCAATAAATCCAGAATGTATGGGAGGTGTGCATGCGTATAAACGTAAAAACGGAACTACTGTGCTGAAGTGTGGAGCAGAAGATTATTAGGAACAGAAAAAAATACAGAACCAAAAGTCTGCAAATTTATCCGTCACACACATACACACACAGATACATGATTTAAAAAATAATAATAATCCCTGCGCAGTCTGAATTTCTGAAAGCAAAACACCCTCATTAGAGGTCTATTTGGAGTTCTAAAACTCATATGTCAGAAGACTAATGGGAAGGGGGAGATAGAACATTCACAAAAAGTGACAAGACAATTTTGAGGCTTTACAAATTGTATTACATTTTATTAATATACCTTCATAAAACAAGTTTAAGACTGTATCAAAAACTCAGTAAAAACATTAGATTTTTTTTGTTTACATTTTTTCTAATGGTGCTATCAGGTATGAAATGTAAATAATTCACATATTTTATTGTTGCGATCATATTCAGATGATACTATTTCTTTGTGATGGGCAGGTAAACATTTTTGCACACTATAAAGTTTATCATCATGATGGTGATCATAAATCTAAGCATACAATTAAAAAATAAAATCAGTTCCCACTGTGGCCTTTCTGTTCCCAACTAGGTTGACTGGTAAAACATGAACATATTTGAATTTCACTGGCACACAATTATTTACAGCTCCATGTGCGGCACCAGGATCCAAAGCAGAGCACTGTAGCGCCCTCTACTCATCAGACCAACAGAATGCAAGCTGTGACTCCACACTGTGCTCTAAAGTCCACTTTATCACGATTCACACAATAAACTCAACCGTGAATCATCCTCTCTGTGGAGGGTCGACATCTAAACAAGCAACACTCCAATGTTGGCACAAACACATTCTGTTAGAATTTCATATACTTCTGAACTTTAGTTGTTTTTTGTACCGCATTTCTAAATCATGTGTGACGCAACTCTTTAAATGGATGAATTCTTTCATATATTTTTTTTTTAAATGCCCAAAAACAACAAAATTTGGTATTTAGTTGTAATGGGATTGCTAAGCGAGCCATACTTCTTCTATGGAGTGTTTCATGTGCACGAATGTCGCCCTGCAGTGAAGCCGCATTCCAATGGCCACCTTCATTGTTGACCTGGCAGCCTCCCTCCCGCCTTTACCATAGCAACAACACAAAACATCTCAGACGGAAAGTTCAGTGGCACAGAAATAATGTAAAAATAAAAAATCCTAATTGCTTTGTTACTAAATTCGAAATTTCATTAGAAATACAATTTGTTTCAAATTTGATGTAAGTGGTCAATTATGACTGAGATGGCTGGTCCACAATTTAACAAGCACATACTGTCAAGAAGCAAAGTATGAATGAAATTAATGATTTTTTTCTTTTTTAATTTAATGCGTTTACACTTTTAGTTTGGATTGTGGTGTTAAATTCCCCTCAAAAATAGTCACAAACCAAACCAAGGACAGACAAGTGATAAGAGCTCTCAAGTAACACGTCAGTGGAAAGCCTCAGGTCTGCCGAAAGGCCCGGTGGGCTACAGTCTCTCCTGATCTAATATTTTCTATACAATAGAAATAGTACATCATTGAAGATAAAACTGTCTCTTTTCTCAGCAAAACAGACAAACCATTTGAAAGAGTCAAAAACGGATCTGAAGAATAAAACGAAAGAGCGATAGAGAAGAGTAATGGTTCAACAGGTTCTTCATCTATTTTGCCTGTTTCAGTAGTAGAACACTGAAATATCTTATCCGTGATGGTCAAAATATACTTATGGTTGCCTGTATTTAATTGAAATCCATTTCAAGTTATGTCTGTTGTAGTTCTCAACAAGCATCCCTACAGTGCACCTGAATTCCAAACTGAACGCTTCGGTGAGCGTTAGGGAGGCACGTAGGGGGGTGGTGACCTGTAGGAGGTCATGTTCTTGGGGCGAGAGCCTTTGCCTTCAATGGGGACGGTGAAAGGTGGTGGTGGCTGGTAAGGAGGCGCGTTGGGATCGTCATCTTGGTAAACCGAATACTCTTCCAACAAGTCCTGGTTCAAAAGGGTGCTATGGGGACCCGCCATGTTGGGGTACTCGGGGGGCGGAAGTGGGGGCTTTTCCTCCTGAAGGATGAGAGGGATGCTGGAAGATGGTGGGGACTTGGAATCATCCAGCTCATCTGCAAATATTATGGGGACTCCTTTTTTGATGAAAGTGGCCTGTTCTTCCATGGTCATCTTCCCTCTGCGTTTCTTGCGGTAGCACACCATGGCGATGATGCCAGCAATTAAGAGGAGGGCGGCGACCACGACTGCAGGGATGACCGTGTGCAGATAGACGTCATCACTGCTTCTACGACCAGTCCCGGGGGAAGGTGTAGCAGTTGGAAGGTCGGGAATTGGCGCAACTTCTCCCGGTGGAATGAAAGTGAAGCTTTTACATTTATTCGTGCCACGAACAGAAATGTTAATAGGTTTAAACTCGGGCTCCATGGCTTTGATGAAAGCTTGTTTAGGCGTACCTTGCGGATTGGCAATCCTGCTGCTGAGAGCTGTAATCTGCTCCTTAGGGCAAGAACCCTGCTGCAAACTATTATTGGTCCATTCTACCACAATGGAGCCCTTAGTGATGCTTTGTAGAGTCACTGTGCTGCTATTGCGATCGCCAAAAGCATAAGCCAACTTTTTAGTCAAAAGAATCTTTTTATGGACATCACCACTAAGGGTTTTAGGGTCACCTTGAAAACGGGCAGCGAAAACGACTGAAGGTTTATCATTAGTTGACCAGTTGTTGACTTGAACCTCAAATGCATCCATGACACTCTTCCCACCTTTATCAGTAGCCAACATAAAGTACTCGTGTTTGCCTTTGTGTTGTTCCTCAGGAAGTCCATACAAAAGCTGGATGGTGCTGTTGAACTGAATCCAGGATGTTTCACTGACTGCCTCTCTGGGAGGGTGCTTCAAAGTCAAACGTAGCTTGTCAGTTGTGCCATCCTCTTTGTCAAAGAATGTATCGGGAGGAATTTTTAACTCAAAGTACGTACCTACCCACGCATTTACCTGGTCGATTGGGTTGCGTATCTCGGGCATATTATTGAGGTCTGGAGCCAAGGAGAGTGGCGTGGTGCGTTTAGGTGGTTTTGCCGTGGTGGATTTGGGTTCCCGGGGAGATGGGGTCGATGTTTTAGGCTTCTTAGGCTTTCTTGTGCCCGAAGGTTTTGGTTTTTTGGTGGTGTTTGGTAGTGTCGGTGAAGCAGTAGCTTCCACAAATGTAGGTCTGGTCATTGTAGGTTGGATGAGGATTGTGCTCGTCGACCCCAATACCCTGGTGGGCTGGGGGGGGCCAAGAACAGGTGTGTGGGCTATCTGATCTCTGACTCTCATAGTAGGCTTCACGGGAAGTGGTAAAGGACCCCGGACAGGGGGCGCAGAGATGTCCGTCGCAGGGGCAATTGAGGGTGAAGTCGGGCTGGGGACAATGCGCACAGGGGGTTCTGGGTAAGTAGTAGGAGGGAGCAAGGAGGGTACTGGAGTGGGAGTGTTGTACAACTGTCGTTTGACACGTTTCACTGCATGAGGCTTCTTGTTGACAATGTGCCAACCAACCACAGGAAAAGCCAACTTGGCTGACATGGTTCCATCCTTTGCAGAAGACTGTACAATGCCGATGTCAGGGATATTGCCTTGGTCAAGGGCACATCCAAGTTTCCATGAGAGCAGAACTCCATTCTCAACAACTTTCTTGGCATTCCCTGGTCCCGCCATGAAAGCAGACATGTCAAATAAGCGGTTGTTGACAACAGGGACAACCCTCATATGCTCAACCGGTACATGTGAAAATCTTCTCATAACAGTCAGTAAAGTCACCCTCTGCTCAGCAACCATCTTTGTCAAGTCAGCATCAAGTATGACGGTAAGGACTGTGACAGGCTCCTCAGGGCCACAAGTGAAAGGCTGTAGGCCACTGACATCAGACTGTAGAGCGAGCAGGGATGGTTCAGTGTCTGCTCGTTCCTCTGGGTATACTTCAATTGAAAAGACCGTACTGGGATACTCTCGGCTGCCAGACTTCTCATGTGTGTCTTGCCCAGACACAGAGATATGATACACACCTTTATCTTGCTCCAGGGCCAAGCCTCTCAGGATGCAGCTCTTTTTGTCCCAATAAAGCCACTGTGGTAGTGTCGGCTGTCCCATTTCAGTAAGCTAAAAACACACACAGACCAGAATATTTACTTACAGACATTTATGCTAATTCCATTGTTCATAAACGGAAAAACAAACATACCCTGGATTGTCATTAATAAAGTGACATAGGGGACATGTTTTTGTTGGTAGTGATCAAATGTTGCAAAAGCATAATTCTGGCCACTGAACTATGAAAGCTATTTCACTTCATTTCAAGATATCAGTATGCTGTGTGGCCCGGAACAAATGTCAACATATCATCCTGATTGTGGCCTGAAGTGTCAGGCAATTTGGAAATTACTAAAGCTTTGGAAAAGAAAAAAAAAAAAACACGAACTGCAATAGCTACAACACTTATGCAAAATGACCACATTGGAAGTTAACTTACAATGGTAGATGGACATTGGTAGATATCACTGTGACCATCTCTGCCTTGGGATTTTCAGAAGCACTCATTCAGTAGAGATCATTGTATGACATTAGCCGCTAAGGTTATCATCCAATAGAGATCATTCCATGATGCCTATGTTACCCAGTTAGACACAAGTGTGTTAGTTATTTCCACTGATAGTTCGACTTATGTCTAGCAACGGAGGAGCATGTGGTCACCAAGTGATATTTACCAGTTTATCAAGTTACAAGTCTGCTTCCATTGGCATAGTATATTGAGGACATCTTGAGATCTCTGTATATAAGCAAGTTTTTTTCCTTGTACTTTTAACATCAAGGGGAAAAAAATCATTCGCTTTGTTAAGGTAGTAAGGTAATGTTAAACAGATTCAGAAATACTTCCATGAGTTTTTACAAAAATTTTCATACTATTTAAAGTAGAGCTGAAACAAATACTCGAGCAACTCGAGTAAATCGAGTTTAAAAACTGATCCGAGTAATTTTATTCACTTCGAGTAATTGTTTATTTTGACAGCTTTAAGCATCTCGTTTTGCTCGGACTACTTTCAATGCGGGACAACGCGCTGATGTCACGTGCGTAGAGGAAGAAGCAAAAAAAACTTACTGCAGCCGACACCCGCTACAAAAGATACCGACGTTACTAAAAACTAGCCCGCATTATGCTACGTTGGAAGCAGGTAGCGTCTGATGCGTCTCATAGAGATCACATGTTGAACTAGATGCGAAATGACAGAGTCAGCGGCGTTAGTAATCAGCCGCCATCTTAAAGCAGTAGAGTGCCAAGCGCTAATAAAGAGCGCTAAGCGCTAATAAATAAGATTAACGTTACTGTCGCTAGCTCACGTAACGTTAGCCCTGCGGAGGGCTAGATTTCTATTAATTATGACCACTGTCGATGCGTGGCTAACGTGTCTTACATACAGGCATTAACATAACATAGCGTTGTGGAGTGATGAGGGTGTAAAATAAATACTTAATAATGCTAACGATCAATTTTAGCTCAGTAGTCATTGCTGGATAAAACACCAAGTAGCACTGGTCCCTAATGTGCTCTAATACAGCCTGTATCATACATTTATTTTGAACACTGCAAAAACTCAAAATCCTATCAGGACTTAAAGTTCAGACTAACTTAAAACTTAACTAGAACTAAAAAATAGCTTGACACAAATAGAAATTCAATTGAAACACGTGGGAAAAAAATCCTAACTTTTAAGTGATGTGTGTTATCAAGCGTAATGGGATTTTTAGGTAAGAAATATATATATATATACATATATTGTTTTTAATAAGATCTAAAAGTTTATTGAGTGAAAGCAGTGAATTAGTCTTTTTTTTATTCTAGTTACATCTGAGATGCAATTGTTGGCTGTTTTCAACAATGTACATCGAAAATAAAGACATTGATTGACTGAAAATGGCTCAATATTAGATGAAATGTCTTGTTTTCTCATGTATAGTCATAATTGCTCTTCACCTAAAAATATATGTTTTATCCGATTATTCGATTACGGTAATCGATAGAATTTTCAGTCGATTACACCATTACTAAAATATTCGATAGCTGCAGCCCTAATTTAAAGTGTTGAATATATTCCGTTAAGGGCTAAATATTTATTGCCGTTCAGGAATTCAATTTATACCATACTAAGAAACTTCGCAATCAAGGCCAGCCCTGCATAATACCGAATTCTTATGGAGGTCACTTACATGAATATTACAGCTGGCATTGTCAGGTAACAATGGAATCCTTAGTTGAAACAACTGGCCCACAATGGCTGAGGAGTCTGGGATGCCAGTCTGTACACCCTCATCGTTTACAGAGGACTCTGGGGTAGCCATGGCTGCAGAAGCAGACCGGAGCTCAGAGAGCATGGACGACTGCATAGAAGCCTCCAGTTCCATGGTGAATATATCCACCTGTCCGTCTTGATGTTCTGGGGCAGCACCAAGGGCCATGGCTACCAGAAGCCCAATTACCAATGAGATAGTCCTACTTGAAAGCCTGGAACTCCCAGCCTCACTACCGCTCATGTCTCCCATTTTATAGTGCATAGCAGTAGGCCCTTGAGCTGCCTAGCAGATGTCCATGAATGACTTAAGAGGCCACATGCACTGAAGTCAGTCAGATGATACGCTTTGGGTCAGATTCTGTTGTTATTGGCTGCGCTCACTGATTGTGTTTTTCCTTTCGTTGTCCTTTGGAATCCATCAAGAGGGATCTTTGGCAGCTGGTTAGGCAGCCATGCCAGGCAGCTTTAAGAGAACACAAAAACAAGACGTTGTAAATATAAATATATAAAAATATAACTATGGCACAAACAGTCAAGCATTGTAACATCATAAAACTCATTGCTCTATATTTTTCTCCACTGGCGATGCAGACACCAAAGACTGCATCTAATAACTATGAAATGATCAATTAGAAAAAAAAGAAATTAGTTACAATTGAATTGACACAATGTTTTACTGTGCATCAAGGGTTGTGAAAGGTCTAATAGTTATTTGCTCATCTGGCTTCTTAGACCTTGAATGGCGGCCGCTGAGCAATGCTGCATTGATTTCTTCTACAAGTAGCCACATGACACTATGTCATCCTTTAGTGATTGTTCATCATCAGTCTTGCCAAAATGGATCCGACATCTATCGCCGTCAATGCAGCTAATGAGTTAAATAAGGTAATGGACGAGAATGTTCTTGTAAGCTAAACATTTTGATTTTGGTTGACAAATTTTCTCCTCTTGTCCGTGTTGTAAGGCCAGCTGTAGAAATTGACGAGCTAACGTCAACAGATATTGTATAATTGCAATTTTTACATGGCCTTTCACTGTTTGTGCCTTGGACAAGCATCAGTTGAGTATATATTCTCCCTTTGTTTCATGTAACATGAGTGTTATGTAGCACATTTGTGGCATGAATATTCCGTTTGTTCAGAATTAGTTCAGTGGCAGTAATTCCATTTGGCACTGTCAATTAAAAAGGTAGCATTTTTTTAATACGCTTGTGTACGACCACAACTGGTGATCACATTTTAATCATGTTAAGCTGACAAAAAAAAAAACATTTTGAGGCCTCCCATAAAATCAAACATTCACAATGAATTAATAACCTGACTAGTTTTGCGAGGGCAGCAATATTCAATGATTATTTCATGTAAAAAAAAAAAAAAAAAAAAATTTAAATCAAATTGTATTTTTGCTTAGCCCTTATTAAACACTATAAGACACTTTTTAAAAATATATATATATATAATTCTCTATAATGGCAGGCATACCACAGTTTGCAAACAATCGCACACAGTACAATAACATTTAAAGGGCCTGTGGTGGCATCCGTTATGGCAATTAAGATTTAATTTTTCTTGGGTGATTTGTGTGAGCATAACCGTGTTGGAAATTTTTAATAAAACAGTTTAGTTTGTATCAACAATAGTATATAAAAATATGCATTGCATTTGTTGAACATCAATTCAAAAAACCTTGAACATTGGGTTCTAAAATTACAATACGCCGTAGGGTGACCTGATACAAGAACATTTGCAACAGAACTGACATTTGCTTTGGCAGTCAAAAATCATCAAAGCATTTCATTTATTTCTAAACAGGGATCAGCACGGCCACAAACCATGAAGGGGAAACTACATTCCACCTTTTGTGTAACAAATAGTATCGAGATAATCACATTTCATGAACAAGTCTTATTAAGAGAAGTCTCCGACCAGAAACTAGTGTATGCCCCACTAAACAATACAACAGTTTAAAAAAAAAAAAAAAAAATGTCAACAAGTATGTCATTTTTTCCATGATCTATTGAGTGAAATTAAAATCCCATACACAAAAACAGAATAATTAAAATAAACCGAGCCCTTAATTTCAGGCACAATTGCCAATTGTATTCAAAAACTTGTTTTGAATATAAAACATCTTGTAAGGTTCATGTTTGAATTTGGTATTCAATGTAAAATACATTAGCAAGAAAATAGGTTTTGCCCATAGGCATGGTTTTATTCCGTATGAGCACTACGCCTCACCCCCGGCTATTAGCACACACTGCAAACAATCTGAGCATCAAAGTACACTCTCCACAATATGGCCTAGATTCCTTACTGTTAACTCACAGTAAGCAAGAACAAGACAATCCACAAATCAGCACTTCCCAATGTGTCAATGCTAATTTGCACTTTTTAACCTTACATTTTAATACGCGGAACAACTATATGCAATTGAAATGGAATACAATGGACTAAAAACAATGTTTATTGGCCTGAGGGATGTGACATTTTAGTGTTGGGACCGCTGAACCATGTAGTGAAACAGTACTAGTAAGTGGTGCTAACAGTACAGCATTTTTCATTATTTGACACTCATAAATGCCATCAGTACAAAGTTTATGAGTTCACTACATAAGACAGTGAGGCACTAGTTATAATGGTAGTTAGCTCATATGTAGGTGTTATATTTAGAGGAGAAATTCTACAAGTGTCAAAACACATGTAAACATTCTTTCAAGTCAACCTGCATTAGTGGAAAAACACACCCTTCCTACAATTCTCATTTCAAATATGAATTCATAAAAGAAAGAAAGTTGCCAGTCATTATCAAAATGAAATTGTTTACAAGAGCTCCCGACCTATTTTACAAACTAATGAAAACATGCTAGCGGTTTAGCCCGAAAAGCCCCGAGGGAAAGTTAAAGCTCACATGAATATATACCCCTTATTGTACGCTTATTAAAATCTCATTTTAAACATCAGACCAGTTTAATATATGGTAAACAGTACAGTGGCAGATTTGCTCCTGGGTGATTTCACTGAGAACAGCGTGAGCGTGAGTGAGGGTAAAACAAATCAGCTCAGCGCGGCGGCATTCTTGCTATATGTCGTTCAAAGGTAGTTAAAAATTGAAAACTATCACAAATAATTAGATCTTGGATGCACAGTGGCGCTCAGGGCCAATTGAATTGACGTAGCACATGCAGCAGCCTCTCCAAAGAGCCTGATCTGAATAACAAACATCCACAAGACAAGCTTGCATGTCCTCATCCTCACTGTCCAACAAAGTCATGGAACATAAGGTGCTAGAAACAAAAATCACTGCATGTTACTAAAGCACTAGTAACATAACAAAACCGTATTCTCTAAATATGGCTTTGTTAATGTACAGCCTGGTAAAAGCCTAGCAAATCTCAAATCCTTTTAGATTAAATCTGAAAACTGGCTGTGATTATGATCCATCTTGTTACGTAGTTTAGACCCCCAACCTCAGCCAGCGACTAGTACAAACGTAGTTTAAGGCAGAAATACAACAATTTAGTAAACCTTTATAGACTACGAAGCAATGATACAAAATGAACCCTTTCCGAGATTTATTAACATCCACAGAGGCCATGGTCGGTAACAACAAACGTTTTTGAGGGTAAACTGAAATCAGCGTCTTTGATGGTCGAAATATATTGATCCCATTCCCTAGCCTTTCAATTAGACTGCCATTTTTCTTTTAGGATTTCTTTTAAGCTTTTTTTTTTTCTTTTACTTTCACTAGCTGGCTCAACCGTGTGTTCGTACTAGCTTCTGGGCCCGCGTCGTTTGCCCCAGGTCCCAATACCATTCACATTTTCTATTTACTGGCCCTTTATAAATGATAAAGCAAGCGACGATGTTAAGATTGAGTATCATGGAGCAAAAGGTTGAAATAGCATCGCCGTCCACAGCTTAGCAATGCCCCGCAGTTGGCCGCCGCTAGCAGATGTGCACCTGTTTTTATTCTAGGCGGATGCGAGCAAAGAGCCGCAGCCGGGGTTTCAAGACTCCACATCTGCGCGAAAATGCACCAAAACACCGCCGAATGAGCCGGTTTTCCACTCGCATACGTGTCCTTGGGCAATAAATGAAATAAGGCCAAGAAAAAAAGAAGTCAAAGTGGAACGGATCAAACTGAGCGGTCGTTGTCTCGCGAGTGTTGCTAACTAGCAGGCTAGCGCCGAGAAAGGGGGAGAAGACGATGACCAATGTCAATCTATCCTTTACGTCGGCGAAGGGGGCCTTGGTGTTAAGTACGACGATCGGCAAGGATGAAGCCAAACACAATAGCGTTTGTTTTTTTTCAATAAAGAGTCAGAGAAAAGAGCGTAACAAGCAGAATGTATACTGACCTTGTTAGCGAGCTAACGTTAGCTCCCTCGCGTCGTAATGTCTCCTCCCCGAGCCACGAAGCTCCGTCGAGGCTTCCGAATCAAAAGCCATCAAAAGTACGCTTCCTCGCCCCCGTCGACGTTCAAACCAACAGCTACTATGCTGTTTGAAGCGGCGCGTAAGTCTGGTGATGGAGCCGATATCTGTGCGGTTTGATTGATAAATAGACGGTCCACTGCTTTGTATGGTGATGAGGTCGCTGGCTACCCCTCCCTGGCTGCCTCCGTCCGTCCTCCTTCAAGGGACCAAGCAGGTTGAGGCCAGTGAGTAACCGGGCGCAGTAACTCCTCCCTCTGTGGAGGTAGCTTGCATCCAGGTGAAAGTTCTGCACTCTTGTTGTGACCAAAAAATGGGGTTGAAGAATTCAGAAGATTAGGAAAGCAGTTTTTTCGGATGGTAAAACTCGACCTGATGATTTGCCCGTCATCTGACTCTTTGATGTTATGTTTTTGTGTGCAGGTGGCCCGTGATTTTGTATGCAATGGTAGACCAATGCAAGAGGTTCAGTTATGGTTATCTGGCTGAATAAAATAATGATTGATTGATTGATTGATTGATTGATTGATTGATTGATTGATTGATTGATTGATTGATTGATTGATTGATCCCATAAATGACCCAGAATTTACTGCCGTGCACATTTTGTTTTGCCAGGGTTGAACCAGGGTTTAGTTTATTAAATTCTTGGCGCAATCACGCTCATATATTTTTTAATTTAATAAGGTATTATAGAAACAAAGTTGGTGAAAACAAAAAAAACAAAAAAATCCACATAAAAAAGATTGATTTAGCTCTTTATCATGTCGGCGATAGCTGTGTGACAGTAAAGTACAGTGATCCCTCGTTATTCGCGGTGAATGGGGACCAGAACCCGTCGTGATAAGTGAAAAACCGTGAAGTAGCGCCCCCCCGCCAAAAAACTCTTTTTTTTGTGTCTGTGGGTGTGTGTTCAATGTACTTATTCAGATTTAGCATTGTAAAAATATTCATATAAGACAGGGGTCCCCATCTGCAGGGCCGCGGAACGGTACCAGTCCGTGTTGCATTTGCTGCCGGGCCGCACGGAAATAATTTATTAACGACCGCATTCTGGCCAAATTAACCCTGTGCCCCTGCTTAACACACCAATATCCCTGTCTACTCTAGATATAATACTACAGGATAGATTAGAATGCCGTCATAGAAATTCATTGATTGTACTGCTAGTAGTACATCTTGTTTTGTGTATATAATATATCTATGTACGCTTGTCCTCGATAATAACTTACTACTAGGCTGCAAGCGCAGCGCATTTCTTCTCGGAAATAATTAGCCCCCACACGAGCGAAGATGACTGGAAAACAGACGTCTTTGGAGATATTTTTTATGGCGAAAAGGGCACCTGACAAGCCAGAAGATGAGCCTACAACCTCGAAGACCCACGAACTGCGAAGGAGTGGATTCATGACCCGTTTGTGAATAAACCGAGTGATTCGAGCATGTCTGTGCAACAGGGGGATCAGCTTGTAGAGATCGCAAATGACGGTGACCTTAAACGTACATTTGAGACAACAACTCTACCGAGGTTCTGGATTAAAATCATTCCGGAATATCCTGACATCGCTACGAGAGCATTGAAAACCTTGCTACAATTTCCAACATCGTATCTTTGTGAAGCGGGCTTCTTAATTAATGCTTAACAATAAGGCGAAGTCATTAATGGTGAGAGAGCGGTGTGCAGTTGTGTGCAGCTAACATGGCAGGATGTATCTGAGGAGAAGTTTTCTACATGTCCTTCCATGATCAAACGTAAGTTAATATTCCTGTCTTTAAAGAAAGTTTGTAGTGTTTACTTTGGAATCGCTGCATTTGCAGCCATGTTTAACGTTACGCACATGTGCAGAACCGCATCCTTGCAATTTTTGATTGGTTGCAAAATTTGTCAGAACACCGGTCTGTGAAAAAAAGACCCAGATAACACCGGTCAGTGGTGCAAAAAAGGTTGGGGACCCCTGATATAAGACATTTTTGTTTCCACTTTTTTCCCTCAAAGTATAGACAAGTTTCCGAAGTACTTCCACTTTACTTCCGCATGTCTGCTCACAACTTCCGTTTTAGAATTTCTCCATCCAAAACAACAGTGGCGCTGCAGTAACATTACTCATCAAAATCCCTTAAAAAGACCATTTGGAAGTACCGCATCCATCTGCCATCATCACGACAGGGAAGGATAACATGTTCATGAAAGGCAGATGTGGAACTAAGGTCGTGCCACCACAAAGACCGATGTTTTTAAGCCATGTTGCCGCTGTGTTACGGAAGGTATGTTCTTCCTATCCCTGTATTTTCATGTGACCGGTGCTCAAAAAATACTATAGCTAAAATCTTGCACATGAAACGACTTGTTGCCTTTGATATTGTTATTACGATGATGACTGTAATTATGATGATCTTTAATATATTTTACTACAACTACTGTATCTGTTGCCAGCCTGTTGCTAATAAGTACGTGTTGGATGGCACAATTATGTAAGCGCATTAATGCAAGTGTTACAAGTTTTTTGTTCATTTGTTTTCAAGTGGAAAACACTGTTAGGCAAGGGAAGACAAGTTGATGTGCCTCACAACAACACTTACTGTACGTTGATGGACCTATAACGAGACTACGTTCATTCTACCCGGGGGTGGCCGAGAGGCTGGGGCTGGGAGACAGTGGCTCGCTTCGTGACGGACCGTTAGCTCAATCCCGAGATCCAACTACGACCTTTTTAACTGCAGCAACTTTAAGATACGCTATTGGAGCTGGAATTACCGAAGACAGCAGGAGAAAGCTCCAGAGTGCTGCTGTCTGATATCACATTATCGTATGCTATTTTTCTAATAATTTTTAAAAATGTGATTTAGTGACCTGTTTTGCACATGCACGAATCGATTTAAAAAATAACATGAAATTGAATCATGTTGTCCAAATGTTTTATTGCGATCAATATCTGCAATAAAAAATAATGACATCATGTTTTTGCTGATATGTACATACCTTGTAGTATTTCCTTGTAACAACAAAATCGGTGTTAGCCCTTCTGCATTCGGCGAATGTAATATTATTTGTAATGTCACCTCATTTTGGTCACTCATCAATCTACACCTCACATCAACACAGGCTGACAGGTTGCTATAATTTTGTCCACGAATGATCAACGAAGTGATAAGAATTCACGCACAGAACAACTCTGAGTCTCATCTACGTCGTGAGTGCATCCGCGGGTAAAATGTGTGCTTTTGTGTGTGTTGAACTGAATTATTGGCCTTGTATGTGCATTTTTGGCACATACCTGTGCGTGTTTTTTCCTGTCACAATAATAAACTTTGACTAGTCCCCTCCATTTCGCGCATGCGCGTCTAGAGTTCGCGGGAGTACGGACCGCATGAGTCGTATGCAGTGGGCATCGCAGGCGATCTGCATTGTATTTGTTGCGTCATTGCTCTTTTATATTTGTAATATCAAATCTAAAATTGTGCATATAATTATCTGTTTATATTGCGAGTGGGGGGGATGCGTGTGTGATATGTTTACATAAGATGATGCTGCTGTTCAGCTGTTATTACTGTTGCACTTTTTTTAGTTAATTGAAAAAGACGAATGGTAGTTATACTATTTCAATGTATGTCCATGTTGTTTTCTTCGGAGTAAAATTACAGCTTTGTTGGGTATAAAAAAATTGGATGTGCGTCATTAATCTTGGTGTGGCACACTGATTGACAAGAAAATTTCAAATTGCCACTCCCCCTCCGGCAGAACTTCTCCCTTGTCCCGGGGTAGGTGGGGGACATTGAGTCCGAGTGGGCCATGTTCATCACCTCCATTGTTGAGGCGGCCGATCGGAGCTGTGGCCGTAAGGTAGTTGGTGCCTGTTGTGGCGGCAATCCCCGAACCTGCTGGTGGACACCAGCGGTAAGGGATGCCGTCAAGCCGAAGAAGTAGGCCTACCGGGCCTTTTTGGCCTGTGGGACTCCGGAGGCAGCTGACAGGTACCGGCTGGCCAAGCAGACTGCAGCTTCAGCGGTCACCAAGGCAAAAACTCGGACATGGGAGGAGTTTGGCGAGGCCATAGAAAACGACTTCCGGACGGCTTCGAGGAAATTCTGGTCCACCATCCGGCGTCTGAGGAGAGGAAAGCAGTGCACCATTAACACTGTGTATAGTGAAGATGGGGTACTGCTGACCTCGACTCGGGACGTTGTGAGTCGGTGGGAAGAATACTTCGAAGACCTCCTCAATTCCACCAACACGCCTCCATTGGAGGGAGCAGAGTCTGGGGACTCCGAGGTGGGCTCTCCAATCTCTGGGGTTGAAATCACTGAGGTTGTTGGAAAGCTCCTCGGTGGCAAGGCCCCGGGGTTCGATGAGATCCGCCCGGAGTTCCTAAAGGCTCTGGATGTTGTGGGGACGTCATGGCTGACACGCCTCTACAACATCGCGTGGACATCGGGGACAGTGCCTCTGGATTGGCAGACCGCGGTGGTGGTCCCAAAAAGGGGGACCGGAGGGTGTGTTCCAATTATAGAGGGATCACACTCCTCAGCCTCCCCGGTAAAGTCTATTCAGGGGTGCTGGAGAGGAGGGTCCGTCGGTAAGTCTAATCTCGGATTCATGAGGGGCAGTGTGGTTTTCGTCCCGGCCGTGGAACAGTGGACCAGCTCTACACCCTCGGCAGGGTCCTCGAGGGTGCATGGGAGTTCGCCCAACCAGTCTACATGTGTTTTGCGGATTTGGAGAAAGCGTTCGACCGCGTGCCTAGGGGAGTCCTGTGGAGGGTGCTCCGGGAGTACGGGGTACCGAGCCTCTTGGTAAGGACTGTTCGATCCCTGTACGACCGGTGTCAGAGTCTGGTCCGCATTGCCGGCAGTAAGTCGAATTCATTCCCAGTGAGGATTGGACTCCACCAAGGCCGCCCTTTGTCACCGATTCTGTTCATAATTTTTATGGACAGAATTTCTAGGCGCAGCCGAAGCATTGAGGGTGTCCGGTTTGGTGGCCTCAGCATTGCATCTCTGCTTTTTGCAGATGATGTGGTGCTGTTGGCTTCATCAAGCCATGACCTCTAACTCTCATTGGGGCAGTTCGCAGCCGAGTGTGAAGCGGTTGGGATGAAGAGCAGCACCTCCAAATCCGAGACCTTGGTCCTCAGCCGGAAAAGGGTGGCATGCCCTCTCCGGGTCGGGGATGAGATCCTGCCCCAAGTGGAGGAGTTCAAGTATCTTGGGGTCTTGTTCACGAGTGAAGGTAGGAGGGAGTGGGAGATTGACAGGCGGATCGGTGCAGCGTCTGCAGTGATACGGACTCTACACCGGTTCGTTGTGTTGAAGAAGGAGCTGAGCCAAAAGGCGAAGCTCTCGATTTACCGGTCGATCTACGTTCCTACCCTCACCTATGGTCACGAGCTGTGGGTCGTGACCGAAAGAACAAGATCCCGGATACAACTGGCCGAAATGAGTTTCCTCTGCAGGGTGTCCAGGCTTTCCCTTAGAGATAGGGTGAGAAGCCCGGTCATCCGGGAGGGGCTTGGTGTCGAGCCGCTACTCCTCCGCGTTGAGAGGAGCCAGTGGAGGTGGCTCAGGCATCTGGTTCGGATGCCTCCTGGACGCCTCCCTGGAGAGGTGTTCCGGGCATGTCCCACCGGCGGGAGGCCCCGGGGTAGACCCAGGACACGCTGGAGACTCTATGTCGCTCGGCTGGCCTGGGAACGCCTTGGAATCCCGCCGGAGGAGCTTGCTAAAGTGGCTGGGGAGAGGGAAGTCTGGGCTTCCCTGCTAAAGCTGCTGCCCCCACGACCCGACCCCGGACTAAGCGGAAGATAATGGATGGATGGCACTCCACACCAAAAAGGTTACTGACCCCTGTTCTAGACCAACATTTTCAGTGCCTGTCTGTATGCTAACTCGTTAGTTGCCATTGATGGCACAAAACGTCCAATTCATTTTGACAGGGAGGGGGCAATTGAACATTCGTTAATTTGCCTCACCCAGTCAAAATTATTTGGATGTATAGCGTTGTCAATGGCAGTCAAGCATGAACATTCAAACCCAATCGTTCCAAGAACCCTAATTTTTTTTACAAGGAGGTTGTCATAATAGTGATGCTGTATTAATTTACACATATGGTGTTGTTGTCTGTGAGGAAGACAAACGATTTTGATTGTCTACGACAGTGCGACAAATGCATTTTTTTCATTTTTATATTTAGAAATACTGTAGCTTGTTTTTGTCTTGTATCGTTAAGTATCATAGATTGATTTTCAGACCCATGTATTGATAACCGTTGTATTGCCATATTATGAGGTAAACGTTATCATGAGCCTTATAACACAAATCATATCCTAAGTTACCCTGAGGCTACCACCCTGAGTCAGAGAGCTAAATGTGGATCAATGATGTCGAAACTAATGACAAATGTCTTAAAAATATCTCATTTTGGTCAAAATCCCTCTTCCTTAAAAAACAATTTGTCATCCATACCATAGGTCAAAATGAGAGAATGACCTGGTTCAACATTAAAGTAATAGAAAATTAAGAGGTCAGTACAGAACAGGGCTAAGGATCAACATGGATAAGAAAGCTTGAACAGGTGCGTTTTGAGTTGGGATTTGAAAAGTGGGAACGTAGATATGTTGCCAAGCTCAGGAAGTAGGGAGTTCCAGAGCTGGGGGGCGGAGTGACTCAACGCTCTGGAGCCATAGGTGGTGAGACAGACACGAGGGACAGAAAGGTGGAGGGTAGAAGAAGAGCGAAGTGAACATGGGGGGTTGTTGGGCTAAAAGAGATCAGATACAGATTTTTCCAAATTGTGGATATTTGGAACTGACTGTTATACGTACAAGCATAATCAAAAGCAGTTAGAAGCAAACTGTGAAAAGAGGTTAGTTGTTGGATACAGTAAAAATAGCCCAGCATATCTGGTATACGACTTTAAAAGTGTCAAAACGTAGACTGGTGAAATGAGTTGCCTTTAAAGGGCCAACCTCTCTGCAAACAAATGGATTTGAAATGGGGGATGATGTGACGTAGGATTATCTATCACATATTGTTGCAAGTACCTTCCCACTTTGTACTTGCTATACACCTACTCACCTCAGACAAGTTGACTGAGTCATGCACGGCTAGCAGCTGCATTTATGGGCAATGCTTTGTGCCAACTGCATGCCATACAGAGACGAGTTTATAAATGGCGTCCATTTCGAGGGAGGAAATGGGGATTTTCGGAACCTGGATTATGACATGTTCCATCCAATTTTGTAGAGAAGGATTTCTTGAGCAGGAGCTTTCTCGCAGCTGGAAGTGTATTTCCAGGTTTGGAGCTGCAAAACCAACGCCAAATGAAGTTCATTATTAACACACCTGTTGTGTTCTACCACAATACATAATACAGTATGTACCTACTGGGGATGGCGTGGCTCAGTGGTGGAGTAGTTGTCCCCCAACCCTGAGGCTGTGGGTTCGATTCTCCACCCTGATGAACTCGCCTAAGTATCCTTGAGCAAGATACTGAACCCCGCATTGCTCCTGGTGCTGTGTCACCAGTAGGTAGATGGCAATGTAGTGTAAAGCGCTTTGAGTACCTTGAGAGGTAGAAAAGCGCTATACAAGTATAACACCATTTACTACCTATAGAATGAATAGCAAATCTGGCGGTCATTGACGCCAAAATATGTGCGAGATATGGACAGAACCAGTCAACATTATTAAGGGATTGAATGTTGAGCTTGGGTCGTGCGTAGTGGGCCAGTGTTTGCTCCCCAATGGAGCTAACATTACTAACACCCTAGATCAAATGTTCAAAACACGTGGTAAAACAAATCTTATTTACATACCAAATCATTAGAGGAAATCATGTCATACCTGCCAAACAATAAAGAACAACCAGAATAACTTGAAAACAAACGTTCTCAGTATTTGGAAGGTGACATTTACATAATTTGCCATTCTTACACTGTTCCTGTAGCAGGACTTGTCCTTTGAGATGAATTACTGCCATCCCAAAATGAACTGATTTTTTCTTCATACTGTACATGAATTCTCGTGTTACCATGCTTTATCATAACTCAAAGTATCAATTCAATCAGTGAACGGATTGTGCATCTACGGTGCTTTGGAATTGTTGAATCTAAGACAGTGTTACCTAAAATAAACTGAGTCAAGGTTAGGTAATGCATAAACGGATGGCTTGAACTTTCCCAACTTTTTTGGCAATACTTCAAGAGTTTGAACATCATTATACGGGAGATCACAGCATGTAATTTAGACCAGTGTTTCCAAATATGTTTTGCACACAACTCTCTAACAAGGAGCTGAACAGCAAAATTCATGCTTGAGCTACAGTAACTAACCAATACATTTCTTGATTAAATTTGAGTCCTCTTTATCACTCTGCTTACATCTTGACATTATAAGAGCAAGACAACATCAAAAAGGAGATCAAAAATATGTCAACATGATGAGGTTCCAAGCAACATATTCTCGGAGAACGTGGCACCTCAGGGAAATGAGGTGCCTTAAAACCACAACCACAGAGACAGCTTTTACCTGAGAGCTTTTAAACAGCTATAAGAGAACATTTTAGCTAATGGGTGCCCTTTATTCTTTATTGGTATTTGTTCTTTAATTATTACTTACTGCTCATTTTGTATGGGGGTGTTCGTGCATGTGTGTGAATGTTGATTGTGAGATGAATGGTAAGGTTTTTTTTTTTTTTTTAGGATGAAACACTTTACTGGAGCAGCGCTCTAATTTCAATGACAATAAAGGCATTCTGATTCTCTGCCTCTTATGTCACACAGCACCCTCATTCAGCAACTATTTGTTACAGGCAGAGAAACGTGAAGTGTCATGCAAATGCACTCCATTTGACGTGCAAGGAATAATGAACACAAAAATGTAAGTTTCCTTTCAGAACCGCATTTTGTTCAAAACATGCTGAATATGTAATTAATGGCTGCACATGACAAGTTACACATTAAAATTAAGATAATCTCAAACGGTAATGATGCAAATTCGATTAATCTAGAAATTTTCACTTTCATCTTAATTCACTTTATTAATTTACTTACTAAGTGTGAAATCCAAAATTCATGTTGATTTTTGTTTTCCAAATTTAAAAAAAAGGTAAAAAAACTACAACAAAAATAGAAACAATTAGCTACAAAGATTTTTTTTGGTGACAAACATTCATCCTATTCATAAATGTAAGGCCAAAAAAATTATACGATCACTGTTTAATTAACATTATGACTTAAAATGCAACGTTAACTAGAATAACTAAGGACAAAAGTGTGTTGAGGTGATTCAGACTACGTCTATACTAGGATAGATCATTTTCTCCGGGGTACTTTGCCGACTGTTTATATACCTATCCGCACTACGTTTATGGTGCGTTTAAGGCCCCCCCCAATTCTCCAAGGTACGCCTGCATTTGCGCAAACTACGCATGTGTAGAAAAGAGCAGCCTAATGTGTTACGTCACCACCCACGTGGATTACCTCTGAACCAGAAGCTCCTTACTCGCCGCCGATAAATTTAAAAATTACAACACCTTCTAGACCAGGGGTCGGGAACTCCGCTTTGTGATCACTGTTTTTTTCGTGAACGCATTTGAAAGCATCACACAGGAACCAGAGTGAAGGGGCGGAGGGCACACTCCGCTTTTATGAGCAGTCGCTGAGTTGTGATTGAAATGAATCTTTAGAAAACAACAAAAGCCTGACATCGTAACTCGAGATGTTAAATCGATGCTCTGTTGCGCACTCACCAGTCGGAAAATAACAAATAGAAACATATGGTGTGGTGCTGCGTATATTTCCTGGAAGCTGCAACCAGGAGTGCTTGTGCATAACAGTGGCAACAGTTTTGACAGGCAGAAATGTCATGAAAAAAACTGCCTTTGTTACCGGGGGTACCACCCAGTTCACTTTTCGTGGTTTAATTTTCCCTTACGCATTTTATATGATGCACTAATCAAAAGAGCCAGAAATAACTCGCGAAGACATAGGTTGCTGACACCTGTTCTACACTCTAAGTCAGGTGTCAGCAACCTATGACACGTTTGTCGGCACTGGCACGCGAAGGGTTAACCAGTGAAATGCGAGCGCAAGGCAAAATTTTAAAAAAAAAAGTGCCTTTTTACCTGAAATTAAGGCATTTTCAGTTGCGCGGCCTGTTATTTAGAGGCTTTACGGGGGCGCCCCTCCCACCTGCTTTTGCGCACACCTCAATTTCTCGACTCCTGCGCATGTCGGATTTTTTTCTCTGCGCTCTCAATTCAGCCCACGCTACTAATGTGTCACGAAGCCAACCAATCAGAGAGCCAGCGGAAGTACACTGTGTTGTCAATCTGCACTTTTTGGTAATTGCGGTGCTTTCAACTCCGCACCGTAGTGTGGAGTGGACCGGCAATTAACGTGGCTCGTTGTCGTTGATTCGTCCGGTGCTTACTTCTGAGAGGTGGCGATGTGTATAAAAACACAGTGACGCGTTGGAGGCAATGTGTATAAAAACATAGTGACGCGTTGGATGGCATTTTGCTGGAGACTTTTATTAACAAAACAAAAACCAGCATGGGACACAGCCACTTATCACGGTGCTCTCCGCGCAACTCTCTCTCAACACATTTGCTTCTCTGCCTGTCTTTTTCTCGCCCAGACGCCCACTTCTTCTTCTATGCTTAACTAGTAAGCCGGTCATATTGTAGGGGACAGCGGCCCCTTGGGAATGCCGGTAACAACTGGTTGGCTGGTTACTTCCGCTAGCTCTGTTTGTGCATTATTCCTCGAAAGCATTGTGTGTCGCACAAGGGCGTAGGTTTGGTCTCAATGTTGGTAGGGACAATATAACCTTAATCATAACCTGCATGTACACATTTTCCTGGGGACGGGACATTAATAAAACTAAACAGATTGGGTGGACGACGGTCAGGGCTACATTTCTCTCCAAGAAGAACCTAATTAATTGATAGGCTTGATGATTGATGCAAAATTAATCTGTATTGACCGATACTAACTTTCACACTGCAAATTTACAGTATAACGTCTCAGTCTGTTACTTTTTCTTGAATCTAGTTGAATAATTCTCATCTTGTTTTGAGTTTTAAAGGCCAGTTAATATGGGTGTCAACAATAATCGATGCGGCGATGCATTCCGATGCGGGGCATGGACGATTCGATTCGATGCGGGCAACAAGCCGAATCGATTCAGCGCATATTAAAATATATAAGTACGTTCAAAAATCTTCCCTGCGCAATTCCGTTGATGCAACGGATTTGGTTTCCCCATTTGTATTATTATTCTCATGTTTAATTTTTTACACACCGCATAACTCTGGTCAAGTTTCCCACCAACCTCGTAGAAGCCAAAATGTCTCCAGATTTCTGCTTTCAATGTGTTAGGTGCATCAATAATCTTTCTCGCTCCCACTTTCTCCGCTTCAGCCATCGTTATGTTATGTCCAATCTCTCTGCTTTCTCGATTAGAGCTTAGTTCGGGCCTAAAAAATCCAGCCCGACCCGGCCCCCATGTATTAAAGGCCGAGAGGCCGAAATTTTACATTATATTTGTAGGCTGGAGCCCGAAAACCCCTCCGAAAATGTACGTTTCATTTGCAGGCCCGAGCCCGTTTTATTTGTGAGGACTCAGCAGGAGGAGCTGTCATATTTGTGTGTGTCTCAGTTCTTTTTCTTTCCTTTATGCAGCACCTGATTGAGCCAGATTGGCGGGGTAATGCGACACACCTGTGCTTGATTAGGAAAGCTCAGTATTTAAGGAAGCTTGTCACCATCTGCAAGTGTCGGACTATTGCTTGCTATTTGCCTTGCTTACCGCCTGTGTGTTCATCGTCATCCTTCGAGTTTCCCGACGTTCTACGGTCGTATTCTGGTTTGGTCATCTTTACTTTAGTGCTCTTTTGGGCTTTGTAGTCAGATTCTTGTACTGTGTTATATTCATGCATTCTAGCGTGCTCTCTTAGTTGTACTTTGTTAAACTCGCATTTTTCGCGTGCTCCCTTTGTTGTATTTTATTATATCCGCGTTTATTCGCGTGCTCCCTTTGTTGTATTTTATTATATCCGCGTTTATTGGCGTGCTCCCTTTGTTGTATTTTATTATATCCGCGTTTATTGGCGTGCTCTCTCAGTTCTACTCGCATTTTGGCGTGCTCCCTTTTGTTGTACTTATTAAATACAAACATTAGCTCTACCTGATCTCCTTGTCTGTTTTTGGGATCCACATCAACGGCTTGCCGTTCATAACAGAATAGTCCGACCACATGGATCCCACGGACTCGGAGGGTCTTTGCCGTGCTCTCGTTGGTCACTACCATATGATCAGTCAACACGAGCAATCGATACGCAAATTAGTGGATGTGATCGGCTCGCTCACCACAAGAGTTGCGAATATGGCTTCGCCTGTAAAGCCCGGTGGTATAATTGACGCTGCTGCGGCGCCCGATCTACCCGCCCCGCCCCCGATGAGCCCGTCGGCTTCTTTTCGGGAGCCGATGTTGCCACACCCTCATCGTTATGAGGGAGAGCCAGGTGCTTGCCGACAGTTTTTGCATCAGTGCTCCCTAATTTTTGACCAGCAGCCTTGTACGTTTGCGAGTGACAGATCCCGTGTAGCTTATGTAATGAGTCTCCTCGCCGGTAAAGCGGCTACATGGGCCATGGCGGTAAGCAACACAAGGCCCGCGATCCGTAATTCTTTTGAAACTTTTGAGACTGAGTTTGTAAGAGTTTTTGATCATCCAGTTAGAGGCAAGGAGGCAGCCAGCCGCCTGTTGGATTTTTTTCAGGGCGATCTAACTGTTGCAGACTACTCTATTCAGTTTCGCATTTTGGCCGCTGAGTGCGGTTTTGGGGAAGCGGCGCTGTGTGGGATTTTTCGGCGTGGGCTGTCTTCTGCGGTGAAGGACGAGTTGGCGGTTCGGGATGATTCATCGAATCTGGAAGACCTGATTTCTTTGTCCGTGCTTTTGGACAATCGCCTGAAAGCGCGTGAGAGGGAACGTGCCATGGAGCCTCGGAGACGTCGTTGGTCATCGCCGCGGAGCGGTCCGACTGCGGTCCGTGGGGACAGCTTCGTCAAACCGCCGTTCGTTTCTACGCCGACGCGGAGTCCGGTCCCGATAGGAGGGGAGCCTACACAACTCGGTGGCGGGCGCCTTTCTGCTGCGGAGCGACGGAGGCGGTTGGAGGCAGGCTTGTGTCTTTATTGTGGCTCGCCGGGGCACCATATCGCCGCCTGTGACGCTGTCCCTTCGCGTCTATCTGGATCTTCGGTCCCAGGGGTTCCCCTTGCCCGATGGGGGCCGAGGTTCGTACATGACAGTAATCAGTCAAGTGAATTGCCCCGCGACGTGATAAAGGAACCCAGCGAACCCCAAGGTGTTATGAGACTGCAACTGCCGGGTGAATTGTCACACGGTGGGGTTAATATTAAGTTTTCTGCTCTAATCGATTCGGGGGCTGATGATTGTTTTGTTGACCAGAGTGTTGTGGACGCTCTTAAATGTACATTAATAAGACTCGCTAGGCCCAAACGGGTTTTAGATCTCGATGGGCGACCCCTGGCGGACGTGAGGTTTATTACGCCTCCGCTCAAAACAAAACTGTCCGGAAATCATTTTGAGGTCCGTAGCTTTTTGGTAATGCCGTGTAAATCTGCTCCGGTAGTGCTGGGGCTCCCCTGGTTGAAAGTACATAACCCCAATATTGACTGGGCTAAAACGCAAATAGTAACTTGGAGTACTTTTTGTTATGCACACTGTTTACGGTCGGCGTGTCTGCTTCCCAGTCAAGCACACACTGCTACAGAGCCAGTTAATTTGGACAATGTTCCTTCTGATTATCATGATCTCAAGCGCGTTTTTAGTGAAGAGCATGCTAAAACCTTACCGCCGCACCGCCCTTACGACTGTGCCATTAACTTGCTGCCCAATGCCACGCTGCCCAACTCAAGGTTATACCAGGTCTCTAAACCAGAGCAGGAGGCAATGAGGGAATACATCTCCTCTTCCTTGGCTGCTGGCCTTATTCGCCCTTCATCTTCTCCGTTGGGGGCGGGGTTTTTCTTTGTTGGCAAAAAAGATGGGGGTCTTAGGCCGTGCATTGACTACCAGGGTCTCAATGACATTACTATTAAAAACAAATACCCGCTACCGTTGTTAGATTCAGCTTTCGCCCCATTGAAATCAGCCACCATTTTCACAAAATTAGATTTGCGCAGTGCTTACCACTTGGTCCGGATTCGTGAGGGAGATGAGTGGAAAACCGCTTTTAAAACCCCGCTCGGGCATTTTGAGTACCTTGTTATGCCTTTCGGCCTCACAAATGCACCTGCCGTGTTCCAGAGTCTCATAAACGATGTACTGCGTGACATGTTGAACATATTCTGTTTCGTATATCTGGATGATATTTTAATATTCTCAAGAAGCCTGCAAGAACATCGGCAACATGTTCGCCTTGTTCTCCAAAGACTTCTGGAAAACCGATTGTTTGTCAAGGCAGAGAAGTGCGAATTTCACCGAGTTTCAATACAGTTTCTGGGGTTCATTGTGGAAAAGGGACAGCTCAGGCCCGATCCCGCTAAAATCCAGGCAGTGGCCGAGTGGCCAACTCCGACATCGCGTAAGCAATTACAAAGATTTCTCGGGTTCGCCAACTTTTATAGACGTTTCATCCGTAATTATAGCATGAGGGCCGAGCCTCTTACTAGGCTGACCTCTAACAAACGGCCATTTATGTGGTCATCGGTGGCAGAGGCCGCATTTGTAGGCCTAAAACGAGCGTTTACGAGTTCACCTGTCCTGGTCCATGCTGATGCTAATCTTCCTTTTGTGGTCGAGGTTGACGCATCGAGTTCCGGAGTGGGGGCCATCCTGTCCCAGAGGTCTTCGGTCGACCAGAAACTGCACCCCTGCGCTTTCTACTCCCGCCGCCTCAGCCCGGCGGAAGCGAACTATGATGTCGGCAACAGGGAGCTGCTCGCCATTGTGCAGGCTTTGCAAGAATGGAGGCACTGGTTGGAGGGGACAGAAGAGCCGTTCCAGATACTCACGGACCACAAAAACTTGGAGTACCTTCGGGCAGCCAGGCGCCTCAACTCTCGTCAGGCCCGTTGGTCATTGTTCCTGACCCGCTTTAACTACATTATTACTTACCGTCCAGGGTCAAGGAATGGGAAGCCCGATGCACTCTCGAGGATCCATGAGCCAGTGGAGGAAGGGCCTTCCGACGAGCCGGTCGTTCCTGACAACCTGATTGTAGGGGCACTACGGTGGGAGATCGAACGTCTGGTGGAGGAGGCCCTGCGGGGTATAACTGTGCCTGGAGGCTGCCCCACGGGCAAGTTATTCGTTCCAGATGCTCAACGTGCAGGAGTGCTGAAGTGGGGTCACGTTTCCAAGTTCGCCTGCCACCCGGGTGTGTCCCGCACGTTCTTCCTCATTTCACAGAGGTTTTGGTGGCCGGGTATGCGCAAGGACGTCATGGACTATGTTGCTGCTTGTACCATCTGCGCTCGAGGCAAGGCGGTTCACCGCCCTCCAGCTGGATTGCTGCATCCACTGCCTGTCCCATCTCGCCCTTGGTCCCATGTGGCACTGGACTTCGTCACTGGACTCCCGCGATCAAAGGGTCATTCTGTCATCTTGACCGTCGTGGACCGGTTCTCAAAGATGGCGCATTTCATCGCACTCCCCAAGTTGCCCTCTGCTTTGGAGACTGCTGACCTGTTGGTGGCGCACGTATTCCGGAGTCATGGCATTCCGAGTGACCTTGTCTCCGATAGGGGGCCACAATTCGTGTCGAAAGTTTGGGGAGCGTTCTGCAAGGCCTTGGGGGCCACGTCGAGCCGGTCTTCCGGTTATCACCCACAGTCGAATGGACAGACTGAACGGGTCAACCAGGAGCTGGAGGCCGCCCTTCGCTGTGTTTGTCAGCTGCATCCGGCCTCCTGGTCATCACATCTCCCGTGGGTGGAGTATGCCCACAACACCCTCATTTGCTCAGCCACTGGGAGGTCGCCATTCATGACCGCGTACGGGTTCCAACCCCCGTTGTTTCCGTCGCAAGAAGCGGAGGTAGTTGTGCCGTCTGTCCAGGTCCACCTGCGGAGGGCCCATAGAGTCTGGAGGAACGCAAGGGATGCACTCGTCCGCACGGCAGCCCGCAACCGCCAGATTGCTGACCGCCACAGAAGGCCTGCTCCGGTCTATCGTCCAGGCCAGATGGTCTGGCTGTCGTCACGAGATTTGCACCTCGCTGGGACTTCTAAGAAGCTGAGCCCGAGATACGTCGGTCCGTTCGCTGTGGATGCTGTGGTGAATCCGGTCTCTGTCAGGCTGAAGCTTCCGAGCTCCATGAAGGTCCACCCGGTTTTCCACGTCTCCCTGCTCAAGCCGGTCTCCACCAGTCCCTTGAACCCCCCGCCAGTGCCTCCTCCTGCTCCTCGTGTGGTCGACGGTGGGCCAGTGTATACGGTGCGTTCCATTCTCGATTCTAGGAGGCGGGGTAGGGGGGTGCAGTACCTGGTCGACTGGGAAGGTTATGGCCCGGAGGAACGCCAATGGGTCCCCCGCTCCTGGATCCTCGATCCGTCGCTGCTGCGGGATTTCCACTCCCTTCATCCCACGAAACCAGGTGGTCCGCCAGGGGGCGTCCGTTGAGGGGGGGGTTCTGTCATATTTGTGTGTGTCTCAGTTCTTTTTCTTTCCTTTATGCAGCACCTGATTGAGCCAGATTGGCGGGGTAATGCGACACACCTGTGCTTGATTAGGAAAGCTCAGTATTTAAGGAAGCTTGTCACCATCTGCAAGTGTCGGACTATTGCTTGCTATTTGCCTTGCTTACCGCCTGTGTGTTCATCGTCATCCTTCGAGTTTCCCGACGTTCTACGGTCGTATTCTGGTTTGGTCATCTTTACTTTAGTGCTCTTTTGGGCTTTGTAGTCAGATTCTTGTACTGTGTTATATTCATGCATTCTAGCGTGCTCTCTTAGTTGTACTTTGTTAAACTCGCATTTTTCGCGTGCTCCCTTTGTTGTATTTTATTATATCCGCGTTTATTCGCGTGCTCCCTTTGTTGTATTTTATTATATCCGCGTTTATTGGCGTGCTCCCTTTGTTGTATTTTATTATATCCGCGTTTATTGGCGTGCTCTCTCAGTTCTACTCGCATTTTGGCGTGCTCCCTTTTGTTGTACTTATTAAATACAAACATTAGCTCTACCTGATCTCCTTGTCTGTTTTTGGGATCCACATCAACGGCTTGCCGTTCATAACAGGAGCAAATGAGGGGATGCAATGCGTGGTTGCAATTTGTGTGGTCACAACTGGTACGATGCCTATGTGCATAATGATAAATTAAAAACTGTCTTTTGTAACAAATTCTCCCAGATAAACAAGACTGTAAGATGCATATTCAATAAACATTTATATCGTTTATATTTGTGTGTCTGTTCTATCAGGTGGATAGTTCATGCGTCATTTCCTCGGCAAAATGCAATAGACATTTATTTCAAATTCTTCGAGTTGGCAGAAAAAAACGCAAGTTTTCTTAATGTTTAAATAGTCTACATATTTTTATTATAATTATAAATGCATTTACACAACGAAATAACGCTGGAAAGGTTTGTTAAATATATTTCTGTGTGGGATATTGTGCTCACTATACGCGCCTCTCTGACAAGGAGAGGAACAGCAGCATATTCAAAAATAAACTAAAATACTTTTAAATAACATTCTTTATTTTAATGACTCGCATCAGAACACACAAAAGAACAACCTGCCTTAAGGAGCACTGAAACAAAATAAATAATGACGTTTTAAGGAACACCACGAACTCCACGATGTCTTGCTTAGCATGAAGAGGTGCAGTCCTTGAAACAAATGATAATAACGATGTTTGACTAATATCTTTTAGGCTAGTACAGTTTTTAAAATGCCTGCCCAGCGTCAATATGCCAGTCTTTCTGCTCTCGTACGAGAGCAAAGCACCACATTTGTTGGCAAGGCCGACAGTTTTCTGTAAAATCTTCCACTATCAATTTAAATCCTTTCTACACACCACTCGTGGATTCTTGCCTTTTCAATCCCACTGTCTTTAGTTTGCTTTTCACCTCTTGCGGCTCTATATCGAAATTCTAAAAAGAAATACCAGGATGCAGCGTTGCAGACTCGCGGAGAGCGCCAAGAGCGGGTGGGGAAGATTAAAAGGAGAGTGGGGCCACGGCGTTCATGTGCGCAAACAATGCACTGGCTCATGTTTGTGATTACCAAAGCGCCTTCTCTCTGTTTTATCCAATTTATTTATTTTATAACAAGTATTCCTTAGTTTAACATCCATACATCGTTTTAATATACAAATATATATTTATTTTTAAAAAAAGTTAGCGAGAGAGCAGTCCAGCCTGACCCGACCAGAACGTAAATGATTGATATTTTGGACCCTACCCGGCCCGAAATTCGGTTGGGTCTGGTCGGGTTGGGTTCGGGCTCAAGATCTAGGCTCTACTGTAGAGGGAGCTACTTTACATTCAAATATCAATCCATTCCCTGGATTGATATTGCGATAAAGATGCTGCTGCACTACAATATTTTCTTTGTCGTTTTCTTTAATATTACTTGAATATTTTTATTGATGGGTCGTTGTGACTAAAATACAGTGACTGTTATTACTGATTTTGCACAGGAGTTCAGATGTTGCACTGTGTGAAAGGCTGCTACTGTGTGTAAAAAAAAAAGAGAAAGCCCTGGTCTCATTCAAAGCACTAATTAAATGCTGTGGTCTGTTTTTTTTCTTTTATAAATATAAATATATATATATATACTGTATATACAGTGGGGAGTACAAGTATTTGATACACTGTCAATGGGTTTTTCCACTGGCAGTGTATAATTGTAAAATTGTTTAATGTCTGACCGCTTGTGTTGCCTCATGATTCACGAAAAATATGCTTTGCTTTAGAATTTTAATGTATCCCAGGCTTTAATGCATCGCAATGCATTGCCGAATCGAACCGAATCGAATCGTGACCCTCTGAATCGAATCGAATCGGATCGAATCGAATCGTGGCCCTCCGAATCGTAATCGAATCGAATCGTGAGGGCAGTGCCGATGCACACCTCTACTAGTTAACATATTGATGCGTCAGATTCTTCCACTTTTAGTAAATATTACCATTTGTTCTTATTAAGCCTATACATATAAAAGTCGGTCATTTTTCACCTAAATCAAGAAAAAATGCTTTCAAATAATGTTTTGAACAGTATCTATTCTTGAATTAAGAACTTTTTTTTTTTCTTTAACCTGTCCTGTTCAGCTGCTTGTCAAAGAAAATGAAGATGTGAGTGTCTGATTGGTAAACAGTTTTAATATATCACATGGGAGTATAATAATACATTTATTTAGAGCGCTTTTCAAGCCACACATATACGCTTAAACGTATGACATACTCCCATTGTGATCATTCAACGTACCTCGTTTATTAGGAGAAAGCAGCGAACAGGAGGGGAACGGAAGAAAAGAAGGAGAGAGACAGAGAGAGACAGAAGAATCTCAAACAACAACAACAAATGCATTGAACGCCAAAACTAACAATGAATATGTTGGCGCTATCATTAGCTAGTTGTATTATTGAATTAAGAACATTTCTGGCAAACAAAATTTTAAGACTAAATATACAAAAAAAATGTTTTTTTCTTAAAATAAGTAATCTTAGTTAATCTTATTTTTAGCTAGCTATTTTATATTATTTTAAGAAATCTGAGTAAAATTTACTTAAGCACTAGCAGATATTTTCACTTATTTCTAATAGATTTACACTGAAAACAAGGGAATTTAATTTTTTTTCTAAAAACCTCTAATATCCCTCCCATGTAACGTAATTCTGTACTGTGAGAGTTGCGTGTGTATGGGTGGAGAGGGAGTGGGGGGGGGGGGGTCAAGTCATCAGCCAATCAAACGTACGTTTGAGGAAAAACAACATGGAATGGCACATTCAGCAAGCGAAAAAGGGGTAAATGTACTGTAAGTCTGAAAATAATTCACTTAATAATGGTAGGGTAAATTCTATCGTTACAACAAATGGGAAGACAATCTAAATGACCTTTATAACTGAACATATTATCTAATGCAAATAAGGTTGCTTAAACGTTGGTGGGGACAATTTGAGCCTCCTGAAAAGTTGGTAGTGATTTGTCCCCATGGTCCCTATGCAAACCTACGCCCTTGGTGTCGCACAACAAGTGTCAAACGCCACTCCGAGACAAAACGTGAAAATTCATGGAAAACAGGGCCAGGGATCACATTAAGGTAGGTATCTTTTATAATTGTAATATAAAATCTAAAAATGTGCATATAATTTACTGTTTAAGTTGCTAGTGAACAAGACAAACTCTAAGAGTCGCCTTTTCTGACTTTGAAGGTTAAAACAGCCCGCTCTATACTGTGAGAGACCTGCACTGAGAATCACACCTGTTCCCTATTGGGAACAGGGGTGGGTGGGTGTGTGTGTGATATGTTTACATAAGATGATACTGCTGTACAGCTGTTATTACTGTTGCACTTATTTTCAAGTTTTGATATTTTCCACAATAAGCATTTATTTTTTAGTTAATTGATAAAGAAGAATGGTAGTTATAGGATTTCAATGTATGTCCATGTTGTTTTCTTTGGAGTAAAATTACAGCTCTGTTGGATATAAAAATTCGGATTTGCGTCATTAATCTTGGTGTGGCACACTGATTGGCAAGAAAATTTGAAAGTGGCACTCCACACACAAAAAGGTTGCTGACCCCTGCTCTAGATGATATACTGTAAACAGTGATTGTAGAAAAGAAAAAAGGAGCAGGAATTCTACGTCTTGATCATCCGCCTCCATTGTTTATAATGCCGGCGTGCCGCACTAAAAGTGGCAATGGCACACTCTATGACGTCACTTCCTTAGTATCTGATTGTTGTATGGCGACAGCAGTCTATATTAATTGGTGGGTAATATTACCCGCCTACATTATCCGTGTAACAACTAATCTGGACAAGAGGTATACTAGTGTAGCCAACATGCCGTGTAGTCTAATTATACGATTAAGGCCATTATCATTCCTAGTGTAGACGTAGCCTCACATTGCAGCTTTGCCTGACACAACCATCCTTTCATTTTCTATACCACTTATCCCCATGATAGTTACTGGTGAGCTGAAACCTAGCTAAGTTGACTTTGATTGAGACCCATGGTAGTACTTTACATTCTGGATTTTATGGCAAATTGGCAATGGCCCACATACATACGTATACCAACGTTTACAGCGACATTTACATTATTTCAAGGGGTTTGTGTTTTCAAGGTGTTTCAACCAGTGCTTGCATTGAACCACGACGCGATCCGATCCCCCTCGTGCACGTCAGGACTGACCCGCGCCGCTTTGACCACTAAGCCAGAAGTGCACCCACTTGAAGGCATCGGGAGGGAGGTTTTCCACGCACCGCACACTACGGGCCCAAATGTACCCGTTACACTTAGTCTTTAATTAGGCAAACAGATGATCTGAACTCGACATAGAAAAGTCAAAGTCAATTCAAATCTTAAAAGTCAGAACAATTAATTAATGTAGGTTTCATTGCATGTGTACATTATATCTCTTCTCATATTCTTCTCATTAGCCTAGTGTATCTTTTTTAATGAGGAAAAGAATAAAATAGATCAAGAGTTAATCCTCAGACGCATCCTGAACTGAGCTCCGAGAGCTCAGTTACGGAGGTATGCTTATTCGGATGCCTTGACATGATGTCACGCATGACAACAATGTATCTTCTGAAGTTTTGTAATAAAAGTCACAGAAATTCTCCAGTCAATCTATTAATCCTTTTACGCTCTTCAATAAGGCCCTGACGTGATGCCCGACGGCAGTTTGAACAACTTCAGAGACATGTTTTTCTCCAAAACACAAGTGCTGATTGACAATAGGGTTCCGCTTTGTTAAACTTTATCTGCAAGGTCAAAGGTGATGTGATAAGCCACTTTGATTTTTTGAATTGTTAATTCCCAAAGATTTACACAAAGCCAAACAGACATAAAAAGACCAAACAAAAACAGGCAGCAGGAGAGAGTACATCATTCAATAAATATGAGGTTTGCATTTAATAGACCACTTTTTTGTAGAAAATGATGTTTAATCTCCATATGCGTTTGCACATTAACTGTCACTCTAAAAGCAAAGTCTTTGTGTGTTTTTGTTTTTATATAGAACATCTGATACATATTAATAAGATGTCCTTTGACAATCACAAGGCATTGCCTTGCATTGATAATTTTGTTTGACTCTTAAGCAAGTGTGCGCTGCACACAAAGATTTTCTTATTGTTGATTTATTTTATTTGATGTTGAGGTGAAGTTTACTTTGAGTGCAGGTACATGCAAAAAGGACTCGAGAGAAACAGTCTTAATCTAATTGAAGATATGCAGAAAGTGAAAATGTGTGAAATGTTATGCACTGAAAGAATTTAAATACAGCCAAGACAAAAGGCTAATTCAAAATACTGGCTCTTATCCGCTAACCTTCTCTGACATGTTGAGACTTACTAAATTTGTCTGAATTAAAAACAAAATACTTAATCAGGAGGAAATGTCCTATTTGCCTGGTTATGTTTACAAATGTGACTCACAGACCTGTTTTCTACCACTTTCATAGTTTATGGGCATAGTCACTATACTTTCAAGGTAAGAACAGTTTAATAGGCTCTGAAATCTTGTATTGTGTCTTCCATGTTTACTGTTGTCATGAACATTCCAGGCAGTCAAGGACCGTTTATAGTCTGGAGTTAGGCGTATTTGTTTGAAGAGGCATGTCTGAATTCTGACTTTTTTTCCGCGTGAACATAGCAAGAAGGGAGAAAATGAAGTTTCAACAATCAAACATTGCAACTGAAATCAAGATTTCTAAATTCCGTTGAACCAGAAATAATACAACATTGAATTTGGCATCAAGTCTGACTCCCACAACTTTTACTTGCACTTATATTATATATTGTAACATGGAAGACGTCATGTTTTGCTTCATGTTCTGTATAATCTTAGTGTTACTTTGATTTATGTTGCTAAAGATCATAGCTTTCCACCATCATGCATTGCAAAGCTTTCAATGTGTGTAATTTTCTTTACCCTTATGACTTCTCCTTTTTTCTCCTTCAGGTCAGAAGAAAAACAACCAAAGAAGGAGATGTTTTCTTGTTGAAGGCTCATGCATGACTGCTTGTAATATCCCGTATTATAATGGGTTTAAATGGGGCAAGAGCTCCATCGGGAATGATGCTTCGAAAGGGAAGTTAGAGGAATGACAGCCTTATTGAAGAAGCAAATCATCACATTAAAACTGTAAAATGAAGCCGTCTATGTCATTACGGTGACAAATACTGTGAAAATGGTCGTTCTTATTATGTGCTTATGCGCAAACAAATGATTAGATGTCGCTTATTTCTGTGGAGAAAATGTGATGCTATTTATGTGATGGCATCATCATACATTGTACCAAACTGAATTCATGGCAGCAAAGTCTTTGGCATAGTTATACAAATCCTTGGCAAACATGATTTGGATTTAAAGATGGAAAAACAGAGCATGTCTATTGTAGTTCACAAACCTGCCAATCATCTGAATCCCTCGGACTCATTGTTCACACCTACGAGGCGACTGTATGTCGCAAAGAGCCATAACGTGTCTTGCATCTGCATAGAGACCATAGAGAATTGATTTTTAATCATCCATATCAATGTAAAATTAACAGGCACCATTGCTGGCCAGTATATGGAAATAATTACATTTTACATTACTTACAGCACTGTACAGTAGCTGCCATGAACATACTTTTTTTAATCACATGCAACTGTCACATAATACTCCCACATAGTTGGTTTTATTGTTAGGATTGAGTTATGTTTATCAAGTGTCTTCAGTTATCCTTCTTCAATCACTACATCAGCAGCAGTAGCTCACTTTTGCTAGACTTAGTTTGGATTTGATTGATTTCTAGCTTGATTGTCCTAACTGTGTACTAGTATGTGAAATATCTCTTTTGGATTAAAATGTACTGCATGGGACTGCCTTACCTAATTTTGCCTGTAATACTTGCAGGCTGTTTTCTCTTGTGAATGTATCAGCTGGATCTCATTTAGCCAAAACACTCATGCACAAAAACACCTGCAGGCCTGCTAGACTAGACCATGATTGCAGTACTGCAGACGTGTTTTCACGCCATTGCACAATTTGACTTTTGATGTATGAGCACCAAGCACAGAAAGAGAGCAGATTAGGAATCAGCTGACTCCTCACATTTTCTTCCGTGTGACTTATTAGAAAGGTTATTCTGAGCGGTCTGTTGCACCGCTGGAGGGGGTTGGAGGAGGAGTGAGACCCTCAATAGGGCAAATTTATCACTTGTAATAGTAGATTACTTTAGACAACCCCTATCAGCTTTACTTAATAACAAATGAAAGTAACCTTTTCTACTTGTCATGCTCCGTTTTACTTTTATGGCAGTAATTGTTTAGAATAAGGTGTCTGGTGAATTAAAGATGCTTTTTGGTGTACAGGTGTCACTCTTTCCAGAAGCAAAGTGAAATATGGTAGAGAAGTTTATCATTTAACTGCTGGAAGATTTGTTTTTTTCCCCTGCACTGTCTGTTTGTTTTCAGTCGCTTGTTATGTTGAGTTGATAAAAGGGCAGGAAGCCGGATTTGCCGTGCCTGTCATGATTGCGCTTGCCCCTGGTCATCTGTTCCACAGTTCAGCATAACTGTTATTCCTAGAGGCGCCATCACCTGTGCATGTTTACTCAGACAGTGATTGTTTGCGAGAAGCCTGCACTCTTCATATGAAAAACCCACTTAGTCACCAAATTAGAGAGATTTGTCTCTTAATACAATACAAACACATTTAAAGATACATATACTTGCTGATAGACAGAACTAGGTAGGACTAAATTATGCAATTAGAGCCTTATAATGTTTTTCACTATTTACGATTCACTAATTTTCACAATTGTATGACATACAAAAAAGACATACTGACACATTTGGGCCCCCACTGTAGAAGAACCCAAATGCCTTTGTTCGCATCAGTGGTTGTCTGGCACAATTGTGACATGCAGTTAGCTCACTACATGTACTGTAGGTGAATTGCAGCGCATAAATATGGCTTCTTTTTTCATCTAGTTTCGGTTTCACATTGATTAGATAAATTAAAATATAAAAAAAAAAAAAAAAAAAGTCCACTATGACCCAGTAGGATATATCCAGCCACTAAAGCAGGGGTGTCCAAACTTTTTGCAAAGGGGGCCAGATTTGGTGTGGTAAAAATTTGGGGGGCCGACCTTGGCTGACGTCCTTTATGTCGAACAATATATTTAAGCAAATTTTAGTAATCCATTCTGTGTGTCACATTTGCTTTGTAATTTTTTTAAATTAATAATTTCAACAATTTCGCAACTAACTTTTGTGGCGTTGTCTTTCGACTCTCGGGCTCTTGCGAAATACTGCTGCTGTGAAATTAAACTAGCTTCAAGTTGCTTCAATTTCTCGCTACGGATCTTCCCTGTAATCTTGTCGTACATGTCAGCGTATCTTGTTTGGTAATATCGCCTTACATCGAACTCTTTAAAAACAGCAACTGTCTTTTTGTAAATGAGGCAGACAGTTGTTGCGTATTTTAGTGAAGAAACAGTCCAATTTCCACCTATTCTTGAAGCATCGGCCGTCGCAGTCAACGTTCTTTTTTTTTGTTGTTGATTGTCACCATTTTAGAAAATTGGGAGTAAAGGCCACGTGGGGTAATGTTGCTTCGAGTGCTGCTGCCTTTTCGTGGGTAAATGAGGAGCAGCATTTAGTGAATAAGATACTTCATATGCTGGTAGCAGTACTGCTGACCAATTTATTTGTGTGGGCCAGACGTTATTGATTTTGTGACAGATGCTGGGGGCCGGATGAAATTTGTCCACGGGCCACATTTGGCCCCCGGGCCGGACTTTGGACATGTCTGCACTAAAGGCTTCAGGTATGTATTTCCATCACTAAAACATGAAACATGTATGGATTTGTATGCTGAAAAATACATTGGAAGAAATATCACCCCAGTAAGGGATGGTCTCACATACTCAGTAGAAAAGCCCAGAGCATTACAGAGTTTGGTTAGTTGACAACGGCTTGCTTTTTGACAATATTGTTGCCTCATTTTGGATAGTTTAGATAGACATGTCAGTGTACTGGCATGATTTTAGTCCCTTAGTCTCCCTGAGTAAATGCATTCATCAAATCAATGAATGGATGTGCCAGAATTTTCTCCAGCTAAATGTGGGGAAGACAGAGGTGATCATTTTTGGGCCAGAAAAGGAAATGTCGACAATCAGCACGCACCTTGGCACAATTTACTTACAGCTACAAATCAAGTCAGAAATCTTGATAATTAAAAATAATTTAACAACGTTAGATTATTGACTCAGACCTAAAATTTGACAGCCATCTAAAGTTTGTCGCTCAATCTGCTAATTACCACCTAAAAATTATAGCCAGAATTAAGGAGCTTCTATCTAAACAAGACATGGAAAAACTTATCCATGCATTCATTTTTAGTAGATTGGACTTTGCAACGGTATATTTACAGGTCTTGATAAAATTTTTTAAAAAATGAATAAATAAATAAATGAAAACAGTCAGGAGCTTTCAGCTAGGACAGAATCCTGCTGCTGCTAGAGTCCTTGTGACAGGCCAGGTTTTGTTCCTAACTTCAGGTGACAGATAGACCACTGGTAGAACAAGAGTTTAGTGAATTTGGTCAGGCTGCAGGTGGACACACATGTACAAGACCTTCATGAACATAATTCATGTGTATTTCAATCATAATTATCAGTGCCTCTAAATTATGGTTAGAAGCAATTCATTGAACACATTATTGTTATCATAATCTTTATGATATTTATGGTATCATCTCAAAGGATAGCGGGGTTACACAGACAAGACCGACTTGGGTGGTCTTCAGGTTAGAGGAGGAACACTATGAGTTTCTCCCTTTTATGCCTTAGGCAGCCATTGATACAGACGTACTGTATTACTTGCGGGACCACATTGTTCACTGATGAATGTTCATGATTGTGAATGGTTTACGAATCAAAAAAGCTGCAACGTAACAAAGTATTTATTCTATGGTGCAAAATTGTCATGTATGCGGTGGATGAGCTGATCTAGACCCAAGTACAGCGAAGTAGGGAGGCTAGGCAGATATACTGTAGATAGGGAAGCAGGTGTGAAAAAAAGATAAGAGTTTAATTTTCAAGAAGTTCTAAACATCGACAACAAACATAAACACACCTATACTGCAAAAGCCAGGTAGGACATTGGCAGAGCCAAACATGACATTGTAAATGACACAACAAGACTGAACAGAACCGGGCAGCTTAAATACGCACACAGGGTAATGAGCCATGATACAGCTGGTGAGCATGAAAGGTAGAGGGGAAGCTGATTGGCCACACACAAAGGAGCAGGCAACAACACGTGACATGACACACACACACAGGAACAAACCAGAATGAAAACCAAACCACAACACAAAACAAGACAGATACAGACAAGAATGAACCTGAACCAAAAACACTCAACAAACCCAAACCATGACAAAAATAAAGAATAGACGTTTCCGTAACAAAGTCATATTGATGCCTGACAATTCACAATTTCATGCCGCTACATCTGTACATCATTGGCTGCTGTGGGTTTTGGTTCAAACCATCATGTCATCAGCCCATAGTTAGTGATGCGCATGCAGGAAGTCACCAACCTGTGCTCTAGTATTGTCATGCAACATTCAGGAAGAGCACGACTGTGCCACAGAGATAAATGTATGTCAGCATGTAGCTTTGTCAGGTAAAAATTGGGAATTAGTCACACATACATCCATCTGAGTCTTGTAAGCCCTATGATCATTTGCAAATGTTGGTAATTAAACCTACATCTGAAACCTCAAGGGTAATTCCACTGGACTGGTCATTAACATGTATGAATCACTGACCAGAGGCAGATCAAGTTATTATAGGACAAACATGGAGCTCGTATGCAGACATCATGCTAAGTAGGTGCCTGAAGAAAGGCCCCTAATGGCCTCTGTGACCAGGGTAATGGTGTTGTTATCAGGAACAAACACACCTCTAATGACTCTCAAACACATTTGTGGAACATCAGCAAGTTTAGAAATCAGTGTCCACAGGCTAACCCGCAGCAAAAGTGATAGAAAACTCTCAAAAGCTCTGGTATGTGGGCAACAAAACGGATTTGTCTTGAAAAAGGGTGACAGAAGTGATTAGAATACAATACAATCACTGGGTTTTAAAGTGGCATGTACGTAAACAAAGCATCATATTTTGTCACTCACTGAGTTTATTGACATGATGTGAAAGGAAATTAGATTATTGACATATTTTTTTTGCTGCATGTATAGCTAATTGACCAGGATAAATGACGAATTTATCTACCCACATGCTTTGACTTGGCAGCAGTACAGTAGTGCTGTGTGTACTTTCCAAATTTGTTAAAGAAGTGGAACTAATAATGCATGCGAGAGGTGGACAATATTGCTTCAAAATTATATGACGATATTTTATCACGAAAATTTGCGATGATATTTTTTGATGAAATGGGAATATACAGGATATATTATATATATATATATATATATATATATATATATATATATATATATATATATATAAATATATATATATATATATATATACAAACCGTTTTTTTTTTTTTTTGACACGGCCATGTTGTGTTGAAGAAACGTATGCGGCGATCCGTTGCCGACCATTACGGTATGTGACATCACCATTTTGTTTCGGTAATACTTCACTTTGATCGGTCGAATGATTTCGTCTGTGTGAAATTCTGCTTTTTTTCACTCTTCATAAAACACAGAATTTAGTTTCTTGAATTCATTTCAGTCAATGTTCATTGCAGCTCCGCAACTCGGACCATAACAAACGTAAAACATCACAGACTTCTGTGTCCGTCAACTATATCTGTCCCTCGGGAAACTCAAACCCACATAACAATAGTTCCTATTGTTACTGTCGTATCTACAGTGATGAGCTCTCTCGGATTTCCGACTTAAGTTCTCACTTTCATTTTACCGTATCAATCCATGGAGGAAACATTTATTCATCATGATAAAACGAGCAAGTTATACAGCAGCCTTTAACAAAAGTCACATCTGTTTTGTTTTCTGCTGGATTCTGGTAAGTTGAAGAAGTTATCAGATCAAATTATTACCGTACATATTGTCAGTTTACGGTAATGTTTTGAACTACCAATGTGCTATGCTTGTGCTGTGTTTCACCAGTCAGTAAAATAACATTTCTGTATCTGTACACGAGCTGTTTTCTTGTATTCTTCTATTTATTGGTGCTAAAATTAGGGTGCGTGTTATACACGGGTACAATAATTTTCCCGAGATTTTACAAGTAAATTTGGGGTGCGTGTTATACACGGGTGTGCCTTATATTCGGGAAATTACGGTAACCCTTGTCTTACACAATTACACTGCAGTGTAAATAGCGCAAATCCTTCGCAATTGATAACTGACACAGCTTGAAACGGAAACAAATATTGGTCAAGTGCTGTTAAACCTTAGAAGTCAAATATATGTTGCAACGGTTTCCTTAAAGTCTGACACATCATCATATTTTGATATTTCAACATTCATAGCACCAACTTGTTTTCCTATTTGGGTGGCAGTCGTCTGTGAGCAGTTTGAAGCCCAAGCTCTTCCAGAACACTGGTGGTCCTCCAATTGTTCACATATAGAAATTGGCTTTGATCCCAAAGGAAATAATGGAAATGGGGAAAATAACATTCCAGGGTCAAACAACCTACAATGACATACAACTACAGTGTACTGTGTTATATTACATGGAAAAAATGTGATTGTTCATATTAAAACATAGAAAGAAAAATAGTGTTGCCTTAAGATGCAAGTTCAATTCATTCCCTGATCATAATTAGATAATCAAACCTCCCTCTGTGTGTGCGAGTTGTTCACCAAAATGCAAATTCCTACAGTCATTCAGACACAGACAAAACCGTTTGATAACTGCTGTGTCACATCTCGGAAGTCTTGTTAATGTTGGTTCATGTCAGATTCTTTTATTTTGGTTGTGGCGTGCCTCATTGAGGTAACTGTACTTCCTGCTCTTGCCAATCAGGCTGATTGTGTCCACCTGTGACCCTCTGTATAAAATAGCCCGCTTCTAACCTTGCCCAGTGTCGGTTTGTCTGCTATCCTGCCATGTCCTACGCCACCTGCTTGTGTAAGCCCCCCCCCCCCCCCCCTTTTTTTTTTCTTGACCACGATCGATGTTTTTTGAGATTGACTCAGTTGATTCGTATCCAACTGTTGCTGTGATTTTTTTGTTAGCTTCCTTTTTTTTTTTTAACTTTACTAACTGGAGAATAAAACTTTTGTTTGAGCACAACTATCGAGCATTTGGGTGGCTTGGTGCATCCTTGTCATGCTGTAAATGATGCTATAAGCTGCAGTAATATAACTTGTTTTTCGCAAAGGATATACAATATATCCTTGTACGTATTTTTATATTATGTGTCTGGATGTGTTGGTGCATCATTTGTTTTTAATTATCAGTTGCTTAAAGCCACCTAATAGATGCAATTTATTGGTCCGTCTGACATTTTCCATTTAGGCATTAAGCTAGCATAAAGCTAACTCTTTCATCTTTAATTAGACAGTAACTTTCAACTAGGGGTGACATCAAACAGGTTAAAACAACATTTTGGGAAGAATTTTCACCATCTGCCAAATTGCTGATGGAAGTGAAAAATTTCCTCCCAAGTCAAAAAAAAAAAAAAAGCAGAAGGAAAAAAGCCCTATTCTAGTTTCTATTGTATCACGAATACTCCCTTTTTTATGATGTGTAATCATATGCTGTTGTTTTATTTTGATTAATTTTGTTTTTTCTCCTATATGAAGCCTATTCAACATAAGCCTATTCAATTCAATTCAGTTGTATTCTATTCTATCAGTTGCACTGTATGTCAACACAGCACTTAATATTTACACACAAACGGGCTAAGAGTATGGAAAGTCCAACTCCTTTGTAAAGCATTGATAACATTTCAGGTCCACTATAGATAATCGTCACCTTTCTTTGTTAAATCTTAAACTGACTGAGCAATATATTAACCAGCCAGGAATTATACAGTCTGAGGAATGTGCTTCACTTCTAAACCAAATTGGGTAAACGTATATCCCTCCCACTGTACGTGTATGTAGACTTGAATAAAGAGATGAAAAGAGAAGACTGACTAATGATAAAGCTATGAGTCAGAGATCAAGGAGCCTTGGTGCAGAGCTAGTCACAATTTGTACATGAGGGAACTGAGATGGAATGAGTCAAAGCTACAAATGCCCCAGCTATATTTACAGTCAGGTGACACGAAACGGTATATATGAGAAGATTTGAATTAAATTCAGTGGCAAGTGTCACTGATAAATTACTGATCGCAGTTGTTATAATGACAAAAGCTGCCTGAGAGAAAAATATATCAGCATTGAAGGAAGCCAAATGTTAGCATTCAAAGATGCCTATTGTGTAGCTCAGCACATCCACCCACTAGCCGCTCCAAGGCTGCCTCCTCGCCTTAACTTTGGCTCAGGGACACTGTGAGATACAGTCCAGTTCACAGAACAGAGAGTGTGTGGCCTTCATGCCAAAGTCCTGTTAGCCAAATCCGTCGGCACTGTGTCATTTAGAAGATAAGGGCCTAATCTACAGCGAGGGCAGGGAGCTCCTAATACAAGGCCACTCTTGTCACTTGTGCAGCATTCTCTACATTCCAGGAATGTGTGTAGGCATGTGCAGACAAACAAAACCCTGAGAATATTTTGTCCCTGTATGCCAAAGGTTCCAAAATAATGATAGAAAAGCACAATAGAGTTTCCATGTTCAATTTTCATGCACAAGAAATACCGTTGTAGGACACCAGGCAATCACAATGGTGCGTTGCAACGCGAGTCTAATTTGTTACATGTCTATGATTGTAACTCAAACATTTGCATCTTATCATTATCCAAATCACAGTAAATGGAAAGCCATTAATCCGGTACTGCCCCCCCCCCCCCCCCAAAAAAAAACATGTATGTAATGTCAAATTGAACTGTGAAATATTGCACTCCATATAAAGATGTCATATCAAGTCACATTTATTACTACAGCCCTTACGCACAATAATGTCTCAAATGGCGTCACAAGCCCACAGATCACAAAAATAATGACTTACTTTTATTTAACCCCGCATCCCCACATGGGGAATGAGAAAAGAAGAAACTTGGAGAAGGGACCACAGATCGTAAATTCCTTTCAAGATGACGTTTATAGTGAATAATGAATGGGAAACATTTATCATAATGAATATTGCTAAACAATGGTATCTACAACAAAATGAAAGAGGAACTACAAACATAAAACAATTACGCAATTAATACATTAAAATTCAATTAAAATTCAATTAAAACCATTTTTGGTCCATTTTTTTACTTCAATTTACCGTAATTTTCACACTATAAGGCGCACCTGACTATAAGCCGCCACCCACCAAATTTGACATGAAAACAACATTAGTTCATAGGTAAGCCATACTGGACTATAAGCCGCAGCTGTCCTCACTGTGTTATGGGATAATTACACCAAAAGATATTAAGCGGTAACACTTTATTTGACAGCGGCATCATACGACTGTCATAAAACCAAATGAACCACCATGAAGCTTTGAACCAATTGGCTGCTAAGCGTCATTGCTTCAAGAAGCTTCATTTGGCCATCACTGCTCCCTTGGGGCAGATAGTCAATCTCTGCTGCCACCTGCTGTCAACACTGTTATTGTCCAACATGCTTTCTCGCATGTACTGCAGCACTACAGATGTAAATAACCATCAAAATTCATGTTCTGTGCTAATTATTTCTTCAGTTATTGTTCCAGTTGTTTCACTAATTGCTAGTTATTGTATTTGGTAACACTTTCTTTGACAGTTGCGCCATAAGACTGTCATTAGACAATCATAATTATGACATCACACTAATGGACATTAATGAATGCTTATAACATATGTCGTATAGTGTTATTCAGCAAATTATCTCACTTTTAAATGGATGTAAAAGATCTGAGCTGGACATAAATGGAGGAAATGACATAATTTGTCGAATGACAACTAATGACATCTGTCATAAGAATTCAGTAATGCCCACGATAGTGCCATATCATAATTACGACGGTCTTATGACGTCACTGTCAAATAAAGTGTTACTTATAAACCCAAATAATTCAACAAATAGGCCGCACTGGACTATTAGCCGCAGGATTCAAAATGAAGGAAAAAAGTAGCGGCTTATCGTCTGAAAATTACGCTAATGGATATTGTGCTGTTCCTTCTGTGGTACACTTCTTGGCTATCTTGGGCCAAGTTTGAGACAAATTTACATGGGGGCACTTCAGCTACTCAGCAAATTGCACTCATATTAGTGTATCTTCATAGAAGATGCAGAAAATATTCCTGGAATTATTGTTATCAGTCTACATGTTTCAACACTGTTTGTGTTCAAGTATCCATTGCCTTTAGAGTTGTGACACTGTGACAAGGCTTTGATGATAGTTTTCCCATGATATGTTTAAAGCATTAACCTAAATCAAAGTAAAATTTTGGCCTGCATGTATAAAGTTTGGTATCCTTTTTCTAACGACGTCACACAATCAATTAGCATTTTGTCACAGGTAAAATGTATCAGCAAGCTAATGTCACTTTAGAGAGGACTGCTTCTCTAAAATAATAATATAACAAAATCTGAACAGGAATTCGATTCCAGCTATCAGTGAGTCATACCTTTTCTGTGCTCACTGCAGCGTGGCCATCTCAGGTTGAGAGGCTCAATACATCACCAGCCCTGATCTGCATAGTTGTTCATTTGGTATGCTAGTTAGCATCCACTGTGCTGAATGCATATTCCTGAATGAGTGCATATGATCAAAAGAATGACTAACGATGCTTCTATAAATACTATTCATTATTAACAGACAGCCAGGCACCGAGGCAAAATATAATGGATCATTCTTAATAGAAATGTTTCTTGTGCATTTCGCTGTGTACATTGTAATCTGCCTAATTGTGTCTCTTAATTGAACATGGCATATATTCCAGGGTTTTATGCAGGCGCGGAAGTCCTTGATCCACAAGATCAAATGTTTACCAGAAGCGACAGTTGAGTTTCTAAATGATTTGTGTTTGCATGTAAATGTGTTGAAGTGCACAAGCACTGTATTGTGCTCCAGGGCAGACCTCATGACTTGTTCGCCCTTTCAAGATCAGACGCTTTTTGAAGGTACACTTCCAAGCTGATACCTGAGACTCAGACACAGCCTTTCATGTTGTCCTTGGGTAGAGAATTATATCATTAGGCTCCATTTGATTTTTTTTCTTGCAAATTTATGTTCAGAAAAGAAAATTCAAATCCTCCATAAAGTGCTTTTGTGACTTCCACATTTTACCCCATAAACGTTTATACTTCCCATTGTACAGTGAATTGTATTAAGTACTGTAGGTGCCATGCATAATCAACACCAAGATGTTTTGTTAAAAAAAAAGAAAAAAATCCAATCTCACAAGTAGTGATGCACGACAATACATTTTTAAACCGATAACCGATAATTTCCTCCTCGTTCCAAACGATAACCGATATTGTCAAACCGATGATTCTATTAAAAGATTTATGTAAAATTTTAAAGTATACACAAGAGAAAATATTACCGTGCAAAAATATAATTTATTGCTCCTTTTTTCAACATCAAATGTGAACAAGTAGTAAATTCTAACATCTAGATAAAGACAGATTGTCTGACATTGTGTAATGGTAAACCTTTGGCAAAAATTACAGCGTAAATACCTATGTTGCACAAAAATGTGTTCAAAAGTAAGCCATTCCTAACATATAACATTACTACACTGCAAAAACACACCTCCTTAAAACTAGTTAAATTCCCTTGTTTTCGGTGTTAATCTATTGGAAATAAGTGAAATTATCTGCCAGCACTTCAAGTATATTTCACTCAGATTTCTCGAAGAAAAATAGCTAGCTGAAAATAAGATTAACAGGCAACTTTTAAGCAATAAATTATTATACTTAATCCTAAAAAAAAAAAAACGTCAGAAATGTTCAAGAATAGGTATGGTTCAAAACATTATATGAAAGCATTTTTTTCTTGATTTAGGTGAAAAATGACCTTTTTTTTTTTTTTTTTTTTTTTTTTAGATGTATGGGTTTAATAAGAACAAATAGCAATATTTACTTCAAGTAAGTGGGGAAAAATATGGAGCATTCATCTGTTGATTAGTCTTTAACACTCAAAACAAGATGGGGAATATTATTTGACTAGATTTAAGAAGAATGATCTGATTAAAACGTCATAAATTTACAGCGTACAGAATACATTACTGACTGGCTGACATCTTGTGAGTGGTTTGGTGCATGTTACAATTATCATCTAAACACTGTGCCGAAGCATGCTTACTTGACATCACTTGTCCAAATGTCTGTGGTGTTTTTCACGAAGAGTGGTGGTCGTATAAACTGCATTATTTTTTTATCCGGGGCTTGGGCTCTCCGGTCACTTCAGTTAAAAAAATGTCTCTCGTCTGGCATCCCCTCCCGCCTGAACGCTCGAGAAACCGGGATGTTCGCCGGAGGTCCCGCCGCCGGGCAATCGGGCTCGGCCCGCCTGCCCCGCCGGCCGCCGGCCGCCTGCCAGACCGGCCAGAGTGGCAGGCTCCGTCGGAAGACGGCTACTTGTCGACTATCGGTCTCCTTGCCGGTGTTTAGCCTTAGATGGAGTTTACCACCAGCTTTGGGCTCCATTCCTAAACAACCCAACCCCGGAAGGCCCCAGCGTCTCTCTATCGTCACAAGCCCCGTATTTTAGCTTAGTTTATGTGTTTTTATCTGTAGCATTCACGCTAGCAGCAGCCTCCTATTCGTTCAAAAAATCCTTGTGATGCAGTTTTAAATGGCTGCTGGGTTAGTGGTGTTGAATGAGGACGCTTTCTTTCCGCCTCGAGGAACCTCTGCAGTGCATGTTTAGCAGATGGCGAGAGCGACGTTTGTTTACCACACTGAAAACAACCCACGTTAATGAGATCCGCCATAATATTGCCTCAGCACTGTTGTGTAACTCCGCCTCCTCTATGACGCCATACTCCTCAACCCATCATCCCTCAGGGGCTTCAGAGAGAGGAGGGGTTAAGGAGGCGGCACTGGAGAAGTGGACAAAACTGCTTCGTTTGCGCACATTTGGAGGCTAAATCAGTATATAATTATCGGATTGCATTATCGGTTGAATTTTTTTTAATCTGGATTATCTGTGTGACGTCATAATTGCCATTATCGGCCGATAATTATCGGTAACCGATATTATCGTGCATCTTTACTCACAATTGACATGCAGCAAAAATATGTCAGCATTTAAAGGTTTTGTAAAATGGAAGTCAACATCGATGAACTATTTAACATGCCAAAGAGATGACGAGTGATTGAACAACCCTGCCAGATTTGAAATAATGTAAACATTGGTAGGTAGATGTAATAAGGCTTAAAAATTGAGAAAGATAAGGGTTGTAATCCGGCCACAGATGTTGAGGGCTGGTCCTCTTACTGTGCCCAAAACACACACTGCTGAAGTGCTAACGGCCAATCAATTCCCTCTACTTATTACGACGTAGAAAATGAATGCTGCTTTGTGTAGCTTCATTTCTACAGTTTGTTTAGTCAACTCATGTACCATGCCAACAAGGCTTTGTGAGCGCAATCACTGGTATCACGGAATCTCTTGGCCACATTTTCGGCATGCCTCACTCACACCTCCGCACCAACGGGACTTGCGAGTGCTTGTTCGATCAGAAGCATTTCTCTCTCGGACACATTTTTGGGACACCACGCTCCTGCTTCTACTCTAGCGGGGCTTTACTAGCGTATACTTTGGGGGAAAATACCTCTCTCTGCTACATTTTATGTCCCACTCACTGCTACCTGTGCAAATAATGTTAGTATTGTGGGAGTAGTTTGCTCCCAAGTTTGTTATGTAGTGGTTGGTAAATGTGTCTGGTAATAAAAAAAAAAACAGATAATTGACCAGCCAGACACCATCGGCTTTAGACTCTGGCAGCAACTGCTTCTGTTTGCATTCAGGAATTCCTTTGTATACCTAGAGATGGCTGCTGCTGCATAATATTGACCCATCTTTACTGTAACATTTCTTTTCAATTTTATTGTCCTTGTTTTGCGCCTCTCTGAAATGAAAGCCAGCTTCTTCCCCACCTTGCACTATACTTATCAGATTGAGTTGCTGCCTGCAGGCACTTTCCCACCACAACACAAGTCGTCAGGCCTTCATAATGCCGCCCCCACTGCAAGTTATCTGCACCTTTGGGTGACACATTATCATTTAGTCCCTTTGAGAATTTGGCCCGAAGCGGCGACTTGTCTCACATCTGCTATGATCTCATCTGGAAATAGTCTCCTTTGTGAAATGTTTAACCAGCAGCACATTTTGACATGAAACCACATGACATGTTCCTACTGAGCAAATACGGTTTGCGAGTCCCACTTTTCAAAGGACCAAAAGTAATAGGACAATTAGCTGGCCATTGGAACCGGGTTTCTTGTTTTTATGGATGATGTCACAGCAACAAAAGCAGCAGGATGACTTTTGAAATCTGGTCTAGTCGGCTCATATTCAGGCAAATGGTTCAGAAATCATAGATTGCACTTCACCTTGATTATGGACAATGGGCCAAAGCATAATTTGAAAGCAGCAAGACATTTTCAAGGCAAAGAATTAGAATGTAATGCAACAACAAAGGAAATCATCTGACCTGAATCTGATTGCGAAGGCATTTCATGAAAGTTTAAGGCAACAAAAAATGCATAAAACAATGACTTGTGCAGTTTTGCTTGAGTGATAATTACTAAAGGAATTAACTGTTACCTACCATATCCAGCAGAGGCTGCTGTGGCTTTTTTGTTGTGGATGCCAGTGAGGAGTCTAATAGACAAAGATTACTGAGTAAAAGTAACATCTTTTTGACCCCTTGTTTTTGATTGAACACACAAAAAAAAACTTTTATAAGTGATCGACGCTTGATTTTTTCCCATACAAAAATCAAAATAGAGAAGAGAAAAAGAAAAAACGACTATCATGACTCATGAGCATTTTCCGCCTAATGACAATTTTCCAAACTAAATAAAAAATTTTGAATAAATTGTTAGTTTGTTTTGTAGTCTGTATGGAATGATGAGGTTTCCTTTCTCCGTTAAATCCACACACACAAAACAGCCAATACAAACAAAAACACTCATAAAACAAGACAAACATCATCATCTGTGAGCCATTTGATTCTAAATCTCTTATTAGTATTCCATTTCCATTCTGGACAAATATATCTTCCATTGTTCAAATGAATGAGCCTGCTTGTATAAGAGGCTTTAAATCATCTCCATTATGGAAATGCATTGAAGTGCATAGTGTTTTTTGTCAGGGTGAACATTTCATTAGTGTTACTCTTTTTTAATTTATTAAAAATGTATGTTAAACTCAATCTGATTGCTACTCTAAAAGTATCTCTAAAGAAAAAGAATAACAAAAACACCTAACTAATTTTGGCGTCTGGGGTTTTCTTTTCCCATTAGTTCTTCTACCTCTATATGTCAGGGCCAAGTCAATATAGTAGAGATGTAGCAGGTAATTCCATTTAGAAAATTTAACCCAAGTTTGTTTGTGCGTGACAGTTGCAGAGTAGAGGAAAGACATCCCATGGTTCAGTGATAATAGTTGTTGGCCCGGTGTCGTCTCTCATTTTTTCAGTCATTTCTAACGAGAGACATTTGTAAAGCTCGGATGCTCCCATACAAGAAGGGATGACGTGCAACCTGTTTGCCAAACAACGGTGTGGGGCGGAGAGCAGTAGTCAGATTTCACTGCAAGCAAAGCTTTTGCAATTTGATCTGATTGCCTTTGTTGAATCTTACTATTTGTAGCAAGGGCATAAGTTTGGTCTGAACATTGGTCGGGACGGAATTGCATAACCTGCATGTACACTTTTTGCCGGTGACGGGACATTCATAATGATCAATGCAAAATAAATCTGTATTGACTTTTATGTGTATTGGTTCAGCCTACAACGTTCAATTCAAACCTTTGTTTTCAAAACCTACTTTAAAAAATCCAGAAAAATGTTGGGATTTTATTAACAAATTTAAATTGCATTATTTGTAAATAAATTATATTAAATTATAATGTTTATTGGTTCAGCCTACACCGTTCAATTCAAACCTTTGTTTTAAAAAACTACTAAAAAAATTCCAGAAAAATGTCTGGATTTTATTAACAAATTTAAATTGCATTATTTGTACATACATTATATTAACATGCACAATTAATACAAGCTTTTTAATCATCTCTTAACTATTCAGGAATTCAAGAAAATTAAGATGTGTCTTAAGACCACTCAACATTGTCTAAATAAAGAAATTAAATATAACTGAAAAAACTCCTTTGTCCGGGAATAACAAAAATAAATAAAAATGGAGCTGTCCTTTAGGTAAATCACTACAACAACAAAAATGAAAGCTCCTATGTAAGCTGCTCTAAGATGACATAGATAAAAGAATAAAATTGTGGGAAGGGGGTAAACCTTGGTTTACTGCATTTCTCACAGTTAATTTAACATTAGCAGTAGAAAACACATACAGGAGAACACTTCTCTCTAAGCAGCTTCCCACCGTAGGCGATTTCGACTTTACGTCGTTTGAGTCTTGTCGGGTTTTTTTGTTTTTTTTTGTAATGTTGACTTTTGTTTTGTGAGGCATGCTATTATTTTGGCACAGGAAGCGTAGAGCAGGTAGTACTTCCGCACGCGAGCACATGTACGGCTGCGCCCACCCAACCCCCCACACAAACACACGCACGCACAGAGCAGCCGAGTGACAGAGGTGACTGCCTACTGCACATTTGTTGCTTGTTAAGCATCGAGGGATACGTGTGGACACTAACTGATACATGCTAATCGTTTGTTACTGCTGTATCAGCAGCTACTTGTAAATGCACATTTGAATTGCTGTTATTGAAATGAGACTAATTTAATTTTGTTTTAGTTTTATTCTGCAAGTGTTGAGGTCATGAGCTGCTGAATAAAATCAGCAGAACACACGGACGTCTGATATCATCATTTGGGAGCTTAGCTCACTGTCTAGCTACGACTTAGCTCCAACATCTTGGCAAGGACACTACAATGACGTATAATACATGTTTTTGGATAGGTATTTTTTTGTTTGGAGGGTATTTAGAGGTATTTAAGGGTTAATTCCAATTTACACTGAAATCCAGGTTACATCACCAGCGCAGGAATGGAACTCGGTCGTAAACCGGGGACTACCTGTATTGGCAAACACTGTGCTATTCAATTTTACAGGATTGGTATGAAAATTATTATCTTTTTTTGACAAATAATGTACCTATGTCAACAATGTAAAGTCAGTTAATTGGACTTCCACAAGGGCAGAGGATACATTATGGTAATCCTGTATATACACCTTTTGTTATTCATGTAGCAGAATAAGTCATGGTGTGCAAAAACTGGGTGAGTAAATTACTGATTAAAATCTTTTTAGTGCAATAAGGTGCGGTGCGGTGAGCATTAAAAGTAAAATATTTGGCTTAGTAGCTACCATAAAAGTTGGGAAACATAGCCAACTGCCAAACCATGTGGCATTGTGCCTTCTGCCTTCTTTAGCTTGATGTTTTTATGCCAAGTACAAATACATTGAACCAATGAAATCTTAATAGCTATCAAGTTGCCACTGTCGGTGCGTGTGTGTGCGTGCGTGGCGTGTGTGCGTGCGTGTGTGTAATTCCCAATGGGATGCCTATACATAACCGCTATGAAAGCACATAACGCCCTCTACTGATTATAAATAGAATACTGGATCTATATGGCACAACAAGTAATCAGATTCACGGTTCATAGCAGTTACAAAAAGTACAACATCTACATTTACGCCTCCACCAGTGTGACACAGTTTTAAATACCATTCATACAACGCAAAATTGCAGTAATAAAGTATGCAACTGTGTCACACACATAATATGGAGAAAATTAGAATTAATATGTATGTAATAGTTACATATTAATGTAACTATTACATTAGGCGCTTATGTCAAGCGCCTAAAACCTTAAAATTTTAGGTGCTTGCTGTTAAACGTAATCATGTGTTCTGATCGCTAGAAGTTCTTTTCCCTAGTCAACTTTGTGATTCATGAAAGGTCCTCTAAAACTGTTTTTATGTTTTCTTGTTATGCATGGTATATGTTTGAAGATGAGTAAGACATTAATCTGCAATATTCAATGCCTTCACTGTCAACTGCTGCCAATTCACTTCAATTATTTGCACTGCCTGAACATATGACTATCTCACACATATTTTATACTTATTTAGATTTTATACTTTAATTCTGCAAGCCACTTTCAAGATTTTTATTTGTTCTGGACTGAAAAGGGAGATGCTCCACAATTTCATTGTACAACTGTATAGTGACAACAAAGGGCTATTCTATTCTAATCTAAGTGCTGGAAATATGCAAAGACTGAAAACAATTTTGTCTTCAATTGCTAAGTCATAGCAAGAAATTCCTTTTTTTAAACCTCCTCAGCGCTTTTGCAATATAAAAAGAAAAAAATAGTTCAGTAAAAACCTGGGTTTCTGGCCTTCAATATCAGCATGGGTAAGTCTGCAACAATCAAGACGGTGGTGCGTCTGGAAATGAGAAAAGTCACTGGTAATGCATCACTGGCAAGTGGTCAAAAGCTAACCCAACTGATAAACCTAATACACGCACTAGCCTCCGTGGCAAATGGTTTATAGTTAACCCCATTCGTACCTCTAACCTCAATCCCGCCCCCGTCAATGAGGTGTCTAGTGGAATCTAGCAGAAGCAGGCTAGTTTTTCCAAAGATGTTTAAACACAAGAAATTGGGAAAGTGTAAATCGAGAAGATATGTTTATGTAACAACCTATGGGCATTATCATTTGCACTTTGTTGTTGCGTGTGTTGGGAGCGTGATCGTTAACGCTTTGCAGTGACGTATAGCCAGATTTGCCCCAATTTCTAGAGTTTTGCAAGCCACAGACAGATGCAACTTTTCCCTGTCAGTGCCTATTTAGCTCAGTTGCATCCCTCAGGTGTTTGCGTTTTATGTTATTCGAGTTTTTAGTAATGGTGCAAGAGAAAAAGCATACCAACTCGTCACATCAAAGTGTTTGAGAGGTACTTTGCCATGTAGAAGGAAGGAAAAAATGTATCATACACAACCGAGAAGCATTGGAATCAAGTGGTGTAGCTTGACAAGGTGTGTCACAGACAGGTTGCGTGGAGGTGGAAGATGGCATGCCAAAATTGTGGGCGAGAGAATTTTTTTTTTCTCTGCACATGCCTCGCAAAGCCCTTGTGGCGAGGCTGTACGAGTGAGACGTGCTGAAAAATTGCTCAAGAGTAAATGCTTCTCCATCACGCATGGGTTTGTGAAGCCACATCTGGCGTGGATATGTGATTGAGGTGTCCCAAAAAGGCAACAGAGAGAGATGCTTCTCCTTAATAGAGTGCCTGTGACACGAAAAAGCATGTTTATTTCATAATACACGCAGTATTTTATGCTCCTGAATGAAATGGACCACATCGATGTGTGAAGAAGCAATGGATGTATTTATTCAATTTTTTTAATCCCACGCTACGAAAATGACAGACTTCCAGCTTCAGTCTTGCATTGAGGAAGAGGGCGCTGTAACGTGTACGGAGGAAGAAGTCCTCTTCACTATACAGCCGTACTGTTGTATGCGAAGGACTAAGGATTCAGATGATTTTGCGGATTAATATGTTTATTTTTCGCATCACGCCACCCAAACGGTTGCAGAAAAATCTGGCTGTACGAGGGAGAGGCGTGTGCGCCTTTTTGGGACTTCAAAAGGTTCCCATTCACCGGTGGATATTTGCCAAAACAAGCCCTACTAGTGTGGGACCATGGGACTTACGAGGAAGTGAGTAAACATCCTGTTTTGTATTATGTCAAATACTGGGATCATTTTAATATGTAGGTGGCTTGCATTTTGTGGCTGACATGCTCCTTGTCCCCTCAGCCGACGACTGGCAGCTTGTCGCACATCCCCCCGCCGGGAGAGCACTATACTCGGCTTATTGCCCTCTTCATGTGCCCGGTGTTCTGTCAAATTTCCGACCGATCAGAAATTGGAACTTTGTGTTAAAAATAGCTGCGAATACAGCGATTACAAAGTAAACACTACAAACTTTCTTTAAATAAAGGACTGCTTACGTTTGATCATGGATGGGCATGTAAAAAGCTCTCCTCATACACATTAGCTGCACATGTTAGCTGCACAACAACTGCAGCCGCTCTCGTATGACTCTCTGTTTACGTCTTCGCCGTGTAGTAAAGCATTATTTTGCCATATTCGGGTTGACCATTTGGCAACTAAACGGTCCTCCGACGTCGGCCGGTTTGTTCAGCGGCCATTGTCCAGCTGCTTCCCGGACGAGCTCTCCTGTCCGTAGTAGCAGGGGAACGAGCTGTAAATTGCACTCTGCCGGGCGGGTTTCCGATCGGCGAAGACAATCGACAACGCAGTCGTCATGTTAAATGATCCTGGCCAGTTATGTGTGATTTTCCGCTTTGAAGACTTTGAAACATCACTCGGTTCGGGTTAGCATGTCGGCTAGCTGTCACGCCACTTGGTTTGTTTAGATTCTCCGAACATTCGTCTCAAAATGATTCTCATTCACATAATAATGCTATTTAACACTTTTTTTCTCTCCTGTCGTCTATGCACATTAAGCATGCGCTCACCAGCATCGCTGTTCTTGAAGATGAGTTGTTCTGGCATACTCTCAGCAAGAAGCTGGATGAAGTAGAATCCATTTTCCATGTTGTAACAAGGCGAGATAGTTGAATGACATTAGGCACTTGAGCACGGTGTGGTTTGAGCACAGTTAGCGGCAGGGGTGGACTGACCAGCTGTGACTTCTGGAAAATATCTTTCTCCTCTTTTTTTTTTTCTTTCTTTGTCCCTTATAATCTGCTGTTCAACATTCAGGTATAAGAACCGCTTTAATCAGTTTCAAATTGGAGACCATGATTCTGTTATGTTCTTTCCGTTCTTTTTTACAGTGAGGAAGGTATCTTAGTATGTGTTAAGAGTAGACTGAGCAAATGTCCTTTTTCCCTAGACATGTCAATTCTCTCACTGGACTCTCAGTCCAGGGCTGTTTCTTAGTCCTTGTCCACCCATAGTCAGTGGACATGCCTACAACTAGTTGAGAGCTGACGGTCAACTATATTTTCCCCCTTTTCGAGCCTTAATTACATTTACAATGTAATAAACGCAATGTTTAATCGTTCATTTATTCATCTGCTGTACTGCTGATCCTCATGAGGATTGCAGGGTCGTTGGAGCTTATCTCGGCTAACTATGGACAGGAGGCGGGGTTCACCCTGAACATGCTGCCTGCCAATCGCAGGGCACATATAGAAAAACAGCCATTCACAATCACACCTATGGAGAGTTTTGAGTGTTCAATTTGCCTACCACTCGTGTTTTTGGGATATGTGCTGAAGCCGGAGTCCCTGGAGAACATGCAAGCTCCACACAGGATGGCTGGAGCCCAGGTTTGAATCCAGGATCTCAGAACTGTGAGGCGAACCTGCCAACCACTCATCTGACCAAGCCACCAGCAATTTTACTTTATTTCAAACTTAGCATGTTTCCTTTTGACAGGACCTGTAAAGAAGCACTTCCATTTATAATATCATTAAAATTACATCAGCCAGGGAGACTGTTAAACACTTACTGATGTAACATGAATCCAAATGCAATTGTCAAATGCTGAAGCCACATATACAGAAATCAGTGGATTTACAAGCATCATTTCATTAAAGGCTGTAAAGAGTAGATTTTATTTATTTATTTATTTATTTATTTATTTATTTATTTACAAAAACTTGACATTTCAACAGGGGTGTTCTATATCCACTGTATGTTTTTCACCAAGTTCTGTGGTTTAGATTAAAACAACAAGGCAGCCTGTAGGCGGTGAAATCTGGAGTAAGAAAAAAATCCAACATCCATATTTTAGAACCAGTCCATCCGACAGAAATACAAATAGAGTGCCGCACTTATCTTAATGTGCAGATGTGCTGCATGGAGCCTTTTTAGCTGACTTTGGGTTGGAAACATAGGCGAGTTTGACTTTTGGGGCGGGGGGGGGGGGGGGGGGGGGGGGGGGCACAACATGTTCATGACCCCGAAACGCAGTGTCAGCAATAAAATTAACTTACGTACAAGAATATTTATAATAATAAGTTAACAATGAGTGTTTTTTTGTTTCCAATCATTCTTGAGGGGAATTCTAAATCAGATTGCTTAGGCAATACTTTTCACCAAGATTGTCATCCATTGAATATGGTAAGCCTGCCAGTGTCGTGCCAATGTAGTTACCCCAGTCAAAAATTGTAACCCCTCGGCGGAGCCATATGGAGGTAGATTTTTTTCTTATTATTCAATCAAAAAAAGTTGCTTCAATTAAAAAAAAAAAAAAAAAAAGCAGATTCAATCAATATATATTTTCAATTAAAAAAAAGGCCCTTCAATTTAAAAAAAAAAAAAAAAAAACTGTTTGAATAGAAAAATTGAAACTAAAAAAAAATGCATGTGAAAGCTTTTTTTCTTTGAGTTTTTATTTTTTATTTCTGATTGAAGCAACTTTTTTGATTGAACTAATGTTGATTTGTCTTTGGGCCACATTTTGGCTAGGACGTTTTTGTCTTTATTATTCAATCAAAAAGTAAGTTGCTTCAAAAAATATATATTTTCAAAAACGAAAATTTTCAATCATAGAAAACATTTTTGAATGCGAAAATATATTTGAGATTGAAAAACTTGCATTTGAACACTTAATTTTTCATTGAAAAAGTTTTCTTTGATTGAAGCAATCCTTTTTGTGTTTAGGCCACATTATGGGTAGGACATCTGTGTCTAAATCATTCAATCCCCAGAAAAAGTTGCTTCAATCAAAAAAAATATTTTCAAATAAAGAAAAAAATCATTTGAAAAATAAAATCTCCCTCCCCTAATTTTTTTTGAAAATTATATGCAAAGCAAATGACTGTCTAAGGTGCTAGTCACATGATCTGTTCGAAAAATAATTTTGACCCATTATAAAAATATCTTTTTTTGTTCATTTCATTCATTTTTGTTGCAGTTTTATTGCTTTACAACTTTTATATATATGGCGGAAAACACTCAGGTGACTTGAAGTTCTGATCTGAGACCCCCAATTTGGCTAAATTTAAAAATTGTACGATATATATGTGTGATACATCATTGGAAAGCTTAAAATCTCAATTTTCTGGGGGAAGAAAATTTTGAACAGGAGAAAAAAATTTTTTTTTTAAACAGCAAATCCCTAACTGGAGGCGAGAGCACGCGAGAGCAGAATTAAAGACGCCACGATTTTAACGAGATATTATTGCGTATTTACCTTGTTTCGATCCAAAAACTCGATTTAGCATGTATCACCGAGTGTCAAGACACAGCTGTGAATGGCCACAGCCAGATTTTGGGGGGATTTTATGGGTGAAACATGTTGATATAACAAGGGTCGCGATGCAGAAATCGCAGACAAGAAGGTTATGCTTATGGTTGGTAACCCTACTAACAACCCAGATTGATCGCCTGCGAAAAGCAGGACATATCGGCAAGCGTAGTGAAACGACCGCTTACATTTTTCTCACCTAAAACAATTTAGTCTTTCACACATGTATGTAGACACGTTTTTGAAATATTGAAGGAAGCTTGAAGAAAAACCTCACAAGCACATAGAAAGCATGCAAACACCAGACGTGATAAATTAATAGATTTTAATGAAAGGGAGGTATGACTTCCGATTGTAAATGTAAGAGTTAGTTATAATTAGTGTCCAAGACGTTAGACAGGGTGATTTTGCAATGGCGCGCAATTGCAATGCTCAACTACTTCCACAAGATGACGCGCGTTAATCAGTTCCATATTCATCAAAACTTCAATAGGAGAAACACGTGCTCTGGTGGTTTCATCTTTTCAAAATCCAGACATTTATTTTCTGATGTATTCCTTGTTTTTGTTGTTGATAAAATGTTATCGTCATATTTAATTTTATCTATCTACTAAGACATGAGCAATAATATGACATAAAGTTTAAAAAAAAAAAAAAAAAAATCCTGAGACGTTTTATTTATGTTGAAGAAAAATCACGTTAACATTTAGTTGATGGTAATAATGTGACAAATGTCAGGCTAGCTGCATGTGATTTTGTTCCGATGCTCCAGCAGGCAGAAGGAACAGTGTGCAGGCCTGCGTGTACACAATGGGACAGGACAGGGGGCGCCCCCTCAGCCGCGGACCGCCTGCCTCAGTCTCTCTCCATCACTGAGAGCGGAGTGGTCGCCTCGCTCCCCTCCTGCCTCACTACACTCCTCCTCGACTGTACGCCGTGCAGCTACGCGGTCGTGGACTCTAATGTGGATACAAACCTGGAAGAACTCCGGTCCATGGCGATACTTTAATTGGATCCTTCGACCAATTGCATCAAAACCGGTAAAACGAATATGACGCGTTTTGTGTGCGTTGATCAACTTGACACCCTGTCAATGTCGTTTGATGGATTTATAAAATGATTCGGCTGTGAACCTGGACCATTTCGACATGCACGAGTGCGCGTTCAGAGATGAAAGCATTATTCTAAATTCTTACATGCGGCTGTAATTACGAAGCCGCCAACTGTCCGAGCATGAATGCGCGGCAGTCTCTCGGTGAGTGAGGCCGGGACAATCGTTGTCTTGTATGAGGACAATTTAATACGAGCGGGGCAGCCGGTTCCGAACACAAAGATCTTTCTGCCCAAGTCCGCGCGTGTAGGCGCCCGATTGGTGCTGAGGCAGCGACTTGGGTGACAGCACCATTATTCACCAAGATGCCCAATTGCATTACTGCTGCATCTGGATAGGAAAGCTGCCTTGATAAGAAGACATCAAAGCAAAGCAAAAGTCACTTCAAATGGCAGTTCAGTGATTGTAGCTCGCAGGGGGCTGCACTGCGTCGTAGAAAGTGTATGCAAATTAAAACATGTTTAGTCTTGTGAAACAGTAAATGGATTTCAAATATTTTGTTACCCAAACAAGAGGATATTGCCTTTAAAACTGTTAGATCAACAGTAATTTCTCAAGCCATTGTATATTATTAGTTATTCATCAATTGAATATTGAATTGATAATGCCAATTCACTCAGGTTTGTATTTGATCCTTGGATTGTTTCGAATAAATCATAAAGTGTTCGGTGAGGCTCTATTCCAAATGACATGACAAAACTAGTAATAGAATTATATTTGAAAACTGCACAATACAAGATGTACTAAACACATATTTCATTGTTTTCCTTGGTAATATTGCATATTTAACATATATGGCTGCATTGAGAAAACTGCACTGCATTATGAAACTTAGACTTGATTAGACTTGACACAATTTTTTTTAAAAAATCTTGTAACACATGCAGGAGACCCCCGCGTATTTGCGTTTAAGCTTTTCCTAATTTACCTACTTGTGTGTGTAAGTTGGGGGGGGGGGCATTAAGTGATTTTAGATTTTGGGGGCAAAATATTAAAGTAGGCTATGTATGGTATCTTTAAGTGAAAAAAAATGATGGTTACTCTTGCCAAACATGCCAAAAACTCATCAAACTCACTGTCAGCAAAAGGCAAGAGACTGTTGTTTGTGTTGAATGGCCAGTAAAGTGCCCCAAATAACCCCACCCCCAAGCCCCTACCCCTCCTGGCAAATATGTCCACAGCAGTGATTACCAACATGGTACGCATGTAGACATGCAGGCAAGCTCTAAAAATAGCTGAACAATTATAGGACATTGAGATTTTGTAGGGATATTGAAGAAGTTATTATTTTAAAAATGACAACATTTATAGAGGTTTATAAAAGAAAAAAAAAAGAAACAAGTGTTTAATATTGACATTAATCAGTTTTTTTTTTTACTTTTTCCAATTATAAGTAGCAATAGGCAGTTTTCTACAAGGTCTAAATATGGTATCAAGGCCAGGATAAAAATAAAGCGCTAGCTCCTCGCTTTATTTGTCAACCATATACAGGTACTTTGCATTGTCTATGTTGTTGTGCTTTGCCAAAAGCTGTTAACTGTGCATTATTTTAAGGGTATCCAAACATAAAGCAAAGTTTCAGAATTTATGTAAGCGTTTGAGATGCTATGGAAGTTTTTTTTATTTTTTTATTTAAGAATCGTCATATTTTTGTAAATGTTATGAGCAATTATAATCACTATAGGCAAGGATCATTTACAGTATTTGCGTATTTTCGTTATTCACTGTTGGGCTTGGTCCTAATATTTAGAAGACCAGTTAAGAGCACTCAAGATGAACAAAGCCCACTATGCACGTTCCTGTTCTCAGTTTACGTGTTCTTCCAATGCCTGCATTAAGTTTTCACTGTGTACATGAGTTTCCTCTCACATCTTGAAAACATGCATTGTAAGTTAATGGAACATTCTAAGTTTTTCCTACGAGTGAATGTATTCTTGAATTGTTGTTAGTGTGTATACATGGCCTACGATTGGCTGTCAACCAGTTCAGGGTGTATCCCGCCTCGTGCGCATGGTCAGCTAGGATAGGTTCAGCACCTCCACGACTCTCGTGAGGATAAGCGATACAAATAATGGAAGGATAATATTTTAAATATATATATATATATATATATATATATATATATATATATATATATATATTAGGGCTGTCAAACGATTAAATTTTTTAATCGAGTTAATTACAGCTTAAAAATTAATTAATCGTAATTAATTGCAATTAATCGCAATTCAAACCATCTATAAAATATGCCATGTTTTTCTGTAAATTATATATATTCTGTAAAATAAATTGTTGGAATGGAAAGATAAGACACAAGATGGATATATACATTCAAAATACGGTACATAAGGACTGTAGTGGGCATTTCACTCTACTGTCATTTAAATCTGTCTATGCTGTCCTCACTCCGAAGCGTCTACTTTTTCCAAAGCTAGACAGCTAGTGAACGACGCCTTAATAATCAGATTTCTTCCTTTTTCACCTGATTTATTAACAAAATGGCCTCAAACATTTGTCCTCTATAGACCGTAGTGAAACTACAAAAAAAAAAGTACACAAGCATTGCATTAGCAACAACGTTAGCTTAGCACGCTATACAGGTTCACTAAACATAAACAAAAAGCGTCTCATACAAAAAATATAACATTTCGCTTACTAACATAATATGTACTTTCTTTACAACAACCATACTTACGGACAAATCTTGTCCAAGGATCATATAAGCACAACATTACAACGTAGGCGTCAGCCCGAGACGTCATGCAGCCATATTGAACTGGCAAGAAGGCAATAAACCATGTCGCAAAGCGACCACAAGAGTTCGCTGTTAGACAGTACAAAAAACCTTGCTGTAAAACTTACCAAAAGGCAGAATACTGTCTGAGCGGGACATGTGCGTTAATTGCGTCAAATATTTTAACGTGTTTAATTTAAAAAATTAATTAACGCCCGTTAACGCGATGATTTTGACAGCCCTAGTATATATATATATATATATATATATATATATATATATATATATATATATATATATATATATATATATATATATATATATATGTTTTTTTTTTATTTTTTTTTTTTATTTTCTTTTTTGGTGGCTCACAGTATTGCTCTTTGAGTCTGTAAAACAGAATCAATAAACACCTGGGAGTGGACTAGTTGACTGATTCAGAGAATCAGGGTCCTCACAGCCTGAAGATACTCATGAATCTTGCAAATACACAGCCAGCCTGCAGCATGTGCACTCAAACAAAAGTGGAAAGAAGTAGGACACGTCTGAAAATTGCACACATCTAATGGTGGGACTGTCAGCATTTATGGCCCAAATATTTCAAATGAAATACTTTTTGTAAATACCCCGACATGTATCTTCACACGCAAACACGGGGATCAATACGAAAAAGATACGTTGTTTTGCAAGCTGAATGAATTCAAACACCTATTACTGCTTGATTTGAGAATGATTGGGAAAAAAAGCTGTCATTTAATGTTGCACACGCATTGTTAAGATGCACTCCAGGCCTTCAAAGCAGCTCTTGCAATGCTGCCTCTCTGTCCAAATGCAATTCCGTAATGCACTCTGAGAGAGGGAGATCTAATAAGAACTGGAAGAGCATCTTCAATAATGAAACCCCACCTGCCTCTGTGCTGCAGAGTGAGGGCTGGGACTGAGAGGCTTCATAAATAACACAAGCCAGACCTGTCATGTGCAGCTCCAGCTTCGGAAGCTGCCAATAATTTTCTAAAAATTGTGATTCCCTACCAGGGCCACGAGAGCTCATCAAGGGTGCAATGGGAAATTATTCAATTTCATTTAATTTTCATTTATTCGTCACAAATTTGTCAATGGTGTTCTATTAAGCCTGTCATGAAACACGTGTTGAAATGGAGAAGAAATGAACCTTTGTTGACATTAATGTGGCAGAGCCGCTCCTTCCAAAAGCCACATCACAGTGCTATCAAATGTAATGTACAGTAATCACCACTATTGTTCTATATCAATGAAAGAAACTGAGCCTAGATTGTCGCCATATTTCCTCAGCAAGGATCCTCCAACGGTTTTTCATGTTATTACTCTTTTCTGTGTCATTTCACGGTGGTATGCAAGACTCTGGCTACCGCTAATGCTATCTATGCGGCGCAATGGAGGGGAGGAAACATTACTAATACTGCTAACCCATTTCTCTGCTCTCTGCAGCTAGGTGGGCTGTGCAAGTTATAATCAGTCTTCACCTTGATATGTGAAGATCAAATCAATTAACAAATTCCCCCAAATTTCAGACCTGACATGCTCATTCAGGTCAGCAATTTGGGGAGCATTATGAGATTCCTGATTAAGAACAGATCTGGGAAATCAGTTAGACTAGAACCAAACTGTATGCTGTAACTACTTCAAGTCATATTTATTTGTTTGATACTAAATCACCAAAATATCCTAAAGAGCTTCACAGACAACGGTTGACATTAAAATATTAAATAGATACAGTAAATATCAGTCTTTGAGTAATTTCAGTACAGGGTTTCTCGTAGGATTTTTTGAAACTGTGGTGGTGGGATGCATCAGAGTCGGACAGCCCCACCATGTCACGCTATGGGGAAATTGCTTCAATCATGACAAATGAGAATTTTAAAAAAAACATATATTTATATTTTCCAAGAAGAACCATAAGAAAGATCTGTTTAAAATATTTCATTAGCCGGGCTAATGAAATATTTCGGCACGTTACGGTCTACATTTACAGTGGAGTATTAGGGCCAAATATTTTATTTTTTTTAAATAAATAAATAAAAGGACTATGAGATTAAAGTCGTACTACTGCTACGAGAAAAAAAGTCGTATTATTATGTAGGGGTAATGCAGCTGTAAGCTGCTAAGCACTTTACGTACATGTACTTTAGCTGGAAGCTACAACAAATCAATAATATAAATCGTTCTATGGACAATAATTTCACGTAGCGGAGGCAAAATATTAAATATTTCCTTATTTGTATTTCTAAAACACAAGATGCCTATGGTATTGTTGATTTGGCAACGCTCTTACATAAAGTATGTAGCTGCTTATTCAGCTATATTATCCCTACGTAATAATACGACTTTTAAAAAGTCAAACTAATACTACGACAATGAATGTCGAATTAATAGTACAAAAATAAAAATCGTATTCTTACGTAGGGCTAACGTAGCTGAATAAGCAGCTACGTACTTTACATTGCATGTTGCTGCCTCTATTAAAATCAACAATATCGAAGGCATCTTGTGGTTTGGAATCGTTTTAACAGATAAGGAAATCCTTTGTATTTTGCCTAATCTACATCACATTATAATCAATATAAAGATTTATACTAATGCTTCGTCATGGCTCTCAGCTATGGTACATGTACGTAAAATTGTTCTCTCGTAGCAACAGTACAACTTACATCTCGTAGCCCTTTTTTTATGTGTTTTTCTTTATTTGGCCCTAATCCGTACTATGTTGCACACAAAAATAGTAGTCCTTCTGTTAACGGACCCTCACTACTTAGATCTTTTCTAAATACTTCAAAATACTGAATCTGAAATGACAACCAGTGACATCAGCAACAAACAAATGCTATGTTACGGCGCGACGATTTGGGTCAAACACACGCCATAAAGAACTTAAACGTTATGTTAATGTCAATATTGAGGTCGTTTTCACAGGCTTAAACCAGAATTACATTAATTAACTTGAAATACCTTTCTGGTGATTTTTCTCCCGATTTCCAGCTCCGCGCCAACATAGTGAAGCACAAGCTTGCAACAGGAGGACCGATGTGATTTTCAAAATAAAGTGTATGAAGGAACAATTTGTATATGATGTGCTAATTCAGATGACTTCTGACAAATAGTGCATAAATAAACGAGGAATATATATTCATTTAGACATATTGCTAAATTGTACAAATTATAAAATAGAATGTATCTTTAAATCTTATAAAAATAAAAATCTAATTTTCAAGGCGTGGCTGCTTTTATTTTTGTGTGGCGGTGCGCCACAATCTTTTATGTATAGGGGAAACAAAACTGCAGTATAATAATAATAACAATGAAATTAAATATTAGAAATAAAAATCACTGATGACTTCCCTAGTTCTAAAAAACCATTTTAAAAAAACAACAACAAAAATCCTTTTGAAGGATCCAGTTAGAACAACATGTATCTTCATTACAGAATAATTAAAAAGAGTTTAGAAGAAAACACAGGAACAGTTGACCCCGGCAACTTCATTTATTATGTTAGTATTTATTGGTCAAAAATCTAGAAATGGAAGGAAGTTATTGCCCCCTGCGAGTATATGGTCTATTGTAAAATAAGGGTTCTTTTGTAAAACAGTTAAAATCCATAAGTGCAGCCTGATACCAGTGCTCTCTTCCATAAAAGTATTCTGCAGAGAGAGAGGGAGAGCACAATATCATTCTCCTCTGATGAGAATCGTAACAGTGCAGGGGAGCAAAACTGTTAACGCTGCTAAATACAGTACATAGACTGTAGCTTTATTCATAGTATTGATGCCTTAAGTCCAAATCAATATTAAATGATTGCTAAATTACGTGAGAGATGAGCAGAACACCTCACAAACATTTGTCTTTATGAAGTGTCACTGAAGAATTTAATATAGATCTTGTTGTGACAGGAGCTTTGTTACCATACAAATTAATTTCCTCTATTATCTCTTGGATAAATGATGTGTAGCAATTAACCTGCCTCTGTGCAATTAACCTGTGCTTGTTGCTATCTAATAACATCTGACTCTCATGGCATTGCTCCTCACCATCTCCCACTTTGTCGAGTGAAACAGATCTTTGTGCTGCACTCCTTATCTCTGTGTTGCAGCATGAAATAAGCTTCCCAAGAAGGGCGTGCATAGAATCCAGTCACATGAACACTGGCTTGTCATCTCGCAGCGCTCGCAAACAGTGCAGATCATTTTGTGATGGTGTTTGTTATTGAGCAATGAAAGGCCTCTTTATTTGAAAAGCATCGTGACCCACACTGCTGTTCTTAAGTCTGACCCGGTGGCTGACAGCGCCACGGGCCATCCTCTCTATGAAAAGATAACACTGTTTTAAGAGCTGCTGTTTTGACCCAGCGGCCCACATGACACTCCTTGTCTCCTCTTTTTTTTCCTCATGAGAGTTGGGATTTGGTTTCCTCCCCTGAAGGAGCTGCTTTTATGGAGTCCGGACCGTGCTAAAAGTGAATCAAATAAAAACGGAATGGCAAAAGACTACCCTCATGACAGCATTTGCCTTTCGTGGGGATTACACAGCTTTCTTTCAACTAGCCATCTGCATTAGTGGGTCTTTGTGTGCAGGACCAATGACAAGAGAAGCTTTTTATCACCCCCTTCAGCTGCCGAGTGCCTGAAATATTTAACTGGGACCACACTATTTTTGGGTTTGTGCTCAGTTTGTTTTGGAGCTTACGTAATACCAAAGTGCACGGTACTGTCAAAGTCAAGTTTATACACCACCAACCTGTGATGCTATAAACATGATAATTATGCGGCTGTCTAGAAAGGGTCTTCACCTGTGATTTATGGTGCAGTCGTGAAAAGAGCTTCGGGCACCGTTTGAAAGTAGATGATTTTAATTGCCATTTTTATTCAGTGTCTTGTAGCTGATGGAAGAAGGACCAATGTCTCAGGTTACCACTTTCAGTGACTTATTGATCCACTCCTCATTCACTCCTTCCAGCCATCCCGTTACTCCGTCTATAGTTCTCAGTTTGCTACCATTCTCTCTTCACGACCTCCTCCCATCTCCTCTCTCCTCCTGTGCCCTGCGAGGTGTCAGATTCTCTGACTCATGTTCTGCCTGTGGAGGATGGGAGAAAAGCAAGGATGAAAGCGAGCTATCGAAAGGAAACTCATTTTGCAGATACAGTGTGACCTTCATCCAGTGAAAGCGATGGGATAAAAGCTCAAGTTAATATCCTGCCAAAGTGTTTCTCCACTATGCCAACAACCATTCAGAAAGATTTATGGTCCTAATAGAAGCCTTCTAATAATATGAGGCACTATAAGTCAAGGCAAAACCCCAGTCACCAGAAAATTCCAGTTCTGAATTAAGACAGATAAATACTGCAGAAATCATACAATCCAAAACAGGATTTTCATCTAAAGCCAGATGTCCATACTTTTAAGACATCTATAATAAGAAACTCATTTTGCAGATTAAATTGCTGCTGCGATTAGAATGATACATGACATTTTGACTCATGCTTCATGCTAACAAGAGCCAGCTTAAATAAGGCTCTGACCACGCCGCTCACTGCGGGTCTGGAAGCACTCACAAGATAACGACTGTCATCCCAGAATAACCCCATAAGGTTTGTTATCTGCACATTTGTGTCAAGACAGGCAGAGGAAGAAACTGATTTAACTAATGAGAAGGCAGTAGATTGTCACTGCATGAACCTTTGACCATTATGAGTTTCATACAGAGTGGACACTGAAGGACAGGGTATTGGCAAAAACCTACTGAATGGCTGTGGATTGACTGCTCTTTAGTGTGTGCCCATTATTTGGCCTTATTGGAACCACTCACTTATAAGCATGCAAATTCTGTCCAAATAGAGGTTCAGCCACATTTTATAGCAACTGATGTGACTACGAGGTGTAATGACAGGAAGATAGTATTGATCTGCCCAATACAAAGATAAGACATTCAGTGCAAATGCATTCATTTGTAGAATCTGTAGCTTCCGGGCTGTCAAAACGCTGCTAAAAAAGGAACGACAGTTGTAGCAATGGTGAGAAATCTTTTCTTGTCTAGATAAGAGCGCTGAAGGGATGAGGGAGAATTTTGTGGAGCCATATCTAACTTGACAGTGCTCTATATTTATAAGCCCAAGTCTACCATAGGAGAATGTGTTTAGGTGTCTATTTAACGAGTTTACATTCTTTTTGATATAATTTGTTCTAAAAAAAAACCTTAGACTGGGAGACAAAACGTAATCTCAGCAATAAGCATTTGTTCTACCTTCAAATAAAAATAAAAAATGATGGTCTTTTTTCTGACATTACAATGACAACCCCAAATAAGCTACAATTGTAAGCCCTAATTTAGAACTGGCCGATACATCTCGTATGTTGTCTGTTGCCGCCATCATGAATGAAATATTTAAAATTATGGAACTCTTTATCAAAGTCAGCAATTGTTCTGTATGGGGTAGATTTACATTTTCTTGAGGGGAAAAAAATGCAAAATATGGCCCCAGAATGCCCCTAAATTACCCTCTAAGTATTGACACAGCAACTCAACTTTTTATCTGCTCCACTTGTTTTGTTTTGGAGGGGTGGGAATATTGTTGAATAATACAAAATCTTGATCCCCACACTTATCACATTTATCAGTGATATCGTAAAAATTTGTGGAAATGTGAGTTTACAAGTTCATTCAGATTGCGCTCCCCTATTTTTTTTTTCTTGTTTCCCTAACATTTCAGATTAGGAGCCACTATACACCTCGTGACGAAAGTTATAGTAAAAATCACATACCTAAATCGACTCAAGCTCAGCAACAAAGCATTTATGCTTTTTTACATCCCACACTGGTGTACAGCTCTTATGTAAACCTGGAAATTCTAGTGTAAATTTTATGATACACAACAGATGCTTACTTGGTTTAAGGTTGCACAATGTAGGATTGATGGCAAAAAATGGTACTGCAACTAGATTAAAATAGTGACTATCACAAAAAAATCCTCCTCCTTCGGGTTGCCAGATTACCGCTTCACATTGGAGAACCTGCTGGAAAAAAACTTTAAGTGGCAAGCGACAAGTCCTCTGTAGACGGTATAAGTTTTTAATTTTCATGCAAGATGTATTCAATGTAATAATGCCAACATTTAGTAATGACGATTAAAACAGCTGTTATACGAGGTTTATGTCACCATGGCCGAAGGGAGGGAGGGCTACTATTCTCAATTTATAACCACACTGGCAAACAAATATATAATTTGATTAAGCATTGACAGCATCCAAAAGACAATTTAATTGCTCCATCCATTTTTATTTAATAACTGACTAAATATATACACGCGGAAAAACTTATCTTTGCCCCCAGTCAATGGATCAAAATGTCTCCACTGGCGAAACGTCCCACAAAAGGCGAATTTGACACCCAAAATACTACTCCATGCTTTAAGCTTGTTTTGCTTAGATGCATACAGGAAGAATGTACTAAAACATGCCTTAAGAAAATACTTAAACATGGTAAAATCATATAAGAGTGGTTTAAATACGCTATGTGACTAATGTCATCAACAGATCAACACTCTGCTTTAAAGCTAACACAAGAAAACACAATGCTTAAAAGTATGAGAGGGAAACGCATGCAAAAAGTATTTTGACGCAATGAAAAGGTAATAAAAGATTCAAATAACAAAAATTGTAAGTACTCGCCGTTTTTAGCCAATGTGCGCATGCGTTCGCACACATGCGCATGCGAACTGGGCATTGTGTAGACCCTAATGTAGCACAACCATGCCAAATGAAGGGGCGTACAGAGCTGTGGCAACCAGGATAAAGACTAGAAACTGGTCTCACGATTGGCTAATGATGAAAACGGAAACCAAATAGGAAAAAAATTGCAGGAATCGTATTTTAAAATGGGCAAATCTCCACTTCCTAATTGAGATCCATTTTAAAAGTACAGTATTTCCCAAAAACGTGTTTCTTTAATGTCTATTTGAAATATTATGGCCATTTCATTAATCATTTAGGTGCAAATCTTACATTGTGCACTTTTAAGATAAGTTAAAATTAGAACAGAAACCATTATAAACCCTTATACAAAAACTATTTTCTGATATAGCAAGTGGTATTATTACACAAAGAGTGTTTCAGACAGGAACAGAAAGCAGCATGCAGTCATGGGTCTCTGGAGGGCCTTGTGGCTGACAAGCGGTTCACTTTGACATGGTTATGCTTCAACTCTAAATGAAGCCAAGGTCTGATAGGGAGGACAGTCCCCTGTGCACCAAGGACTGACCCCTCCCATTATATGTGACATAGCTGAGACAGACACTCTGAGAGATGAAGCACTGCACTTTCATTTCAAGCATCTCCTGTTTCACAGCTCAAGTCTGCCTCTCAGCTGGTTGGAGAGATTGTGGATGAGTAATTGAGATTGCATTAGTAAACTGTTCTTTTTCCAAAGCATCTTTAACTCTAGGGATAGTTCACAAATAGTAGTTATATTGCTGTGTGTCCTAATAAATGTTTTGATATGTTTTGTTGGTATGCAATAGGTGCTTATTGGGTATATACTGTATGTGGACATTATGCATTCATGATATGAAATACAGTATATTCATGGTGGTGTACACCTTGGACTGGTCACCACCCAACCGTAGGTCACAAATAAACAAACAACCATTTTCACTAGTACTTTAGAGCGTTCAATTCACCTACACGTTTTTGGAATATGGGAGAAAACTGGAGAACCCAAATAGAAAAACAAGGTATGCTCCACACAGGAAGGCCAGAGCTTGTATTTGAACCTACAATCTTTGTGGGGCAAATGGACGTAAAATTAAACAATTGATATAACATGTATAGATAAGTGTGCACACCCTTATAGAAATGTGATGCAGGTGTGTTAAGAATTATATTACAGTGGTACCTCTACATACAATCGCATCGACATCCGATTCTTTCGACATCCGACGTAAAATTTGACTCGTCATTTGTCTCGACATATGACAACTTGTTCGAAATACAACGATTTATGACAACGTTGCAGCGTTGTTTTCCGGCAAGCTGGATGAAGGGCAAATTTTCCTTGTGAGAGAAATCAACATGGGTACAAAGAAGGTTAGTGCAGGTGGTGGAAAAAAGTGCAACTTACCATTGAAATTAAGATGGAAATGATAGAGAAATATGAGCTTGGTGTGCGCATCAGTGAAGTGGCTCGACGATATGGCCGCAATACGTCTACGATCTCGACGGTCCTCCTCCAACCTCCGTTTGCCAGTCTTTATGTACAACACAATACGGCTACTAGCCGCCGTTGCCGATACCAACAAGAACATAAAAAGAGAAAGTAAAAACTCATTTGCACCTTTCTCACTCTGTTGTAAGTCACACGGTGTGTTCAGGAACAGCATGCAAAACACAACCGCCACATTAGAACCCGATCCGTTACATAATATTAATGATAATAATTATTATATTATTCCAATTTGTATTTATAATTTATTTGTTTTGCTGTGTGTAATTGCTATTTGTAATTGTACCAGCAGTATTTATTAAAGATTTACTGTATTGTAGGTTTTGAGGCTGTGGAACGAATTATTTGAATTATAATGTATTCTTATGGGAAATAGCGCTCGACATACGACCATTTCGACATAGAAACCAGGTTCTGGAGCAAATTGAATTCATAGGTAGAGGTACCACTGTATAACATTGAATATCACACTGCTCATCACTTAATGTACACACTGGCTGACGAGGCAACATAATGATGGTTGTATCATGCTTTATCATTCTCAAAGTCATCTACTATAATTTTCTTAGTATAAAGTGCACCTGAGCTGTCAAAACACCCACAGTTAGCCTTAAACGGTTCTTCTGTAATGGCATCAAGCATCGGACAGAGCATACATCGGCAATAAATTCCTCTGAATGCTGGTTGAAAACGGCTAGTTGGCGCTAGCATAGCACCATCTCATCATAGAAAAAAGTGGATATCCATCCTTTTAAAATTATTCTTTTGTGCCGGTGCATAGCATTGAATGAATTTTGTAATGAAGCAGCTGGCAATCTTTGTAGGCAGCTGAGATTTCTAATCCGTGGTTTGACTTTTATGGTTCTGTTTTTAATGGCGTAAAAGATCTTCTCTTGACAACAACTTGGTATTTACATGGAAAAAACACTTGCCTTCTCACAGAGTTTTTGGAACACTAACACAAAGATAACTATATATTTGCATTGGAGCACATGACAACTCAAAGTGTTGTCAATTTATCATAATGGAACACTCGCGCTAGCTGTTAGAGACTATAAACACACCAAGTGGCAATGTCATAATGAGGCCTTGACCGCAGAGCTAAAATAAAATAAAATAAAATGTCATTAAAAAAAAAAAAATATGAGAAAAAAGATCACCTTATAGTTAATAAAAATTATGATTTTTTTCCCACCTCTTGGAAAAAATTATTAAAAAAAAAAAAAAAAAAAATATATATATATATATATATATATATATATATATATATATATATATATATATATATATATATATATATATATATATATATATATATATATATATATATATATATATATATATATATATATGTATATATATTGGTGGGTGGGTGTGGGGGGGGTTCATATTGCACTTATTGATGGGCATGATTACACAGGCTATGATGAAGTGGTAGTATTGAACTAGGTTTTAACTTATTCCCACTTCACTTGCAAACATATTACATGATTTGGAGTATTGGACCTATATATTTTAGTTTTTGTTGCTTTGTTCAGCATGTTTAATATACAGTTGAATTAATCAATATCTTAAAATATGTATGTTATGCTGATTACACTGTACATCAGATTTTAGTGAGTCATACCATGCTTAAATGCTTAGGTTTATACCAGACAGGAATATGAAATAAAACTTTCTACATATGCCTCATAAAAATGCTGCACGCACATCTCGAATTACAACCTTATTGATGAATTGTGTTGTGCTGCGCGAGTCCCTTGTGATTCAAGATTACCTAAACATACAGTTTCAAATGTTGATCAAAAGTAAATATTCCTGATTTATTCAAGAAATGTTTGCATGAAGTTAGACCTGCCAGTATCTCAGATAAGTCTGCCATTAGCTATGTACTAGTATGTGGATCCTCTGCACAGTCTCCAAGGTAAATGCAGGACTAGCAAATGTCAGTCAAGTTTGTTTACGTGTGTGTATCTTTGTGCGTTGGCTGTGTCTGTGCACGTTTACACCCGAAGGATCTCATTTAAATTCGAGCAAGACAACAGTGACTAACTGTCCGCCAGTGAAGACGAGCATAAAGTACTAATGGAATACTCATTTTCTTTCCCCTTTTGTACTTGTTTGTGCCTTCCTCGCTGTCTAAGCCTCAGGGGAAGATGCTCTCATTGTGTCATTTCACGTATGCAAATATTGTTTTAGGCTGCAACAATAGAATTCTTTTCTAATCCAGAAAACGTTGTCATGACAATAAACCATACTAATTCAGTCGGCGGGCCAAACTTATTTAGTATTTTTTTACCGTGAATTTTTTTTGTCCCAGGTCAGTAGTTAGTTTATTATTTTCTACTTACAGAAAATGTTCCAACTGCATTTGAGCAATACTTTTCAAGTGATCAAATTGAGATTTTCTCCTTCCTTTTTTTTGTAAACCTCATAGCAGTCAAAATGCTTTCGATCACATGCTGCATGCCCAGAATCAAACTTTAATAATATGTGATATGTACAAACGTTACACTGGAGTTATACTCTATGAAGTCGTTATGTCTTGCCATTGTGAATAAAAATGTGTTATATTTGAATCAAATATGAAATATCTAATTAAAGGCATGTTCTTAGCATACCTGCCTGTATCTTCAACTGATACAAGTACTTTACAGTGGCTAACATAGCCATGCCAGTTGTACTACCTCATACATTCACCACTCTCTAAAGGCCTTTACGTATGGTATTTAACTGTAGAATGTGGATAGGATTAACAAGCCAACAAAAATGAGACCTGCACTTGAGATGCATTTACTGTATTGTTTACTACTGTTGGACTTTATGCAGTATATTTTGAAATACTGTACCTATACTTGATCTTACCCTGCGGCTTAGTCTGAGGCTGTTGATGTGGTATCAGTGCGTTAAGTATCAGTGAAATTTCACGAAAAATGATGTTATACAGTTGTAGGGATGTCCCAATCATATATTTTTGCACCTGAGTCTTAGTCACCTAATTTTGAGAATATGTCGATACCGAGTCGATCCGATAATGAAAAAAAAATGTTTTTTTTAATTTTGTATTTATTTGAACAAAAGTCCCAAACATGTTACAGTCGTGTAATTTTTACAGTTTTCCCTCTTCCGCTTTCCGCTGGGAGTGTTACTGAGTATAAAACGTATATATTTTTGATCTTTTGACAATGCCATTGTATCTCTGGATTATTTTGATACTTTTTAGCCCTTAAAAAGTAAAAAAAAAATAATAATAATTAGGCCTGAATGATATTGGAAAAATTAACATTGCGATTAATATTGCCAAAGCTCCACACTTACTTTTTGCAGTGGTTGCACCTAATTTTTTCCTTCAGGTACACCAACACAAAATATAGGTGCACAGCACTGTGAGTTGGACGTCTTAACCTCTGTCCCACCTTGCCTCTTTCATAATGTGAATTATTTCAAAACAAGAATAACATAGAAAAACGCCTGTCTTAATTAAATGCTTCATTGAGTGAGTCCACCTAAATTCACTCATGAGTGGAGAACAGCCTCTCACTTAAATGAGTTGCCACAGACTGGTGTGTAACAAACTAAATGATGATTGACACATTTGAAGCCTTTGATCGTAGAGCTAACGAGCCTTCCCTCACTAGATCAAAGCTACAAACCTGTCAATCATCATTTACTTTAAGTTCCAACAACATCCGCACCAATGAGCAAGAAAAGCAGCAGTATGGAGGGTGAGAGGCTGTACGAGCATGAAGCACAAAAACATCATTATACACAAGCAGAGCATTTGCATAAGTGCCATCCATCGATTTTCAACTCTGCTTATCCCTGCCATGAAGGGTCACGGGGTGGTGGTGCCTATCCCCGCTGACTTCGAGCAAAAGATGGACTACACCCTAAACTGGTCACCAGTCAGTCGTAGGGCACACACAGAGACAGACAACCATTTGCACTCACAGTCACACCGCCACTGAGTGGGAATTGATCTCACACTGAGTGGGAATTGATCCTATGCTGCCTGTGCCGAAGTCAGACGAATGTACCAATACACCATCAGCGACCCGGGCATTGGTCCATCCTAAGAATATACCCTAAAATTGAGAATAAGGCAACTATAGTCTAAACCGGTCCTCAAGGGCCGCTGTAGGTCCAGGTTTTTGTTCCTACCAATCAAGCACAGACCGTTTAACCAATGAGGTTTCTGCTAAAACAAGCAGCACTTGACTACAATCAACTGATTACACTTGTAAGACACCAGATTTGTGCAAAGTTGTCATCCTGTTTAGTTGGAAAGAAATCCAGCACCCACTGCGGGCTGATGTGAAATAGTTTGGGGACCCTTGAACTTTATGTTATGGACCTCTTGCTTTCAGAGTCAAAGTTTGTATAATGAGTACTGAACTCTCATTCTGTTTGGTCACTTTGTGCTGTTGCCTCCATTTTCGTACAGATGTGCACCAGGTGTAGTATCTTGAGTAGTTTAGTACTTTGTAAACACTTGAAAATGGAAGTAAAAAGACAGTATAGTCAGAGACACAATTTCAGCTCTATGACTGTACTGAAGCAGCATAATGACCTGCAATGTCTCACAAGCCTGGCTTTCAATGGATGCTATAAGCATGTTAAACCACGAAACATCAAAATACTTTGGAAAATATTGATTGTCATAGGAGAGTAAGCAAACATAGCCTTGCTGTCTGCTATGGTGTCACGTGTCCTATTTCTAGGTATTTGCCTAAAGCTTATGTGCAAAGTTTGTCACCAGAGGTTTTTGCTTACCAATGGCCTATTCAAAGCAGGATATGTGTAAATGAAAGAATTACAACTAGCCATCAACTCTGAAAACAACTGGGGATATCTGAAATTGCATGGACCAATGACATCAGAGACCTAGTTTCATGATACAAGAGTCGATTGTTTCCCTTCTATCTTAAATGAGTGAACATTGATGCATACAAAGATAACACAATGCTGCTAATAGATTTTCTTTTTTTCTGTTTTTATCATAAAAACACAGTAATTACAGCAATATTCGGTTGAAATGTATGACAACGCCTTAGTGTCTTCTCGATTGATCATGTAGCAAAAAGCCGACGAGCGCAAGTACTTTGGATCAAAGACAGTCTGCTTTTGTCATTTCAACTAGCCGCTTCCTGTGTGCGTCTAACTGTGTGAATAGTTTGTTTCTTTCATCTCAACAGCTGAACATGTATACTTTGTTTGCGTGTGTATATGTGTGTTGGAGGGTTTGTGCGGGCATGTGTGTGTGAACGGTCTTCCACCTCGTGCCCTCGCCATTGCACGTGTACTCACTTTGACACCCTGTCACATACTGCTCTCTTTGTGCCGAAACCCTGGGGACACCCTGCGTCTTTACCAAGTAAACACTCTATATGGCCGACCTCCTTTATGTTCTAAATGCAGAGGGGAACCCTGAGTGCGTCTTTCACCATACATATTAGGCGTGTGAATTTGGTATAAGCCAACCCAGTCACATCTCTGTTTGATGGTTGCAACCAGGGCATTTGTGTCAGAACAGGTGTGGGCAGTGAAATCCTCGCGACTAGTTATAAAATTTTCTTTTCATCTTGTCTGTCCTTCAGGTATTGATACCCGTGAAAGAAAATGGCATGGGGAAAAAAGGTCTCTGGCTATTGAAATATGTGCAGTGGAGGCTTTGAGCCAGGACAACTTTGATGTGGTTGATTTGCCACGTTGACAAATAAAGATCTAGATTAACACTAGTTCATGAGAGAGAGGCGGTATGACCAATTGGGTACTACTGTCCTGTTGTCTGGCCCCTCATTTTCCCGCTGCCGTCTTTTTAAAAGGTGTATGTAGTGCATTAAGCGAGGTGCGGGTTGAGAAGGATGGACCAGAACAGAGCACCTGGCCTGGTTCCCCCACCAGTTTACCCCGCGCCCTCACACTAAGGGATGTTTGATGTATTAAAACTGGAGGGCCCTGTTCAAGACCTGAATAAAGGCAGCAGGGCCAGCAGCAAGCACAATAGATTGATTGTTGTTTCTGCTTGACAACATTTCGGTGACGTTTCTCACTAAGGCATATCATTGTAGTTTGGTCATACGGGATACTGTTTGTAAATTTGTATTTATTTTATTTTCAAAAATGTTCTCCTTGAGAATTTTGAACACAGATGAATGTTTTGTAAGACAGGGATGCTAGTACCTCATCTAAACACATGTTCTAGGTGGCCAAGTGGTTATCTTGACCGACTCATATTTCAGAGCTTCTTTGTTTGCGGCCTCCCTGTGTGTTCTGAGCTTTTCCTCATATAAATTCAAATATAAAAGAGTACAAGTACAAATTACAAATACGAAAAATAAAACCAAGTGTACCAATGATCCTCTCATCAAAACTTACTTCTTATTTCTCGGAATTTTAATGTACCAAAACTAAGGTTAATAGATATGTCTATGGAAACAACTCAATCACTTACTTCCGGCAATAAGCCAAATTATCTGGCTAATCATGGAAAAATATCAATTTCTCCTAGCATCTTTTATTATTATTTTTATTTTTTTTTTTGTTACACACACTAAGCTTGAGTTAAGAGCAAAGACTACCAAAGGTGGTGATTCATTAGATTTTATTTGTTTGATATTATATACAGTGGGGCAAAAAGGTATTTAGTCAAACACCAATTGTGCAAGTTCTCCAACTTGAAAAGATTAGAGAGGCCTGTAATTGTCAACATGGGTAAACCTCAACTATGAGAGACAGAATGTTGAAAAAAAAACAGACATTCACATTGTTTGATTTTTAAAGAATTTATTTCCAAATTAGAGTGTAAAATAAGTATTTGGTCAACTACAAACAAGCAAGATTTCTGGCTGTCAAAGAGCTGTAACATCTTCTAACGAGGTCTAACGAGGCTCCACTCATTACCTGTATTAATGGCACCGGTTTTAACTCATTATCGGTATAAAAGACATCTGTCCACAAACTCAGTCAGTCACACTCCAAACTCCACTATGGCTAAGACCAAAGAGCTGTCGAAGGACACCAGAGACAAAATTGTAGACCTGCACCAGGCTGGGAAGACTGAATCTGCAATATGTAAAACACTTGGTGTAAAGAAATCAACTGTGGGAGCAATTATTAGAAAATGGAAGACATACAAGACCACTGATAATCTCCCTCGATCTGGGGCTCCATGCAAGATCTCACTCCGTGGCGTCAAAATGATAACAAAAATGGTGAGCAAAAATCCCAGAACCACACGGGGGGACCTAGTGAATGACCTACAGAGAGCTGGGACCACAGTAACAAAGGCTACTATCAGTAAAACAATGCGCCGCCAAGGACTCAAATCCTGCAATGCCAGACGTATCCCCCTGCTGAAGAAAGTACACGTCCAGGTCCGTCTGCGGTTTGCTAGAGAGCATTTGGATGATCCAGAAGAGGACTGGGAGAATGTGTTATGGTCAGATGAAACCAAAATAGAACTTTTTGGTAGAAACACAGGTTCTCGTGTTTGGAGGAGAAAGAATACTGAATTACATCCGAAGAACACGATACCCACTGTGAAGCATGGGGGTGGAAACATCATGCTTTGGGGCTGTTATTCTGCAAAGGGACCAGGACGACTGATCTGTGTAAAGGAAAGAATGAATGGGGCCATGTATCGAGAGATTTGGAGTGAAAATCTCCTTCCATCAGTAAGGGCATTGAAGATGAGACGTGGCTGGGTCTTTCAGCATGACAATGATCCCAAACACACAGCCAGGGCAACAAGGGAATGGCTTCGTGAGAAGCATTTCAAGGTCCTGGAGTGGCCTAGCCAGTCTCCAGATCTCAACCCCATAGAAAATCTGCGGAGGGAGTTGAAAGTCCGTGTTGCCCAACGACAGCCCCAAAACATCACTGCTCTAGAGGAGATCTGCATGGAGGAATGGGCCAAAATACCAGCAACAGTGTGTGAAAAGCTTGCGAAGAGTTACAGAAAACATTTGGCCTCCGTTGTTGCCAGCAAAGGGTACATAACAAAGTATTGAGATGAACTGTTTGTATTGACCGAATACTTATTTTCCTCCATGATTTGCAAATAAATTCTTTAAAAATCAAACAATGTGATTTTCTGTTTTTTTCCACATTCTGTCTCTCATGGTGAGCTTTACCCATATTGACAATTACAATTCAATTCAATTCAATTTTATTTGTATAGCCCTCAATCACAACAGAGGTCTCAAAGGGCTTTACAGAGGCAATATGATACACAATTAGAAATGAAGCAACAAAGATGAATAGATACAGTTCAAGTCCTGGGTATCCCCTATCCTTAAGACCCTCCATGCCGGCAAGGAAAAACTCCCAAAACTCCAGAGTCAATTGGGAGAAAAATGAGAAACCTTGGGGAGTACCACAGTCAGGAGAGATCCACTCCCAGGACTGATAGACAGGAACCCCAGAACGGCTAATGGGAATTAGCAAGCGAAATTATAGTCCGTAAAAATACAGTGGAGTAAAGGAGCAAGAAGAGGTCCCTCCGGTCAGATGAGACGGGGGTAGCAGCGAGGACGTCAATCCAGCCAGGGGTCCGGACAGTCAGGAGGCTGCAGCTGAAAAATAGCCCCTCCCCAGAGGGGAGGGGGGAAAGGCCCCCTCCCCTCTGGAGGGGGCCTGTAAAAATTACAGGCCTCTCTAATATTTTCAAGTGGGAGAACTTGCACAATTAGTGGTTGACTAAATATTTATTTGCCCCACTGTATCTTTGGAAATATATTACCTTAATTTGTGGAATGTACGCTGCTATTTTCCTCACCTGCTTTGAACCCTGCACTTTATGATGCAGTGCGACTTAATTTTGGATTTGTACTGACTAATGAGATCCATATATTCTGGTGTAAATATCTCATAATACAATGTGGACACCTGTGGACATCTTATATATGAACAAATACAGTTTTTTGGGGAAATTTTGGGGTACAGTTTATAATCTGAAAATTACAGTATTATTGTTGTGTAGTCCCTTGCTTCTCAAAGCCAAACCCTCCTCCGTTATAATATTGTACACTGCAAGAGCAGAATATAATATATGGTATTTTGAGATTTAAATGTTTTTCCAGATTTTCAAAAATCTTTCTGTAATTGCCAAAACCAAATGCCTTAAAGGGATTCTTATACGAAACATATGACACATATAGTATTTATTATTAGAATCTTTATTGTCATTCTGCGTAAAAGTAGCTCACATGACATTGTGCATCAAATGGAGGCTGACAGGCTCAGTCTCCTTTTGATTACTGCTGAGGAGCTGTTCTTTTCCGGAAGCTGTGTTTGGTTTCTCCTCAGCTCTGGAATATGTCAGGACACATTGGGGGTGACTCGTGACTTTGGCTGTATCCAGTCTTGGCTTTGCTAATTCTCATATCTGTGCAAGCGGGGCTAATCGGAAACAAAGAGGCTCTGTTCATCCTGGAATCCTACTGCTTGAGAGTCTGTAAATGAGGAGCTCTGATGCTCACCGCCCTCGCCCGGACACAGAACACATGCCTTGTTATCAACCCACAGAATTGTACATACTGATTACTCCACCCATTAGTCTTAATATAATAAATCACTTATGAATTAGCCGTGCCCTTTTGGTGCCCAAGCATAATGAAGTTAATCCGCATATTGCACAAATGTGCTTTGTGATAACACGTATGTTGTACACACGAACCAAAGTTAAATTCATGATGACTTGGGCTCACATCCACAGCTGACAGCCAGCAAATATTCTCGTCAACCTCTTGACCTGAGTTCTATATAAATGGAAATTACACGCCGATGGACTTTTGACTGTCACAAGTCCGAGCATCTCCCCCAAAAAACGGGAACACGATTGATTTGCTGCAATTTAATCCGGCAAAATGACTCTTTGCTGCAGTTACTGCTTACTGATAGATTGGCACGCCACGCTGGCCCATGGAGGAATAAACACATACAGGCAGTCAAGCTTTATGACATCTTAAGAGGGATGTGTGCGGGCATCAGAGCGTGTCTCTGCAAGCTTCAAGTGCATAAATAAACCAGTGAAGCAGTAATGGCCTTGTGCAGTAAGCAAAAGCAATAAAGCGGCCTACAACACGTCTCCCGGGAGTTGGATCTCATCTAAAATAATACCCATTTATTAAACATGATCTGCTCACATACCTCACTGCATCTACTGACGGCATGCAGATTTATGAAACTCACACAAGAGCATGTCAGCAAAGTCAGCAGAGCAAGAGTGCGCACGGTGTCACAGCATCTCACTGAGAATACTCTCAGCAAACAAGTGACCTTGATTAGTCGAAGAAGAGAGCTTCCTGTTACCAAGTGTCATTAAATTGCCAATAAAATCCAGTGCCTCTCATTTTCGGGCTATTGAATGGATTGCCTTGAAACAGTGTACAGTCACACTATATTCCCAAAAGACAAAACCTCTACGGTCTGTTTTCTTTCCCTGGACTGAGAGTGGCTATTAGTATATCACTGAACCGACAATAAAAAGAAACAATAGGCATAATTTGCCAATTTTTGTTAGAAACAAATTTGTAATAGATTATTTAAGGGGGGGTTTACATTTTTTAAATTTTCTTTTCCCTGACAGATTTGTTAAAACGGTTATGATGATATTACTTGACAAGTGATTGAGACCTTGTAAGACTTTTTGGGACAAATTTATCAAAAAGGTTTTTTTCTGAGTCAGTGAATCAATAATCTTGTAATTAGAGGTGAAGAATGAAAAAGATCGTTTGGAAGGACCGCAGCTCATTGTCCAATTAGCAAATACAAGCATAAATTCTTACATTGAAGACCTATTTTAAATGTATTAAAAATAAAAGCGACGAAAGTTATGTTTTGATTTCTTATAAAAGTTAAGAAACAAGCTGGACATTTAGGGTATGTGTTTTGGTATTGTTTGTTTTGTTAAATGGCCTAGCTAGAAGTAGTTCTCATGGCACAGTATTAAGAAGCATCATAAGTCTTTTAAACACATAGCGAGGATTGAATAAATCCAAATTCCAATGAGAGACATGAGCGAACATCTCACACATCTCTAATTGCAACTTCCAAGGTCCTCTCTACTCACTCCTCTATTTACTTGCTAACACCTACCACCAGAAATTGCATCAAAGAGACAAGGAAATTGACAGACCAGAGAGGAGGAACAATTGTTTGTCGAAATGAGACAATTCTTGCACCCGATGCACGCTCAAGACACTTGAGACGGTCCTTAATATGGCGGAGTATGACCCACTTCCAGGTAGCTTTCAATGTTTTGAGGAGCGTGGAGCATTAAAACCGAAGAGACACTTAAGTGGAAGTCAACATGAATAGTTTAACTGATTGGGTGAAAGAAAAGAGTGTTTTTAACAAACTCGCCAAATTTGAATTAATTAAAAAAAAATGCTAACTATATGTAATCAGACTACAAAATGGGGCGAAATAAGGCCAGCCCATCTGGTCTCAGATTCTGTAGTAGTTTCAACTGACTGTGCACAAACCATGCCCCGCTCACGTGCCAAATGTCTACTTGTTACCATAGCTTGTAAAAAAGCATGGATGATATTTTGTTTTGATGTTGCCCATGTCGATAGAACTCATCCACCATGCCAGTGAAGCTGGTTGTGTTCAATTCATCTTACAATATTTATAAATATTGATTTTCGATATGCAGGGCATTATTTTGATTAATCTCAGCAAGTGATTCCATTTTCAAATGATGGCTTATACAAAATTTCCTGTATATCACACTGGACTGTCACTGGTGGACAGCTATTTTGAGAAGCGACTTGTAGCCTACTCACCTCAGGGGCTTCTTTATTGACCTTTGCTAAAGGTGACTTGATTACAATGAGCACCTTCAATTAATTAGAAATAAATGATAGCGCACATCCCAATAAACACTTCCATCAGCAGGGCTGCTGCTACACCTTTGAGTACTCTTAGCTGAAATGGTGTACTAGTATGCTGTATGTTCCATCCCAAAATACATTTTTATTTTTTTACTGTGTTTTTATTAATCACTGATGCAAAACAACAGCGATTGTATTGTTTTGAAATGAAATTAATGTTTCAACAAACTGAACAGGGGCAAAACCACTTAAAGTTTAAAAAAAAAAAAGAAAGAAAGAAAGAAAGAAAAAGAACAATTAACATATTCTTGGCAACAGTGTAAATTGGGCGTGTTTAACAAATAGCTGGCTGACAGGCATCAATGGCATTCTTGCGAACATTACACTATACTGGAGGAAATGTACAGCAACATTAACAACAGTAATATAAACTAAAGAGGGGCATATTCGTGAAAAGAAAAGCAGTCCTACAAAACAATAATGGATCGTTTTTATACTTTAACTATCAAGTTTTTTGCTGTGATCTGTTTTTTCACTAAACCGTGACATCTTGGGTGCATCAAATCTGCTATGAACTGTCTGTATGCATTGTTTGCTAAATTGTTTATTATTTTCTTGTAAAGTTGAATGTCCGAACAATAGCATCGCATGGGTACACGTTAAAAAAAATAAATAAAAAAACGCTTGTGGTGCCCTCAGAATTGTAGAGCCCTATACACGCATGTGCAAGTAGGAAGTAGCGGCCTTGCCCATCAGTTTGTTAGTCCCAAACACCTTCTTGACACAGCCAAGCCTCCTAGTCAATATCCTGTACACTTCTTGTGACTTTGTTATGTCTCAGCAGTATCAGTCAATCTAATGAAAGTAGAAAGGAAGAAAGATATGATTTTGTTCTCTAAGGCCTACGATATAAGTCATTTATGGGGGCTCTTTTGTTTAAAAGTATAAAAGCCATTTGGCTCAAAACACTGCCAGACAAAAACACCCAATTTCCTCTTAAATTAGCTTGGTCATTACTTTTGAGAGGAGACATGGGAAGCAAATTTGCTGGCAGACTAAATGGAAGGTCAACGCAGCCACTTGAAGAAAAGCATGTCATACTTTTTAATGTAATCATGATAATAATATTAATGTCACAATTATTGACTGTAAGTCTATTGATAACTGATGAATAATGGATGTACCTGTGTCCGTGGCCATATTTGGATAGGACAAAGTTAAACTTCATTCTCCTTCTCTGACTTAGAGCAGCACTGAAGGACCTCAGAGAGCCAGCCAAAGAGCGCCGGCCTCGGTTTGAGTGTGTGACCAGCGGATGAGCCTTGTTCATGCGTCTCCCTGTGTGCCACTCCCATATCACTATGAACTGTGAGCAGGACTTTGGAGACGGGGGCTTGGGAGTGACCCTCACATTACGACTGCTCATGCATGGAAAGGTAAAAGCCTGCCGCTTTGTGTCACGCACCATACAATTTGCATCTACCTCATGAATTACAGCCGTGTCAAAGAAATGACATAATCATTACAATTTCTTGCGCTTTCAGGTGGGTAATGAGATCACCGACCGCTTTGGTCATAAATACATTAAAATCACACCATAGCCATTATGAAACCTTACGAGTTGAATCAAATTTTAGCTGCACAGCATCCCTAGTAATGTAGATGAATGCTATGCTTATATTTTTTCTCCTTTGCATGGTCCTTTGTTGCCAGGCAGAGTGCATCTGGCTCAATCATAACTGATTCATAGGTCAATGAAATATAGATGCTATGCACAGTAGGCTCTTTAAATGGTAAACTAAAGGCCCTAGAACACCAAACAAGGCAGGCACACTCTATAAACACCATACTTTTACACATTAATGCAATAAAATTGTTCATCTGTATTGAATTCAGGATACCTGCAAGTGGCACACACTGCAATGATGTTTTTGCTTTGCTTGATGAGTTTGTATTTTGCATTATAGGAGGTTGGCAGCATCATAGGAAAGGTAAGCTTTCTTCTTGTGCTTTTGTTATACATACAGTACCTTCAGATTTTGCACATAAGCTTTATTTCACAGCAATACTTTTCTTTTTTGAGTAATACTTTGATTTGCATTTTTATATGGGTCCTTCCCTATCCCATATTGGAACCTTTATAATTCACAAACCTTTCTAAAACCATAGCCCTCTTGCCTATTTTTATTTGAAGTCAGCAGAAAGCCCTCTGGTTGGAATATACTCAGCCTAAATGTAATTGCCTCAAACCAACCCTGCAACCACCTCCATTACCTCTAATGCAACACAGCAATCCATCAAAAGAGAGAGAAAAAACATTAGCGTATTGACGGCAAGCCTTCTGTTGATGCTTTCCTGTTGGCCCCTGGTGGGCACCCGGGAGTTCAGTTCGGTGAGACCCAGCTGCCTTGTAATAAAAAACCTGCATAAGTCATCAATAGAAGGTGGAGGGACAAAAAAAAAAATCATACGTATATAAAGTCTACTGAAAATAGTTATGCCTCAACAAATATGCAATATGCTATAACATCATGTTCGAATAAGCTCTTTGCTCAAAAACACCTTCGCTGGTCTTTTCCAGTTTACAAAAAGTGAGTTAATTCGAATATCGTGTTTACATGACTTTCCTGTAATTTTTTGACTAATTGTGTTACTAGACTTATTGGGGTTATTTTATGAAGTGGGAGACGGGAAAAGACTGACGAAATTATCATTTAGTTCAATAGAGAAATATGATTTGAGATGTGTTTTGCGATACAAGCATGCTCTTGCAAAAGATCGAGCTCATATCTTAAGATAGCACAATGTGTGCACATTTTATTTTGTTCTGCTACAAAGAAAAGCTCAGGATATCTATCTGATTGTTATGATCTCTATGATGGAAGAGAAAAGGGACAGATGAGTTTTGTAGTGAGAGGTACTTGATCTGCAGCACTTGAACAAAATGGACCAGCTCAGCGTTAGACAAGCTTTCTCTCCTTTATCTCCTCTCATCAATAGCAAACAGGACAGCAGATTCACAAAGGATCACATCCATGTTATCCCTCCAATGTAAGAATGATAGGGTTCAAGATGCTGTTGTAAAGAGATTATCAGTGGTTGGACAAAAGTGCAGAAAAAGAGAAGGGGACATGTCAGTAAAAGGAGAAAAGGAAGCTGACACAAGTCTGATCTTGTTAGATGTTTTTTTTCCATTGTAGGAGGTCTACAGTTCACACCTTCACTGCATAAACAACAGTTAGTCACTCGACCTTTTCTCACATACGTAAATGTCTGATGCTGCTTAGTGTGACACTGTATTGCATCAGAACACTGCAATACTACTTTCTGCTGAATTCTAAATAGGCTTAATGTTAATTATTTTTGAAAAGTAAGACACATCTCAAAGCGAAGGACATAGAACTCTGCTTTAAAGCTGCCCTTCATTTTGTGTTTATTCCAGAAAGGAGAGACTGTGAAACGAATACGTGAGGAGGTATGTTATAAATCACTTATACATTGCACCATTGTTGTCATTTTAACTCTGTCCTTACTCTTGGCTCTCTTTTTATGACTTATTATGATGTCATTTTGTGTGTGCATCGACAATGCCAATTTACCTTATTTATTGCGGTTCCAGATTAATTTATAGCATTTACTGAGAGATGTGTTGTGACAGTTAGTAAAAGAAACATTTCATCAAACCCAAGCTTTTTACAATGGGGCTGGCAGTGATATGATATGATATGATCGCTGCCAATCCCACACAAAATGGGTTGGGCGTCTATCACAGTCAATGGCAGCTAAAAAGATCATTTCAACCAGCATTTACTGCATGAGGCAGAAGGTATTGAACACAACGGACATGTCTGTTTGTTTTTGCTTGATTTTGTTGAATTCAACTAACTCTGTGCTCCAGAAATCTTTAGGGAAACATATATTGTACATACAACACTACTCATACGTGTTCCTCCTGCCCTGTGGGAACAACTATGACTGCAGATTAGTTGGGGACCTTTTCTGCCTTTTCTTCTTGCTCTTCATTATGCTGCATCGTTTCAGTAGACCTAAGCGGTGCCTTGCATCCAGTAAACAGGTGCATCATGGTACTACGCTCAAAAGCGTAAGCCTAAATTCAGACTAGTTTGTATGCTATATAATGCCATAAAATATAAAATCACTTATGAGCAAGGGAGCGAACGATAAACCATGATACAACAAGGGAACACTGCAGTGTTAATGGACTATTCTTTCCTGGGATTTTAGTGTTTAATTTGTAACCTCTTTGGCCAGGAAATAGCCTGTTAATTAGAAAATGGACAGACATTTACAAATACGGAGCACTATGAGCGCTTTTCGAAAAGTTTTTCCGTAGTTTTCAATCCAAACTTCTTTGATTGTTTATTATCAAGATGCTCATTCACCAGTTCCCCTATCTCATTCATTTCGTGTTTAACAACCGCAGTTTTCCACTTGAATCGCTTTTCATAAATCCCAAGGGTGCAGCTTATCCAATGTGTTTGTTTCGACTTGTATTACAGGGTAATTAGTCCGATGCTGCAGAGGTACATTTGATTTCTTCTCTAGTTGCAAAGGTTTTATGTTATGCTCTTTATGGGGCAGACAGATAAATAGGAGAACTGTGAGGTCATGCGACAATGCAGTCTCGTGGAGTTGCTGGACTGGACAGTCGCCCAAGGTGGTCATCCAAGCATGGCATCATCTAGCCAGCCACTTTCGGCTTGTGTTACTAACTGTATGAGTATCATGCCGTCATCGTCCTCCCCACCCCCCAGTGGGCCGCACAGTCACCATAGGAGCATGACTCACTGGACTGACTGAAAAAATTGGCCCAGAGGACACAGCACTGTCCTGTCACTGCTCATGTGACTTAAACCTTGAAATCAAGGACACTGAATGGAACCAAATGAAGGCAGAAGATTTATAACGCCGTAATCATTCCCAGAGCGGTAGATACATTAGATAGTAGCCTTCAGTCGCTTTTCCTTCCTGATCAAATATTAGGCTTGACTCTGATTCCAAGTTAGCATAGCTTTTGCATAGTGCTGGGCGGATGGCAGGTAATTCATTTTATATTAAAAATTACGTGTACGTAGCTCAGTTGCTGATGGTGTACTGGTAGCCAATGCCATCTTAACTTCAACACAGGCAGCATGACTCAATTCAAACTCAGTGGGGGTGTGACTGTGAATGCCAATGGTTGTTCTCTGTGTGTGCCCTTTCATTGACTGACGACCAGTTTAGTCCGTCTTTCGCTCGAAGTCAGCTGGGATAGGCTCCAGCATTCCGTGACCCTAGCATAGAAAAAGTGGAAAGTGGATGTGTGTTAGTGTGTGTCAATATTTAAACATAACTGTAAAAATTAGAATGGAAGGTTTATATAGTCCTTTAGCAAAGCAAAGAGTAATTTGAAGAGTATTTATTGTGTAAAGCGTTTGTCCATAGTTCTCCACATACTTTTGACACTAAAGGTTAATGTACTCATTAATTTCCATTTTTCTGACATGTCTTGTGTGCCTGGCGTTTGTATAATTAAAGCCATAGATGATCATTCCGATATCTTCTTCAGATCTTGTTTAACCATTTTCTAATGATGTACAGTGGGGCAAATAAGTATTTAGTCAACCACTAATTGTGCAAGTTCTCCCACTTGAAAGTATTAGAGAGGCCTGTAATTGTCAACATGGGTAAACCTCAACCATGAGAGACATAATGTGAAAAAAAAAAAAAAAAAAACAGAAAATCACATTGTTTGATTTTTAAAGAATTTATTTTCAAATCATGGTGGAAAATAAGTATTTGGTCAATACCAATAGTTCATCTCAGTACTTTGTTATGTACCCTTTGTTGGCAATAACAGAGGCCAAACATTTCCTGTAACTCTTCACAAGCTTTTCACACACCGTTGCTGGTATTTTGGCCCATTCTTCCATGCAGATATCCTCTAGAGCAGTGATGTTTTGGGGCTGTCGTTGGGCAACACGGACTTTCAACTCCCTCCTCACCCCTCGGCGTCAAAATGATAACAAGAACGGTGTGCAAAAATCCCAGAACCACACGGGGGGACCTAGTGAATGACCTACAGAGAGCTAGGACCACAGTAACAAAGGCTACTATCAGTAACACAATGCGCCGCCAGGGTCTCAAATCCTGCACTGCCAGAGTACACGTCCAGGCTCGTCTGCGGTTCACTAGAGAGCATTTGGATGATCCAGAAGAGGACTGAGAGAATGTGTTATGGCCTGGACGTGTACTTTCTTCAGCAGGGGGACACGTCTGGCAGTGCAGGATTTGAGTCTCTGGCAGCACATTGTGTTACTGATAGTAGCTTTTGTTACTGTGGTCCCAGCTCTCTGTAGGTCATTCACTAGGTCCCCCGTGTAGTTCTGGGATTTTTGCTCACTGTTCTTGTTATCATTTTGACGCCACAGGGTGAGGAGGGAGTTGAAAGTCTGTGTTGCCCAACGACAACCCCAAAACATCACTGCTCTAGAGTAGATCTGCATGAAGGAATGAGCCAAAATACCAGCAACAGTGTGTGAAAAGCTTGTGAAGAGTTACAGAAAAAGTTTGGCCTCCGTTATTGCCAACAAAGTGTACATAACAAAGTAATTAGATGAACTATTGGTATTGAAATCAAACAATGTGATTTTCTGTTTTTTTTTCCACATTATGTCTCTCATGGTTGAGGTTTACCCATGTTGACAATTACAGGCCTCTCTAATATTTTCAAGTGGGAGAACTTGCACAATTAGTGGTTGACTAAATACTTATTTACCCCACTGTATCTGTTGACTTCTATGCCAACAGAGCAGTGCCCGGGTCAACATCTCAGAAGGTACATGCCCAGAGAGAATCATCACCATCACTGGATCCACAGAAAGTGTCTTCAGAGCATTTACAATGATCACATACAAACTGGAAGAGGTAGTGTTTTTTTCTTCTTTCAAATGAAAATATTAAAAGGCTTATAAAGTTGCCAAAATGCTGGGTAGAGTAAATCAAATAAAATTCTTGTAATGGGAAGAGGAGGAGGATAGAAAAAGAACCTAAATCTATTTCTCCACATGATAAAAAAAATCATTTCCTGAGCCTCATCTCAGCAGCATCACTAATGTGCTCTCATCATTATCGATTAGCCTCCGAACGCATAGTGTTAGAGGGGGAAATGTAATTCTTCCTACAATGTGATGCGCTTTCAGATACTGTTGTTAAAACACACTGAATACAGTAAGTCTGCATTAGCGACATGAGTTATCATTAAGCTTTTACTGTTTAAATGTTTGTCCTTTCAAAGTACTAATTTGAATTCTTATACATGCACTGTATAGACATACAGTATACATTGTGCATATTGATATATTAACCTATATGTTCATGATTTGTACATTAATGTGTATTTTTATGATTTGTACATAGAGCAGGCAAGAATGTGGTAATCTAACAGATATAGTTACACTCCAATTTATTTACAGGTTATCATCGCCATCTTGAAAACATCAACTAATGCAAAATTTTCGAAAAGAATGGCCACTCGTATTTTTAGCTATGTTTTCTCATTTTTATTATGCACTCATTCTGTTGGTTCGGATCGTTACAAAGTAGATAGTTTATAATCTTTGCATACACAATCTTCTTCCTGTACCCTGTATAACTGATGTCATGTTGTTGTTGTTTAATAACAAATTCAGCATGGTTTTCACAATGCACAAGTATTTAGAGGTTACTGGTTTGAATCCCATCTCAGGCCTTTCTTTGTGATTTTTACTTGTTCTCCTAGACTTACTGGAGTTTCCTCTGGGCCATTTGTCTTGCTCCTACATTCTAAGAAAATGTGTTTTAGGTTCATTAAAACTAAATTGTCCTTAATTGTGAATGTGAAGTTATTTCTACTGGACTGTCTCAGAAAATTAGAATACACAATATTCTAATTTTCTGAGACAGTCCTGTATATTGTTCTATGTAAAGGACGTCAGCCAAGGTCGGCCCCCCACATTTTTACCACGCCAAATCTGGTCCCCTTTGCAAAAAGTTTGGACACCCCTGCTTTAAATGGTGGATTAATGTACAGGACTGTCTCAGAAAATTAGAATATTGTGTATTCTAATTTTCTGAGACAGTATATGCTCTGTGATTGGCTTACTAGTTACTTACTTACTTACTAGTAGGCTAGGTAGGCTCTGAGCCTATTGATGAACTAAACAGCACTTCTGCTGGTAGCAGTGAAGTAGTACACACCATTTCACCTGTTTTTCAATACCCGCATCAATAGATTCTCACATAATCAATTCCTAAAGTTGGATTAATCAATTAATCCGAACAAGTACTGCAGACCACTTAAGGGATGTTCTCATTGTTTACTGATGAATTATACACTGCCAATTGTCTCCATGGTGACCGTGGGCCTCCACCTCTAATTAAAATGGTGTCACAGGAGACAGTGATGAGGAAACAGGAAGAGCGGTCCACTCTTTACAGATTTTTCTCACTCGGCCCTTTAGTTTCTATGGCAACGTATTGACCGACCCCCTGTGTGCCACCACATTTGACTTAAATTAAAAAACAAAAGAAATGACTCGCCTGCTGGTCACAAAGTGTTCAAATTGTTTGGGTCTCATCAGCGAACTTTCATTAAGAAACGGACCACCTACGCCTCTTTTGTGCGTTACAAAACACACAAGAGAGCTCGTAACGTGCGCTCACGCAATCTTAAACTGCTGTTGCTCTAATAACAACAGACCCGCACTTGAGTATCATACATGTTTATTTGTTCTCAGGTGTCATGATGCTGCAAGCATAAAAGCAATATAATCTTTTGTCATCAGGGCTATTTATCCTGGCAGCAACACAATACACTTCTGGGATTAAAACTTGCATTAGAGTGTGCTTGTGTGTGTGTTACTTATTGTACTGAGAATGGAATCTTCTGTGTTCACACTCAGAACAGCACAGACCACATCTTTTCAAATGAGCCAGTTTGAAAAAAATACCAACCACTGTTTTAAAATGTCTGTCTAGATCTGTGTTGGATATGAAAATATAGCCATCCCCCCCCCCTAATTAGATACAAAAGCTACTCAAATATAGTATAGAATTCTGCACAATATACTGAGGTACAGCAACAAAGTATTTCTATTGTATTACTTTTCACCACTAATTTGCAAGCAAAATGTCAGAATGTTAAGACTTTTTTTTTTCTGTATTTGCCTCATATTTTTAGATCAAATCAAGAAAGGCTTGTGACTGTGTAGATTAGTCCTACAAGAGGCAACGTCAGCACCTCATTGGAAAGGCTAAAAATAGATGCAAGAACCACAACTTTAATGTTTAGTGGTTAGAAAAGATTTTTGAAGAGCTGTTCCGCAAATACAATCTTTCGAGGTTACCCTATCCAGGGTCAAACTAGTTTGATGTCAAATGACCCTCCCGTAGTTTGCGTTTTATCACACATTGGTTGTATGTTGTTGAGTGAAAGTCAGTCAGCCAAGTGTATTTACATTTCAAAGGTTCACGAAATACTCTCTTCATTAATTAAATGTGCCATCTCCTCCCACTCATGATGTTTGCTTGCTTTGCTGCCTTCAAAACACTCAAATGCTGTGACCTAAAATATGTAAAAATGAAACGTGTGGCAGATTGAAATAAATTCATACTCTTGCCTTATTTTAACTTATAATTTGGATCATATGCGATCAATAAAAACATTGTCTGAAAAATATATGATATGGCAGAGAGGCTTTGTGTTGAAGATGATTTTTAATGGTATTTTTGGAGCGTAGATATCTCTTGATTGCTCTCAACTAGCATCAAACTGAGTGTAATGTTGCAAACAAAGGTATGCTCATTAAACACTGATTGTTCATTCAATGAACCCTCAAACGATGAACTGAACTTAGATGGCAATGAAGTGGAAAACTTATTTGAAACAGCTCTTACTCTGGCATTTATAAGACGTGACATTTTGTCTCGATTAGAGATTCTGTGAGAAAGATTTTGTTGTGCTTTGTATTAGTATGAGTTAATAGGTTCGTTTGCAATTGTTTTGTGCATTAATGTGCAATTTTAGTAGTAGCATTTATTTCAAATGTATATTCATATATACAAGTGTATCTTAAATCTTTAGTATATTGTTTCAACGTGGATTTTCAGGAATGCAAGTGCAGATGCTGAATCATGATTTCTCTTTTTGCTTCTCAATCATTTATGAATGACATTAGCAATTGTTGCAAGTGGTGCATATTGAACTCCGCGGCATCGTGAATGCATCTGTCAAAGCCATGAATACAGTCAGTGCAGACAAAAATGATGAGCCCGCTCTTGTGTCATTGTTTCTTGTTCATTTTGAAGGCCTTTTAGAACAAAGGCTACATTTGTCTGGGTGTAATAAATGTAAACAAAAAAAAACCTCATCAGAGCAAGGAACAGATATCTAACCATCACATCAATATGCATGGCATTGTACTGCCAAAACAGTGCTTCCAGTTTTCCATGTTTTCTATTCTATTAGTCACATAAGATACCTTAATTGCAACAAGGCAATAATGTAAACAACAAGTGGAGATAAACATGGTCATGATTATTTTTTTCATGACTGAATATCTTTTCCATCTACTGGTGGCTTGCTGTGATGCATTAAATGTTACTCTTTGTGACACATTCATGTTGATGAATAAGCAAAGCTTAATCTGAAAAATAAAATGACCTGAATTCAAAGTAATGTATTAACCTTTAGTGGGTTGTATTTCCTTGTACATTTTCTCCCTTATCGTCCTGATGTTTGCTTTGTATTCGTGACAGGACCTGACAGCACTGGTAGCCAATGGCACCATCAGCTCCAAGCCACCAGTCACCCTGCGACTGGTCATTCCTGCCAGCCAGTGTGGCTCTCTGATTGGGAAAGGAGGGGCAAAAATAAAGGAGATCAGAGAGGTAACCCACTTCTCAGTTAATACAGTGATTGAGCTTAGCTGTAGGCATGTATACATTTCATTGAGGTAAAGTTAGTGTTATTTTAGGCATACATACACAATTGAAAGTTAGGGGTTTATTGAAAATTGGGTCTATACAATGCTTAGTGTTGACTGACTTTGTCGAGCAGGATTACTTGAACTAACTGAACAAAACTATGTCTATGAATGCAGACATTTTAATTGCGCTATTATGCAACTATATAATGCAACCATCAGCCCTTCCAGTTAAAATGGATTGGACGTCTATCGTTGTCTCACTGGCAGCCAATTGTGCATAAGTGCTTAAGTGGACTATAGGTTCCCTGCAATTGACTGGTGACCAGTTTATGGTGTCCCTTGCCTCTTTTGAAAGTCAACTAGGATAAGCTCCAGCTCATCGGTGACCCTAATGGGAACAGTTGTTATAGAAAATGGATAGAATGACTTAAAGCTGCTTATACTAATAAGTTCAAGATACAAATGTTCTCAGAAAGGCAAGGCTTTCATGTGGTGGCTCTGCAGGTATCCCCACATTCACAATAAAATGCAGTTGCCTAATTAGCTGTAAAGTACAAATGAGGCTGATAGGAAGGCCATATGTTTTAAAGGTATGAAGAAAAGTGTTCAACATCTTATTTTGAACTGACCATGACACTGACTGAGACAAGTTTTCATCCTCAGGAGAATGAATGTGAATGTTTCAAGGTTTAGCATGTTCGTTCATGGGAATTTTGAAATAACACAGCTAAAAAGATTCAATTCAAAAGACTGTTGTTAAGGTAAGCAAATAAAATTGGGACAAAAGAATCACTCTTTGATCACCTCTTTGGATAGTAAGATCAGATGATTACAAAACTTACTTTTGAGACAATATACAAATTGAATGATAGAAACTGCCAGTCCGGTGCCCATCAGAACCATTCAGGTTTAACAAACACATCTTTAGCCAAGGTTGCTTGCCATCTTGGCAGCGCCTTGCAAAATAGGATTTTCTGCAGTACTCCGCAGTGCATTTTTTTGGGCCTTTTAAATAACTCACATAAGTCGCATGGTGACATCAGCTGCATGATAAATTTATAGTCTTTGCCTCAGCAGTGGAGTCATTAGGAGCATTGCGCTTCACTTTCCTAAACATACCGCAACATGGTCGCTCTCTTTTATCACCGACGTAGAAGGTCATCAGGCTAGCAGCGATGCACACAGGGAAGCTGCAGCAGTGTAATTACAACTTGTCTTATCAGCCTAATCTTCCTATGGAACCTTCCCTATCATTTGCAGAGCACCGGAGCTCAGATACAGGTGGCGGGGGATTTGCTACCCAACTCAACTGAGCGAGGGGTAACGATATCTGGGAATCAGGACTCTGTAATCCAGTGTGTCAAGCTCATCTGTGCAGTCATCCTGGAGGTAGGAAACATCCCTCATGTCGCTTTTATTCTGTCTGATTACAGGGTGATGCATCAATCAATCACTCAAGCATTAGTCAGTTTAGTCAGGAAAATAATGTTGCAGAAATACAATATCATAAAATAAATTAAATGAAAAACAAAATGAATTAAAGCCCTAATAACATGCCTCAAACTATTGCATAAAAACATGAGAGGTGACTCCAACCTCTTCCCTGTCAGATTTCACCATATTCTAAAAATAATAATGATAATAAAATAATGAAACTAAAAAGTTGACGTAGGTAAATGAAGACATAAAATATTTGTTAAAACATTAATTGAAAAGATGGTTCCTCAGCTTGTGCTTTAAAAATGAATATACTCTGCTACCCTGAGGCGCTCTGGACCCCTGATCCACAGGGAGAGCTAAAACTGGAATGACAAAATGACTAAAAGTCCAGAGCTAGTTGGCGCTCAAGAGGCTTTAGCCTTATGTTAACATTTTTGAAATGCCAGACAAAAAAAATTGTGCAGCATGTCATCTATTCAGCAATGGAATTTTAATGAAGAGTGTTGTTGAAGCCAGTTTAATTGAAGGAATCATGCAAAAGCAAAGCACCCATGAACAAAACCCTTGCATTTGCTTGGGTCATTAGGTGCACTGTGACAATTTCTACTGAGCTCTCTCAGAGAGTTTTATAGCTGTGCTTCCCCAAATATTAAATGCAGTGTTCCACAGGAGCGTACATCCAACTTCCTTGCATACAGGTTTGGTTTGTACCATGTCCAAAAGGTGATTTAAAAAATTGTTTCTTACATACAAGCAGATGTTTGCAAATGTTCCATTTTGATTAAGCACAAATATAAGAGAGCTACAGAAACAAGTTTTTCAAACATTTCAAGAACCCTCAAAATAGTTGTTAATCTTATTTCAAAATTGATGAATTGCTGATTAATTGATTTATTGTTGCACCTCTGGAATGCAGCGTTTCACGAAAAAAAAATTTCCGACGCTCAGAGAATACAATTTGCAAGACACCTTTACACCAATCATAATCTGATCTTCAAACTTTTCAGGGCGAATGGCCATTTTTAAAACATGATTGAAGTTGTTCATGTTCACCATTTCACAGTACTATAAACTGTAGTGTGTCATAGAAATGGGATGAGAGTCACATGGAGTCAGAAAGTTCCTTTCTCATGCTTCGGGATTGTGAAACTGCAGAAGACAGCAATGAAAGTGGCCTGCAGCAAGTCTGTCCACCTTTAGACACCAGCTCAACAGCTCTCTCGAGCTAACGGGTGCAGAGATAAGAAAAAAACATCCCCGAGCACAGTTTCCCTCCTGTGTCTTCATGGAAGTGCACAAGTCCTTTTTGTTTCGGTGCTACAGCTGGACGTGACTGACTAATTGCTAGTTTGATTCAGTTTATAGGGTCTTTCTTCAAAGCAAGCTGCATTGGGATTCAGTACTAGCGGCTTCTTGCTTTGGGCTCCAAGATTTAAATTATGCAAAGTTATACAAAGAATTTGCTGTGACTGCTCCCACAATAAAGATGCTCTACATTTTTAAGCCCCCTCCCCCTCAAACAGTGGCATCAACTCTGCCATTAACTAGATAAGATATCTACATCCAACCGTGTCGTACACAATGGATAAACTCCTTTTCTGGTTGGTCTTTGAAGAGTTTTATCTCAGAACGCCTCCCTGTGAGGGAAGCTTGATTTCTCCACAAAGGAGCCACAGCGGAAGCTGATGGGAACCAAAGCTCCGAGCTATCATCCTCTGCAGAGCTGCTGTTATTCAATGAATGACCAATTTGAACAAAAGAAAAACAAGAACACGGGAAAAAGCTCATTAGCAGTTTAGAACATCATTAATTGTTATTGTGCTTTAATGTAGCGCAGCATGCCACATTGGCTTTCGGGGCCTTCGTGTTTGGCGGCTTCATTGATGGTGTGCTGTGTCACCTTAAAATGTTTGCTTCTCACAACGAAGTCCTCTTTTTTGGCTCCTTAGTCCCCCCCGAAGGGCGCCACCATCCCTTATCGGCCGAGCCCCTCTCCGGCCGCCCTCCTCATCGCAGGGAACCAGGTGAGGAAGAATACTTTGCTACTTGATTAAACAGTGGGATTTGGAATTTGGAATTTTACCTGAATGCTGAGGAATAGAGACTAAATATGTGAGAAGACTAAATGCCTTTTCACACGAATTCCTAGTGAGAGGGTCCGGTGGCAACATGCAAAGATTGAAGTGCCGACATAGCAGCATTTCTTGAAGTAAACAACAAGGCTTTCGGTAGATAAGAACTATAGTCCACAACACACCCATGAAAATGACATCACTAGATTCAGCTGGAAGGTGGAAAGTTTAATTTAGATCGCAAGCTCCAGTTTCCCCAAATCATCTCCGCTGGACCCTGAGTGGCTAATCGGGAGGATTGGGACACTTCCCTGTGGGCATGCCTGACGTTTAGGCCGGTCGTAATATAGATTTTTAATGAAGCTGTCAGCTAAACTCGTTAATAAGGCATTAACGCAACCCCCCTTTGCACGATAAATTATTGCCCATCTAGAATCCCGTAGTTTGGAATTCAAGACCCCGCGAAGCGCTCCCATTGCCGCCAGCTCTGGGAGAGAGTATCATCCTGTTGACGTGATCCTTCAGTAAAACTTAATTTTGGGTTTTAATGGCCGAAATGAAGCACGGTGAGGCAGTGTGACGTGCATGAACGCGTCTGGCTGTTGGTGCAACCCATTATGGTTGTTTTCGAGCATGTAGGGATGAAAGTACAGCGATGAACATACCGGCGTGTTGGGCAGCTGTTCGAACTGTATAAGTGTTTTGGGGAATTAGGAGACAGCCGTTTTGGTGAGTTCAATCATTTTATCTTTCACATTTAATTTAATTAAAAAAAATTTTTTTTATTATTTTACGTCAGAAATAATGAAACCACTGATAACCAATGATATATTACATGATTGAAGTATATACAGTACTCCTTGAAAATTTTGAATATCATGTAAAAGTTGTTTCATTTTGGCAATTTAACATAAAATATTAAACCAACAAAACTGTATATGTCAATTTGCATATAATGGCTCATCTCAAGCAGTTCCTCATAACTATTGTGGTTCTGAAGATTTTTCAGGTTATTATAACAACAAAAGTTCCCTTTTGATAAGTTATTTGGGGAAAATTCATGTTTAATTGATCTTTACAAGTGTAAAGTAAAACTCTTTTCTTTTTTCTAATTAGACTTAAATTTGAATGACGTAAGGTCAGCACATTGGTCAACTCCTGTGCTAAAATGTGTATTTAAAAATTAAGATATATATTTTTTGCATTGTAAAAAAAATCCACTAATCGCAAATTTGCTTTTGACAGCATGTGATTAATCGCTTGAAAGCACGATTATTATTACAATATTTCAATACAATAGGTCATGATATAAAGTCTGTGTAAAGGTCTGTGGCATGAAACTCCCGGGCCGAAAACGAGTCCCACTCTGGCCCTGATCTCGACATTTAGTAGGGAGAAATTTAAAAAGTTGGAAGGCTATTTACAAGTGTCCAAAAGCATTATGAAGGCTTCCTCCGTTGTCCTTATGACTTTACTTGTGAATATGTCTACCAAATTAACACAAAATCCCTCTGCCTGTGCTGTGTTGTTTTTGGCAGCCCTTTTAATTTTTGTCATAGTCTTTTGTATGAAAAAATTTAGTTATTTCAAAATGTGTACGTCTTTGTCTAGTTTTATTCGGAGAAACCTAATACAAATTTCGCCCAGTTTTGAACGACATTTACTCAAAATGTTTTCGTCTGTAAAAGTAAAACATTTTAGTCCAATGATAAATAAAGGTTTCGAATAATTCTGAATAAACATAGAGAAACAAGCACATATTGTAGCGTCTACAAGGACAACGGCAACTTAGTGAAGATAATACGCACTCAGCAGGACATTTTCTCACTGAAATACACCTAGAAGCCATGAACTGTATGCAAAAAAAGTTTACGCCAATGCTAACGCTAATGCTAAGCCAACATGACGAGTTACATTTAGTGTGTGATAATCACTCAGCACAGACCTTTAAAGGCTCATGCAACAATACAAATTCTCTTTTGCTAAGATAAGAAAAAAATCTCACCATGTGTTTCCAAACTAGCAAGATGGAGTGCACCGTAGCTTGAAACACATCCTAAACTCCGGTGAGGAGAGTGAGGGAGAAGCGCGCTACATCTCACATGAGTAACACAACCCAAACACTGCTACGATGCAAGCTGTGCGCATATTACAGAAACTATGTCTCATTTTCGAGTTGTTGTCGTCTCGTCTGACAAAAACTGGCATTCGTCCCTTTATGCTCCTAAGCCACGTTTGTAGCCCGTCATCGTCACATCAACGTCATGAAAAAATTGTTTATCGACGAAATATCATTGTTATCGTCATTATTGACAAAAACAACACTGTGCCTGTCCCTCTCCTTTTGGAGGTGCTTTCTGATGTCAGAGCATTGCTGCCTTGGAATAGAATTTTTCCATCCATACTGTATGTGCAAATACACACTTGTTGGGCCACCCATAACGTCCAGCAACGCTTTTTAGTGCGTGTACCACCCCCCCACCACATACAAAATCAACAGTTTTGTTCACAGCATGGAGTCTTAACCCTTTATAGCAGGGGTGGGCAAACCGGTCCTCAAGGGCCGCATTGGGTCCTGGTCTTTGTTACAACTGATCCAGCACAGGCAGTTTAACCAATGAGGGGCCAGGGAAACAAGAAGTACCTGACTGCAATCAACTGATTGCACTTGTAAGACACCACCAGATTGGTGAAAAACTGTCGTCTTGATGGCTTGCAACGAAAACCTGCACCCACTGCGGCCCCTTATGGAATAGTTTGCCCACCACTGCCTTATAGGGAAAATGATTATTTTTGGTCATTTAAAAAAGATGTGAAACCCATACAGGTGGGACATCGCATTTTGGCTCGTTTAGGCCACCCTTTTTTACCAATTGTTAATATTGTGGCCAGGTTTCAATCCTAATTATACAATTTATCTTTTTTTTCTAGGATTATTTTAATATATTTTTATGAATAAATAAAATTATACATTGAGAAATGTTAATAAAAATAAAATTAATAAAAAAGAAATGCACACTGGTTATAGCCCCAATAACATTCTACTGTTGATTAAAAAAATAAAAGAACTCTCAATGCCATATGATTTCATAAACACAACTTTAGACATATGAAATTGATTTCAACAATATCAGAAACATGGCAATGGTGCAAGGGCGTAGGTTTGGGCTCAACATTGGTGGGGACGATATAACAGCATAACCTGTGCGTAAAGTTTTTGCTGGGGACGGGACCTTAATATGACCAAACAGATTGGGTGAACGAGGGGCAGGGGTACATTTCTCACGAATATAAACCTAATTAATTGACAGGCTGAATGATCAATGCAAAATAAATCTGTATTTACATTTACTAACTTTCATGTGTATTGGTTCAGGTGATACACCATTCAATTAAAACCATTGTTTTCATAAACAACGAAAACATTTTGAAAACTTCCAAAATAGATGTCTGGATTTTATTAGCAAATTTCAATTGCAATATTTGAACATAACTTATATTGACAGTATACACAACAATATAAACTTGTTGATAATCTCTTAACTATCCCGGAATGCAAAAAATAAACATTTGACTTAAGCTCACTCAACATTGTCTGTCTAAATAAATAAATATAACTCGAAAAACTTTTTAGTCTGGGAATAACAAAAATAATTCAAAATGGAGCCTCCCTTCAGGTAAAACACTACTGCTTTTGTCCATAAGCACAGCCAAACTCAACAAAAAATGAAAGCTCATTTGGGTTGCTTTAAGACCACATAAATAAAATAAAAGTGAAAATTGAGGAGAAGTGGGTAAAACCTTGGTTCACTACATTTCTCAGTTTAATTAACGTTAACAGGAAAAAAAAGAAAAAAAAAATACAGGAGGACACCTCTCTAAGCAGCTTCCAAGTTTCGCAGGTTAGCAAATTCCCACAGTTTAATGTTATGCTAACTCTGATGCCGGTCGGATTTTCAGTAGCACAATTAGTGGTGTGTTCCCCATCTCCACAACATTGATGTCTTTTTACATTACTTACAGTGGCTGCTGCTGGCCGAAAATAAACTTCTAATATCCCTCCTCTTCGAAAGAGGCGGAGGAGGCGGCATGTCGTCGAGGGTGTGTGGGTGTGTGTGTGGGAGGGTTGAGGGGTCAAGCCAGTCAAATGTGTATTTGAGGGGAAAAAATGGACCGCCACATTCAGCAAGTCAAAAGGGGAAAATGTAAGTCTGAACATAATGATAATAACTCACTTAATAAAGGTAGGGTCATTTCCATACTCACAACATATGGGAAGACGATGTAAATTACCTATATAACTAAAGTCATTATATAATGTAAATAAGGTCACAAAGTTAGTGGGGATAATTTGAGCATCCTGAAAATTTGGGAGTGTTATGTCCCTACCGTCCGTATGCAAACCTATGCCCTTGCAATGGTTTATATGTAACTGCGCTCTAGTTCACAATCTTCATCCCATATTCTATCTTTAAAAGGCTGCAGCATGTTATGTACATATTTTCTATTATTATTACTATTATTATTATTATTATTATATTGTGTTGTCTATTTTGGTTGTCTGTTAATTAAACTACTTGAGGTAGTATTTAACCAGTCGTCTTGAAGCCTGAAGTTTTGAAAATTGAAAAGTTTCTAAATTTGAAAGTAATTTAATTAGTTAGCAACTCTACCAAATTTTCACTAAAGATTAAAAAACAATCTGAGGATTCTGAATCCTTAAAAATCTAGCCATTGTTTCACTCACTGTATGCGTCTACTGAAAATGGAAGCTACAAATACCAGCAACATGTTTATGCCTATGTACAGCCCTATTGTGTGAGTTCCACGTATTTTCTTGCTGCATCAGTAGCTAGCATAACCTCATGCTGTATTTGTAGAACGGGGTCGAGTAATAAAACATAGGAAGTTGCAATTGCGCCAGATATCCACCGATGCAATTAAGTGGGCTCAGTTTCAACTCAGAAACAGAAATTCATTATTACATTGTTTTCAGTCTTTGCAAGTTTTCAGCACTTAGCTCGTTTAATGCATTTAAGAAGACATCTATAAATTCACTCGAGAAAGCCTCCAAATGAATTATCTATCAAAGAACACTATTGAATTGGCACGACGCATCCTTGCAAGCTTCCTGGATTTGTGTACATTTGTGGATGTTGCTTTTACAGAAGGCACACACATCCACCCTCCCATGGAGTCAGTCACAAGATTAGCAAGTGAGACCGGAGACCTGCCATCTCCTCGGGCTACAGCGGTGTGCAAATACTCAGAATAGCTGTCAGCGGTTCTGACACAGTTCTTGGCTTTACGGAATGGTGTTATGTTTGCGATATGCCTCATAATAGGCTTTCAAATTAAGCCCAAGAGGTCAGTGAGAGATGGCTTTAATAACGGTCGTGCAGTGATAATTGATGTTTGTATTACTTGTCGGGGGGAATGGTGAGGAGAAGGGAAGGCTCTGTGGATGAGTCTTTGCTTATAAGCCTGTTAGGTGTGGTAAAATGTCAGAACTGCAGCTCCCAGAACCCAGCAAAATTAATACTCACGAGAAAAAAATTGCAGCAACCAAACACATATATTAACATTTTTGGCAATGGACAATAATGATAACAAGAGCCTCATCACAATTGTTAATGAATTTTCTTGGTTTCTTCATGTATTTCAAGGTTTTTGAAGCATCCGATTTCTCACCTCACCCTCTCTACTCTGTCACCCAGGGTGGCCTTGACCTGCAGCAGGTACGTATTGTCCTTCCTGTGAACTGTGTGAAGTCTAAGAATAAATCTTGTTGCTTTGATATTAAGCAAACTCTTGAAAAATAAGACCACATCTCCAAAAGTTGGGGGGCTGTGGGGCAGCTCGGGTGGCAAGTCCAAATTTAAACAGTCCGTCCTCTGGCATGTGGCATTACAAACAACAGCTGAGTGGAAGCTGCAGCTATTGTTCCAGTCTGTCATAAGAGCTATAACCCCTCCTGAAACGTGAAGCCGACGCTTTCTTTATGTCCTGTACTGCTTTTCGTGCATCCCGCAGACGAATACTCATATTCTATGACAGCAGCAAATATAGATCACATATGGATGCTGGTAAATGTGTATTGAACTAAAAAGGAAACAAAAATGTGGAATTTAACATTTGAGGTTAGTGGAGAACAGAAAAAAGTGTACTCCTATTTTAAGAATATTTTGACTCGAGTAAGAAAGTCAACCGAATGACTACTGGAGTATGAGTAAGTATTCATTGAAATAAAACTCAGAAACTGACTTACTGGTGACCTGTGATTTGTTTTTATCAATCAATGCATGAGATCAAAAAGATATTGTCCAACATGAAAACTTTACCTACAACAATAGTAATTCGAATTTAATAATAAATGAAGGCAAATTCAAACACAAGTTATAGTCTATGCTAATTAATATCATTTTGTTTAGATTTGTGAAAGAGCACAGTATGCTAACCAGTCAGTTGACACGAACACAGAAGAAACTGTCATGTGCTCAACAATTTTGAAGCAGAGTTCTTGTAGGCTGAAATTTAAATAGCATTCCGGTACACACTGCATGACACTGCATAATTTTATATTCTCCAAGGTAACATGGATTAGATTTTGATTTGATTGTGAGTCGCACATTGAAGGCCTTTTCATACTAGCGTCAGCCCAGTGTGAAGAGTTGAAGAGTGGTCCACGGCAAGCGCGAAACAGGAGGAGCTATGTAGACTGACGTAGACGCTGTCAGGAAGTGAAAAAAGGCAAGCTTATTTACGAAGGCCTTTACACACTAGCGTCAGCCGAGTGTGAAGAACGGTCCACGACAAGAGCAAAACGGTAGGTGCCACGTAGCCTGACGTAGAAAAGCGGCAAGCATATTTACTATAGTCCCAAGAACCAATGTGTTTATTTTTCATTGCTACACAAGAAAGCTTTTCACGTTTCAAGGAGTAGGGGGCATTATGATAGCCGTGTAAAGAGTTTTTCTAGTTGCTGTGAGAAGGTGGATAGTTTTTTTGTTGTCCGTGAACTTTGTTGTCCGTGAACGTTTCCACACAAACGCACATCGAGGTGCCATTTAGCTTAGCAAGGAGAGGCAGGAGCCATTTTTCGAGTTTTGCAGAGCTTGCGAAACTTTAAAAAAGCTAATTTATCAAGGTTTCGTCGGCCGTGATTTGCTTATATCCTTCTGTCTGCCGAAACAGCCTGATAGCACAGATATCAGTACGACTGCCCCTTTGCTATTGGATGCGTTGTTGATGTAAGCACAGCGGCGCTCTGGGCCCCGCCTCTTGCCGCAAATTCATTCAAACTTGACGTTCCACCCAAAACGGCCGTCCACCGCTCACTTTCACCGAGAAGTCGTCTCCCACATAAACAAAATAAATGAGTTGCCGCTGAACCCTTCACATTAGGCTGCCGCTAGTTTGAAACGGCCTGTGCAGTCATGTGTCTACCTGACTCTGTTCAATTGGTTAAATGGAATCAACATTACTAGTGGTTATGTTAGTGACTTTGTTCAATTGGTGAAATGGAATCAACATTGCCAGTGGTTATGTTAGTGGTTAGATTGTCACGTGACAACTTTCTGTGAAAAATTCGATAAAAAAATAGCACAAGCAATATTAGATGAATGTATACTAGTAGAGTGCAAAATGTACTTTAACTCAAAGTCACGGAATAAAAGTAGTGTTTCTTTCTAACCAAAATACTCACTGAAAAGCGAAAAGCATGTTGCATTAAAAGAGCTCTGACATACAAATATATTGTATCCAAAGAGCGACTTGAAACAGAGCTGCAAATGTAGCAGCTTACTACTCGCCTCAGGCAATGAAGAGCAAGTTTATTGCCTATAATGATTGTTGTTGTTTTGTACTTTTGGGTATGAAGGCAGCATGAATGATGCATTTGAAGGGCGAGCTCTTATCTCCACTTTATGAGCATGGATGGACTCTTGATAGTGGGCAGACTGCTGGCGTCAGGCAGAATTGAGTTAAGCTGAGTGCTGTCTGCTCTGACCAGAAATATATTGATGCGGGCCTGCATAGACACCAGCCTCACTAATTACACGGCAGATTGGGGAGGTGCCGGGCGGGGGCTGATGGATGGAATCAAACAACACGAACTTCAATAATGTGAGTTTATATCACGTCATTAAATTAGGATTACATGGATGTAAGTGTACCAAACACATTTTAAGAAAAAAAGTTGAATTATACTATTATACAGATATACTATACTGTGATGACAAATTTGTCATCACAATAGGCCTAGTAGTTGGAAATCTAACTCATGCAAGAGTCCTTGTAATTAGGAACAGCCGTCATTAGTACAGTTATACACCACTGTAAACTATTTTCTTAAACCTGTGCAGTAAAAAAAACTAATGTAAGGGAAACATACTGTGTAGTTGTGACTGTCTCTTTCATGTATATGCATACATATGCACGTGCATATAATAATGCATGTATTATGCTGCCTCAGGTGAATGAGGCGTGTGCAGGAGGAGAAAGTGGCCATTTAATATAAAAATGAAACAGCATAAATTAAACAATATTTTACATTCTTTTCTTTTTTTTTAAAGTGCCATTTTCTTTTTTTATAATTTGTTGTCGCTGATGGTATAGTGGTACATTCCCCGACTTTGACAACGTGCTATCGATTCACACTCAGTGGCGTTGTGATTGTGAGTGTGGATGGTTTTCTGTCTCTGTGTGTACCCTACGACTGACTGACGACCAGGTGAGAGTGTCGTCAGCCTTTCATCCAAAGTCAGCAGGGATAGGCTCCAGCACCCGATACCTTAGCAAGGAAAAGTGGTATAGCAAATGGATGGATGGATTTTTATAATCTCACCATTTTCTAATTACGCTAAGCAATGTCAAATATAACTTAGTCCCCCCCAAGGAATCATTGATTCCGATTGTGGGTTTTCCTCTAATTTCAACGCCTTCCGTGGAAATCAAAACAGTCCACAGAATAAAGGGTGAGGTGCAGAATATTATGTAATATACAGTATATTTTATTATATATATTATATATAGACTATTTTACCTGGCGTTTTTATCCCGGCTGCTAGATGTCGCAGTATTTTAATGCCCGCCACTGGCCCTGCTCGTCATGCTCGTCATGGATTCCGAAATGCATTGCTTTTACAAGAAGACTTCTTTTTTTGAATGCTGTAATTTTTTTGTTTATATAACGTTCTGCACTTTATGAGCATTTTTTTCTGATAAATGCAGATGGTCTGTTTACAACAGACATATGAAGTGGATAGGTTGTACTTTATTTAACTATTTCCTTCAAAATCTCCAAAACCATTAATTGAGCAATTGTTTTGCATTTTGTAAGTGATGATAATATGTCCGCCCAAGAGTGACAAATGATGACGTTTTTTCATTTATAACAACGATTCCACTGAAATAACACTAATTCCAGGTGAGGACTTGTAAATGGAAGGATATTAAAACCAGGATGCTGGATTTTCATTCATATTAATTGAGAAAGAAGATTTGAGCATGACTTTCTGAGTGTTGCAAGCATGACCATCACTTCCATTGCAACGAAAACAACAGTAAAATAATCATCCAAGTGATTTCCCAACATGTTTACCACATCACACCTTTCTCTATTTACAGCTGCACTAACAGACAAGAGACGTTAAACGTCACAAGTGACATCTTTTAAAGAGGCCTTTTAGAGAAAGGGTGTTAAATGAAGCTAGACTTAAATGTCCAAAGTAGAGCGTCCTGGCAGATGAGAAGATTATAAATACGTTTTTTGTGGTTTGATGTGTCTCAGAAACATAATCATAAGTTTGCAATTCTTAGGTACGAAAATGCATTTGTTGTGATTGGTGTGTTGAGCAGTGAAGCTCTTCCAGTAAGAGAGTGCACAGTCATTGCTAGCCTGCTGTCTTTTATTGCCGCAATCTATTTAATGCAGGATGCTCTCTTACAGGCCTACACTTTGCAAAACCAATATGGCATTCCACACTCAGAGGTGAGTGCATACAATACTCTGAGTAGAAACTAAAGTGTGCGCATTATAATGCCCTTTGTACTTGATTTACAGTTGGCCAAACTCCATCAACTGTCAATGCAGCAAAGCCTCAACCCGGTAGCCCAGCCAGCTTCGACTATCATCCCCGGTATGGACCAAAGATTTGCCTAGCAACTGTCTTTATTTTTCAAAACTGCCCTTAGATGTGTTGGGTAAACATTCACAAAGGAATCTACACATTAGAAACATTTAGATTAAATATTACAATTAAACAGCCGGTAACAAAAAGAACTTTGGTGGTAAAACTACCAAATCTACTTCATCTTCTATAGGCATTGTCCATAATTCATCTTTTTTATTTATTCCCTTCTTCGCGAATTAAGAATGTATAAAAAAAAAAAAAAAAATGTGTGACGTGCCAGTATTGTTGAACTGATCCTGGTGCGGTCTCTTGTCAGGGATGGAAGCAAACGCGCAGACATCTCAGGAGCTGCTTATTCCCAATGATGTAAGGAAACTATATTTTTTTTCATACTTGATGATTAAACACTCTCTAATGCTCCCTGCTGACTGGTGTGACTTCAAAAGGGACGAGAGCTTCCTTGCTAATTATTCTCATTATTCTAACCTCAGCCTAACCCAAGGTTAAAGGGATTTCAACTGCTATGGATCCTTTTGCGTGAATTGTGTGGGCTGCATTGCAGTGTCTTCCAGTGGCTCCCGCGAGTGCTGTGTAAATCCTCTCATGTTCCCTGACCTACTTAGAAGCTGTCTGCTGTCAAAACAGCCAATAAGAACGCAGATAAATATCGTCTCCCTCTTTGGTTAGCCAATCTAAATGCACAAATCATAACCCTTTGATACAATTCGTCATAATTTATTCAGGATAATAGTAATGATTAAAAAATATAATAAATGATATTTGGGAAAAACTAAAATAAAAAACTGAAAAAACAGTTCCTGAAGATAATCCTGACCTACTGCAATATCCAATGTGAGTAGCAAACTGTCTTTGAAACGAAATAATGCAAAAAGATTAAAGGTGGAGTCTGCTTGGTTTCTTTACATTTCTCTTAATCCCATGAAAGGATCAATCCCAACATTGTGTTGCCGCATCTTTCGCTGACTTTCCTCTGCCGCAAGCTCGCTCCATCTCACTGAGGAAATAAGTCTTTGAAAATTGGGTCACAAATAAGTAGCTTCAAAGGGTAAGAGTTTACTTTTTAGAAGATGCATACTGGGAGGTCAGTGGGGAGGTTTTTAAATGAAAAATTAGGGATGGTTTGCGTTTGCTTCTAAATGAGAGCTCATTACACCTCCACCAAGGTGTCTGTGTCGAGTTTTATTGTTGTTTTTATGGATTAAAAATAAGAAGCTGGAAAAATGTCTTAACATTTATATTAAATCATCACATTTTCAATTATTTAGTCTTGTGGTGTGGTTTTTGAGATAATATAACAGCAATATTGTTAATACCGTACATGTAATCTATGTTTTCTCGTTCAACACTGTTTATCATTTTATGTAATCAGAATAGTATATAATTCATGCTTCATTGCATTTAATGTTTTTACTGAAAGAAATTACAGTGTATCACAAAAGTGAGTTCACCCATCATATTTCTGCAGATATTTAAGTATCTTTCAATGGGCCAAACATGTCAAAATGACACTTTGACACAATGAAAAGTAGTCTGTGTGCAGCTTATATAATAGAGTTAATTTATTTTCCCCTCAAAATAACTCAAAATATAGCTATTAATATCTAAACCCCTGGCAACAAAAGTGCGTACACCCCTATTAAAAAAATGTACATCCCTAAATGTCCAAATTGAGTACTGCTTGTCATATTCCCTCCAAAATGTCATGTGACTTGTTACAGGAGTGCTGTCAGCATTGCTGCAGAGATCGAAGAGGTGGGGGGGTCAGCCTGTTGGTGCTCTGACCATACGCCGCACTCTACATCAAATTGGTGTGCATGGCTGTCACCCCAGAAGGAAGCCTCTTCTGAAGACGGTACACAAGAAAGCCCGCATACAGTTTGCTGAAGACAGGTCAACAAAGCACATGGATTACTGAAACCATATCCTATGGTCTGATGAGACTGGTGGGCTTTCTTGTGTAACATCTTCAGAAGAGGCTTCCTCCTGGGGTGACAGCCATGCACACCAATTTGATGTTGAGTGCGGGGAATGGTCTGAGCACTAACAGGCTGACCCCGCACCTCTTTGATCTCTGCAGCAATGCTGACAGCACTCCTGTAACAAGTCACATGACAGTTTGAAGGGAAAATGACAAGCAGTACTCAATTTGGACAGTTTTTTCATATGAGTGTACTAACTTTTGTTGCCAGGGGTTTAGATATTAATGGCTATATTTTAAGTTATTTTGAGGGGGAAATCAATTAACTCTATTATATAAGCTGCACACAGACTACTTTTCATTGTGTCAAAATGTCATTTTGTCAGTGCTGTCCCATGAAAAGATATACTTAAATATCTACAGAAAGGCGAGGAGTGTACTCACTTTTGTGATACACTGTATGTTGTTCTGCATCATAGAGAAGCATGCTGGGTATGTTTTGCACGCACACTCAAAGACCTTGCAAAATCAATTCTGAGGTTTATTCCAAATAATGTATACAGTATATGTTATGATAGCTAATGAAAGTGAAAAACTGGCAAAGAGGAATACTGAATTGTGGAGCAAGCGCACAGGGTAAAACATTTTTTTTCACCTACATTTCAGATTTCCAGGATTTTTTGGGGTTGACACTTGGGAGTCCAGCATGTGTCTCGCATTTGTCACTATAAAATAATTATCTGCCTTTGCTGGCATCAGTGTTTATTCGGCGCAATGGCGTATTACCAAAGTCTATTAGCTCACAATTTAATTATGTAGGCCTATCTGAGGGATTCATCCCAACATTACGAGTACTATCAAAAAGAGACAAATGCCGCAATAGTTAGATCAGTGGTTCTTAACCTTGCTAATGATACTGAACCCCACAAGTTTCACATGTGCATACCCCGAACCCGTCAGAATTTTAAAAATTTTCTTAATTCAAAACCAATATAACTTATTTTTGGCAAGCTAATATCTGAGTGAAATGCCATTCAAATTACTTAAAATTTCAAATATACTACAAATAATTGTGCCATTTGCTGTTGATTTTCATGTTGGAAAATGAATTTTTTTGTTTTCATGTCTACATTCTCATTTTAGTATTGCATCCTTGCATCACATACTATTTCATAGTGTAAAATAATGATGCTTTTTTTTTTGTTTTTTGTTTTTGTTCCTCATACCAAGTACGGGTCAACCTTCCACTGAGCAAACCTGTTACTCCTCCCATTAGACTGAGGGCTAGCAGGTGAAAGAAATGGAATGAAGCCTGTAACTTGGGGGAACACCAATCCAAAACTTAGTCTAAAACGACACTTTGCCTTAAATTAGTGTACAAAAATAGCGCCCTGTGTGTTTTAACCTTCGCCGAACCCCTTAGATTTACTCAACGAATCCCTTGGGTTTGATCGACCCGGGTTAAGAACAACTGAGTTATATCAAACAGACATGAGTGAAATCTAATGCTAGATGAAGGAGCAGAAATCACAGTAGTAAAAAGTTTCTTTGTGGAAAAAAAACCTAACCCTATCATAAAAAGATTGGAAGGGATGGGGTCATAAAAGGGCAATATAATCACTGTGTGAATGTCTACTTTCGTTTCATTCATTCATCGGACACACCCACAGTATTTGAGACCCCACGTGCTTCATTTTTTTATGTTTTTAAAGCTTGTTTTATCTTACAGTGTTATCAACTTTTATATTTCATTCAAATTTGTCAGAGTTATTAACACACATCTGTATTTAAAGACATTTATTTTCTTTATACTCAAGCAGGGGCGAAGCATCAAAATCGTACCCCCAATCCTCCCTTAGGGCCAACATCACAGTGAAAAAAATAAACATATAACCCTTTCAGGACAGTGATCACAGCAGTAGACATCTATTCAAAAGTTATCATTATTTTAGTTCATTTACTACTAGTCCAGGTCACAGAGTATGTGTTGTAGTAGTAAGTAAAAGAAGGGAAATGATATTGAAAAACTATTGATGGCAATACACGTCCTACCCATTTCAACCGGGAGGGGCTGGAAGTGAACATTCAATTTGTTCCAGCTCCTCTCAGTTAAACTGAATTGAACATCCATTTCTTTCAATGGAAGCCAAAGCATGAAGCTATGTGAGGTCACAAGAGATTTATAAAACAAAACCAAAAATTAAATAAAGAACATTCTCAGAGCAAAATACACATAGGCCACACTTATTTAGCTAATTTGATTTTATTTAGAATTATTTTTATTTTTATTACTCATGGCTTTTTAAATTTCATTTCTAATTTATGTTTTGCCACTTTAAAAAAATCTCTACATGACCCTTCAATTAATTCATTAATTTTATTTAAAATTATATATATACTGTAAATATTATTAATTGCTCATAGCAAAATCCGTGAGGGCAACACTAATTGTAAAATTTGATGGAAAATGGGGGCTGTGAAATATTGTCCAGTGTGCCGCAATTGTCCCCTGGGCCTCCAGTTTGACCATGTCCTATATAAATGTACTGAAAACATCTAAATAAAAAAAATTTTTAAAAACATAATTGGTGCATGGAGGCGTTATTTCTCTTTCTGTGTTAGATTAATTGCCACTTAAATTTTTCCTTTTGAAGGCCTGTAAAGTCAACCTTTGCGCGAGTCTGCAAAGAAAAACTGCAGCATTTTGCTCACTGTCTAAAGTGTCTACAGAAGACGAGGAAAAGCAAGCGTTAGATTGATGATTCCTAGTTACACTGTTGCGCAGAGTACAGTTGCAAGCCTTCAGACCTTCAGCCACATTTCTAAAATGCTCGAAAGGCTTTTTTTTCCTCGAGCAAACCCCACAGTAAGTGGTACAATGCATCAGTGGAATGAAGGATACCAGTTCTATATGTGACGGGGACAGCTGTAAGCTCCAGCCATTGTTCCATAAAAGAGGACTTATAGGCACGATTGAGCCCCTGTAGCCCCCCGCCCCCATCAGCGCAATGAACACAGAGGCGCCCGCGCACTCCAATGCACTGCAAAAGTGCTTACACATGGTGAACAGGATAGTGTACTTAAGCACTCCAAAGAGTTTGCTACAAGAGAAATGGCTGTGCGCTGCCCCATTGCATCCCTTTTCCTGCATCCCCTCCGATGTGTAGCTCAGCAGGATGTGGATGGCACACCGTAAGTAGCAGCAAGCATATTGTGCACTCCGGAGCTTTTTCCTTCAGGCTTTTCGAAGGAAAGCTGCTGTCATTTGCAGCAAACTTGGTGACAGCTGGCATCTATTGACAGCTGCAGTGAAAGGCCAGAGGAGATTGGGAGTCTCAGTTGGATAGAGGTGTTATCTGTGATTGGGGCTCCATGCTGGCCATTGTCTCCAGAGTTACTGTTTTTAGGCAGGCTGTTCTGTGTGCCGCCGCCACCCGAGCCAAGAATAGCCAGACAGAGCGAGCGGGCCGCTGTGTGACAAATCAGACTTTGCCCAACAGGCTGCTTACCTCTCTGGAAAGGAATGCCAAACGCAGGAACAAGAGCGGCATGGGCGGTGCGTGCGTTTGTGTATTTCGACCTATGCGTCAGCCACCACTAAGCTGCCGACACGCACACACATACTACAAGTACTTCATCACTGTCTACCCCTCACCCTCTCCCCAACCCCCCATCACACTATATATCTACCAGTGAGGCTGACACCCTGCAATTGAGCTGATACACGCCCTCTGTTGAATATCTATTGTTGGTAGTAAGCCTGGCTCCACTTTGCGTGAATCACAGCACATGCGCGTGTATTTTGGAAGCCTCCACAATTCCAGTCTCCAGTTGTCTCCTCCAGCTGAGAGCAACATCTGATAGATATTGGAGTTGTTTTTCCATCATGTTTTCCATTAGTGAGAAGATGCGTCTCACTGGCGTGCGTTTTGGAAGTGATTTGTTTGGGAAGTCGCGGCCACTCGGAGAAATCAATAACCTTTTAGCCACTCAGATAAATGAGAGGCAAATGTGCCTTCTGTCTTCTCTTTTGCCTGTGCACACTCAAAGGCAATTAAAGCAGGCCCCGGAAGAGCAGAAAAATGCTTTTGACATGCATGATGGATGGATGGATGAGCAACTCACTTCAAACAATGTTATTGCAATACTCAAAGTTGTTTTCCTTATGTCTGCGATTTTCTAATGAGATATGTTGGATTTATTGTTGTCGGGCCAGTTTTTGTACAAAAGACAAAAGTCACATATTTATTCGGGACATGTACCTAGTTTGTGTTAGTTTATAAAAGTACTTGAGAGATCATCACAGACCTAAAAACTAGTCAGTGCTGCCTGGAGACGCGCGTGACCCAATTAAAAATTTATACAACATAGGAGCTATCGATTTCTTTGACTAGCAAGCAAAAAATTAAAATATGAGTACTAATGTGAGTGCTAATTTACAACAATCAGCATTTGGGCAGATGGTGAATACGTCAAAGAATTTTGAATTGGAAAAAAAGGGAAACGTCGTTGACAGGCAATAGCTTGTTATAATGCTGTAATCATTGAATAAATAAACACAAGTGGTGCCAAAACACATGGAGACAACAATGATTACAGGCATACTGTATATTCTTTGCGCATTTTGAAAAAAAATATTACCGAGTTAACTTCTGCTCTTTCCAATTGCAAAAGATGATTTGAAATATAAGTTACGAATGTTGTCATGGAACAGGTTAAACATGTATGTCGAGGCTCCACTGTATCCGCTACGTTTGTTTGGAAGGATTTTTTTGTAATACAGTTTGCAGCATGAACCATGCTTTTCCAATGATTTATTCTTTTATTATATTTAATCTTTTGCAATCATTCCACTGACCAAACAATGATTTTTAATTTTACTAATTTATTTATACTTGCTAGTCTTATCCATCTTAGTGAGCATCCTGTCTTACCGCCCCTCTCTTCACTCTCAGCTGATCGGCTCCATCATCGGCCGTCAGGGCACTAAGATCAATGAGATCAGGCAGGTGTCGGGGGCCCAGATCAAGATTGGCAGCCAACTGGACGGGACAAGTGACCGACATGTCACCATCACAGGAACCCCAGTCAGCATTAACCTGGCCCAGTACCTCATTACCTCCTGGTAAGGGCCAATGCGTAATTTATTTAATGAATCACAGGGTGTGCCTTGAGGTGGGGAAGAGCATGCCTTTAAAAGGGTCAAAAGTCATGCTGTAGTCTTAAGTGATAATGAGCTATGTCCTAGCCTGACACGTAATTGACCCCCAGGGAGAAAGGGAAAGCATTGCAGCTTGTAGTAGGTAGGCGTGTTTTGATGGAATGAAATATTTACAATGTGTCTCACACAGATATACACACACGCATATGACTCAGTCAGTCAACTAATGAGCATGACTGCAGTCCTATGGCTTTTGTCTAATGGACTAAGAAAATCTACAAAAAAGTAAAAACACACTAATAATGAATCGTTAATAAAACGTGAGATTCTAGGTTTCTATCGTCTTGTTGAAACAGAAAATAAACATGATGAAAGAAATCTTTAGTACTAAAATAAAAGCCTTTAATAACACCAGGCGGGGTGTGTGTGTGTGTGTGCGCACAAGGATAATTAATGCAATTTCCCGACCAACTAATGAACACTGATGGGGTGATGCTGGCACTCGCACACGCTTCTCTTTCACTTTGATAGAGCGGGGGGGGGGGGGGGGGGGGGATCTAGAGAATTCCCTCAGCTTGAAATGCACGCAAAGAGCAAAATCTGCCAAGACCAACAGCCCGCCCACCCATATGTCTGCTTAGGATTCAAAATATCAGAAATATTTTCATAAATCATCTCAGAATTTATGGGGGGGTATACTTTGGTTGTCGGAACTCACTCATATATTCCCCTTTATGCAGAATATACATAATCTATGCACAATTTAGGAGTTGATTTCTGAGCATAGCGGTTGCCAATTTTGTAGTGTAAAGTGAAATCCTATTTTTCAACACTATTCCAAATGCTGGCCAGGTAAAATATGTTTTAAAGCAGTGTTTTTCAACCTTTTCTGAGTCACAGCACGTTTTTACATTGGAAAAAATCTCGCGGCACACCACAAACCAAAAATGTTCCAAAATTACTTTCTGTACAGTATATTTACCGTATTTTTCGGACTATAAGTCACAGTTTTTTTCATAGTTTGGCTGGGTGTTCGACTTATACTCAGGAGCGACTTATGTGTGAAATTATTAACACATTATGATATCATTTCTCATGTTATTTTGGTGTTTTGGAGTGACACTGATGGTTTGGTCAACTTGTTAGCATGTTCTTATGCTATAGTTATCTGAATAACTCTTAATAGCTATGGCCACGTTCGCGTTCTACCTTTGGCAGTGTGTGTTCAATTGTATTATTGACATTTTTATATTGAAATGCATGTTTTTAGTTTGTGGCGCTTTCACGCCCACGTGGGGGCGCACTCGCACCTGTTTACGTGAAAAAGAGCGCTCACACGTGAGAGAGAGAGAGAGAGAGAGAGAGAGAGAGAGAGAGAGAGAGAGAGAGAGAGAGAGAGAGAGAGACAGAGAGAGAGAGAGAGAGAGAGAGAGAGAGAGAGAGAGAGAGAGAGAGAGAGAGAGAGAGAGAGGGACGGCTGCGAACCTACGTTCATTGTTTATGCTTTTAAAATATCTACAGAGGCAACACTTGTGTGTATCATCTTTTCTGTTGTTGTTGTGTGTTTTCCACCCGCGATCGGACACTTAGAGCCAGTTTTGTGGTTGTTTGAACGATGTGCTAATGCTAGCAAACACATTCTAACCGTTTGTGTCATTGCTGTAATAGCACCTAATTATCATTTATTTACGCTGATGCGAACCTATTTGGTATCGAGGACGAAATTGATTCAGCAAATTATACGGACATCCAGCATCGTCATTTGGGAGTTTAGCTCGCTGTATAGCCAGGACTGAGCCGTAGCGTCCCGGTGAGAATAATATATTTGCATATCGTTGTTCATGCACTGTACACTGTACACTTATTCAGCATGTTGTTCTCTATTGTATTTTTATTAGGGCTGTCAAACGATTAAAATTTTTAATCGAGTTAATTACAGCTTAAAAATTAATTAATCGTAATTAATCGCAATTAATTGCAATTCAAACCATCTATAAAATATGCCATATTTTTCTGTAAATTATTGTTGGAATGGAAAGATAAGACAAGATGGATATATACATTCAACATACAGTACATAAGGACTGTATTTGTTTATTATAACAATAAATCAACAAGATGGCATTAACATTATTAACATTCTGTTAAAGTGATCCATGGATAAAATGTTATATTAAAACGCCTCTTAATGTTTTCGTTTTAATGAAATTTGTAAAATTTTCAATCAAAAAATAAACTAGTAGCCCTATTCTGTCCTCAATGTGTGTGAGTACACAAATTGACAGATAGCGAACATAAGTTCCAAAAAGAAATCAGACGGTGTGGCAAAGTTGCATGGGCTTTACTGAAGTCATCTCTTTTTGACAGGAGCACGTTTCTTGTATTTTTGTAAAACTGAAAATAACAAGGCAATGTGTCAATAACTTGCATAAATCACAAAATAACATAAAATGTACACACACGTGTCCATTTGAGCAGTAGCACTAGCCAATTAGCTCACAAGCATCTAACAATGTAACTGCATTTCACCATATATGTGAACAAATTCAAATACACATCATCAATAACTATCTAATGCTCATGAATATAAAAAAAGGAGGAATATAACTCACAAGCGATGCATGTATTAGACACAAACAGTGTGATGGGGCTATGAGAACTGCCACTGAATACTGGATGCGGACGTTAGCTGGTCTGAATAGCACTGTCTATTACAAGAGAGTCTGGCTGCAGCCCGCCTCTCTCAGTACCCTGCGCCGCTCGTCTCAGTACCCATCCCGCAGACAGGAAGTGACGCAATATCGCAGCTCTCAGACCGGAAATGACAACATGAAGCTGCGCTCGAGCTCCGAGCTTCCGGTTTTATCGTAATAGTTAGCGTCCATTCGAACGTAAATACTAGTTTATTTTCTTTTCGCACGTCTTTTATTTTCGGTTTCAGCATCACTCATTATTATTTAAATAATAATTTATTTATATGCTCCTTAAATTGATTTGGTGAAATCGGGAGATTAACTCTTTAAGCGCGGTCAGTTTGTTAAAGCCTGCTGATTTTACCAAAATGAAAAACACGGTTACAGTACATCAAAATTAAAATACACACTACTGCAATAAAGGTTTAATTAGTGACTGAAAGATCGCCTGTGACCTATCACAGTGTGTACTTTAGTTTGTCAATTGTAAAATATACTCCAATTGAGAATTATTACAAAATTGCTGTCATCCTTACATTTTTATGAACGGACACATTAATATAGCTTCATTACAATTTAATGTATCAAAAACGTAATATTCTCTCAATGTTGCAACCAAACCAATTTTGTCTTTCATTTTGCTACTTAAATTCATTCATGTGGGTGAAGATCCTAATTAACTAATTCAGAAACTATAATAAACTTTCTGCTCCAGGAAAGGCACCTTTATTTCAAACAGAAATGACAAAAGTTGTCATGTGTTAGTTGTTTTTTTCTTTTATCCCAGACAATAGTTGTAGGTTGTTTTAATTACCTGACATTTTTCGGCAAGCACTCCCGCCTTCATCACAGGTAATTAAAACTACCTACAACTAACATCTGGGATAAAAGAAAAAAAACCAACTAATTCATAAGTGTAGAAAAATGAACTCAATACAACCAGTTCTGATGTGGTAAACTTTATTTTTTTAGTTTTATTATTTTTTATTATTATTGAGAAAATAGATATTTTCTTTAGTCAACAATCTCCTCAAAAAAGGTAAATCCATCTTCCAGATGGTTGAAACAGAACTTGAATGGCTCCAAGACATTGTAGTTCGTGATCATCCTCCTCCATCTGCAGGATGCTTGGGAACTCCTACTGCATTGATTTTTTTTTTTTCCCCTAGCCCTGTCCGAGGCTTTTGTGCTGTCTTGCACAATCCTTTTACCAAAACTGTTCATTGGAAAAGAGAAAGAAAAGAGCTATTTGAATATTACATAAGTAAAATAAAAATGATGCTTTGTTAATTTTATACTTGATTTTTCTTTTCAGGCATTGCATTAAACTAGGTATATAAACAATCTTACCATTTTTTCCCGCCATATCTTTTTGGAGTGGGCCACCACGAACTTGAAGGAGCTGTGGTTGCACCTCTTCCTAAAAATAAATCAGTGAATAAAGGGGGGCATGTTCAAAAGTGCGTCAGAGTAATGGACACTAAAAAGTCTTTAAAAGCTGACCTCAGCAATTATATTCAAATTTCACTTCTGTAACTGATAGACTGGTGGCACTTCACCCTGCAGTAATGCTTTTGCCTCATCTGTCCAATGGGCTAACTCTTTCCTGTGGCTCACATAAGTTGAAAAAATACAAAAATAAGTATTCCACATTTTCCAACAAAGAATTAAGGTGCTGTGCACCTACTTTCCTATGAATGCCATATCAACAGTTTCAAAGACTTACCATGCACCCAAGTTTGAAATTGTCCGCTAGCAATATACACCACCACTTCCTCAGAGTTGGCATATCAGTCTAACAAAAATTAAAAACAAGTGTAAATAAAGAATAACGACAAGGATATTTTGTAGCCCAATTTGAATGATTCGGTGAACTTCATTTTACAATGGTTAAACTCAAAGAGAGCATCCAGAACAGTGCAAAGAGCATACTACAAATGGATAAATGAATACAAATATCACAGAGGACAAAATTGGACAGTTAAACTCACCTACCATCAACATGAAGATGCCACAGTCCTTCCCCTATGGCTGTCCCGGAAAACCCTAACGTAAGAATTTAACCGAGTCACTTCCTTCAAGTTTTGAATCAATGAATATACACACTTTTACAAATACCTCTATTTCACTTCCAATCCTCTCTTTCCATGTCCCCCTGTTGATTGACTGTCAACGTTTTCTGCAATTGAAAATATAGGTTCATATTAAATACAGTAGTTAAACAATTACAAACGTGTTTCCATGCATAAGAACACCAACCAGTCAGGTTTAAATGATTCATGCAAACAAAACAAGGGCGTAGGTTTGCATAGGGACGGTAGGGACATAACACGACCAACTTTTCAGGATGCTAAAGTTGTCCCCACCAACTTTTGAGCAACCTTACTTGTATTATATTCGTCCCTACCAATGTTGAGACCGGGCCAACGCCCTTGAAACAAAACATTCGCAATTTTAGAGTGGCATTTTAGAAATTTGCTTCAAATGATTGGATGAATCATCTGGAGTGCAATTCTGCTTTAATTGAAGGGGCAACATAAAAGGATCGACTGGAACATACCTTCAAAACCAAACAAGGCTATTCTGGATCATCATGGAAATGCCATGCCAATATGAATGGATACTGAATTTCATTAGAGATAACAATAGTTCCCTGATCTCACGATTGGATCTGTTTTTCTTCCCACAAATAATTGGAATTTGGATCATTTAATTTGTTATGATTTGACTGTTCTTTGAAAATGAACCAATGCTCCAAGTTGTAGTTGTTACTAATCAGCCTTACAGGCAAATGCATGTGTGGGTCACATCCTGTAGGCTTTCACCATGTTGCAACAACATAGGGTTCAGCCACAAATATGGTCCTTCCCTGAAAAATACATAATCTATACACACGGACATATGTTATATAAATACAAACGTACGCAGACACCTACACGAGCCCATACAAGCATTCTGTAGGCTACATAGTTAAAATACCCTACACACGCCAAAAAATACTTTTTTATACCTTTGAATGAGCTACTTGTTAGACAAGTTATAAATATGCATTCATATCTGCAAAAAACAAACACAAAAAGTTACATTTTACTTAATTGTACAAGTGACATTATGTTCTTTAGAGAAACTAAATCCTCAAAATTCACAGTTGATTCCATTTCATTGTTCAGGCCAACGTTCCAAAAGTCAGCACGTGTCAATCAAACTTTCTTTTTTTAGACAATCAACACCATTTCTGGCCTCTTTATATTCAAGATTTGCATAAGCTAATGAGAATGTTGATTGGTTAAATAAACAAAGAGTAAATAATCAATTATGTCCAATTGTTAACTAATATAAGGAATAATAAGCCTATCCAGATTTCCACTGAGCACAACATTTGTCTCAGACATAAAAACATACCAGCCGTTCCTGGGCAGGATGAGTTTGAACCGTCCACGAAGCTCAGCATGGTCTTATATTGTCACCATTGGTCCTGTCTGCACAGTGGGTTTTACAGTGTTCGATGTCTATCAAAAAAAAGTGTTCAGCACAGTCCAAAATCTAAAGTACATTACTACTTATGCTACTTACTTCCATTTGGATCTGTGTGACATCCCTGTATCTGCATGGGAAGACTACCATTTGGGGGTCGTGATTTAGTTTCTTCCCAATGGGGTGGTGATCAAGGAGCTAGTAAAAAAAATAATAATAATAATGATGAAAAAATATATAGCTAAGCAGAGTAACAATATCAAGAAAAAATTACAACCTTGTCCTATTTGGATCATGTGACAACATTCAAACTACAAAGGACCAGACAAAACAAATGAAGGCAAAACAACAATACCATACAACAACAAAAACAGCGAGCTGCGAATTGCAGGCATGTACATAATGAAAAATAAGAGTGCAATATAATGAAAACTACACAAAGAAGACTGTTCATTGAGGGGTGAAAAATGTAAAAAGCATTAGCAGCATTAGCCAATTCGCTGCTGAATTCATCAGTACGTATTAAACAATATAAGTAGAGCAAAGTCACATGCAGTTAGTAAAGGAAGACATTATTTAAATTACATTAAGAATACTAGATATAAGTACGGTCTTTTCAACTCAAAATAAACACTTCATATTTTCACCGCAAGTGTTGTTTAACTATTTAACATTTTTAAACATGCATACGCTTTTAAAAACTTTTATTCAGTGCGGCCACTTACCGTGTTTTCTTCGCGAGAGGTGAAATAACGTAACTTGTTTTCGTCGCAAGGGTTGACGACATTTCCGGTCTGAGGGGATTGAGAGCTGCGGTATTGCGTCATTTCCTGTCTGCGGGATGGGTACTGAGAAGAGCGGCGCAGGGTACTGAGAGAGGCGGGCTGCAGTAATGACACTCCTCTCGTCTATTAGTGTGAGTTCGCGTCGACATATAATCACGTCAGAAAAGCGCGCCAAAACCCAAATAATCCGCTGCACTGAATCGCCAGCAGAGGGCAACATTACGCCACATAACATATGCAAGTCACACCCAAGCGCCAGCAGAGGGCGGAAAAACTCCATAAAACACAATTAACAAGTTGGCCTTTCACTGTACTGACATTTAAATCTGTCTGAGCGGGCATAGTGCGTTAATTGCGTCAAATATTTTAACGGGATTAATTTAAAAAATTAATTAACGCCCGTTAACGCGATAATTTTGACAGCCCTAATTTTTATATTAAATTGCCTTTCAAGATGACATATCTGTTATATGTGTTGGATTTTATCAAGTAAATTTCCCCCAGAAATGCGGCTTATACTCCGGTGCGACTTATATGGTTTTTTTCCTCCTCGTTGGGCATTTTATGGCTGGTGCGACTTATATTCAGGTGCGACTTGAAGTCCGAAAAATACAGTAATGATAAAATAATTTCTCAATATTTATACTTACTCAGTGTGAAACTTGAGCCAATTTAGATGAACACAAAGCCGATATCCTGGGAGGAATTGAAGAAAGACACACATGAAGCTCTTCTTCTCTATGTTTTTATTTTCTTATAGCAGTTTGGCTTGAAAAGCTCAGAAATATCAAACAGTGGGACTTTAGCAATGTCTTTAACGGCATCATGGCTGAGCATCTCACTGACAATGGCTTTGCAGGCAGGTAGTAGTAATGTCTCTGCCACAGTGTGAAACTTTTTGAATTTAGTTCTGCAACGAGGTAACTAGATTTGAGGGCTTTCCCATTTACCTTTTTAGTTTTTCTCAAAAGGTTGCCTGTTTCTCTATGTTTTCACAAAGGCGTACAAAATAGTCACTCAACTGCTTTTGAAGTGACGGGTGTTTCATTTGGAGATGACGTTTAAGCTTGCTTGGCGCCATGGCGCTGTTGGATAGCTACTCGTGTCACATTCAAGAACTGCTTGGATTTCTAACCATCAGCCACCTTGCTGTCCTCGAGAATGAGTTGGAATAAAACACGGGAAAGATAGACGGTCGTCACTTATGGATAAAATGGAAAGGACACTTTCTTGACAAGTCTAATCAAATCATGTACAGTAGACGTGCTGAGTCCACATTGTCGCGGACAGCAAGGTGGCTGATGGCTAGAAATCGGAGCAGTTCTTGAACGCGACACAAGCTCATCTGCGCATGAACAAAACTGAAACCTTCTACCCACTCCCTCCTTCCTATAGGCTACGGCAACTCTGCCCGACAATGTAAAAAAAAAAAAAAAAAAATGCGATATTGGATAATTTCTCGCTGCACACCTGACGATCTCTCACGACACACTAGTGTGCTACGGCACACCGGTTGAAAAACACTGTTTTAAAGAAACGGTGCAGTCATTTTGATTCGATTTCTAAATAGTGTACATGGAATATGTTTCAAGATACAGTAAGTGCTGAAAACACATGCACAGACTGAGAACAAAGTACTGGTAGTGCTGAATCTTTTAAGTGACAGCAAGAAACATTTTTTTCTGCTCCTTAAACACCAGGATTTTTTTAGGCGGGCCTAAACTGAGTACCTCGGTTTCTGGCCATCCCCTCCTTCTATATAAAAACTAAGCTCTGTCAATGGCTATATGGCACAATTGCAACTTCCTCATTTACTTCGCCATCAAGTTGTGCAGCCAAGTTACAGACCCCGATATCTTGCATGTTTATGTGTCTTATGTTATTATGGGCTTTGCCTAGGAGATAAAAACAGCTGGCGGCGAGTAATGACGCAGAGTGGCTGACGACCACTGCTGCACAAAGCACGGCTCTCCTGCGGGTTTTTTTAGGACGCTGCTCGCCGCCATCCAGCTGTTTTCTAGCTTTTATTCAGTTCATAGTAGTAGGTGAGCCTATCCTAGCCGATTTTTTTTTTTTTTTTTTTAGGAGAATGGTTACTAGTCAATTACAAGACACATAGACAAGCAAACATTCACACTCATATTCACGCTACACTCTTTAATTAACCGCGCATTTACACAAAGTTTGAGGTCAGGTCACCAAAACATTTTGGGCCACATTTTGTCATTTATGCTAATAACATATTTACACTAAGCAACAACAACAAAGAACTAATGTTGATAACAAGAATGTGCTCAACAGCATACTGAACCACAAAGAAGACCATTGTCAGCATGGAAAATACATATCAACATGACACAGGTGTGATCTTAAACTTGAACTCAGATTCAAATTCCCCAACTCCATTTTGTCTTATTCTGCAACAAATAAACAAATTTTGACCTTTGCAACAGTTTGACTTTTACAACCCTTGATTGTTTGTTTCCGCATGCATGGACCGTTGCAGCAACAAAATATAATCCACTAATCTTCATTCCCTGCGCTTTCTCCACGTCTGGCAGTTTAGAAACGGCCAAATCCACAGCGCAGGCTTCCACCATGGCGACTCCCGTCGACCTCAACATGGCCTTTACCCAACCTGCGTCACCGGCCGCTTCACCCGCTCCTGCCCTGGCTACGGTGGGAGCCTTGACCCCAGCTCATGTGCTGGGCACCCCGTACGGCGCCGTGCCCCTTTCGGGCCTGCTGGGGATGAAGTCCGTCCCTTTTCTGACTCTGTCTAGCCCAGCTCCCGCCGTGGCCGTCACGGCAGCGCCCTCCCACACCACTCTGGCGGCATACACAGCCAAAATCTCCTCAGCCAACTGCATTAAAAAGCCAGAGAGACAGAAGTTTGCTCCTTACTGAAGATGGCATGCCGAAGGACAGATGCTCAGTGTTCTTCCCGCAAACGCCTGATGTAGCCATATCCCTCGGCAGACGTGCCCTTGACTTTGATTCTGCGATGCACCAACAGAGACGAGACCAACGGAGGAAAGCTTTTCAAAATAATTTACAATATAAATCAAGCGTGAGTTTCATGTCAATTGGTGGCCTGCCGTTATTGTCACTTCACTCTTACTGATCTTTGAGAACATGTACAAGGGCTTGAAGCTCATCTGAGACACACATGTTAAAATCAGTTTCACACGTGTGTGTCTCAGGTTGGAGGTCAGCCATAAGTATTTATCCTTCCATAATTTGTAAATTATACTCAAATGACAAAATGCGCTACTGTATGATGCTTTTATACAATGTCTATGTTTGCCTCTGGAAGTTTTTAAGAAAATTTGTAAATGTCTGGGGCGATTTTGTTTTTAATTGTACTGTACTTGACTGTTCAGTGTTATGTTCATTTTGTTGGATTTTATTTTGATTGTGCACTTGTTTAATCTTTATTTATTAGCATTGTTTCATGTATTAAAAGTCTTTTTTTCCTGACATGTTTTGGTCCTTTGTCTTCATACACAGTATGACATCAGAGTGCGTTTGAAGAAAAAAAAAAATCACGATTCATGCACAAAAAAAAGAACCCTGAGGCTTTTGAGTAAATTATCATTACTTAGTTGTGTTAAAAGTGATTCCTGACTATTATTTAAAATCCCCCAACTTTTTTTTGTCTTACCCCTTCCTCGGACAACAGCCATATAAACCAATAAAACGAGTTGTAAAACTTTTTTTTTTAATGATGCAGCTGTGTTCTCTTTTTAATTTTTAAAACATTTTTCACCCGATATATTTTCAATTGTAGTAAGTAGTAGCAAGTAGTAATTATGACTTCAAAGTTTCCCTTGCCACAACCCTTGTGAGGACAAGCGACGCAGAAAATAAATAATTGAATTAATGAAAGGTTTCCCTCACCCAAGGGCGTAGGTTTGGTCTCAATATTGGTAGGGACAAGGGACAATACAACAGCATAACCTTTATGGGGACGGGACATTAATAAGTCCAAACATATTGGGTGAATGAGGGTCAGGGCTACATTTCTCAGCAATAGGAACCTAATTTATTGATAGGCTAAATGATAAATGCAAAATAAATATGTATTGATCTATACTAACTTTTACACTGCAAATTTATATTGTCTTAATCTTCTATTTTATTAAATCTAGTCAAATAATTTTCTCCATCTTGTTTTGAGTGTTAAAGGTTAGTTAACAGATTAATGCGTCAGATTCTTCCACTTTAAGTGAATATTACTATTTGTCCGTACTGAGCACATACATCTAAAAGTTGGTCATTTTTCACCGAGAAAAAAATTGATTTCAAATAATGTTTTGAATAATATCTATTCTTGAATTAAGAACATTTCTGACAAGTTTTTCTTTTAAGATTAAATATACAAACTTTTTGCTTAATATAAATCTGTTAAGCTTATTTTTAGGTAGCTGTTTTTCTTCAAGAAATCTGAGTAAAATTGACTGGAAGCACTGTAGCAGTAGCAAATGTAGTGGTGCCCCCCCCCCCCCCCCCCTTTCACAACATTGACGTCTTTTTACATCACTTACAGTGGCTGCTGCTGGCAGAAAAATAACTTCTAATATCCCTCGTCGGGGCGGGGGAGGCGGCATGTTGTATTTCTGTTGGGCTGAGAATGCGTGTTTGTGTGTGGGGGGGGGTTCAAGTCATCAGCCAATCAAACGTGCGTTTGAGGGGAAAAAATGGACTGGCACTTTCAGCGAGTAAAAAGGGGTCAATGTAAGCCTGAACATAATGAAAGTACTGTAATTCACTTAATAATGGTAGGATCAATTCTACCCTTACACCATATGGAAGACAATCTAAATGACCTACAGTATATAACAAGTCATTATATAATGCAAATAAGGTTGCTTAAAAGTTGGTGGGGATAATTTGAGCATCCTGAAAAGTTTGTAGTGTTATGTCCCTACCGTCCCTATGCAAACCTACGCCCTTGCCCTCACCATACACATAAATATGTTAGTAAAACATTTTCAGCCACCTAGAGGAAAAGGGAGGGAAAAGTGACGACATGACTAAGCAGAAATTCCATCATCAAGCTAATTGTTCTAACCACAGTTAGATAAACCTTATATATATATATATATATATATACATATATACAGTGCCTTGCAAAAGTATTCGGCCCCCTTGAACCTTGCAACCTTTGGCCACATTTCAGGCTTCAAACATAAAGATATAACATTTTAATTTTTTGTCAAGAATCAAAAACAAGTGGGACACAATCGTGAAGTGGAACAAAATTTATTGGATAATTTAAACTTTTTTAACAAATAAAAAACTGAAAAGTGGGGCGTGCAATATTATTCGGCCCCCTTGCGTTAATACTTTGTAGCGCCACCTTTTGCTCCAATTACACCTGCAAGTCGCTTGAGGTATGTTTCTATCAGTTTTGCACATCGAGAGACTGACATTCTTGCCCATTCTTCCTTGCAAAACAGCTCGAGCTCAGTGAGGTTGGATGGAGAGTGTTTGTGAACAGCAGTCTTCAGCTCTTTCCACAGATTCTCGATTGGATTCAGGTTTGGACTTTGACTTGGCCATTCTAACACCTGGATACATTTATTTTTTAACCATTCCATTGTAGATTTGGCTTTATGTTTTGGATCATTGTCCTGTTGGAAGATAAATCTCCGTCCCAGTCTCAGGTCTTGTGCAGATACCAACAGGTTTTCTTCCAGAATGTTCCTGTATTTGGCTGCATCCATCTTCCCGTCAATTTTAACCATCTTCCCTGTCCCTGCTGAAGAAAAGCAGGCCCAAACCATGATGCTGCCACCACCATGTTTGACAGTGGGGATGGTGTGTTCAGGGTGATGAGCTGTGTTGCTTTTACGCCAAACATATCGTTTTGCATTGTGGCCAAAAAGTTCCATTTTGGTTTCATCTGACCAGAGCACCTTCTTCCACATGTTTGGTGAGTCTCCCAGGTGGCTTGTGGCAAACTTTAAACGAGACTTTTTATGGATATCTTTGAGAAATGGCTTTCTTCTTGCCACTCTTCCATAAAGGCCAGATTTGTGCAGTGTACGACTGATTGTTGTCCTATGCACAGACTCTCCCACCTCAGCTGTAGATCTCTGCAGTTCATCCAGAGTGATCATGGGCCTCTTGGCTGCATCTCTGATCAGTTTTCTCCTTGTTTGAGAAGAAAGTTTGGAAGGACGGCCGGGTCTTGGTAGATTTGCAGTGGTCTGATGCTCCTTCCATTTCAATATGATGGCTTGCACAGTGCTCCTTGAGATGTTTAAAGCTTGGGAAATCTTTTTGTATCCAAATCCGGCTTTAAACTTCTCCACAACAGTATTTCGGACCTGCCTGGTGTGTTCCTTGGTTTTCATAATGCTCTCTGCACTTTAAACAGAACCCTGAGACTATCACAGAGCAGGTGCATTTATACGGAGACTTGATTACACACAGGTGGATTCTATTTATCATCATTGGTCATTTAGGACAACATTACATCATTCAGAGATCCTCACTGAACTTCTGGAGTGAGTTTGCTGCACTGAAAGTATAGGGGCCGAATAATATTGCACGCCCCACTTTTCAGTTTTTTATTTGTTAAAAAAGTTTAAATTATCCAATAAATGTTGTTCCACTTCACGATTGTGTCCCACTTGTTGTTGATTCTTGACAAAAAAAATTAAATTTCATTTCTTTATGTTTGAAGCCTGAAATGTGGCGAAAGGTTGCAAGATTCAAGGGGGCCGAATACTTTTGCAAGGCACTGTATATACCTCAATAACACTGTTACTTTAATGAGAGTAACAATACTAGTATTAAAATGTTTTTCCACATTAAGTCTCTGGTTTGCTGAATTGTAAAAGAAATTTTCTCCCTACGTTTCTGGGGTTCTTCTCTGTTTACTATTGATTTTGGAGCTGGATGAATGCAAACATGTTTTGGTTGATGGTACGTTTTTCCTCACCACTAAAAGAATTCATTTCGTTCCCAAATTGTCCTTTCATTGTGAACTGGTCTGATGAGCCTACTTTCAGCTTGAAAACACACCACTAAACCACTCCACTGTTCAATCAGGACAGAAATGCACAATCAGGCCAAATAGTGCACACAAAGATGTTTTACTCCATTGGCTGTTTTTTTTTTTTTTTTTTTTGGTGCACTTTTACAGCTATTGGAGAACGAGACTGCAAAACCTTAGTTGTAAATGAAGCAACCAATGTACTGACACACTTACTGTAAGAAAGAAAAAAGGCAGAGGGAATTAAAAGATTAGCAGAACAACAAGAGGTGATATTGTGAAAGTGAACTTAAATTCTCTCCTGAGGATGAATATGAAAGTGTGCGTTTTTGTCATAATTATTTTGTATTCATACACCACATAAATGGGTTAGAAATAAAACAAGATGTGATTAAAGTATATACATTCATATTTATATTTCAAATGAATATGAATTACAGCTATTTTATGCATATTACCTCCATTCTCAATACCACAAAAGCATTTGGACAGTGACTAGTTTTTTTTTTTTTTTTTTTTTTTTTTTTTTTTCCAAAGTAATACTGCCGTCTACTGGTGAGGCCGTGTCATTTCTGTTAGCCGTGCAAAACAAAGGGGGGTGCCAGTTGATGATGCTGATAAAAGATTGTCTTTATTGTTTGGTATTGTTTAATGAATTCCATACCACAGCAGTTATGGGAGTAGGAAAACCACTTTTACAACCAAACACGGTCCGATCATGCTAACACCATATGTACAGGAAAGCACATTGAAAAGTGTATAAATTATTTATATGAGACTCAATGTCAAGAACGGTGGAGACGGCCACAGTCTAATGAATTCCTTTTTCAAACACTGATTATAGATATTTATCAATGACATTGATCTCTGGAGTACATGTATATACACAAAACAACAATAAAACTTTTTGGGGGTGTCTGCAATAATTCTCAAAAATAGCTCACAATACAGCTGTATGTACATTAACGGAATTTACACGGGAAACTTGTAATTGTTCCTCTAGTTTGAGCATCAACTCATTGTGTAGTTCTCCTCCGCAGTTGATACTCAAATGGTGTTTAGGCCTATATCTAACCTCAGGCTTATGTCCATACAAAGTACAGAAACACGTGCAGTACGAGGGCCCTTTGTGAATAAGCTCACACCACTAATGGTCTCACATACAAAAATAGATGTCTAGTCAGCTGGGAATGTGATGTACAGTGATACGAAGCCTCCACCTGCCAAATAAAACACTTAGGGATTTTAAAAAATTATACAGTAATAATAATAAACACATCTCTTCCATTGTTCTTTTCCTTCAGTCTGAAACACGATTCGTTTTAACAATACAGGACGTGACTGGGAAGAGAAGAGGCATAAGTGGGATAAGAAATATCAGCCCTACAAACATGGCAATCTGAAACCAAAATCAGAAAGTGGGGCCTATTTTTCCGTGAGGGAGAGAACACAAAGAAGAGCTTACAGTCCAGATGAGAGGTCAAACTATGTGACTGCACTTAAGGCAAGTAGGCGATTCTGACACTTTCTGATGGGCTTGACAGTGTCATTGAGCAGGTTTAGCCCTCACTGCTTAACAGGATCTGATACAGTAAAGGAGAGGGGAGAGAGACAGAGAGTGAGCGGGAGAAGGCGTGAAGTGAAGAGTCCTTTCAGCCTTCATTCACAGAGAACTTGTCACATGACAGTATGGGGAATTGATTCATTCCAGACAGCTTGTCAACCCGCAGCCGTTTCTGTTCTTCTTTCCTAATAGGTCCTCAACAAAGACTCAAATTAAAGAACTGGAACAAAACAAAAACTCAAGTTTGCTGTACAAGAAGATCATCTGAATACATTCACGTAGGTTTCCATACATGTAGTACGGATGGAGAGTAGCCAGTCCCAAAGATGCTGGTCCAACCTTTGTAACGCGGAAAATATGAGTCACTATTAAGGAGCACTTAACAGTGTAATGGATATATGAAGCCTTTTAAAACACTATCATGTAGCAAATTTATCAAAATAAGAATTCCTGTGTATGAAGCATTGAAAGCAGAGAAGTCACTTGACTGTGAACAACAACCACCTGATGCTGCATCGTGAGTTGGTCCTGCGCGGGCGTGATCATGGTCGCTAGATTTCACAAAACGCTTGTCGTATTATTTGTGAATGGAAAACATGCTCACAGACAAGTTGTACAAGTGTGTACAATCGAGATCTTTTGCTGTCCTTTTATTGTTGTTTTATTTCTCTCATGTCATCACTGCGCCTCCTCGTGCTCCTCACTGATGCACTGCTCCCAGGCGTGCTTGCCCTGCTCGTCCCTGTGGCCGTGGGGGGAGTGGAAAATCCGGCGGGGCAGCGGAATGGGCTGAGGCTGCAGATCCTCTTCTGGGATGCAGCCCTCCCTCAGGTAGGGCTTGGGTGGGATGGCCGGGGGCTGAGGCCTGCGATAGGGGATGTGATGAGGCCCGTGTGTGGGAGGGTGATGGTGAGGCGCCGGCCCGTGGGAGTGGCCATCCAGCCCAGAATGAGCGTGCCCGTGGGGGTGCGGGTGGGAATGAGGGTGAGGGTGAGAGGCAGGGCCGCGGTAATGGAAAGGGCGGACCGGGTCCACTGAGTCCATTTCTGGCGTGCCGTAGTGGATGTGCAGGTACGAGGAGGCCAGGTACTCGTCGGGGGGTGACCACAGGTGGCTTGGGAGAGGCTCCAAGGCGTCGTTCCTGATGGGGCCAGGATCTGGATACTGGCCACTGAAATTACTCTCGCTCAGAGAGGATACGCCGCTGCTGGCACTGCCGGAAAGGGTGGAGTTACTTCCGCCCAAAGCAGACTGAGGGCTGGTAGGGGAGCCAGGAATCGGGTGAAGGGGAGACTGCGGGCAGACAGAAAAAACAATGGATGTTGCAGGTGTTTTAAAAAACAAACCAGCCTTGGAGAGATGCTGCGACTTCATCATTGTGACAAACACTGACTTCAGACGTCTAGCAGCAAAGTCCTAATCAATAGAGTTGAAAACAGAGGTGTGTTTTTTACGCTTTACTCTTGATTAAGACCAAGTGTAAGGGATGACAAATGGGCATCTATCCAGCATATGAAAGCAAGGCAATGTAGAAACATTTCCAACCAATGGACTTAAACAAACATTTTTTGTGACGTAAAAATGAGAACAAGATAAATCAGCAGAGAACTTGAAAGAAATTCTCAGAGTCCCTGAAAAGTGAAAACGTCTTCCACATTTGACCCACCGCAGAGAAGGGTGTTGTTAAGAACCGTGTCAAAAATAGTCATCCATTAAAAAAAAAAGCTTCTAACTCGGTTTGGTCTACTGTCAAATCTGAATCTAATACTACCACTGCAACATGGAAACATAAAGTGGGGCAAAAAAGTATTTAGTCAGCCACCAATTGTGCCAGTTCTCCCACTTAAAAAGATGACAGAGGCCTGTAATTTTCTTCATTGGTGTACCTCAACGATGAAAGAATGAGAAAGAAAATCCAGAAAATCACTTTGTCTGATTTTTAAAGAATTTATTTGCAAATTATGATGGAAAATAAGAATTTGGTAAAGAACAAAAGTTCATCTCAATACTTTGTTATATTGCCTTAATTGATAATGACAGAGGTCAAAACGTATTCTGTAGGTCTTCAAAGGTTTTCACACATTGTTTGGCCCATTCCTCCATGCAGATTTCCTCGAGAGCAATGATGTTTTTGGGCTATCGTTGGGCAACACGGACTTTCAACTCCCCCCAAGGATTTCATATATGGTTAACATCTGGAGACCAGGCCACTCCAGGACTTTGAAATGCTTCTTACGAAGCTACTCTTTGTTTCCTGGGCAATATGTTTGGGATCACTTGCCACGTTTACATGGAGCCAAATATTCCAATTACAATCGGAATATTTGTTCAAACCGAATAAATGTGTTCCATATAAACACCTAATTCGGAATGAACAGGCCCAAACCGAATGGAATTTCATTCCGATTCAGAGGGGTGGAATATTCCTTTTCCCAAACCGATTAGAAGTAAAATTATATCATGTAAACAGGGAAGCGGAATGGTGTCTGGTTGCGTTCTTTCTGCACATGCTCCGTACTGACGTGGTGACGTCACTTTGTGACGTAAGTAACGTCACTCGCAACATGGCTTCCAAGCACAGCGCACCTAAGTCCGGCGGAAAGATTGTATTTAATTCAAACTTTAAAATAATTGAATATAATTGCTCGCTTAGACGGGCGTAAAACGAGGAACAGTGAACTATTTAAAAAAGTTCACGAGAGGTTACACGAAGCCGGAATAGACCGGAGCAGACCGGAGCGTTGACCAGATTAGAAACCGGTGGAAAACCAGCTACTACAAGGCAAAAGAGCAAAACAGCAGAAGCGGATACGACCCCACAAACACAACAAGTGGGTTAAAGTTAAAACAGCAGCACTCCGACGATCGATCTCCATGTTTTGCAACGTGACGCTTTGTTTTGATTAATCTACGCATGTCAGACAGCAGTTGTCAAACGTCCTGTCGGAATAAAGGCAGTCACATGTAAACGCTGGATCGGAATAGATGAAGTGACATGTAAACAGTTGATCTGAAATTTCCATTCGGAATGATTTGAATCGGTATGAATAAGTCAGCATGTAAACGTGGCTACTGTCATGCTGAAAGACTCAGCCACGTTTCATCTTCAATGTCCTTGCTGATGGAAGGAGGTTTTCATTCAAAATCTCACAATACATGGCCCCCTTAATCCTTTCCTTTACACGAATCAGGTGTCCCGGTCCCTTTGCAGAAAAAATGTGGTAAAGCATGATGTTTCCACCCCGTGCTTCACAGTAGGTATAGCATTTTTTGGATACAATTCAGCATTCTTTCACCTTCAAACACGAGAAGTTGTGTTTCTACCAAAAAGTTCTATTTGTTGTTTCATCTGACCAGATGACATTCTCCCAGTCCTATTCTGGATCATCCAAATCCTCTCTAGCAATCTTCAGATGAGCCTGGACGTGTACTGGCTTAAGCAGGGGGACACATCTGGCACTGCAGGATTTGAGTTCCTGGTAGCGGAGTGTGGTTTCGATAGTAGCCTTTATTACTTTGGTCCCAGCTCTCTCCAGGTCACTCACGAGCTCCCCCCCGTGTTATTCTGTCATTTTTTGCTCACTGTTCTTGGGATCATTTTGACACCACGGGGAGCGCCAGATAAAGGCAGATGATCAGTGGTCTTGCATGTTTTCCATTTTCTAATAATTGCTCCCACAGTTGATTTCTTCACACCAAATTGCTCACCTATTGCAGATTAAGTCTAGAATTTTGTTTCTGGTATGTCCTTTGACAGCTCTTTGGTCTTGGCCATAGTGGAGTGGAGTGTGAGTGTTTGAGGTTGTGGACAGTTGTCATTTGTCCTGAGAATGAGTTCAAACACGTGCCATTAATAGAGGTAACAAGTGAAGGACAGAGAAGCTTCTTAAAGAAGTTCAGCTCAGTAAAAAGCAGAAATCTTGCTTGTTTGTAAGTGACCAAATACTTCTTTTCCACCATAATTTGCAAATAAATTCTTTAAAAATCAGACAAAAGGATTTTCTGGATTTTTTTTCTCATTCTATCTCATCGTTGAGGTACACCTATGAAGAAAATTAAAGGCCTCTGTCATCTTTTTAAGTGGGAGAACTGGCACAATTGGTGGCTGACTAAATACTTTTTTGCCCCACTGTAGGTGCCAGATCCAGCATCTTTCTTATTATCTTAACATAACTTTATGTTTGAGTCCCAAAAATATAAGCGATGAAAAATAGTATCATGGTCAATGTTCTGTGTTTCAACGAGTAAGTGTGCAATTAATTTTCTCTATAGACGTGCCCAGTTTTAAAGCGCTACGTTGATTACAATTAGTACCTTTCGAAGTGAACGCACAGGCAGGGCGGGTGGAGGGTCGTTGTTCTGGGGGTTATATGCATCACAATGCATTAGGAAATGTCCTAGGGGGGAAAAAAATCACAGATGACAAAACTTATTTGAGTAAAAAAATAATAATAATTGTAAAAAATGCAAACGTCTTTGCTTCCTATTTCGGTGGAATACAAGCCAAGCATCTGGCCCAATTAAGGACTGCACGTTAACTCATGCACTACTATATCACAAAAAACATGATAGCGCAGAATGTGCCGTAAATGGGGCATGTACCTGGTGGAAAGGATCTGGGGGGAACTGGGGGCATAATTACACCTCCAGTAGAAGTTGACATGTAGGACACTTGTTCCCTGTTCTCTCCATCCAGGTTCCAGCTGCTGGGAACGTTTGGAAACACTGCCGGCAACACAAAGGTGTCAAGGTGCTTGCAAACAAAACATATATGAAGTATTCCATCGAGTTTGTGCCACACCTTTTTCTGGGAGAGTCATGTGAGGATCTGCGCAAGGCTTGCAGGGGCTAACTTGTTGCACTAAGGCACGCTGCATGTGGTTATTCTGTATAAAATGACAGACATGAAGCCAGAGGTTGTGATTTCTAAAATGAACTTTTTTTCCCACTGTAAAAATAATAAAGTTATTTCAATGTTCCTTTTATTTAAATACAATAATACAAACAACTCAAATGATTTGACAACAAATAACTCAGATATCAGCGTATTCACTGCCATTGGCAGCGATAAGACGTCAAATCCATTTGAACTGGCATGGCTGGAATTGAATGATCGTGATTCACTTCCATTGACGGGGATCGACGTCCAATCCATTTTGACTCGGAGGGATTGAAGTGATTTAATGTCAGCCAATACGTTACCCTAATTTTCGGACCATACACCGCTATTTTTTTCTCCCACTTTGAACCTTGCGGTTTATAGTCCAGTGCAGCTTGTTTATGGATTTTATACTGGCTAATGAGCTGCATGTCTTTTGCTATCAATATCTTACAACATGATGTGGACGCTTGCGGCTTATAAATTGGTTTGTAAAACTTGGTGGAAGTGTCTTACTATTGTTTTAGTACAAAAATTTTTAGGTAATTTATTACATAACCTTAAGACCATTACAACAGTAAAAAAAGATTGCTTGAACATTTTCCTTAGTTTCAGCGTAATAAGTATTACTTTTAGCGTTTGTGTGGTCAATGTAAAAATGTAAAAACAAATCTTTTTTACAGCAAATCTATCATTGCCGATGTCAGTCAAACAAGTTAATTGTAACAAAACTGATTTAAGTTTAATTGCTAGCAAAAGAGAAATCTCATTCACTTCTATTTACGGCAGTACAAGTCAAATATCCGTCTTTAATGGGAGGTAGTGATTGCTCATAAATGAAATGATGAGTTGACTTTCATGGTTATAGCGATTTTCAACCTTCAGGGTACTCAAAGCGTTTTAAAAAATATAGTTTATACACTCATTCACCTTCTGATGACACTGCATCAGAAGCAATCAGGGCTTCAATTTCTTACTTAAAACACACCAGAGGCTTGAACACTCTACCTTTGCTTTGAAAGACGGCCACTCCACTCATCTGAGACATGCTGCACTGACGGGATGAAGTGTTATGTGATGACAAGTGCATATTGCAGTGTACAGTTGTGTTCAAAATTAGTCAACCCCCACAGTGGATGTGTTTTTGTAAGTTTGACATTTATTTTTCATTTTGTTAATAATCATATCATACATGTCAAATAGACAAATACAACTGAAATTACCCCCCCCCCCCCGAAAAAAAAATTGGAATAATCCAATTAATGGCCTTTCTGTGATTACGTCATTGACAAAATTATTCAACCCCCCCAAGTCCACCCCTCTAAAGGTTTCCATCAGGTGTTGTCAAACAGTTGATGAAAACATCTATAGATGTGAACGGAATCCTACTGAGCAACAATTAAGCAGATTCAAAAGCATTGTGACACATAGCTTTTCTTGGCAGTTAATGACATCTTTACAACATGGTGAAGTATAAGGAATGGTCAAAAAAGTTCTGAGAAGAGGTCATTTTACTTCATAAGCAAGGTTATAGATATAAAAAGATAGCAAAAGGACTAAAAATTTCAAGAGACAATTGGGAGCATAGTCCGCAAGTTTAAAGTTAAAGCCCCAGTGGAAACACTACCTGGGCGTGGTACAAAGAAGTTACTGTCTGCAACTGATGTGCAATACCTGAAGCGAAAGGTGGAGAAAAATCCCTGGGTGACAGCTGAGGAACTACGACAGGACATGTCATAGGAAGGTATTCAGGTTTTATCCTAGACAATAAGACGCACACTGCGAAACGATGGCTTCCATGCAAGAACTCCCAGGCACACACGCCTGCTGACTCCAAAGCACAAGAAGTATGCCAAAAACCATGTGGACAAACCGCAACGGTTTTAGGATACTGTACTCTGGAGTCATGAGACCAAACTGGAACTTTTGGGGCGAACAGATCAACAGTATGTGTGGAGGAGAAAGAATGATGCCTATAAAGAAAAGAACACCCTATCTACTGTGAAGCACAGTTGTTTTGCTTCTTCAGGTACAGGGAATCTTGGATACAAATGGCATGCAGTCATTGACAAAGCTGAGGCTTGGTTGAGGTTGGACTTTCCACTAGGACAATGATCCTAAGCATACCTCAACATCTACCAAATCTTTGTTGCAAAAGAAGTGCTGGAAGATTCTGGAGTTGCCATCGCAATCACCAGACTTAAATCCCATTGAAAGTCTCTGGTGGTACTTGAAGAAGGCAGTTGCAGCACGCAAGCCCAGAAATGTTAATGAACTGGAGGCCTTTGCCCATGAGGAATGGGCAAAGATACGTGTGGATCACTGCAAGAAACTTGTGTCAAACTATGCTTCATGTCTAAAGGATGTTATTGTTGCAAAGGATGCTGTACTAAGTAATATACATACCTAAGGGGTTGAATAATTTTGTCAATGAAGTAATCACAGAAAGGCCATAAATTGGAATATTCCAAAAAATATTTGTATTATTTCAGTTGTATTTGTCTATTTGACATGTCATTATTTAATGTGATTATAAACAAGATGAAAAATAAATGTCAAACTTGCAAAAACACATATATACTGTGGGGTTTGAATAATTTTGAACACAACTGTATGCCCAATGTCGTATATTGCAATATGTATGTGGTTGTAGAATGGTCTGCAATTATGTATGTTACTTTATTTCTTTTGATTAAGATGTACACAGAAAATCTACAAGAGTTCAAATCTGGGTGGTATCGTTTTTTTACAGGAGTGTGGTGATAAAGTGGCACTGTGTGAGTTCAAACAGGCCCCGGTGTCGGAGTTGAATTTCAGAGCAAAACGGTCAAGTGTTAAAAATAAGTCTCTCAGTGATAAGGTGAATCTGACTTTAACTGTCTTCTGACTCAGAGCTCCCTCAGTGGTGGTTGCAATTAACGAGACACTCCGCTGCTTTGGAGACAGCTCACCAAGCAAAATCGCTTTCCAGTTACAATGTTTTGAGAAGCATTGCATGTGGAAATGGATAAGATATTGAAGGACATTACATTTCATATACTGTAATTAGACGTTTTGTAAGCACTGGATTGTTCAATAACTTGCCCTTGTTCAACTGAATACAGCAAATTGTAATGCACAGAAACCAAGCATTTCTTGTGTGTAAGACCGTTCAGACCCTTTACTTTGATGAACATTTTCATGTATTGTGTATTCATGACCAATATCAAGAAAATTAATTGACATTAACATTGAGAATATAACATACTTCGAGCCATTTGATAAGCAGCTGTCAAACAGCTGATGAACTGCTCTACATCGTACTGTATTTTGAAATAATTTAAAACTGTTTACACCTGAAGAATGTTTTATAATAAATTTGGTCATGAGCAGTACTTTGTTATCATCTATACTTTTCCCTTTTTTTTTTTTTTTTTTTTTACAACACCGCAACTATGGATGTATTTTTACTGAAATATATAATATATTATATATAAATATAAATAATTATAATAATAATAAACTCTCCAAAAAGGTTACATTTAACACTGAAATAGAAGTATTTTTACCTTCAATATGGGAGTACAACTGTTTCACACCGCAAAAGGATTAATTGTAACACCTTCTGTTGTGGTCGAATATAAAATCCAGAAAACGGTTCAAATGAACACCATGGGAGTTGTTCTAATACTGTTGATCTTGCTGTGAGTGTAAATAGCAAGGGTGTTTGCTCTTTACTCATTATTTCTTACCTGTCCATTTTCTGCCATGTTGTAATACATGGAATTGTTGGCCCTCTCACGATGAGATGGCAGCAGGATCATCACCTCCCTGTTGTGCTTGGCCTTGTCAGGCAAGGACGGGGAACCTGCAATGAAAGAATTCAAAACAAAGCTTGTAAATGCCAAAATGTACTAGTCCTTCTCAAAAAATTAGCATATTGTGATAAAGTTCATTATTTTCTGTAATGTACTGATAAACATTAGACTTTCATATATTTTAGATTCATTACGCACAACTGAAGTAGCTCAAGCCTTTTATTGTTTTAATATTGATGATTTTGGTAAAAACGTCCAGAAAAACCAAAAATCCCTATCTCAAAAAAATTTGCATATCATGAAAAGGTACTCTAAAAAAGCTACTAACCTAATCATCTGAATCAACGAATTAACTCAAAACCCTGCGAAAGATTCCTGAGGCTTTTAAAAACTCCCAGCCTGGTTCATTACTTAAAACCGGAATCATGGGCAAGACTGCCAACCTGACTGCTGTCCAGAAGTCCATCATTGACACCCTCAAGCAAGAGGTTAAGACACAGAAAGTCATTTCTGAGCGAATAGGTTGTTCCCAGAGTGCTGTATCAAGGCACCCCAGTGGGAAGTCTGTGGGAAGGAAAAAGTGTGGCAAGAAACGCTGCACAACCAGAAGAGGTGACCGCACCCTGAGAAAGATTGTGGAGAAGGGCCGATTCCAGACCTTGGGGGACCTGCAGAAACAGTGGACTGAGTCTGGAGTGGAAACATCCAAAGCCACCGCGCACAGGCGTGTGTGAAACAGCGGCAGAAGCGCCTGACTTGGCTACAGAGAAGCAGCACTGGACTGTTGCTCAGTGGTCCAAAGTACTTTTTTCAGATGAAAGCAAATTTTGCATGTCATTAGGAAATCAAGGTGCCAGAGTTTGAAGGAAGACTGGGGAGAAGGAAATGAGAAGGAATTCCTTAAGTCCAGTGTCAAGTACCCACAGTCAGTGATGGTCCTGGGTGCCATGTCAGCTGCTGGTGTGGGTCTACTGTGTTTTATCAAGGGCAGAGTCTATGCAGCAAGCTATCAGGAGATTTTGGAGCACTTCATGCTTCCATCTGCTGAAAAGCTTTATGGAGAAGAAAATTTCATTTTTCAGCATGACCTGGCACCTGCTCACAGTGCCAAAACCACTGGTAAATGGTTTACTGACCATGGCATTACTGTGCTCAATGGGCCTGCCAACTCTCCTGACCTGAACCCCATAGAGAATCTGTGGGATATTGTGAAGAGGAAATTGAGAGACACCAGACCCAACACTGTGGTTGAGCTTATGACCGCTATCGAAGCATCCTGGGCCTCCATAACACCTCAGCAGTGCCATAGGCTGATTGCCTCCATGCCATGCCACATTGAAGCAGTCATTTCTGCAAAAGGATACCCGACCAAGTATTGAGTGCATAGCTGATATAATTAATTGAAGGTTGACTTTTTTGCATTAAAAAACACTTTTTTGTATTGGTCGGATGAAATGCTATTTTTTTTAGATAGGGATTTTTGGTTTTTCTTGACTTTTTTTGCCAAAATCATCAATATTAAAACAATAAAAGGCTTGAACTACTACAGTTGAGTGTAATGAATCTAAAATATATGAAAGTCTAATGTTTATCAGTATATTACAGAAAATAATGAACTTTATCACAATATGCTAATTTTTTTAGAAGGACTAGTATATTCCACCTTTCGAAGGACCCATGGCAGCTCAACGGTATTTAATAGTCAAATGATTGGAATGATGAACTGATATAGAGCAGCAGCTTGACATACAAGTTAAATTTACAGCCAATGTACAGTACTCATAGTCTAGCATTTTTCACAAATAGAGCAGAAAAAAATACAAATCAGCCTGAATTAGCTCGTACCTCGAAAAATCTAATCTGTCATATCTTGAAGCACCACTGTGCATAAAATGCTTGCATTGTATCAAAGTATTTTATTTTTATGTCTCCCAAGTAAAATTGTAACATATAACATTACACCAACCAAGGCTATTTTAAAGCTGTAGTGTGAACTAATTTCTTTACATGCCAAATAGGGTCACAAGTAAAGTAATTAAACATTGTCCACCAAATAAAGCATGAAAAAATAATTTATATATTGTATATTTGACAAAATTATCGCGTTTCCGAAGTTCGAGCCTGAGAGGGGACGAACCCGGAAGTGATACGTCACACCGGGAACAGCGTTGGCATACATACGGCCGCCATACAAAGCTCTTCAAACAATGATTCAAACAGCGATATAAGCGATAGACCGAGCGCAAGGGAGGAGATCCAAGTTTTTGAAGAGTTGGAGGAAGAAGAGGAGCTTGGAATTTTATGTTGGATGTAACATGTATTAGCCAGACGCTAATCAGAATGCAAACAGTGTGCCTAGACTACCTGACATGGAATAGATACAAGACCCATCGAGATTACAACATTGGTAAGATATAGGCTGTATTATTTTTATGATTTGAAGATGCAGGCATTTGCACATAATGTTATGTTTTTGTCTATCTGATGACATTGTTAAAAAAAATAATAATCAGACTTCATGTTCATTTTGGCAGATCCTGCAGCTCTCGTGCATATAAAATAATAATATAAAAACGTTGGGGGGAAAGAAGGAGATGAGTCTTCGATGGCTTTCTCCACTTTATTGTGGCAACAATAAGAAAACAAAATAATAGCGGACTGCCGCCACATTCGACAGCGAAGTTTTGCTTCTCGCCGATCTCCTCCTCGCCTCCCACTCCAGCGTCTCTTAAACGGATTGTGCATAGTGTCTTGTTATGAGCTTTTTGTTTACAAATGTATCGAACACACGACGCGCTGACAACCTTGTCTCTTTATTAACACATGGAGCAGTTCTTATGGAAAAGTTAGAACACAGCTCGGCACAGCTCTCGGCAGGAATTGGCGTCTAATGGCGTGAGGAAATGTAGTTTTTTCACACAAGCGAACAGATTACAAAGCACCACTTCAGTGTTGTCCCGAGACTACATTTCCCATGATTCACTGCGTGACCTGCGCGCTCGCTGATTCGCTGCGAGATTGACTCAATTTCTACGCTAAACCAACACGCTATTTTTCAGCTGTCCCCTGTCAGCGGCTCTCATAAAACACAAACTAGAAGCCTATCATGCGATCACCGTGAACGCTGAACCGTCCATAAGCAATGCAATGCTTGAAGTATGAAGGTGGAAATACATAATACAAATACAAATAAATGTGCACAAACTAACCGGCGGTGTGTGTCTCTTACAGCAACATGACCATGAATTACCGCAACGCCGACCCGTTTATATGCACATCCACACCCATTTCCCGATTGACAGTGGATTAACCCTTTCGGACATGATCGTAGATGACGCACAATTTAAACACGCTTAACCTAGCGAAAGCAACAACAACTATGATTGGGGATTTCCACGAGTTAACTTTCGGCTAACGTCGCTAGCTTATACTGTTCAATTCCACAACAGTAGGCAGCTATGCTTTGACAAAGTCATCAGTCATCTATCCAAAAATCACACTTACTTTTTGGCAAATCCTTGATCATAAGCAGACCGGTTAAGAAAGCAGGCATCTTCGAAGTGTTTGCAGCAGAGAACACTACTCGATGATAGCGTGAAATTCATTCGCTTCGTGTGAACGAAATATGTCCATTTACGTGCCCTGCTATCCTTTGGCCACTCATACAACTTTTCGTTTGAGCGAGAGCAAAACATCGCCACACACCGCTGTGGCATCTTACCGAGAAGCAATGCAACAAACAATACTGTTCTATGGTGGACTTCCCTCGCATGTCTAGGTGTGACGTAATTTCCGAAGATTTCCGAAGATTGCCGAAGAAAAGCATTTTCGTTGTCAAGGGCGTTGCTATGGGTTAAACAAAGAATCTGGAAGGGTTGCGTTAAAAAAAATAATGAAAATATGCTTATAATTGTTTAGCCATTGATATTATTCAAAAATATGGTTGGCCAACCTTACTTCAAAGTTCCCCTTTAAAGAACAATCATTAAATTCACATTACATACCTCTAGCACTCGAAGGAGCCGAGTTTATAATTTGGGAGGAGTTGGAACGAATTGAGCTCAGGCTGGAGGATGAAGGGCTCGGCTGCAAAACAAAATACATTTACACAGCATGAGCTGTCTTTCAGCGAATAATGGCCAAAACCAAAATACATAAAGTGGCTTTAAATTGTAATATGAATATTGGACTATGATATAATTGGAAGGAACATTATTTGTTTATTATTATATATATATGTATATTATAGTGGTATTACAGTATTTGAACATTATTAAATTGGGGGGGGGGGATTAATCATTTTAACAGTCAGTTTTTGATATGGCCGAAAAAGCAGTTTCTGCTCTTGCACCCCTCTTTAAAATTGCGTTATTTTAAGCAAAAAGAATTGTTGTGTTTGATAGAACAATATGTCTATATGCTGCCATCGCAGTTTCATGGCGCATTAAGCCCCAGAACTATTTTTAATTTGTCCATTTTACCCTGGAGACCCTCGTTTACAGACACCAACCGCTTTTGTTTCAACCCAGCCATAAAAAGAAGGTAAGTAATTATATTTATTATTCAAAATGTCTATCATTTTTAGTTTAGAATCATTAATTGATGTCTAATATTTAGTTTAAAAAAAAAAAAACGACTTTAAAAAATTATTCACTCGCATATTTTAAACTTTTAAACAAATTACGTCACAATGAAAAAATTAGCGTCTGTAAATAGAACGTGGATATCTACCTCGTAACTATCGCTTAATTGTATTTTTTTTTTTTTTTGTCACTGTTGCATTTTCCCCAATATTTTAGATGATAAATAATCGAGCCAAACAAAGAAAAATTGAAATATAAATGTATAAAAGGTAACATATTTGAAAAACAACATCTGAACATCTAGACCACTCCTTGATGTCTGCGATTTCTGCATTGCGAACCTTATTATATTACTGTGTTTCACCCATAAAATCCCCAAAAAGTTCGCCTGTGGCCATTCATAGCTGTGTCTTGACACTGGGTGAAACATGCTACACGGAGTTTTTGGATCAAAACAAGGTAATATTACACATGCATACAGGACAATTTTGAAATTTGGTCAAAGTGGGGGTCTCAGAACGGAACTTCAAGCCACCTGAATGTTTTCCGCCATATTCAAGCATTACCTGCATGTGAATGGACTCTTCAGGGTGCTCCCCCATCAAACCGTCAGTCATTATGGCGAGGTTTCCTGTTCCGGCCTCACTTGAAGTGTGAGACGACAGTGAGGAGGACGAGTGACGGATCGATCCCTGCAGGTTCAGAGGGCTGCAGGAGACAGTTTGCTAAGAGTACATTTTGGACTTACATTACGCTTCTAAAGAGAATTACACATCTTTCAACAAAACTTTTGTGAGGAAAATGAACACCTCATAAGAACTGTGAAATACAGTATGTCAATTCAACTCCTTCAGGGCAAGTGACAAACTTTGGTAATTTAAGGCAAAAAAAAAAAATGGAAAAAAAAAAACTTAACTCCATGGAGACCTGTCATCAACATACTTGCAGTACATGAACATGACATTTAGTCTACAGTTTTGGCCTACATGACCCAAAATATGTTAGCCAAATATATGTAGAACAGGTCTCAATTATATTGTATATATTATATATTTCCTCCTACCTTTAGGATCAATTATAAAAAAACATAATATCGCTTTTCATTTTTATGCTGATGACCTGCAGCTTTATCTGCCCTTGAGACCCAACAAACAAACTGCTCTCACTAAAATGATGGAGTGCATATCTGATGTGAAGCAGCGGCTTGCACAAAACTTCTTACATCTTAACGAGAGCCAAACTGAATTTATTACTTTTGGCACACTTTCTATGATGAATGCCCTTGAGCCCAACTCTGGCGCTCTGGCTGACATTTTTAAAACACACGTTAACAATCTCGGAGTGATATTCGATAGCAGACTAAACTTTGAAAAACAGATTAGTTCTGTTGTAAGAGCAAGTTTTTTTCCCGCTCCGTCTCTTGGCCAAAGTGAAGCCTTTTCTTAGTGGCCACGACCTTGAAAAAGCAATTCACGCTTTTATAAACTCAGGGCTGGACTACTGCAATGCACTTTATGTTGGTCTCCCCAAGTCCTCAATTTCTCATTTGCAAATTGTTCAAAATGCTGCTGCTCGATTTTTAACAGGTACACCTAGACGTGAGCATAGTACCCCCATGCTATCATCACTCCACTGGCTTCCAGTCCATTTTAGAATTGATTTCAAGCTTTTACTGTTTGTTTTTAATTCTATTAATGGTCCATGTTATTTATCGGAAATTTTAACCTTCCGTAACTCTGGCTGGACTCTTCGGTCAACCGGCCAGCTTCTTTTACATGTTCCAAGGTCAAAACTGATACAGCGGGGGGGAGTTATCTTTTGAGGTTGCTGCCCCTAGGCTGTGGAATAGCCTTCAGCCTGAAATCCGCACCACTACGGATCTAGGTCTTTTTAAGTCTCGGTTAAAAACACAACTTTTTACACTCGCCTTTACACTTTTTTTTTTTTTTTTATCTTGAGCCATGTTTTGTTGTAAAGGGGATGGCGTTAGAGCCTAGTTCGGGCCTAAAAAATCCAGCCCGACCCGACACGGCCCGCTGGTATTGAGGCCCGACCCGGCCCGAGCTCGATCACTTAACTAGATTTGCAGGCCCGAGCCCGAAAAACACGATTTTTTTTTTTTTTTTTTTTTTTTGAGTGACGCGGAAAAAACGCAGCAGCAGCAATTTATTTTCATTTCTTCGAGTTGGCAGAAAAAAACGCAAGTTTTCTTAATGTTTAAATAATCTACATATTTTTTTGAGAATTATCAAAGCATTCACACAACGAAATAACGCTGGGAAAGTTTGTTAAACATATTTCTGAGTGTGTGGGATATTGTTCTCACATGGACGCGCCTCTCTGACAAGGAAATGAAAAAGCGGCCGGCGCCACGGCGTTCGTGCACACGCACAAGCAGAAGCGCAATACAGAGAGCCTGCTCTCCCTTTTTTTTTTTTTTTTTTTTTTTTTAAATAATTTATTAGTCCGGCATGGCGGCCCGACCCGAACTGACCCGAACGTGAATGCTTAAAATGTGGGCCCGACCCGACCCGAATGTCAGGTCGGGTCGGGTCGGGTTCGGGTTCGGGCACAAAATCTAACCTCTAGGCGTGGCTCAGTGGTGGAGTAGTTGTCCCCCAACCCTGAGGCTGTGTGTTCGAGTCTCCACCCTGATGAACCCGCCTAAATATCCTTGAGCAAGATACTGAACCCCGCATTGCTCCTGGTGCTGTGTCACCAGTAGGTAGATGGCAATGTAGTGTAAAGCGCTTTGAGTACCTTGAGAGGTAGAAAAGCGCTATACATGTATAACACCATTTACCATTTAAAGCACTCTGAGGGCCTTTCAGGTTTTGTAAAGGGCTAAATACATAAATTTGATTGATTGATTGATATTTTATCATTATTGTATTTTTAAATTATTTTTGTATTCACATTTTTTGTACATGAAGAAAAAATATAACTCAAGAAAATAATAATCAAAACAACATTAATAAAATTCAAATGTACTTAATGAGAAATACACTCCGGTTACGGCCCCCATTAGTACTCTAAAGAGGATTAACTATTATATATTTTTTTATCTTCATCGCATCTAACTCATCCATTTTAACTAGGAGGGTTGGCTGCGATCATTTGCAATCATTGGCTGCCAGCCTCTCCTCAATTGTCAATACGTTAAATGAGTGCCCTATGAAGCTTTAAGACCTATAAAGAGTTAATAGATTTCCCTAAATCTTTAGTTCGAAAACCTGCAAAGATTTGAGCTTAGTGTATTGTGAAAGTGAGCTGGTGTGACTAACCTGTGTCTGTGTATGAGGCGCAGGCTCTCAGGGCTCATGTGATTGTGGGATGAGAGGATGCCTCTGGGAGAGTTGACCCCCGAGCAGCCACCAGGGCCAAATCGCTCCACACCAGGCACACCCTGCTGAGTACCAAAAATATACTACTCTGAATATTTATACTGCTCACATGTACAAAGTGTAACCTGCATACACAACTGTTCGATTGTATTAATGTGTTTGGAAAATATTCTGCCTTGTGAACGTAATACTGTATGAATATACTTAGGGAGAGAGTAAACTCACGTGGTGCAAACCAGTCCTCATCATGTGGAATTGGTCCACCAGCTTTTTGTGTAGTGGACGCATCTCTGGGTGTACCAGCTTCTCATGAACAGCAAGACCCACCCCTAGAATGTGCACCTATGAGAGGAAACCAAATAAGGCTAAAAAATTCCTTCAAACAATTGACAAAAATTATATTTAGAGAATATAAATATTCCAGACCACAGTAAGTATATACAAACACACTGATCATATCATTTCTCACATCATTTAACAAGGCACATAACTAACAATTCTTTATTCTGTAGAACTGCAAGGTGTGAGCTGTCTAAGTCTGACCTGCTCCTGCATGAGGTCCTTCAGGTGTGTAATCCTCTCCGCATCCTCCGGGTGACTGCTGATGTAGTCCTTGTCAAAAAATGCCTGTGGAAAGGTTTCAAAAGATAAGATAAATCCATGCTCAAACTTAATTCAAATGCACCAGACGGTGGTCCGTGTCTACCTCTTGGTATCTAGCGATGCCTCCATTCACTGCAGCATCGATGACTCCATTGAGGCACATGCTGAGGGGGTTGATGTTGCCGTGATGCTGTCTGTGTTGGTACTGGCTAATCAGAGTCCGCAACTCCTGGGTTTTATTCTCCACCACATAAATGGCATTCTCCAGAGGGCTTACCTCCACCTTGAAGAAGAGTGTTTACACAGCTCATGTTTTGCTTTTAATTTTACTTGTTTACTTTATTTTTAAAATAATGCAGCTGGAAAAAAAAGTACTATAACTTAATTTTATAATTTACTGTCATAATTTAAATAACATGATCTTTAAAATAAAATTAAATACTGACAAGTTTAAAAGTTTTGTTTAAGATGAAACAAAAAGGACACCAAAATAAGTGTTTAAGTAGCATAATAAGTTTAACATTGCGTTGAACCTGTGGATGGGCACCAGAATAGGACTTAGGTGCTCTCTCCTACGTGTTGCACGTAACATGGTAGTTGAGTATAACAGCGTTATAAAGTTTAGCTGAAGGTAACTTTTAAGTTGAATTTATTCAAATCCAATATTTTAGATGTATTTGTTTATAGAGTATATATATAGATAGAACATTTAACATAAATCATTATTTGAGCATTTTTATTCAAGTACCGTATTTTTCAGACTATAAGTCGCACCTGAGTATAAGTCGCACCAGCCCAAAAATGTGCAATGAAGAGGACAAAAAAAAACATAAGTCGCACCGGAGTATAAGTCGCATTTTGTGGGGAAACTTACTTGATAAAACCCAGATATGTCATCTTGAAAGGCAATTTAAAATAAAAATACAATAAAGAACAACATGCTGAATAAGTGTACAGTATTGATAATGTTAAATGATGCAAGATCAACGAAATGCGAACGTGGACGGTATGTTAACATAACATAGCTATTAAGAGTTTTTCAGATAACTATAGCACAAAGAACGTGCTAACAAGTTTACCAAACCATCAGTGTCACTCCAAAACACCAAAATAACATGTGAAATGATATAATATGGTGTTAATAATTTCACACATAAGTCGTTCCAGAGTATAAGTCGTCCCCCCAGCCAAATTATTAAAAAAACAGCGACTTATAGTCCGAAAAATACGGTACACACTTTCAAAACATGCACAATGTTATTTTGTTTTACAATTATATTAATTATAGCTTTTAAGAACATTGCATCATTTTTGATGTGGACTTACACTGCTGGCAAAATTTGGCACCCCCGCAATTCTGTCAGATAATGATCAATTTCTCCCAGAAAATGATTGAAATTACAAATTCTTTGGTTGTTATATCTTCATTGATTTTGCTTGCAATGAAAAAAACCGAAAGAGAATGGGAAAAAAAGTCATTATCATTTTACACAAAACTCCAAGAGTGGGCCGGACAAAAATATTGGCACCCTTTGAAAAATCATGTGATGTTTCTCTAATTTGTATAATTAACAGCACCTGTTACTTACCTGTGGCACATAGCAGGTGGTGGCTATAACTAAGTCACACTTGCAGCCAGTTAAAATGGATTAAAGTTGGCTCGACCTCTGTCCTGTGTCCTTGTGTGTACCACATTGAGCATGGAGAAAGGAAAGAAGACCAAAGAACTGTCTGAGGACTTGAGAAGCAAAATTGTGAGGAAGCGTGGGCAATCTCAAGGCTACAAGTCAATTTCCAAAGACCTGAATGTTCCTGTGTCTACTGTGCCCAGTGTCAATAAGTGTAAAGCCCATGGCACTGTGGCTACATACTACAGCCACACTACATGTGGATGGAAAAGAAAAATTGACGAGAGATTTCAACGAAAGATTGTGCGGATGATGGATAAAGAACCTCCACTAACATCCAAACAAGTTCAAGTTGTCCGGCAGTCCGAGGGTACAACAGTGTCAACCCGTACTATCAGTCGCCGTCTGAATGAAAAGAGACTCTATGGTACGATACCCAGGAAGACCCCACTTCTGATCCAGAGACATTAAAAGCCAGGATGGAGTTTGCCAAAACTAACCTGAGAAAGCCAAAAACGTTTTGGAAGAATGTTCTCTGGTCAGATGAGACAAAAGTAGAGCTTTTTGGCAAAAGGCATCAAAATAGAGTTTACAGGAAAAAAAACAAGGCCTTCAAAGAAAAGAACACGGTCCCCATAGTCAAACATGGAAGATTTTCCCTGATGTTTTGGGGTTGCTTTGCTCCCTCTGGGACTGGACTGCTTGACCGTGTTCATGGCATTATGAAATCTGAAGGCTACCAACAAATTTTGCAGCGTAATGTAGAGCCCAGTGTGAGAATGCTGGGTCTCCCTCAGAGGTCATAGGTCTTCCAGCATGACAATGATCCAAAACACGCTTCAAAAAGCACTATAATATAGTTTGAGATAAATCAATGGAGACTTCCAAAGTGGCCCGCAATGACCTGAATCCCATAGAACACCTGTGGAGAGATCTGAAAATGGCAGTTTGGAGAAGGCACCCTTCAAATCTCAGAGACATGAAGCAGTTGGCCAAAGAAGAATGGTCTAAAATTCCAGCAGAGCATTATAAGAAAGTCGTTGATGGATACCGGAAGCGGTTGTTCGCCTGTTATCTTGTCTTAAGGTTGTGCTACCAAGTATTAGGCTGAGGGTGCCAATACTTTTGTCCGGCCCATTTTTGGAGTTTTGAGTAAAATGATAATGATTTTTTTTTTCATTCTCTTTTGTGTTTTTTCATTGCAAGCAAATTAAATGAAGATATTACTACCAAAGCATTTGTAATTGCAATTATTTTCTGGGAGAAATTGAGCATTATCTGACAGAATTGCGGGGGTGCCAATACTCTTGGCCAGCAGTTTATCTATGTTGTGGTCATTGTGGTGGCACTTGGAAAGCTACTGTAAGTCTTTGTTTAATCCTTGTGTTGTCCCGGTACAATACTCAGTGTCAGTTTAGCGAACTATACGGCTATTATTGCAGTATCGGACAGCATTGGATTTGGTCAAAAGATCGGATCCAATCCAGTGTTGGCTTATTTTTCAACACCGTCGCGCTTTTTGTCTGCTGTAAATAATTTAGAAAAAAAATAATAATAATTTGGCAAAAATGTCTGCTGCGTAGGACTACTTCTCATTTGAAGCCAAAGATAGCAGAAGCGCATCGTGCAGTATTTATGAACTGAGCATTTCTCAAGGAAGTGCCAACAGGGCTCACTTCAATACAAAAAAATATAATTATTTTTAAAGTTCCTAAAATATAGGTGTCGGTATTGGATCAGTATCGGCAAAACATGTCTTTGAAAGATGTGTTTCTCGACTGGGACATCTCTTGTGTTAGTGCAAAACCACTGGATTAAGGTATGTGTTATTGCTATTATTGTCTCTGAAAAATGTTCCGCTCGGTTAAGTTACGTAAACAACTAAAAGACTAAAAAAATAAAATACTTTTTAATAAGCACTGTTTTGCTTACTATAGCCTTCAATGAACACATCTCTGCCAACAAAAATATTTCTAAACTCTCTCAATGCATTGTGCAGTTCAAATTTGAGGAGTGAAAAACAGTCAAATGATAAATCAAAAGCCTCTGGAAAATGTGCAGTCATGGACAATATGTAATGACGTTCCTCACCACTTCCCTCTTTTCCACTTCAGCCCAGCGAGAGATGCCCGGGAGAGGGCGGGAGAGGATCAGGGTGGTTCTCTCAATCCAAAGGCTCTGTGGAACAGGCAGATGAGAGATTTGTTGCGCATCATGTACACCAGGCATTAAGATTGGGGTCAGTATGTAACAGTGGGGGAATGGGTAGTAGTCCTGCAGAGTGCTAGGTCGGCTGGCACACTTAAGAAATGAAGTGAAAAGCTCTTGGTTTCATATTTAGGTCACAGTTTGACACTTGTGTCATGTGGAGTCCTCAAAAAACTTGTTTTGGTATTTGGAGGAAAGAATGAGGAATATGAATGTACAAAGGGAAAAGATGTCGTCGCCAAAATAATAAAAAAAAATTAAATGATAACAATTTCACAATGTTCTTCCCTTTAATCGAATTTTCTTGCAATTGATTTATTACAGGCTTATGACAAATTATTTACATTACTAATTACTGTAGCTCCACTTTGTCCTAAATTCCTGTTGTCACAATAGTCTGACGTCAAGGGCATAGGTTTGGTCTCAACTTTGGTAGGGACGATAACATGCATGTACACTTATTGCTCAGCATGGAACATTAATAAGACCAAACAGATTGGGTGAACGGGGGTCAGGGCTACATTTCTCACGAATATGAACCTAATAATTGATATGCAGAATCAGGAGTGCTCATTACACCGATCACGATTGACCAGTCGATCGCAACGCTAGTGTGGATAGCTCACGGCAACAAAAAACGTTATTTTTTAAAATAAACTGTAAATAGTTAATGATGATTATTTTGTGTGTATGTTGTGTTGTGTGAGAAACATATGAGGTTATACAGCACGCCTCTCTCTTTAAGCAGCTTCTTGCTCACGTTTTTCTAGTTCTATAGCTTCCAGCAAAGTTCACTACATTTCTCATAGTTTAATTAAAAAAGAAAAGACAAACAGAAGGACACTTCTCTCTAAGCAGCTTCCTACTCGAGTTTTGCAGGTTAGCAAGTTCACAGTTTTATGTTATGCTAACTCAGACAGGTCAGACTTTCAGTAGCAAAATTTGTGGTGTGTTTTCCAACTCCAGAACAGTGGCGTCTTTTTTAATTACTTACAGTGGCTGCTGCTAGCCGAAAAAAAAAAAAAAACTTCTAATATCCTCTCTTTCGAAGGGGGCGGAGGAGGCAGCATGTTGTCGACATGTATTTCTGTCAGGGCTGTGTGCGTGTGAGCGTGCGTGTGTGTGTTGGGGGGTGGGTCAAGTCATCAGCCAATGAAACGTACATTTGAGGGGGGATGGGGGGTGGACCAGGAGAAAAAAATGAACCGGCAAAATCAGCAAGTGAAAAGGGGTAAATGTAAGTTTGAACATAATGAAAATAATTCACTTAATAATGGTAGGGTCAATTCTATCCTTACAACATATTGGAAGACAATCGATTTGATGTATATACCTGAACTAATTATATAATGCATATAAGGTTGCTTAAAAGTTGGTGGGAACAATTTGAGCATCCTGAAAAGTTGGTAGTGTGATGTCCCTACTGTCCCTATGCAAACCTACGCCCTTACCGACGTCTTGCCACACATATACACCAAAATACATTCAATATAGTAATGACCTGATTTATACGTTTTTTGAGATGCGATCTGTGCTTTGGCTTTTCTTTTTTCCTCTTTTTTTTTTTTGCTTAGAATTGTGACCAATGTTTTAGGCATGTGCGCTATATGATGGCATTGAAAACAACTGTCTTCAACACACGCAAAAACTTGGCACATACAATAGTAAACATGAAAATAAATTGCAGTATTGTGTATTGAAAACAGAAACACTACTCCGCTGTTATTTATGTATTTAGTTTTATTTTGCTGAGCACTGTATCTTATAGTCATTGCGTTCAAGCACGGCAGCACGAAGTTCTCTGTTGTGACCACCAAGAGGCGTTACTGCTATTTTTGAAGGGTTAAAGTGTTGCTCCATATAAATTAAGCCAGCGACTGGCTCACCGTACCCTGAACTCATTTTCGCGGTCCTTGGGACCCTTGTGGAAAGGCCTGTCATAGTGGAAACGGCTGACGTTGTTGATGCGGTAGAAGCTCTTGATCCTCTCGGGCACACGCTCCAATTGAGGCACATCTGAGATGTCTGACACTGGAGTCACCGCATAGATCTGCAAGTCTACCAGAAGACTGTCAAGGAACAAACTGACACGCAGTCGATCGTAGAAAATACTGTAAGCTGTACTATGATTTGTATTGACTTACTGCCCTATCAATAACCACTCCATATAATGTGTATGTTATCAACGAAACATATACAAAAATGATAACATTAAAAATGATGAAAAAGGATTTACTCAAACAGAACATATTCAAACAGACATGTTTGCCAATTTTCTTGAATTTTCTCATGCATACTCATATTCAGTACATTTAATTTAGCTTATTTGTCATATTAGCATGACCTTACTTTTTTGACACACAACAGTACAGTTTCTTACTGGAAGAAAATAACATTGCACCAACTAGAAAAAAACACTACTTATAGAGGTGTACAGTGAAAGGGATACACTGAGCATCACTCTGCAGGATGGTGTCATCGGGTTGGTTGGGATGCTGCATGGCGATGGCTTGCGGAAACTCTCCCAGCATCCTTTGCTGGAAGTCCTCCAGCCGTTCGTAGTCATAGCCACGACAGACAAACTCTTTGTTCTGGAAAGAGAGAGCATCGCATTCACAACATAACAGGCGAATAAATTGGGTCAGCTTGGGGAAGAGGAGAACTTTTAATTGCACACGTAAGCTCAAAGTAAAAGATCCAAAAATGCTTTTTTTTTATATATTGCCCGACATACTTTCTTTGTCCGTGAGTGGTTTTAAGTTACATCATCTCATTCTCAGCACAGATGGGACCAGACTAAATTTGGAGAATCTTACCCTGAGGAAGAATGGAAACTTCCTGCCATAGAAGCCCATTCTGAAAAACTCTGGTTCGATCCGCTGCTGCTCAATAATGTTGTCATAGTAAGCTGCCTCCATTTTCTGATATAAAACGACACAAGATGAAAATGCCTAAGCAGAGACACACTTACTTAGGAATGAGAGTACCACCAGGAGTGACACTGACTTGACTTACCCTTATCCAGCTGAGACTCTGGTAATCATATAACGTTTCATACTGGAAAGCCAGCTCCCGACACAAAGAGATGCCATATTCCCAGCACTGCAAGACCGTATACAAGAATAACGCATTTAAAAACGGGGACACAAAGCAAAAAACTGCAAACACTCAGCATCCTTGCCATTAAAATAATTCAGTAGAACTAGACATGTGCCGATTACCAGTTTCAAGGTATGCCGTGCTATGAAATCGTCAAGGTTTCAAAACCGCAAAAATTTTCCATCATACCGTCCCTAAGGTATTAGCTATTTTTTATATGCATGGAGAAATCCCTCGCTTGCAGCTGTAAGGCCCAACCCTGTCCCACTGGTAGTTGCTCAGTGTCAGTGAGTCAGGTGTGCTACACAATGGCTGAAGGAAGTGAAACTCATGAACTTTTTCCCCCATCAAAGAAAACGTATGGGAATACTTCCGCTAGAGAAAAGTTACAGGCAGCCACGGCTCGGAGGAGGAGCGCCAACCGACATGTCAAACATATTTGCGGATGGTTGCTGCCAAGGAGGTAGTACCTCCAGTATGATTTCGCATTTATACAAAATTAAAGGTTAGTAAACACTGTCATGAACGTTTTCCACCAGCTACGAGAGTTATGTCCAGCGTGTTTAGTGTGTCTATCAGTGGTAAAACATTTTTTTTTTTCTCTCTTCTCTCTGGTGTTGATAAAGAGAGTGTGTGTATAATGAAACATTATACGAGTAATACACACGTTCTCTATATGGAAAATAACTTGTTTTTGTTTTGATGGTAATAAAGGACTGGATTTAATTTATTTTAGAATATTTTGTAATTTTTTATTTTTTTTTATTTTAACTTAACATTATACCGGTAGTTATGTTCCAATTTGCTAATGTTTTGAAAAATAAGAATCCTATTCAATGGAAAAAAGTTTTGTTTTTTTTAAACCCAGATATCTTGAATTAACTCATTTTAGAGCTCTAATTGCAATACTGTGATACTGTGAAACCGTGATATTTTGGCTTAATGTTATCATACAGTCAGAATATCATACCGGCACATGCCTAATTACAACCATATCATTAGCCTCTACAGTAAGAAATGCCCTTAGACAAACGTGGCAGCACAGTGATACATTGGTTAAAAGTGCCGTACTGCGTAGTTGGTCAAATCTTGCCATAATTTCTACTCATTTGCTGCAGAAGGATTTAGTTTCTCTAAAGTGCAGACGACTCTCAAATGATTACATTCATGGCTGGATATCAGCCAGTGAGGAGAGATTCTTGGGAGTGAAAAGCATCTCAGTCGAAATATGGTTAAAAAAAATTGTAATTGTAATGTATAATTGTAACAGGGGAAAAAATCCCTACAGACATCATTGACAACAGGTATAATACACTAAAATCCACCAAGTAAAATCATAAGTCTTTGAAGGCATTATAATTACAAAAAGTATTTCAGAAGAAAATTTAAAGTTGAGCCTCATATAAGAGTAGTTTACATATAATAATTACGGTATATTCTATCCCAGCAAAACAGAATGGTAGCATTGATGACCACAGTGTTATAAGTAGCCTCAGTTAGAGGTTATTGTACTGTAGTGGAGACTAGAGTAAATAATTATTAATCAATTACAGTACCTCCATTAGTGATAGATTTTAATCAACTCAGCTCTAAACTCGATGTTAATCATAGAGCATTTAAAAAACAACTGCAGCAGAAGCAAAGTGTTGCACATAAATAATAACACAAAACACTAAACATCAATCACACACAACTAAATCAATTAAAAACTGTAAAATAAGATGAAAACAATAAAAACCCGCAATGTTAATGTAATACAAAAACCCCTTATCCTTTTCTAAGTTTGTCTGTTGACCTGGGGCATCGTACAAGGGTGTATGATGGAGCAGCCCAGAGATGTAAGGCAGGGCGGAGAACATTTGACGATTCAAACATAAATTAAAGAATTCTAAAAGGAACTCTGAATTGCTAAGGCAACTAATGTCAAGAATTGGAGCTACATTCGCCTTCTTATTTGTTCCAGTTATGATTTGAGCCACGTCATTTCAAGCCATATGGAGATTTTTGTGTCCTGCTCTGAATTTTTATGTCAGAAAGGAATCCCAGGTTGGATGTTAGCTCGATAAAGCTCAATGTTGCCTTACTTTGCCCTTGTTGAAGTAGTGGAGGATTTTACGACTTAGGTTCTCCTTGCGCTGCCACTCGCTCTGGCATGGATAGTGAAGAAAATCCCTCAGGGGCCGGTCCTCCCAATGGAGAAGCTCCCAGTACAGTAACAGGGTAAATGCGGCCTCTGTGGGTAATGATGCAGAGTTTAGGAAGAAAGTGTTCAGAAATTCTGATTTCTGCCTTTACATAAAAGCTACACATCTTGGACACTTTGCACAGATTGGCCACCAGAGCATGCTGGTACCTTGCAGACATTTTGGGCTATATTTTTTTTGTGAACAGATGTCAGAAGCCGCCTGGAGCGTGGCAGCTGTCTTCTGATGTATAAAAGACCAAAAGAACAAAGTTCAGCCTCACAGATGAAATTATATCTGTGACATTTTTTCCCCTCTGCAGCTGATAGCTAAGCTAATTAGGTACCTGTACTAATCTAATACACTACAGGCTAATGGTGTAACATTTAACAAATCTGAAACGATAGATTGTTTTGTAAGAACAATCGTATCGGAATCGATCAAAACACACCAAATCGAATGATATCATCATCTTTTAGATATGTTATTTTGTTAAAAGGAATTATTTTATTCAAATATTTGAAATTTTCAGCAACAACTCACATCAAATCATCAAAGTTGCTTTGTATTTCTGTTGCTTTAAGTGAAATGGAAATGATTGTTTTAAACCTGTGTATATAAAATTGTATGAACTTGATCCTTGAATCAAATTATATTGTATCGTGAAAGATTTTGTAATACCTGCAGATATCATAGTGTTGTCCAAAGTATTGCTAACTTATTGTCATGAAAACAGTTATTTACATCCCTAATACACAGCACACTGTTATTGTTGTTGTTTTTCGCACAGTTATTCACACACAAAAATTCCAGTACTTCAGTCTGAAGAATATTTAATTGGGTCTGTAAATGTTTACTCCCAGCATGTTAGGTTTATGATAGTATTTCATATCACATCAATCATCAAATCAAATATTGCTTAGTTTATTGACACACTTGAGTCAACTGCATGATGAGATTTACAAACAAATTCATCTTGACTTCCTGATCTCAATAATCCAATACATAGGTCTGAGGTTTGAAGCTGGTACTTCACATACCTGTGTAGTCTTCAGCTTGGAGATGGAGGTCACACAGCTTATGAATGTAACGAATGTACATGTCCTCCTTATTGACTTCCGACTTGTAGAAGTTCTGGGTTTGTGTAAAAAAAAAAAAATAATAATAATAATTAAATGCATGGTGTGGGGCCAGAGCAAAGTTATTAAGATTAAGGTGTCTCACCATGAGGTTGACAGAGCCGCCCATTTTTTTATTGTCGACTTCATCGCCTTTCATGCAGTCCCTAAACAAACAAAATGTATATTGTTATTGAATAAATAGACCAAACAGACAAAAGATTCAAATTCCACTCTGCTTAAAAGACCCTGGATAGATATGTAACTTTTTAAAGTCAGCAAAGTTCTGGTTGCAATTTTGCAACTTTGCCGCTTTTAATCTCTTGGGAGGAAATTAATCTTACACTTTGATGCATATTGCTTATATATGCCACACGCATTCCGGTATGTAAAAAGAGATGTCTAGTCTACTCCCAAAAGAGTGCAATATAATACTTTTGCCCATACAGCACCTTTGAATCTTGACTTTACCTGTAGTCCAGCAGTCGCTCCACTAGCCTTGTGACTGATGTGACAAATGAGATGCCCGTCTCTCTCCAGGTCTCCTGTTCTATCTTCTCCAGTAAACTAAATATAAGCAACCGTCACCCATTATGTCTTTAGTGTGTGCATAATGACATCTCGTAATTCCGTGTCAGTGACATAACTCACCTAGGATAAGGGCCAAACAACTGGGTCCTATGGTGAAACAGGCAAAAAAAATGCGTATGAATGTGTTTAATTATCTTTTAAACACAAGAAGAGCCTGAATGTCAAAAAGCAAGTTTGATACTCACAAAAGGCTGAAGAGTTCCCTGTGATTATCATCGCCTTTGCCATCAGACACCATGCTATCCAGCTTATCCATCAGCTCTGCTTCCACCTACGCACAACACAGGCACATTAGCCAAAATGAGTGGGCTTGCTACCAGAGGACAAAGTCAACAACTAAATGTCATGGTGACCTGTTTGAAGTTTCCATTTTTCCTCTGCTCCCAGTCCATCATGTCATGGAAAATTGGAATCATAATATTTCGAACTTCAGTTTGAGGAACCAGGGTCACACCCAGAAAGGGGCCCATCATTCCTGGAATGAAGTGGGGTTTGTTGTCACCTAAATGGAAAAAAACAAATCCATCATGAGATCGTGTGATACATCTTGTGAGTTTAAGCTTCAGAGTGTTGGTGATTTAATGTTATACACAGTAAGAGTCAAACCTAATTTTTGCCACATGCTAAAGAGTTCATAAGCCATCAGTACTCGCATATCTCCATACCTGCAGAAAGAGATAAGATTAAAATTAACTGCATGCAGACAAAGGACACTGAAAAGAAAAATATGCAATACGGTTGACATTCTTGGCTAATATTCGTATTTTATTTATTTAGCACATGGTAGACCTGAATCTGTTAGCAAGCTTACAGTTCAATGTATTAATTAGTAAATGTATTTCAAATTTGTGAAGGAATTTCTTTTTATTCAATTGAAATTTGATTTAAATAATGTAGACATGTTAAACTTGAGAACAACTACAAAACAACTACAAAATCTGATAGGAAGAAAATTATGATGAAAAATTATGTTTACGCTGCAACTAGCCATTGCTTCATTCTTTATTAAAGAAAAACAAAATGCTGGAAGTCACTAAAACTGACAATTTCTTAAAGAAGCAGTTACCCCTTAAAGACAGGGTGGACAACAGGGATTTGGGGATACTTGTAAAATGTTAAATGTGATCATGAAAATATCTTAAAGGACTTTTTCAATAAAATATCTTGCTGTGAAAACTAAAACCATGTATAACAAGTACTAGTTTCCTACTACAGGCTGAAGGCTAAGACAAAGAACACACATGTCCTCCATTGTGTAACTCATAGCCTGCAGGCTTCCATCTCCCAAAAACATGCATAGTATGTCAATTGAACACTCCAAATTCTCCATAGGGGTGATTAAGAGTGCTAAAGGTTGTTTGACTTTGTGTACCCTCTGATTGGCTTGCAACCAGTTAAGGGTGTACACCACCTCCTGCCCATTACCGTTATCTGGGATGGGCTCCAGCACCCCCACAGCCCTTTTGAGGATACGGTACCACTTATTAAACATACTGTAGTTTAGCAGAACAGCATGTGAAACGTCAAAATCATAAAATTCCATTTAGCCAAAATACATGGTAGTTGCTTACTTATCCAGAATTTTCTTTCTCTTAGCGGGTCCGACCGCCTCCAGCTGGAGACTGGGCTGATTGATGTAGAGCACGGTGAGGCTGAAGAAGGAATTCCATACCTAAAACAAAACCAAAGTTCAACAAAGACCAGACAAGCCACCGAAATGCATTGTGTATTTACACAGACAGACCTTGAAATCGAAATCAGCCTCGGAAAAGTTCTTGTGCAGCGCTGGAGAAAGAAGCTGTGTTGTCACAACAATGATGCTGCAGAAAACAAAGCGAGCATGTCACTGTCATCTCTAAAGAAAGGTAGCAACTAAAAATAGCTGGCAAGGATCACAGCAAGGTAACCTTCACAACAGCGTAATTTGAAGAGAGTCTGATCTAATGGCAGCCTGTGCTACCAAACCTTCAATGGGACAATGACTGCATGTCACAAAGAAGAAGTCACACTCACTGACTGGTTAGAAGTCTCATGACACTCCAATCTCGAGGGAAGATCGTCAGTTTCATCAAGTTCCGGAATACACAGAAGATCTTCAACAGGAACTCCTACAAACGAAGATATTTAGAATGTAGTTTAAGAATGAGGTTTCAAGAGAAAAAAAATAATCCAACTCTTAATCTGGTTTCCCCACTTTGAGCTCTTCTTTGCTATGGAAGTTGTTGAGTAGATGATGAAAATGGATCTCTGTCATCTGTCGGAGCAGAGAGAGAAGACAGGACACATACTCCCCCTAGTAGAAATAAAATTATACATGAAAGTGTGAGAAGTTAATGAAATGCAGAAATAAATGGTTTTGTACCACGCATCAGAAGGATTTATTGAGTTTACCGTTATCTCTGCAGTGCACTGAGGGCAGCGCTGGCCTCTGGATGTCTCCACAGAGTGAGACTTGCTCATGATTGACAGCAGGGTCTGCAGCAATACATCCAAGAGGCTCTCAACCATCATCTCCACTTCCTCCTGAACAGACGACTCCTGAAAACAGGCAAGTTAAAAGATCATGTCAGTGCAATCTGAAAATGATGTCTGAACATTCCAGAAGACTAAAATGAGACAATAATTACTCTATTTGTTTGAAAATTATTGTCCTATTGTTGACGTGACGATACACCATACCATAGAACTGTTTTTGATGATGGAGAAGATGCTGCCAAGAATCCCAGAACAGATAAGCAGCTCCCTCTGCTGGCGCAAGTGCAAGTGAATGTGATGCAGAACAACGGGAAGCAAAATGCTTCGAGACTCTGAAGGACAGACCAGTGAAAGAGGATGGATGAATTTACCATTCACTGTACAATGCCATTAGCCTCAAATACATACAGTGGGGCAAATAAGTATTTAGTCAACCACTAATTGTGCAAGTTCTGTCACTGGGCAACACGGACTTTAAACTCCCTTCACAGATTTTCTATGGGGTTGAGATCTGGAGACTGGATAGGCCACTCCAGGTCCTTGAAATGCTTCTTACGAAGCCACTCCTTTGTTGCTCTGGCTGTGTGTTTGGGATGATTGTCATGCTGAAAGACCAAGCCACGTCTCATCTTCAATGCCCTTGCTGATTGAAGGAGATTTTCACTCAAAATCTCTCGATACATGGCCCCATTCATTCTTTCCTATACACAGATCAGTCGTCCTGGTCCCTTTGCAGAAAAAACAGCCCCAAAGCATGATGTTTCCACCCCCATGCTTCACAGTGGGTATGGTCTTCTTCGGATGCAATTCAGTATTCTTTCTCCTCCAAACACAAGAACCTGTGTTTCTGCAGACGGGCCTGGACGTGTACTGGCTTCAGCAGGGGAACACGTCTGGCAGTGCAGGATTTGAGTCCCTGGCGGCGCATTGTGTTACTGATAGTAGCCTTTGTTACTGTGGTCCCAGATCTCTGTAGGTCATTCACTAAGTCCCCCCGTATGGTTATGGGATTTTTGCTTACCGCTCTTGTCATCATTTTGATGCCACGGGGTGAGCTCTTGCATGGAGCCCCAGATTGAGGGAGATTCTCATTGGTCTTGTATGTCTTCCATTTTCTAATAATTGCTCCCACAGTTGATTTCTTTACACCAAGCGTTTTAATTAATGCAGATTCAGTCTTCCCACCCTGGTGCAGGTCTACAATTTTGTCTCTGGTGTCCTTCGACAGCTCTTTGGTCTTGGCCATAGTGGAGTTTGGCGTGTGACTGACTAAGATTGTGGACAGGTGTCTTTTATACCGATAAGGAGTTAAAACAGGTGCCATTAATACAGGTAATGAGTGGGGCCTCCTTAGACCTCGTTAGAAGAAGTTAGACGTCTTTGACAGCCAGAAATCTTGCTTGTTTTTAGGTGACCAAATACTTATTTTCCACTCTAATTTGGAAATAAATTCTTTAAAAATTAAACAATGTGATTTTCTGTTTTTTTCCACATTCTGTCTCTCATGGTTGAGGTTTACCCATGTTGACAATTACAGGCCTCTCTAATCTTTTCAAGTAGGAGACCTTGCACAATTGGTGGTTGACTAAATACTTATTTGCCCCATTGTAGATTAACACTAGCTATGATGCGACACTTTTTCATCACAGATAAATTCTTACCAGGGAAGAAGAAGAGCCGGCTTTCAACGGTCCGCGCAATCGACTGCAATTTGACAACATCCATTGATTGGCCAATGTCAACGGTGCTGGGCATACTTCCAAGGGTGCCACGGACATATTCAGCCACTTCCTGAACTGTGAACATCTGCAGCAGCTCATCAAATATATCAGGGAAACTGTTCAACAGCGCCGCCTGGGAGTTGAACAAAAACAAGGACTTCAGCGTCATCTCGATGTTTTAAAACATTACATAGCTTTGTCAAAGATTCCCGTGTTAGAAAATCGCTCGAGAAATGTTCAGCTATTAATATTCCAAAAGAAAGTTGCCTAAGACACTAACACAACCTGGCACTTTAGACTTACTCCAGTCTTTTGTGTCAAAACAGAACAGGTGCCAAAGATAAACCTCAATGGCAGCTCATGTCTGATAGTTGTGGGACCAACATATAATGTTGTGACTTACTGAGACTGACGACAGACCTGGAGCAATACCACATAGACATGCAGCGGATCACACCCTCCAAGATCAAGCCAAGAAAGGGGCAAAATTGGACAATGCACAGAATGACACACAAAACATGTAAATAAAAATGAAACAAGAAACAAAAATTAATCAATGAAACATAAATGCCAACTGTGACAATGGACAAATGAAAGATGTGAATAAGTTTTTCAAAAAAATGGTAACATCTGTACTTAAGTAGACAGCAAAGACATTCTCCATTCAGACCTGAGTGAACACAAGGTTCTCTGAGCTGCGGCTGTCCAGGCTCAGCACAAAACGGATGGATTGAAAGAGCTCCTGGATGCTCGCTCGGAATTGCTCCTCCTCCATCCCGCAGGTTGCACGTGCATACAATATTCGGGACTGGACGATGAACTTGAACAGGTACTCCAGAGCCTAAGGGAGGACGAGTAGAGAGGTTTTGATTCTTGGGCTTTGGATTTTTTTCTAGAACTGCGACAAATATACAAATTCTGAATAAAACAAAATAAAATAAAATACCCACATGGAAATATGCCTAGCAAGAAACAATTTAGGATTGATTTATTGAAAAAGGGAGTTGATGTTGAGAGGTAAATGAACATTTCTGCTTGTTATTTATAGAAGTGTAAATTTCATGGCAATATGATATTAATTCTTTGGACAACATACATTCGAGTTCAACGTCCGCCACGATTCGATTTGATTCGATTCAAGGGCCTTTGATAGATTCAATATTATATTGCGTACACATTTCATAATAAGTTTAATTTCACTAAAAGCAGTAAAATAGCAAAACAATTTTGATGTTTTTCAAATTTTGTTGCTGAAACTAAATGGCATATCTAAAAGATAGTGACGCCGATAGATGTTTTGCATTTCGATCCTGCTTAACCAATCCATATATCGATCCAGATCGATGTATTGTTACCAGTGTTAATCTTACTTTAAAAACTAAAAAATTACAGTTAAAAATAAATTCTCCCAAAACGTAATTGAGTTAGTAACTCAGTTACCTGAATGTATGAATAATTAGTTACTTGGCAAAGTAACTGGTGTTACTTTTCATGTTTTTGTTGTTGTTTTTTTTTTTTTATTTAAAAAGAAAATAAATAAATAAAAAACATAGGTCACACTATGTGAAGTTCAAAGGGTTTTTGGGACAATTGGCTCTAGCACAATTCGTTACCCTAAACTTAACCAGACACAGCAGTATTGCGGATTTTGCGATAACTAGATGGTAACCTCTGCTATGTTTGGAAGTCATTTAATGTTGTAAATCTACCGTTAAAGTTGTTAAAATTGCTCCCATTATATTAGTCTACGTTTGACAGGTAAAAGTTTTAAAACTGTTCAATCATTTAATGATAGATTCAAGTCAAGATTTTGCCGATTTAGGAGTATTTTAGATAAAAAGTTACTAAGGTTCGCTAGAAAGGTTCTCTACAACACAGCCTTCCTGAGAAGTCTACTGCTTTACGATGGCGGCTGTTTACGAACGCCGACGAGTCTATCATTTCGCATCTAGTTCTCTATACATGTGATAACGCCATTGAGTCTGTCATTTCGCATCTAGTTCTATATACGTGTGATATCTACCTTAGCATCATGTGGGCATAGTTTCTAGGCTACCGGCTACAGTCAGGCATTTTTGGAGCCACCTAGCATCGTGTTTGCACCAGTTTCACAACTCTCTTCCCTCCTCCCCTCTCTGCTCTCTCAGTGAGTCCGTATCGCTCAGATTTTTCTCGCGTCATTCAACCAACGTAGTAACGCATAGTAACGCACGCCTTTGCATCCTCAGCAATAGTATCGGCGTTGCAAAGATGAGAAAAGTAATTAACTAGATTACTTACTAATAAAAAATATTACGCCATTAGTAACGCCATTTTACTCTAATGCCGTTATTAACAACACTGATTGTTACATTCTAATCATTTAGTGTTTAAGTAACCCACAGTTCTAAAAAGTCATGCTACCAACGCAATGGTCGCAAATGGCATGCCTACATTGCTAATGCTAGCTTGGTATTGCTAGTGTTTTTATTTTAAATGAAATGAAATGTTTTTCCTGTGACTATACGCAATGACTATGGACTTTCATAATCGCATGCCATTATGAATGATAATGTTTGAGAATTGTACTTGTGCACTTCAGTTGAAGGGAGGAAGCGGTTAACTGAAATGAGGCTGCATTCAATTCTTGCCAGCAGTCTTACAGCAACTCCATTTCAATCTATTGGAATACTGCACTGTGCATGAGTCAATACCCTGTTCCGCATTTGTTTTCTCAGCAGCCAACTCACTTCCTGAGGTGTCATATTACCCCTTAGCAAGTCTTTTGCGTTGAGCATTTCCTGATTCCATACAAATCAATTTACGCTGCTGCAGCCATGAAAGTTTCTCTGACCTTCTGAAAGTCAACCATATCAAGTACAGTAGTGAATCCAAACTCCTTTACCCGCATGGCTTCCTGGATGTGATCTTGTCGGACGACTTCCGCTGAGCGGTCCATGTACCACTTCAGGCATCGAATAAGCTCCCTACATGCACATTGTTTGAAATTATTTTGTCAGTTTTAGGTATATGAATCACTTATCAAAGAGAAAGTAGAAACTGTTTCAGTACTTGTATGCCAAAGCTCCAGCAAAATGGTTTTGGATGTAAGAGTCCATTACTGGGCGAAAGTGGTAGAAACGGCTGTCCCTGAGCAAGTTGATAATAAATACCTGAAATACACATGGACATAAATGGCAGATTTATGTAAAGCTCTTTTACCTCATAATAAAGAATTATAAAATTACAAATGTTGCCGTAATTGTCCTACCAGAGACTGGAAAACCAGAGGTCCGTATTTATCAGTGTTGTCATCTAAAAGACAAAAGAGTGTATCCAGGACATCTCGAAGGAACTGGAGGTATAAAAAGAAAAATGGATCAACCATACACACAAACAATTCTGTTCATAGAAAATATCTAATAATTGGGAAATCTACGGTAAGATCTGTTCTAAACATAGATGGCTTAGTTTTCTTTGACCTCTTATTTAAAAATTAAATTTGGTGTTAACCATTCCACCACTGTTCAAATGTCACTTATTAGCCATTTTTTTTAAGGAACTATTATATATATAGTATATTGTATTCACATTGTTAATTAATTTAGAATTAATTCATTGTTAATGTTGGAAAAACTATGCCTTTGTTTGAAAGATTAACAATGATGGCATTTCATGAAAAACATTTTTGGGTGACCTTAAGTATTTGAACAATATCCTACTGTATGAAAAAAAAAAATTGCAGGAAGCAATCGACATTGTGGCTTGCCAGTGACTTGCAGAACTTAAGCAATCAGTGACTGGCTGTAACCCCTGATTCTAGTGATACCATTATTTTGAGCAAAATAGCCATGCATGCCAATAATAAATAACTACTGCAGTAAGGTTGAAAAAAAAAATAAAAAATTTTAAAGGCCTTTGACCACTTTTTCTAATATAAGGCTGTTGATTGGATATAATCATGAAATGATTTGAGCTCAAACGTATTTAGTCACATCTCCTTTAATATCAATGGGGATTTTGTTTTAGCAAGGAAAAATAATCCCAGCGATGAATGCAGTGGAGGCCAATCCGCTGACTGTGTCTAATTCTCTTGCATTTTCATCAAGAGGTGAACAATTAGAGAAGTCAGACATTAAATATTGCCCGAATAAGATGAAATGCCACAGCTGCTGAAGGTTAATATCTTAGAGAATGTGTGTCAAATGCAATTAATACACTCTGCAGCTTTACAGAGGGCAAAATACTTATTACGTTAGCAGGTAATGAATATATTTGACAGCAGTGACCTTGACAATCTCCTCTCCACTGATCTGACGCAGTCGACCAAGGATGTCCAGCACCCTGTCCGGGTGGGTTTTCCAGTTCAGAAGTGCCAACAGATCCACTTAAAATAGTACACAACCAAATCAAAATCTGAAACCTTTAAAATATAGGGTCATTTATTTTGTTCAAAAACAGTAGAAAATGCATTGTTACCATTCTGTGTGAGTTTTGTGGAGCAGAGTATGGTAGAAACCCAGAAGGTCTCTTTAGGGCTCCTCTGGAATGGCAAATTAGCCGGCAAGTTGGGACAACTGTTGAAGTCCTCCTTGCAGCACGGCAGGCTGAGGTACAGGCCCTGGTTACTAAAGGTGGCGTTTTCATCACACTGCATCAGACATAGATAAGATGCAATAAAGGGAAATGGGTCAACCGTACAAGCACTTAGAAAGGGGCAGCTTATAAAAGGTTTCCAATCCTAATCGCATTAAAACAGTATATATGATCATTAGACACAGACATGCAAGGATTAAACAGGCATAACCTTAGCCCATTCTTTATTTTCATGATATTAAATTGATTAAAGGAGATGTTTCTTCTAGCTGCTCATCTATCATTATGAATGTTGGGCACGTTACTTTAAAAAAGTAATTAGTTATAGTTACGCACTACTTCTTCCAAAAAGTTAGTAACTGAATTACTCTATTGTAAAAGTAACTAGTTACCAGGGAAAGTAACTATTTCCGTTACTTTAAAAAGAGGTTGTTGTATGTCAAAGAATTTGAAACTTTCTGAGCAGTATTCGAGTCAGTTGAACAGAGAAGAACAGACAGGTAGTTATGTTATAGAACCTTGTAATATTTATTGCACCTCATCAGCAATAGATTTATCCTACACTTGAAGTGCAACAAAAATAAACAGATTTGAATTGCTTACCACAGATGTGGACAAAAGCTTTGCCCCGGGACATAAATTGCACTTTACATGCACATTCTTTACTTTAATTTTGTCCAACTTGAAATTATGTTTATATCTCCACCTCGTAAAGGACAAATTTTCCTCTGAATGCTCTGCCATCATATCCCCCTGCATCTGTTTTGCGTGTGTGTGTTTGCCGCATGCGCTCTTCCGGTTTGTGTGTGAAAACACCGGCTCTGAAGTACGTGCGCTATGAGGCTCGTGCATTTACGTCACAGAATGGGGATCACGTGAGATTTGACAACAACGCAGCCATATTGGACGCAGGTTTGCCTCGCGGGACATTAACTTGCCAGTTCGATAAAGACACAAACTCGTTACTAAGGCGAAGAACAGATATGTGATCAAACTTAAGGATGTGAACAATGTTGATCCTTACGAGCAAGCCAAAGACAAATGGAGTAAAGATGTCGACGGGGTTCCACAATTACGCGAAATGGACATTCTGCTCTATTTATTGTTTTGTGTATGTTACGAAACACATCAGCGATTCCGAAATTACAAATCGCAACAAAGCTACGAACAGTTTTGCTGCGGATGGGTGCAGGACCTGCACATTATGACCATATCAAGCGACAACTCCATCGTTCTTGCAAAGGTAGGCTATGTGTGTTTACTATTTTCATTGCCATGAACCTGAACGCACCCCAAGTCTTGGATGACAAATATGCAGAGTAGACTCGCTACGGCTGGTAGTTTCTTCAATTTATTCAAAGTAAGTAACGCACCGCTTTTGACCGTCAGTAACGGTAACAGCATTGTAACGGCAGAAAAAATAATTAGTTAGATTACCCCGTTACTGAAAAAATAATGCCGTTATGTAACAACGTTATTTATAACGGCGTTATTCCCAACACTGATCATTATGCTTATGCAGATATGTACAATATGTAAGTTCCAGGACTAACTTCTAACAATGTCAGCAGCCTTCAAACAGGGTCATTTTCCACAATTCTCCTTCTTTCCGAATGCCCAGGTCAACCAGGATGACAATCTGTTCATTCTTTTCCTTAGCTTTTGAATTGTTCAATAATTCTACTAGCAGTATCAAGAGGAATTACAGGAAGATATTCAGCAATTTTTCGCTGGCTTAGACCAGCATCACACTGCCAAATAATGCAACCTCTGAAAAATCTTACCGTTCTGCTCTATTTTTTCTGCGTGGAACGGTTATTTTTTGCACGTTTTATAATATAGCATCAAGAAGGACATTACAACGAAGGTTTCTTTTAACTTCTTGCATGTCTGTGTATATTGTTATGTGTTCTGTAAAACAGTTTGGAATAACTAATGTTGTCAAAGCACTACCGTAATTTCCCGAATATAAGGCGCACCCATGTATAATGCGCACCCCAAATTTACTTGTAAAATCTAGGGGAAATTATTGTACCCGTTTATAACGCGCACCCTAATTTTAGCACCAATAAATAGAAGAATACAAGAAAACAGAGCTCGTGTACAGATACAGAGATGTCATTTTACTGACTGGTGAAACACAGCACAAGCATAGCACATTGGTAGTTCAAAACATTACCGTAAACTGACAATATTTACGGTAATAATATGATTTGACAATTTCTCCAACTTACCAGAATCTAGGAGAAAACAAAACGGATGTGACTTTTCTTTTAAAGGCTGGTGTATAACTTGCTCGTTTCCTCAGGTTGAATAAATGTTTCTTCCATGGATTGATACGGTAAAATGAAAGTCAGAACGTAAGTCAGAAATCCGTGAGAGCTCATCACTGTCAACACGACAGTAACCAAAGGAACTATTGTAATTTGGGTTTGAGTTTTACAAGGGACCGATATAGTTGACGGACACAGGAAGTGTGTGTCCTTACATTTGTTATGGTCCGAATTGCGGAGCTGCAATAAACGTCGACTCAAATGAGTTCAAGAAACTAAATTCTGTGCTTTATGAAGAGTGAAAAAAGCAGAATTTAACACAGACGAAATCATTCGGCCGATTAGAGTGAAGTACGGTATTACCGAAACAAAATGGTGACGTCACGTACCGTAATGGTCGACAACGGGTCGCCGCATACGTTTCTTCAACACAACGTGGCCGTGTCAATGAAAAAAAATCGGTTTATATATATATGTAATACATATATATTTCTGTCTCCATCCATGTACCCGTTTATAATGCGCACCATGAGTTTACAAGTTGATTTTGGGGAAAAAAAGTGCGCGTTATATTCGGGAAATTACGGTAATTTAACCAATGGAAAAACAGTGTGGCTGTTCTTGAGAAATAAGGTTCATGACTTTCTTTTAGCTGCTTTATGTTGGGAAGAATCTCACCTTGTAGACATACAGCTCATGACTCTCGTCCGACAGCGTCGTCCCATCCTCTCTCATTAGAGGAGTGAAAGCGAAGCCAAAAAGTTTTTTCTCCCCTTTGTCTTTAGCTGAAATGACATTGATGTCAGTGACCCGCTTCATAAACCACCCTGACTGTGCTAATGAGTTCCCTGAAATGAGGGACGGGCGCCGCTGACCCACAGGACTGACTCACTGGAACAGTGTCTGAACTCGAAGCGTAGGTGGGAGCCTCGGAAGCGGTCTATGGGAATGGGAAGTTTGACCATCTCACTCCACCGAGGACTATTGTTGTGGTAGAGGACAAAGGAGCGATATTCAGTCATGTTGGGCTCACCGCTGCCCAAACTGATGCAGTCCTGCGAAGGAAGGATGCATCAGGCCATGAGCAGATGCTGACAGAGAACTAATGTACTCATAGTGAAAGATGGATTGCTATTATGCTGAATGAATCATTTTTGTCACGTATCATACTTTGAGAGTGTCCCCATCGGCATAGAGGACATAAAGCGTCACTTCAATGTTCTTCTGTACACTCTTGCCACCCCGCTCGAACTCGCCTCGTTCCAGGGTTAAGTACAAGTCATTGCGAATGTCACCTGCAAGAATTAGAGCAGAAAGAAAAATTACACAATGAGCTACTAGATATGTGCCTTAATATAGCTTACTGCAAACCATGCATGTGACGACTATGCAAGATAATATAATGCAAATTATCCAGTTTGAATATAGTATTTATCAAAGTGGTTTCCGATGGGACATAAGTCATACAAGGTGTGCAGAAAGGTTTGAAGACTACTGTCACCAAAGATATATTCCAAATCCATGAAATGCTTAGGGCATCGCAGGCAGCGTTGTTATGCGGAAGCAGGACTGAAATGGTCAGCCACAACTTTTGCTGCAGTTTCCACTCCTCTGGTAAGATTTTGTACAATATTCTAGTCCGTTTTTTTTCTCCTAAAATGTACAGAACACCAGCAAAAAGGGAAGGTCTTGGCTCCCAAGTTATCCACAACAAATGCATCTACTAACTCAGGCTTCGGTGGATGTTTTGAGCACAGAGTAAAATATAAATGAATGTTTTCCATACTGTTCTCACATTTGGGATCTGTTGCATTCAGCCAAACTGTTGATTAATCATTATTTTTAATGAACCTCTGTCCCAAAATGAAACAATACAGCATTAGTGTATGCTTTTCTGTTTCCAGTTCCATTTCTTCTTTTCTATTTGTTTAAGGGCTTCAATCCTGCTCCCGCCTCGTCCTTTCCACATCTCTCCTCTCGCATCAACATCCTGTGTAAACTGATCTTCGACCTTCAGTTGCCCTCCGCCTCTGGTCTCCAGCCCACTCGCTGTAGCTCTGTGCTCATTATGTCCACCGCTTTTTGCCTCCTTACCTGGCATGATGACATCTGGAAAACCCAGTTTGCGCGTGAGTGCCAGGGCGCGGTTGAACACCGCCTGGTTCTCCCGTCTGATCTGCTCCAACTCGCCCCTCAACAGCTGCAGGGAAATGATGAGGCCTGAGAGCAAAAGGGGATTGTGTGAGGAAAGTGGAAGAAAGGAAGCAGAAGGGTAAGAGATGAGGGGGGCAGAGAAGGGAGGACAGAGGGTTATTTAAAGGACATTAGTCAGTGTGGGGGAGGAGATGATAGACAGAGGGGTGGATAGAGACGAGAGATGAGAGCAAAGAGAGAAGAAGATGCAGGGTGAGAAATATCTCGCAATAAGGCAATTGTTGGCAGTGCCTACAAATGATGACAGATTTTTTTTGCGAATCTGCAAGAGGCAGGTTAACATGATGAGTTTATCTTTTAGTTGCAGCGTTGTCATCAGAGCATAAAAAGAAATCTGACTAAATTTTCCTAATAACAAAAATGAGAAAACTTTACTGTTTGCGAAAAAAGTACAGTGATCCCACGTTAGTTCGCACTTCAAACTTCACCCACTCAGTCCACTGCGGATTTTTTTTTTTTTTTTTCAATTAAAAAATAAGTAAATAAATACAGATGAGCTGTCCAAAGCCGATCACCTAGTCCCACCCTCCCTTCCTCCCTCACTCTGTTGGTCAGGCAGTGCATTGGAGTTGCTTATTAAAGTTTACAATGATTGACAGACGGTTAAGGTCTGATCTTGTCAGAAATGAGTGACGCATGCGGCGCTTTGAAGTTCACATTGTTTAACTTGTTAGATAGTTGCTGTGGCGACTCATAGTGTGTAAGTGAGCAACTTGAGCAGATTTGAGTGGACTCACTCAATGAAGCATTTAATAAAGACAAACATTTTTTTTTTTTTTTTTATTCTTGTTTAAAAATAATTCGGTGGGACAGTAATATGTTTAAAATATATACTGGACTGTCTCAGAAAATTAGAATACACAATATTCTAATTTTCTGAGACAGTCCTGTACATTAATCCACCATTTAAAGCAGGGGTGTCCAAACTTTTTGCAAAGGGGACCAGATTTGGCGTGGTAAAAATGTGGGGGGCCGACCTTGGCTGATGTCCTTTACATAGAACAATATACAGGACTGTCTCAGAAAATTAGAATATTGTGTATTCTAATTTTCTGAGACAGTCCAGTAATTATTGCATTTTAAGTGCTTAAAAACCATTTTAGATATATACATTGGGGAAAATTAGCATTTAGTCAACCACTAATTGTGCAAGTTCTCCCACTTGAAAATATTAGAGAGGCCTGTAATTGTCAACATGGGTAAACCTCAACCATGAGAGACAGAATGTGGGAAAAAAACAAACAGAAAATCACATTGTTTGATTTTTAAAGAATTTATTTGCAAATCATGGTGGAAAATAAGTATTTGGTCAATACCAAAGGTTCATCTCAACACTTTGTTATGTACCCTTTGTTGGCAATAACGGAGGCTCTTCACAAGCTTTTCACACACTGTTGCAGGTATTTTGGCCCATTACTCCATGCAGATCTCCTCTAGAGCAGTGATGTTTTGGGGCTGTTGTTGGGCAACACGGACTTTCAATTCCCTCCACAAATTTTCTATGGGGTTGAGATCTGGTGAATGGCTAGGCCACTCCAGGACCTTGAAATGCCACTCCTTTGTTCTGGGTGTGTGTTTGGGATCATTGTCAAGACCCAGCCACGTCTCATCTTCAATGCCCTTGCTGATGGAAGGAGATTTTCACTCAAAATCTCTCGATACATGGGCCCATTCATTATTTCCTTTACACAGATCAGTCGTCCTGGTCCCTTTGCAGAAAAACAGCCCCAAAGCATGTTTCCATCCCCATTCTTCACAGTGGGTATGGTGTTCTTCGGATGCAATTCAGTATTCTTTTTCCTCCAAACACGAGAACTTGTGTTTCTACCAAAAAGTTATATTATGGTTTCATCTAACCATAACACATTCTGCCAGCCCTCTTCTGGATCATCCAAATGCTTTCTAGCGAACCGCAGACGGGCCTGGACGTGTACTGGCTTCAGCAGGGGGACACATCTGGCAGTGCAGGATTTGAGTCCCTGGCGGCGCATTGTTATACTGATAGTAGCCTTTGCTACTGTGGTCCCAGTTCTCTGTAAGTCATTCACTAGGTCCCCCCGTGTGGTTCTGGGATTTTTGCTCACCGTTCTTGTTATCATTTTGACGCCACGGGGTGAGATCTTGCATGGAGCCCCAGATCGAGTGAGATTATCAGTGGTCTTGTATGTCTTCCATTTTCTAAAAATTGCTCCCACAGTTGATTTCTTTACACCAAGCGTTTTACCTATTGCAGATTCAGTCTTCCCAGCCTGGTGCAGGTCTACAATTTTGTCTCTGGTGTCCTTCGATAGCTCCTTGGTCTTGGCCATAGTGAAGTTTGGAGTGTGACTGACTGAAGTTGTGGACAGGTGTCTGTTATACCGATAATGAGTTAAAACAGGTGCCATTAATACAGGTAACGAGTGGAGCCTTGTTAGACCTCGTTAGACCTTGTTAGAAGAAGTTAGACCTCTTTGACATCCAAAAATATTGCTTGTTTGTAGGTGACCAAATACTTACAGTATTTTCCACTCAAATTTGGAAATAAATTCTTCAAAAATCAAACAATGTGATGTTCTGGTTTTTTTTCCACATTCGGTCAAAGAGAAGAGCGGCAAGTTTGAATTTACTTTCATTTTCAATGTTATCTTTAGAAAACCGTCAACTGCGGTAGGTGTTTTGTGTTGGATAAGTTGTGAAATAAATGATAAAAACGTGACGAAAAAGTTTTTTGTAACTATACTTTGGGGGGGGGGGGGTGAAAAAGCATGTCTTATATGGATCTCTTTCCAATGTTTTATATTCATATCTATATAAATTCTGGGATTTACGCATTTATTTACAAGAATTTTCAACTTAAATAGCTCTTTGTTTTGAGATGGCCGCCATGTTGGATTTTGTATCCATACACAAAAGCGTAACTTTACATTCAAATAATCAGATAACTTTTGGCCAACTGCCCTTTTTTGGCATAAAAAGTAGTTATTTAGACATTTCTGCATCCATACAACAACAAATAATCGTCATTTACGTGTTTTACTTAATGTACCATTTCAATCTAAAAATGATGAGAGCCAGATAGCCGGCAAGACGTGCTGAGGTAATAGTGACATTGGATTTCAACCTCAATAAGTTGTAATTGTATATAGTAAAATACAAAATTTGCTTTTGTTGGGTAAAATTAAGATGGTTTTGCATACTTTCTTCAAGTATTATGTTTCTGATGTGAAAATTGAGTGATTTAGCTGTTGAAAACTTTTTCAGGAAATAAACTTGATATGATATGTTAAATATTGCTATTGATCCTGAAAATATAGGTGATTATCTCTGCATTTGGTGATTTTTATGCATCTTGCATAAAATCTGAGAATTTTATAGCCGTATTATACGTATATAAAAAAAATAATTAATCGGGATTTTATAAGGGAGCGACTTTGAATTTTTTTTTATTGCCAAAGCTCATGAAGACTCATATATTCCTAAGGGAAGTGGCTGTTCTGCGTTTAGGTCGCTAGCTGCTTTGGTTCTGAAAATATTTTGAATTTTAAGTTTTTGAAAATAAGCCCCAATACGGAACGGTCCTGTGCCCCCTTTTCCCCGTCAACTGATAGTGAAGTGTCTGCATAACTACTAGTTACTATAGAGGTGACATGGCACCGGACCAGACTCTACATTCTTCTCTGGCTCTTCCTTCTTCGTCTTTTATCTACTGCGTGTGCAACAAAGTGCCACTGTTCAGTTAAGAACCCATGTAAGTGAACTGCATTGTGCTACAAGCTAATTTTAAGTGAAACTTGCGACAGAACTATTGGAAAAACATGCAGTTGAATGGCAAAATGTAAGTGATGATAAGTTCTTACTCTAAATAGCTTAATATTTGTGTGAAATGTGTTCCGTAATCAAAAAAAGGTTTTGTGTTTAGAAAAATATTTACATTTTGACCACAATTGCAAGACATAATGCCATCATCAAGTATCAGTAGGCCTACTCTGTATCAGCAAGTCCTCGAATTTAGGTACCATGTTTGTACTCACACTTGGCCTGTAAAAAGTGGAATTAGTGCATCCAGAGTTTCATCATTTTATCCGAATTTCACTTAGAGAAGAAAATAACTTATTAAAAAAAATAAAAATAAAACACATGACAAAACTGTTAAAACACGCAACGAAAAAACATGTTGATGGAATATCCTCCGTTAGCACTGCATATTCAAAAGACCCACAGTAAATGTGTTTACCATAATTGGTGCTGGGAGCAGAGTATTTGGTGTTGGACTTGCGGATGATGTTTTCATGAACCTGGTACCACTCGTTTTCGTTGTTACATCTGGAGAGAAAAACAGGCAGGTAGGGCAGTTGGCAGCAAAGCCATTAGTGGAACAGATGGGCGAATAGGAATTGTGCACATGGGGACTGCACGAACAGCATGTGTCCCTAAGCTGATTTCCTCCTGGAGAAAAGGTAGCAGCATGGGGGAGTTGCTATCAAGTAGCACGTCAGCCCAAATGCTCAGCACACTAAACAAAGCTGACAGCCAGCTCTCGACCAGTCTTTTTCATTACTGAGGGCCTGTAGGCCCCTGGGAAAGGCATGGGGAAACGCATGGGCTGGAGCCTTATAGGAGCAGACAGTTTGGAGGCAGCACAGCATTGAATCACTGCTTGCTTTTCAGAAGGAAGGTCTCTCGCCTAAGCAGAGTGGCCGGCGACAACAGTCCTTTGTTGTGGAGACATTTATTTTAAGCCAAATCTCCAAAATGCAACCATTCCAGTGGTATGGTGTGTCTAAGTGACCTCTAGCCCAAAGCTGAGACATTATCACAGTCAACTAACTATAAAAAGGCTGGGGTATGATCATCATTTTTAGTGGCGCTCTACCACTGGTCTGTGATATTTTGTATGCGGTGCTTCTTCCCTCTTAAACAGTAGAGGACTCTAATATCTAAAACCCTGTCAAATGAAATTAGTGGTGGGCAATATCACATACACTAAACAACAGTACCATAAATTAGACTATATATTCATTCGTCACTATCAGCAATTTTTACGACACATTTTAAAGTGCACTGTGCTCAAGTCTACAGCGCTGATATTTCTTGAGTGTGATAAATCGCCACACAACACAGATATGCGGTGCATAAATGAAACAGAGTTGATGAAAATTTAAAAATTTGGTGGTGGAGAGCAACACTACTACTACACTACACTGGGGAGGAATCAACCACTTACAACGAAATACAACTAAGTATTAACAACTTTTTGAATAACATGTTTTCATCAAACAATTGAAATAGTGACATATTGTTATCATATTACAAAATGCTCCATATCATGACAGAATATTTTTCCATATCATCCAACGCGATGTAAAATCATAGATTTGTTTTAAATGAAAGCTGTCAATTTAACTTACTAATAATGTCGATAACTCTAAATTCTGATGTGGTTCATTTTTTTTAACATGCAGTTAATAACCTTTGCCAAACCACATAATTTGATGAAAATACACCTTCAGACCTCCTGGCAAATCACGCCACTCTCTCGGCTGCCAGAGACAATGTTTTCGGCCATGCTGGCCCCGAGTGTCAGGGAGGATTCCTGATTGTTGGGCAAAACAATGTGGGGTTTTACTAGTCGGGCAAAACAATGTGGGGTTTTACTGGCCAAAATTGGCCATATTCAGGCGGAGCGATGAGCATGTTTGGATGAAAATAAATCTCCAAACCTCAAGGCACTTCGCTCTGCTCGAGACACACTATTTTAGGGCACAACCGCATGAAGGATCAGTGTGAAAACTAACGCCTGCCCGTGTTAGCTCATGAGCTAAGTTTTAGCAGGCGCCTTTTGTGGTAGCTTAAAAACCATCTCATGAGTTTTCAGAAGTCTCATTATTATTACAGTGCTGTACTCTCAACACATCAGCATTCAAGTGCAGGGAAACTAAGCACACTATCGCTTTACTCACGTATAAACTTTAAGCACAAAGTCCTTCTCCTCTTTGAGGTCAGTGATAGTATGGAAAACATCACTCATAGCGAGAACGGCGCAGCCATATGGTCGTCGGTACATCACGTGTGGTGGGCCTTTCTTTGAGTCGTTCAGCAGCATGCGGCCTGAAACGTAACAAATAAAAACCTGTGACAACCTCTCTGAGAGAAAACTAGTAAATACATTTGTAAACAAGTCAGTACTGTACCAGTTCTCATGACATGTGCAACAATGTACAGGTCTCTCTTCAAGTCTTTACTACTTAGGTCCTGCAGAGACACATGGAAAAACAGTTTTGTTATTGAATAAAAAAGAGCTGTTGTTAATTTAATCTATTTTCAGGCTGAGTAGAGAGGCCCTCACCGTGAAGAGAGCACAAAGACGATCAACCTTCTCTGGATTCTTTGGTCCTCCATTTTTGTTGAGTTTCACCATGAACTTTTCGCTGCAAAGCAATCACGTTTATTGTTGGCCGTGTCCGTTGCAGAGCAGGTCTGAACCAGTAATGTGAAAGATGTTTACATGCACCTGATCTGTCTGGCCTCTCGAGTGTCATACAGAGAGAAGAAGACGTCTGCGTCCTCGCTGATGCTGTTGTAAGTGAAGCTCTTCAGATTGATGAAAAGGTGGTGTGACACTGGGACACGGCAACTGTCACCATGGCGTGGTCTCACGTTGTCAGCCTAGCAACGAAGGGATAAACTGAGAGACCAAGTATTTGCAAGTAAAGTAAAATTCCGTAGTCAGTACTGCAGTTGATTAATACAGAAAGAGCCCATTAAAGTTGCATGCAGATGTTGGGTTTTGTGTTTGAACACTGCATGAAGGTCATTTTGGGATATTTCCTAAATTAATTATTCATCAATCACAATGACGGATTTCGAGCATATGCTAGAGGGCTATCTCTAAAGGTGTTCATTTTGGTGCTGATCTAATTTGGAGCTGCTGAGTTGACTTGTTCGGCCTTGATGGAGGTCAGCACAATATACTCCACTCTATACTCGTGTGTTATTGGTTATCAGGAATGGCAACCTGTTTACACTACTACAACATATATGAGCACTGGCTGGAGGGTCCAATCTTTTTCTTCCAAGCGCATAAATATAAACGGAAGACTGCAAGGGCTGCTTTGACATTCCATGCTAAAACCATTTCATTAGCATTTAGATATTGTTTGTATGTTGTGGCTATTTGGAAAACCTGATACTTTAAAGCTATCTGAAAGGTGATAATGCAAATTTTGGATTTTGGCGTAGTAACCAGCCTTGAAAACACACTAGAATAGATCGTCCACTGCAAAAAGTACCACCATAATCAGTAGTATGCATTAGGACAGGGGTCAATAACCCGCGGCTCTAGAGCTGCATGCGGCTCTTTAGTGCTGCCCGTAGTGGCTCCCTGGATCTTTTTCAAATATCTTTCAGAATCGAAAAAGATAGGGGGTGGGATATATTTTTTGTTTTAATATGATTTCTGTAGGAGAACAAACATGACACAAACATTCTTCTAATTCATTGATATTGTAATAAACTTAAACTTGAGGCAGCATCGTACAACAGAGTAGTCATGCGGTGCGTCATTCTCTATAGCAGTGCTTCTCAATTATTTTCTGTTACGTCCCCCCCAAGAAGACGTAAATGTTACGCACCCCCCAAACTCTCTGCCGCCACTGTAAATATACTGTAGTATCATTTTGTATATAAATAATATATAGCGTATTGGCCCGAATATAAGACGGTGTTTTTTGTATTGAAATAAGACTGAAAAAGAGGGGGTCGTCTCATATTTGCGGTCTAGACATTATACCCATTCGCGACGCTAGATGGCGCCAGATATCTTTGAAGCGATGTTCTGTCATGACAGATCTCAGCTACTCTCAAGTTTAACCAGTTTGCATCATTTTATTGCAATGTTTTCCCTATTCAGATTTGTTTCAAGACTGCAGTTACAGTTAGACTTCACTTTGATGGTTAATGCGGTTATTGCAATTTTGTTGTTTTATCACAATAGATTGTTTTTTTTATGTTTCAAAAACCAGAAGCCATTCATTTACGAATCTGATTGCACTTTAGTACATATTTAGATGTTCAGATATTACGATTTGAATGAGGCAAAATAACAAAATAACATGCTTTTTCTCTCAAATATATTGTTATAATTATTTGTTTCAGATCTACTGTAATTATTTTCTGTATTAAAATTAATTTGGTGTTCAAAAAGTCTTTTTTTCAAACTTAAGTCTTGAAAAAGAGGCAGTCGTCTTATAATCAGGGCCGTCTTTTATTCGGACCGATACGGTAATAAATTTGTACAACTCTGCATAACATTGTGTTCTTTTTAATATCAAAGCAAAATGTCATATAGATCAACTCACAATAAAGTTTAAAAAAAAAAAAAAAAAAAAAAAAAAAAAAAACATCCATTCTGTAAAAATACACACATTTTTATATACATACATTTTTTGACCGTTTGATACTGTAAAATAAAATTCAATAAAATCAATAAATGATAATAAATTCAAATTGATTAGCAACATTAACTCATGAGAACAATATGCCAAACAATTAGACCGAAAAAAATATATATAATTAATAGAAAAAAATGACAGTGTCATTGGATAGAGGGACAGTTTTAATTTTTGCTGCAGGAAGTATCTGCTCCTTTGCTATGGTGGGGTTATTTTGCACTGAGCAACTTGGTATGCCACCTTATATGATGCCGACAGTGTTCACTGGTTTACTGATGTAACACTGACAAAGCGGGAGGATTGTTGGCATTATTTGGCACTCGCTGAAAAAAATAATTCCTGCTATTCGCTTCAAACCTTTTTAATCAAAGTAAATAGTCTTTCCCCGTCTCCCACTGTACTAAAATTCAAGGCCAAAAGCTAAATGCTACAAACGCTTCGTTTCCTTGTATAAGCTTTTCCTATCTCCAATGCTCTTTGCTTTGTGCTCTTGTTTGGTTCAAAAATACTGCGCACACGCTGAAAATGAGAGCGGCACTGCCACCCACGGAGTGGATGTGCAATTACACGTTATTCTAGTACGACAAAAAAGTATGTTCCCCACGGTCACGTGCGCAACCCCCAGCATTGCTCTGCACCCCCCTGGGGGGGAAGCCCGCCCCACTATTTGAAAAGTACTGCTCTAAGTACTGCTTATTTAAGGCTTTTAATTTTTTGCGGCTTTAGACATATTTGTTTTTTGGTCCAATATGGCTCTTTCAAAATTTTGGGTTGCTGACCCCTGCATTAGGAGATGGATGGATGGATGGATGGATGGATGGATGGATGGATGGATGGATGGATGGATGGATGGATGGATGGATGGATGGATGGATGGATGGATGGATGGATGGATGGATGGATGGATGGATGGATGGATGGATGGATGGATGGATGGATGGATGGATGGATGGATGGATGGATGGATGGATGGATTTAATCATACAAGTCAGGGTCAATCACAGGTTAAATTTATAAATTACCAATTCTATATTATCGGTGAGATTAAATCAGGTGGTTTTTTTTTTTTTTTTTTTTTTAAAGATACTGGGTGTCGACTCATGTTTGATTGGGATATTTTATTTTTGCCGGTGCAAAATTAAACTATAAGAAATTCTCACAAAGACTAAAGTCGTTTTCAGTGTTCTTCAGGCACCAAACCTTCTGGAAAACCTGTTCTTGAGACTGTTGCCCACCTTTTGACATCTTTGCATAACTTTGCCATATTTCATATTTTTTAACTTTACTTAATAAATTGAGGAGGGTGAATCCGAACTCTGATGAAGTGTCTGAAGCATTATTTGGCAAGCATTGGCACTTCTGAAAGAATTTGTTAACCCCGCTTTTGGCCAACAACACCCATAACATAACAGTGTCTGTGTCAATTATTGAAATCTGGCCACTAAAAATGAGGGGTGGGTCGCAAAGGTCCCACCAGCTATTGGTCGGACACCCCTAACCACAAACCAAAATGTATGTATGAGATAATCAGCTGTGTTGTTTGACTGAAATTTAAAAAAAAATGTTGAGGTTGTGTACCTGGTTTGTGCTTTGCTGACCACAGTGTCTGCTGGATACATGCTGAAAGAAAAAAAAAAAAAGAGCAAAGGTCACAAGAGAGAGCAGTCAAGCCATTGTTGTCCCCTCCCACAAAAGATTTGATCCTATTTACCGCACCGTAGCTTCAGACACGCTCTAATGCCTCCGCCTATATTTGAAATGGGACAACATTTCACCTACGTATTGAGCTGCAAGCGCTAAAAGAAGCGACGTGTGGGAAGGAAAAGGACAAAGCCGTCCTAACGCTGTATCGCCCACACGCTTCACAGCAGCCCCAAAGAACCTGTGTCCTCCCCTAACTGAAAAAGTGCCAGGGCCTTGAGACCTGCCAAAAACAAGCTTGTGCTCATCAAGTACATTTTTTTACAAGGTCGAGCTACAAAAACTTTCTGGACTGAGCATTCAACTTGGGAATAATTTGCACAAAAAAATTAATGAATTAATCTACATAAAATTATAGTCATTGGTTGTTGTTCAATTTCATACTGTACATCAAGTCATTTATAACATAAAATGATTTACCATGAAGCCAAAGAGTGTCTTGTGAGAATGCATGCAAGAAATTTTGAGTATTTTCCCATCATCTATCCCATCACCTGTCGCTTTACATTATATCTGCATTGCTGGCTTGTCAGAGTCACGTGCCCGCATGTGGAAGGAAACACTCAATATGGTACTAGACCAAGCATAAAGCACAGGTCACACAAATCTTTTCCTTCAGCTGAATTTGCCCGCTCTCGTGAGTCACCTTCTTATGGATGATTTAATAATTGGCACATTTACACATCCTTAAACATCCCACAATATATACTGTATATGCTAATAAAAAAAAAAAGTGCCTTATACATATTTTTTAAAAAAAAAACAAACAAAAAAAAAAAACTCCAAGTGCACAGAAACCTTTCATTGCTGCAGATGTAGTATATGCATTCTGCAGGGACATAGCATACTTTATAATTTAGAGACCACTAATTCACATATTTAATTTATTGCGTTTAATAATTCATAGGGAGAGTTTGTGTAAAATGAAATGGTTCAAGAATAATTCTGAGCAACATACCAGTTTGTAAAGCTCTGATATGCTGATCTGGTCTGGGTCCACCATTTCAAACTCTTTCCTTGGCACAAGGTCGATGCCAAGGTGTCTGTTTAAAGAGAAATGATTGAGGTTAGGGATAAGGTTAGAAAAGTTTACATTGCAATGACCGTCGAAGTTCAGTTTATTAATAGCTCACAGCTAAAAATAAAATCAAAACACTTTGTGTCACTCCAAAATAAATACAGCATAAATAGAAACTTATTTTTATTTAGATAAATATTTCATCTAGTGCATGTGGAGAAAACTTTGATATGATTTAACCCTACATTTAGTTCTACATGGCATGGGATTAAACTTTCATACAAACTCAAACCTGCGAACAGCAATTTGTGATTCAAAGATAATTTTGTCAATGAGGTCTGACAAAAGCGACAGATAAGGCGAAAAGGCCTTCATTCTACATAATGAAGACAATATTCTTTCCAAATGGGAGTTTTCAATTTAAAAGGACAATCAGTTTCTGTTATACTTGTTAAATGTGTCAGTATGACCCTACAATAGCACATTAGTAAAATGAACTGTGAGAAAACAAAAATAACCCTCTTGTGCATACCTCGAATATTATTTTTAATTAACCAGTCAGTGATAGAAGAGAAGACGAAAAAAAAAATATATATATATATATATATGTGCATTCACAGGCGTACACTGCAGGCTCATTCTAGATGTTCCTGATTAGGGTCTCTGGGTTACATTAAGAACTGTTGCTTCCTTGCACAACTAGGGATGGACCAATCCAGAATTTTCCACTTCCAATACTGATACAATTCAGATACCAGAACTTTTTTTTTTTCAAACATATATATACAGTGAGGAGCAGAAGTATTTGCACCCCTTGTGATTTTGCAAGTTCACCCACTTAGAAAATAGGTACAGGTCTGAAATTTCTATCATAGATGCATTTCCACTTATAGAGACATAATCTAAAATAAACTCACATTGTATTATTTTTCAATCATTTATTTGTAATTTACTGGGTATTTTTACCCCTGAGAATTAGCAATAATCATGACATTCAAAGAGTTGTCAGTCTACCTTAAAAAAAGTCCACCTTTACCCCATGAGTAACCACCCACCCACCACCTGTTTGAGCTTATTATTATCATCACCGGTGCACCCCACAGTCAGTCATAATCCAACTGCTACCATGGGCAAGACCAGAGAGCTTTCAAAAGGCAGCAGAGAAAAAAATGTTAAGATCCACAAAGCTGGACAAGGCTATTGGACAATTAGAAAGCAGCTTGGTGACAATAAATCAACAGTTGCAGCAATTGTTAGAAAATGGAAAAGGCTAAACATGACTGATAATCTATCTCAGACTTGCACTCCATGTAAATCTCTTCTCGTGCGGCATCACTCATGATGAGAAAAGTGAGGGCTCAGCCTAGAACTACACGGCAGGAGCTGGTCAATGACCTGAAGAGAGCTGGATGCACAATTTCAAAGGCTACTCTCAGTATAACACTACGGTGCGATGGTTTAAAATCATGCATTGCTCAGAAGGTTCGCCTGTTGAAGCCAGTACATGTGAAGGCCCGTCTGACGTTTGCCAGTGACCATCTGAATGATGCAAAGGGGTCATGGGAGAAAGCCATATGGTGAGATAAGACCAAAGTAGAACTTTTTGGTGCAAACTTCGTCGTGTGTTGAGGAAGGAAGGAAGGATGAGTACAATCCCAAGAACACCATCCCCATACCTCATGCTTTGGGGCTGCTTTTCAGCAAAGGGGACAGGACGACTGTACTGTATAAGGCATCCTCTGAATGGTGAAATGTATCGTCAGATTTTGAGCCACAACCTCCTTCCCTCAGTCAGAGACTTGAAGATGAGTCGTGGCTGGCTCTTCCAACATGAGAATGATCCAAAGCACACAGACAAGCTGACGAAGGAGTGACTGCGTAAAAAGCATATCAAGGCTCTGGAGTGGCCTAGCCAGTCTCCAGACCTTAGTCCAATAGAAAATATTTGGATAGAGCTAAAATTTAGGGATCCTCAACGACAGCCCGAAAACCTGACAGATCTGTAGAAGATTTGCCTGAAGGAATGGGCCAAAATCCCCCATATGTGTAAACCTGGTGAAGAACTACAGAAAGCGTCTGAACTCGATAACTGCAAACAAAGGCATCTGCACTAAATATTCACACTGATTTTTTTCAGGGGTGCAAATACTAATGAACCCCAGCGAATTACAAATAAATTATTGAAAAATCATACAATGTGCGTTCTGGATTTTTTTACTTTTTTTTTTTTACTTTTTTTTTTTTTTCCTGAGATTATGTCTCTATATGTGGAAATGCATCTATGGTTGAAATTTCAGACCTCTACCTATTTTCTAAGTGGGTGAACTTGCAAAATCACGGGGGGGGGTTATCATTGACAGTGACACCATATGGGGGGGCCTGATGACTGAGGAGAAAGAGGAGGGACGGGGATTTAAAGGGTATATTAGCACTGATTTTCTCAGGGGTACTAATACTTATGAACCCTAGTAAACTACAAATAAATTATTGAAAAATTTATATGTATATATATTATGCATGCCTAGCCGTTTGAAAAATCCAGGAGAGCTATCAACAATAGTCCTGAAATAAAGTATGTCTAGGAGAGCAATTTACTCTTTTAAGTGACAAATATTTTGCAGTGCCATCATTGCTCATCTGTATGATGTACCCTGAACAAAACAGGAAATAAAACTAAGAAAATTAACAGGAACATAACTTCTACTGCCAAAACACATTGAGTTGGGATCATCTGGTAGTATGTATGCCATGGATAGAGTTGCACAAAAAAATTCACATTTGCAGCCTTTATTCTTTGTTAATGCTGTAAAAATACTGTAACTGAGCAAACTTGTTTGTTGTACAGTATTAAAAACTGACTAAATGAATAATAATGAATAATTTCGCAGCTAGCTGTTGTTAGCTGTTTGTTAAGTTTTGTGTTTGTATGCAATGTTCGCTCACATCTTGTGGATCACCTGAGGACTAAGTCCACCTGTCCTTAAGGCCTAGTGACCCCCCCTTAGCAGTGGTCTGTAAACTTGGAGTAAAACTTAAAAAAATAAAAAATAAAAAAATAAAAACATTTTTGGAAGAAAAAAAAAGCAGGACTTCCATCCCTATCTCGCTCTCTGGCGGCTGCCGAGACCGCCTCATTTTGGGCTTGGTTCACTGACAAATCCTTATTCTCAAGTTAACCTTTGCCAAAAATGCCTAAAAGTGCACTTTCAAGGTGGATTGACTGGGGCTAATGCCCGTGCTGCTCACGGTGACTTCTTGCAGTATTTATAGGCCTTTTTGGAAGGAAATTGATTTGGGGACTTTCACCATAGGCAGAGTTTGACTTTTGGGGCAGGGGGGCACAACATGTTTATGACCCCGAAACGCAGTGTCAGCAATAAAATTAACTTACAAGAATATTCATAATAATAAGTTGAAAATGAGTGTTTTTTGTTTCCCATCATTCTTGAGGGGAATTCCAAATCAGGCTGCTTAGGCAATACATTTCCCCAAGATCGTCATCCATTGAATATGGTACGCCTGCCGGTGTCGTGCCAATGTAGTTACCCCTGTCAAAAATTGTATCCCCTGGGCGAAGCCACTCCGCTGCACTGATTTGCTTTATTTCTGTGTTTTGGTGATGTGGTTATCTACGAGGTTTTAAAATATGGCACATCCATTAAAAAAAACACACAAAAAAACACGTTTTTTTCTGTCGAATCATGAAACATACGTTCTAAACGTAAAAAAAGCCAATGTCTCAGTTTGACTCGTAGAATGACCTATAACTGATATTACTGTAATTCAAGTCCTGTATGAATTTTCTCCAGTTTAATAAACGTTGATGTCCAAAATATATATAACTGTGGTTCTTTTTTTGGCTTCAATTAATTGTTTAAAACTATTTTTGACAGGGGTATCTACATTGGCAAGACACCGGTGGTGGCTCTGTTGTACAATTAGTGGGGCTTTAGTGGGGCAAATTGAAACTCCGCCCACCATTTTGTCGGTAGTCTCCATCATTTCATGGTCCATATTTTCAATCCTTGGTTCTTGCTCAGTAGTTGTTGTCGCGTTTTGAAAGCTTAGGTTTGAAAAAAATTACGAATATCAATCTTGCCTTACATTTGACTTACTATAAAATATATTTTTTGTTAATTTCATTCATTTTTGTTGTTTGTTTTATTGCTTTGCAACTTTTATAGACAGTATTTTACCAGAAAATTCTTAATCTTAAAATCATATACTGTATAGGAAAGTCAATTACAAGCATATGGCACTTTTCAACCACCAGGGGGGCCTGACCCCCCTGGCCCCCCCCGAAAATCCACTTCCACCTCCAAACTCGCTCTTTCAAGGCCGCCGAGCTCGCTGTATTTTGAATTTCAGTGTAAAATTATAGTTCTAGGCGAGACTCATTTTTTTTAGCCAAAAACTCCCAACATGAAGCCCTTCAAGGCAGATTGACTGGCACTAAGAAAATGTTCCATTTCTTTACAGCAATTTAACACTAGATTATGTGAGCTGAATGCCGCCAACTATATCTTATATCAGAAATGAAGATGACTCATAAACAGGTGAAACAGCCGTGGCTCATGAAAGTGGACCTGATTTTTTTGACAAAATGACTTAAAACTGTGGGACCTGTAAATGCGCACCCCAAAACACATTTTAAAGCACATGCACATTCGTGCACCTTAAATGACGAAATCTTGAGATATAGCTATACCGTATTTTTCGGACCAGAAGTCGCACCTGAGTATAAGTCGCAACAGCCAAAGAATCCGCAATGAAAAGGAAAAAAACATATATAAGTTGCACCGGAGTATAAGTCGCATTTTTGGGGGGAAATTTGATAGAATCCAGCACCAAGAACAGACATGTCATCTTGAAAGGCAATCTAAAATACAATAGAGAACAACAAGCTGAATAGGTGTACGGTATGCTAACATTACATGATGCTAGAAGTTAGATCGGCCCTAAAAAATCCAGGCCGACCCGACCGGCCCGCGGGTATTATGGCCCGACGCGGCCTAAGCCTTATCAGTTAACTTGATTTGCTTGCCGAGCCCGAAAAAACCCTGAAATTTTATGTTTTATTTGTGAGGACTCAGGAGAAGGAGGAAAGACGGTGATGCAATGCGTGGTTGCGTTTTGGGTGATCATATTTGTGACGATGCCGGTGCATATATGCATAATGATAACAAATTAAAGCCTGTCTTTTGTAACGAATTCTCCCAGCTAAACAAGACTGAAAGATGTATATTCAATAAACATTTATATCTTTTATATTTGCGTGTCTGGATTTGACATTTATTTCAATCTTCTCGAGTTGGCAGAAATAAAAAACAAGTTTTCTCAATGTTTAAATAGTATACATATTTTTCTGATCATTATAAATGCATTTACACAATGAAATAACGCTGGAAAAGTTTTTTAAATATATTTCTCGTATGAGACCAATGCGCCACATTCGTTTACATTCAGCTAAGCTGGCACAGGTTTCTGTATAGCAATTTGAATCCTTTCCATTTCCCACTCCTACGGCAGTTGTTTGCTTTTCAATTCCCCTGTCTTTTGTTTGCTTCTCACTACTATGCTGCTCCATATCGAAAAGGAAACACCAGGATGCTCGCGGAGGACGCCATGGCAGTAAGGGAAGATTGAAAAGAGCGGGGCCACTGCGTTCCTGTGCGCAGGCATGCACAGCGCTTTGTCCGTTTTATCCAAATGATTTATTTTATTTAACATCCATACATCGTTTTAGTACAAACATATGAATATATATATATATTTTTAAGAAAAGTTAGCGAGAGAGAGGTCAGCCCGACTCGACCGTAAATAATAACACATAAGTTGCTCCAGATGCGACTTATAGTCCGAAAAATACAGTATATATGATATATAGATATAGATATATTGGAAATTTTCATTGGTTGAGTCAATCGATCTGATTCATGAATTAATTTTTATCGGAAACCGATACTCATACTGGATCGGATCGGCCGCACCTATGAACACAACATAATGTAAAGCCTCAAAGTACTGCTGAGACATGTTAACCAGGAAAATAGCTCAGACAAACTCTCAAATCTCAGGTTAAACCTTTCAGATCCGCATTTTTTCCGCTGGGCAAAAATAAAAAATGTGCAGTGATTTTTCCTCAACTCAAACACCAGGACAAAGTGCAATTTTTTGGTTGGGGATGTTTCATGCTTTTATTAGCTATTTTTAATGTTAATGTTAATGTGTTAAATGACAAATTAGCACTTTACATTATCCTTTTTGAAGTTGCGCTTGGTCAGCCATTATCAAAGAGCCAAAAAATAGCAAAGAGGGCGTGCCGAACCTCATGATTTGATTTCGATGGGTGAAGTTTCATCCAGTCATGTCCCAGAAGTGGCAAAAGCAACTAAATTCAGTGTAGTAAGTGGTTTAGACACGCAGCATGCTTAGGTCTGAAGGGGTTAAGTTTCCTCTCCAGAAAACTGACCTCAACAACCTCACTAACCTCCTTTTATTAGAGCCTTTATGTTTCCAAATCAAGATGAATGAAGACGTTAAACTGCGTATCTCTTTTAAGACGTGGCGAATCTTAATGTCATGATTGCAGAATAAGCTTGGCCTCAATCAAGATGCAACCCCCGTGTCTTTACATAGTTTATGGATGTCTTTCACTGCTCTGTTAGATTTGAGAAATGGCAGCAGAGAGAAGATGGCCTTACAGTTCCTCCAGGGAGAAAGACACTGACTTGAATCTGCTTGACACGCACTGAACTACAAACGCAACTTCAAGATGTGTTAGGACAGTAAGCAAAATGCTAAATAAGTCTAAATATATTATGACTCATGCTTCATCACTGTGAACATAATTTATGTGGTCGCTTGGAAGAGGAAACAGTATAATTACAATAATAAACTCAATAATGACATATACTATCCCAACTGTTTTATACTTTGTGTTGTTGAATAACTACAAAATTGTATTAATGAACCACAGTAAGACAAAACCATTCTGTCAGCCTGCCACCACATTGATTAATTGCACAGTAAAATAAGGATGCACAGAGCAGAGGATAAACTCACTCATTGCCCCAGTCAAGGCGTACAGTGATGTGCCTCTTGATCTCACGGGTTTGGTCTTGGGCGAGGTGACCCTGGATGAGCTGCCGACGCAGATCGATGAGCTCGTTCATCACATGACGCAACTTATGGAAGAGATCCACCTTATGTTTCTGGGAAATCAGACAAAAAGCTTAAGTTGGTAAACACTTTGACAGTCTTTTGGATATCAATAGTGCACCACTACTATAAAGACGATGGCTAAGTAGCGTTATCAGTGAAAGTCAGGTAAAATATATCATTCGGAATGAATGGCTTAATGTGCCACGAGGATGCAATGCTAAAGTAATGTTTGCCAGTATTGATGTGTCCACCTGTGTTGCTGTGCTTCAACTCAATGTAGTAAATATAAAACCCTAGTGTTTTTGATATTATAAAAATGGCACCAAAATATATATATATTTTTTTTTTTCCAAAAACGTACTTACGCTTTTACTGAATAACCACATAATTAAGTGCTGTTCTAGTAGCTGTCTGAAGGCTTTTATTTTAACAATGACTGTTATGTAGGAAAGAAAAGAACTCTTTACATAATCAATTTTGACACTTTTTGACATACGATTTTATTTACAAAGATATCTCCAATAGGACAGAACACATAAGGACAGAAAACTACATTTAGTAATGTAAGGATACCAGCAGTGTACCAGTACTGAACAATGTTAGCTGTGCATGTGATGCTGAGAGTTGTCCAACAATACAAACTGGACTGCTTGTGAACAAGAAAAGTTAATAACAAGACTAAAAATAAAAAGCAAAATATTTGCCCAACTTCTTTTTTCTGGTCATAACACTTGTTTTCTTGGTCACCTGTTGCTAGGCGGAACTCAAGGAAATCTTGCTGCATGTCAGTTGTGCTCAAACTATTACTTTTTCTTAGGAAAAGTGAAGGCAACGGCCTCCACTCTCTGCCAACCCAATGGTTTAATGACAAACTCAAAAACCGCAAAAATAACAACTTAAAGACAAATTCATTTACAACACTATTTATACTGCGTATTAAAAATTTAAAACAGTTCAAGCCAAAAAAGTAACATGCTTTTACACCACAGAACCATCTGCTGCATCTGGTGAATCACTGCTCCACTTGCCCTCGATGCATAATTGCAACTGCAATAAATCTAAATAATTTGCCAGGCATGTAAGTTTCGCCTCCTTTTTGACATTAACAGCCGATGTGACCTGGAGTGGACCATTCAGTATTTTAGACTTATTTCTGGTTCCATAACCCCACATGACAAAGTTGCTGCATCATTAACCTGTGAATGGTCAAAATAATTTCCTTACATACATCATAATCATCATGTGATGAGGTGAAAGTGCTTTACAAACCTGATGGTAGAAAGATTCTATACAAATGCATTTGCTCCGAGTTTACAGCCCGGACATTTATACACCACTATTTCGCTTGTGCATTGACCTCCTGGTGTTAATTTCTTGTATATCAGAGACAACACAATAAATACAGGCAATCTTTGTTCTCCCTAAAGACATGACACAGCCGCAGTCCTACTTATGTTTGTTTACATAAATGCAAAGATTAAGCAGAACCACAATACCCATGTAAATTTAATGAGGATAAACAGTGCTTGTCCTCCAAGACTGCTGAGAAACGAAGGCTTCGTTTGGAGTTGATGAGCCTTTTCAGACATCTATTCCGCAGGCCTAATTATGTACATTTTCAAGTTATCTTTAGACTATTGCTCCTGAAACTAATGTAACGAATTGAAACTGGCAACAATGAGATAAGGGCAATCAACATCTTGTCCGCGATACGTCCTATTATTATCTGTGGCAACGTGGTCTGTCTCACACAGGGGTTGAGGACCGCCCCCAAAAAAGCACCCTTAAATCACAGCTTTGCATCATTCCAGCATGAGAGGGAGTTACATCACCGCAGTAGTGCCCTGGGCTGCTTGGTTGCTCAGAGGATGAGCAGCTCTCACTAAGCGCAGTTATGTAAAAAAACAACATTTTAAAAAAAGAAGAAGAAGAACACAAAAATCAGTGGCAGCTCCGCAACATTGAGAATCCACTCAGGGCCTCAGCCTCAACCCATTCTGCCTGCCCTGGAGCTGGATTAAGGATGTTTTAGGTTTCCAGTAATCACTTTTGCCCAGCAAGTGAAGATGATACAGGAACTAAGTGAGGCAGGCCAAAATCAATCAAGGGCTGAATGACAGCGCATGAAATTGTGGCTGGCAGGTCTGTGGGCCATTATCTGCGTCCAGCTCCCATTTCTGTTCCCACATAGAGAGTACATGAAAATGTAGAGCAACAGTCATGACTGATCTAAATGAGGTGTGCTGTATATTCAGCCTATATCTCTTTTGTAGGAGTCCGGGTAATATGTGCTGAATTAGGTGGGTGGGGAGAACCATGTTGAAAAGGCTTATTATGTTAAACTCCTCTGCAGGATGCAAATGAAACAACGAAAGCTGTTTGGGTTCCAAATCACATCAGAAAATGTAGCAAATCTCGCTCGTGTTTATTGCTTAGGGATTTGCTGTCGTATTTTTGACGATGTGAGCGCTACTCACCACATAGAGCTGCTTCCACAAGACACCCCACTCCTGCAGCGTCGAGGTGGTCTCTGTGATAATGGGGTCCTCGAGGGGCACCACCGTCTCGCACAGCCTGACAGATAAATTTGCATGAATATGAGGGTGTACAAAGACACATGGGCAAACTGGTGAATTGGTGTGATTTAAGCTTAAACACAAAAGGTAAAACAACTGGGACCTGGTGTGATCAAATTCTCACAACACCTTTCAGTCTACTGTTTTTTCTGTTGCTATCACATCCAAATTGTCTGAGCTGTCTTCATTTTGGAGTCATTTTATATTCCTAAAATCTAATGCAACAGTTGTCCAAACCAAGTAAACAAATTCAAATATTTCAATGGCATATCAGTCAAAAATAATTATGTAAAGAAATCCTATGAAAATATCCTGACGTAAGTAAACAAATTAAGATCTAAAAACCATCAGACAATTTGACGTGGAATAAAGTGATCCCTCGCTACTTCACACACTCCATTATTTTTTTTCATTTAAAAAATAAATAAATAAATAAATACAGATGACCTTTCCCGAGCTGATCACATAGTCTCACTCCCTCTCCTGCTGCTCTTTGTTGGTCAGGTTTGATCTTACCACAGATGCCTGGAAGCCGAAACTTCAAAGCGCCCCATATGTCAATAATCGTTTAACTTGTTAAACAGTTGCTCTGGCAACTCATTGTGTGTAAGTGAGCAGCTTGAGCAAATTTGAGTGGACTCACTCAATGAAGCATTTAATAAAGACAAGCATTTTTCTACTTTATTCTTGTTTAAAAATAATTTGGTAAGACAGTAACATGTTTAAAACGTATCATTATTATTACATTATTATTCATTAATTAATAAAAGTACCTAAAAACCATTTATTAAAATATGTATATACATAAAAGTTTTTTTTTTACTTATACTTTGGGAAAAAAAGTGAAAAAAAACATGTCCTAAATGGATCTCTTTCCAATGCAATGCTAAATCTGAATAAATACATTGAACACACACACACACACATACAAAAATAGCGGGGGGACTACGCGGTTTTTCACTTATCGCGGCGGGGTTTGGGTCCCCATTAGCCGCAAAAAACGAGGGATCACTGTAGTGAAAAAAAGAGTTACTGAATCAGTGTCACATAGTGCAACATTGCAAAAGTAAAACAAGTGTGCTTAACTCTACTTAAATAGACATTGACATTACAGTTATTTATTATATATAGTATATGGTGGAAAACACAGAGAAGACTGAAAAAGCAGTTTCTGCTCTTGCACTCCTCTTTAAAAGAAACTGCTGTATTTTAAGCCAAAACAACTGTTGTGTTTGATAGAACAATATGTCTACATATTGAATAGCAGATTCATGGCGCATTAAGCCCCCAAACTATTTCTAATTTGCCCGTTTTACCCTGAAAACTCCCGTTTACAGACGTCACACAACCGCTTTTATTTCAACCCAGCCATAAAACGAAGGTAATTGATAATATTTATTCTTCAAAATGTCTGTCATTTTTAGCTTAGAATCATTAATTGATGTCTAATATTTCGTTTAAAAAAAAAACGACTTAAAAAAATTATTCACTCGCATATTTTGAACTTTTAAACAAATCACGTCACAATGAAAAAAAATGGTGTCTACAAAAAAGTCACGGATATTTACCTCATAACTATCGCTTAATTGTATTTTTTTTTTTGTTTCTGTCGACTTTTTTCCCGATATGTTAGATGATAAATAATTGATCCAAACAAAGAAAAATTGAAAAAAAAAAATTTTGAAAAGGTAAATATATGAAAAAGAAAATCTCGACCACTACTTGATGTCTGCAATTTCTGCATCGCGACCCTTGTTATATTACATTATTATATTATTGTTTCACCCATAAAATCCCCCAAAAATCCAGCTGTGGCCATTCACAGCTGTGTCTTGACACTCAGTGATACATGCTACATGAAGTTTTTGGATCGAAACAAGGTAAGTACGCCATAATATATCATTAAAGTCATGGCGTCTGTAATTCTGCTCTCGCGTGCTCTCGCTTCCAGATAGGGTTTTGCTGTTTTTTTTTTTTTTTTTTAAATACCCTCCTGTTCAAAATTTTTCTTCCCCCAGAAAATTGAGATTTTAAGCTTTCCAGTGATGTATCACATGTGCATATCGGACAATTTTGAAAGTTGGCTAATTCGGGGGTCTCAGAGCGGAACATCAAGTCACCTGAGTGTTTTCCCCATATATATTTTTTTTAAATCGACGTCTCGCCCACCCGGGCGGTATGGTCTCTCCTTTCAAGCTCGGGTCCTCTACCAGAGGCCTGGGAGCTTGAGGGTTCCGCACAGGATCTTAGCTGTCCCTAGGATTGCGCTCTTCTGAACGGAGACGTCGGACGTTGTTCTTGGTATCTGTTGGAGCCATGCACCCAGCTTGGGGGTTACTGTTACTTATATTTATATAACGTCATTTAGGCAGTGAAGTGTCTCCTCGAACAGAAAGGTCTTCAAGCTGCATCTTGTATAAAGTTTTGTGGAATCCCATCATTCATGTCAACATGGTTTTCAAAATCTTGTCTTTTTCACACTACCAAACCAACCCGAATTGTGCCATTTTGTAATATAAAATTAAACAGTTGCTTTTCCATCTGGCAATGTCTTCTCACATTAGGATATTTTGTCCCTTTACAAAAAGAAAATCAAATCTTTTTAACCCAGTACCGATTAGATGAAAGAATTTGATTAACTCGATTCCCAAGCACATGATCAAATTGGGACAACTATGGAGAACAAGTTTTTCCTTTGTCCATCTGACTGTGCGGCAGCCACTGTGCTCTCCTCTCACAGCACCACGACCAAAATGGATTTAGTTCCCCAGTGTATCACTGTTGTCGTGACAAGAGGGAAACCTCCCAGTCCATGAAGCCAAGTGATTATCAGTGCAGGGAACACTTTGGGAAAATGCAATAGATGCGTCACATCATTAACTCCACAAGAAAGCAAAACAGAGTTTCCAGATTGCAGCTCCTGGAGTGAGAAAGTAGAATCATGTTGATTTCAAAGTTGGTTCTTTTTAATTGTTTGAGCCCAAACAGAAGTCTTCCCCATATGAGGTAACCCAGCTGGTGGGTGGTGACACAATAGTGAATTCCTTACAAGTTTCTTGAGTTCAGGAAGTTAAAGACCTACACTGCCTACTATTCTCATATAGAATCATCATGGTTGGCTAAGGATATGAATAACTCGACTAATGTTTTTCTATATTTAAGTCAGCATTTGGATGATTTTTGCTTCAACCTACGAGCAAACATTAGTCATATGATCACTGAATGGTGGCAGTGAACTCAGCTTGACTCACTTAAAACTCACTTTAAAAAAAGAGGTTTCAATGGCAATCCCAGGTGAAATTTACTGTAAGAAACACTAAAAATGTAAACAACCGTATACAGTAGCTTAACATAACACAAAAGGTGGAGCAATACACGTAGACAGAAAATATAACAATACTCAGAGATTTGTGTCATCTGAAGGAAGGACTAATACTATCACTGTTTACTGAGTCACTTTAACCATTTCAATATGTACAGTATATGTTTGTATCTCTAAATTATAGTGTCCCAAGCTGGCGCGCAAACGAGAAGAAGCATCAACACAATGTTCATTTTATGCAAGCAAAAAATATATAAAAAGTATCCAAAAAAAATTACATTTTATATATGTTATTTAATTATGCTATCCTTATTTGAATTATAAAATGTGTTCAGTTATATAGGTCATTTAGATTGTCTTCCCCGGTGTTGTAACGATGGAATTGACCCTACCATTATTAAGTGAAATATTTTCATTATGTTCACTTTCTGAATGAGCCAGTCCATATTTTTTCGTCAAACGCACGTTTGATTGGCTGATGAATTGACACCCCCCCACACACACACGCACACTCTTACAGTACAGAATTATATTACATGTCGAGATGCCGCCTCCTCCGCCCACTTCGAAGAGGAGGCGTATTACAAGTTTTTTTTCCGGCCAGCAGCCACTGCAGTCTGTAATTATTAAGTTATGTAAAAAGTAGGGTTGTCAAACAACTAAAATTTTTAATCGAGTTAATTACAGCTTAAAAATTAATTAATCGTAATTAATCGCAATTAATCCCATTTCAAACCATCTATAAAATATGCCATATTTTTCTGTAAAAATTATTGTTGGAATGGAAAGATAAAACACCAGATGGATATATACATTCAACATACTGTACATAGGGACTGTATTTGTTTATTATAACAATAAATCAACAAGATGGCATTAACATTATTAACATTCTGTTAAAGCGATCCATGGATAGAAAGACTTGTAGTTCTTAAAAGATAAATGTTTGTACAAGTTATAGAAATTTTATATTAAAACCCCTCTTAATGTTTTCGTTTTAATAAAATTTGTAAAAATTTCAATCAAAAAATAAACTACTAGCCCGCCATTGTTGATGTCAATAATTACTTACACAATGCTCATGGGTGCTGAAGCCTATAAAATCAGTCGCACCCAAGCGCCAGCAGAGGGCGGCAAAACTCCATAAAACACAATTAACGTGGGCATTTCTCTGTACTGTCATTTAAATCTGTCTGAGCGGGGCATGTGCGTTAATTGCGTCAAATATTTTAACGTGATTAATTTTAAAAATTAATTACTGCCCGTTAACGCGATAATTTTGACAGCCCTAGTAAAAAGTTACTGTTGTGAAGGTGGGAAACCACTAATTTTCCCTACTGAAAGTCCCACCTGCATCAAAGTTAGCAATACCATGACAATAAACTGTGTGAACATGCTAACCTGAGGAAGCTGCTTAGGTAGAAGTGTGCTCCTGTATGTGTTTTCTACTATGTCAACGTTAATTAAACTGTGAGAAATATAGTGAACTCTGCTCAGCTGTAAGAAAACCAAGGTTTACCCCCTTCTCCCCAGTTTTCATTTTTATTTCACTTATGTGGTCTTAAAGCAGCCCAAAGGAGCTTTCATTTTTTAGTGTAGTTTGGCTGTGCTTGTGGACAAAAGCAGTAGTGTTTGTCCTGGAGGAAGGCTCCATTTTTATTTATTTTTCTTATTCCCTAAGAACTTTTTTTATATATATATATTTTATTTCGACAGATAATTTTGAGTGGTATAAATATAATAGTGGTATAAAAAACTAAATACATAAAAAATGGTATAAAAAAATAATAGTGGTACATTTGGGGGGGGGGGGGGGGGGCATTCCTGGATACTTAAGAGATGATTAACAAGTTTTGTATTTCTTGTGTATGTGCATATAATTTGTGTTCATAATAATGCAATTTAAATTTGCTAATAAAATCTGGACATTTATTCTTGAAGTTTTCAAAATGTTTCTTTAGTAGTTTTTGAAAACAAAGGTTTGAATGGAACGGTGTATCACCGCAACCATTACACATGCACTGCAAAAACCCAACTCCTTGAAGCTGCAAAAATAAAATAAATAAATAAATAAATTCCCTTGTTTTTAGTGTAAATCTACTAGAAATAAGTGAAATTATCTGCCAGTGCTTCAAGTAAATTTCATTCAGATTTCTTGAAATAAGAAAAATAGCGAGCTGAAAATAAGCTTAACAGACTTATTTTAAGTAAAACGTATGTATATTCGATCTAAAAAAAAACTTGTTTGTCAAAAATGTTCTTAATTAGATAATACAACTAGCTAACAATACCAATGTTTAATGTATTTGTTGTTGTTGTTTGTGCTTCTTCTGTCTCTCTCTCCTTCTTTTCGTTTGTTCCCACATAACCCCTTCCTCTTCGCTGCTTTAACCTAATAAACGAGGCACTTTGAATGATCACAATGGGAGTATGTTATACTCCCATATGATATGATGTCAAGCAGCCGAACAGGACAGGTTAAAGAAAAAAAAAAAGATTCTTAATTCAAGAATAGATATTGTTCAAAACATTATTTGAAAGCATTTTTTCTTGATTTAGGTGAAAAATGACCGACTTTTACTGTGTATCACAAAAGTGTGTACACCCCTTGCATTTCTTCAGATATTTAAGTATATCTTTTCATGGGGCAACACTGACATAATGACACTTTGACACAATGAAAAGTAGTCTGTGTGCAGCTTATATAATAGAGTTAATTTATTGTATTTGAGACTTTGCACGCCTCCACCTTCCGCTTCAGATTCACCCGAAGATGTTCTGTTGGGTTCAAGTCGGGAGACATGCTTGACCAGTGCATCACCTTTACCCTCAGCCTCTTCAGTAAAGCAGTGGTCATCTTGGAGGTGTGTTTGGGGTCATTGTCATGCTGGAACACTGCACTGCGACCCAGTTTCTGGAGGGAGGGGATCATGCTCTGCTGCAGTATTTCATAGTACATGTTGGAGTTCATGTTTCCCTCAATTTAATGTAACTTTCCAACACCTGCAGCACTCATGCAGCCCCAGACCATGACATTCCCACCACCATGCTTGACTGTAGGCATGACACGCTTATCTTTGTACTCCTCACCTGGTCGCCGCCACACATGCTTGAAACCATCGGAACCAAACAAATTAATCTTTGTCCCATCAGACCATAGGACATGGTTCGAGTAAACCATGTGCTTTGTTGACATGTCTTCAGGAAACTGTTTGCGGGCTTTCTTGTGTTCCGTCTTCAGAAGAGGTTTCCTCCTAGGGTGACGGCCATACACACCAATTTGATGTAGAGTGTGGCGTATTGTCTGAGCACTAACAATCTCTGCAGCAATGCTGACAGCACTCCTGCGACGATCTTTCAAAGAAAGCACTTGTATGTGACGCTCAGCACGTGCGCTCAGCTTCTTTGGACGACCAACCCGAGGCCTGTTCTGAGTGCTCCTTTAAAACGCTGGATGATCTTAGCCACTGTGCTGCAGCTCAGTTTCAGGGTGTTGGAAATCTTCTTGTAGCCTTGGCCATCTTCGTGTAGTGCAACAATACGTCTTTTAAGATCCTCATAGAGTTCTTTGCCATGTGGTGCCATGTTGGAACTTTCGGTGACCAGTATGAGAGAGTGTGAGAGCTGTAGTACAAATTTGAACACACTTGCTCCCTATACACACCTGGACCTGGTAACACTAACAACTCACATGACCTTTTGGAGGGAAAATGACAAGCAGCATTCAATTTGGACATTTAGGGATGTAGTTTCTAAGGGGTGTACTCACTTTTGTTGCCAGGGGTTTAGATATTAATGGCTATATTTTGAGTTATTTTGAGGGGAAAATAAATTAACTCTATTATATAAGCTGCACAAAGACTACTTTTCATTGTGTCAAAGTGTCATTTTGTCAGTGTTGTCCCATGAAAAGATATACTTAAATATTTGCAGAAATGCAAGGGGTGTACTCACTTTTGTGGTACACTGTAGATGTATAGGCTTAATAAAAACAAATGGTAATATAGTATTTACTAAAAGTAAGTGAAAGAATCTGGCGCATTAATACGTTAACTAGCCTTTGAAACTCAAGATAAAAAATATTTGACTAGATTTAAGAAAAACTGTCAGATTAAGATGTAATACTGTAAGTTTGAAGAGCGAAATGTACCATATTTTTCGGACAATAAGTCGCGTTTTTTTTTTTCTTTCATATTTTGGCTGGGGGTGCGACTTATACTCAGGAGCGACTTATGTGTGAAATTATTAACACTTTATGATATCATTTCACATGTTATTTTGGTGTCTTGGAGTGACACTGATGGTTTAGTAAACTTGTTAGCATGTTCTTTATACTCTACTTATCTGAATAACTTAATAGCTATGGCCACGTTCGCGTTCTGCCTTTGGCAATGTGTGTTCAATTGTATTATCGACTTTTTTTTATATTGAAATGCATGCTTTTAGTTTGTGGCGCTTTCACGCCCACGTGGGGGCGCACTCGCACTTGTTTACGTGAAGAGCGCTCACACGCCAGAAGAAGACGGACAGCTACGTAGGTCTGAGTGAGTGGGTGAGTTAGCAAGAGAGAAACACGGCTGCGAACCTACGTTCATTGTTTATGCTTTTAAAATATCTCTACAGAGGCGATGCCTGTGTGTATCATATTTTCGTTTGTTGTTGTGTGTTTTCCACCCGCGATCGGCACTTACAGCCAGTTGTGTGGGTGTTTGAACGATGTGCTAATGCTAGCGAATGCATGCTAACTGTTTGTGTCATTGCTGTAATAGCACCTGATTATCATTTATTTACGTTGATGCGAACCTGTTTGGTATTGGTGTTTGGCCGTAGCATCCCGGTGAGGATAATATATTCACATTTCGTTGTTCATGCACTGTACATTTATTCAGCATGTTGTTCTCTATTGTATTTTTATATTAAATTGCCTTTCAAGATGACATATCTGTTATATGTGTTGGATTTTATTAAGTAAATTTCCCCCAAAAATGCGACGTATACTCCGATGCGACTTATTTATGGGGTTTTTTCTCTTCGTTGGGCATTTTATGGCTGGTGCGACTTATACTCAGGTGTGACTTGTGGTCCGAAAAATACGTTAGTACAGGTCAGTACAGATTTATTTTGCATCAATCATCTAGCCTATCAATTAATTAGGTTCTTATTGGAGAGAAATGTAGCCCTGAGCGCCGTTCACCCAATCTGTTTAGTCTTATTAATGTCCCTTCCCCAGCAAAATGTGTACATGCAGGTTATGCTGTTATATCGTCCCTACCAACATTGAGACCAAACCTATACCCTTGGTCATTAGCATTAATGAATACTTATGACAGATGTCATTAGGTGTCATCTGGCAAATTTTGTCACTAAGTCCATTTATGTCCAGTCCACATCTTTTACATCCATTCAAGAGTGACATAATTTGCCGAATGACACATAATAACTTCTGTCATAAGCATTCATTGATGCTCATGTCAGTGTCATGTCATAATTATGACGGTCTAATGACAGTCTTATGACACCATTGTCAAATAGTGTTACCAAAACTTTTTAGTAAGAACAACATAAATAGGATTTTCAATGAAATACATGTTTTGAAACCACAGATTTTAATAGTCAGAAAGCTTGAACAAGAAGCAATATGGTGAACTCAGCATGGAGGCCCTAATAATTGGAATGAAAAGTAGGCAAACTGGTTAACGGTCATCAACACTCAATTTTATATATTTAATAATCAAATTTTGAACCAGTTTCTACATCAAGCTTTCAACTATCCATGTATTGTGTAGAACTGTGGTTAAATTTGTACCAAATCTGGTACGGGATTACATAAACAACCCTACCTATGTATCTGAGTCAAAGGGACCAGAGCGCAACTGTGTCAGTAGGAGGTTGCAGTTTTTTTGTTTGTTTTTTTTTTTTTTTTTTTTTATCTTGGACAAATGGTTTGTAACTCCAGCATTTTTCAGATAGTATGTATGCAGTATGTATGTCTGAAGATGTCCAATCATTTAGCTTACCCTCTGTTTGTCACTGTGGACTTCTTTAAGTGGACATAGCTGATTGGGAAAATACCCTGTGGACAGACAGAAGTAGCGAAATATTAGACACTGTGACAGGATTGTGTTATTGATTGATCAGAATCCGGTTTTGTGACCGTATTGTTTGTTATAAATAGGGGACAAAAGTTGTAGAGTGATTCCCGTTCCTCTTTAATCCATCTGCGATTTAATTAAATATCGTGTTTTGTAGAGAAATACTCCTACCACGTAGAGAAATTTCATTAAAACTTGTTTCACAATGCAAAGAAAAATCCATTAAATAATAAAATAAAATATTGTATGACCACAATGATCTCAGAGTGCACAGAACTGGTGAAATTGCTTTTAAAATAGGTATAAGTTACTAATAAACTCTCATATATTACATACGGTATCTGTTTTAACGAAAACCAGTTTATGGATTTTGTATTTCATAATAACTATGAATTAGGCATTTATAAATAGGAAAGGCAGTCCTATGGTTAAGTGTAAGACAGGACATTACTGAATGGACTTAATTGCAAAATGGGGTTCTGAAGAGCTAAATGGGCGTCCCTCTCACTCATCTTTCTGGACTCATAGCAGTTCATCATGACATAATAAACTGTTAACACAATACAGGATATACAACTACTGTATTTAGAAACCTTTCACAATTTTACCCTTATTGTGAAATGCTAAGGAAGCAGGAAAATAACATGCAGAAGAATACTGTGAAGAGTTTGGATAATAATGGTAAGATGTGGGTCCAAATGTCACTTGTACAGCTTGTCTTTCCAATCTGCCAGATGTGAACAATTAGCCACCACGAGTGAAATGAAGTCTGTGAGCACACAGAGAGTACGGGGGCGAACGAGTGTGGGCAGCAGAGCGCACAACAAAATGGAGGGGTGTTAGGAAGAACTGTAAATAGCTGATGGGAATGGAAAAGTACAAACACCTACATTTACAGGGAATAGACAGATTTTGTGTTTTGCTTTAAACAACCCAGTTGCATCCCATAATACCGCAGATCCTTGTAGCTGTTAAAAGCAGTGCGGATGTGCTTGAAATGCACCTGTGTTTCTTCGAGGAATCAACTTTTTATTGGCTTTTCCAGACTACTCTGCAGCATGCTATTCCTAATCAAACACTTTGTCATATGTATTGGGCCTTTTCTGCAGTGCAGTATATTGATTCCAGTCCGCAGTGATGGTGTTCTATTGGTGTACTTCCTTGCTTCTTTATGCTTCTCAGATTTAATAAAGATGCTCCATATAAAGGAGCTCCCAAAGGGAACATGATGGCTGAATGTACTGTAGTACCCTGTATCAGAACAATGCATCTTGGCCGCGATTAACCATTTCAGGGACGAATGTCATTGCATTGGACGACTATTCAAAAGTTGACACTTCAGAAATTTAACCCTATATACAGTAGTACAAGTGACTATTTTTGTTGATAAACACTTAAATATTAGCAATTGTCATGATATTATTTTATAATGATTTTTTTATTATTATTTTCTATATAATTACCTATTAATAAATTCGTAAATGAATAGAGGGTAGTCCAGGGGTTACAACAAGTTCCGTTCCTACGCTGGCGACGTAACCTGAATTTCCGCGTAAGTTGGAATTAACCCTTTAAGTACCCTTACATCTTAAATAAACTATCCTAAAAGTCCAAAAGTATTGCATCTGTTTTAATGATGGAGGATACACTGCCCTCTGTTGTCAGCGTTGGGTGTGGCTGGACTGTCGCCTTATATGACTGAGGAGCAAACTCAGACGTCTGACATGGATAAAGTATAGCTGCCTTCTGGTTAGGCCCACATCCGGCTGTAAGTTGTTTAAGCTAATATATGTTTGTGTATGCATTTTTAATTAAGTTTAGAGCTGCTGTTTCTGATGAGTTAAGTCTGAGAGATTTGCTATGAAAATTGTAAATACATTAGCATTCGTAGCATTTAAGATAGCGGACTTATGTTTGACAAATTGGGCAAATTTAATCTACTAAATTTACATATTGATCAGACTAGATCAATGTTTTAGCACCAATTGTTCTGTGTTTTATTGTTAAAATACGTGTCATTTTATAAGTGTACATATGTGTGTTACAGCTTTACAAACTGTCAAAAGTGATGGAAGCAAAAAGCTTCAAAAAGCACAATTGCCATGTTTGCTGTCTGTAAAGCTGAACACGTCATATTAATAAAGTAAGTAAAATTAAAAAAAACACTGGAGACTCCGGCGTCGTAAAGTCGAAACTGCGGAAGTCAAGTACGTCGTAACCCAGGGACTGCCTGTATAATGTCAATAAAAGCCAAATTAATGTAATTAAAATGAATGAATATAGAAATAGTTACAGCCCAAAGTAACTCTTTAATGTACAATAGACGTCCAATTCATTTTACCTGGGAAGATTGACCGTATGGCAGCCAATGAGTTAAATGACCAGCCTGTAAGGCGGGAAGTCAATGTGTTGATGAAAGGGTTAAAGCTAGGACTCTAGAAATCTACACTAAGATAAATTAAACAACATTTGGCTATTTGGTTATGTTAAATGGCTTACAAATAGTAGATATACAATGACTGTTCTTTAGATCACGAACGGTGACATCTGTTATCGAAAGAAATGTTACCTTGATTGAAGGCTTCTTGGTGGAAAAGCCTCTGTACCAACCTAAACGACAAAAATAAATCAAATCAAAACTATTAAACAGTCAAAAATAGAAAAAACTGCATGTGGTGTGTTATTAAATCCCAGTGCCATGGCAACCTCATAACTCAAACTGTTGTTACATAACTATGTATTTGTACAGAAAGATATTTTATCCATATTACTGCAGGCTGTTGTCTGTCATTCTCAGCACCATAGTTGTACTTACAAAATGCATGAAGAAAAGGAAATCATGCCTTACAAATATATTCAGATGTTTCAAAACTATGTAAATACGTCTCCCAAAAGCAGGCGGGAAAATGTTATACTTTGTAACTTTTAGGAATAAAAACCAAAGATTAATTTGGAAAAATACCACAGCACATAAAAAAAAATATATATATTTTTTTTTTAATCAATTTGAGGACTGTGTACAGAAGTGACAAATAATATTCACGTTCATGTTATACAGTATTTAGCAGGCAGAACTTGCCTGCCATCATTTAAAGTGACTTTGATTTAGTTTAGATTTTAAAATGAAGTGGGCCAAAGCAGCTTTAAAAAAAAAGCTGCAGGCATTCTAAGCATAAAGTCATTGTTTACTACATGTGACACCAATCTACTTTATCCTTCATGTCTCTGAGATGTTGAGTAGGTAGTTAAAAAGAAACAAACAAAACAAAAAGGGTTACAAAAATATGTGTGAAAATGCTTCATGAGCTAATAAAAAAAAATTTTTTTTAAAAAAAACAATGTTGAATTTTTATTAGGAAATCATACATTGTTTATTACATTTTGCAGAAAACCTTTTACCTTCATTCTTCTCCAGAATCTGTACAGTCTCCCCAATCTCCAGGACCAGAGCCTGGCATATTGGTGACCGGAAGTTGCAGATAACTGTGGAAAAAAAACAGAAGAAAAATAAGGATGACACAAGAGTGATGAGGGCAGTTTAGAAAAAAGACATTAACATGGTTACGCAGTTTTTTTGTTTTTTTAAATCAAATTTTACAAACCCAATACTTTTATGATTAACTGAATATTGAATATGAAATGGTGAAAAACAGTGACAGTAATCCCCCTCCGTTGTGGGCGTTACACTCTAGCCCAGTGTTTTTCAACCTTTTCTGAGTCACGGCATGTTTTTACATAGGAACAAATGTCGCGGGACACAACAAACCAAAAATGTTCCAAAATTACTTCCTTTACAGTTCATTTAATTATCCAATAATTTATCAATATTTATTCTAACTCAGTGTGACTTGAGCGTGTTTAGATGAACACAAAGCCGATATCATGGCTGGAATTGAAGAAAGACGCACACAAAGCTCTTCTTCAACAGCTCTTTGTCTCTCTGTTTTTATTTTTTTCATCACAGTTAGGCTCGAAAAGTTCAGATTTATCAGACAGGGGGACTTTAGCAATGCTTTTAACCTCATTAGGGCCAAGCATTTCGCTGACAATTACTTTGCAGGCAGGAAGTAATAATTTCTCTGCTACAGTGTGGGACTTTTTGAATTTAGCAACAAGTTCAGCAACAAGGTAACTGGCTTTGAGGGTTTTCTCATTTACCTTTGTAGTTGTTCCTCCAAAAAGTTGCCTGTTTCCTTGTGTTTTCACAAAGGCGAACAAAATAGTCAATCGACTTCTTTTGACCCCCCATGAGTCATCACCTTATCGTGGTGGAGGGGTTTGCGTGTCTCAATGATCCTAGGAGCTATGTTGTCTGGGGCTTCAAGCCCCTGGTAGGGTCACCCATGGCAAACAGGTCCTAGGTGAGAGGCCAGACAAAGTATGGCTCAAAAAGACCCCTTATGATGAGCAACATTAATGAACCCCAGTTTCCCTTGCCCGGACGCGGGTTACCGGGGCCTCCCACTGGAGCCAGGCCTGGAGGTGGGGCTCGAAGGCAAGCGTCTGGTGGCCGGGCCTGTCCCCATGGGGCCCGGCCGGGCTCAGCCCGAAAAGGCAACGTGGGTTCCCCTTCCCATGGGCTCACCACCTGTGGGAGGGGCCAAAGGGGTCGGGTGCGTAGGGAGTTGGGCGGCAGCCAAAGGCGGGGGCCTTGGCGGTCCGACCCCCAGCTGCTGAAGCTAACTCTTGGGAAATGGAATGTCACCTCTCTGGCAGGGAAGGAGCCTGAGCTGGTGTGTGAGGCAGAGAAGTTCCGACTAGATATAGTCGGACTCTCCTCCACACACAGCTTGGGTTCTGGTACCAATCCTCTCGAGAGGGGTTGGACTCTCTTCCACTCTGGAGTTGCCCGTGGTGAGAGGCGCCGGGCAGGTGTGGGCATACTTATTGCCCCCCGGCTTGCCGCCTGTACGTTGGGGTTTACCCCGGTAGACGAGAGGGTAGCCTCCCTCCGCCTTCGGGTGGGGGGACGGGTTCTAACTGTTGTTTGCGCTTATGCACCGAACAGCAGTTCAGAATGCCCACCCTTTTTGGAGTCCTTGGAGGGTGTGCTAGAGAGCGCCCCCTCTGGGGACTCCCTCGTTCTACTGGGGGACTTCAATGCTCACGTGGGCAATGACAGTGAGACCTGGAGGGGCGTGATTGGGAGGAACGGCCCCCCCGATCAGAACCCGAGTGGTGTTCTGTTATTGGACTTCTGTGCTCGTCACGGTTTGTCTATAACGAACACCATGTTCAAACATAGGGGTGTCCATATGTGCACTTGGCACCAGGACACCCTAGGCCGCAGTTCGATGATCGACTTCGTAATCGTGTCATCGGACTTGCGGCCGCATGTTTTGGACACTCGGGTGAAGAGAGGGGCGGAGCTATCAACTGATCACCACCTGGTGGTGTGTTGGCTCCGATGGCGGGGGAAGATGCTGGCCAGACCTGGCAGGCCCAAACGTATTGTGAGGGTCTGCTGGGAACGTCTGGCAGAATCCCCTGTCAGAAAGAGTTTCAACACCCACCTCCGGCAGAACTTCTCCCTTGTCCCGGGGGAGGTGGGGGACATTGAGTCCGAGTGGGCCATGTTCCGCACCTCCATTGTTGAGGCGGCCGATCAGAGCTGTGGCCGTAAGGTGGTTGGTGCCTGTCGTGGCGGCAATCCCCGAACCCGCTGGTGGACACCAGCGGTAAGGGATGCCGTCAAGCTGAAGAAGGAGGCCTATCGGGCCTTTTTGGCCTGTGGGACTCCGGAGGCAGCTGACAGGTACCGGCTGGCCAAGCGGACTGCGGCCTCGGCGGTCGCCGAGGAAAAAACTCGGACATGGGAGGAGTTCGGTGAGGCCATGGAAAATGACTTCCGGACGGCTTCGAGGAAATTCTGGTCCACCATCCGGCGTCTGAGGAGAGGAAAGCAGTGCACCATTAACACTGTGTATAGTGAAGATGGTGTACTGCTGACCTCGACCTCGTCGTGAGTCGGTGGGGAGAATACTTCGAAGCCCTCCTCAATTCCACCGACACGCCTTCCTTTGAGGAAGCAGAGTCTGGGGACTCTGAGGTGGGCTCTTCGATCTCTGGGGTTGAAGTCACTGAGGCGGTTGGCAAGCTCCTCGGTGGCAAGGCCCCGGGGGTGGATGAGATCCGCCCGGAGTTCCTAAAGGCTCTGGATGTTGTAGGGCTGTCATGGCTGACACGCCTCTACAACATCGCGTGGACATCGGGGACAGTGCCTCTGGATTGGCAGACCGGGGTGGTGGTCCCCCTTTTTAAAAAGGGGGACCGGAGGGTGTGTTCCAATTATAGAGGAATCACACTCCTCAGCCTCCCCGGTAAAGTCTATTCAGGGGTGCTGGAGAGGAGGGTCCGTCGGGAAGTCGAATCTCGGATTCAGGAGGAGCAGTGTGGTTTTCGTCCCGGCCGTGGAACAGTGGACCAGCTCTACACCCTCAGCAGGGTCCTCGAGGGTGCATGGGAGTTCGCCCAACCAGTCTACATGTGTTTTGTGGATTTGGAGAAGGCGTTCAACCGTGTGCCTAGGGGAATCCTGTGGAGGGTGCTCCGGGAGTACGGGGTACCGAACCCCTTGGTAAGGGCTGTTCGGTCCCTGTACGACCGGTGTCAGAGTCTGGTCCGCATTGCCGGCAGTAAGTCGAATTCGTTCCCAGTGAGGGTTGGACTCCGCCAAGGCTGCCCTTTGTCACCGATTTTGTTCATAATTTTTATGGACAGAATTTCTAGGCGCAGCCGAAGCATTGAGGGGGTCCGGTTTGGTGACCTCAGCATTGAATCTCTGCTTTTTGCAGATGATTTAGTGCTGTTGGCTTCATCAAGCCGTGACCTCCAACTCTCACTGGAGCGGTTCGCAGCTGAGTGTGAAGCGGTTGGGATGAAGATCAGCACCTCCAAATCCGAGACCATGGTCCTCAGTCGGAAAAGGGTGGAGTGCCCTCTCCGGGTCGGGGATGAGATCCTGCCCCAAGTGGAGGAGTTCAAGTATCTTGGGGTCTTGTTCACGAGTGACGGTAGGAGGGAGCGGGAGATTGACAGGCGAATCGGTGCGGCGTCTGCAGTAATGCGGACTCTGCACCGGTCCGTAGTGGTGAAGAAGGAGCTGAGCCAAAAGGCAAAGCTCTCGATTTACCAGTCGATCTACGTTCCTACCCTCACCTATGGTCACGAGCTTTGGGTCGTGACCGAAAGAACAAGATCCCGGATACAAGCGGCCGAAATGAGTTTCCTCCGCATGGTGTCCGGGCTCTCCCTTAGAGATAGGGTGAGAAGCTCGGTCATCCGGGAGGGACTCGGCGTCGAGTCCGCTACTCCTCCGCGTAGAGAGGAGCCAGCTGAGGTGGCTCGGGCATCTGGTTCGGATGCCTCCCGGTAGCCTCCCTGGAGAGGTGTTCCGGGCATGTCCCACCGGCGGGAGGCCCCGGGGACGACCCAGGACACGCTGGAGAGACTATGTCTCTCGGCTGGCCTGGGAACGCCTTGGGATCCCGCCGGAGGAGCTGGTTGAAGTGGCTGGGGAGAGGGAAGTCTGGGCTTCCCTGTTAAAGCTGCTGCCCCCGCGACCCGACCCCGGAACAAGCGGAAGATAATGGATGGATGGATGGACTTCTTTTGAAGTGTCGGGTGTTTCGTTTGGAGATGACGTTTAAGCTTGCTTGGCAACTTGGCAGCTTGGCGCTGTTGGATAGCTGCTCGTGTCACATTCAAGAACTCCTCTAACTTCTACCCACCAGCCACCTTGCTGGCCTCGACAATGTGTTGGAATAAAATACATATTTTATCCATATGTGACAGTCGTCACATATGGATAATATAGAAAGGATAATTTCGTTTATATTGACACTTGACTAGTCTAATCCAATCATGTACAGTAGACGTGCTGGGGTCCACATTGTCACGGACAGCAAGGTGGCTGATGGATAGAAATCTGAGCAGTTCTTGAACATGACACGAGAAATACCTCGCTCATCTGCACACAACTGAAACTTTCTACCTAGTCCTTCCTTGCGATAAATGCGATACTGGATAATCTCCCGCGGCACACGGTTGAAAAACACTGCTCTAGCCCACCACCATAAAAAGTGAAATTGATGATACAGAACAACTTTGCACCTAACAATAATCATGCTCAAAATGTTCATTATAAAATGCACCAAAAGATGTTGCTTTCTGTAAGCCTATAAAAGAGGATTGTGACATTCAATAATCTTGGGCAAAAACTAGGGTGAGCCTAAAAACCTCCTGTTTTCATTCTTCTTCTTAAGTAAAATTTACACAGTGTGAGTGTATTTCCACTTAGCAGTCTTTAAAGAAAATACTCTTAAAAGATTAGTAAAGCATAAACAAACCTCACCACTGAAGTGGGCTTTCGTTGATGACTAATTTATCTTTAAGTGGCCTTAAATATGTGTAATATAAATTAAATTAAAGATTGCATATTGGAGCCCACACAGGGAGGCTGCATTTTTTTTTTTTTTAAATTCAATGTTTTTAACTCTTATAATAACCAGGCATTTGCATACATCTTCCGTCCCACCTGATTGTAATGTGCAGCATTATGCAGTCTTTGGTCAAACACACACATGACTAAAACACAAATTAATGGCAGTTTTTTTCTTTAGGGAATGAGTGCCACGGCGAAGTGACAAAATGAGGCATGCTATGTACAGTAGACAGGCTTGAGGGAAGACAAAACTTGTTTCATAATGACAGCGCTCCTTTGACGACGTTAAAACCCACAAACGGTGGCCCTTGAAGGTCCGCTTGCTGTGAATCATTATGCTAATGAACTAGCCATGGGACCCAGTGAGGGGGAGGAAGAAAAAGGAGGGGCCCTGGCTCAGCTCCGCTGCTTGATTCAGAGTAACAAGCGCTCAGTTCCTCTGCGAGGGTTTCTATGGCAACAGACCAGCGACAAACTGCAGCGCTCTTTTCACTGTAACTGCTTCGAGGATGAGGGTATTGTAGTTTAAAATGCCAATCTTATATATGCTGCGTGCCACCATAGAGCTGAAGTCAACTAACGGTACTGAATTAAAAGGCAAAGTGATGGAGAAAACCTTTGGTACTGTACGTTCAAGTTACTGGTCTCTGTTAGGCTTCAAAGAGTAAGAAAAACCAACTGGGATGAGATAGTCATGTGGGAGCGAGATGAGAGATTCCTGTTTTCATAGTCCTCCCTCAGAAAACCTGGAAGCTGTGCAAACACTCTTTCACTGTGTCTCATGATGGAGCGCATGAGCATCTCCTCTAAACATATCCAGCAAAGTTCGCTTCCAAATGTGCCAAGAGTAGGGAATAATGACCAAACCACAGAACTTTAACGCTGCAACAGAATATCGGTGCAGACTACGAATCTATTGACTTGCGCGATCAAGTTTGTGTGCAGCATTGAATCACTGAGTTCAAGATCTTTTTTAAGCATTCAGCCACTAAACCAGATTTTTTTTAACCTCATTTGGAGAGAATTCCCTGTACTATATACACACGTTAGTTTGTATACTGTGTAAAAAGTACACTCTTGAAGCAAGCATACAGTGCTACATTGTGGAAAAAGTACATGTGCGTTTAAAGGAGGCACTCCAGCCAGATTTGTACTGGACACAGGATTAGCATAAACAGGCAAAATCTAAAGAGATCTAATAATAGAGTTGCATTTTCTTTATATTGCTGTATAAGAAACGTTTCTCAGTGCAATGCAGCATTACAACTTGCAACAAAATTGTTTCAGTCATAACGGGGCATTTTGAATGGCAGCATATTTAATTCAGCTCTAGGTGAACTCTGCAGGGGGTACCAAATACTATGATTGCACCCAAAAGAAAGACTTTTTAACATAAGCAAAGCCAGAGTGGATTTTTGTTTGTTTGTTTATCCTTAGCAACACGACATAATGTGCTTTTTGTTCCTCAAGTCAGGTGGTTCACTCTTATGAAGAAACTGTGACTGCATCTGTTCAAATAGTAGTTTACCCTCCCTAATCTCTATGAGGACAAAGAAAAAGCCAAAATGCACGAGCTGCTCTCTATTCAAGCAGCACCAATCACATCGCAGCAGGAATGTTAAGTTTCTTCTGCCGATGTTAAGTAAGATAGTGTGCCCTTCTTTCTTACAATAAGGTTGACGACACCAACTGTCTTTCAGGACATTGTCCCCTAGTGAGCTGGCGAAATTGGCTGCATTTATTTATTTTTGTACAACAATTACTCCGAGAAGCCGGCAAGTCCACCTCACAGTTCTGAGATCAAGGGTTCAATTCTTCTGCCTGCGTAGGTTTTCTCTGGGTACTCCGGTTTACTCCTAAGAAACATGTATTGTAGACTGAGCACTTTTAAATTATCCATAGACATGATATGTGCGTGATTGGTTGTTCATCTCCTTGTGCCCTGCGATTAGCTAGAAACCAATTCAGGGTGCACCACACCTAACCTTTAAGTTGTCCCAAATAAAAGGTTTAAGTCGTCATATGGTGAAGTTTGTTTTTAACTGAATTTAAATACAGGGTGTCTCAAAATAATGTTTACACTCTTTGACTTTAAATAGCTAATATATTTTTTTTCTATTTTAGATTCGATTTTGGAGTAAGAATGACAGGGGCTTACGTTCTGGATAAAAACAAAATTTTCTGATAACTTTCTGTAAATGTGATAATAAAGCTGAAGTGGCAAGACACTTTACGTGTGTGATCCACAGAGAACCATAGCTGCAGTTACTGGGCCCAAGAAAAACTTCATCTTACAGTGGAACATCACTTGAATTTGCCTGGAGTCACTGTCTGGTGCCAACTTTCATCCAGGGGACTTATTGGACCATTTTGTTTTTTTCGAAGGCACAGTGGCTGGGTTGAATTATCTCGTGTTGGGGCATCTCTGTGGAACTCACGCGTAAAGCATCTTGCCACTGCAGCTTTATTTTCACATTTCTAGAATGTTTTCAGAACAAATAAACGTTAGCCCAGTAACTGTCATTCTTACTCCAAAATCAAATATGAAATGGGGAAAAAATGATTAGCTATTTAAAGTCAAAGAGTGTATACATTATTTTGGAATACCCTGTATTTTATACATTTATCTTCCGTACTGCTTATCCCCATGAGCGTTACAGAGTTGCTGGAGCCTATCCCAGATAATTTACGGCAGGAGGCATGATACAGCCTGAATTGGTAGCCTACTAATCTCAGGGCAAATATAGCCAAACTACATTTCACTCTGACAACAAAAAATGTTCCATGAAGTTAAAGTATTCTGATTGAATAAGGAACTGTATTTAATCCAGTGATAAAACAAATTCAATTAATTTAGGTAAAAATGAAATAATGTATTTGCCTCATTATCAGAAACTGGTTTGAATAAAGTTAAATCTTTCATATTGAAAACAAAATATTGTACATTGTATATCCACCACAATATTAGTTGAGATCGATAAGCCAGATTGTTTTAAATTGAGCCGCTGTGTAACTTTTTTTAGTGTAAACTACACCACTGATACGATTCAAGAGAGTGGCTGAAAACATGCAAAGACTGTGAACAATGTAGTTCTAAAATGTGAATATAGTATACATTTTAACACCATTTCAGGTTACCAGATTTTTGGGAGATGATGGCTTTTTCACATTATCACTTTGAGCTTTAAGCAGATATACATGTATAGTGGCCGTGGCGCAGTTGGTAGCTCGAGTTGTCCCAGGACCGAAGGGTCAGCGGTTCGACTGCCCACTGTCAAAGTGCCCTTGGGCAAGGCACTAAACCCTAATACGTCCCCAATGGGTTGGCAGCACCGTGTGTGAATGTGTGTGTGAAAGGGTAAATGTGTGCTAACGTAAAGCCCTTTGGGCATTGTAACAATGTAGAGAAATGTGCAATACTATACTGTGCTCTCTCCATATAAATTAACTCAATTCACAGGGACTCAAGTCAACTCAAATTGCAAATTTCATGACTTGCAACTGCATTAAGACTTGATGAAGAAAAAAAACAGACTCAGACTTAAGTCGCTTGGGTTGGGGAGCTCTCCAACTCGAGATTTGACTCAACTCGGGAGGTCGAGACTTGACTCAGCTTAGGGGTCATTGACTTGAGATTTGACTAGATCTGAGACAAGCTGACTCAGAAAACATGAAGCAGACATACTCTGGTGCATAGCGGTTACCACCTGCTACCAGAGATCCTTGAGGACCACCACCGTGAGTGCCTCGATCTCAAGGACCGTCACGTCCAGGACGAGTTCTACAGTTCACAGAGTAAACAATTTGAATTTTAAAAAAAACAACCATTCGGATGGGAAACAAAGAAAGTTTAATGCAAGATGTGCAACGCCATGATTAGCAACCAATACGACACCATGTGGAACTTGTTATTAACTTAAACCTGCACTTCAACTAATATTATCGCTCTTCTTTTTATAGGCTTTTACCTAATAGATCTAGTTATGAAAGTGTTACCATCAAAAAGTATAAGGACAAATCTACAGTTTTGTTTCACATTCTCTAGCTTGTCAGTTGCGTGCTAGCTATTATTTAGCTTGTAGTCTTTAACATGAGTTGAGGGTCATTGTCACACCATGAACAGTCCAAAATATTCAAAGGTTTTCTTTAATTGCAAATGTTCATGGCACAGTAAATGGTAACTTAATGCAACTCGGCTTAACAAAATTCTGACTCAGCTTGATTTGACATAACATTGTGATTTGACTTGACTTGACTAAAACAGGAAAAACTAGCTCCACGCACGGGAGGAGGCGGGAGCACACTCCCACACATGCATACCCGTGACACTTGGGACCTGCTGGAGACTCAGACCAAATGACTTTGCCTGGCACAGCCAGACTGATCTCCCTGTATTTTTCAAACACTGTGAGAACAGTCTGGGACCTAGCTCCACATTGGCCTCTCGAGCCAGAACGAACGTATCTGTGCAATCAGATTCGTTTATTTGCGTGACGTGTTCTTAAGGAGCAACGTCACTCTTGCGCGTCGGAAGTCGTCTCCACAACAACACAGATGATGAACGGGAGAGCTGGGAATATGTTCCAATCTGCAGTAAATCCAGTTTTAAATGACCAAAAACTAGGGTTGCTCCGATCATGTTTTTTTGCTCCCGATCCGATCCCGATCGTTTTACTTTGAGTATCTGCCGATCCCGATATTTCCCGATCTGATTGCTTTTTTTTGCTCACGATTCAATTCCAATCATTCCCGATAATTTTTCCCGATCATATACATTTTGGCAATGCATTAAGAAAAAAATGAATAAAACTCGGACGAATATATACATTCAACATACAGTACGTAAGTGCTATATTTGTTTATTATAACAATAAATCCTCAAGATGGCATTTACATTATTAACATTCTTTCTGTGAGAGGGATCCAAGGATAGAAAGACTTGTGACTTTGTATATAGTGACTAAATATTGCCATCTAGTGTATTTGTTGAGCTTTCAGTAAATGATACTGTAGCCTTGCCCAAATGCATGATGGGAAGTGGAACCATGACTGTGCGTAGTGCTACCAATTGATATATCTTCTCTGCGTTGGGAAATAACATAAGGTGTTAAGAAAAAGATCAATTGCTACCTTGCTTCCCCACATTGCTTCCCATGATATTTCTAATCGTAGGGAGAGGGATTGTAAGGCTTTAGCCAATTAAAAAAAAGCTCCAAAGGCTGCCAAAATTCAACCTACTCATTTTATGCTGCCTTTTATCTCGCTATATAGGTAAAACGGTGCCATTACAGATTGAGCACGACAATGCGTGAGTGGGTCGCACAGCGCATGCATTAATTGCGTTAAATATTTTAACGTGATACATTTTTTTAAAAAATAAATTACCACCGTTATCGGGATAAATTTGATAACCCTACCTTAAGCCTAAACTAAAGACTCTGGATGAGTGTAACATATTATGTCTATAATGTTAAGTACAATTAGAAAACGATTTAATTAAAATATATACAGTATATATATTTAAAAAAGGCATGGCCGATATTTTTTTGCCGATTCCGATACTTTGAAAATGACGTGATCGGACCCGATCGATCCGACGATCGGGACATCTCTACCAAAAACACATCGGGTCGCTAAAACCCCAGCAACTGACAGCACTGGAAGCATTTCTTTTCAAAGAAGATGTGCTTCCTTGCGCTAGAGTTTCTTGTCGCTTTACTAACGTCACGTCCGCCCGTCGCTAATTGGTCCACTCCGCTGTCTGTTTGCTGTGGTTTGCTCCACCCTGGGTATTTGATCCGCGGAACGGTCGCCAGACTGTCTGGAGTTCCAGGCAAAAAATGACTTGCAACTGGTTTGTGATTCGGATCAGAGGGACTCTGATGTACAGCATAGTCATGTGTATGCATTAGCAAGATGTAAGACGAAAAAGCATCCATTCTTCCATGTCATAGTAGAGGTATTTGATTTAGAGATGAGAGGGATGTAGTTTCAGCACATTTAGCTTTGAGAAAACAACTTCATTTTGAAGCCTCAAGCCACACTTTTTGACAACACTCTTCTCCATGGTTTGTGAAATTTAGAAGACTTTCATATTTTCACTTTGGAAGGATTTTGAACAAATAAATGGATAAGTGAGACCGTTAAGTTGCCGGAGAAAATTTCGATCAAGAATTGGCGCTAATCAAATTGACTTGAATTGACTAGCTGTGCATGGGGTCTCAATTACTAACAGATGAACAGTCGTAATTTGAACTCCATTCTTGGGCACTTCATTGTTACAGTATATTTATTCAAAGTCTGAATTCTTTTCTCTTTTAGCAGCAACTAAATTGTGCATAATGAAACAGAGCTGTCTCAGCAGGTGCACTGATATTCAGCTCACTACACTTCTTAATTATTATCAGGCACACACACACACAAAAAAAAAAAAACATTAAGTCGAGCAGAATTTTGTATAAGTTACAGGTCTGATCTTATGTGAGAGGACAAATAGATAGATTACAATGTACTAAAATGTGTCCCAAAGCTAAATGTTGAAATTTAAGGCAAAGGTTTAGTGAGCAACAACCTTCACTGTTATTAAATTGGCTCCAGTTAAAATAAACAACACTTTATTTTAAAAGTTGTTTGGATGCTAGGAAGACGCCCAGTTTTTTATTAAATCACAGTTTTACGTGTGCATGTGTTTTTTGTGTGTGTGTTTGGACCTACAAATCCATTACTGATGAAAACACCCTAGGTTTGCAGTGTTATTGGGCCTTTTATGAGATGATTACAGGTAATTGAGGAGAATATTGCACCTGATGTGTCATAGTTTTAAGGTCCGTTCAGTATCACAAGCACGCAACTGCACCACATCAGCGAACAACAACATTATTGGGAGTTTGAAATTATCTCTTCACGTCACATTTACTGCACATTTGAACTCACAGGACCTTAATTGGCGCCGTTTGGCCTTCTCTGACAATACTTATCCATTTGCTGTCCTGCATTACTGCCTTCATCCTCAGGATAAACATTAAAATGCTCCTCATAAAACACGTGTGGCTGAACGATCTTGCTTTAGGACCACTGAGGCGCATTCCTACATAACTGTACAATAACCCTCGGGGGACAAATGCAGAGAAAGGTGAGGTATCATCAAAAAGCTGTCGGTACAACAATAAGCACTTTTACATCTTATAAATGTACTGCTGTCAAGCACCTACAGTATACACGTGTAAACGGCAGTACTGACTAAAATCAGCTGATTTCCGTTTTGTTTCCTTTTATCCCACTCTCCTTGTCTGCTATATGAAAGTGTGCTTGAAGCCTCGGCAGAATGACAGGACTGTATGTAATGCATAATAGCCCAACCAAGTCTTGAGCCAAACAAGCATTCATAGATCAGTGTTTTTCATCATTCAGGCCTGCCACCACAATGTAAGGCCTTACCAAATGACTTTGCAAGCTTGATTCGTTGTGATTCTGTTATGATCACTTGGAATCCTAGAAGTGTCCAGTACAAACAGCAGTGACCTACAACAGTTGGCTTGATTATTTAATGCATTGTGACAGTGGCATGTGCGTGAGCCACGTGCACAGTGCAGCAAACTGTACGCATCTGTTTCATGCCCTTGTTTCATTGAAAAGTTCAATAGAAAGGTCAAATGCAGGCACTTTTAAAGGCTCTTTTGTTGGGCTTGCCAGCAAAAGTGCTGTTATCACATTGAAATCCCTTTAAAGGCACTAGAGGTGCCTCAAGATAGTGATTGGCCCAACAAAAGGTTTTTGGGAGATACGAGCTGTCATTTGTCAATTTTTTTTTTTTTTTTTTTTTTTTGCATTTAAGCATAAGTCGAAATTTGAGATACAGAATACTGGCAGTGAATTTAACTCACAACAGCAAATAAACATAAAGCGAAAATTGTGAATTTAAGAACAGCTACACAAATGTATCTTAATGCTAGTGGGTATCTTATTGCAAACAGAAAGTGGGGGGCTACAAATAACATTTATATGGCAGTGCAACGCTTGAACTAAAGGCTACATCCAAATCAGTTAGTCATATTGCGACTGTTTCATTCCTTACCAACTATTTACCTACCGTATTTTATTCCTGTGTCTTTTACAAGATTATATTTTTTGTAACTAATAAACATATTACAAAATATTTTTCTGTTTGTTTTTGGGGAGGCTAAAAAATCAATTCATTTTGATCAAAAAATGAATTCAGATTGAATAATAATGAATAAAATTGGATTTCTGTTACAATTGTGGTTGTGAAACAATTTTAACTTGATATGTTTTGATCAGGATGTAGCATATCAAAGTAAACCTAGCAAGCAAAGTGCAGTAATTCAACTACAAGGGCTAAGGTTATTATTTGCACATTTTTTGCTATCCTCTAAAAATATTTCTTTCTGCAGGTATTTCCAGGAATTTAACAAAATAAACATAAAGTCAACTCAGCAGCTAATTTGAAAAAGACATTGCCGTTTTATAAGGTAGTCTCCACCACTTTCCTTTTGAAATGACACCAAATAAAGCAAGACAGCAGGAAGGACAGGCCTGATTGGCTGCTCAAGGGCTCTAGCTCTGTTTTATTTGCTACTACTGGCAGGAGCAATCAAATCATTCATGAAATAGGTAGGGAAATGTGTAAAATAGTGCTATTAGTTTCACAAGGAGGGCAAGGGACTAGATGAAAATGAGCTTTGTGGGACAGCAAAACAACCTGTCAGCCTGGACTGCATCTGAAATAGGAGTGACAGTAAGAGAAAAATCTGAGTAAATAAGCAGCAGAATAGATAAAAGATGCAGGGATGGGGCCTTTGATTGTAGAAATATATTGCCATTCAGATCATCTGTACAAGCATGAGAGCTGTCTTGTAATAAACACCACAAGCAGCTTAGAGGCATCATCACATTAAGTAGATCTATATCTTTATGGAAAGTAAGCTCATAGCCAAACAGAGAATATAGGCTGCAGTCATTGGGTAAATAACATGCTCCTGCGTTTCTGCATTTCAGCACCATGGCTAGTGCCAGATCACCCTGCCTGCACTAATCTTCACTTTTTTTCATTCATCCATTCAATTCCTACAGCTTTTACACAGTTGAGGTCCACAAAAAAAGGATCCAGTCCCAAATGATTTAGGACTATGAACTTGCCTCATCCCATCATGTAAACAGCTCCGTCACAGTCATGTGAACCGCTACAGTACTCACTACAAACGTATCTTCTTTTCTCTTGCCGTAAATGTGCTAATAATAATAAATAATAATAATAATTAAATTAAAATGTGAGGCTGCAATTCTTTTGCATTGAGATAATGATCTTTAAAAGTGGTCCTCAAACTTTTTAGACAAAATACCACCTGAAAAATATTTGGCCCCCCAATTACCACCATCATGACCAACTTTAAAATACAGTGTTGTAGTAAGTGAAAATCAAAAACGAGGCAGATTTCATTCCTCAAATTTGTATTTTATATTATTGTAAAACACTGTAGTATTATGCACAACAATAACACTATGGTTAAACACAGGGGTGGAGGGGATTTGTATGGTTCAAAAACATGTTGTACACAAAAATGAAAAAATACCTACAAATGTTAACAAACTAAATGTTCTTAAAGTTTGCCTGCAAGTGTGTTGAACCTCAGGTTAAACACAACTGAATGGAGGTAGTGATTATTTTGCCAACCACTTGAGGGTGACAACATTTACCTCACACACAACCACTGATGATTATTGAGATAAGAGAAGTGATGACAGTAACTGGTAGGGGTGTGACAAAATATCAAAATGGTGATATATTGTGATACTTTGTATCCCAAAAGGTTATCGATATGCTCCTCCCAAGAATCGAGATATCGTTTTAAAAAGGTGTCAATGTTAAAAAAAAAAAAAAAAAAAAGGAACCAACAAGTTGCTACAAAAATCTTCCACCATAATAGTGTCTCAGGTAACTCTAAGGCTGCCATTGACAGTGCTCGACATCCAATCCATTTACACTGGGAACGTTCGTTCATTCGAAATAAGGCTGCAGCTATCGAATATTTTAGTAGTCGATTAATCTATGAACTATTTAGTTTGAATAATCGAGTAATCTGATAAGGAACATATAAAATTAAAATACCTGAGCTGAGCCTCACATGGTATATAAAAATAAATAAAGATAGGATCTATGTACAACAATAGAACAATTGGCTAACTTACAAAGCAAAAGTCTGCTAGCTAAAATGCTATAAAATGCTAACGCTTTTTTACAATGCTCTTAACAAATGGCTCAGACACATATTTCCACAAAACATGGCTAAATATAGCTTTAAACTAAATTAGGAATGCGTTCAAAAAATCATTAGCTCAAACAAACGCTTATGTTAGTAATAAAATAAAGCAATAAAAACAAATGCAAACACTTACATAGCAAAAGTCTGCTAGCTAAAATGCTATAAAATGCTAATGCTTTTTACAGTGCTCCTAACAAATGGCTCAGACACATATTCCCACAAAAAATGGCTAAATATAGCTTTAAACTAAATTAGGAATGCGTTCAAAAAATCATTAGCTCAAACAAACGCTTATGTTAGTCTTAACAGGGAGCAGATGGATTCAGCCATGTGAAATGAGGTAGACTAGAGGGCTGTGTATCCACCCAATTCAATAAAAACAAATGCAAACACTTTCAAAGCAAACCATTACAACGCCACTTCAATTAAACGAATACTCGAAGCAGCAAAATTTGATTTTTTTTTTTTTTTTTTTCTAATCGAATACTCGAGTTAATCAATTAATTGTTGCAGCACTAATTTGAAACCAGAGCATTCGCAGTCATTCTGTCCAATTTTCGGGGCATTTACAGGTCACTTGCTTTTCATTTATAGGTCATTTCCTGTTGAGTGTGAGTCACTGCCTATTCATTTGGGTGATTCCCAGGTCACTTCCTGTTCTGTAACTCAAAATAAACAGGAAGTGACCCATAAAATACCCCAAAATCAACAGGAAGTAACTGAAAATCAACAGGCAAATGACCTTAAATGTCCCAAAATTACCTCATTGCCTGGCATTGGCTGCCACTGACGGCCATAGACGTTCAATCCATTTGAAGTAGGAGGGATGGCAGCGAATGAACTTGTGACAAACTCATTCCAATCCAGAGCAGAAGCTTGTTTTCTGTTTATAAGTTGTTTGTAGAATATCCTAGAATGATATCCTGACCAATATATTGATAATCGTTGTATTGCCATATCGTCAGATCATCGTTATCGTGAGCTTTGCATCGCAAATCGTATCTTATCGTGAGGTAACTAGAGGTTCCCACTCCTAGTAACTGGTATGTTTATGTTTGTTTGATTCAACTGCAACTTTTTGCAATAATGTCTAAACATAGTGTGGAGACGTTGTTGGGTGCATGTGGCGATATATATCAATTAATCAAACAGTATATCAAACCGTGTGTGTATCTGTCAGGGTCAAGGGCCACCCATCATGACAAAAGTTCACAGGTAGATCCCATTTATACCTGTTGGGGTAAGGGTGCCCCCTGGTGGTTGCAAAACCTTTCGCGTCCTTGTTCTCCCCCTCCCTGGCTCAACATTAAAATTGACTGAATAGAATGTGCTAAAAATTAAACATGGATACATTTCTATCGAAGCAAGCAACCAAGTGTGATTCATTCCATTAACACCTGAGCATACTGAGATTGCATCTCCGAGGAGGTGGCTTGAACTGGAGGCTGCATCATCCCACGCACCCCCCACCCCCACCCCTTTCTATGCAGCCATTATAAGTGTGTGTTGTTCTTCATTGGATGTAATGTTCTTAATAAGTGGGAATCAAAATGAGCTGTGTGACTATGGGTGTACCTCATCCCAATGCTAATAAAGAGTCCCCAACGTCATAAACGGCTATAAAAGGCGCATTTGACTCACCAACTCCGATTTTCTCCTCTTCGGTAGGAATCCACATATTTGGTTATTTGTGGCACATTGTGTCGAAGACTGGAGATGACGCTGGTTTAAAAACTGTGATGAAGAAGACGAGGGGGAATATTGTTCATACTACATGTCTCCACTGGAATCTTGACGTCGGTGTGCGCAGTGATGGTGGCGGGGGAGGAAGGAGCATGAAAGATCACTGCCGTTCTTTTTGAATATCGGACAGTATTATGATTATTTCCCGGCTTGTCTTCAGTCTGATGCAGTCTCCGTGACCAGTACGCGCACGCGCGCAAGGCGTTCTCCACAAAGGTGTTATTACAGCCGCATTTGGAGTCAAGTGCAGGTAGATTTCAAAATCCTCTCATGCGGTGGCCCTTGTAGAAAGAAAGAAAAAAACACTACGTTCTACAAACAAATGATCAAATGAGAAGGAGAAGCAAGTTGGCGTCTATAGGTCGCAACACGGAGAGGTCCGAGTTGGCGCAAGAGGTATCGAGAGGAGGCTGCAATGTAGCGTAAGATGCGCCATCTTCGTGCGGGTCACGTGACTCGTTTTGTCAACACTGATGTGTCAAGCGTATGCGAATGTGCTCTCTTTCTCTCTCCCTCACAAACTGCAGTTCCTCCTCCCTTCCTCTCTCCTTCCACTGCGCGCAGGCCACGATGCACCGCCCCCTCCGCGGCACCCTGGGTGCTACATGCCAGGCCCATGTTGAGGTGGTGGGGTGGGTGATGGTGGTGGGGGGGGGAAGACCTCCCCGTTGAGTCATTCCAACGTGCCATCAGTACTATGCTTTGTCACGCTGCATACATCTTTAATGTGATTTGGACATTGGTACAACCGCCGCCCCCTTCTATCTCGCCCACCCACCACATTCACCTCTGTCGCCAGTATTCGCCATCCATCCATCATAGTATTTCACAGACGGCCTTGATATCCTACAAACTGCAGGATCGTTAGTTTTTGACACGAGTGGGCATTATAAACTAAATAGCGTTCATTGTCTATGCGTGCATGTCCATTCTATACGATGGACATATGGTATGGCCTATGATTCGACAGGTTGGTTGATTTGACCCTACAATAGCTGGTCAAGTAATGACAAGTTTCTGAGGTACTTCCGCATTTCTGCTCGCGACTTCCATTTTTCTAGTCTGTTGCTAATCGGTAGATGTTGGATGGCACAATTATGTTCAATTTGACTACAATTCTGTGTGTTGTGTCACAGCTGAGACATCATTAGCTTTGCTTGTTATCCAGCGATAAAGAAATGAAAAACAAACACTCATCTACTACAAATCATACATGGGCTTCTTACTCTAAATCAGTCTTTTTCAACCGGTGTGCCGCGACACACTAGTGTGCCGTGAGAGATCGTCAGGTGTGCCGCGAGAAATTATCCAATATAGCTTTCTTTTTTTTTTAACATCGTCGGGCAGAGTTGCAGTAGGAAGGAAGGAGTGGGTAGAAAGTTCTCGGTCGTGTGCAGATGAGCGAGGTATTGCTGGTGTTGCGTTCAAAAACTGCTCAGATTTCTAGCCATCAGCCACCTTGCTGTCCGCGATGATGCGGAACCCAGCACGTCTACATCATTTGATTAGACGCGTCAAGTGTCGATATACTGTACACAAAAGTGTCCTTTCTATTTTCTCTATACGTAACGGCCGTCAATCCTCCCCCTGTGTTTTATTCAAACACACTGTTAACAACAGCAAGGTGGCTGATGGCTGGAAATCCGAGCAGTTCTTGAACGCGACACGAGCCAACAGCTCCATGGTGCCAAGGAAGCTTAGACTTCATCTCCAAACGAAACACGCGTCGCTTCAAACTATGGACTATTTTGTTCGCCTTTGTGAAAACACAAAGAAACAGGCAACTTTTTTTTTAGAAAAACTACAAAGGTAAATGAGAAAGCCCTTCAAAGCCAGTTAGCTTGTTGCTAAGTCCCACACTGTGGCAGGGACATTAATACTATCTGTCTGCAAAGCCATTGTCAGCGAGATGTTCGGCCCTAATGCGGTTAAAGACATTGCTAAAGTCCTCCTGTCTGATAATTCTGAGCTTTTCAAGCCCAACTGCTCTAAAAAATAAAAACTGAGAGACACTGAGAGCTGTTGAAGAAAGTTCCTGCCAAGATATCGGCTTTGTATTCATCTAAACAGCTTTAAATTTCACACTGACTAAGTATAAATACTGAGATTTCTTTTTTTTATATAATCTAACATACTGTACAGAAAGTAATTGTGAAACATTTTTGGTTTGTGGTGTGCCAGGAGATTTTTTTCCTATGTAAAAATGTGCTGTGACTCAGAAAAGTTTGAAAAACACTGCTCTAAATGCACAAATGCAAGTGTCGTAAGTTTTTGTTCGTTTGTTTACAGGTGGAAAACGCTGTTAGGCAAGGGAAGAAAACTTGATGTGCCTCACAACAACACGTACTGTACGTTAATGGACATAAATCGAGACCATGTGCATTCTACTTTGATGATGGAAGGCTCGACTTATGCTTCACCTCAGTATATATTTTTTCTAGTTATATAAATTGTGATTTATTGACCTGACCAAGACATTGAATCATGTTGTCCAAAAGTTTTATTCCGATCAATATCTGCAATAAAAAAGAATGACATACTAATTGTGTTTATATGTACATGTATAACTATAAACAGATGAACAATACCTTGTAGTATTTCCTTGTAACAAAATCTGTGTCAGCCCTTCTGCATTCGGCAACTGTAATATTATTTGTATTTTGCCTAATTTTGGTCACTCAAGTGACCGGCGTATCAATCTACACCTCATGTTAACACAGGCTGCACAGATTGTTAGAATTTTATCCACGAACGATCAACGAAGTAATAAGAACAAACGCACAACACAGAAAGTACCAGAGCTTCATCTACGTCGTGCCGAATCCATTTTTGGAGATTCCGTGGGGTCCTCTGGTTTGATTTTGAAGTTTTAACTTTGTCTACATATTGCTTACTTCAACTGCACTTCATGTTGTTCTGTCTAAACCAGTAGTCTGTAGCAGAAAATGTCAAAGATAACGCCGCCCATGTTTCGCTCAGAAAACTTGTCTATACCCACACATTTAGTGGTACGTTCAGATATAAATTTTATTTCTGTGACCATGATCATAATTCAAAACGCTATCATCTCAAATCCTTTTTCTTATTAAAATGCACTGAAATGCCATTAATCCGTTCCATCATGTTCCATAAAAAATGCAGTGTTATACTTTTTAAATAAGCAACAGCACTCAACAGTTTTTTTCAAATTGCAGTTCATGAAATCGTTTAAATATACCGTAATTCGTTGGCCTGTTTGTGGAGTTTCCCCTTTTAAGTGTTAGCACTAAGCTAATGGACAAATTTCAAAATTGTGGTTCTAAATAAATACACATCAAGGAATTGTCTTTTTTACAGGCTGAAGGCCTGTGAAGTTACCATTCAGGTTGTTTATCTTGCTGATCTTTTTCTTGTAGACACTAACTTTGAAATCCTACTCCACTGTCCTTTGGGAACCGATCATCTTTAAACTTATGAGCAACGTAGCATGGGCCAGTATATATCGATCATCAGAGCCCCATTTTTTTTTTTTTTGTTTTAAGGTGGACTAATTAATTGCGGAATTTTTAGCCAGTAAAGCGCAGTCTGCTGTATGTTAGGACTTTGCCAATAGAAGGCAATTTAATGTACGTTTATTTCGAGGACGGAACGAGACACATTTGTTGTCCACGATTCATGCTCGTTTAATTTAATAATTGCTCGATACACAAAGCTACTAAATAAAACACAGTAGAATTAGAATGCACTCCTAGTGTACAAATTTGAACCATATAGCGAAAGAAAAGACAGCTTTGGACCCCTGCTTCTGGCTTCTCAGAGCGCAACCGCCTTATACTCAGGGGTGAAAGTGGTTAGAATTTCTTGCCAGAACTCCCCGACGTGAAAGTCGCCAGGAGCCAGAATTTGTATTTTTTTATTCATTTATTTATTTATTTTGGGGGGTGGGGTGTTTGAAGAGCGCGCAAACATTGACTTTTTTTAATCATAAGGAAATTAATAAGTAGCCTAAGATACAAAATACTGAATACTGAACAAATATAAGTCCAAAGTGCACACTGACAGCTAAAATGTTCTGAACCTCCCCATCAGAGTAAATAAAACTAAATATGATATATAAGCCACCTTAACTCTTTCCTTGCTCTTAAAGATTTGATCCATTTTCTGTTGCATTGCCCCCTTTTTTTTTTTTTTTTTTTTTTTTTTGGGCTGTTTCAGAAAACATGCACATTTGAACCAATCAGAGCTAACAATCTCTGGTGATCACATGTCACCATGTCAGCCAATTGAACGGATAAAGGAGTCAAGGCGTTTTGCTTTGCTGCGTGCATTCGCACGTTGACGTGACTCGTCATCGTCAGACTCAGATAACTGCAGCAGCTGGGGAAACCTCCATGCCGTCTGTGGAATAAAATAAATAATAAATATCGGGGGAATATAAATATCGGTGGAAACAGATTACCCTACACAAGAACTTTATTATGGTTGTTGTTAACACTTGTGAATGTAAATCTTATGTTGGTAGATTGCTTTCTTCTTGGAGATGAAATGCATGTGTGGCAGCTTTGTATTTTTTTTTTTTTTTTTTTTATAAATAGCGTTTTGACAGTTGCCGTCATATTTTCGGAATCAAAGCACCATAGCCTCACCATATAGAACGCTGTTCCAACCCTGAAACTTATACCGGAACTGCGTTCCGGCCTTAAATCTTATGCCGGAACTGCGTTCCGGCCTTGAATCTTATGCTGGAACTGCGTTCCTGACCGTTCCCGCCCACTTTCACCCCTGCTACTGTAAATACTGATCTCTGGAGCGAGCTACTGCGATGGACAAGTGAGTCTGCAGTACTTGTGCAGTTGGAATTCATGGATTGAATTTGTGGCAGATAAAATACCGCAAAAGTGAAAATGAGCATTGTATTTGGATTGCAAATGTCCACCACATCTGGTAGCGACATCCGCTTATGAAATCAAATTAAATAAAAAATGGGAAAGTACAAAAAAAAAAAACTATCCAACAACTGCAACTCCAGTGGTCATCTGAAAATATAGACATGATTTATCAAAAAGTGTTGCACGCATGGGTTTAAAGTTCATTTAAGAAAAGCTTTCAGGAACTTTCTCTCGATGCCCCATGACAACTCATGCGCACATAAATATTTGGTCAACAGGGGGCAGAGTTGTGACGCAGCGTCATTGCAAGGCAAATCTGCCCTTGACATGAAATGCCACTGCCAGTCCCTACTCTTACAGGATTCGGAGTTATCATGGCTTTAATGCAAAGGTATGGATGTCTCAATAAAGAGAAAAAAAAAAAAAAAAAAAAAAACAAGGAAAAGCGCTAATTTTGCATGCCAAAACCTGTTGATCCAGAACATTGTTTTGGTCTCGCAAAATATGAAAATAACAATGATCCGGCGCTTCACTCAGTCGCAACTGGTGGGTGCTAGTGAAGCCCAGTCAATGATTTCACGTCACATCAGTTCCTAAAATGGCAGCTCGAATGACAATTAACTAGGGGGGGTAATTTTGGCAAACACAAGTCTAGACACAAATATTATAACCCCAGATATTTATCAAACTGCAATATTGCTAACCACTGCTGGTACACTTTATTTTAATTCACACTGACCTTTTTCTCTGCCATTCGGGACGGGCTCGGAATAGAGGAACTGCTCCTCCGAATCGAGAGGAGCCAGATGAGGTGGCTCGGGCATCTGATTAGGATACCTCTCGGATGCCTCCCTTGTGAGCTGTTCCGGGCACGTCCCACTGAGAAGAGGCCACGGGGTCGACCCAGGACACACTGGGAAGACTATGTCTCTCGGCTTGCCTGGGAACGCTTGGTGTCCACCAGCGGGTTCGGGGATTGTCGCCACGACAGGCACCAACCACCTCACGGCCACAGCTCCGATTGGCCGCCTCAACAATGGAGGCGCAGAACATGGCCCACTCGGACTCGATGTCCCCCAATTCCCCCGGGTCAAGGGAGAAGTTCTGCCGGAGGTGGGTGTTGAAACTCTTTCTGACAGGGGATTCTGCCAGACGTTCGCAGCAGACCCTCACAATACGTTTGGGCCTGCCACGTCTGGCCAGCATCTTCCCCCGTCATTAGAGCCAACACACAACCAGGTGGTGATCATTTGACAGCTCCGCCCCTCTCTTCGCCCGAGTGTCCAAAACATGCGGCTGCAAGTCCTATGACAAAATTACAAAGTCAATCATCGAACTGCGGCCTAGGATGTCCTGTTGCCAAGTGCACATATGGACACCCCTATCTTTGAACATGGTGTTCGTTATGGACAAACCGTGACGAGCACAGAAGTCCAATAAAAGAACACCACTTGGGTTCTGATCGAGGGGGTGGGGGGCGTTCCTCCCAATAACGCCCCTCCAGGTCTCACTGTCATTGCCCACTTGAGCGTTGAAGTCCCCCAGGAGAACGAGGGAGTCCCCAAAGGGGGCGCACTCCAGCACACCCTCCAAGGACCCCAAAAGGGTGGGTACTCTGAGCTGCTGTTCGGTGCATAAGCGCAAACAACAGTCAGAAGCCATTCCCCCACCCGAAGGCGGAGGGACGCTACCCTCTCATCTACCGGGGTAAACTCTAACGGACAGGTGCCAAGCCGGGGGGCAATAAATATGCCCTCACCTGCTCGGCGCCTGTCACCGTGGGCAACTCCAGAGTGGGAGAGAGTCCAACCCTTCTCGAGAGGATTGGTACCAGAACCCAAGTTGTGTGTGGAGTAGAGTCCGACTAAATCTAGTTGGAACTTCTCTGCCTCACACACTAGCTCGGGCTCCTTCCCTACCAGAGAGGTGACATTCCATGTCCCAAGAGCTTCTGCAGCTGGGGGTTGGACCGCCAATGCCCCGCCTTTGGCTGCCGCCCAACTCCCTACGCACCCTACCCCTTTGGACCCTCCCACAGGTGGTGAGCCCATGGGAAGGGGAACCCACGTTACTTTACCAGATGCTTGCCTTCGAGCCCCATCTCCAGGCCAGGCTCCAGCGTCCGGGCAGGGGAAACTCGAGTGCATTTATATTATTTATCATAACGGGTCTTTTTGAGCCATAATTTTTCTTGCCTCTCACCTATGACCTGTTTGCCATGGGTGACCCTACCAGGGGCTTAAAGCCCCGGATAATATAGCTCCTAGGATCATTGAGACACGCAAACCCCTCCACCACGATAAGGTGATGACTCACGGAGGGGGTCAAAGAGTCCATTTGATCTGAAAAGTATGCAAGGTTTAAAATTATTACAGCACACATATAGAAAAGAAAATTGAAACATTAAAATCATGTGCCATGTACATAATCTTGAGCAGATCATAATCAATATTTCACATGTGCCATGTACATAATCTTGAGCAGATCATAATCAATATTTCACAATATGACAGAAACATTTTTTTTTTTTTTTAATTACAGGAGCGAGCAGCCTTGGCCAATGTAGCTAAATTCAAAGCATTGCCATATTTCTGACGTCTGTGACTTTTGAACCTTTCTTTTCTTATCATATCACCTATCCTGCAAATTTGAGTTAAATAGGCTAGGCTGTTATTAGGTTATTGCGCATTATATATTCTTTTCCTGACCTCTGTGTTTATCACCTTTTCCGTTTCATATTGCAAACTTATTCTGCATTTTGATAATTATCCCTTTGTTAGTTCTTAAGATATCTTGAATATGGACATACAGTACCGAATACATCATCTCCACCCTCTGTAAGTTTCACCTGACGGTGGAAGTAATAAAATACATCATACTGACTCACAGATGCTGATTTTGAAATGGACTAATGTGCGCTGTTCGCTGAAGATGTGTTTTGCTCATCAAAGTTGAGAGAAAGCATTTTTGCTTTGACCTACCAACCAGATGACGGTAAAATGCTGATGTCCTCAAAGTCCAGTCCCACTGCTAATATAGTTTATTTCATTGGTCAGCACTTCTGATTTTGTACACCCTGGGCTGATTAGAAATACATGGCAATGCATTTTAGTGACCGCTGTCCAATTGCAAGGAAAATCAAACCCTTGCTTTACTACTAAAAGAACTTTTGAGAACTTTGTGGGTCACAACGTTTTATACTTTTTAAGTATTTTATTAGTTCTGTCACTGCTGTCCCAAATCCTAATGAAGCTTGAAATTATTTTGATAAAATCCTTTAACTGTGTTGCCCACAAACAGGCACCGTTTAAGAAATTAAGAGCATAGAACAGAAATAACCCATTTTCATCTGAAATTGCTGCAGTGTTGCATAATAGGGACATTGCCTGGAACAAAGCTTATGCTTCTGGACAGAGGGTGATTGGCAGTATTTTCATCATCTCTGAAATAAGTGCCTTGTTGAACTCGGTAAAGCTAAATCATCTCACTATGTTACATCTTTATCAGGCTGCTGTGGTAATCCATCACAGTTCTGGAGGAGATTCAAAACTCTCAAATTGCCCCCCCCCCCCCCCTTCCCTTGGCTGGGCTGTTTCTTTTTCTAATAAAAATGAACTATGTGACACTCTTAATAAACACTTTGTTATCACAAGTTATAGTGTATTCCAGAATCTAAGCCAGAATGTTCCAATCAACAATTTTATGCTAACAAATAGTGATGTACACAGGCCCTTGACTACATCTGAGTTCTATGCTTTCTGTTCCTAGGAAAGCTAACTGACAAGGGCTGACGATTTAAATCGACAATTTAACTTATTTTGGATGTCCGGCTGAACCCTTATAACTGGGCTCTTTCAATCGAGTGTATTATTATTAACCTATCAAAAAACCCAATTGTATTGCTTGTACTGGTCTTTGCGTGCCTGTACAACATTGGCATTAATGACAAATTCTGTAAGTGTTTGAGAACTACTTATAATGGCAGAACTCAAGCTGTTGGCTGATGGTTATTGATCAAGTTATCTGAATGTTTAGTCTTCTGAAGGACCACTGTTTTTTTTATCTGATATACAGTATGTATGGTTTGTACGTGTGTATAAAAAAGTTTCACCTGTATGCGGATGATGCATCACATCTGTCCATCCAAACTTGAGAAAGTGAGTCGGATTTATCTTTAATTGAAGTACAGGGTTTTAATGTCATGATTGCGTACAGTATTTGGGCATCTGTAATGATGACACATCACTACAGATGTGACACACATTAAAAAGATGAAGCCTGTCCAGTATTTGCCTTTTTTCCCTCTCACATTTAAATATATCTTGCCTTCTTCTGCCCTGTAGGAAGCAGATTGTAGAGGCAACATTTTGATCACTTTTTGATTAAGGAACTGTCATTCATACTCCTTTATCTACATTAACACCAATCTGCAACGTTTATAATGTTAAAATTTGATTTTTTAGTGGTAACCCATTACTATCAAAAGGGCCAGTATGATTGCTGGACCTTCTTGACTCTGAAAAAAGCAATACTGGTTCTTTACAAGGTATGTTTTTCATTATCAACCTGCATATTTTGATTAATCTAGTTATTCAGTTACTTAGTGCATATTTATTACCACATAGCTCTCAAAGTCCTAAATGGTAGGACTGAGGATGGAAAAAACTGCTTTGATTGTTTTGCACCCTTTGAATGCTTTTGAGAGGAAAGGGATCACTCCTGCAGAATGAGCCTGAATTCCAGCATAATATTGGAGCGCTTTGACGAGTGCAAAGAAAAATCGTCTTTAGAGGGGCATTTTGAGAGCGCTTATACAGTACATACTACATGTGTGCATAGTAGGCATATAAAATGATAAATGGTGGCATGTGCACTTATTCAGTTGCTGTTTTGTAATGATTTGATATGCAATTTTTTTCCTTCGCTTTCAAAATATATTAAACTTTTAATGTTACCCCTGTTTATCTTTAATCGGACAGTAATTGCATACTTAAAAGTTTGCTTGCTCCAACTTTACATGACTTCTGATTTAAATTCATTCTGTTGTTACCGATACGTAAATTTAAAATGTATGACAGGAGTTATTCATATGATTTTCAAAATCATAACAGGACCGCCGTATGAGAAACTACTGTAAATGAAAATGTGGCCCGCGACGAAAATGATTTTAACACCCTTGATTTTCAGTAAACACCGTGAATACACGTTTAGAGCTAGAGAGCTGGAGATAATCTACACAAGCACACAGAAAACATGTCAAATCACACAGAAAGGCCTGCAGTAATACTTTGGAAGCTGTAACTTTCTTCCTTCAAGGCAACCATGCAACCAAGCAATCCACTGTTCAGAAGTTAACTTTTCTTGGAATATCAACTACTAAAAAGTGCAAGATGTTTCTCTTTCTGGCACAAAACAACGTGAACATTAATTTGCCGCACCATATATTCAGGATCTTTATGCATTGAGCATATTTTGTGACTTGAAAAAGAAAGTTTGCATAGAGCCGTCCCAGGAGTTGGCTCAATGTAGGAGGGAGGGCAGCGTTCAGCAGGCTAATACAGTATGTGTCTGTGACTGACTTCCATCTGTCGACAACGGAGACTGGAACATTGTGGGAGGCCTTACAATCACACAGAAAAAGCAGAAGGGGCTATAGCACCACCATAATAAAACGTTTTCAGTGGGAATTTGAGAAAACATCTGTCGAATTGATGCTCATTTGATATACTGTAGACATGACATGTCATTTTAGTCTGGGTTCCCTATAAAAACATTTCCGTCTGGAGTTTCTGGCTGATGACCCTGCAACTGTATCAATGTCATGTGCCGTGAAATTATGCCTATAGCTATTGTGAATGAACTATACATTTGACATTGGAATGGTTTGAAAAGTTTGCGCGAAGAGACGGGGAAGAATACGTCTAAAATTTTGGTGCACAATCTTTTTCAGCATTGAGCATGTAGAGCACCAAGGAAGGAAATTCCTTCCTAGTTGCAGTAGCACCGTGGCAATAACATGCTCTGCAAACAGCCTGTTGCCGTGAGTCCTGCTCTCTTTCAACACCCTCTTTGAAAACCAAGCAGGTAATAAGAGGCACATCTTAGAAGATCATCTATCATTGAGCTGTACACTTTCTTTATGGTCATAATAGAATTTCTACAAGTGTAAGGGGCCAGTTGCTTGTAAAAATGCACAATTATACACAGAAGATATATAACGTCTACCTGTGGCCTGTTCAAATCCCAGGTTTTTGTCTTGAACAAAATAAATAATTTCAAAACCTTTTCAACCATTTATGTTACCATTATTATTAAACAACACAATTAAAGAGATAGTTGTTAAGGGGAAATAAAAATAAGACAATATGGTTGAAACCATGCACACCCTCTTCTAACTGGGGATGTAGCTGTGTCCAGTTACCTAATCGTGTTTAAAATCTTGTTAAATGAAACACACTTGAACTCAAACACAGTCTGCTTTTAACAGAGCCACTCCACTCATTACAAGGTGCAACTGTGCCACTATGTTCTCTTATTTCGACTTTTTCAAATAGTGTTGCGTCTTTGAGAGCATGGTTCACATTTAACGGTGTGATGCGGGGGGTGTCTTTGTCTCCTTTTGTTTTTGAAATCTCCCAAAAGCATTAGAACAGGGATGTGAAGACATTTTTAAATATTATAAATAGTATAGATTTCAAAATAAAAAGGTCACATGGAAGTACATGAGGCTGCGAGCAATCATACGATTTATATAAATCATTTGATCTCCCCTAATGAGGTTCTGATGACTATTTTAATGTGTTCTATTATTAACTGTAGGGAGGCCACAGGAAATAAATCCCGTCATGCACAATCTGACAATAAATAGAGCGTGGTAATGTCATTTCATGGGAAATCAGAAGCACACACTCAAAGGGCTGTACATAAGATGGTCACTTGACACAATAAATGCCGCTAATAGGCACATCCTTATTGATGAGGTTATAGCAAGGGGCAAAATATTAAGAGCACCAGTCGATTTAACCGCAACATCAGCATTTCCATTCAGTCAGTAAAAAACAGGGTGAGGAGAAAAGTGGGAGAGATTAGGTAAGCGAGGTTTTTAAAAATCTGCATAAATTGATCGTGAACTCTAATTCTTATGGTTTAAATAATCAGACTAGAGTCTGCTTCAACTAAGACCACACAAACAAGTTTATATCAGACATAGGCCAGGGAGGAAGTGTGTGATACAATAAGTGCACAAGCAATGTTATTCATGTGTAGTAAGAAAGTATCCTACTTTTTGATATGTGATCGGTAATCCTGGCACCAACAGTTTTATATACGTATGTGTCGTAATATATCGTAATATTTATATACGTAATATGTCTAGTGGCACGTAGTCATGTAGTCATACGGTACTGTCACCAATTTCAAATCGACTCCTTTTCAGATTGGCAGCATCTCACGAAAGCCATTGCAATTTAAAGCACAAACATCATCAATGACGAACCTAAACTAGGTCACATTGATTATGCTCCATCTTAAGCATTTAATGGTAGTGGGGGGAAAGGTAAAGGTTCATATTTCCCTCCCACTGAACATTGTTTTTGCATTTGTGTAGTGTCTTCTCATTCAGTCAGCCTACATGCAGACATTTACAGTTCATCACTAAACTCTCAGTTGTTTGAGTTTGTATGTAATAGAGATCTTGTAAAATGGCGACAGACCCAGATGGAAAACATTTACATCAATATGGAAACGCACAAAACAAATTCAGAAGATTTATTTATACGAAAAATACTTTAGGTACATACAAGCTGTACAGTAAATGTCTTTCAGAAATTAATTCCACTCCATTGTGAAAAAGAAAGCTGATAAAATGATATGAAACTGAATCATTTAGAAAAACTCAACGGCTTTATAAAATTGAGCCCGAGCGCACACCCACACACAAGCACACACCATGTTTGAAATGACCGAGAAACAAAAATTTAAATCAAAATAGACTTTTAGATCACATTTTGCAGCCCGCATATATTTAAACGTGATCCCCCCCCAAACCCCGAGAATTGGTATGGTCAATTTGTTACCAAAAGCACAAAAGTTGGCCACCATCTAGAGGCATCCCTTCCTTGGTGTAGGATGGAGGACAGCTGTCATGTCAAGTTTTAGTGTGCACACTGGGGATTGTGAAGGAGGCATTGGCAGTTTTGTCACATTAAGCACTCTTGTTTAGGTTCAGCAATTCAGAATATGAATATTTCAGTTGATGGTCTACGCCTATGGATGCATTGCATAACAGAGATGCACCCCAATAATGTAGCTCCAGTTTACCTAGTAATCTGTTACCAAATTGCTGCTTATGTAAGGCTTTACATCAAACAGACACTTGTTAGGAGTTTAGTGAATAATATATAAAACCTTTTCAAAGCACCCAAACACCAGCTGTTTCCCTCTACATCAAGACTTCTTATAAAACTATATTCATATCCAGCACAATCATGTTTTTATTTATCTCCTTGGTCCAATCACCCAGTCCATTTGTACACAGACGCCAGCTCATTCAAACTGGCAGAGCTCCAAGTTAACTCCCACCACATCTGCTGATCCCCCTTCTTGCCTCTTCCTCCGCAGCTCACAGTTCTGCGCTGCAGAGGTCCTGACTTGTGGCCCTGTTAGTCCCCACGGCCAATCGCCCCTCACTCATTCAGGGACAGAATTATGTCATCCTCAAGGTCAGAGTTGTCGGAGCTGTCTGTTTGAGGGTGAGATGGGAAAAGAAACTGTTACTTACCCAGTCATCTGTCAGTGTTTTTGAGTCATGACAAAAACAAAGCAGCATCAGCAGATTTCTCTGGGTTTCTGTGCCACTCTCACACTGACCGTTTATCACAATAAAAACAGTACGTCCGCTAAAATTAATCTACCCCTAATACTGACTCTGCAAGGGTAGCAAGTGTTTGACTTAGTGTTGTCACAATACCAAAATTCTGACTTTGGTACGGTAACTGCATAAAGTACCCCTATTACCCCATTAAAAAAAATGCAAGAACAACAAACAGGACATCAAAACTGAAAAAAATTAATTTAAATATATTTTTTTTTATTGGTATAAATCCTAAACATTAAGATACTTTGTGTGAAATTGCTTTTAAATTCAGATTTGCACACCAATTCAATTCACACAACAGTATGCATGCACGTTGCTTGCATCTTGTACTTAACATTTACAACTTGACATTTGATTTGTTCAGTTTAAAATGACGCATTTATACCGTTATGCCTGGCTTATGCCTGAAAATTTATTGCTAATGGCTCAATATAACATTGCTGGGGTCTGTGTTGTTTACATTGCTAATCACAGCCGAAAGAGTCTACTAGCATTTAGGAACAAAATAGGTTATAACAAAATAATTCTCATTGGACTATTTGAAGGGAGGCTTTGAAACATGTCTTTTAATTGGTTAATTAAGTAGTTCATCGAAATGCTTCATGATGTTGGAATAGACCCTACCCACCGACGTCACAAAATCACGTGCTCACTGTATGGTTCCGCCCCCTTGTCCGTCATTTTGTGTCTGTATTATCAATGGTCTCAATTGATCGAGCAATTTATAATGCATTTCATGGAAGACTCGGTGCTTTCGGATGCCGTAAACTCACTTGATGCGTTGCATAAAAGGCGTTATGTGGAAAAGCTTCAGTTTATCCATTCGCCAGATCCATATTTGATGCCTAAATCGATGTTTTTCGACCCGCTGTCTCCGCCGTATTTGCCTGACATCTGCTAGCAACCCTGATATGTACAACTATCTTGTCCACACTAAATCAGCCTATTCTCACGAAAGTTTGAAAAACTTTAAGAGCTTGGAGGCTTATAAATACTTCGTTGCTGGTTGGGTGAAACAGGTCCTCGTCCACGAAAATTCGGCAGGAATCTATCTTGTGCTTGGAAAGGTGAGTTACAAAATTTTCAATTCAAAATCTTTTGTTATTGCTAACATCCACTGTCAAGTCTAATGTATTTCATGTCGTTTGTCAATGGAGTTAGGGCTTTTAATGTTTATATGGTTTAGCGATAGCACTCTCACTACATACATACGTGTATGTTGTCGGCGATTAGCCTAGCAATGATCTTAATTGTGGTTGTCAGCCCAAAACCCTCTAAATATATATTAAATGCATCTTACCAGATATAAAATGACTACTACATAATCTGTGGTAATCGTTTGGAGCCCAGTTTTCTCGTCGAATTGCAGCAGCCCATCTTGCGCTCTTCTCTCCGGGTCTCTCGGAATCCGGTAGAACTTCAAGTCTCTCCGTCTTCTCCGTCTATCTTCTCTGTTATTGCAACCGACCGCCACACACGCCTTCACCATTTTGATTATTAATGTTAACGAGCAGAAAAAAACGTCGTAAATAGGAGGAATGTACGTAGCCGTAACAGGTAAACATGATGTGTTGACGGACAAGTGGGCGGCACCAGTCAGGAGGAAGGAGTTGTGACGTCACGTGGGTAGAGTCTATAGCTTCTACCAAGTGCGACAGATGTCTTATAACCAGTGTTGTCATGGATTACTTCAAAAAGTAATTTAATTACTGAATACACCTCAAAAAAGTAATCTAGTTACTTTACTGATTACTTTATTATCAAAGTAACTAAGTTACTTTAAAAGTAAATTATCAGTTACTTTCTACCAATTTTTCTCCTTTTGCTGCCTCAACATAAAAATGACAAAAGAAAAATGTAATCGCATGTAAGTGAATTTCTCACATAAGGCTTAACCTTTGAGTTAGCGGGGGTTTAATTAGTCGATGGAGTTGATTTCAACCACCATTGATTCGCGCTAGCTTAGCCACTCTGGAGCCCTGAAACTAACAAATAACTGACAAACTGCACAGAATTTGTTCAAATCAACTCCAACGACTAATTAAACCCCCGCTAACGCCATGATTAAGCCTAATGTCAAAAATTCTGAACTTCCCCTTTAAAATGAAGACCTAGCCGATAAAATGTTGTCTATAAAAGTTGTAAAGCAATCAAACAAACAACAAAAATTAATGAAATGAACAAGAATCCTACAGCGTATTTCATAATGGGTCAAAATCATTTTTCAAACAGATCATGTGACCCGCGCCTTAGAGACTACCCTTTGCTTTGCTTAGCCAAAACTACTCATGAGGAGGCAAGATGGATATCTAGAATTTCTTTAAACCTAAGCTTTCAGACGCTACCAACAACTGAGCTTGAACAGTTGATTGAACACCAACGGTGTAAAGATGTGTTTACAGTAGAGTTGTTCCGATCACGTTTTTTTGCTCCCGATCTGATCCCGATCGTATTAGTTTGAGTATTTGCCGATCCCGATATTTCCCGATCTGATTGCTTTTTTTTGCTCCCGATTTAATTCCAATCATTCCCGATAATTTTTCCCGATCATATACATTTTCACAATGCATTAAGAAAAAAAATGAATAAAAGTCGGACGAATATATACATTCAACATACAGTACATAAGTACTGTATTTGTTTATTATGACAATAAATCCTCAAGATGGCCTTTACATTATTAACATTCTTTCTGTGAGAGGGATCCACGGAGAGAAAGACTTGTGACTTTGTATATTGTGACTAAATATTGCCATCTAGTGTATTTGTTGAGCTTTCAGTAAATGATACTGTGGCCATCCCAAATGCATTATGAGAAGTGGAACCATGACTGTGCAACGTGCTACCAAATGCTATATCTTCTCTGCGTTGGGAAATAACATAAGGTGTTAAAACAATGATCAATTGCCACCTTGCTTCCCCACATTGCTTCCCATGATATTTCTAATCATAGGGAGAGGGATTGCAAGGTTTTAACCAATTAATTAAAGGTTCCAAAGGCTGCCAAAGTTCACTCTACTCATTTTGCGCTGCCTTTTATCTCTCTATATAGGTAAAACGGCGTTATTACAGATTGAGTGCGACAATGAGTGAGAGGGTCATGCAGCGCATGCAATAATTGCATTATATATTTTAACGGGATACATTTTTTTTTAAATTAATTGCCGCCGTTATCGGGATAAATTTGATAACCCTACCTTAAGCCTGAACTAAAGACTCTGGATGAGTGTAACATTATGTCTGTGACGTTAAATACAATTAGAAAACGATTTAATAAAAAAAAAATATATATATATATATATATATGTATTAAAAAAGGCATGGCCGATATTTTTTTGCCGATTCCAATACTTTGAAAATGACGTGATCGGACTCCCGATCGATCGGGACATCTCTAGTATACAGTATTGGCCAAAAGTTTGGAGAAACCTCAAAGGTGGATACTTTTAAGAATGTAGAATATAAAACCTGTTTCCAGTTATTTCACTTTTTTTTTTTTTTTCATTCCACATGTTCATTCGTAGTTTTGATGTCTTCAGTGAGAATTTACAATAGTAGTGAAAATATATAATACATAAAAATGATGAAGTGTGTCCAAACCTTTGACTTTTGTTTCATGTTTTGCCCCCAGTTCTATAAAAGTAAAACTTCGCCTATGATTACAAACTCTAACTATAAAATGTACATAAAGGCTGGTTACAAACTGTAGAAGTGCTGGCTGTATTTCCAGAGAGTGTTTGTGGTATATCTCCTGCCGTTCACTGTTAGCATTCTAACAAGGCAGCGAGGATATGCTGTTGACCGCCATGGCAGACAGGGCTCAAACAGCATGGTAATATATGTGACCCGTCCCCCCCTCCAATGAGAAAACGTGAGATGTGATGTGACTCCCTAACTCAGGGGTAATATTTTCTATTCAAATGCTCTTCGTACATGACTACAGTGTTCTTCATTCTACATACATTATGAGGCAACAACAAAATAGTAACGCACAGCCACTAAGGAAACTAGGGCTGCAGCTATCGATTATTTTAGTAGTTGATTAATCGGTGACCTATTTAGTTTGAATAATCGAGTAATCGGATTAGGAACATGAATTAAGATACCTGCGGTGAGCCTCAAATAGTATTAAAAAAAAAAGAATAAATAAATGAGGATCTATGTACAACAAAACAACAGTTGGCTAACTTACATAGCAAAAGTCGGCTAGCTTAAATGCGATAAAATGCTAATTTTTTTTTTTTTTTTTTTTTTTTTACAATGCTCTTAAATGGTTCAGACACATATTCCGACAAAAAAGGCTAAATATACTAGTTAACTAAATTACTAATACATTAACTCATTTGCTCCCGGAATCGTATAAATACGTTTTATTTTTAAATGCTCAACTCTCCCGCAACCGTATTTATACGTCTTTTGCGTTTTTTTTTTATAAGAAGCATATATAGCTTCCACTGTACCTGAGAAACAAAGAAAAACGCTCCAAATCAATTTTAAAGCAATAAAACTGGCCACTGGAGGGCAGTAACGCATTTTGGAAGACTAGACAAGCCGATTCAACAGCAGTGAACGGCCGGCCAGCATTGTCAAAGCGCTGGCGGATTGAGCCCAGGCGGCGCTCCGTCCGGACAAAACAACGAGAGGACGCCTGGGACACCAGGCGCTGGACGATCGTGCAAAACGAGTAAAACCCCCCGTGGAGCGGCTCGCCTAGCAGACCCTGCAGAAATGCAAAAATAATCCATTTTTGTGAGACAGACAACGATGAGGGAAAAGTTTACACAGTCGACGTGGCGACAACGGCGTCATCTCGGCGACAAACCGTCATCTCTCATAGTGACGGGATCTGTCGTTCACTTGAGTAAACGAATCCATTCCGGTTCGTTCAGTAAAACGATTCGTTCAAACGAATCGTTCAACGAATCGTTCGCCCCCCTCATCTCCCTCCCCACCCAAATGAATCGTTCGGTTAGTGAACGGGAAGTGACGTTGCCGAACGAATCACCAAAGACCGCTTCGCAGTATAACTGAACGGGAAGTGACATTGCTTGGTCCCTCCCTCTCTTGCACATTGACCACTCGTCGTAGTTTCAGAAATGAGTGACAGGCGATATCATTCTGCTCTCAGAGACAGCCTCGTCTCCCTCCCGCTGCTGCAAAAGCGAGGGAGGACTTCCGCGTCGTCTGTCCTAGTTCTATGGGCTCAAAGTCATGGCTCGTGCTTGCATTTCGAATTAGGACACGGTTAAACATTTTCCTTTTGAGGGGGAAGTCGGGGTTTGGGGTCGGGGGCGCACGGACTTTCTTTAGCATGATCTTGCTCACATATACAATGCTGCTGCTAACAGCCAACGCGGCATGCTTGCTGTCACGAAAATAAAAATAAATCGAAAGTTTAATTTCTAATTATGGAACGGCCAACACATCATATTAACCTCTCGCTCTGTTGTATTTTTGTTTTTTATTATTAAGATGATCGTTTTGAATTTTTGCACTGGTATTAATAAATAAAATAATCCGGTCAGCTCCCCTGTCGTCCCCGCATCTCAGATCGTCAAATGCTGACGAGAAATAATTGTTTGCTTTATGATTTCGCCTTTCTACTCTTATTAGTCTGTTAAGAAAAATGTAGACATATTGCGACATCTCCCGTGTCCGCGCGCTTTGTTTTTGGGGCGCTTGAGTAGCACATGATGGACGGATTGACATAATTTGTCAAACCAACCGACACCCTCTGACACGAAAAAAAAAAAAAAAACACTCGGAAAAAATTGACATGTATATACAGTTTCATTGCAAATCAGTATTATGGTGATCATACTAAATATTATTTTTTTTCTGTGCACATATGAGGTACATATCGCTGCCATGAAGCCTCCATATAGTGACAGTTCTCTGCCCGCTTCACTGCCGTCACGCGACCGCAGCTCAGGTTTTGCTTGCCTCGTAGCTACGCGTGTTTTAAATTACTGTAAATTTGATAGTATATCGTCATAGGCACAGTCCCGAGTCTGTTGAGAAAAGTAGAACACTAAACCATGCTCGCTAGATTTGTGTGGTGTTTTTGTCTTTTTGAGCAGCATTTGATAGGCTCCACGTTAACAAATATGTGACAAAGTCGTTTCCTTTCATTTTATGACTCGTTCACCGCATAGTCATTACTGGAAAGTCAAGTTAGCAGCAAGCTAGGTCAGGAACCGGAGGACCGAATCACTGAACGGGAAGTGACAAAACTCAGTCTTTCCCCCCTGCCTGCACGCTGGCTGCTTATTGGCCACACGTGGAAATGAGTGACATACGCCATGATTCTGTTTCCGCTCCCTCCCCTGCCCGCGATGAGGCTGGCGTCTGATTGGTCGTGTGCGATGTCAGAAGACGCTGCCGCTTGCTCAACGCCCTCCCACGCAGCGAACAAGCGCCACCAACTTCATAGAACGAATCAGTGCAGATGGTGATTAGTTCGGTCTCGTTCACCCAAACAATTCGTTCAAAAAGAACGAATCGTTCGCGACCGATACAACACTAATCTCTCAGTCGTTGTGTGTGAATAAATTGTTACTATTCTATCTAAAGCTCTATTTGTCTGGTTGTTCATAGTATTTTGTAAAAGGAAAACATTATTCAGATGTTTGGGATGTAACTAATGCAAAAAATAGCTTTGTTAAAGTCAAAGTTATGTTTGAAATGTATGCGTTTACAAAAAGCTCATTTTCTCCGTTTTTTCATCAGAAATTGGAAAATTGCTCAAACTAAGCTATTTTCTAATGCTGATTTCTAAAGAATGGAAAAAGATACGAACTTACTTTTTTTTTCTGCTGAAAGAAGAGAGTCCAATCTTTCTTTTGGTGGGTTCAAAGTTTATATAGCTATAGAACAGAATTTTTTGTGGGCCTTGCAAAATCAGTCAAAATCCAGAAAAAACGGCCGGGAGCGAACGGCCTTGCTCTGGTGAAAATGGCTGGGAGTGAAAGAGTTAAAAAAATAGCTCAAACAAAAACTTAGCTTATGTTGGTCTTAACAGGGAGCAGATGGATTCAGCCATGTGAAATGAGTTGGACTAGAGGGCCGTGTATCCACCCAAATCAATAAAACTAAATGCAAACACTTTCAAAACAAACCATTACAACGGCATTTTAATTAAACGAATACTCCAAGCAGCAAATTTTAATCCGAATCTTCTTTTCTAATCGAATACTCGAGTTAATCGATTAATCGTTGCAGCACTAAAGGAAACTAACTTTAATCAGATTACTGGCTTGGAAAAATGAACGCGTTAGATTGCTCGTAAATCAGATTACAGTAACGCGTTACTGACAACACTGCTTATAACAAGCCTTGTATAAAGGCTTTGTTCTGTCTAGTGACTTGCTATCACAGCCCCACGTAAACAAAATAATGTCCAAATAACATGCCATGCAGCTGTCTTCTTTGCAAGGAACAGTATACACGCAGCAGTACATATGGAGTACACGTCCACTTAAGGGCATTTCTTTCTTGTCAGCAAAGATGCTCTGCGTTAGTTACTGTCAAGAGTGTGTGTGTATGCCCCTTTAAGGCCCACATTTGGATCGTTGTGATTTCACACATTTCTTTATCTTATTAAACTACTGGGACTAAAATAAATATGGTACCAAATTATTTTTTACATTGAGGTGGGAAAAAAAGTAGTTATCGTTACTTCTTGCAACAAATGGGCACATTTTCTTTCACTATTGCAATCATCTTGAAAAGATTGGAGGATATAGTTATAAATTATATTTGACTGTTTTTCCCCTAGTTGTCAGGAGGATATTCAATCCAACAAAAGTGTCATGAAATCTATTACTATGAAACACTTTTGGGTGCAAAGAGAGTGATCTTTTAACTTAAAGGTTAGAGCAAGACCTACCAATGACATCCAGTTCTGCATCGTCATTGTCAGAGTCATCGTCATTGTCGTCGTCATCATCATCCTCCTCATCCCCTCCATCTAGCTCCTCCTCGAGAAGGCGAGCCACTTCCTCGTCAGAAGGAGAGAACTCATCATTTCCATCGTCGTCCTCATCTCCACCATTCTCATTCTCAAGCTCTGCTATAAGAGGATCTGTATCAACATCGTCATCAGAGTCGTCATCGTCTTCGTCGTCGTCTTCCTCCTGATCATCATCCTCCTGCAGCACAAAAGACCACAAATATCAAAAGATTGATAAGGTTCCAGGCTATTTGAACCTTTACACAATAACTGGCCGCATAGGCGTTTATGACCCCCATTTGCAAAACGCGAAAGAGGTGCATACATGACATCACTCTTAGCAGAGGTTCACATAAAATATTGCTGACAGTCCTTTGTGCAGTGTCTTCAATTACATGAATATCATTATTAAATAGTGTAAAGAACAATGCTATTTTACATGGATTTAGAGAGGCAGAAGTCTGTAAGACTTTCTCTAATCGTTGCAGCCGTCATAATGGAATATAATCTTGTATGAAAGTCTTCAACAATTGTTAACTGTTGATCTTTATAATCATAATCGACCTACAGGTTGAGAAATCTGGTTAGTCCGCGCAACCTTTTTGAGAACACCTTCTCATTATCTACCCTTCCACATCGTGCGTCGCCATCTTCGAACATATTCCTGTGTAATCGTTACATGAACGTAGGATGCCTGTGCGACTCCCCGCAATTTCCTTCCTTAAATTGTGTCGAAAAGGTGAGTTTTGGGCATTTATCACGTAATTTCCCTTCTGTAAATGCTTGGTAAAAATCAGTTAAATGAATAAAAGATATATATATATATATATATATACATAAATATAATGCAGTTCAATACCTGATCTTCCTCATCCTCCTCCTCCTCCGCGAGCCTTTGTCGGCCAACTTCGTAAAGCCGACAGACCGTGTCCGTGTTATTGGAGTCTTGATTCTACGAAATTAAAGCATGAACTGTCTATATAAAAAGTAAGCTTCACCTCGTAAGCATATTGAAATGGCAATGTTACATAACTTACCTCGATCACAGCAAGGTAGCAGTCTTTAGAGTCTGTACACAGATCAAAAATATTCTTCTTGACGTCAATAGTGGCTGAGGGAAGAAAGAAAACACTTAAGTTAAGCCTGCATAGTGTAAATGTAACTAAATAATATTGCATAGAAGACAAGGTGGAGGAATGAGTACACTGAAACACCGTACCAATAGGTTTGTAGTCTGTGGCATTGAAAGTCCGGAAAGATGAACCAAATGGACTTTTCATCTGCACCTCCATCATGTCGTCTTCATCATCAGCCTGCAGTATTGCTGCAGACACACGACGGGCCAGAGTGAGCTAGTCAGATAGGGACTTTTTTTTTTTTTACATCGACTTATATGGCCTTTTTTTTTTTTTCTTTCCTGGGTCACTACCTATTAGAAGCAGCCGATAATGATATTTTGTAACCAATATCCATTTTCCACAAAAGGGAAACTATTGGTCAACATTTTAATAAATAAAAGCTTTATCAATTGACTTTGTGTAATGCCTTTAGCATGTTTATTGACGTTTTTCAGGCTTGTAACATACTGACAAAAAAGAACAAACGTTCAGGAAACTGCCAAGGTCAAGCAAACATACACTAAAGAAGGGACGTCCAAATCACATATTTTTGCACCAGAGTCTGAGTTCGAGTTACCTGATTTTCAGAATCTGCAGATACAGAGTCCTAATCCAAAACCGTGTTTTTTTTTCTTCTTTTTTTTAAAAGTGTTTTTTTTTTAGTTTGAACAAGTTTCAAACATGTTACAGTATTGTACTGTTTACAGTACTTCCGCTTTTTCCGGGAGTGTTGCGGAATATAAAACGTATATTTTTGTTTCTTTTGGCAATGACATTGTATTTCTGGATTATTTTGTTACTTTTTAGCCCTGAAAAAAATTGAAGAAAAAAAATGAAAAACCCAATCCTTTTGACCTGATTCCAATCCTATGAAAGATGGCCTGATCGGACAGATTTCCGATCATGTGATCGGATCGGGGACATCCCCACACTAAAGGTAAAGAGAAACAGTTTTCTACACCCTTTAAAGTTCACCAAAAAAAGAAATTGAAATGGTTATTTTATTGCCGTGTAAAATTAAAACAAATAACGCTGAGTTCTCAAGGTGACATATTTAAAAAAAAAAAAAAAAACCCACTAAATTATGGAGACCACAGCTACATGCAACATTGATATTAACAATTTTGCCTCTAATGCAGATGTACAGCACTTTATATTTAACTCGCAAAGCCTTCTAAAGTTGTGGTACGTATCAAAACCTAAGCACAAGCACAATTCTGCAAGCAATGTTCAAGCCCCTGCGGATGGCGACCAAATACTAGTATACTTCCCAACATTAGGTGTTTATTTACCTCCATAAATGACAGTCCCATTGTTGTTGAAGACTGTCCTGCACTGGTCCAGGGCAGGAACTGTGTGAAGCAGGTGGAAGGTTCGCAGATCCCACTAAGAACTCAGATTAAGGAACACAGCATGCCATGCTTGACCAGAAACAAACTACATAAATGCATTAATCTGAGCAATTCAACTGCTCCATGATATTTGTTCAATGTTAAACGATGAGTCAGAATCCTCAAGGATACAATTTCTGTGTTGATGATGACCTCAAGGCCATTGGGGTGGAAAACGCCACTGATGTTCATGTTGAACTTGTCAAACTTGTGGATGGCCTGAGCTGAGCGCACATCCCACAACACGCCATCGTTCAATACCAGGTCATCTGTAGGGTTGAAGGTAGCACAGTTCCTCTTGTAGTTATTAGCGAGGTCTGGGTTGTTTAGAGTCAGTGTCACCTGCCCTGTCTGGATGTCGTAAATCTAAAAAAAGAGCAAAAGTTGATGTGAGCAGGCTGTCATCCATGAAGGTCAGCATATTCTCTGCATTTAATATTCAATGCAGATACTTTTAAATACTGGCATCCATACACGCGCTAGCTGCTCCTCAGTCCCAATGACACGATCTTGTGACAGCTTGCTGAACTCCACATAATGGTCACCCATAAAAGAATGCCTGCACACAATAGAGGTGGAAATTTTCATGTATAATTAGAATATCAGTTTGAGTATAAAGCAATACAAAGCATGTCAGAGCTTGTTGGCGGGCTCAGGATCAATTAGAATAATGTTGCCTAGGCTGCGCTATCGGATGAATGAATCAGATTCCTGGTGTGCTCTGAGGTGAAACTTGCCGGCCCCAGGCTATTGGCGTGCATAATTAAACGAGCCCTGTTTTGACAGTTTCAAACTGCTCGAGCAGAGATCAAACTTCTTTTAACTCCTTGCCATTGACGATGATAGACATCCAATCACGTGGCTCTCTTCATCATTCTGCTGTCAACTCTTTTGAGCAAACGAGCAATATTTTAAATGAATTATCTAATAGGTAATTGATTATATGAAAGAGCATGATGCTAACTGAATCTACCTAGGGTTGAAACGGTTTATAATGATTATGATTAATGTTAAAGATATTCTATATTGCGTAATGTGTTTTGCTGTGTGCTTAATATACTGTATATACACTCATCGGCCACTTTATTAGGTACACCTGTCCAACTGCTCGTTAATACTTAATTTCTAATCAGCCAATCGCATGGCGGCAACTCAGTGCATTTAGGCATGTAGACATGGTTTAAGACAATCTCCTGCAGTTCAAACCGAGCATCAGTATGGGGAAGAAAGGTGATTTGAGTGACTTTGAACGTGGCATAGTTGTTGGTGCCAGAAGGGCTGGTCTGAGTATTTCAGAAACTGCTGATCTACTGGGATTTTCACGCACAACCATCTCTAGGGTTTACAGAGAATCGTCTGAAAAAGAAAAAATATCCAGTGAGCGGCAGTTCTGTGGGCGGAAATGCCTTGTTGATGCCAGAGGTCAGAGGAGAATGGCCAGACTGGTTCAAGCTAATAGCAAGGCAACAGTGACTCAAATAACCACCCGTTACAACCAAGGTAGGCAGAAGAGCATCTCTGAACGCACAGTACGTCGAACTTTGAGGCAGAAGGGCTACAGCAGCAGAAGACTACGCCGGGTGCCACTCCTTTCAGCTAAGAACAGGAAACTGAGGCTACAATTTGCACAAACTCATCGAAATTGGACAATAGAAGATTGGAAAAACGTTGCCTGGTCTGATGAGTCTCAATTTCTGCTGCGACATTCGGATGGTAGGGTCAGAATTTGGTGTCAACAACATGAAAGCATGGATCCATCCTGCCTTGTATCAACGGTTCAGGCTGGTGGTGGTGGTGTAATGGTGTGGGGAATATTTTCTTGGCACTCTTTGGGCCCCTTGGTACCAAATGAGCATCGTTGGAACGCCAAAGCCTACCTGAGTATTGTTGCTGACCATGTCCATCCCTTTATGACCACAATGTACCCAACTTCTGATGGCTACTTTCAGCAGGATAATGCGCCATGTCATAAAGCTGGAATCATCTCAGACTGGTTTCTTGAACATGACAATTCACTGTGTGACAGTTCACTGTACTCAAATGGCCTCCACAGTCACCAGATCTCAATCCAATAGAGCATCTTTGGGATGTGGTGGAATGGGAGATTCGCATCATGGATGTGCAGCCGAAAAATCTGCACCAACTGTGTGATGCCATCATGTCGATATGGACCAAACTCTCTGAGGAATGCTTCCAGCACCTTGTTGAATCTATGCCACGAAGAATTGAGGCAGTTCTGAAGGCAAAAGGGGGTCCAACCCGTTACTAGCACGGTGTACCTAATAAAGTTGCCGGTGAGTGTGTATGTATATATATACATATATATATATACACAATTTATAGGGTGTTATGATGAGGAAATTGTTACATTTAGAATTTTAAGGTAAAAAAAACATTGTTTCCCGGGAAGCATGTAGGTGTTTTTTGTTGTTGTTGTTTTTTAAGGGGGCGGGGGTATTGATATTTTTGTGATGATACCAATAAACATACCATTTTAATCTTTAGCCCCTGATTGACAATTAAAGAGCTGTAATCTAAAATTTGTGTGATCTCATTCATCCCGATACAAAGATGGATTAAACAAATCATACATATAACACTGTACCAATTCTATATCTGTCCTACAGTCATAGAATACAATTTTTGCTCAATGCTGATGGTTTAATGCACTGTGATGAAAACAGAGCCAAAATGCTCAAGTAAGAATCAGATAAAGGACATGTAACTCATTAATAGCCCAGACACAATGTGAAGGAAAACAAACATGCCAAGATTGGACAGAAAAAGTATGAATTAAAATGTCTCTATCATAATTTAAACACTGTTTTGAAGTGTACAGCCAACGATCATGTCATGAAATATTCTTTTCAGATAAATGGCTTACTTCATGATGAATACAGACTTCATTCCCCAGAGTGAAGATGTTGGGAAATTCCAAGAGGCGGATGTTAAAATTAGGGAGCCATCCTGAAAACACAAAATTTTAAATTTAGGGCTAGCAGCTAACAATAGATTACAAACCCAATTCCAATGAAATTGGTATGTTGTGCTACTCATAAATACAAACAGAACACAACGATTTGCATATCATTTATTCAGTCATCTCCTGTACAGCTTATCCGCACTCGGGTCGTGGCGGTTCTGGAGCCAATCCCAGGCAGTAGGGCGAGTTACACCCTGACCCGGAGCCAATCAGTCGCATGGCACATACTGTGCAGACCAACAGCTTTTTACACTCTCAATCACACTAATGGAGAATTTATATTGTTATGCTTATCATGCATGTTTTGGGGATGTGGGAGGAAACAGGAGTACCCGGAGAAAACATATGCAGACACGGAGAGAATTTGAAAACTCCGCACAGGAAGTCCGGAGTCTGGGATTGAACCCTTTATCTCAGAACTGTGAGGCGGACGTGCTATTAACTCATTCACCATGCCACCATTTGCAAGTCATGTTCAACCTATCTATATTTAATTAAATACAGTACACTACAAAGACAAAATATGTAATATTAATCTGATACTTAAACTTTGAATTTTATGGCTGCTGCAGCATGTTCCCAAAAAGCTTGGACAGGGTCAGGTCTACCAATGTGTTACATCACCTTTTCTTTTCACAACATTAAAGAAAAATGTTTGTGAACCGAGGAAACTAATTGTTGAAGCTCTATAGGTAGAATTCTTTCCCATTCTTGCTTGATGTACAACTTCTGCTGTTCAACAGTCTGGGGTCTCTGTTGTCATATTTTACGCTTAATAATACGAGACATTTTCAATGGGTGACAGGTCTAGACTTTAGGGCGTTCAGTCTAGTACCCACACTCTATTACCACGAAGGCATGCTGTTGTAACACGAGTAGAATGTGGTTTGGCATTTTCTTGCTGAAATAAAGAAGAAAGCCCATTAAAAAGACATTGCTTGGATGGAAGCATGTTTCTCCAAAACCTGTATATACACCCTTCTGCATTAATGGTGCCTTTACAGATGTTTAAGTTACCGGTATTCATTCAAGGCTTTTGAATTCGCAATTCAGATGGTTCATTTCCTCTTTGACCCGGCGGACACAGCATCCAAAATTACAAAAAACAATTTGAAATGTGGACTCGTCAGACCGCAGAACACTTTTCCACTTTCTATCTGTCTATTTTGAACTCTGATGAACGTGAGATGTGATGTCACTCCCAAATTCAAGGGTAATATTTTCTATTCAAATGCTCTTCGTACATGACTACAGTATTCTTCATTCTACATACATTATGAGCAGGGGTGCACATAAGTGGTCCGCATGCGCGCATGCGTACTGGATGTAGACAAACGCGCTGGCCCTCAACGGCTTCCATACGCTTTTGCGTACCGATGGCTGACCTCTGTATTTGCGGCGGACACGAGAAAATAACTTCTCAAAATGTCGACGAAGTAGGCCACACTGAGTAATTACTTCCGTGTTCCCCCACCCCCGTCAAAAGACAGACAGACGAAAGAGACGTCACCGGAGCTACCGAAAAAAAGGACTTTTGCTGAAAAGTGGCTACAGGAGATATCATGGCTAGAAGCAAATGATGCTTGCGCGGAAATGCGGTACAAAATGTGCCGTGAGAATCACAATGTCGCCGATAAGAGCAGCGCATTTTATGTAGGGTCAAAGAATTTCAGCCATCCAAACTTTGAAAAGCACGAAAAAAAACAGAGAGCATGTGGCAATTAAGCAAACTATCGATGTCAAACAGGACCCCACTCGCCCTATGGACAAGTCGCGGAATAAAGGTAAAGAACAGCGACATGCACTGACAAACGTGTTTTTGCTCGCATTTTGCAAAGCTAAACATGCACGTTCAATGAGGTCTTATGAGGAGGACATCCCACTTTTAAAAAGGCTTGGAGTTAATGTGGGAGCCGCATAACGCCCTTTATTTTGAATTGGTGCTTTTATGTTTATTTCTTTACATTTCACTTCATAGTAATGCCAATTTTGTTGTGCCAGTTGATGTTAATCAAGCATTAATTGTTAATATAATTAATTAAAGTTAATTGGCTCTAAGTAAAGCTTGTCATAAATTTATCGCATCAGGCGGGTCGGCTCTCAAGCTCAATGAGGACCAAGTCACATCTCCAGGTCTTCCTCTGAGAACCTGGGCAAAAAAATTATGTGCACCCCTGATTATGAGGCAACAACAAAATAGTAAGGCACAGGCACAAAGGAAACTAACTTTAATCAGATTACTGGCTTGGAAAAATGAACACTAAGTTAGATTCGTCGTTACTGAAAGAAAGATTACAGTAACGCGTTACTGACAACACTGCTTATAACAAGCCTTGTATAAAGGCTTTGTTCTGTCTCGTGACTTGCTATCACAGCCCCACGTAAGCAAAATAATGTCCAAATAACATGCCATGCAGCTTGCTTCTTTGCAAGGAACAGTATACACGCAGCAGTACATATGGAGTACACTTCCACTTAAGGGCATTTCTTTCTTGTCAGCAAAGATGTTCTGCGTTAGTTACTGTCACGAGTGTGTGTATGGCCCTTTAAGGCCCACAGTTGGACCGTTGTGATTTCACACATTTCTGGTCTGAACTGGTCCAGAGAAGCCAGTAGCATTTAGGTGTCATCTGCGAGTTGTTGATCAGTGGCTTTTGCTTTGCATATTTATTTTTAACTTGCACATATGGATGTAGTGCCGAAATGTATTTACTGATGTTGGTTTTATGAAGTGCTCCTGAGCCCATGTGGAGATATCCGTTAGACTTTTATGTCCGTTTTTGATGACATGGCGCCTAAGGGATCGAATGTCACAGGCATTCAATATCTGTTTTCGACCTAACCGCTTATATATCAGTGATTTCATCAGATTTTCTGAACCTTTTGATGACCTCAGATGATAAAATCCCTAAATTCTTAGTAATTGTCGTTGAGGAACATTGTCCTTAAACTGTTCGACTATTTTCTCACGCACTTGTTCATAAAGAGGTGAACCCCCATCCCATCAATTACCCTTTCATCCGTGGGATCTTACAAACAGATGTTAGATGAGCCTTCCTCAACTTTGTCAGCCTTTTTTGGCACCTGTTCAAGCTTTTTTTTGTTTGTTTTTTATAAATTCTAAGTTAATGATTATTTGCTAAAAACAATTTATCAGTTTGAACATAGTATTCTGTTGTATTCATGTTTAAATCAACGTCCATACTTCTTTGGAGATGGGCTTGTAATCGCTAAAATGGTCACATAGTCCGAAGCTCATCCGCTTACCCGAGAGGGCTCGAGGTGAGTTATGGCTGAGCTGTGACAACTGTAGCTGGCTTCCTCCTGGCCTGTAAAAACATTGTAGAGTTTCAGTTGGCCCGTGCAGGTTCCAAGCATCAGGAAACGCTCTCGAGCTGAGAAGGCACAGCACATGAATCCACTCTCGTCTTCATCAGCTTCTCTAAATACAGAGATTGGACGAAACCTGGCAAAAGTAAAGCAAAAGTGTAAGAAAACAAAATCAGCAAACAAAAAAAGTTTGCATGCCAACCTGCTGAAAATGAGGTGTCTGTCAAAGCATCCTCCATCGACTCCTCCGTATTTCGGGTAGATGACCCTCCTTGTGTGTCGGGACGTGAAGTTAATAGGTGCTTGTCGTCTCTGTTTGGGCTCAGGACACTGATGAGGGGTGAAGAGAGAAAAAGGCGGGCAGGTTGCGACTGGGTTTTTACAGCGCGCGTGCTGTTCCCGCAGGTACTCAGTGATGATACTGTCTAATGCAGGTGGCGAGGGCATGTGCCTGTCAAACTGTTTCTTTATGGCTGGTGTTTGGCTGAAGGCGCCGTGGTCTGACTTCTGCCTCAGAACTCGAGTTTTCTTGCAGCTCATCACATTGCACGACGTGTGCCGCTCGCGAGAGAAAACGATTCGTCCGATCAGAGGAGAGCCGTTGCTGCAGTGAGGCACAGATGTTGAGGCTAAAGCAGTTGTGGAGGGTGCGACAGGTTGCGATGTTGAGGGGCGTGCTTGTAAATGGCCGGGTGACTGAGTTGGTAAGTGAGAGGGATGGTTGCTGAGTCTTGACCCCACACCATTGGCCAGTCGTGGGGTGCGAGGTAGAGTGGTGATGGCGGCGGTAGTGGGGGTTACAGCAACAAAAGGAGAGGCAGAAAGTGATGAATGAGAGACACACGCCATCGGGAGATCTGCCTCTTTGGTGAGAGCCGTCGCCGTGTCTTGAAGGCCTTTGGCTACAAGATGGTTCCTAATAAGTAGCAGCAGCTCTTTCTCTGGAAAGGTGATCCTCGACTGAGCGACCACACTTGCTCTTTGCAGCCAAGCGAGGGATACATCAGTACCTATCAGCAAGGGTTTCCCTGATATTCTTTCCATGAGCTCAGCCGCAAACTTGCAAAACTTGACATGCTCGCTGCGTTTGTCCTGGAGCACAGGCTCCTTCATGAGCTGCTGGATGTGTCCGCTGCTGAACAACGGTAGCTTACTGATGATCTGTCTGACAGAAGTGGACCGAGACAGACCGACCAGAGCTTTGCAGGCAAGAGCTCGGATCTGATCTGCATCTGTAATTGGCATCTTGACCGTCAGTAGGGACAGCAGCACCTACAGGAATATATGCATTTTTAAAATAGATTACCAAAGACAGGCAAAGAAGGCATGTTTACAAAAAGCATAGCGTCTGGTGGATGTATTCTCTTGTAGTTCATTATGTTTTGCTTTGTTTTTGTCCCCCCCCAATCAAAATTGTCAGTGAAATATAAGAAACACCCACCCAAACCATTTGATCAGTTACAGAGAAGTTGCAGCGGGCAAAATTTATCACGTGACTTTTCATAAAAAAATAAAAGAATTAAGACCATAAGAAACCATATGTCCATACATGTGGAAATCACATTTTGGGTCATGTAGGCCACAACATTAAGATTTGGTAAACAAGTGTAGGCTCCATGCCTCCCCCAAATATACATATACAGTGGGGAGAACAAGTATTTGATACACTGTCAATGGGTTTTCCTATTGGCAGTGTATCAAATACTTGTTCTCCCCACTGTGTGTATATATATATATATATATATATATATACACACACACACACACACACACACACACACTCACCGGCCACTTTATTGGGTACACCATGCTAGTAACGGGTTAGACCCCCTTTTGCCTTCAGAACTGCCTCAATTTTTCGTGGCATAGAATCAACAAGGTGCTGGAAGCATTCCTCAGAGAGTTTGGTCCATATTGACATGATGGCGTCTCACAGTTGGTGATTTGAGTGACTTTGAACGTGGCATGGTTGTTGGTGCCAGAAGGGCTGGTCTGAGTATTTCAGAAACTGCTGATCTACTGGGATTTTCACGCACAACCATCTCTAGGGTTTACAAAGAATCGTCCGAAAAAGAAAAAATGTCCAGTGAGCGGCAGTTCTGTGGGAGGAAATGCCTTGTTGATGCCAGAGGTCAGAGGAGAATGGCCAGACTGGTTCGAGCTGATAGAAAGGCAACAGTGACTCAAATAACCACCCGTTACAACCAAGGTAGGCAGAAGAGCATCTCTGAACGCACAGTACGTCGAACTTTGAGATTTGTTTTTCAAATGTAAAGTGCGTTATAAATAAAATGCATTATTATTATTATTATTATTTGAGGCAGATGGGCTACAGCAGCAGAAGACCACGCCGAGTGCCACTCCTTTCAGCTAAGAACAGGAAACTGAGGCTACAATTTGCACAAACTCATCGAAATTGGACAATAGAAGATTGGAAAAACGTTGCCTGGTCTGATGAGTCTCAATTTCTGCTGCGACATTCGGATGGTAGGGTCAGAATTTGGCGTCAACAACATGAAAGCATGGATCCATCCTGCCTTGTATCAACGGTTCAGGCTGGTGGTGGTGGTGTAATGGTGTAGGGAATATTTTCTTGGCACTTTTTGGGCCCCTTGGTACCAATTAAGCATCGTTGGAACGCCACAGCCTACCTGAGTATTGTTGCTGACCATGTCCATCCCTTTATGACCACAACGTAGCCAACTTCTGATGGCTACTTTCAGCAGGATAATGCGCCATGTCAGAAAGCTGGAATCATCTCAGACTAGTTTCTTGAACATGACAATGAGTTCACTGTACTCAAATGGCCTCCACAGTCACCAGATCACAATCCAATAGAGCATCTTTGGGATGTGGTGGAACGGGAGATTCGCATCATGGGTGTGCAGCCGACAAATCTGCACCAACTGTGTGATGCCATCATGTCAATATGGACCAAACTCTCAGAGGAATGCTTCCAGCACCTTGTTGAATCTATGCCACGAAGAATTGAGGCAGTTCTGAGGCAAAAGGGGGTCCAACCCGTTACTAGCATGGTGTACCTAATAAAGTGGCCGGTGAATATATATATCAAACTCATTGGCAGTGTATTGTTCTCCCCACTGTGTGTGTATATATATATATATACATATATATATATACTGTATATGAAGGGTGTAACAGTACATGTATTTGTATTGAACTGTTTCGGTACGTGGTGCTCAGTTCGGAACGGAGGCGTACCGAACGAGTTTCTGACGTAATGCAACTTACTTTTCGAGGCTGTGAGTCGATCAGGTTACAGTTTCTTTGTGTAGATTATATTTACGCCGTCTTCTATATTATAATGAGGACCAACACGGTACGACAGTAAAACCCAGAAACGTCAACGGCGCGACAACGTGGCCGTCGCAAGAACGCAGTGAAACGCGGGCGTTAAAGTCAATCAGCCAATGCACACCAAAATCTAAAATCTTTGTCATTGGGATTGCTTTTCTCTTTAGCACAGGACTTCTTTTTTCTTCTTTCTTTCAGAAAGAAAGCTGACCAATACGCGGTGTCTGAAAGGCAAATTGTTGTTGGATTATCTTTAAATACCCGCTACTTTTTGAGCAGAATTCTAGTTTTGTATAGGCTAATGTTCCTATTGTTGAAAGCACAAAGGTGTGTAATAACTGGCACATTTATATTTTGCATTTTTTTCTTACTGTACCGAAAATGAACCGAACCGTGACCTCAAAACTGAGGTACGTACCGAACCGAGATTTTTGTGTACTGTTACACCCTTAATGTAACAATTATAATAATAATAACAATTGATTAAAATAAATAAAAACAGAAATGAACTATGGTTATGCCCCCAAACAACATATAAAGAATGTTAGTTTTTTTTGCCTAGTAATTAAGAGGGTTGGAACAGTTTAAAAAGGTTTGTGTCAAAATAATTAGTTAATTCAACTTACAAAAATAAATTAACTGAAATTATTCACGGAAAATCACCTTAATGCCATTGTTGGACTGCACTACATTCCACATTTTTGTGAGCACATTCTCACTCGCTTTGGTCATCTGGGGGAGGCGACGACGCGGAGTGCCCGCAATAAACTTGCCAATGCTGGACATGCGTTTGTCAGGAGCACAGACACAGTTAATGACAACCTGCAGGGCAGACTTCTGGATCTCCGCATCATTCACAAACACTTCTCCCTCTGCTACTGACAGGACAATGTTCATTCCTGAAATAAAAGAAATCCATCTCAAACATATGATGCAGCAGAAAAGTATTCTCTATGCCCTCGTAGTTGCATTTTTCTTTAGCAACAATTTAATATGTACGCATATATGGACAGTGCTCGTGAAAAACTATTTGCCCCCATATTTATTATTTATCACACGCAAAGGTTTCAGTGAACCAAACCAACTGTAACATCACATGGAGACAACCCAAGAAAATACAAAATGCAGTTTCTAAATGAAGATTTAATATACTAAGGAGAAAAACCTATTTGGCCCTTTGTGGAAAAATTAATTGCCTCCTTGACACTAAGGTTTGTGTCACCTTGGAAGCAATAACTGAAATCGAGCATTTGCCAGAATTAGTTATCTTTCACAAATTCCAGTGAGTTTAAGCCCACTTTTCTCTGCAAAATTTTCAAAGTTTCAACTATGCAACCAGGATAAAAATATTGAAGAGTGTAAGCCGTCTCCAATACATATCGTTGCCATATTTATGATTTTGTCATTTAAGATTCGTTCTTTTTTTTTTTTTCTTTTTTTTTTGGCGCTTTAGTGGTAGATGACATTAATTCAGATGTTTGTAGAAGTTGAACCGGCCTCAGTTTGAGAAGCCTAGAGGTTACTGAGCTCCAACAACCTGGATGCAGACAGAGCTGATCTTATATAATTGGCCGACAGGTGGAAATCCATCATAAATAGAAATAAAACAACTTCTATGGGCTGACAATCAAATTTGAAAATGGGAAAATCTAGGCTTTAACATTGAAAAACATGTTGGAAGTATTTACAAAAATATGTTTCTTTGATAACTATTGAAATCATATACAGGTTGTCCCGTTTACGATCGAGTTCCGTTCCTGCGCTGGCGATGTAACCCCGATTTCAGAGTATGTCGAAATTAACCATTTAAATACCTTAAAACAGCCTCTAAATGGAAAAAAACACATGTATTATACGTCATTGTCCAGTCTTCGCCAAGACGCTGGAGCTAGGTCCTAACTGGACAGTGATCTAAGCTCCAAAATGACCATGTCAGACATCCATGTGTTTCGCTGACTTTATTCAGCTGCTCATGAAATCAACACTTGCAGAAAGAAACTAAAATAAAATGTAATTAAATCAGTCTCATCTTCAATACCAGCAATTCAAATTTGTGTTTACAAGTAACTGCTGATAAAACATTAACAAATGATTAGCATGTATCAGTTAGCGTCCGCACACCATCAAAAACCAATCACATAAACCCGCCCCAAGTATTCGACCACAATTGAATACGCACAGTAAACAGTACAAAAGGGATTATATACAGCCGTCGCATCTGGATGCTTCTCAAGCAACAAAGGTGCGCGCAGGCGGTCTCCTCCGTCACTCGGCTGCGCTGAGTGTGCGTATATGGGGTGGGCGGGCGCGTCTGTACATGCATTCACTTCCTGTTCTACGCTTACTGCGCCAAAATTAAAGCATGCATCACTAAACAAAAGTCAACATAAAAAAAAAAAAAAAAAAAATGAAAACGAAACACCGGCGACCGTAAAGTCGAAATTGCTTAAGTCGGGTCCATCGTAACCCGGGGACCACCTGTAATGAAAAATTGAAGTGCATTTCTTATATGGCTCCTTTAAAAGGTACTGTATGGAATTTACAGTGTTCATGTAAATTACTTTTCTACTTTTCATGCATGCTCCACCAACGCCCTGATAAGTACACAGAGAATTTTACAGAGACTGCTCCAAAAAGCCCTATTTCTTCCCTTCAATAGAGTGTTCAGTCAAACACTCTGGGCAAACAACAAGCGCCTTTGCACGTCCACACGGCAGCAGCTCTGTTTCACCTGGCCTCTGCCTAGCCTCTGCTTGGCAAAAATACGCGAGCCGGTAACTGTCCACAATTTAATATGGATTCTGCAAACAATAAGAAGAGACCAACTTCCAGCACAGCAAGTATAACTCGTACAAGCATGCGCACCATGCACAAGCGTAACAAAGAGGCTGTAATTATGCTTTAAGTGTGGCAGTCACATACTGGACTGTCTCAGAAAATTAGAATACACAATATTCTAATTTTTTGAGACAGTCCTGTGTATATATACAGGACTGTCTCAGGAAATTAGAATACACAATATTCTAATTTCCTGAGACAGGAAATTAGAATATTGTGTATTCTAATTTCCTGAGACAGTCCAGTATAAAAAAAATTGACAAGCTCCATATAGCACAATTGCAATTGGTTTGCTGAAATGAAACCTTTGTGTGTGACGACAATGCAAAAAAACTAAGGAATCAATAAGGGACGAAATACTTTTTAACTGCACTGTGAGTATAAGACGAAGATAAATCAATTCTCCAAATGATTGGTCAAATATCAAATTAGATGTCAATTTGAGAAGTGAGACAAATGCACTGTATGATTATTAGCACACTCCCAGTGCACCACAAAAAATATGACATGTTAAAACAAAAGGATATGTGTTGGGGCCTTTTTAATGATGCAGGGACTAAAGGTCGGCCGATATAGACTTTTTTCAAGATCGGCCATCGGCCAATAAGTAGCCGATATAATAGAAGAAGTTATGTTAGCTGCTTGGTTGCTGATCTTTCTCATAAAGGTCAAACAATATGTTGGCTGGCTGGCTACTATATCGGGCCGATATATGAACTTTTTTCAAGAACGCCCTATATAATTGTTATGCTCACTGTTTGGGTGGTGAACTTTCTTATAAAGGTCAACAGAGATACAGTGTATCAGGCCAATATAAGCTGATATACAGCCTGTATAATGACAATAAAGGGCTATTCTATTCTATTCAATATACAGTGGTATCTCGACATACGATCACATCGACATACGATCCTTTCGACATCCGACTTAAAATATGACTCCCCATTTGTCTCGACATATGACGACATCCTCCAAATACGATGAGTTATGACAGCGTCACAATTTCATTGTTTATCCGCAAGACGGACGCACGGCGGATTTTCTTGTGAGACCCATGTTGATAAATCACATGGGTCCCAAGAAGGTTAGTGCAGGTGGTGGAAAAAGGTGACGCTCGGAGTTGAAATTAAGAAGGAAATGATAGAAAAATATGAGCGTGGTGTGCGTGTGAGCGAACTGGCTAGACTACGCGGCTCACAGTCCCCGCCCTTTCACGTCAGTCACACGGTGCGTTCAGTAACAGCATGCAAAACACAACTGCCACATTAGAACCTGATTTGTTACATTAATTTATTATTATTATTATTACCTGTATTAAATTATTATAATTCTGATTTGTATTTACAGTTTATTTGTTTTGCTATGAGTAATTGCTATTAGTAATTATACCTGTAGCAGAACGAATTCATCAAATAATAATGTATTCTTATGGGAAAATCCTGCTCGACATACAGTGGGGAGAACAAGTATTTGATACACTGCCGATTTTGCTGGTTTTCCCATTTGCAAGCCATGTAGAAGTCTGTTAGGTCAGTTACTTCTGGTAATGAGTGGAGAACAGGAGGGGTTCTTAAAAAGGAACTAAGAGCTGAAATATTTATTAGTTGGTAATGTATCAAATACTTATTTCATGCAGTTAAATACAAATGTATTATTTAAAAATTATACAACGTGATTTTCTGGATTTTTGTATTAGATTCCGTCCCTCACAGTTGAAGAGAACTTATGATACAAATTACAGACCTCTACATGCTTTGCAAGTGGGAAAACCAGCAAAATCGGCAGTGTAGTGTACTTGTTCTCCCCACTGTACGACCATTTTTACACACAAACCAGGTCCTGGAACTAATTAAATTTGTATGTAGAGGTACTAGTGTAATGGAATAACTGTATGTGCCTAGTTTTACAAAAGGAAGCAGCAGAAGAAAGATTGAACCCTTAATATAGACATTTATATCATGAGAGTTAACTTTAATAATCAACCTGCTTTAAAAATAAAAAAATAAAATAAAAAAGGATATCGGCCACAAATATCAGCTTACAAAATCAGGTTTAGACAGCCGTGATTGACTGAATTTTTTTCTTTTAAATCTGTTTCGGCATCGGCCTTTCAAAATCCCATATCAGTCGACCTCAAGCAGGGACTCTTAATATTCAAACCTGTAATAGCAGACAGTAATGGAAATTGTACGATTTCCAATATGACTATATATTGCACTGTTGATTCTATTTTTGTGTGCCAACCTCAAAGATCATCATTTATACAGCCAGCACCCATACACAATTAATGTCTGTATTAATTGTCTCCCGAGGAACTGGAATAGGATGTAAGCAGGTTATCACTAATTTTTCTTGGCTTTGAGTCAACTCAACTAGAAAGAATTCGGAAAAACTTGAAAGAATCACTAAGCTCAAAATGTTATTTCTGTAAAACATTTCTCAACACATACCAAATGAAGTGTAATGGAAGGCATGTCGATTCCTTATTAAACTATTAAAAATATTAATTTGATACTTGACCAATAAAATAATTCAGTTTTCGACTTCTAGATTAATTCCTCTCTGCATACATACCAGCACTAGATATAGTAGACCCGCCCTCACTGACAACAGTAACCGTCTCAGATAATAACATCTGAGTCTTCGGTACTACCGTGAGAATACTCAGGATGTCAAGTGCGTAACGTACAGTGTCACTCCTGCAAGAAAACAGACAAAATAAGTGAACCATTGTCGCACAATACACTCCATGCAAGTGACAAAACAAACAATCTCAATCATGAAAATACGGAATAGCAAATCCTCCACACCTGCCATAGTAGGTCCTCCAATCACACGCGATAGAAATGAGTTGCAAGAGCAGTTGGATACAAGAGAGTTTATGGAAGACTTCTGCTGGTTCCCAATATAAACGAAGAGGGCCACGCTCGATGAGGAACTCCATCATTTCCACTACCTGCTCACGGCTGTAACTGACTGCCTATGTCCAAGGAAAAAGTCAAATAAGCACTACAAAACATCACAAATAAATCACAAAAACACACGCTATATTTTTTTCAGCAAATACCTTGTAGTGGGGCTGTGAGTGAATAGGAGCACCTCCCTCTGTGCGTTGCAGTGACTGCTTTACCTGCTCAACCTTGATGGCCAGGTGAGCATCAAAGTACCTGCGCAGCGCCATGCAAGTGTGCTTGGCTGTCTGCCTGCTGGAAAAAATCTCATCATCACTGAGAAGCGCTCCCTGGTCATCAGGGTTCAGTATCTCCAATGTGCTAATCTGGAAGATGTCATAGCACACAGCAGCTTCAGTACGAAATAAACAAACGTACTAGGATGTAGTGTTGCAAATAGTCAGTATTCAAGTCCGCAACTTTGTTTTTCAGTCAGCAACACAGATGGTAACATTTGCATGGTTAAAATGACGTTCCCGGGAGGCGAGCTGTGGGTTTGTCGTACCAGATTGACGAGGCGTCGAAGCCCGTCCTGCTTGTCAAAGAGCTCCAGCACAGCACGGAAAGAGAAGGAAATGGAGAAGAACATGGTTGCGTGGCAGCAGCCGGATGCATGCGAACATTCCAGCAGCCACAGTGTGTAGCCAACCACATCTGACAAGACAGAGTGAGGCAGCATGCATACCTTGGAAGAAGAAGTCACACCAATGAATACCAATGGGAGCATGCTGGTTTATACAAAATACATATTTTCAAGGAATATTTACTTCTGGTGTGAAAACTGGACGTTGTGTTTTGATATTATTAAATTGCCATTTCTACCCAAAAAATGTGATTTTGATTTTAATTGGAGCAGGATATTATATTTCTGGTTACTAAAAGTTGAGAAAATTTCTGCGCACATAAATTATTTTGTTGAACCTGCAAATATTCGTTTATATGTTTTATTGTTTAGGGTTAGCACACAACAACTAGTGAGAGAACTTTAGAACTTAAAAAGTAAAAAGTTTTTCTTTTTTAGTTATACAAAAAATATCAAGTTCAATGTAAAAAATGATGAGGTTGAAAACAGGACAGTTGTCGATCACATTTTTTTTAACAGAACACTGTACTTTGATTTGTGCCATATTCACAGATAAACACATGGACAATCACTACTTCACAAGACCATTTGGAAAAATTCCAGTTTATGACCTATTATTAATTGAGATGATCTACAATAAAGTATACATACATTGAAGACAAAAATATTATCTTTTGTTTATAAATGTTCACTGTTTTTCGAATGGCCCAGATGCAAAATGGTCAACGAGTGATGACGTTCGACCCCATTGCCCCCATAGTGTAGGACGGGGTACTCATTACGTCAGTCGTGATATACCAGTCAATCACAACGCTTGTGTGAATAGATCGCGCCTTTTTTTTCATTTTTTCATTTAAAGGCCAAAAAAAAAGCTTAAGCATGTTTTGTTGTGCAATACTAAATGTGATTAAATGCGATTTTTTTGGTATAATTTTATTTTCTGTTTCAAATGTCTTTGTTTTTACGTTCTATTGATTTAATGTGATTTTTATGATCTTCATGTGATGTAAACCACTTTGAATTGCCTTGTGTTGAATTGTGCTATATAAATAAATTTGCCTTGCCTTCCCAATACTGCTGCTGACCTTTGTAGGAGCTATAGAACACTATACGAATAAAGGTTAAATGTATTGAATAAAAAAATGGATATAATCCTATCATCCATGATGAGTAGCTCACAACATACATTGCTGCTGAGCCTTTTCACACCCCCCAAAAAACAAGGGAGATCATGGGAGGCTGTCTCCTTGAAAAGTAGACCTTGAAGTAAAAAAATGAGCACCCCTGGTGTAGGCAATAACTGCTAAATGCAGTCGTAAGTCACTCAAAGTATAAATTCTCTCCACGTCTCATTTCCGTTGCATTTAAGTTATAAAGACATTTACTATATATTGATGACCCGCTAACCTTACAGAACCAATCAGTAGTTAATGGAAAGGATTTAGCGTTGCGTGTCAGAACTTTGCAAATAGCAAATGAATATGTAAATATGTAATGCAACCATGTACTGGAAATTTTTCAAAGCTGTTTATATCATTTCATACCCGCTCCATAGCATCCTGGTTATAGGCAAGGTAGTAGAGGCAGAGAGACACCCCAGTAGCAGCCATAGAGGGCCTTGGAATTTCCAGCAATTTCTGAACACCTCCGTGTGCGACAAACTCCGCAGCAAACTTTTTGTGAAGCAGCAGAGAAGCCAAATACTGTGAGAGAAAGATAAAACGAAATTGTAGTGTTTTTTGAGTGGATTACACTGATTATCGACTTCACCTTGAGAGCCTCAAATGTGAGCTGTACATCGTTGGTCTGCTTTAAATCAGTATAGTGCATCAGAAGCTCACGGGCTCCCATCTGCATGAACACCGCCAACATCTGAAAAAAAGGGGCAGGTTGGGAATAATTACACTTGGCAAAGTAAAGTCAAAAGAGGATGAGTTCAACTATTTTTAAAGCATCCTGTTACCCTAATCGGGGAGGAATTGTAAGTGCTAAAAAACAAACCAACCTCCTGATATTCTCCCAGGGGAGTGAGATACTGCAAAATGAGCCTCTGCTCGATTTCAGGAGTCAGGGGGGATAAGCGGTAGTTGTTACCAATCACCCATGGGCTCATCTCAGACCAGCTACTGTTGGAAAGCTCACTTATATTCCTCTCTACTTCAGGCATGGAGAAATTCAACTTGAGTTTTGAGGTCCTGCCATACTCTTTTTCTGCTTTTCTTTTTAGGTAACTACTACCATCCGAGGTACCAAGGTGCAGAAGTGACCCCGAGGCAGACATGGGCTTCATCATGCTTTTAACAGCCGAGGTGGCACAGTTGTTGGTCTTGTGAGGGTTGTTAAGGTGAAACGGAAGCTCATTTTCAGACTCCAAGGCGGACAGGGTAATTTCACTATCCTCCTCAGATTCCAGTCCTTGTGTTTCAGACCCATTGTGGCCGAGGGAAAATGGCTTCTCAAAGCCTCCATCAACAGCCTCTTCATCCAAAGGCAGCAACGGTTCGTTCAGAGCTTTTCTGGGACTAGGACGTTTAATTTCTCTTTTGTTTTCAACATCTTTATCTTGAAGTTCACGAAGGCGATGCAGCATCAATGGCACCTGTCAATTTAGAGAAAATAATTGAAATTTAAAAAAGATTGGCAGGGACGGGAATTTAGTGTCTAAAGGAGACTAATAAGTTTAATTATAAAATAACAGCAAACAAATTCAATATGAGGGAGGAAATAGGGCAAGAGCACCCCCTACTGACCAAAATAGAGTTTTCTTCTCTGTAGTTGGCAGCAATGTCCTGGTTCTCCATGGCACCTGCCAACAAGCCAGTGGCATAGATTCTGAGAGGCTGCTCGGCCTCCTGAGCCCACTTGAACAACCTTTCAACTAGCCCCTCCTGAAGAGAAACAATCAAGCAAATTACAATAAAATCATAGTATATTTATGTGCACAGCCTGCCTCAGATCAGGTCTTGGCTTAGTGCTCTTTTTTCTTTTTTTTTTCATGAAATGGGCAAGAGAATTGTGACTCGACATTTACTATGTTTATGCTGGATAACGACAAACAGTGTGGAAGTACAACTTGCTTCCAAACTGAACTCTGGCTCTACAAACAAGCAACAACAACAAAATTGTCGAAAACAGCTGATTAGTGGGTACGAATATCGACTAGTTTAACAAACGTTTCTGCCTGTATGGCTCAAATTAAAAGCATTTAACAAGCAACGGTGACAGAATTAGTCAAAAGTAAAAACGATAACACTGCTTGCTTCAGTGTGTTCATCATGGACACCTACTAAATAATTTTAATTTTCAATATTAAACAGCAATAAAATGCCATAAATGAATAAGCCTGTCGCAATATGCAATAATTCCATTTATCGCGCGATATATAAAAATGGAGGCGATAACTTTTCCGCTGCGATTTATCGCCTCGCGTGCACGTGTGTGTGCGCGTGCGGCAGACGTGCTGTTAATAGTTCGTTACCAACTGCGCAAAATGCATCTTCGTTCCAGGTCCGCCAAAAACTAGCGCCAGAGCCAATTGTTCCCATTATATCCTATTGTTCAACGTATACCGGCCGCGTCAGTGCTCCGGAGTGACTGTGGACCATCTATGGCGCGCCGGTGTTCGGCCATTCCTTACTACGCGGCGAAACGTTCTACACAATGCTCAGGGCGCTTGCGCATGCATTCACACGCATGCGCACATCTGTTAGAGGCGGCGATTACTCACTATTTTTGTTTTTATTTAGTTATTTAGAACCTTTTCACAGCCTCAAAGATACTTTTTGCATGTATTACCCTCTCATACTTTTAACCATTGTGTTTTTTTGTGTTAGCTTTGAAGCAGTTGACCACATTAGTCACGTAGCGTGTTTAAACCGTCCTTATTTGATATAACTACATTTAAGTATTTTCTGCAGGCATTTTTTTAGTACCTTATTCCTGTATGCATCTAAACAAAACAAGTTTAGAGCGCACGGTAGTACTTTAGGTCTCAAATTCGACTAATGTAGGACGTTTCGCCGATGTAGAATATTTTGGCAGAACACCGGTGTTGTTGACGTGCGGGCGCTCCCGTCAGGAGTGACATTTCACGCGGGGCGGCTATTTTTCGGCACAACGCTGGATATTTACAATTAAGTCCGCCAAAACATTGTTACCGACTTGGCTGCTACGAATAACCTCACTTTGACAAAGAACAGCTGAATGAAATTACCGGTAAGAGCGCTGTGCTTCAAACTCGTCCTGTATATGAAAGCCCTCATATGCTGGTGTTGTGTAGTAATGAGCAGACGTGACTTTCGCGGCGCTTGCTAACTTTTTTAATGCGCGCACACACTAGATATCATGAAATGGCAAACTAGATGTGCTACTTCCCATGCCATTGGCTACGTGAGCCCAGAGTGATTATGGGACATGTAGTCCATATACTACATCGATGAATTCTAAACTGTCATTTGTCACATGAGATTAAGAAGGCCAAATCAATCCATACCAGTGCCTATAGATAATGTTGCAAGTATTGTTAATTCAGTACGTGACACAAATGGATTCGGACCATAAATAGGATGTCTTGCTCATGTAGTAAACCTAGCTACTAAGAGAGCTGTAGCAATCAACGGTGTGCCCTGCCTCACTTTACAAACAGTAAAGATTGTTCTCAGCACTTTTATGCAATTTTTTTTCATATCAGTAAGAAGTAAGCACATAAATATTATGCACTAAAATGCATGTTTATATGATGGCAATTTAATTTTTGCTCGTTAGCAAAAAAAAAAAAAAAAAAAATACAATTGTTTTTTGTTTTTTTACAGAGCATTAAATGTATTGAATCGGATCGAAAATCATGTCCCTCGTATCAAAATTCGTACCGAACCATGACTTAACTGTATCATTGCATCCCTATGGAACACCATTGCAGAAGCTATGACGGGAAAATTTTTTCTAAATGCTGAAGTTGTTAAGTGCATTTTTTTTTTTTTTTAAACACATTTTATTTATTCTGTGTTTCTGTGCGGTATAAATATTGTTGTTTTTTACTTAAGAGGTATGGTCTATTGTTTTTAGTTGTGATTTCTTAAAAAGTAGATTTGAATTTAAGAGTAAATATCGCGTTTAAATGGGTGTACTTCATCTATTAATATATACTGTATTCGCACTGTGTTATTGTAAATTGGTTTAAAAAATTGGGGGGGGGGGCGCAATAATATCGCATATCGCAATAATTTATGAGAATAATTATCGCACACTAAAATTTGTTATCGCGACAGGCCTATAAATGAATGTAAATATTTTCATAGTAGAGTCAAAGGCAGCAACAATGTACCTTTTCCTGAAAGACAACGGCAGTCTCCAGGCCAGGCATGATGTTCTGAAGGAGGCGACAAGCTTCTGCATTGAGGCTAATTTCTCTACTGGCCATCACATAACTATTCACCAACTGTATGGGACATTAAATGTTATGTAACACATTCAATTAGACCTTTTCTGTAAGCAAGTACTGAATGTCGATTCAAAGCATCCTTACTGTATTCATGAATTCATCATTCTTGAAGAGGATCTTGAGCAAATGCCCTAATACACATTCTGGATCAGCTCTCCCTTAGGGCCAAAGAGGAAAAGAACACAATGTATTATAGTTTCACAATTTACAGACCCATTTTAAAGAAATACTGTTACATGGAAAAGTTGATTTATTTCCATAATTACACTCAAAAAGTGAAACTTTGATAAATTATAAATTTGAAGTGGGAGGGTTGGCAGCGAGTATAGATTCCGGGCTCATAATTTAAATGATTTCAAGTATTTATTTGTACATTTTCACATAATTTGGGCTGCCAGCTCATAAAACCCACAAAAACAGGATTTCAAAAAAATCTTAATACTGGACATTGCGACCCAGTTTCTGACTGACAATGGATATTTCACGCTGGACCAGAGGGTTCTATCCCTCATTCCTCTTCTGCAAAAACCCTTGGACCTAGATCCCTAAAGCAAGGCTCACTTTACCTTACTGGGAGAAGAGCGCCTTGGAACACTCTGTAAACAACCAGCTTTGTTGAACCGAACTGAAACAATTCAACCAAATTGAAGAAATTTAATGACACCCGGGGAAACCTGTGCAGGTGCTTTGAGATCAGCATTTGACACCCAATTTAAAAAAAAAAAAAAAAAAACGTAATGGAAAATCTGGGATTTTTTTTATTTTTTATTTTTAAACAGCATTCAAATGTTTTTGAAACCCTGTTTTTGTAGGTTTTATGATCTGGAAGCCCAAAATATGTAAAAATAAAAAAAATAAATACTTGAAAATTGTGGGCCCTGCATCTATAATCTATGAAATTCTGACTTTAATTGTAATTGTGAAAGTGTTTTTTCCATGATATTGTATTTTTTAAATGGGCCTGTATTTACATATCTATTGTTCTGTCTTTTTTTTATCATACCAGGATGTCGATCATCAAAAGGGTCTGGATCCGCTTTGCGGTACTCCTCAGTCTCCTTCTCGACAAGCTCAGATATTCTAAAAGGTAGAACATAACGAACCACAAAATCTACAACTATCAAACGGCTAATGTGATCAATCAAAAGCACTTACTTGGTGAGGATGTTTACTAGTTCCTGTGTACTGCCTTGTTGTTCCCTTTCCCACTGTTCCAAAAGCGCAGTCAGCTCTGCCTTGGAGTCCACACTGGCAGATGCCGACGCCATAACTCTAATGAGGAACAACAGTACATTGGTTTGGTTCAATTCAATTCCATTCTGAACTAAAGTATACTCCCCTAACATAAATAGCGCACAGCGTGTACTGTAACCGGGTCTTAGCAGCTACTATGTATCTTACAGTCAAAGAGGGAGTAATACTCCTTTGAGATATATGAAAAGGAAGCTAAACATAAACTCAATCAGCCGGATCATTCTTGTGATATATTTAGTAATAAATGAAACAGATTGTCTGGTTGCAGGTGCAGCGGTCTTCAGGGACTACAACTGACAAAACCAGTAGGACTGTTCAAAACAAGACAAAACAACCAAGCAGGAAAACAGTTGTTCTGATTATATCAAGATGGTAAATTTCTTTTTTTTTTTTTTTTTTTAACATTCAATGACATGAACTGCGGTTTCAGTCGCTGAGCCGTGGCTAAGGACGGGAGCTAACTGGATTCGTACTACTCATGACATTATACGATTGCTCGCTTTAAAACCCAGTGCTGTGTTTACATCTGACGTGCATATTGTACTGTGTTATATCAAAATGATCTCTGAACCACGGCGACCGGTCCATACATGGAAACCAATGTTGTCATTAGCCACGAGCTAGCGGCATCATAAGTAAACCCGCTTATTTAGCTAGCTAACAATGCTAACTTTACCTTGCTGTTCCGCTTAGTCCTTCAGTGTTGTGTGATTGCTCCAAAACTTAAATAAGTTGATAGGAAGCTAGGTCCAATGGCTGCAAACAAACGCCGGTAGAATAGGCGGGATTTTACAGTCAAATCTCAATATACACAATGTGGCTTTTTTTGTTGATAGTTGACTGTCATTATGGCGAACACGTTCTTTACGTCATAGCAGCTGCGACTGTCCACTTCTTATGACGACAACACACGAAGCAAAACATTACGAAACACAATTTATTCGATTTTCTCAATCAATAGTTTTTAGTGTATTTGTGCAAAAGCATAAGCAGAAATAAACGGTTATACAAAAAAAAGGTATTTAAAAACAAAAATCGCAAGATAGCAAATTGATACACGTGTTGCAGTGATTTAGAAAATACAAAGACAAAATCATGCTTAACATACAGGAACTTCTAATGAAATACAGGATTACATTATTACATTTCCCAGAATGTACTGTAGTGGCTAGTGGGATGTTTCTCTTCATCTCCAGGAATGTTGTTCTGGGCGAAACATAGGCCTTTCTGTCCATGGGCATGTAAACACTTAAACACATAACATACAATTTGAAATTATATTTCATAGTTGGTCAGAGGGGATGATATGAAGAGCCTACATCAGCTTCTACAACTACATCACTGTGCAGCAGCAACAGGTGGCAGGGTAGTTGTCTGCACTGACTTGAAATTCATTTCCATAAACATAGTAAATGTGCGTTTTCCCTTTCCATGAGTAGGTCACCTTGGTGACAGGAATCAGCTCGATAGTTTGTCGCTAGAAACAACAACAAAAAGATAAATGGGCATGTTACTGAAACCCACATTCATTATTCATAGAGGTTTAAATGGAGTTTACGTAATTGTATTCAGCTAAAAATGTGGATGGTCCACAATTACCTGTTGAAGAATGCGAGATGACTGCGAGAACCTGGCTTGATGTTCATTGATTAAACGCTGTGCGGCATTTACCACAGTAGGGTCTGGGAATCCCATCACAGGGTATACCTGCACAGGTTCACACAGTAAGCAATGTATCGTAATTAGGGACTTGAAAATTGATCTGTGTTAGAGCCTTCTAAAAGTACAACAGCCACAGAGCAGACACTTTAGGCACTCATTATCACAAGTCAGTTTGAGTAAAACAATTTATATTAAAAATGATAATAATTTGATTAAAAATCTAGCCCTTAATCAAAGGAAGTTATTTTATCTATTTTTATTTATTATTTTCGAGTTCCTGTTCAGTATTTGTGCCAAATGATTTCCACACAGTGTTGAAATTGACCAATTATACCAATACAGGGATCACAATGGGATCAGGTTAGCCTGTTAGTCACTGGGTCTCCAGTTTGTTCAAAATTCTGCTGTTCTGCTCTTAACTGCAGCACGTAACAGGGGACACATAACCCCTATCCTGCCCAGGTCATGCAAATTGTACAGATGTCATTAAGGTATGGTTGAATGAGTCTGTTTTGGAGGAACATGAACACTAGCTCTAACCCTATTAAACACTTTAGATCAGGGATGTCCAAACTTTTTTCCAAGGGGGCCAGATTTGGTGTGGTAAAAATGTGGGGGGGCGACCTTGGCTGACGTCCTTTACGCAGAACAATATATTTAAGCAAATTTTAGCAACCCATACTGTGTGTCACATTTGTTTTATTATATTTTTTAAATTAATAATTGCAACAATCTTGCAACTAGCATTCTCTTTCGACTCTCGGGCTCTTGCGAAATGCTGCTGCTGTGAAATCAAACTAGCTTCAAAAGTTGCTTCAATTTCTCGCTGCATATCTTCCCTGTAATCTTGTCGTACATGTTAGCATGTCTAATATCGCCTCACATTGAATTCTTTAAAATCAGCGACTGTCTCTTTGCAAATGAGGCAGACACGGTTGTTGCATATTTTATTGAAGAAATAGTCCAATTTCCACCTATCCTTGAAGCGTCAGCCGTCGCAGTCAACTTTTTTTTTTGTTGATTGTCGCCATTTTAGAAAATTGGAAGTCAAGGATCACACGGGGTAATGTTGCTTAGAGTGCTGCTGCCTTTTAGTGGGTAAATGAGGGGCAGCATTTAGTGTGTAGGCTACTTCATATGCTGGTAGCAGTACTGCTGACCAATTTATTAAGTCTGTGTGCGGGCCAGACAATATTGATCTTATGACAGAGGCTGGAGGCCGGATGAAATTTGACCACGGGCCGCATTTGGCCCCCGGGCCGCAATTTGGACATGTCTGCTTTAGATGTTACCAAGAAAAGTGGCGTGTGGCCTGGTTGACTGGACATGAATCCAAAAGACACATCAATTCATTGCAAACTGGGGAAGGTATAAAAGGTGTACTTGTTCTACAAGTGTCTTCTTTGCACCTTTTGCCGTTTGTCTATATTGTGTACATTATAACAAGCAACAGCTGTGGGAAAAAATAGCAAAAGCATAAAATCTTACCAAGTACTGGGAGTCGCTGAAAAGCTCTTTGCCAGACACTTTGCTCAGGTTGTCCAAATTAAGTCCACTGGACTGTTCCACAACATAGTCGTCAGAGTTGTTGGTCCTGAAATACATAATAACATTTTGCTTGATCACTGTTACAATGACACCTTTTAACAATGCACCCAGATGTTCAGTACCATTTTACAGTGAGGTTGATATAGACCAAAAGCTGTTGTTTTCCATGACATGTGGGGCATTGCTTGGATCCTTGCCCTTGGCAGCCGTGGCAGCTACAACACAATAGTGCAGGAATGGTACTCTGTACATTTTAAGTAATACATGTTTTTAAAGCTAATGTTTTATAACAACAAAAAGTGATACTTACTTTTCTCTCCCTCTACCAAAGCAATGATTGCAACGCTCATTTCCATGGCGGAAACCAGCTCCATTACACACCCAACAAACTTTCTACCAAAAACAGAAGTACAGGAATCCAACACTGGGTCGGTATTACAACAAATCCTGTTTACCAACGAGTTATAACTTACATTGCCCGCACCGGCACAGTCTTTGCAGGGTGTCCGCCCCATTCCCATGCAAGCGTGACAGGTCTATTGATGAAATGATTCTCATTAGGAAATGGCGCACACGTCATCTTGTCTGAACATGTTTAGATTAGAATGGCATTTAGCTGTTATGAACCTTCATAGATGAAGTGTAAGGAACTTTGATGATCTGTTTGCTTTCTTTAAAATAACTGGGGGCAGCAGCAGGAATGTTCCAGGGCCCTGGAGGTGGTTGGGCGTATGCATCCACTGGCTGACCTGAACCAAAGAAAATAGGATTGCATTGGGGAGACAACCGTATTGATCTCAACTGAAATTCTACAGAGTTAAGTAAAACTGATAACAACACAATTTTCTACCATCAATCACCTGTCAATATCTACCACTTTTCTCAACTACAGTATACCAGATTTAAATCAAGAAAAGCATTTCTTTAACACCAAGCCATCATAACAATCCTCACTGAAAATATGTTACATTAGCCAGATTTAATGAACAAAGTAATAAAAGAAACCATAAACTAACAGTTGAAAAGTAGGACATATACAAGAGAAGAGATACATACCATTATATGGCTCGTGGCTCCACTCAGTCAGTCTTGATTCAGTGAAGGTTTCCAGGCGGTACTGAAACGAAGTCATTAAGATGTGATTTAAATTACATGGTCTGTTTTACACAATAATTTTTCCTGATTTTGCATTCCTTTTACCCTGTAGGTATTGAAAGCTTCCATGTTGGTGATCACTCCATCTTTTGCTGGTGCTGAACTGTAACAACAATTGCTGGAGACCCAAAGAGCAAATGCCTCCCGTGCTGTAGACTCACTTATCGATGGAATACTGCAATTAGCAGAGACATGAGATGAGGTATGTCGTAATTGTCTTAGTTGCGGACACCCTTAGTTTGCATTAAATGCAGTGCATTACTTCCATTGTGGCTGTTCAGGTCCAGGTTGGGGCTGAGGAGTTGGATTCATTGGCATCGGAGGTGGAAGAAATCCACCTACAGCCAAGATTAAAAGTTAATATACCTTATTAACATGTCACTATCAAATATACAGTACTTAGAATCATTTACGCCATTGATCATCATGTCAATTAATCGAGAAATCAGATAAAGATATGGTTTACATTAAAAGTGATTACTGCCGTGGTGATTCCCCTGGAACTGATACTGGAGACAATACTCAGAAGCCAAGAATGTCTTAACTATGAAAAAAGGCTTATTTGGTCTGGAGAGCCTCACAACAGTACAGACATTAAGCCACAAGCCAGAAAAGTCTCCCCCTCCAAAGTTCAAGCCCTCCATATAAATCATAATTATCAATATTATGTCTGAAGGAATACTTCTTCCTGAACCTAGGGCCAGTACGAGTCCAAACAGTGGGTTATAGGGTTCCCAATTTGTTCCTAAATAAAAGAGTGCGAAGACTAGGAACTTAACAGGGGAACACAAATTACTATTAGAAGGTTTGTGGCGATGTATGTATATATCGACCATGCTTATGGGACCAAATAAACAACCCTAAAGCGATATCAGTTAATATAGGAGTGATGTACTCACAATCTTTTTGGAACTTGTTGTATAGTCACATTAAATTAAAGGGATAAGAGGTCAATAAACACTTCCGGAGCTGCTTCAGGTTTAACTACAGTACATGTTAATTACCGGTTACCGTATTCACATACTATGGCTGTGTGATTTATTTTTCAAAATGTATTGAATAGACTACTATTTTTTTCCAAAAACATGATGCTTCAGTTACTGGGTTTGTCTGTAGCATGTCAGCAAATTGGGAGAGGTATCGATCATTGAGGACTCCTCCGTCTTGCAAGGGGACTTCTCGAATTAAATGTTCAATGACAGTGAGACCTGGCATGGCGTGATTGGGAAGACCGGTGTTCTGCCAAAATGTCTACCCCTGCGAAACGTGCTACCAGAAGCAAATTTGATACCCAAAGTACTACCATGCGCTTTCAGCTTGCTTGACATCATCAAACAAGTACTATCATACAGTGGTACAGCTACTTACTAATGTCTCAACATACAGAATTTTCAGAAGACATGCCTCAACGGGAAAATATGGCCTCTTGTTACAAAAGAAATTTCAGGATGAAAGGCAAAAATACAGTATGCCTGTTACTCGTAGCTCCCAGAGTTTACTGAATGTGACACACTTATACTGTAGCTGCTCTACCATTGGCTACTGCCTGGCATTCCTGGCATTCAACTGGCTAAGAGAGGCCTTCCCTGCATGTGTATGTGCGTATCCCAGCGTCCTCTTCATTCGCTTCTCGTGTTCTGACAGCTTTACATGAGTCTATTAACTTTTATTCTTCACTCTATTCTTGGTTTTTTTACATTATGCACAACTCTGATTTTGTTTATTGTGCAATAATCTAATTGTAACATATATTTGTTCCATGTTTTGATGCATTTTTATGCATTATAAAGGATTTATGTCTAATTTGGAGGGGCTTGGAATGGATTCGGGAATTTACATGGAAAACGCATCTCTACTTACAGAATTTTCAAGTTAAGAAACTACTTCCAGAACCAATTAATTGTGTAAGTTGTAGTACCACTGTACGTGATTTTATCCATTTTTACCATAAATGTCGCAATCACCCATCGCTGTCAGTTCCATAGAAAACCATTACAGTGCTGCTTGTGCTTGGAACTATTTAGGCCTACATGAACCACCCGTGGCGAGATCAGAGCGTGTCGCAACTCTCTTTCTTCTTTCTACATGGCTCTGGGTAGGACATCTCGCCGGGTAGAAGGAATTGCAGAACACTGTCCGCCCTGATCCAAACCCTTCTGTTTTATTCATTTTTAAAAATACGTAAATTTAATCACATAAAAAATAGTCACTTGCCTTATGAGGGGGTGAAGATACAAAGTGTCAAAAAGAGTTTACTTTTTTTTTTTTTTTAATTACCAAAAACAGTCACCTGCTCTATAAAGGGTTAAAGGTCTTTAACGTCAACTATTGACTTTTGACCACTGTCCTTGAAAGGGCCAAGTATCACTTGTTTAAATCTTAGTACTAGCACTCAGTACGTGTTTTTTGTGACATACAATATTTCAGGATTAGTTTATGGCTCATATACTCAGTCAGATAAGTGTTCCCAACTTTCGAGGCACCATACAAGTACCTCCTCCGCCGGCCACAGTGCCTTCATAACCGGGCATGTTATCGAACATGCTGGCTGGTGGAGCGCTCGGCCCATGAGAATCAGGCGCGGGTGGGGCGAACATTGCTGAAAGAAACCAGAGAAACCAGTTCAGGGAACGCTCATATCTGTATTGAAGTGGTCAAAGAACCAACGTTTTCATTTGAGACCCAAACAGTTGACCTAAGAAAAAATATTTAGTTTCTTCGCGTTGTGTATCTATCCCTAACTATTTTATATTAAGTTTTATATGGGAAGCGGACACATATTCTTCCCTCCGATGTATACGCGAGTGAGTGTGTGCGACTCACCTTGACCCTCTGCGTTGTTATAGTCCATTTTAGATGTTTGTGGTAAACACAAAATAATACTGTGAGGTTGGGTTCAGCCTTTGAAAGAAAAAATCTTAGAACACCTCGCTCTTAGGACGCCAAGTTTCTACGGTGTGGACACATTGCGTGACGTCACTAATATGTTTTGCACGGAAGTGGAGAAGTGTGCGAGTACATCCTTGTTTTTTAAACAGACACACTCCCAGCTATCCAAACGTGTTATGGTCCAGTGAAAACATTTAATTCTCACACTTACCAGGACGAGTGTCAGCTGCTTGTACGTAACCTGGATTGGCCACTCCGTAACTTGCTGTCCCATCACTGGTTTGTTCGGAAAACGAAAGTTAACAAGAAGGTCATAACGGGACGATCCCTCATGACGTCTTTCTTTACAAAACACAAACTTTTAAGACTCACTGTATCATACGACGATATTCCATATTGGTGAATTAGATGTGATCTGAAACAAACTACAAACAAATGAGTTTCGCAAGAGTTGATCGCAAATATCATGTGACAGACAAATCATTTACCTTTTTACCACACGTTAGAAAACACGATGTCAGCTAAATAGTCCTGTCGAACATTCAGATTAAAGTACCAATTTCAGAGGTCATCATCCGTGATTTGTTGTCGAAATCCGATTTCCCAGCATAATCCTCCTTCCTTCCCTAAAAATGAAGAAAAAGAAAAAAAAAAAAAGGTGGGGTGTTCCGGAAGTGCGCATTTGCTTTATGGATGTGGGCACTGGGCAGTAAACTGAAGTGAAAGTGTGTCTGTGTGTGCTGATGGAGGCAGAGCCTGGACGTGAAGAATTAACTAACTGGCAGCCATTGACTGCGATAGACGTCCAAACCATTTGGACTTTGGGGGGGGCAAAGAATAAACTATCGCTCATTCAGCCACCCTTTCCAGTTCAAATGGATTGGACGTCTATCAGTGACTAAATATTTTAAATTCACAACAGAAGGATGCAAAGTGCCACATAACTGGACTTCCATCATTACTATTGTGAATGACACTAAAAGAGTTTTCTTTTAATGATATGGTCAAATTATTTTCCATTTGACTTGAATAGTATTATTATGTCATTTAAAAAACATTTTTGAATACAATAATGTCCATGATTTCATTTGCTCTATTTGTGCATTGGCTGTTTCAAATAGGCCTACGTAAGTGGGGCAGCAAGTAACCAGCTTCACTGCAGATCCTACCTATGTCACAAACGGCGCTCCGTATTTATCTAGCTGTTACTGTTGAGCAACAGGACAAACTGTGTTATCAAGTCAAAGTTACAGTATTTTTTGTTTCATGGTTGTCTGATTCTGATCATATAGATTACAGGGTTGCGTAAAATGAACTAAGTCATCCAATTAGGGCTAACTATTTCATGAAACATGAAAAATAGAAGCAAGGACATAAATTTGCTCCACCCATTCGTTTGGAAAGCCGATTAATGTCAAGTCAGCGTATTTTCTCACTGCTTTCTTCTTATAATGCTAAAAATATTATGTCAACAGAGTTGCATGCAAGTTGTGGAAGACACGCTCAATGAATACCACTTAACATTTAAAATAGTATGTTTATTAAACGAACTATTCCTGCAGTTAAAAGAGCAAAGGAACAAACAATAAAGATGAAATGGATTTTGTCATTGGACTGGGGCAAGAGAAAAATGCCATTTTACAGTGTATTCCAGAGTTATTTGGTATTTTGAAATTGTTTTCACGCGTTGTTTTCTCTTAATATTATTAGTTCTATTGTTTTTTTGTTTTCTGTTTTTTGTTTTTTTCCAGATTTAGTGTCAGGATATGTAAATTGACCCAGACCCTGCATGTTTTAGTATTTTGTATCTAGTTGTTGTTGTTTTTTTTTTTTTTTTAGGGTGGAACATAAAATGTCCTCCAATTCTGGAATGACCTACAGGGCCTCCTGAGACATGCCTGAAACACTTCACTAGGGAGACTATCCACAATGACATTGCAAAAATGCAAAATGGTATATAGATATACGATATCAAAATAATGTGATACATTTTAGAGTTCCTCATAACATATTGGGGCCAAAGTTATACAAACAATTGCAAACTATATTTCCTCCACCATAAATATCTAATCAATAACAACATTTGGTCAACTTTTTTTTTTTTTTTTTTGGTAAGTAAAATATGATACAGTATTCTGTCTCATTGTTTTTATGTGCACATAAATGTCCACAACAGACTTGCTTTTCACCAGAAGTTCAGTTCAGTTTATTCACACATCATTAAAGGTATACAGTCCATGGTCATATACAAGCAGTTCGTATGATAAGATGCGCGAAAAGGACACTCCAAAGAAACTATTTAAAACTTTTAGTAGGGGCATAGTTGGACAGCATACACATACACAAACCCGTACACATACATACAATTAACTATGGACAATTTCAACATTCCAGTTACATTGGATTTGATATATGGTGAGTTTTGTCTTTATAATGGGGGTCACCATAACTGAAGGTACACGTAATAAAGCAAATTTCGAAGCAATTTCCCCAAATTATTTTATTGCTTCTCAAAAGCTTCATTTTCTCATCACTACTTTGGGATTGATTATTATGTCTTCTCTTTTACAACCACTGTGAGATCAAAGATAATGTTGCGAATTAGTGACATTTCAGATCAAAGCAGCCTCAATGTTTTTTTGCTTTTTGTCGCTAATTTTCAACATTAGCTTATTTTATTATCCATTTTTGACTGGCACCCTGGCATAAGAGATTAGGTGATATAAAAACCATAAAAAAACATGATTTTATTATAAAACCTCAACGCACTACTAATGTATTGTAATGTACATTTTTTGTGAGAATGATTTCAGTTTGAGGTTTGTGTTTAATTTAAGCAGTTGCATGCGCCTTTTGCTAATACTGTATGTTTGGAATACAATTCCCATAAGTCTGTGCGAAACCCCGGAAGTCCTTTTTCCTTTCTTCCGGTGTAGGTGAAGTCCTTTTCGGATTTACATCGGTGGGTGAGTCTATCGTATCCGTAACAATCCTCATAATTTGTTCCCTTAATACACCATTATGGTGTTTTCTATCGATTATATGCGTTTGCTCAGCGTGAATCATGTGAAATCAAACTTGACGGAAAGACATAATCCATGATTTGTCTCGCGAGGTACCACTGCTGGAGCTATGACGCTTGCAAGGCTTTCTTCCTGTCATGCCTTGTCAATATATCAGAAGCCCATTTAAAAAACGATAAAACAAGTCATAGAAGCGCTTAAGCAGTTTTGATTTCAGAGTCATGGTAAATGAGAATTAAATTGGTGTGTAAGGAAATTTCTTCCGCACAGACATAACGTTGAAACGTGAGCTAGCTAGCTAGCAGGCTAGTCAAGATGCTATTGGAAAGCAGCCATAATTGAAGTGATTGCGAGTTTAATTTAATACTTTTCTGGTTGCGGACTAACTTGCCGAATGCCCTCTTTCTAATGGGATTATTTGTGTGTATTCTTAGTCATAATGGCAGCCCTCCGACCCCTCACAAGGCCTAAAATTGTCAAGAAGAGAACCAAGAAGTTCATACGCCATCAATCCGATCGATATGTCAAGATTGCGGTAAGTTGTGATCCTGTTACTATTGTTGAGGATGCACACAACTCAATTTGATTTTTCTTTTCCAGAAAAACTGGCGCAAACCCAGAGGTATTGACAACAGGGTTCGCAGGCGGTTCAAGGGCCAGATGCTGATGCCCAACATTGGTTATGGTAGCAACAAGAAGACAAAGTATATGCTTCCAAATGGCTTCAAGAAGTTCCTGGTGCGCAATGTCAAGGAGCTGGAGGTTCTGATGATGAGCAACAAGTGAGTCAACGTCCATGGTGTTTTGGCTGTTCAGCAATTTTTGTATTTGCAGGAAAGATACTGTATTTTCATATTCTTTTTGTTTTACATCAAACACACTAAGATGCCGTAAGATTGCATTAAAGCTATAAGAGAGTAGTAAATGGTGTCGAAGATCAATGTTAAGTTGATACATCTCGAGTGGGTGCTGAGGTTAATGTTTGGTAATGTAATATGTTGAAATAGTCTTTATTTTTGGGCTTGGGCTGGTATGTTATTAACCAAATTTAGGAAATGAGATCTTGGTTTGGGACAGTGTCTCCAGTTACTTGTGTTTGTTCACTGTTGACATCAGTACTTGGTCCGTATTTCCCTGGTTGAATAGTGTGAGCTTACTGTACAAATTTGTACAAGAAAAAGATAATTAAAAAAAAAAAATAAGGGAAATTTTAACTTGGATGAAATCGGAGGCTATTGGAAATAAATTTTGTTTCCAAGCCTGCACCATCATACTAAAACTCGATTCAAATTGTTTTGCCTATCCAGTTAATTCATTAAAAGAAAGCTGCGACTATAATGAAATAATGAAAGCAACAATGGTGAATTAAAAGTAACTTGTACTTGAGCCTTTACCCTAATTTGCGATATCTAACGATATAAATCTCTGAACACTGTATTAACCTCATGTTCTTTGATTCCTCTATAGGACTCACTGTGCTGAGATTGCTCACAATGTCTCCTCAAAGAACAGGAAGGTGATCGTGGAGAGGGCAGCTCAGCTGGCCATCAAGATCACCAACCCCAACGCCAGACTCAGGAGTGAAGAAAACGAATAAAAAGGCTGTTCATAATAAATACTTCAATATTGAATCTTGCGCATATATTTTATTGGTTAGTAAAAAAGTTCGGCACCGTGAATGAGAAAGCAAGTTCATTTGTTGTTTTTCAAATGGATGACATTTTTACTACCCAAATTCACATTTGTTATTAGATGTTGGAATGTAGCCAATTGCCACAAATCCCCAGTATGTATTTTATAACCTTGCCCAGATTGTGTTTTTGTTTAAGAGGCTGTTCCCTGTAGAGAAAGTTTCCATTGCTGTGTGTCTGCCAGGCTATGCCCCTTGGTGCTCAGTCCTGTGCCATCTGTCACCTGAAAAGTGCCAGAGATGCACACAAAAAACCTTGCCAGTCTTGTCAAGAGAGTAGAGCAAACAAACCTCGGACCCTTTTGAATTCTTCAAAATACATTGTCCTGTGGATGTAGTCAAGAAGGTTTGGAGTGTTCAAGAGGGGGACGAAGACTGCAGGCAAACTTGGATCTATTTGTATCTTGCCACAGTTCAAGACAATGAATATGACGGCGACTTTAGTGTTAGGAAAGGGCCATCTCACGCCCAAGCAAGTCTCATTTATCTTCTGTCAACCTGATCAAAGGCGAGGTGTTCACTCTGGTGGAGGACCGAGGAGGATGTTTTTTTCTCTCAGATGTCGGCTAGGCTTTGCCCGAGGGAGGACTAAAGGTACAAACTTAAAAAAAAAAAAATTATATTGCAGGTGCCATCAGATGCTCATGCCTTCCAAGATTGGTGAAAGCCGTTAGATTTTATCACAGAAAATACTGAAATATTTTATGTGAAACCTAATTTTCTGCCACCGTGTTACAGGTACCGCGTTTCAAAGTATCGTCCAATTATGTTACGACAGACGACTGTTTTGACTTCTATAAATGCTTTGTTGCGTCGTTTTTAAACATTGCATTTTCACCTGACTACCAGAAGATGGCAGTCTGGTTAAATTATGAGGACCTTTAGGGTGAGTTCGAGGACTAAAATTGGAGGTCATGCCCTTTTCTATATTAAGGCCCTTTTGTACTAATGACATCGATGGTTTTGGATGGTTTTGGTCCTGTCTTTTTTACTGCTACTGTCCTACATTGTAGGGGCAATTAGTTTATTTCATCCCCCAAATCCAAGGACCGCAGCTGCTTTCAGAACAAAACAAGAAAAGGGCCATATGAGGGTTTTTTTTTTTTTTTGTCCCAGGAGTTAATTTATTTCTGCTCATTTTGTTCATGTTCACTCAGATGGGATTTACCTTAAACAAGTCACATTGCAATCGTAGAAGTCATATATCCAATTACAAAACTATTATGTCTATGGTACAATATGCTGAGAGCTTCAGAAGCAATAACAAAATGACTAAAACATTTAAAAAGAGAACAATATTCATCAGACATAATGACTAAAGTCCCTGTAAATTCAAAATACAGCTCTTTTAAATTTGGCACGTCACTGAATAGTGTTGAAAACCAAGGGCGTAGGTTTGCATAGGGTTGGTAGGGACATAACACTACCAACTTTTTAGGATGCTCAGATTGTCCCCAACAACTTTTAAGCAACCTTATTTACAGAATATAATGAGTTCAGTTACATAGGTAATTTGATTGTCCTCCCATATGTCGCAAGGACAGAATTGATCCTACTTTTATTAAGTGAATTATTTTCGTTATGTTCAGACTTATATTTACCCCTTTTCACTTGCTGAATGTGCCGGTCCATTTTTCCCTCCAAACACACGTTTAATTGGCAGATGACTTATTTATTTAAAATTTATTTTCTACATTATTTATTCAAACATTTTTTACAGACATTTTTTAGATAATCATACAGAGGGGTGAAAGTGGGCCAGAACGGTCAGGAATGCAGTTCCGGTATAAGATTCAGGGCCAGAACGCAGTTCCGGTATAAGATTCAGGGCCGGAATTCTGTCTCGGTATAAGATTCAGGACCGGAATGCTGTTCCGGTACACGGTGCTTTAATTCCGAAAATATGACGGCAACTGTCAAAAACGCTATGTAAAAAAAAAAAGTGCTTAGCTGCCACACATGCATTTCATCTCAAAGAAGAAAACAATATACCACATCAGATTTACATACACAAGTGTTAACAACAAGCACAATGAAGTGCTTGTGTAGCGCAATCAGTTTACACCAATATTTATTATTTATTTTATTCCACGGACGGCATGGAGGTTTCCCAGCTGAGCTTATCTGAGTCTGACGATGATGAGTCACGTCAGCAAAGCAAAACGCCTGGACTCATTTATCCGTTCAGTTGGCTGACATACTGACATTTGATCAGCAGAGATGGTTACCTCTTATTGGTTCTAATGTGCATGTTTTCCGGAACAACAACAAAAAAAGAAAAAAAAGGTTGTTGTATTGATGCGACAAAAAAAGGGCAATGCAACATAAAATGGATCAAATCTTTTAGAGCAACGAAAGAGTTGAGGAGGCTTATTTATCATATTTAATTTTATTTGCTCTGATGGGGAAGTTCAGAACATCTTTGCTGTCAATGTGCACTTTGGACTTATATTGGTTCATTTATGTTAGGCTACTTATTCATTTCCTTATGATTTAAAAAAGTCAATGTTTGCACGATCTTCAATATATATTCCATTTCACTGCATAATATACACTGTAAGTCATTTTTACTTATTTTTCTGAATGTATGTTACTTAAATCTTTATTATTAAAAAAAAAAAAAAGTAAATGTTTACATCATCTTCAATTTTAATATACATCCTATGTTCTTAACTTTTATTTTGCAAATCATTGAAAAAATACAATTTTGAATGAAAATCAGTTTTTGTATGTGTTATAGAAATAACTGCTAAAACAGTTTTCATTGCATTTCAGTAGTTTAAGAGGTTTGACACCCCCCCACTAAAAAAAAAAAAAAAAACATGAAATTTCTGGCTCCGAGGCGACCGTCATGTCGGGGAATTCTGGCAAGAAATTCTAGCCACTTTCACCCCTGATCATACATGATCATAATTGAGGTAAAAAGTTTTCATTTTTTTATTGAGTTTGGCTGTTCTTGTGGACAAAAGCAGTCGTGTTTTATTTTTGTTATAACTAAGAAGTTTTTTTTTCAGTTATGTTTTATGTATTTATGTAGACCAGTGGTTCTTAACTGGGGGTCAATCGAACCCCAGGGTTTCCGTGAGTAAGCATCAGGGGTTCGGTGAAAGTTAAACGCAAAGCCCTATTTTGTACGCTGACTAAATCTAGGCAAAGTGGCGTTTAAATCCAAGTTTTGGACAAAATTAAAAGGCCTTATTCTATTTCTTTCAAATGCTAGCCCTCTATCTAATGGGAGGTGAAATTGGTTTGGAAGTATAACAAACCTACAGACGGCGTAAACTGCGTAGATAATTTAAAAAAATAATAATAAAATAATAATTGCATCATTTTACGCCATGAATATACTGTATTAGCCCGAATATAAGACGGCCCTGATTATAAAACGACCCCCTCTTTTTCCATGACTCAAGTTTGAAAAAACACTTTTTTTTTTAACACAAATTATTTTTATAGAGAAAATAATTACAGTACATCCGAAACAAATGATTATAACAATATATTTGAGAGAAAAAGCATGTTATTTTGCCTCATTCAAATCTTAATATCTGAACATTTAAATATGTAAACTAAAGTGCAATCACATTCGTAAATGAATGGCTTCTGGTTTTTGAAATGTAAATAAACCAATCTATTGTGATAAAACAACAAAATTGCAACCATTAACCATCAAAGTGAAGTTACTGTAACTGTAGTCTTGAAACAAGTCTGAATAAGGAAAAACACTGCAATAAAATAATGCAAACTGGTTAAACTTCAGAGTATCTGAGATGTGTCATGACAGAACTTCGCTTCAATGATATCTGACGCCATCTAGCATTGTGAATGGGGAGAGTAGCTGAGATCTGTCATGACAGAACATCACTTCAATGATATCTGGCTCCATCTAGCGTCGTCAATGTGTATAATGTCTAGACCATGAATATGAGACGACCCCCTCTTTTCTAATCTTATTTCAATGCAAAAAAAACACCGTCTTATTTTCGGGCCAATACGGTAGTATATAATGCAAGGATGTGACAATAAAATGAGAATGTAGACATGAAAACAAAAAAAGGAACAGTGTGAAATGAATGAAACAGCAGAAGGCAAAATAATTTGTAGTAAATCTGAAATCTTGAAGAAATTTGAACAGGAATTCACTTAGATGTTAGCTTACTAGGTTTTGAATCCATTAAAAAAAAAAAAAAAAAAGGCATTTTTATGACATTCCAAAGGGTTTGGTGAAAACACTCGTGAAACTCTTAGGGTTCAGTACCTTTAGCAAGGTTAAGGACCACTGATTTTTGACAGACAATGTTGAGTGGTCTTAAGACAAATGTTTATTTTTCCGCATTTCAGGATAGCTAAGAGATCACAATTAAGTTTGTATTTAATGTGTATGTTAATATAATTTATGTTAAAATTTCAATTTAATTTCAATTTAAATTTGCTAATAAAATCCAGACATTTATCCTGGAAGTTTCCGAAATGTTTTTTAGTTTTTAAAAACAAAGGCTTGAATCGAATGGTGCATCACCTGAACCACATGAAAGTTAGTATAAGTCAAAACAGATTTATTTTGCATCGATCGTTTAGTCTCTGAATTAATTAGGTTCATATTCGTGAGAAATGTAGCACTGACCCAGTTTCACCCAATGTGTTTGGTCTTTTTAATGTATCATCCCCAGCAAAAATTTTACACGCAGGTTATGCTATTATATCGTTCCTATCAATGTTTAGACCAAACCTACGCCCTGGTTCAAAACCTTCCCCAATCTGAATGATTAAAAAAAACACAGTGTTTTTATAACAAAGCATTGAAATATGGCTTCCAGCTCTTCCCACTTGAAATTGATCGGACGTCTATTGCACAACAAAACCTATGACCTGGGCTGCTGTGAATGACTGAAAACTTTTGAATTGATGTCCACTGTACAGTAGTGACCACTGTTTCCGAAAGGGTTATGTGATTTTTTTCCACCACAGAACTTTTTTATAATGAGTTAGGGTTTGGGGGCGGTTGTGCTTTGTTTTATTACTTTTGTCATTTTATTCCCTAAATTTAAAGCTGCTGCCTCTGTGACCTGATTAAGCGGGATGGATGGATGGATGGATGGACGGACGGACGGACGGATGGATACCATCAATATTCCATCTCCCGATTGCCTTTATGCAGCTGGTGATTAATATGCTATTAGAGAGGAATAAAAGGCTCTCAGAGGAAATTATCCTCAGTCAAGTATTTTGTAACAAGTGGAACAGCTGACTAATTAGGCCTGGTGCAGAAATATGATTTTTTTTTTGTAACCTCTTGAAATTGGCCTGACCTCACATGGATTCCTGTTGAAAGGGCGACAGTGTGTAAACGTTGCAAGCGTGTCAAACTCTGCTCAGCTCAGGAAGTGGTAGACGTCCAGGAGTGTGTGCTTGACAAATGGTTCGACAGGTGTGGCGACGCTTGCGCCGACATATCTGTTCATATGGCTCGGATGTCAAACCGAATGTATTTCTCATCACTTTAACCCGCACGGTCAGACATGATTGCCCCTCTGGAATTGTGCATATGCCGATATGTGCGATTGTGCATGTGCTGGGTACGTGTTACGAAAAGTCCTAGTGTTAGAGTGGGTGGGTGTGCACATGTAATGAAGGGTGTTGGATTTGGTGGGAAATGGATGAAGACTGTGCATGTGTGCGCGCGTGTAGGGGGAGGGAGCAGTGACAGTAGTGTGCTCCCGCCTCACTCAACCCCTCTGGCAAAGAGAGAGTGTATATGTGTGTATTTGAGAGAGAGAAAGAGAGAGAGGTATGTGTGAGTCTGTGAGCACATGAGAAGAGGAATGATAAATCCACTGAAAAGAGACTAACATTTTCCAATAGAATGGCAAGAAAAGGATGCATTTATCTCCTTGTTTTGGATTTCATGGAGAAAAGGAAATCGGTAGGTGTTCTTTAGGCACCCGAGTACAAACTAAGATCAGGTCTTCCACTAGAATAAAAACAGCGCTGTATAGGGCCAAAGGATCAAAGATGGAGTTCCACTGGTATCTGAGTCGGTGAAACATCCCAGTCACCAACTTAATCCTCAGGTAGACTAATTATCAAGAAGGTGACTTCCAAAAGGGAGCTGTAGCCATGCTGTGTGGTCTTCGGAGAGACTCCAAGAACAGCAATGGTAAGATCGCCACTCTTTCATTTTCACCAGGTCACGGGTGTCATCTTTGGTGTCGTCGAAGTGGATTTGAGGAGCGAGAGCATTGCGCTCTTAGAGCAATGTAATGTCACGGATAAATATGAATGATGAGACTGAATATATTGCATGAAATGTGAATGTCAGCAAGCGCGTCCAGCCGGCGCCTCTTGCCCTCTGCCAAGTGTAATGTGGACAGATTTAGACTCTGTTTGTGAATCAGGTTTTACTTCTGAAATAGCATCATGACTTCATCCTCACCATTTCTGTCACACCCTCTTCCTACAAACCACATATTCAACCTTATCCTAAACTACACTTGATAGGAATTGTTCTGATTTAAAATCTGAGTTAATGTATTCATCCTTTGCATATTCATAACAGAATCCACAATTAGAATTATAATGACGCACAGCTCTTATCGTGGAGTCGCAGTCGAGGTTGTTTATTAATTAGCTTCAGTGTAACATCTTGAGGGCGACTGATGCTTCTTTTAAGCCTCCAGAAGAAAAGGCTACAGTGGTACAGTCGTGGCCAATCACGTGCAGCACGTTGGGTCTGTGTAACCCACAGCTAATGTTGCCTTTTGACTGCAGTGACAGCTGCTGGACTGTCAAGGCCCCCAGGAATCTGTGTGGTATTAAGGCTTTTGCCTAAGATAACATGTTTGTGATGTGTCACTCACTTTGTTCATGTGGGCTCGTACCTTTGGGCATCCAGGCTGGATATTGTGCAAGGATGTGTGTAAAATACCATGTTATGCAAATGTGTCTTCATTCATCACATGAAATAAACAAAGATATATCGTTGTGTTGGGTATGAGTCATGCAGCTGTGTAAAAATCAGAGTATTCTTCTGGGTTCCCGGCATCCAGGTCAGAGGTTTCAGGTCACAAATGCTTTGACAGGGACTCTATGCCTCTCAGTCATCTCTACTGTGGATGCATGTCGACACTTGATGTGTTTGAGAAAGGAAAAAGACAGTAATTTTGATGCCCTTCGAGTTGTTCAGTCCTTACATTCCTCTCGTGTCGTGGGAATCTCAGTTATGGCCGTTACGTCATTGATTGTAGACCAGAAGATAGCAGGTTCAAAATATGGTGAATAGCTGTCAGCTCACTTCCCGAGTGCAACCAAAAACGCCATGAATGAGGGGCACAAACCCACAACTGCAGGGTCTTTCCCTCTTTATTGTTTTCATCATACAGGGAAAAAAGCATGGAGAAAACATCAGCCCTCAGAAGGATGCATGATATTGTAATCACGTTGCCCGATCAGAAAGAAAGGCAGTCACCAGCCCAATCCCATTGTAAAAGCCATCCAGTTTAATAAGAGCCAGCTCAAATTACAACCTCCTGTTAAAGATAAGATGTTTCCTTTGTACAACTCTGTATTTACATTTTGGGGTTAGTGGATTGGGGTGGGGTTAGCAGTTTCTAGTTTGAAAATTGTGGTTATTGTAGGTAACACAATCAGTATCCCAAATTGTTCACATTTCTTATTGGGTTTCAGTAGAAATCATGGTTAAGCCTCACCGCAGTTTTGATTATGATGACTTTGTAAAGAATGTTTCAAAACCAATGAGGACTTGATAAATGTAGATCTTCATCACTCTCGACATGGTGCTCCGTCACTGTACCGGGCAGCCAAAAGGTAATTCGCAGTGAACACAGTCTGTCAAAACAGCTTCCTCGTCGGCACGACTGCTGAAATGCTTATGTAGCTGCTTTCAGCTTAAGACTGCTCACAGGACCACTGCGAACATACCCTGTGCTTCAGAAATGGATCCCACTATGGATGGAACAAAACACTTTCTCCCTGCGGAGTAAATTGAAGACTCATTGTGGAAACAGCTCTAAATGACATGAAATGATGATTTTCCCCCCATGCAGAAAAGAGTCCATTAACCACATGCTGTTGCATCCAGAGAATCCTCAGGCTCAAGTCGTTGCATAGAACCCTCTTGCTGAAAATATATTCTTGTCACGAGTAAATGCTCTTCATGGGTAATTTCTCCACATTGAACACATCTGACCATTTCAGGGGTTGTTTAGGAGCGGTCACATTAAAAAACTGATTTATTCAACTGCAGCCCCCTTTACCACCTAGTCCCCACTTTACCCAAGGTGCACTTCAGAGTAATAAAAGCTTGAGCATCTGTTATGAGGTGCATAATGGTTTGTTCATTTGGCCATCTGCCGCAGAGATTCTCTCTCATTGAGCCACAGTGCCTCCTAACATACCTCCTTTCTGTCTCCTCAGATGAGGGACCATACGCAAAAGGAAGCAAGCAGTCCGGGGCATCTGACCAATCACATTTCTCCCAGAGGCGCAGCCTTTCAGGTACAATTTAGTCAAACGTGCATCATACTTTGTTTTCAGTTTGTGCCTTGATGCATGCTTATGCATTCACCTGCATACTTTTCTGCTGTAGAGATTGCCACATGGGGAAAATGTTTGGCATATCACTTATTGGCAATAGGGTATTTTTATAACACTTTTTAAAATCAATTATCTATCACTTAAACATCAAAAAGAGGTGATGAACTTACTTCTCAAGCAGAAACTTGTGCTGGCTCCAAATTCTATTAGAGGCCTCTCCACATCTGAAAAGCTATTATACAGTATGTTTACCCTTGTTTGTGTCAGGCCAATTCCTTCTTTTGCCCTTTTATTGCTTCCCGGATATGGATATTCCTCAGGTGGGATGTTTAAAAAAAAACAACAACAAACAAACCACAGAGCTATACAATGGAGACATTGAGGCAAGACTTTTCATTGATCATTTTTTTAATGTACTAGCATCCTGGTTCATTCAGATTTTTTTTTTCTTCAAATTCATTTTTCAACCGACTGTTTAATACGACACTTGGTATGGATAACCTGCCACAAAAGAAACCTAATCTTCATCTTGCTACCCTCTTTTACTAACTTCCATAAGTCTTTAATTGAGAAAGGATGTACTTTCACAACTTATTCCCAGACCTTTGCTAAGGTGAGCGATATGACAAAAAAACTTAAAAATTTTGAAAATGTTAACACCGATTATTGACAATATCAATTTTTCCCAAATAAGGTCCTTAAAGACCCCCATACAGTATAATAAAAAAGTATTCGTCAGTAAATCACAAATTCTTCTTGATCTCTTTTTAGACCTTTTTATGTGATTTTTTTTTTTTCCATTTCATGTTGTCATTCATAGAGGTTGAAAAAAAAAACAGTTTTTTACAAGGGAGTGCAAGATAAAATTGCGGCACTCAAAGTATCTGGGGAAAAAATACTTAAGTACATTAACAAATTTTTGCACTGTGACAAACCACAGCACAAATTTTGATTGAAGTGATTGACACAAAAAGGCCAGAAAATTGTTTTCTTTAAGAGGACCTGTTTGTCACAAGCAAATACTAATGGCCCATCCACATGGTTTGTCTACAGAGGAGTACCGGGGAGTGACCACAGTGGACCTAATGAAAAGGGAAGGCAGCAACCTCGGCCTGACCATCTCCGGAGGCTCCGATAAAGATGGCAAGCCCAGAGTTTCAAACCTACGGCCAGGTGGGCTGGCTGCCAGGTGAGATTTGCATGCATTCTGTGATGCAGCTGCAACCACGCCACGCTGTCCGCACCACTTAGCTCTGCTTGCACAAACATGCTTATGCTGCAAAGTTACACTAGTTCACCTGCAGGACCTTGCTGTTATGTGAAGTCAGCTTGATGCCAAAAGAAATTTCTCTCCAAAATTCCTTGTTTTTTTAATGCAATGATGCAACTAAACTAAATAGAATTTACTGTAAGTGTGCTATTATGATTTTCTACATTTCTGTCAGATAAATATCTATCAAACCTCCTGCCTAAACCAATATAGAATAATTATATAATTATATACTGTACATGAGAGAAAATTCATTATTCAAATATGTTTAGAGTAGCACAGTAATACCTCAAAATGCTCAACTCTCAGATCGCATTACCTTCAACACCTGATACTGTCCTTACACTGCAAGGAAACCAATGTGAATTGAAATTGGCTTGATGTAAAGTTTGCTTCTGTCATCTAGCAGTGAAGTCTGAAGACTGACCCATATCTGTTTTTCCACTCGTTGTCACTCTTAGACAAGATGTGGCGGACTCAGATGTAGAATTCAGTCTTTTAATAACAAATGGTCAGAAGTAGGTACAAACTGAAGGTGCTCCAGCAGGAGGAAATAACGGTCTATGAAACAAAAATTATACAAAGGAGAAACAAGAGAGCCAGGCAAAATGCAGTGGAGTTGACAACTACAACAAAGGGCTGTGCATGAGGTACAAAATAACAAAGAGCTATGGCAGAATACTATGAACAACTTACAACTTAGGATATCTTTGGCTATGGACTGGCTTTGGTGTCAACGAAGGGCAAAGACACTTTGGCACGAGACTAGGGAGTGACAAACAAATGAGTAATGGGGCACAGGTGGGAACAATAGGCAATCATAATCATAGACAGGTGACACAGCAGGAAGGGTGAGTGGTGGAAAAGGAGGGTGAGTCTTCAAAATAAAGCAGGAAGAGACAATATACCAAGACATGACAACCCTCACCCAGATGTGACACTCGTATCCTAAAACAAAACATCCAGTCACTTTCCAAAAGGTTATAAATACTCATTTTTAAGACTCTGACATGCATTCAATCCATCCTCTCACATGTGCAAATATATGCCGTAGTTTTCAGACTAAAAAGTGCACCTTACTATAAGCCGCCACTCACCAAATCTGACACGAAAACACCATTTGTTCATAAATAGACGCATCAGACTATACTGTAAACTGCAGCTGTCCTCATTGTATTATAGGATATTTACAGCAAAAGATATTAACCGGTGACACTGTATTGGACAGTGGCCTCATAAGACTGTCATAAGACTGTCATAATTATGACATGACACTGTCATGAGCATTCATGAATGCTTGACAGATGTCATTTAGTGTCAACCGGCAAATGAGCTCACTTTTGAATGGATGTAAAGGATCCGAGCTGGACTTAAATGGAGTTGGTGATGAAATTTGCCTGATGATACTTAATGACATCTGTCATAAGCATTCATTCATGCCAATGACAGTGTCATGTCATGATTATGATGTTCTTATGACGCCGCTGTCAGATAAAATGTTGCCTATTAACCCAAATAAATCAACAAATAAGTCGCACTGGACTGTAAACCGTAGGATTCAAAATGAGGGAAACAAGTAGCATCTTATTGTCTGAAAATTGTGTGTTGAAATAAAACTATAACTGAAACAAATATTCCAAATACATGTGTTAGGTTGTTTTTCATAGGTGTGAGTGTGAATAATTGCTTGTCAGTACCAGTGACCACCAAGCACTGTTACATGAGACATCATCAGTCGTGTTGTTGTCCTTTTACTTCTGTACTACTTACAAATAAAACATCCAAAATGTTTCCATTATTCTAATTACCTCCCAAAGAGTGGGGATTTTTTTTTTTTTTTCATCTTGATCAGACAACTGTTTCGATATTTACTGTACATTATATCCATGAAAAAGATCCAGTTAAAAATCCCCTACAAAATACGTGCTGGTGGAAAGAAATTTGCGACTATGGACATAGCGCAATGATAAATTGGATTTCAAATCTTCTCTTCTTCCTGTATTCAATTGATTAGCTGTGCATTACAGGTTTTTTTTAATGTTGTATAATTCAAAGTCTTTATTTGGGGACCTTTAGCACATATGACGTTAAAATGCGATGAATTCGATAATATATATTTGTTACACCAATATTTATAGAAATCTCACTGTGACTCTGCCACTCCTTTTTCATCAGTCTGGCTTAACTAAAGGTGAGAGAAAGAGGCACAGTATGTTAGGTTATTTATGAATAATTTATTTTATTTTATGTATTGATTGTAATTTATTTATTAATAGTTTATTTATTGATTATATTTTATTCGTTTTAATTTATTTTATTATGAATTAATTAATAAGTGTTGTATTGTTTTTGCTGCTACAAATTTTAAAAACATGCTTGAAAGTTTAGCATAAGATAAAATGTGAGAAACCATTATTAGTCCCACTCTGGGGAAATGTATAACTACAAATACATATAGCTATAAATTTTAAACATTGCGGAAATAATTGCTATAAACTGTACAGTTGTGTTCAATATTATTCAACCCTCAGAGTGGATAAGCATTTTTGCCAGTTTGACATTCATTTTTCATCTTGTTTATAATCACATCAAAATAATGACATGTGAAATTGAAAAATACAACTGAAATAACAAAATATTTTTTGGAATATTCCAATTAATGGCCTTTCTGTGATTAAGTCATTCCAATCAGTCAACACCCTGAGTCCACCACTCTTAAGAACAAAGGTTTCTATCAGTTGTTGTCAAACAGTTGATGAAAACATCTGTAGATGTGAACGGAACCCTAATGAGCAGCAATTAAGCAGATTTAGGGACAGATTACATGGCAACTCTGCGACACAAAGACGCAATGACTGAGTAGCTGACTCGCCTCGCGTGCATATGGTGTCGGCAAAGACGGAAGGCGAAGACAAAAAATTCTGAATCCTGCCTCCAAAGTGGAAGAATCCGATTGCGGGGGATTGAGGGGGGCTTCCTCGGCATGCATATTAAAGGCTCCTGCGGCGTGAGACCGCGCTGGTAACGTCAGCACTCGTACACGTCACATGGGGCGTGCGCAGCGGTGCTACTAAACATTTAAAACAGCAAATATGGTGGAATGTCGGATTTAATTTACTTTTTTAATAATATTTTTAAATTAGATATGTTGAATGTTTCAATTTTTGTGCCTTTTTGAACAAAAGAAAAATGACATTGCTTCGAGTGGGCGGGCATATTTTTTTCCGGGCTGAGGGAGCTTGATGGGGTCAAAGTGCATCATTCTCTGTTGCCCTGTAAATCTGCCCCCTAGGGCCTGGCATAAATACTACATCATTTTCATGCGGAATTGCGACATTGTTCAAATGGAGACGCAAATGCAAATGCAAATTTGAAATTTTTCGTATTCTCGGAGAGTCACCATGTAAACGGCCCCTTAAAAGGACTGCGACACATGGCTTTTCTTGGCAGTTAATGACATCTTTACAACATGGTGAAGTCCAAGGAATGGTCCGGAGTGATGAGACCCAACTGGTACTTTTTGGGCCAATGGATCAACGGTATGTGTGGAGGAAAAAGAATGATGCCTACAGTATAAAGAAAAGAACACCCTATCTACTGTGAAGCACAGTGGGGGTTCAGTCATGCTCTGGGGTTGTTTTGCTTCTTCAGGTACAGGGAATCTTCAGCGTGTGCACGGTATTATGAATTCAGTTCAAAACCAGGAGATCTTGGATGCAAATGTCATGCGGTCATTGACAAAACTGAGGCTTCGTTGAGGTTGGACCTTCCAACAGGACAATGATCCTAAGAATACCTCAACATCTACCACATCTTGGTTGCAAAAAAAGTGCTGGAAAATTCTGGCATGGCCATCGCAATCACCAGACTTAAATCCCATTGAAAATCTCTGGTGGTACTTGAAGATGGCAGTTGCAGCACGCGAGCCCAAAAGTGTTAATGAACTGGATGCCTTTGCGATTGAGGATCACAGCAAGAAACTTGTGTCAAGCTATGCTTCACGTATAAAGGATGTTATTGTTGCAAAGGATGTTGTACTAATTACTAAAGTTATACATACCTAAGGGGTTAAATAATTTTGTCAATGAAGTAATCACAGAAAGGCCATAAATTGGAATATTCCGAAAAATATTTTTGTTATTTCAGTTGTATTTGTCTTGTCATTAATTAATGTGATTAGAAAAAAGATGGAAAATAAATGTCAAAATTGCAAATGGCAAAAACACTTATCTACTGTTGGGGGTTGGATAATTTTGAACACAACTGTAGCACATGCAAACTGGCTTTATAGAAAACTAAAACAACACTGTATATTAGAATCTAGTCTACTCACTGATTGATTTCTCTCTTTAATAATCACTTTAATCACTCTTTATGTGTATCACTCTCTCTTTACAAAAACACGTACACACGCGTGTGGACACACACGACACATGGCGCCAACACCACTTTAGTGACAAAGCCTGTCAACATACACGACCTGACGCTGTACAGGGTTTTGTATGAATAAACATATCGGTTATTCTTCCAAATTTCGCCGCATGAGTGAGATGGAGAGACGCGACTGAAATGCCTTCAGGTTGTGTATATGCGTTTCAGTCGCGTCCCTCCCACTCATTCATTTAGTTAGTTCGTGGGGGGTGAGCGGAGCACTGATATACGTATATTTGATTGGACTAACAAAAATTGGATCCACGAATGGGCCGTGGGCCACGGGTGAGAAACCTTTTCATTATTTATTTAAACAGCGTCACCGGCCCAAAAATGTGTGTCGGCCCACCAGGAAGTGCCTGGCACACTCGAAGGACAGTCCACCTTTGGCCGTGATAGGCACCAGGACCCGTGCAATCCTCATTTGGATAAGCAGAAATTAGTGTTAATGAATTGGAATTTTTAAAGATAAATGCAATAAGGTGTGATGGGATTCATAGCAAACTAATAAAGAAATCATTGGCACCCTGAGTGGTATGCTTTCAACGCACAACTGTACTGTCGCAGGTGTCGAACTCAAGGCCCAGAGGCACATGCGGCCTCCCAAATCCTTTTTATGAGGCCTGCGAGAGCGTGAAAAAGATATACATGAATACGGCTTCTCATCCTTAATAAACAATTTCTTGTAAGCACACACTTTAAATTAGCTTTATGACTGTGATTCCACCCATTTTGCTGTATTTAGCCACGCAACAGCGGAATTTTGTGGGTAAAGTCACGTTTCATGGTGATTAAGCAACGTGTGACATGCTTGGCGGACGCGTGAGCTAATTCACTGAGTGGAGAGTCATGCGGGCAGACAGGAGAGAGACTGGGAGTGACATTGTGTGATGAGAGCCGACTGGACGACAAGCCAGTCAGCTCTGCTTGTTAGCATGTCTGTACGCCTGCCTGTAGCGTCCATTGGCAGCAGCCCAGAGGTGAAAAAGGAAAAGAGGTCAGAATCATTCAATTAATTAGTCCTCCAATAAGTAACAAGATGACTGAGGATGTTACATGAGAGGTGACATGTACATGACATTCCAAGGGTTCACATTTTAAAATGTGTACAAATATTTACAAGACTTCTGCTGTGAAAGGTCTCTTTATTAGAGGTAAATTTTGCTATAAATTTTGCTGTAAATTTTCAAATAAAATGCTTGCATCAAATAATATACCATCTCATACTAGGAGTGACCAGCTGAATGTAGGAGATCACATAAAGTCAGTAAATGGAATCAACTTGTCCAAACTTCGACATGATGAGATCATCAGCCTGCTGAAGAACATCGGGGAGCGGGTTGTCCTAGAGGTGGAATACGAGCTTCCTCCATTACGTGCGTCAAGTCAGTTTGCAAGTAAACATATACAGTAGTGGATATAAAAAGTCTACACACCCCTGTTCAACTATAAGGGTTCTTTTTTTGTGTTTTGTGTTTTATGTCCATCAAATGCCTGTTCTAATTCAGTCTCATTTGTTTTTCTGTAACAGTCCAGACTCCATCAGGAGTCATAAGCAAGACCACAGAGGTCTGTTTGCTCAAAGAGGGCAACAGTTTTGGCTTTGTCATGAGAGGTACATCAAAGCCAGTCTTATTTTTGATATTCATTAAGGTTATTTATATTTTGTTGTTTTCATCTTCTGAAGGAGGCTTTCATGAAGACTGGCGCAGGTCTCGTCCTCTGGTGGTGACCCACGTCAGGCCTGGGGGTCCTGCTGACAGGTAGGGACGTGTCGACTGTGTTCAACCAGTAGGCTATATACACTGATGAATGTATACCTTTATATATTTTACCATCTGCAATTTACCGGAAGAAGATTTAACAGTGAACACTGGTAAACACCGTATGTAATGCATAAATGACAAAGATGCGTTTTTGTTTTTTTTTACTCAGTAGTACAGTATATGATGAATTATTTGTTGAACAACTGAGGTAAAATTAAACAAATTCACACCTGATATTTTCTAAAACGTGGTTGTCAAACTCAAGGCTTGGGGGCCACAACATTTCTGTTGCTCACAGAAGTAAGTCATGTCCCTGAAATTTGTGTTTCTTGCTAAAAGTCAGTTTTAGAACCCCAACTTGAAATAATCTTTCCTTTTTTCTTTTTTTTTTCTCTCTTTTTTTTTTTACTGGCTACTGATTCCACAAAGGCGGCACGGTGGCTGAGTGGTTAGCACATCTGCCTCACAGTTCTGAGATCAAGGGTTCAATCCCGGGCTTCGGCCTTCCTGTGTGGAGTTTGCATGTTCTCCCCGTGCCTGCGTGGGTTTCCTCAGGGAACTCCGGTTTCCTCCCACATCCCAAAAACATGCATGGTAGGCTGATTGAACACTCTAAATTGTCCATAGGTGTGAGTGTGTGCGTGAATGGTTGTATGTCTCCTTGTGCCCTGCAATTGGCTGGCAACCAGTTCAGGGTGTCCCCTGCCTACTGCCCGTAGTTGGCTGGGATAGGCTCCAGCACCTCCGCGACCCTCGTGAGGAAAAAGCGGCATGGAAAATGAATGAATGAATGATTCCACAATCAGGTATTACTCAATTTGTGGGTATATTTAACTAATTCACTGCCGTTGACAACGATAGATGTGAATTCCATGTGACCTAGGATGGCTTGCATTGATTTAACAATTACTGCCAGCCCCTCCTGGTCCAAATGCATTGGACACATATCCCCGTCAATGGCAGCCAATGTATTAACTTATTAAATAACTTTAAAGCAGTGGACATTGTAGGAAGGTTACTGATTTGTTTCCTTACTTTTAATGTTCATAGTGGTACATGCCAAAGTTACTGTGTGATCAATGTAAAAACAGTTCATTTTTAGAGCAAAACTGGTTCATCTATCACCATCCATGGCAGCCAATGAGTTAATAATTTGATATATTTATGGGTTTGCAGTCATAATGGCCCTATAACTAGAATGTGGGCCATGAAAAAATGAGTTAAACACCCCTGCTTTAAGCACGCAGTATTGTACGCACTGGTTGGGAATTACAGACATGAAACTGGAGGATGGCTTGTGGGAAATGTGCATGGGAGATGTTGCGGTACTTGACAACCATACCTTTTGAGCTTCTTGTGCAGTAATCGTTCCCTACCCCTGAATGAAAACAGCATACTCGGCACGTGTGTTTTCTCTAGAGTAGAGGACAATGCTCATCCCCAGGCAAACACAGCATTACACTTTCTCCTAACGAAAATAGGCTTCACCAAAACACACGGTCAAACTTCATCTCACCTGGGAGGGAACGCTCATGTGGAACCATTTAATCATTTAGTGTGACTGGTGTCAGGACGCTTGCATGAGTATCTTAGCGCTAATGTTTTCCCTCTCTTGTCTTTCTCAAGGGAGGGCACAGTGAAGGCTGGCGACAGAGTATTGAGCATAGACGGCATGCCTTTAAACAGGGAGAAGCATGCTGATGCGTTGACCATGCTGATGCAGAGCAGCCAGGAAGCTTTGTTGCTGATCGAGTATGACATCTCTGTCATGGGTGAGCACACACACACGGGGAATATGTGAAGGCATGGTAGGGCAGCGTTGCTCTGAGGGTAAATAATGTAGCCGTTTGGCTGCGTGGACGAGGGTGAGGCTCGGTGCTGTAGATGCCACCAGGGGAGTCACTCGGGCCCAAGAGCAACAAGGAAAGCGCAGATGGATTACCATCATGTGTGCTTCTCTCTTGCTTCCCCTATACAACCTCTGAAGGCCATCCTTTACTTTGTTAACGAGCACATTTTCCCAACATGACCTATATAAATATGAAAATGAACAGTTGACAAATAATGTGCCTCAGAGCTCCAGTGAGGCTACGGCGACGTGATGTCAAGCTGCGCCCCTTTGCTTACCCATTCATACAGGATACATAACAATTTGGTGTTTACTAAAAGCATATACTGTACAGTACATAATAAATTGCTCACCCGTTGCCGTGAGTCCTATTGATAAAAAAATTAACCCAGTTAATAAATCCAATTAACTCCAAATTGTATACTTGCACAAGCAATATATCATATTACATGATTAGTGTTATAATTTACAAATAGGCAATTTTTATTTTATTTTTTGAGTACAGATGATTTTTAAAAAATAATTAGTTTGAGTTTTGTTGTTGTTGTTGTTGTTGTTTTGTCAAAGAGGAGAACTAGCAATCAATTATTTTATAATTATAACTTAGTATTTGGGGGCTGAGAGCACAAATAGGGTTAGAGAAAAATATAGTTTTGCACTTTATACTTACTTTACTTTTGTCCGTCATTTAACTTTTTTCCAACTCTTCACTCATCACATGCTTGTATTTCAGGGACTTGCGGTGAGGTTCATGGTTGGTGAGGCACTGACTCCTTTAGTGTCAGATTTCCAAATATATAAACCAAAAAGGGTAGCTTATTCAATTGGCTACTGGTTATTTCATATCTCATCAGCATTCTTCACAAAACACGCACACACGGTACATATTATCGATACGTAAAAGTAAGAAAATAACATGCATTTGCTCTACACCCTCAATGTCTTGGTCGTCGCAATTCTATAATTCATGCAACATAAATGAGAGTAAAGAGTGGTGTACAAAACCACAGAATTCAATTCTGACCTTTAGTGAAATATTCCGTTGTTTTTAAAACTTTTAATTCTGATACTTTAATCAATTTATTACAGATTGCTAAACAAAAAGTGTGAAAAGAAAAACAAAGAATATTTTATTTAAGGCCCAAATTTAGTTTTTAAATATTCTATTGTATTTTTCTTGGTCTAAGCTCTTTTTTTTTTTTTTTTTTTTAATAAGATTGAAATGAAAACTGTTTGTGCTCTTGCGCCTGTCCTTCACCACAAAAACCGGCGTTACTTTGGAAGGGCATAGGTTTGGTATCAACATTCGTAGGGACGATATAACAGCATAACCTGCATGTAGGTACCCTTTTTGCTGGGGACGGGACATTAATTAGACCAAACAGATTGGATGAAGGGGGCAAAGGGCCACATTTCTCATGTATATGAACCTAATTAATTAATAGGCAAAATGATCAATGCAAAATAAATCCTTATCTTCTGATAATAACTTTTACATGCATTGGTTCAGATGATACACTGTTCGATTCAAACCTTTGTTTTCAAAAAATACTAAAGAAACATTTTGAAAACTTCCTCAATAAATGTCTGGTTTTTATTAGCAAACATAAACATAATGAAAATAATTCACTTAATAATGGTAGGGTCAATTCTATCCTTACAACATATGGAACTATTGAAAGATCTAAATTCTCTATGTAACTGAACATTATATCATGCAAAAAAGGTAAGGTTGCTTAAAAGTTGGTGGGGACAATTTTAGCATCCTGAAAAGTTGGTAGTGTTATGTCCCTACCGTCCCTATGCAAACCTACGCCCTTTTTGTAAAAGTCCTCCTTATTTTCCTTTACTTTAAAAAAAAATCTCTCCGCCCCAATGGAGAGGATTGCTTCAATTAGATTGTTCTGTGTTCTATTTGACAAGCCAGAAAACACAGTGGATGTGTCCAAAAGTCTAGCTAACCTTTCATCTTTCTCAGCAAAACCATGTAATCGTTCTACATATATGCCACGTTTAGAAGAGCTTACACGCTCATTGTTACCACGAAATGTTAACTCCTGTTTAGCTAGGATGCAGGTTGCATTAATGAGGTATTTCAAACTCTTTACCTTAGCATTCTGAATGCTACCGTTGAGATTCCGCTGTTCGTCAAAGCCAAATCGATCCTTGAGCTTCCAAAAGTTTTTAAAGCAATCAGGCTTTGAATGTGAGTGGTCGAGCTCTCATGTTTGCTGAGGCTTCGTGGTAGTTTTTTAATGTCACAATATCTCGTGTTAGTCCAGACATTGGCACAAGTTGAGAAGAAAGGGCAGGGAAAGCAGCAAAGGCGATTTTTCGAAGGACAGCCACATAGCCAGTCTTTTCGGGTGTACCAGTCCGTTTGAAAAGCGCGAGTTATCTTCTGTCCCGTAGTTTGAAGCAAACCTTTTAGCTCCGGTGTTGTGTTAACCGCGTCCACATTTAACGGAGAGTCCAGTTTCACGTACGCCCCCTTGCAGTGCGACAGAGTACTATCTGCCGCAATCTGTGCCTTTTCACTGCGGTTTTATTTCCCATCAGCAAAACTAAATATGTCGCTAACAAACATTACACTTTAAGGGATAAAGACATTAGCCAGACTTTGGAAAATCAGGTCAAATAAACGTATCTGGAAACATTATAATGGCGACATGCAGATGTACGGCAACCAGCACGCTCCAATTCCATGTATCAACCCAGTTTGTAATGGATTGCGCAATCAGAGGTGAGGCTTTACTCGTTGCTGCCGCACCTCTCGTTTCATTTCTTTATTTGAACAGGAAATAGGCAAATTCAGCGATTTTGACTATAAAAAATGTTTGAAATGAGTCATACATAAAGAGCAATGGACAAATATTCATATAAATTTGATGCTATAATTATTTTTTTGTCATGTTGACAGGTGAGGCTCTGCCTCACCTGCCTCCCCTGACCGCACGTCACTGTAATGTATTTTGACATTGGCGCCATAAAACCGGAAATTTGTGCACTTCTGAACTTGGTTCACTTTTGTGTCCACAGTCACATTCGTTCATTCGCACCCACCCAGGCAAAATGAAACTGACGTTTAGCGCCGTCAATGGAAGCCAATGATTGATAAAAGAAGTGATCCCAAAATGCCCCAAAACCAACAGGATGTGACCCAAAATAAACAGAAAATATCTGGAAATGCCCTAAAATCCACAGGAAATGCCAATGAAGAGGAAATGGTCTGGAAATTAAAGGAAAATCAAAAGGAAATTATCCAAAATGTGCATGAACTAGTCCTGAATAACCCCAATAATATACAGGGAGTGATCCGTAAGTACCCTTAAATTACAAGGAAATGACCAAAAATGAACTTGCTGGCTTGCATTGACAACGATTGATGTCCAATTCACTAAAACTGGGAGGACTGGCTGTGGATGCTTATATTTCAGGGCTATTGACAGAGCTAGACATCATTAACTGGGAGGGGGCCAATGAATGCGCCCCCTCCCAGTTAAAATGGATTGGCAGCGCAGCCCATCCCCCCTCCCGCAGCCCAGCAAAGGGGCCATCGTCACCCCCCCAGGGATCCAGGGTGGTCCCACGGGCTACCTGCGCCTCCATCAACTAGCTTTCAGGGATGAGAAGAGGGGACGCACTAAAGTTAATTAGTCACGGTGAAAGAGATACAGACCCCTTCAGGATATAAAAGAGGTGTCATTCAACTGCTTGTCAATTGACATATCATCACAAATGTTATGATAATATATTTATAAAGTTTGAAAAGTTACCTAGTGTTACTTTAACTATTTATCAATAGAACATGCCACACAATTTATAGCATTAACAATGTAAATTGATAAAAGTAAGGCAAGAATACATTGAACTGAAATAACCACACAGTTTGCACAAATTAATTAATATATGAACTACATTTGTACTACGCAGTGCCATAGAATGACTTACTGTACTTAGATACCACGCTACACAAAAATATTATACATTACTTATTTTTCAAATATATACAGTTCATGCAAACCTTTTGTGTATTCTCGTTTTTAGTAGTAGTAATTGCTGGAATTTTCTTTTAGCGGGGAACCAAAAACGTTAGCCTTGTGCTGCTGGCTGTGGCTTCATGCAGTGAACTTATTGTAATGAATCAAGCGTGTGATACTTTTTGCAGAGGCAGTGCAACAAGCTTCAGGTCCACTGCTAGTGGAGATAGTCAAAGGGGCTTCCTCCAGTCTGGGAATCAGCCTCACCACATCCATTTACAGGAACAAGCAAGTCATCATTATTGACAAGATAAAGGTGGCGAGCGTTGCCGAAAGGTAAAGCAACGTCGTCTATATTACTGATTTAGACACAAATTCCCAGCAAATTTTTTTTCACAGATTCACATCTCCTTCCCTGTGTCACTCTGTCAGGTGTGGAGCATTGCACGCAGGTGACGTCTTGCTGACTATTGATGGAACAAGCACAGAACACTGCTCTCTTATGGAAGCTTTGCAGCTTCTAGGCAACACCCCTGATGTTGTCAAACTGGAAATTATACCATGTAATCAGAGCAGACTGCCTGTACGGCCACAAGACACAGGTAAGATGGAGGAGATCACAGTGAAACTCAGTACAGATTGACCTTCATTACAATGACTGAACATTGCAACGACATAATTTATGGTGCAAAATCTTGAGTGATATCATGGCATTGTATGAATTGATCTAATGAGGTGTACTAAAGACAAAGGAGCACATTGTTTTCACTTCACATAATGTACATGCTCTCGGCATTATTCTTCCATGGAGCTGAAGTAAAGAGTAAAGCTGCCTCCCAGCTGTTTCTTCTCTCTGCTGTGAATCAGCTTGCGTGAGTGCACACACGTGTGCTTGCCTGCATGTATATTTGTAAAATGTGTACAACATACAGGACACAATCACTGTACCTCAAGTCCCACCCTAGGCTCACGATGGATACTGACTCTGTAGAATTGTGGGTTGGCAGCTGCAGGGGCTTTGCATGGAGGAGAAGGGATGGCATTTGCAGTGTTGGGAATAACGCCGTTATAAATAACAGCGTTATTTTTTTCAGTAACGGGGAAATCTAACTAATTATTTTTTCCGCCGTTACAATGCCGTTACCGTTACTGATGGTCAAAAGCGGTGCGTTACTTACTTTGAATAAATTGAAGAAACTACCAGCCGTAGCGAGTCTACTCTGCTCTGTTTACGTATTTGTCATCCAAGACTTGGGGTGTGTTCAGGTTCACGATGGATGAAGAACGATGGAGTTGCCGTTTGATACGGTCATAATGTGCAGGTCCTGCACCCCTTCGCAGCAAAACTGTTCGTAGCTTTGTACCGATTTGTAATTTCGGAATCGCTGATGAGTTTAGTAACATACACCAAACAATAAATACAGCAGAATGTCCATTTTGCGTAATTGTGGAAGCCTGTTGACATCTTAACTCCATTTGTCTCCGGCTTGCTCGTAAGGGTCAACACTGTTCACATCCTTAGGTTTGATCACATATCTGTTCTCCGCCTTAGTAACGAGTTTGTCTCTTTATCAAACTGGCAAGTTAAAGTTTAATGTCCCGCGAGCGAGACCTGCTTCCAATATGGCTGTGTTGTTCTCAAATCTCACGTGATCCCCCATTCTGTGACGTAAACGCTCGAGCCTAATAGCGCACGTACTTCAAAGCCGGTGTTTTCACACACAAACCGGAACAGCGCGTGCGGCAAACACACACACGCAAAACAGATGCAGAGGGATATGATGGCAGAGCATTCAGAGGAAAATTTGTCCTTTACGAGGTGGGGCTTTAAACAATATTTCAAGTTGGTCGAAATTAAAGGAAAGAACGTGCATGTAAAGTGTAATTTATGTCCCGGGGCAAAGCTTTTGTCGACATCTGTGGTAAGCAATTCAAATCTGTTTATTTTTGTTGCACTTCAAGATTTGGATAAATCTGTTGCTTGTGAGGTACAATAAATATTACAAGGTTCTATAACACAACTACCTGTCTGTTCTTCTCTATTCAACTGATTTGAATACTGCTCCAAAAATTTCAAATTCTTTGACATTCAACAACTTCTTTTTAAAGTAACGGAAATAGTTGCTTTCCCTGGTAACTAGTTACTTTTACTATAGAATAATTCAGTTACTAACACAGTTACTTTTTGGATGAAGTAGTGAGTAACTATAACTAATTGCTTTTTTAAAGTAACGTGCCCAACACTGGGCATTTGTAATGAATTCAGCCCTCGACACTTTCTACTCATCTACTCGTTATGTTGTCCACTTCGGAATCATTCCCTGTTCCATTGCTGCTGCACAAGCCGCATTCAGCGATGAAGTAGCTCCTGTAGACCATTTAAATGCAGCGCATAAGCAGTTCTGTGCATGTCCTCTGAAGTCAAATCTCCAGTCTTCAGTGAATTCTGTATAGCAAAATAAAACCTAATTTTGACAGCTCATTTGCCCCCAAGAAGTATGACTTTAAAATGCAGCATATTTAATCTCCTCTGGGGGGGCTTTAAGATTGATATGTGGCCTCCATGAGATTAGGAGTATTTTTTAATGCTGTCTACTTCAGAATTAAAAGAGCATTTCTTCAAGAGTTCCATCAGAGAGGAACCATTCCTTCGAAATGAAGCGTTCTATGTCATGGTTTCTCGCAGCCAGTTCCCTCCAAGGGGCTAAAATCTCATGAGCTTGTTTTGTCATCCATGTTAGCAGCAAATCCTCCTCACATGTGAGCAAGTTGTCACAGATTAGACCCCTACTGCGGAAGCACCAAGGATTACTGTCACATTTGGCGAGCATTGACAAGTCTTAATGAATCTCTAAAGGAAGTTAATTATTGAAGTGCGTCCCACACACAAAGTCAGCTGATTACATATGAATGCCTCATAGTTATCTGACTCCACGTCTGCTGGTTGTCATGCACAGATGGGGACTTAATTTCATTGCAGGCCTACTGTAACAGTAAAGCCACATATGTGCCTTAAGATACAAGTGAGCCAATTTATGAGTTTCTGATTATTTAATGAGTAAACGAAAGCACACAGTTAAATGATCTCTGTTACATAATTTCACCTGCATTCAGTTATCATCGTTGTAGTATATTATTTTCAGCACCAATTTTGAGCAGAAGTCAAAAAGATCGCCTAAAATGAGAATGGGCCTTGGGTTCAACGCCTGTGCAGTAAGACACTGCACTTCATTAGACATCAAGCATTCAGCTGTGCCCAATAAAGGGTTCTTGCTGCAGAACAGCAACATCATGCTTGGTGCACAACTTTCTTACAATCTTTTTGCACCTTGGACTTTTCAATGAAATTTTAAAAATGATCTCCAAGTTCAAGGCTGCTATTTGGACATTTGCCAATAAAAGTAAGGTTCTGTATTTTCACTTTGCACCATATACCACCAGTGTGTGTCAAACACTCAGGAGAACACATCAAACCAAGGGATTAGGTGCACGTGACAAAAATTGTTCAGTATCAATTACTCTGCTTTGAATAATCCTCCAGGCGGTGTGCGCTCTGGTATAATTTTAGACATGGGAAGGAAAGTGTGATTTTTTTTTTTTTTTTTTTAATGGGTTGGGTTTAAAACGTGCACAACACGCCATCCTCACAAGTGCTTCTTTACTGCTGCAGTAAAGGTGCAGAAGAGCAGCCATCATCACTGGGACCAAAGCAGCAACTTCTGCCTCCCCCCACATGCCAGCCACAGCAAGACATGGAGCAGCCCAAGCCACCCACACAACCAGCAAGACCTCTGCAAAAGTAAGTGATCAGTTGTGACAGCCTTGCTGCTGGCAAGACTCTATCACTGGAGCTTTTTCGTCAACACTTTTGTTAAATCCATTTGCAACATTGACAACCACGTACCTTTTTGTGCTAGTGGTGAAGACTGTTTTGCATGCAGCAATTCTCTGTCACTAATGTGCCATGAAAGAGCACAAGTAAATGAGACAATTTTTAAATTTTTTATGTACAAAAAATCATGTCTACGCCAGCGACATATACTGATAGGCAGAGCCTCATTCACTAGTTGGCATAAAGTATAGTTACTCAGTGTTTCCACGTTTTTGCCATTCATACAACAAATTCTTCAACCTAACGGGCTCAGGTTTTAAACCAGTGGTGGATCTTAGGGGGTTGTTGGAGGTGCAGCGGCACCCGGGCCCAGGCCTCCCGGGGGTCCGGTCTGCAGGCGTAAAGGGGGTGAGGTTGGGCAAGGTGAGGGTCAAACAGAAAAGTATGATGATGTGCGAAGCTGGAATATAGTATTTAAGCCTTAAAATATCTTTAATCTCCCCAACAGATCCCCTCTCGACTTGTTGTCTGGAGGGGCCTGCAGAAAATTTTCCACTAGCACCCCCACACGCACACACACACACATCGGACAGTCGTCTTGAAGGGCCTTTGAAAGTGTCCAGTAGACTGCAAAATTATCCAGTAAGATCCCCACCCGCCGGATGTTCACCTCGGAGGCTCAATAATACTCATCGCACCTGGACCCTTGTAACGGTCCCCTCTGTAAATGGTGGTCGTTATGACATCCACCACATGGTGGCGCCTCTTTATTTGTATTAAATAGTTTTCTTCTTCTGTTACTACTCACTTTTTGTTGGAGTTCATTGTAAACACTAAACACGTGTGCGCGGACCATTGTGCTCCTGAGTGACAAGTGGTTGAGCTGGATATTTATTTATTTTTTTTTTTGTGTAATAAAAGTGCATAAGTGGAAGTCTGCTCCTTTTTTTCTACTTTTTATGCACTCCTCCTGCCCTGCCACTGTTTCGCATTCAATAAAATTGGGATTAGAATGAGAAGAAATCATTACTTCAGATTACACTATAGCCTACCTTGATTTACAATTTATCCGATTTATGATTTGTTTCATTAGCATGCTCTTAAACAAAAATCCTTCGTATTGCGAATCAAATTTCTTCACTGAAAAAAAAAAGGAAATTCTGTTAATATTTCCCAGCCCTTAAAAACATTTGTAATTGTTGTAAATTTTTAATAAAGAAAAATAACACTGTAATTTAAAACATAAATGCTAATGGACAATGTGAAGCAATGAACCAAGAAATGTAATACAGAATGTCACATGCTGTCCTAAACTACAATGTTTCTCGTGTAAAGCCAGTGGTAAGTGATAGTTACTGAATTTGTGCCATAACTGTGCCATATTTAATGTTATGTATTTTTTTCCCCCACTCATATACTGTATGTTTGTTCAGTTGTATATACCTTTTTTAAATACACTTGGCATTTATCATTTTAGAACTGTGTTCCTTCCCTCCAAACATTTTAATTTTAATTCACTCAAAGTACCACTTTGATTTTTTTTTCCCCTTCAGGCATGATAAATCCAAACAAACATACAGCATTTATATATGTTTATTTCCTATATTTGTTACAGTGTTGTTGTCAAAACTGGGCATAATGCTATAGTGGCTCACAATGACACTAAATACTTTTTAGGATTAACACCTCCCTCGTTTTTGATGAAAGCTTAATCGAGTCTTCTCCTATATTTTATTGTTTGTCACTTTGATGGTCCGTAAACTATCACAAGCTTTTTTTCTTTGTCAAGGCTGATCTTAGTGTAAAAAATTGAGAAAGTGTTGAAATGCCTTAAAGTGGTGTGGCCTTGAGTGGTTGTGGTGTTCTCATGTTGCTGCACTGCCACTGTGGAGGTGGGGAGGGTCGACAGTCTTTTTTTTTGTTTGTTTGTTTTTTTTTTGTGTTATTAGCATCGACTGATCATGCTGCATTTCCCTGTAGTAGAAATGGAACTCTATGGATGCAGTGAACCAAAGCAATACTTAAACTGACTGTCCTCTAAGCACACTTACGCCGTAATATTTTTTGTTCGCAACACAAAACGCAACAAAAAATATCAACTGAACGGCTCGGAACGCGGAAACCTCTCAAAGTCAAAGGAGCAATTATAAACTAAAATACTGTATGTGCCTTGGTTCAGTTCAATGAAAGTTGTGAACCTCTAATTGATCCACGTCTGTTGATAAGTAGAGTGCAATTTCTCATGTCTGCAGCTCTGGTGAGTGGTGGCTTCTCCCCTTCTTCCACAGCCACCTCAGGCTTCAGCAGCCAGGGAAGCAGCATGCTGCCATGCCCGATGGTGTCCACTGCACCAACCAGCCCTCGGACCTCAACCGGCAAGAGGAGGAACAGGAAGAAGGACCACAAAAGCTCATGTATGACCAACTGCTCGTCACGGTGTTCTGGCTTAATTATGCTAAATTTCAGTTCCATTCCAGACTGCTGGAAGTTGAAAGTATGACCCTTGTCGCGTATTAACTGAATTTACGAAAAACATGGCTGTCGTTGTCACTGCCACAAACAACAAACTATCTTAAGGATGGGACTACCACATACTGTACATATGGCGGAAAACACTCAGGTGACTTGAAGTCCCGCTCTGAGACCCCCAATTTAGCCAACTTTAAAATTGTCTGATATGCACGTGTGATACATCATTGTAAAGCTTAAAATCTCAATTTTCTGGGGGAGGAAAAATTTCGAACAGGGCATTTAAATTTTTATTTTATTTTTTTTTAAACAGCAAAACCCTATCTGAGGTGAGAGCACGGGAAAGCAGAATTACAGACGCAATGACTTTAACGAGATATTATCGCGTATTTACCTTGTTTTGATCCTAAAACTCCATTTAGCATGAATCACTGAGTGTCAAGACACATCTGTGAATGGCCACAGCTGGATTTTGTGGGGATTTTACGGATGATGCGTAATATAACAAGGGTCACAATTCAGAAATCGCAAACATCAAGGAGTGGTCGAGATTTTCTTTTTCATATATTTAGCTTTTTAAATGTTTTTTTTTTTTTTTCCCGATTTTTCTTTGGATCGATTATCATCTAACATATCGGAAAAAATGTGACATAAACAAACAAAAAAATACAATTAAGCGATGGTTATGAGTTAAATATCCATGACTTTTTTACAGACACCATTTTTTTTATTGTGACGTAATCTGATTAAAAGTTTAAACTATGCGAATGATTAATTTTTTAAAGTTTTTTTTTTTAAACTAAATATTAGACATCAATTAATGATTGTAGGCTGAAAATGACAGACATTTGAATAAAAATTATATTTACCTTCGTTTTATGGCTGGGTTGAAACAAAAGCGGTTGCGTGACGTCTGTAAACGGGGGTTTTCAGGGTAAAACGGGCAAAATAAAAATAGTTCCGGGGCTTAATGCGCCATGAAACTGCTATGGCAGCATATAGACATTGTTCTATCAAACACAACAGCTGTTTTGGCTTAAAATACAGCAGTTTCTTTTAAAGAGGAGTGCAAGAGCAGAAACTGCTATTTCAGTCTTGTCTGTGACATACTTTTAAATACAGAACAGAGGTTGCCAAGGAATGAAGGTAATACTGTATATATTGTTATAGTTGTGCAGGTTGAAAAAAAAAAAAAAAAACGGAACCATTGGTTCCAAAAACATAAGGTAGCCAGTGTAAAATATGAAATCAAAATGGTAGAATAAAGTTGTCTCCACGTTTTCGCCTTGGGCGGTCTGCCATCTCACGAGCTAACACCCGAACAAAAATCCCAGACTTTTACAAGAATGAAGGGATTCAAACCGGACAGGAAAAATGTCCTGAAAAATGAAATGTTGCAAAAAGGTACCTATCCCCACAATTTACTCCAAGATAGTTCAGTTTTTGAACAATTATCTTGAAACGCCTAATGTATTTTGAAGGAAAAAAAGTGTCTACTCTGAATTCTCTTCAAACTGTATATAATGTGTCTGTGCTTTCTGCCGCTGATCTTATGGCACTGTACATAATTAGGGCTCATAAGCTATAGGTATTATTCAAAGAAAAGCAACTATAGATATACCAGAAACATCTTCATGAGTCTTTTTGATTGTCACCTTGCGTGAATGTGTGTGTGATAGACTGCTGTAGTGTATGCCTGTTTTTCTTTGCACCACTCCTCTGTCCTGCATTTACCTTATACGTATGCCATGTCTCCTCATTTATCATTGTGTCCCTTCCCACATGTAGTGTCTCTGGCTTCAAGTTCTGTGGGCCCAGGGGGGCAGGTTTTTCACGTGGAAGTGAGTGAGGTCATCCTGAGGGGGGATCCGCTAACAGGTTTTGGGATCCAGCTGCAGGGGGGTGTCTTTGCCACAGAAACTCTTTCTGCTCCTCCCACCATCCGCTTCATTGAACCAGACAGCCCAGCTGAGAGGTAAGATGCCAACACAAGAAGGAGCACAAATCATACAGGGAGTCACCTTGAACTTGGAGTGCAGGAGTGCTAATCATTCAGTGACACAGGCAGTGACACATCAGGAGGCTAATTTTAGCTTCATGAGTATTTGGTTTGAAGGCAGACACATTACAGATGCATCACGATGATACAAATGAGGCCCACAGACAAAAGATTCCTCTCTTCCAGTTATTCTTACGCATCAAGATAAGGCATCAAAGCCTCCTTAGCTCATTTCCTGCCAATGACAACGATACAAATCCGATGCAAATAAATTGGAAGAACTGACTGTGAATGCTCATGTGCTATTAGGCTCGAGCGTATGACGTGGCACTCACGAGGTTTCCGCCGCTATCGCCATTTTGGAAGCGGAAAACATAAACAGTGAGGCATTTCAACACAGGTCGCTCTTTAAAAATGGTTGGAAATTATTGTGCGATAAAGAATTGCAACAACCGATCGAATAGAAAAGAGAATGTACAGCTCGACGGAACACCATTGAGTTTCTTCCGGATCCCTACATGGAGAAAAGTCGAGGGAAAGGTCATATCTGAATTTACCAAACGTCGAAGAATGGCATGGGTGGCCTCGATCAGAAGGAAGGGCATAACGTTTGATTCTCCAGTTACACACAGAGTTTGCTCTATGCACTTCCACTCCGGTAAGTTAATTTCGTTTGTTTACGCAAATTTCGGTAACTTTATGCCCTAAGTCGGCCTGTTGTTAGCTATAGCTACAGCTAAACAACTAGCATGCATACATGTGCATTGTCTTCATAAGACGTAATTCCTGTCGTTGCTAAATGAAAAAGCTGTAATATTTTGACGTGAGAGAGTGGCAAAGAATTTGTACACAGGCTACATTTTCTGCAACAAAAAATTTGTACACCCGTGGTCACAGACTAATGTAAACACACATTGCCTACCTTTGCTAGAAAGATGTTGTTGCCGTTTGCTATGGTCATAATGTGCAGATCCTGTACCCATCCGCAGCAAAACCGTTCGTAGCTTTGTAGCGATTTGTAGTTTCGGAATTGCTGATGAGTGTAGTAACTTACGCCAAACACTAAATACAGCATGATGTCCATTTCGCGTAGTGGTGGAAGCTTGTCGACATCTGTATTCCATTTGTGTTCGGCTTGCTCGTAAGGGTCAACATTGTTCACATCCTTAAAATTGCTAACATATCTGTTTTTCTCCGTGGTAACAAGTTTGTCTCTGTATCGAACTGGCAAGTTTTCCTTACTTTTTTCCATCTTTGGCACTCGTAGTTGAATTGTATTTGCCGTTAAGTTTAAATGTCCCGTGATGCAGACGTGCTTCCGAAATGGCTGCGTTGTCGCAAATCTCGCATGATCCCGTGCTGCTCTGACGTAAACGCTTGAGCCTAATTGATGGTGCTAGACGTTTGAGCCATTTTGACTGAGTTGTGCTAGCAGCGATCAATTGTCGCAAGCCTATGCCAATAGACTGGATTTGACGTCGAGTGCTGTCAATGGCAGCCATTTAGTAGAAAAATAATCGTCTTAAAATAATAAGCAATAATAAAATAAGTGTTTTGTTTTTTTTTTGTTAAAAAATATTTCAAATACTGCAGTATGTTTATTGCTTTATATTTACCGATAATTTTGCAAAAAAAAACAAAACAAAAAAACATTTAAAAAAAAAAAAAAAAAAAAAAAAAAAAGTAGTTTAACCCCTTCAGACCCGCATTTTTCTGCTGGTATGCAAAAAAAAAAAAAAAATCTTCGCTGATTTGTTCTTTACTCAAATACAGGAACAAAGTGCAATTTTTTGATCACAGATACAGTATTTCATGCTTTTATTGGTTATTTTTAATGTTAATGTTAAACATTGTTTTTAATGAGAAATGAGCACTTAAGTTTGCCTTTTTTAAGTTGCGTTTTGTCTCACCAATTTTCAAAGAGCCAGAAATAGTAAAGAGGGGGTGCTAAACCTCATGATTTGATTTCGATGGGTAAAGTTTTGTCCAATCATCTCCTGGAAGTGGCAATAGCAACTAAATTCAATGTACCCTAATTTTCACACTATAAGGCGCATCTGACTATAAGCCGCAGCCCACCAAATTTGGCCCGAAAACAGCATTTGTTCATAGATAAGCCGCACTGGACTGTAAGCCGCTGCTATCCTCACTGTTTTATGGGGTATTTACACCAAAAGATAGTAACCGGTCAAACTTTATTTGACAGCGGCATCATACGACTGTCATAAGGCCAAACGAACCACCATGAATCTTTGAACCAATTGGCTGCAAAGCTTCATTCCTTCAAGAAGCTTCATTTGGCCATCACTGCTCCGTTGGTGGAGAGAGGCAACCTCTGCTGCCACCTGCTGTAAACACTGTTGTCATCCAACATACCTCCTAGCATGCATTGCATTGTGCAGACGTAAATTTTAATCAAAATTCATGTTCTGTGCTAATTATTTCTTCAGTTACTGTTCCAGTTGTTTCATCAACTGTTAGTTATGGTATTTGCTAACACTTTATTTGACAGTGGTGACATAAGACTGTCATTAGACAATCATAATTATTGACATGACACTGTCCTGAGCATTAATGAATGCTTATAACAGATGTCATTTAGTGTTATCCGGCAAAAGATTTCACTTTTGAATGGATGTAAAAATTCAAGCTGGAAATAAATGAAGCTAGTTACATAATTTCCCGGATGACACTTAATGACATAAGCATTCAGTAATGCTGATGATAGTATCATGTCATAATTATGGCAGTCTTATGATGCCGTTGTCACATAAAGTGTTACCTATTAACTCGAATAAATCAATATATAAGCCGCACTGGACTATAAGCCACAGGTATCAAAATGAAGGAAAAAGGTAGCGGCTTATAGTCCGAAAATTACGGTATTTATTTAGAGACGTGAATGCTTCATGTCCTTCAGCAGCATGCTCAGGTCTGAAGGGGTTAAGAAAGTGACTGTATTTAAGTCAGTCAACAGTGAACACAGCTCACTCACTTTCCAGATGCTAATGTAACCGCCTCCTGCAGTGTGTTCTAGTACTAACAGCGTAAGTTCGTTTGTTTCAACACTTCCAGTTGGAACGGACTGTCGAACTAGAAATAAACCAGAGAACTACATGTGTATTTAAAAAAACAAAACAAAAAAATAAGTGCCTTACGACAGTCTATTCAGCTTCATGCTAACAAACACTGCAAAACACCATTGATGGGCTCATGAAAAGTGATATTTGTCTGTTATACTGCCAACACTTGGCAGAGGTGTGTGTACCAAATGGAGCAGTGCAGTTTTTAACCCCACCCCTTTGAATAAATTACAGTATTATAAAATGCTAGTTTTCTCATTAAATAGTTGCGAATATCACATTATTGGTTGGAGACTGGAACACATTTGTATTCTTTTCAATGTGGAAATTTGATAAAGGTTTTGAGTTACAAGTGTTCACAGAAAACTCAATTCTCAAGGCACAATTGTACTGGGCTTACATTAATCCACACATATTTTCAGACGAGTTTTTTCCTATTTGTTGTGAGGAAAAATGTTCTTTTTGACTTTACAAGCCACTAAAGGGTCAACAGAAATTGTCTGTCCCACCCCTAATGTGCATCTATTCTCAGGCCTATCCCTGCGTATTGTGTGTGGTGAGGTTATGATGGCGTTAACACAGGGTCACCTCCCCTGTGTGACGCCATTTAAGTCAAGCAGTGGTAAGACAGTTCTGCTGTGCAGGGGAGCCTCCCACTGGGGTGTTAGCTCTTTAACTCCATGCGAGCTTAATCTGTTGTGTAGGTGTTGCTAAATTAATATTTGATGACAGGACTTCATTTTGCAGGCGTAATGTAATTTCTGAAGATTAGCTCATTTTTTATAGGGAGTCGATGATCCAACTACATAATACCCAAAATTGATGACAAACGATGACAAATTCGCCCATTTATAGACAATGTTTTATTGAATATACACCAAAATAATAGGTAAAGCATGCATTCTAGTTAGCGCCAAATACAGATGTATCAGTTTGCATTTTAAAAATACTCTTGTAAACTAAAAATGGAAAACATAATGCAGTACGTTATTGGAAACACTGTTCAAAAAGATGGTCAGGGAGCGTGGGACTAGGTTTCTATGTAATTAGTGTTTCTCGTGTTTTATTTGCAGCTGCTGCCACACTGTTGTTGTGGTTTTGTGTGCAGGTGTGGCCTGATACAGGTTGGAGATAGACTCTTGTCTATCAATGGCATTCCGACTGAAGATGGCACTTTGGAGGAGGCCCATCAGCTGCTTAGAGACTCAGCTCTGGCCAACAAAGTCACGGTGGAAGTTGAGTTTGATGTTGCAGGTACAACTTGTTGTAGCTACAAATGTGTTGGTTAATGAGACCAGTGTTTAAATGCAATTGTTTGGTTATACCAGTCGTCACAACACCTTTTTGCTTCTACTGAAAAATAGGAAGATATGTGAGGGAAAAAGTAATCTTAAATTAATTGTTTCTGTGTGTGTGTGTGTGGGGGGGGGGGGGGGGTGGCGGGGGGTGGGGTAAATTTTAAGTGTTGTTACTATTATAACAACAACAATCACAAAAACCTTTATGTGTTTGAACAGGGTTGTATAGACTTTTTATGTATATTGTGCATAGACTATGAACACTTCCATTTAACTTTTATGTGTGTTTCCATTAGAGTCTGTGGTTCCTAGCAGCGGTACCTTCCACGTGAAGTTGCCAAAGCGAAGAGGAATGGAGATGGGGATTACAATTAGTGGTGAGTGCTATCATAAAACTGTCCAGCACGGTACACTATTGTTCAAATGTTTATGATGCTATATTCCAGGGTTCACTAAATCCGGACCTCGGTGCCACTTTTCCTGTCGTGTTTTCCACGTCTCTCTCCCCTAACACACCTGAATCAAATGATTATGTCATCAGCAACCTCTCCAGAAGCCTGATAAAGATCGTGATTATTTTGATTCAGGTGTGTTGGAGGAGGGAGACATGGAAAACACGACAGGAAAAGTGGCACCGAAGTCCAGATTCAGTGAACCCTGCTATATTCTATTGTCATAACAAACTGAATTTACACAATTTTCACGGGAAAATTGTGCTGTTCTTAAGGCATCAAAATATGGCAAACACAGCTGAATAAAACGATCCACCTTTTTTCTGAAGTCTTATTTTTGGATCGTCAGAGGTAGAGACGTGCGAAATTTCCGATTCTTAGATTATTCGCGATTCGGCCGTGAAAGATTCGAGAACGATTCACAAACATCCAAATTCCGATTATTGAATTATACCAGGTAAAGCAGAACTAAAACACAGCGTGGTCTTCGGGACGCAATGAGGAACGGACCGAGAGTAAATATCATGTACAACTCATGCCGCTAGATAAAAAAACAGTAATACCTGACTGCGGCCGAAAGCTGCTTCAAACAACGCCCAGTTGCTAGTTGCTAAAAACATACGGACACATACGGCTATAATAGATATCACATATATGTACAACTAGATGCAAAATGACAGACGACGGCGGTGTTAAAACATATAAAGAGAACTAGATGCGAAATGACAGACTTGCCGTATAGTAGTTTAGTAGTCTTAAAGCAGTAGACTTCTCTAGAAGCCTCTGTTGCAGCGAACCTAAATAACGTTTTATCTAAAATACTCCTAAATCAACAAAGTCTTGACTTGAATCTATCTTTAAATGAAGAAACAGTTTTAAAACATTGACATTTCGAAAGTAGACAGAAGGGAAATTATGGAATAAAGATGGCAATTTTAACAACTTTAACGGTTGATGCACATCATTAAATTAATTGAATGTAGTTTAAAGCTGCTGATACAGAATGGGGACTTGAGTATTTTATTTACTTTTTCTAACTTGATAATGAAATATTAGTTTGGTTTAGCCTGAGAGGATTTTAGAATAGTTTTGGAACGAATGTACAACACGTTAAAGGCGCGGTGGCGGGGGGGTGTTAAATCAATAATCCGTTTATAATCGAATCGGAGCCTCTGAATCGTAATCAATTGGTTAGGTGCCCAAAGACTCCCACCTCTTGTCAGAGGTCATATATAACAAATACCAGGCACTGTGCATACGCTAATCCAAAAATAAAATGTTTTATAAATGTTTTTGACACTTTCAAATAAAAAAACTTAAAGGAGAATTTATTTTATCTTGTGTTAGGTCTTGTTTTATTTTGTGGCTGTTGAATGTTTATGTACAATATTATGTTCACTAGTTTTGGGTATGTAACTATCAACATTTGAAGTCTTCAAATTCAAGCATTTCAAATCCAACATTTTTTTTTTTTTTTTTTTTTTTTGCATACTAGCAAGTAAGAAGCCTGGCAAGCCACTTATCATCTCTGACATCAGAAAAGGAAGCATAGCACACAGGTAATGTCATTTAATCACATCGATGTTGAACCTGAATCCTTCATCAAAACCACTGTGTATGCTTGGTTATTCACCCATGAAAAACTAAAACTGTCTAACAAATCTATTCAATCACAATTAGAATGCCAATAAAATGTGGTTCAGTAGAGCATTGGCAGAATGCTTCAGAAGGCTCAGTGCCAATTAGAGCTGAGGGTTAGGTTGCGGTCACTCCCCTATGATCCTGATGTAATAGGATTCACATTGTGAGTCAGGAGCAGCTCCCCAGTTCCACATAATAGCTTTGGTCCCCTTTTCCATTTGTAGGACGGGCACTCTGGAGCCTGGAGACAGGCTGCTGGCTATAGACAGTGTGCGTCTTGAGGAGTGCAGCATTGAGGACGCCATGCATGTCCTGGGTCAAGCCGAGGACATGGTCAAGCTCCGAATACAGAAAGACGAGGACAACATTGGTACAGATGTCACTTAAAGTACATTGCCAGCATATCACTAATAGAGATGCATCATTTGTAGGATTTTTTTTAGTAATGTTTGGTTGAAATAAAGCAAAAATGTATTTGTAATTTTATACACGACATTCAATTTGAGTGATTAAAAAAATCAGCAAGTCTTAAAAATGAGCATTCAAACTGATTTAAAAAAAAAAAAAAAAAAAAAAAGTAACAGTTCTCTTCAATCTCAAACGCTCGCTGTGGTTAAAGCTGTCCAGCAATCACTACCGCATTCTCCTTTGTCTTTTGTCACATTTTTCAGTATAGGCACATATACATTGGTACGAAAAAGTATCTGAACCTTTTGGAATTTCTCACATTACAGCATAAAATCATCATTAAATGTGATCTGATCTTTGTCAGAATCACACAGATGTAAAAACAGTGTCTCCTTTAACTAAAATCACCCCAAAATTTATATGTTTTCATATTTTAATGAGGATAGCATGCAAACAATGACAGAAAGGGGAAAATAAGTGAACCTCTGCCTTAGGAGACTTAAAGAACAATTGAAACCATTTTTTTACCAAACAATTTAAGTCAGGTGTGTCTGCCCACTATAAAACACACATCTGCTATTAATTGTCTTGATGAGAAGCATTGTCTGATGTGCATCATGGCTCGGTCAAAAGAGCTGTCTGAAGACCTGTGATCAAGGATTGTTGATTTGTATAAAGCTGAGAAAGGATACAAAACCATCTCTAAAAGTCTGGATGTTCATCAATTGACAGTCGGAGAAGTTGTCTACAAATGGAGTTTGGCACTGTTGCTTTTCTCACAAAGAGTGGCCGTCCACCAAAGATGACGCCAAGAGTTCAGCGCAGAATACTCAGAGAGGTAAAAAAAGAACCCTAGAGTGTCTGCTAAAGACTTACAGAAAACACTGGTGCAGTCCAAGGTCTTTGTGCACACGTCAACCATATGTAAAGCTATGGCCAAGAATAGTGTTCAATGGAGGACTCCATGGAGGAAGCCACTGCTGTCAAAAAAAAAAACATTGTTGCTCGTTTAATGTTCGCAAAAAGGCACATGGACACTCCATAGATGTTTTGGCAAAATATTTTGTGGACTGGTGAAACCAAAGTTGAATTGTTTGGGAGTAACCCACAACGTCATGCATGGAGGAAAAATGTAACGGCTCACCAACATCAACACCTCATCCCCAGCATGATGGAAGGAGCATCACGATTTCGAGCTGTTTTCTGCCTCAGTGCCTGGACACCTTGCATTCATTAATGGAAGAATGAATTCAAAAGTTCATCAGGATGTTTTGTAGGACATCCTCAGGCCGTCTGTCAGACAGTTGAAGCAAAAAAGAGGATGGATGCTTCAATAAAACAATGATCCAAAACACAGAAGTAAATCAACTTTAGAATGGTTTCAGAAGAATAAAATACACGTCCTGGAGTGGCCAAGTCAAAGTTCAGACTTGAACCCCATTGAGATGCTGTAGCGTGACCTAAAGACAGCGATTCATGCCAGACATCCCAGGAATCTGACTGAACTACAGCAGTTTTGTAGAGAAAAATGGGCCAAGATTAGTCCTGATCGATGTGCCAGACTGATCTGCAGCTACAGCTTCGTCTGGTTGAAGTTTTTGCTGCCAAAGGAGGGGGCACAAATTGTGATGGTTCAATTATCCATTTTCCCCCTTCTGTCATTGTTTGCATACCATCCTCATTAAAATATGAAAACCTATATGAAAACCTGGTTTTAGTTAGATCACAGTTTTTCATCTGTGTGATTTTGACAAAGATCAGATGAAATTTGATGGTGATTTTATGCATAAACGTGAGAAATTCCAAAAGGTTCAGATACTTTTTCATTCCACTGTATTTGCACACAGCTATTACTGTATTGTCAAATTCATCGTCAAAAGTAAAACATGCTTTATTTACACTGACTGATCATTTGTTCTCTAGATGAGCTGGAGATGTCTGGCTCGATCATCTACACTGTGGAGCTCAAGAGATATAACGGACCTCTGGGAATCACTATTTCAGGCACCGAAGAGCCTTTTGACCCAATCGTCATTTCGGGTCTAACCAAGAAAGGCCTAGCAGAGAGGTAAGATGTTGGTAGGGAGAGGTTTTGGTCAAGGTAGTTAATAAAGTGCAGGATGACATTTGCATGAGAGTAGACTAGCAGTATGGCACGGCGTTGCTGGGCATACTGCTTGTGCTGGGTTGTTTTGGCCAAGGTTTGTTAAATTGAGACATAAGAAACCTCGAAATCAGAGATTCCCCATTTAAAGAATTTTTTTTTTTCATGTATGCTGGATGGATTTATTGAGCAATATGGCCCAGAGTTGCTTGGGTTTGAGTAACATGAACACAATACAACCGAATGGCAGATAAAACATATTTTCCTTAGAGATGCAGATAGAATGTAGTGAAAATAAAATGACACCATAAATGGGTTAATGCGCAATCTGTACAGAATTGTGCCGAGTGACGTAGAGAACAATGAGTTCTTGTTTCACACTTGCTGCTCTTGTGCCCATAAACAGCACGACCCCGAGAGGTAGAGCCTTTATTGAACAGAAAACATCAGATCATAACTGCAACCTCCACTCTGTCATGGTTACAACTACCAATGAACCATTGCGGGCATAGCACATAAAACAATAATAGTTGCTACAATATGAATATCCAGCCGAAATTAATCCCATCTTGATATTCTGGAAATTGTACTTTAATTTTTTTTTTTTTTTTTTTTTTATACCAGCCTCTTGTTGTGGAGTAGTAAAAGCCACAACATATCACCACAGCACATTTTAAATTTGTACATAAAACCGTAAAGTTTGAAAGCCAAACTTTGGAATTTTGAATATTTCGCACTAAATGAAGACCTACAGAGTTCAAACCCATCTAAGAACACTCCTAGAAACTAAGAATAACTATGTAAAATTTTCATCCGTTTTAGAATCCATATACAATAGAAGAAACACAAACACACACTTTTCCATTTTATACAAGTATAGATAAAGGGATGCTAATGATTTTTTTTCACTTGAATAGGTCTGGATACAATGGCTGACTGACTTTGATTTTCTATTACAAGAAGCCCCTTTGTCTGCATTTCAATTGGCGCACTGACAAACGCGTTGTTTTCTGACCAGTCCTTGCTCTCTGTGCTGTCTGGCATCTCCGTCTCCTCCTCTCTGCTACTCTGCAGGACCGGAGCCATTCACATAGGAGACCGCGTGTTGGCTATCAATGGGATCAGTCTGAAAGGCAAAACGCTGAGTGAGGCCATCCACCACCTGCAGATGGCAGGGGAGTCGGTCACCCTCAAGATTAAGAAACAAGCAGACCGCATGACAGCGTCTCCTCGTTCCCATGGCAAGATGGCATACTTTCAACTACAGTGCATGTACTTTCTCTAGGGCAGTGTCAGACTCTTCTTTATCGACCCATATACAGTGCCTTGCAAAAGTATTCGGCCCCCTTGAACCTTGCAACCTTTGGCCACATTTCAGGCTTCAAACATAAAGATATAAAATTTTAATTTTTTGTCAAGAATCAACAACAAGTGGGACACAATCGTGAAGTGGAACAAAATTTATTGGATAATTTAAACTTTTTTAACAAATAAAAAACTGAAAAGTGGGGCGTGCAATATTATTCGGCCCCCTTGCGTTAATACTTTGTAGCGCCACCTTTTCCTCCAATTACAGCTGCAAGTTGCTTGGGGTATGTTTCTATCAGTTTTGCACATCGAGAGACCTACATTCTTGCTCATTCTTCCTTGCAAAACAGCTCGAGCTCAGTGAGGTTGGATGGAGAGTGTTTGTGAACAGCAGTCTTCAGCTCTTTCCACAGATTCTCGATTGGATTCAGGTCTGGACTTTGACTTGGCCATTCTAACAACTGGATACGTTTATTTTTTAACCATTCCATTGTAGATTTGGCTTTATGTTTTGGATCATTGTCCTGTTGGAAGATAAATCTCCGTCCCAGTCTCAGGTCTTGTGCAGATACCAACAGGTTTTCTTCCAGAATGTTCCTGTATTTGGCTGCATCCATTTTCCCGTCAATTTTAACCATCTTCCCTGTCCCTGCTGAAGAAAAGCAGGCCCAAACCATGATGCTGCCACCACCATGTTTGACAGTGGGGATGGTGTGTTCAGGGTGATGAGCTGTGTTGCTTTTACGCCAAACATATCGTTTTGCATTGTGGCCAAAACGTTCAATTTTGGTTTCATCTGACCAGAGCACCTTCTTCCACATGTTTGGTGTGTCTCCCAGGTGGCTTGTGGCAAACTTTAAACGAGACTTTTTATGGATATCTTTGAGAAATGGCTTTCTTCTTGCCACTCTTCCATAAAGGCCAGATTTGTGCAGTGTACGACTGATTGTTGTCCTATGGACAGACTCTCCCACCTTAGCTGTAGATCTCTGCAGTTCATCCAGAGTGATCATGGGCCTCTTGGCTGCATCTCTGATCAGTTTTTTCCTTGTTTGAGAAGAAAGTTTGGAAGGACGGCCGGGTCTTGGTAGATTTGCAGTGGTCTGATGCTCCTTCCATTTCAATATGATGGCTTGCACAGTGCTCCTTGAGATGTTTAAAGCTTGGGAAATCTTTTTGTATCCAAATCCGGCTTTAAACTTCTCCACAACAGTATCTCGGACCTGCCTGGTGTGTTCCTTGGTTTTCATAATGCTCTCTGCACTTTAAACAGAACCTTGAGACTATCACAGAGCAGGTGCATTTATACGGAGACTTGATTATACACAGTTGGATTCTATTTATCATAATCGGTCATTTAGGACAACATTGGATCATTCAGAGATCCTCACTGAACTTCTGGAGTGAGTTTGCACTGAAAGTAAAGGGGCCGAATAATATTGCACGCCCCACTTTTCAGTTTTTTATTTGTTAAAAAAGTTTAAATTATCCAATAAATGTTGTTCCACTTCACGATTGTGTCCCACTTGTTGTTGATTCTTGACAAAAAATTAAATTTCATATCTTTATGTTTGAAGCCTGAAATGTGGCGAAAGGTTGCAAGATTCAAGGGGGCCGAATACTTTTGCAAGGCACTGTAAATATGATGGCCTCATTTTATTACATACAAATCGGATGATGCCCAGGGCTCCACATCTTTTAACTTTGTTTTTAATTTTACTGTGATCACTGTAAAACATAACCTGAAGTTTTAGGGTCATAGGTAAATTTGTATAAATTGACTCACAATATATTCATTTTCATCTGATTCATGGATTATCTCCAACAACTGGGATAAAGTGTGCAGCAGAAGTTTTTTGACAAAATTACAAAATCAAGAATAATGATTTTGGGGGGGGGGGGGGGGGTACAAACCAGCAAAATTATTGGTCGCAGAAATTTTACTTGCTACACTGTCAAAACTCATGGGCAAAGTACCTACAACTAAGAAAAGTCTGAAGAACTTACTGTAATACCTTTATTTTTTTCCCAAACATGCTACTACCTGGTTTTGGAATTTAAAAGCCATTTTTCATTTTTCTTTTCTATTATAAAATGGACATTGGTATCAACAACATAAGGCTTGCTCTTAAAGTCTTTAACAGTGATGGCAATCTCAAATTTACCGTAACTTTAAAAAATTGGGCACAAAATATGAAGTCAATGCAAATGATTTGCTTTTGGGAGCCCCCAAAAATTATGCGTTTCATGTGCGTCGGGCCTTATCTGACCTTAACTCATTGGCTGCTGTGGTATATGTGCCGAGTTATTGGTCATGTGTCGTTTTGTATAGTTACTCTTGCAGGGATTTAATCAAGGGCAAATGGTACCTTACAGTCCACGTGACGGGATGAGAGGGAATGTCTGCAACCCTTGGGTGAAGTTACATGATGTTGTGACATTGTGCTAGCTCTTGTCAAAAACCGTTGCATTCAACATCGATTAAGGAGTGGCATTCTTTAGTGATTGCATCTTGATGCTGCTGCTATATACAGCCACATAGGAAGAAAACATCTCTCTCGACCTGATGAGTGAACAAAGGATCATCTTGGGGTATTTAAGAGAGATAGGGGCTCGGCCTCTATTTTTCCTACCATGGGCTTGTGACGAGAAGACTTTTGTAAGAGTAGACATGAGACTTCTGCCTGAAATAAAGCCTCTGTGGCTTTTTTGGAGAGTCTTCAGGAAACCCATCTGGTCAAAAAAAATTACCATACAAAACTGCCATTGACGGCGATATACTGTATATTTGTTAATCCGAACCCAGTCTTCCAAGTTCAAATGGAATGGACGTCTACTTGGTGCCAACTTCGTTCTGCTGTGAATTTAAACAATGTAGAGCCACATGAATGGATGTCTATTATCGTGAATTTGGTATTAAGTTGCTGTACTGCCTTTTGACTCCCTATCTGCTCAATTTCAGAATATGATGGGAGGCGAGTCCTGGACAGAGAAATTGGATTTTTGAGTGACCTTGAGGATGAACTGATGGACTCTCAGAGAATGGGTAAACTTTCAGAGATGTACTCAGCCACCGTGCCCAGTATCGACTCCGCAATGAGCTCCTGGGACGGCTCGGGATGCGACGCCGGCTTCAGTAGCCAAGGTGAGGTCGGGAGAGTAAGCTCATTCCCAAAGCAGCCTATTGTCTCTTCTGTTTCTTTTAATATTTTCTTCTTTCTTAGGAACTTATCTCCACAAAGATTCATTACTCAATCCCAATGAATGGAGGAGAACCAAGTACAGGAGCCCAGTCGGGTCCAGCTCTGCAGGACTGCTACATCACACAGGGCTCTACAACGAGCGACTTACAGAGGATGACTGGGAAAAGATGCCCGGGTAAGGTCTTTCTCCTTCAGGTTTTCTCTCGGCACCTTTTTAATGTCAGTGCAGATTTATTTTTTTTCATTGTAATGTACGTATTTCTGTGAGCTTCTGTGCTTTTTTTTTTGTTTGTTTGTTTGGTGTCTTTGACAATGGCAAACTGCACTGCGTGAGCTAGAAGAATATTAAAGCACCATTGCAGCATTTGCTTGTCAATTGATGCTTTCATGTTTTGTTTGCTTGTCCAAACTGTCCTTTTTTCTTTTTTCTCAGGTATTCTCTCTCTGATCTGCTTTACTAATTGCCCACAAGCTCTTTGGTGTGTCACCTTTTTCATGTCCACACCAAACACATCTGGACACGTCAGCCATATGTCTCCTTGTACCTTTTTTTCCCCCTTTTTTATTTGTCACATGCTTTCTTTGTTCTATTTTGGGGGGTTAGTAAAAGGTAGTTGACATTTACTTTTGTATTTAAATTTTTGAAAAAAAACTTTTGAAGGACTCTTCTGTGTTTGAGATGTGAATTTGCAATAACTTGCCCCCCATCGGTGTGGTCTTGAGACTTTCAAAGGGAAGCTCCTTCGCGAAGCCAAACCCATCCCAAAAAAGCCTACTATTCCTACGCTGCTTTTGAAGGCAGCACCGGCCTCAAGACGGCAAGACTGCTCTCATGTTGTGGTTCCTGCGTTGTCGTAGATTCATCAGCCCCCCTCATTGCCATGGCACCCTGAATCAGGATAGCTTCTGGTCTCAGGCTATTCAGGACCTGGAGACTTGTGGCCAGTCTGAGATCCTCAGGGAGTTAGAGGTAAGCCTACTTTCCCATCCCCCATTTCTGACTTTTTTTCTCGTTTTGGTCTGCGCTACCCCCCTGTGTCAGGCTATATGATCAAGCCAGATGAAGCTTTATGATAATCTCTTGAGTGTGTAATCTGCTATTAAACCAGACAGGACAGGGAGAACACCTGTTGCCTTATACGAAGTGATGTTTACAAAGCACAACACATTCAAATTCTTTCAATACGTACGAACCTGTCATTTTTTTTGTTTTGCATGTGTTTTTTGTTTTTTAACAGGCATCTATGACAGGTAGCGCTTTTAGTCTATACCTAGAGGAGACCAAGACAGATGAAGACTCCATGTTTCTGTCAGAAATAAGTCCTATTAAACAAGAGGAAACGAATGTGGCACCAAAGAACAGGAACAAGCTCAACATGTTGACCGGATGTGGCAGGGGCTCAAATAGTTTGTCTTCTATGACCCTGGCCCTTCACAAGGTAGGTTTTAAAATGGAATACACGTACCATAGGTCACATTAAAATGAAAAATCTGTCTGCTTCACTCATCCTAAAAAAAGTTCCCGCTCACATTAGTGTTTTCTGAGGATGTAGCTTGTTGACGCAATGTGTGTCCTTTACAGACTGACCTTAGTGAGACAGTGCAGTTTGGATAATATCATTGTTTGAGATGAAAGTCATCATGGCAGTAAATCAAAGCCGCTTTTTGACCTCAACACAGCCATGTGTAGATAGTCCTAGCATTTGAACGTATTGGGAAGTACTCAGTGCTTAATTTGTAAATAATAAGGTGCCAGAACGCAAAGTACATATGACAGTGCAGTGATGACGAGACGGACACAGGTCCCGGAATATAAGCAGAAATGGTGCTGAAACAACATGCAAATGCCCACTTGCCATGCAGTGGGACTTATAAGCCTCAATTTCGGATGATAATAATAATAATAATACATTTTACTTCTAGAGCACTTTTCAAGCCACACAAAGACTGTTCACAAGAGAGATGGAACCATAGTACCAGCAAAACAATCATGAAAGAATTAAAAGCATAATATTCATGGTATGAATGTTATGACAACATTTTAGAATTATTTAGGCTATACTCTGCACAGCACGGGCAATTGTCCACATAACCACAGGTGGGACTTGCAGTCGGCAATTAGTTTCTCAACAGGTCTAACTTGTATAACATTAAAAAAAAAAGATTGGCACGGCGGCCTATTTAGTTTACCATATTTAGTTGTCCAAAACATTCCTTGTTGTCATTGTTGCTTTTCTGACTCGTTTGTCTGTCTTTTAGGCATGTTATAATACCGTTTGATCCTAAAGTTTTTTCTAATTTATGTCAGGGGCTGATTTGTTGGTACAACTTTTGAGCGTATCAACAAATCTATGACTCTTTCAAATGACGTAACATTTTTATCAACAACATTGTTACTAGCATCTCCAAGGGGCCGCTGTCCTGTTTCAGTGTGACCGGCATTGCCATTCAGAGTTGGAAGCACCGCTAACCAAAAGTGCAGATTGGAAACAACATGCAATTCTTGAGATATGTTCTGTAAATGAATCTATGGATCTTATTTTATCCTCGCGACCCGACCCCGGAGCAAGCGGAAGATGATGGATGGATGGACATTTTTTAAAAAACGTTTTTATATTGTAGCATCACCGGGGCTGTCATCGGCCTGGTAATTTATGCGTCAACGCGGGGCTCCTATTGGTGCGCCAGCGCGACGCTCCGATTGGTGGACTGCATAGCCGCCCGCCAGTGACTTGTTGTTTTGCATTAGGGTGGCGGAACGAATAATAAAATGAGGGGGTAAAAAGCGTCATGGTTCCTGTGTTATTTTTGCTGCCAAGCTTTCACTTAGCAAGCGTTACAATTCACTGTTTTCTGTTCAGCCCAAATGCTTGATGAAAAGTTTGGGCAACCATGACTTTAGAGCGGTGGTTTCCAGTGTTACATAATGCGTGCTCCATTCGTAAGTGTGCAGTGATTCGTGGCGTGTTTTATTGTAGAGAGTGCTAGCGTAGTAAGTGACGATGATGAGTTCATCACCTCATATTCTCCTCCACGGCGCCCGGCATAATATTATCATTTATATTACACTCAAAAGATGCTGGATCGGACTAAATAAGTTCCGGAACACGTGGAGTCCAAAATCAAGAGGTGCCGGAACATGATCCAGCACAAATTAACCCCTGGAAGTACTGTAGTGGGAAAATGGTACAATACATAGATGCGGTTGACAATTTCTTCACAGTACACGCTGTAATTTCTCATTAACCTCTAGCATTTCTGAGCTACATGGCATTGTGTCAGTGCATTTTAAGTTTGGTCTTTTGTCATTGTTTAATAAAAAAAAAAAAGAATAAATCTGCATTTGTAATATGGCTAATTTCTAATGATATACCCAAGAAAATGAAAAAAAAAATACAACAGTACAATATGTTCCATGTATGCAGGTGACTATCAGAAAAGACCCTGAGAGCCGTGACTTTGGATTCAGTGTATCTGATGGGCTTGTGGAAAAAGGTGTATTTGTCAACATGATCCGCCCTAAAGGCCCAGCTGACCAAGCGGGCCTGAAGCCTTATGATCGTATACTTCAGGTACCTCTTCTTTCTGTAAAGCGATCCTTTATTATTGACAAGAGTATTTGGATGTTTGATCTTGGTCACAAAACAAATGAAACTACTGTATTTTCCGCACTATAAGGTGCACCTAGAAGCTTTCAATTTTCTCAAAAGCCTACACTGCGCCTTATTATCTGATGTGCATTATATATGAATGGATATTGGTTAATCATGGCATGATATTCAATTTAGTGCAGCTCCATCTAGTGGATGCATAACAAAACCCCAACCACGATGACTACTACTACTACTACTACTACTATTGCACCTTACAACGTGGTGTGGCTTATGTACGAAAACTTTTAGAATAGGCCATTCATTGAAGGTGCGCCTTATAATGCGTTGCACCTTACAGTGCAGAAGATATGGTATACTTAAACTACCACCGTATATGGGCGCTACTGTGTAACAAGTCATATTGACAAGGAAACACAATTAACAACTTACACAATTTCATGGATTCTTCCAGGTGAACCGTGTGCGGACCAGAGACTTGGATTGCTGTCTCACTGTGCCACTAATTACAGAAGCGGGAGCCAGCCTGGATCTGGTCATTAGCAGGAATCCAGTGGAAACTGGTAACACCAGGGGTCTGCCCGGCGACCGTAACGACCCTTCCGTCTCACTGCTCTGCTTTTCCGAGCAGCGCACCAACAGTATTGCCCTGTGAGCACTAACACAGACGTTCTGGCACCTCGCACACGACGTCACATTGCACCTGCTAGATGTTCACAGCATCCGCAGCACAGTGACACTTACAGCACCGCCGGCGTTAATCACCACATTCACATGATGCTTTTCAGATCTGTTTTTTGGGCTCACCCTCCCCTCCCTCTCCAACAGCACATTGCAAGGTTATATAACATCAGAGACATTACTCACAGTCACACGCTGCATACAACTAGTTCTTGCATTGACTACTTGACCACTAACACGCAGCCATTTATTATGCCCACACATGCACAGGGTGTTAGCACATTTAAGGTTTAAGGTACATATGTTTTCTTGGCTCACTACCCATGTTTCCATCGAGAAGGATCGGTCTCCCCCGAGTAAAACTCTCACCGCCATCAGCCAAGCATCATAAAAGGTTACGTCGTATAGGCTATGTTGATCTCGGGAATGCTTGCAAAGACATGTCTCTATTCTCCTGGATGGCCTTGAGGTGGATTAATGCTAACATCACTTTTTTTTTTTTTTTTTTTTTAAATACTTCACATTTTCTACACTGTCACATACACATTTTCACTTTTGGTTTTCACTATAGGATGTCTGCTCATTGTTTCAAATGAAAGTCTCTCTTCATGTTGGCTAAATGATTCTCTTTGGTGGTTTTGTTTTTTTGGACCACCAGCTGACCCCGTGTTGCTGGTACAACCTCAGCAAGTGACTTATTAACTTACAGAAGCCCCCGCTGTCACGTCTTGTTTACCTCCATGGGGTTGTTGTCAGCGTGCCCCTTCAATCTTACCCCTCCAGTTTAAATGAAGAGTTGACATCCTGTTTTTGGCTGCTGTCTGCACAGCCTTAAAGACCCGTACAGTGTTGGGATGTCAACTCTACTCAGTTAAACTAGCAAATGTCTACAGAGGCCTATTTTTAAAAGCTTTATATACTGTATGAATAAAATGTTCTGATTCTATTTAGGTGTAGAGTAAATGTTTTTAATTCTCATACAAGCATGTGCAAATTGAGTTAACTGTTATACAGAATGTGGAATTTTATTTGAAGTTTTTTTTTTAATATAAAATGCTTTTTTGTGTTTTTTTTAATAAAACCTATCAAAAACCATGACTACTTTACTTCTAGCTTTACATGCTCGCGAAACCTGTTTAATGTTGAGGTCGATCGCTCGGGTAAGATTCCATAAGGCAAATTTTCTGTATTGCACTGGTTACCACTACGTAATACCATTATACATTTTGACTGGTCAAAATGGATTGAGTGAATGTCTATTGCCGCACTGAAACATGATCATTCAATGCCAGCCATCACAGTTCACATAGATGCCTGTCAAAGGCAGTGAATGAGTTAATTTACCACTAAATGGAGCCAGTGTACCACTGGAAAATCACTGCTCACTGATACATTTCTTCTTTGACCTGAAATAGTCCTAGAAAGTTCATCAAGTTTCACTGGCGGTGCCCTAATCAAACAATGAGTGTTTACATTGTGCTATGTCTTATCAAAGTTCAGTTGCAGTCAAGGTGTGTTTGTGTGTGCACATCTGACGCCGCCCTTGTCAGTAAGTTCTCTCCTTGATTGATTGTACGCATTAGATTTATAGCAAGTCACAACGGAGTGTGAAATCCTGTATGAGTGGCAATAACAGGGAAAAAGGTTCCCATAAAGATTATGTAGTACATAAAAAAGAAGCGGGACATTAAACAGAACTCTCCATCAGGCAAGGAGTTGAAGTAATAGGACAATGACCATTTTAGTTTCCCTCTAAACACTATCATGATCAGCCATCCATCTAAAATTTTTATCAATTCGCTATTCAAAATATGATAGATTGTTTTGTTTACCTGGCTTTTTTCTCTCTTTTTAACCTGTCCTGTGCAGGTGCTTGACACTGAGAATGGAAATCTGAGTGTCCGATTGGTCTGAAAAGTTTTATTGTACACATAGGAGTATGGCATATTCACATTGTGATCATTAATCATACCTCATTTATTACGAGAAAGCAGTGAACAGGAAGGGGTTATGGGGGAACAGAAAAGAGACCGAATAAGCACAAAAAAAACATTGAACGCCTACACATGTTGGTGCTATCGTTATCTAGTTGTATTTCCAGTTGACACCATGTGGAGGGCCTGATGACCAAGGAGAGAGGGGAAGAAAAGTGATTGGGAGGGGTGGAGTGTACACAAATCCGCCACGTGTTCTAGAACCCAGTATTTGTGTGAATCCCTTGTGTGAGTATGTTAGCATCCGATTCTATGCTGTCTTTGCCTGGCACGGCCAGACTGTTCTCACTTTATTTTTCAAACAATGTGAGAATAGTCTGGGACCCAGCCCATTAACGGCCTCTTGAGCAAGAACAAAATCAACCATCCAATCATTCGTTTATTTGGGTGACGTGCTCTTAACAAGCAACGTCACTCTTCCGCGTCGGAAGTAGTCTCCACAACAACACAGATGGCGAACAGAAGAGCTGAGAATATGTTCCAATCCACGGTAAAATCAGTTTTAAATTACCAAAAACACATTGACACAAGTCATTGACAACAGTCCGTCTCGCGCTAGCCATGTCGAATAAACTCCGCTCTCCTCGTATGTTTACTTCCGTGCGCAAGTCCCTCGTCACTTTACTAACGTCACGTCCGCCCATCGCTGATTGGTCCACTCTGCTGTCTGTTTGCTGTGGCTTGCTCAGCCCTTGAAATTTTATCTGCTGAATAATGGCCAGACTCAATAGCTGGAACAGCAGTGAGTCTGTGGTACCAGGCTAATGCTGTCTCATAGCTAATGCTGACACCAAGGGTTTGTTTACCTGACATCTTAAAACTAAAGCCATTTTTATACAGGCCGTTTGATATAATTTTATTTTTCTAAAAAGTGGGAATTATTAGATCACTATTCACGTCAGGCACGGGTTAGGTTGGTTACTTTTTCGCACGATGACACTTCACAATCCAGTCTTTTTTTTTTTAGCACACTAGTGTATCAATGAACACTTAAATGTTGATTGCAAGCTTGGTTTTTGTCTTTTTTTGGGGGGGGGGGGGGGGTGGATCATCAGTATAACTGCATGATTTCCAGTTTCCAAACAATATGGATAAACTTACTAACAGAGAAATAGGTTCCAATGAAAATATACAAATGGTGTTAAAATCCTAATTCTTACTTTCCATTTACAGTGTTATTGAAAATGTTCGTCTAAGAATCAAAAGATTTTGTATACATATGTAAAAAGACAAGCTTGTCCAATAAACAGTGTTTATTTGTACTCTATTTGAATACGACCCATTGTTAAATCAAACAGACAAATGTGAGATACATACTTTGGTACGTTTAGATTTTTAGTGGACAAAGTTGCAACTATAAATCCTTGCCGGTATTGCATTATAGTCCAGATTAATTGCTAACACTGAACATTAACATTGTCATTTCTACATTGAGTATTGCACATAGTAATTAAAACACACTTCTGAGTTGTCACTCAAGTCAACAGTCATGGTATTTGTATGATGTACAAAATTGTTACAAAAGGCATGTGTGATTTATAAACAATTGCAATTGTAATATACAACTAGCTAAAGTTAATGTTAAAGCCGGGCGGGAAAACCCATCATATTCCAAAATGAGCACAATAGATTAGTCAGGATGTTGAAGAGAAAAATAGTTGTAGTTGCATGATTAGTTTACAGATAACACTGGGGAACATAATATTTGTTGAGCTAGGTCTGACAGCTGTTTTTACCAAATTTTTAGGGTGCGGAATCCAAAACGTATCTGAATTTTTCTCTATCACATCAAGTTGTAGTATCCACGTTTTCTTAAAAAAAAAACTGTACTTAACATAAGTGTTTTGGAAAAATTCTCAATTGCCCTTCAATGAGATATGAAAGAAAAACATGACAGTCATGTTTATTTAACAGGCTTGTGTTTTTAGAAATATTGTTACTGTAATTCTAACTGTTCAAGTAGTAACATGGTAAGCAGGTAAGGTGTGGAGAAAAAAAATAGAAAAAAACGACCGCAACTTTAGAATCAGCATGCCAATTTTAGTTTAAACAATAAACCTGTTCCCCAGTATTATGTATAAATCAAGATGTATCATTTTAAGAATGACATGTTCACTAAACTAGGATTTATTAACATTTACAAAGTCAAAAACCTACATTAAAATATTACTTGCTGAAATGGCTTGCATGTTCTACAGCAACAATAAAAACAAACACTACAACAAAGGTGAAACAGCAATAAAGTGCAAAGAGGTTTCAAAAAAAAAAAAAATGCACCGTGACTGACCTTGGCAGTCGCACAAGTGTACAAATACACAAAAATGTCACTTTTTTTCACTTGTGATTTTGATCTACATTTTCTTAATGCGGACCTTCAAATGAATGTGCTTATCATTGTATTTGGCCAAGTCCTTCAAATAAAAGCAAGGTCCTACAGTGTAAATGCTGCATGTTGAAAAATATATGAAGTCCCCTAACACAACCAACCTATTTTACACCACGTACCGGTGTGATATGGGCATTTTTTTTTCACGGACCAGCAATGTGTGGCAGAAAATTACAGTAAATATAAAATATTACAACGGGGCTAAAAACAAACAATAAGTGCAGGGAAAATATAACTCACCATATGCTGAATTAACCTTTTTTAACAGCGGCCTCTCCTAAAACTTGACATGTCGCAGACATAGTGAGTTCTTCTCCAATCGTGAAAGTTTTTTTGGCTTTAGCAATGCGGTTGATCACGAGGTATGATGCTCTCACTGCATTTGCTTTTGTTGCCTCGTTTCCTAGCTTTTAGTCACATATTATGCAGAATAGACTTGGTTGTAGATTCCTCTTCTGGCTCAGCAGGTTGCCTTTTCCCCGTAAAAAAGCTGCCCAAAGACGTGTTTTTCTTCATTTTCGCTAACGTGTGGGCTTATTTCAGGGAACAAATCTAATGCGTCTACGTCATTATCGAGGACAAGCGCACAGTAATACGAGCAAAACAACTGGAAGTACCCCGTCCGCCACTGCTGAGGTGCGCCACCTGCAGCACACAGCCAACAGCAGCAAACACTGCTGTTTACATTGACAAACGCTGGGCTGCTATTGGTGTGCAAACACCCCAGTAATGGCAGCCAAACACTAGAGGGCGGCATACACAAATCTACTCTGATAAGTCAATCAGATTGCGGTCGTTAACAAATTATTTAGTATTTCTCCGCGGCCCGGTAGCAAATGTGCCATGGAGCGGTACCCGGTGGATGGGGACCAGAGATTTGGGCTCACAATTACCTATAGACGAGATACATTGCTGTTCAGAATCAGTTGAACGTGACAAATTAACTCAGTAACAATGCTGCTGCATTCACCTCGAGTGTTCACATATGGGCTACCCTTTCAATAAGAGAACTGAGAATTTCATTGCTCCTTCTTTGTCTGATGGAAAATACCTCAAATCTCCGGAATCAACAAGAAGAAAGGTAGTAAACATTGAACATGTTCTATGTCAAAATATTGTACTGCTTACGATCAATGTCAACTACAGCAACAACAGTTAACATTAACAAAATAGATATGGTATAAAATAAGAGATAATCACAACAATACATAATTCTCATAGATATCAAACCACAGGATGTCTAATGTGAATATGCAGGTCATTGTAAACCTAGCAACGTTAGCAAATACGATAAGACAGAAAGCACATGTATCTTATTATTCCTCTCACAGAGAGCGCTCACATGGTTGTTTCTACAATGGTGTGGGTGGACTTGATCAGGCCGTTGTTCCCGTTGGGGTCCAGGGGTTCCGTCAGCTCGCTGTCCTTTGCCGTCAGCTCTTCGGGTCGCGAGCTCACCCCTGACTTGGCCGGGGCCGCCACCGCTTTGATCCGCTGCGTGAAAGAGGACCAGCAACATCATTAGCATCATACCAATTTTTTAATGCCAGCTAGAGATGCAAGTACACACACGACCGGTTTATGATATGTCTACATCCCAAAAGTCACAATAAGGTTCTTTTTTTTCTATTCTGTTTAGCAAAATGTTTCGTCCCCAAGTAAAACATTGGATGATTGCATAAATACATAAAAATACTATTAATAAAATTTCTATACATAGAAAATTAAATTGAAAAAGACAGAAAAAGAAAAAAAATACTAAAATAAAACTTTTTAAATTTCAAGATAAAAATATACAATACAGATTTTTTTAAAAATTGAAATCAAAACCTAATAAATTGCAAAAATAAACAAGGATTTCATTATTAATTTCCTCATTTTTATTAATGTTTCCTTTTTCAAGAAATCATTAATTTTGTAATTATTTTAAAATTTGTATTTTTACACATTCTTAATTTTGTATCATTTGATGATTTTTTGTTGTATATTTAAAAAAATTCTACTAAAAAAAAATTACATAATCATTATTATTATTATTACATATTATACATTGATGCACTTATGTATCCCTTAAATGCTCTTGGATGTATATTTATTAACTCTTGCGCCGCCAATGATGGCGATAGACGTTTGCTGCCAGACCTCCCGGTTAAAGTTGTAAGTCTATCGAAGTCAATGGAAGCCAATGAGTTAAATAAATTCAGACATCAAGGAAGCAGTTCGAAAAGCTTTGTAGCCATCAAAGACTGTATTGTGCTAAAATTACATTAGTGTTTTCATATAGCTACAGATAAGCTCAGGCAGGCGTTTGCACAAAGCTGTGTAAAGTTGCCTGGCTCTGCCAAACTATTCTCCCTGTATTTTTCAAACACTGAGAGAAATAGTCTGGGAACCATCCCATTAACGGCCTTTTCGAGCAGGTACAAAATCGATCGACAAAGCAGATTCGTTTATTTGCGTGACGTGTTCTTAACGAGCAACGTCACTCTTGCGCGTTGAAAGTCGTCTCCACAACACAGATGGTCAACGGGATAACCGAGAACCTGTTCCAATCCGCGGTAAATTCTGTTTTAAATTACCAAAAACACATCGACACGAGTCATTGACAATAGTCTGTCTCGCGCTAGCCATGTTGAATAAACTCCGCTCTCTTCGTATGTTTACTTCCGCGCGCAAGTCCCTCGTGCTTCCGTCGTCAGTTAATAACGTCACGTCTGCCCGACGCTGATTGGTCCACTCCACTGTCTGTTTGCTGTGACTTGCTCCGCCCTGGAAATTGTATCCGTGGGAATGGTGGCCAGACTCAATAGCTGGAACAGCGTTGAGTCTGGTGTACCAGGCAAGTGTAAAGTGTATCTAGAGGGCTGGTGAAGGTCATTTATACCATAGGTGGTGTTGTCGGTCCCTTTAAGTACTGTACAGTGATCCCTCGTTTTTCGCGGTTAATGAGGACCAGAACCCACCGTGATAAGTGGAAAACCGCGAAGTAGCCACCCCCCCAATTTTTTTTTTTTTTTTTGTGTGTGTGTTCATTATACAGTATTTATTCAGATTTAGCATTGTAGCGTAGCATAGCATAGCATAGCATAGCATGGATATATATGACATGTTTTTTTTTTTCACAATCATGCATATATGGCGGAAAACACAGACAAGGCTGAAAAAGCAGTTTCTGCTCTTCCACCCCTCCTTAAAGTAAACTGCTGTATTTTAAGCCAAAAGAACTGTTGCGTTTGATAGAACATTGTCTATATGCTGCCATAGCAGATTCATGGGGCATTAAGTCCCCGAAATATTTTTAATTTGTCCGTTTTACCCTGGAAACCCCTGTTTACAGATGTCGCGCAACCCCTTTTGTTTCAACCTAGCCATAAAAAGAAAGTAAGTAATCATATTTAGTATTCAAAATGTCTGTAATTTTTAGCTTAGAATCATTAATTGATGTCTATTAGTTTAAAAAAAAAAAAAAAACGACTTCAAAAAAATCTCTTGCATATTTTAAACTTTTAAATAAATTATGTCACAATGAAAAAATTGGCGTCTGTAAAAAAAAGTCACTGATATCTACCTCATAATTATCGCTTAATTGTATTTTTTTCATTACAGTCTCATTTTCCCCAATATTTTAGATGATAATCGATCCAAACAAAGAAAAATTGAAGAAAGAAAAAAAAAGTTAAAAGGGTAAAAATATGAAAAAGAACATCTCGACCACTGCTTGATGTCTGCCATTTCTGCATCGCGACCCTTGTTATATTACTATGTTTCACCCATAAAATCCCCCCAAAATCCGGCTGTGGCCATTCACATCTGTGTCTTAACACTCGGTGACTACATTGAGTTTTGGGATCGAAATAAGGTAAGTACGTGATAATATCTCGTTAAAATCGTGGCGTCTCATCTCAATGTTCTCATCTTAAGTTAATGTTTTGCTGTTTACATTTTTTTTAATGCCCTCCTGTTCAAACCCCCCAATTGAGATTTTAAGCTTTCCAATGATGTATCACACATGCATATAGGACAATTTTGAAATATGGCCAGATGGCAGCAGGGGGTCTCAGAGCGGAACTGAGTGTGATTGAACTGAGTGTCACCTGAGTGTTTTCCACCATATATATTTTAATAAATGCTTACTAAGCATTAAGCATGTTAAGCACTTCACTTGCAAGTTTTAAACATGTTACTGTCCCATTTAATTATTTTTAAACAAGTAGAAAAATGATTGTCTTTATTACATGCTTCATTGAGTGAGTCCACTCAAATCTGCTCAAACTGCTCACTTACACACAATGAATTGCCACAGCAACTGTTTAACAAGTTAAACGATGATTGACGCATGCGGCGCTTTGAAGCTTCGGCTTCCAAGCATCTGTGACAAGATCAAACGAACGTCTGTCATTCGTCAAGCAACTCCAGTGCACTGCCTGACCAACAAGGAGCAGCAGTAGAGAAAGTGAGACTACGTGATCAGCTAGGGACGGGTCACCTGTATTTTTTAAAATTTTGTTTTAATTGAAAAAAGAAATCCGCAATGGACTGAGGGCGAAAAGTAGTGAGGGATCACTGTATATATTAGGGATGTCCCGATCACATTTTTGCACTCGAGTCTGAGTCACCTGATTTTGAGAGACTGCCGATACGAAGTCCCAAGCCGAAGTTTTAAACATGTTACTGTCCCACCGTGCCGCCTCCATAATGTGATCTTTTTAAATAATGTAGAAAAATGCTTGTCTTTATCAAATGCTTCATTGAGTGAGTCCACTCAAATCCACTCACGCTTTGACACTCACACTGCTGAGAACAGCCTTTCACTTACACAATGAGTTGCCACAGCACACTGCAAGTGTTTAACAAGCTAAATGATGATTGACACATGTGCGCCTTTGATGGTAGAGCTATCAAGATTCTCTGGCAAAGTCAAAGCTACACCGCTGTCAATCATTCATTCATTTTCCATGCCGCTTATCTCACTCGGGTCGTGGAGTTGCTGGAGCCTATCCCAGCTAACTACGGACAGTAGGCAGAGTACAGCCTGAATCGGTTGACAGCCAATCGCAAGACACAATGAGACATACAACCATTCACGAACACACTCTTACCTACGGACAATCATTGTTAACTTTAAATAGCTAACTCCAGGGTACTGCTGACCAAGAAAAGCTGGAGGAGGGAGAGTAAGAGGCTGTACAAGCATGAAGCAGAAAAACATAAATCATTTTTTAAGAATTAAAAGCCAACCTTTTCACCCGATTCCGATCCTCCGAAAAATAATGCGATCGGCCCGATTTCTGATCACGTGATCGGATTGGGACATCCCTAGTATAAATTGTGTTTTTGATCATCCTAAATATAGCACTTTAAGAGCTTGCACTATCATGTTTGTCTAGCTTGATTGTCAAGGATGCAAATGCTTGCTGTCCGTCAAATTCAAATTCTCACTTTGTTTCTACTTACTTCAATCAGGGGCCCCTCAGACTGCAAGATCTTGATGACCATCACCATTGGGATGCAGATCATAGAGGCCAAGGCCAAGCACCAGCCCAGGCCGATGGCCCATTCTGGATACTCGTACACTTTGTTGTAGGTCAAAGGCTTATACTTGACCAGGGAGAAAACAAAACAGCCCTGAGGGACAAATGCAACTGGGTTTTAGTTCAATGCATCAATACTAATATCCACTTAGGTCCACCTGTCTTTAAACGTAAAGGCTGAGGGTCCCACCATGCAAAGGACTGGTGTGATGAAGGACCAGCTCCATTTCATCCACGGGTTTGGTCTGTAGCCAATCATATCCTCGACGCCATCATAGAAATTATCAACTCCTAACAAACATTGATAAAAAAATTTTTTTTTAAAACATTCTTGTGAGTGACAAAATGGCCCTCAAAACAAGTGACAGTGTGGTAATTGTTTATAGCTTTACAAGCTCTTATCTGTCTGTGTAAATGACACCCTATCTTGTAACACATTTAACTCGAAGGCCACCAAGGATGTGCCTGACGGAAGCAGTTCACTAGGTCATTTATTTTCAACAGCAGAAGCGTATTGCGTTTGCGCACAAAATCTGTGACGTTGTCCAGAATGACACAAACATGGAAAGCTTGTGATTAGGTCACACAGGTGAGAATGACTCAACGTCTTTTTAAAGAGTGATATTTTCCTGAATGGTGTTGATGTTATTGTTGTTTCGTAATGTCTTGAAACTTCTGAATGAGAAGTGGCGAGTCCAGCTATTTGTGCTACTTCACTTATTCCACTAAGTCTGCAATCTAATAAAGAGGATAGTTTTTGGAAGTTAAGCTTCATCCACATAGAACTGATTTTTTTTTAGCTTAGTTCAACTGTTAACTCATTGGCTGCCCTTGACGGTGGTAGACAAGCCAGATGTGCTCTAAAAATGTATAGTTTTTACAGTGACCACACAGTAACTTTGGCATATTGCCACATGCAACAATGAAAGTAACCAAGATTAACTAATTGACAATTTGCTGCTAACTGTTCCATTTGCCCGCACAGAGTTGGGTAACAGTTTTTGCGCTTCTCTGGTCCTTCAACATGGAACCTGCTAAAAAATGACTGGAAAATAACGAACATACGCATCAATGACTTCAGATCTGGACTGAGAGCGCTTGAGACAGCCTTCATAACCTGTAACTTTTATCTAAAGCCCCTTTCAGACTTATATTCTGCTAAATTCCCGTGTAATGTGATGTGGGATTTACCAGTGTCATAGCTTTCAGACAATGGAGGGATGTACTGGGACTTATTCGGGTTATGGCGTTAGGAGACGGACTTGGGTGGGAGAAAGATTTCTTTGGAAACAACATAATAGAACAACAAGTTCTATAACATGAGACTCATCAGACTAATAAATACTGTCGCACGTTGTTTCCGAAGAAGTTGTCCTTTTCCCGTCCAATTCCATCTGCTTTGCTTTTTCCGGGCAAATGTAACAAGTGATCTAATTGAAGGGCAAACAGCCAATCAGTGTACTTGTGCCAACTCTGATTGGTTGGCTTCGTGGCACATTTGTAACGTGTGCCAAACTTAGCACGCAAAGAAAACATACCGGCGAGCGCAGGGGTTGAGAGATTGAGCGAAAGCGGGGGGGTGTAATTGAGTAGGTAAAACTAACATGCAAACAATTATGATGCACAGACTAGATTTTTTTTTTTCTGTGCTCGAAATATTTCAAAATATATCAAAATCTATCATTGCTAGCTCAGAATTGTGGCAGAAATATTACACCATACCGGGTTGGACACTTTCAGACTTGTGCCGTGTTTGCAACTCTGCGCTCTCTGTGTGGGGGACGGAATTTTATAACCCGGACATTATGCCATTTTTGGTCGGCATCAGCAACAAAATAAACCACACATTTCCAAAGATGGACGATGGACTGTCTGTTCGTCGGCTCTAAGATCCAGGAGCAATTTCATTTCGTTATGTTTCAAGTTTAATTTTGCCATCTTTCCAGTTTGCAATGTTGATAATTGTGATGTTTGTTAACGTTCGTCTTACTGCAAAGAAAGAGGGAATGACGGATGGCACGCCATTATATATACGTCATCAACCTTCACCCTGTGACTGGGGAATTAACAGACTGCTTTCATACATGCCGCAACATAGCTAAGTCCCGGACTTTATACTAGGACGCGACCCAGTTATTGTCTGTGTCAGTCAAACCGCTAAATTGCCTTCAGACACAAGGGCTACTCGTTAAAATCCCGGGACTTAAACGGAGTTCGGCGTATGTCTGAAAGGGGTTTAATTTGAAAGTCATGTTAACTGGGTTTTAATTGTAACTATGCTACCTCTTGGCCCGTAAATAAAATAAGGAAATGGATCAAAAACCTTTCTACAGTTATAATTGTTTTAATGTTATATAACAAAATTAGCTTACTGGCTGAATGGACAGTAATAGATGTCCAATCCATTAGTACTGGGAGGGTTGGCAGCGATCAGTGTAACTGAGACATGATCACTCAAGCCAGCCATGCCAGTTCAAATGGATTTCAATGGACAATATTCAGTATCCGGAGGACTAAAAGTAAGAACGACTACCCCGTATTTTTCGGACGATAAGTCGCAGTTTTTTTTCATAGTTTGGCTGGGGGTGCGACTTATACTCTGGAGCGACTTGTGTGTGAAATTATTAACACATTATTACATCATTTTCCATGTTATTTTGTTTTTTTTAAAGTGACACTGATGGTTTGGTAATGTCAGCATGTTCTTTATGCTGTAGATATCTGAATAACTTCATAGCTATGTTACGTAAACATACTGGCCACGTTCGCATTTCGTTGTACATGCATTATGTAACATTATCATACTGTACACTTATTCAGCATGTTGTTCTCTATTGTATTTTTATTTTAAAATGCCTTTCAAGATAACATATCTCTGTGTTGTATTTTATCAAGTAAATTTCCCTCCAAAATGCTTCAGTGCGACTTATATATCTTTTTCCTCTTCGTTGGGCATTTTATGGCTGGTGCGACTTATAGTCCGAAAAATACGGTAGGTTAAAATATTTATTACAAAAGACATAATGAACTTGTGCACTTTCCCTTCAAGATATTTCCTCAAAGTGGGTCTTTTTAAAGCGTCTAAATACCGCTACCATCAGCAATCAAATATGAGATTTTTCGATTTCATACTAGTTACGTTACTACGGAATTATAAATGTGTTTAAATTGGCATAATTAACTGTTTTGCTGTTAATTAATCTTGTCGGATCGCAAATAAACATCTAGTACTAAAAGAAGTACCGTCTCTTTCACAAATGTTGTGGACTGAAACACAAGGTATTTGTTTATTTGTGTTTTTGCAACTCTTCATGATCATTACTTTAACGAACAGCTTACAGAAAAAAACAATCAAAGTCACTTCCACTTACCATAAACCCAGGCTACAGCAATGCATTCAAAGAATGCAACCCACAAAAGGCACACACCGCTGGCTGCATAGTAGTCAAAGAGTTGAAACACGTACATGCCACCCTGGGAAGAAGAATGGTGGCATCAATCGCTCCACTGATGTGATTGTGTGTGCAATTGAAGACATTTGCGGAGATGGAAGGCGACTTGAATAACAGAGGGGAGGCCGGGATGTTGAATGTAAAGCGCAAGAATGTTTGGAGCCCGACCAGCTGGAGCAGAGTTCAACAGGTGCTGAAAGCTCATTGAAGCGCAGTTAACTGTAGCTAATAAGAGATTACCAATTCTTCCGTTCGAGGATGCGCAGAAAAGTGGGAAGAAAATATTTAGAACGCCGTATTTGGTCGAAACGCGAGTCGGCCAAAAGACAGTGACCTTATGGCGAGTCTCTTAATTTGCTTCTCCGAACAGGATCATCACTGGCTTAAAGTCATGTCTTACCTTAGTTACCATGGCAAGTCCGAGGAGATAGCTTATGAAGCAAATGATGGCGATGAAGATCTCTCGCCGGTAACCCTTCCTGAGGAGGGACGGATATAGATCCACTAAGGATGTGATCTGTCCTTCCACTTCAACAAACTGCACAGACATAAAGAAAAATAGTAGATCGTTATCAATATCATTTTACCAATTTAAATTTCTCATTGTTGGTTGGTATTATAATGTATATAAATCTACAAATCTATGTTTAAATACCAGGTTTTTAATATTTTTTAAAAATCCAGAACTCACATTGTATGATTTTTCAATCATTTATTTGTTTGCAATTACAGAGGTCAAACGCGTTCTGTAGTTCTTCGCCAGGTTTACACATATAGAAACAGGGATTTTGGCCCATTCCTCCACATAAATCTTCTCTAGATCTGTCAGGTTTTGGGGCTGTCGTTGAGAAACACCAAGTTTCAGCTCTATCCAAAGATTTTCTATTGGATTGAGGTCTGGAGATTAGCTAGGCCACTCCAAAACCTTGATAAGCTTTTTACGCGGCCATTCCTTGGTCAGCTTGGCTGTGTGTTTCAGATTATTGTCATGTTGGACGATCCAGCCACGAGCCCACGACTCATTTTCAAGTATCTGATAGAGGGAAAGAGGTAACGGCTCAAAATCGTCCTGTCCCCTTTGCCAAAAAGCAGCCCCAAACCATGAGGTTTCCACCCCTATACTTCACAGTGGGGATGGTGTTCTTGGGATTGTACTCATCCTTCTTTTTCCTCCACACACGACGAGTAAAGTTAGCACCACGAAGTTCTACTTTGGTTTCATCTGACCACATAACTTTCTCTCATGACTCCATTGCATCATTCAGATGGTCCCTGGCAAATTTCAGACGGCCCTCACATGTACTGGCTTCAACAGGGAACCTTCTGAGCAATGCATGATTTTGGTGTTCTACTGATTGTAGCCTTTGACCCCGTGCATCCAGCTTTCTTCAGGTCATTGACCAGCTCCTGCCGTGTAGTACTAAGCTGAGCCTTCGCATTTCTCATCATGAGTGATGTCCCACGAGGAGATATTTTACATGGAGACACAGTCCGAGGTAGATTATTAGTCATGTTTAGCTTTTTTCCTTTTCTAACAATTGCTGCAACTGTTGATTTATTCTCACCAATCTGCTTTCCAATTGTCCCATAGCCTTCTCCAGCTTTGTGGAGCTCAACAATTTTTATTTGGTGTCTTTCGAAAGCTATCTGGCCCATGGTAGTAGTTGGATTATGACTGACTGTGGGGTGTAGGTGCATGGTTACTCATGGGGTAAAGGTGGACATTTTTATAAGGTAGACTGTTAAATATTGCTGATTCTCAGGGGTACAAATACTTATGAACCCCAGTAAATTACAATTATTTAGAAAATCATAAAATGTGATTTTTACATTTTTTAGATTATGTCTCTATAAGTGGAAATGCATCTTTGATTGAAATTTCAGACCTCTACCTATTTTCTAAGTGTGTGAAAATCACCAGGGGTGCAAATACTTCTCCTCACTGTACGTGCATGACGAACTGATGCCACAAAATGACTACGCTTTTTTTTTTTTTTTAATCGCAGTTATCAGAGGTCTAATAAATTTGCATACTTAGCTCTTGATGCTTATTGTTGCAAAATAGAGACATTCAAGATCAAAGCAAGCTCAATGTTTTTTTTTTTTTGCCTAGATGCCTGCTGTCACTACACCATACATAAAATTATATTTTTTTATTATTTTAATATAATCTAACTTAATCCTCAATTTGATTTTGCATCTACTTGAAAGCAAAAACAGGTGAAAGCTTTATAAATCTAAACTCATTCAATGCCATTCACAGCAATAGAAATCAAATCAATGTCAAATAGGGATGGCTGCCATTGAGTGATCATGTTCAACATCAATTGACGGGAATCAGACGTCAAATGTATTTTGACTGCTGGACCCCCAGTCATGTCTATTGATGTCAATGACAGCCAAGGAGTTACTTTTTTTTAGTTTTGGCGTCAAGAAGTTAAATACGTGGACCAACCGCATTTCACGTGGTCATTTATACTCGGTGCTGTCTGAACACCCTCTTATAGCAGGAGGTGTAGTTCATAAATGATAATAATAAAAGACTAATCACATTCAAATTTACTTTAAATAGGATAGGTCCCTTAGACACTTGTGTTAACACGGACTGCTGTTTACAATAGTTCATGTCGAATATAAGTATTCCCTATTGCATATTGCCTCCCAGCTATAAGCTACAACAGACGAAATGTATATAACACCAGTACACTAGCTACATCATGCATTGAGCGCATACCTGGCTGTCAAGACCTAGTAGCAGCAGCATGATAAAGAAGAGGATAGCCCAGAAAGTTGGCAGTGGCATCATGGACACTGCTTTCGGATAGGCGATGAAGGCCAAGCCGGGACCTGAAGGGAAAACAGATTGGGGTAGGGGAGGAGAGGTGGTAAAAGACAGCATTAAAAACTCTTGTTTAGTTTAAGCTTGGACGAAATAAGCATGTTGGAAAATAAAAATCATGACAAGGCTGCGCTAGTAAGACAGAAAAGGATCCGAAAATCCCTGTTATTTACAGGAAATGAAGCATAATCAGAGAATAGCTCAAAGATTTAATAAATGTAAAAATTAAATATTGCGTGTGAAGTCGCCATGACAAAATCATTAAAAAATGCCCTCTAGGTGTTTACTTGCACGACAACCATAGAGGTAATAAATGAGTCAGAATGCAAGCAATCACATAGACTCAGCCTCTTTTAAATGGAGCATTCAAATATTAACTTACGTTTTAAATGATCGTATAGTTCAACTAGCCACTCATATCAGCCGTAAACAATACCAAGGTGCAAGTACTGTGAAGAATTGCACCATTAGTTTCTTCTCATTGGATCCAAAAATGTAACAAGGCTATAAACACTGATGCTGAATCACCTTTTTAGCTTTCATGTTCTTATATTGACAACAGGACAAATTTGGCATCAAGTGATCTTACCAACATGGTGGCAAACTGCTAACGATTTTTTTTTTTTTACATAAATCATTTTACAACATCCATTGACAATAATTCTCTGTTCTTCCATGTCAATTCCTCATCTGAGCTCAATACTATACTCCCACTCAAACGGTGGAAGAGAGCAACAATAACCATAGTAAATTATTTGGAGTATCTCTCACCATTTTGAGTCATAGAATAAGATAAACATTTACCCCAAATTGAAATTCTGACAAAGCAATGTACAGTGAAAGCAGATAATAATGTAGATATATAAAAACCAATACATTATAACAAAGCTTCAGGTATGACAAACATGCTTTTGACGGGGACAACAAATACGTTTATACAAGTCTACAGTGTATTCGTCTAATTGATTGTGCATTCAGTTTAAAGATCAAATGCATACAACAACATTTGTCAAACATTGTGGCAGCTGTTTAAGGGACTTTGTGAACAGCAGAACAAAGTGAGCGATTGTTGAGTTGTATAGTCACATAAGATCATTTGCAGTCTTCTTAAACATCAAAACCTCTGTGCGCCCTTATGGAAAAGGAAAATAAAATTGCTGCATTTAAAACTGATCAACCATCATAGTCATTCAATCATCAACCAATTGTGATTGTTTTTTGTTTTTGTTTTTTAGGTCACTGGGCATCAGTCTTGAAGCCAAGCAAGAGTTGCCAACAGCAGCAAGCACGCTGAGAGAAGGCGCATCTTAGTCAAAGACCACAAAGCAATAGAGAAATCAAATTCAAAAGAAATCCAAAGAAGAACGGATGTCATCCACTTCTGGTGATTCAAAGTTCGTTAACAAAACTGGGAGGAGGAGGAAATCGAGGAAGAGGCCCATCACTGGCAGTGGGGAGCTCAAGCACCCAATCTTCTAAGTCATGTCCCAAAGCTACAAGAGGGCACGAGCAGCTTGGATGTGGGACACGAAAGGGAGGCTGCATTGGTGCACTTGATAAAATGATGTCAACCAAATCCTCTGGCACCTGACCCACACTATGAAGCCCCCCACCAAGGAGTGTGCAATTGCCGATACCCCTACAATTAGCATTATTTCTTAATTTTTTTCCACTTGATTTTTTGGGGATACTTCTCCAATTGTCTTTTCCGAATGGCAGCAGTGCCCACCATCACTGCTGCCAGCACCTTGGACCCTCGTACCTGACTCTGCCACATCGGCAATGTCCACCCCTTGTTCTTGTGCCATGAAGCCCAGGACGGAAAATATTGCGAAGCCAGACACAAAGCTGGTACCGCTGTTGAGGACTCCCAGCAGCAAACAGTCCCTATGTCACACATATGTCATGGAGGTTGTTAATGAACACACACGGAACCGAAGTTCCCATTTTCTTTTCTTTTTTTTTTTTTTCTTTTTCTTTTACGCAGCCGTCTCAGACACGTCACTACGTCTGACCCGTTCCCCACCCTCCCCCCAGAGACTCTGCTCACCTGTAGCAGTTGTACTTGTATTTGTTGTAGCTCCCAAGTGATGTCATAGCACCCAAGCAAATGGCGTAGGAGAAGAAAATCTGAGTACCCGCGTCAATCCAAACCTTTAAGTACAGTGAAGAGGAGTAGATATGTGTGAGTTGATTATAATGACATAGCAATAAATAGAAGGTAATATCTGATTAGAACAAAAATAATCTTCATTAGACAGTTTTGGAACATTTGCAGCCAAGAAACACGCTATGAGATGAATATATTACTCCCAAAGCATTTGTAATTGCAATCATTTTCTGGGAGAAATTGAGCATTATCTGACAGAATTGCAAGGGTGCCAATACTTTTGGCCAGCACTGTAATAGACTGTTCGAAATGACGAAGAAAAAGTGGCAAACGTAGGTGAGTGCTTCATGTGGTGTTTAGGCCAGCCAGGATAGATGGCCCAGACTGCAGCTTACCAAGGGAAAAAACATAGAAAGGGAGAGAGAAATCAACTAATTTTATTAGGCCAAATGTCGATCACATGCATGCATTGCGATATTCACATATTGATGTGTGCCTTTACAGGGCGTGGCCTAGTAAGCAACATTAGAAGCCAACTCCAGGGCATTTACCACCTCCTTGTTTGTCATGCTTTCATTTCATATTTCATCACTGTCGAGCAAAAACCTATTATATTCAAATATGGTCAATTTCATGTTTTTCACATTAAGGATTATTCTTCTGTTACTAAATCTCTTGTTTTTTACAGGGGATATACAACACCTTTATCATGTAGATCCGAGCGGAAAGAGTCTTGTTTAATAAAATGATAAAGCATAATTTTCATGATGTGTAATAGTGGATAAAGACAGAGGCAATAATTCACTGACTTAGACTATTTAGCCGTTGTCAACTTGAGTTAAGAGTTATAGTATTTATTATTACGTGCCATTTTAGCCCATCTAATGGAAGTACCTCAGATTGTGTCCCCTATTCATCGTGCATTGGCTATTCACCATGGACAATATACGTTTTAATAGATTTAAAAGGTAAAACGGGCTTCATTGCTGCCTCAGAAGAAACTGGAAAGACAGTGACATTGAACAGGTACAGTAACTATACAGAGTGTGCACCCATCTTTTTTGCTATTGTGCTTTATACCCATTTTGAGTGTATTAGCATTTGTGCCGTATGCACACGTGTAACTGACATTACATTGTCACGCAATGGCTGTAGCCATTTTTTGTCTGTGAAATTTCACTACATTTTTCAATACTTTGATCAAGCATATTTCACATTAACGCCATACAGTGTATCACAAAAGTGAGTACACCCCTCGTATTTCTGCAGATATTTAAGTATATCTGTTCATGGGACAACGCTGACAAAATGACACTGACACAATGAAAAGTAGTTTGTGTGCAGCTTATATAATAGAGTTAATTTATTTTCCCCTCAAAATAACTCAAAATATAGCCATTGATATCTAAACCCCTGGCAACAAAAGTGAGTACACCCCTTAGAAAATACATACATCCCTCAATGTCCAAATTGAGTACTGCTTGTCATTATACCTTCAAAATGTCATGTGACTTGTTACAGGAGTGCTGTCAGCATTGCTGCAGAGATCGAAGAGGTGGGGGTCAGCCTATTAGTGCTCAGACCATACGCCGTACTCTACATCAAATTTGTGTGCATTGCTGTCACCCCAAGAGGAAGTCTCTTCTGAAGACGGCACACAAGAATGCCCGCCCGCCTCATCACGCCATCGGACAGTGTTCCAGTAACCCATGTGTTTTGTTGACATGTCTTCAGCAAACTGTTTGCGTGCTTTCTTAATTACTTATACTTACTTATACTTAACACTTTAAATATCAGCAGAAATGCGAGAGGTGTACTCACTTTTGTGATACACTGTATATACAAGGTGTGGTTTAAATCGTTTGCTCTCTTTAATGATGTAATTTTAATTTTTGATGAAATTTTAAGATTTTTTTGGGCACCAGCATACATGTTTTTGGCTTTTCACCCCGTTTAATAAGAGTAAAAACAACTAAGTGTAAGTAAAGTAACCAAGTAAAAACTGATCAAATGACAGTTTCTAAGTGGAAATTAGAGAACTCATAAATCAAGGCACTACTGCATATATGCAACAAGATTGTCATGAATGTAGAATTCTGCTTTTGGATAAACCAAAATGACTAAAACATTTTCCACCATTTCCTGTTTTACCTCTGGGTCCTGCAGGCGAGACAAGTCAGGGTAAAGGTAGAATTTGATGCCTTCTAATGCACCTGGCAGAGTCACTCCACGTACAAGCAGCACAATCAGCATCACGAATGGGAACGTCGCCGTTATATACACGACCTAGATAGGGCAAACAGTGTTATTGAAGTCCTGTCGTACTTTAACGTTTATTACTGCCAGTTTACATTAAGCCATTAATGCAGGACAAGATAAAACTGTCTTAAAGAGCAGCTATCAAGTAAACTACTCAAGGTAACAGGAAACTCACAAACACTTCTGAGGTAAGTTTATTTTCCCACTGTCCTAGCCTAGATAAGGGGGGGAGCTTTGAGGACACATAATATTGACAAACTACATTACTCAATTTCCTTACTCACTTTTCCTGTAGACTTGACTCCCTTCCAGATACAGAAGAAGCAGATAATCCACACTGCCAACAAACAAAGGGCCAGATCCCACTTGAGGGGCCCAATGTCTTCGATCCCAGAGGAGATGCTCAGGACATTGCGTCTGCACAGGATTTACATTATATATTAATTGGCAGCTAATGTCTTTAAGTTCCAAAATTTGGGGGGCATAACATTTACAGTGGTATTTTTTTAAGGTATAGATAATGTGACGTGTGCGTGAGTATCTCCAAATACTCACTCCCAGAATTCTGTCACAGGGGAGGTAAAGTTGGTAACATTGGCCATAAGCCAAAGGGACTTGTTCTTTCTAACAGTGTCCTCCACACAGTGTTCTGTGTTCCAGGGCTGCTTGCATTTGGCCCAGGGAAGCTCCGGCTGAAAGCACTGGAATAGGTAGTAAAGTCCCCAGGCCAAGATTACTATGTAGTAGATATTCAGCAGGGAAACGATCACAATTGAGGCATAGCCAATACCTGCAGACAAGAAAGAAGAAAATAATAGTAAAATTACATGTGAGTCGATGTGAGGCTGCTTGCTAGTCATGTACTCCCCTTCATGCCAATATCCAATTGGCAAACCAATAATATTATGTGATGCACTTAGACACCGTCAAGATAATCTGCTAAAAACATGATGACGATTGAAGTGATTATTGAAAGGCATAGTAGGTCAAACAAGGCAAAGGCAAATTTATTTATACATCACAATTCAACACAAGGCAATTCAAAGTGCTTTACATCACATGAAGATCATAAAAATCACATTAAATGCATAGAACGTAAAAACAAATACAATCGAAACAGGAAATAAAATTATACATAAAAATCGCATGCACCATATCCCACACTGGAAGCCCTCTTGTCTGCTAATAACAGAAAATAATGGTTGTAAATAGAAGAACGCCAAGTCTAAAGAGTGTTTGCCAGGTTATAGGGTTTCCAAAACTGACAATATGCGTCATTTTTAACTTTTTTGTTTCAGGATTCATTTTGGACAAACACGAGGCCATTTTTATAGCTGACTATAGTTCAGTTAACCTTTGCCTATCTTTGCGTGAAGACCTGCTCTTGGAGTTAAGTGATTGAATCAGTTGTGGTAGTGAGATGCCTTCCATGAAGATGTTTGTCTAGAACAGATTCCCTTTTGAGAAAATTGCTGAAGATAGTGTAAATTCTTCATTGGAGCAATGTGATAAAAGCTAATACTAACAGAGCACCTTTGGTAAGTAATGGAGATGGTAGATCGACAAGCATCAGCGTGATGCTATCTCATGGAACAAAAGCTCCAAGTATGTTTTGGAAACATTGCTAAGCCGTGCCATGAAGAATGAAGGACCCGTGAAGGCGAAGCAACTAAAAGGTCCAACGTGACGCGACTTATAACATTACCAATACGAGTCATGTTGTCTTGCCAGATAGTGAAGTCCCGTTTTAGCCCTGCCGTTGTCAACCTCAAACTCCTCCGGAGGGAAAATTTGGCTCTTATGCTGCGAAATTCTTCTACTGTGGCTAACTTTGTCAACGGCAACCATAAAACCAAAACAGCTGCAGAGTGATAACTTGCTGCAGATTTATCACTATGCGCTCAACACCTTTCACACACTTGTATTCATTTGAGCCATTGGGTTTCATGTGCACCATGTTAAATGTGAAGCTTGAAATGATAAATTGAAAAGTTCGACTATTTTCTGAACTCAACATCTACACTATATATCGTCATCTGCTCCAGGTACATCAAGTTCATAGATGACATAGGCATCTTTCCACTCTGTTTCCACACTGACTATGCTTACGGTGTTTCTAATGGCTAAATTTATTCTTTTAGTTATTTCAGGCCAAACTGAGCTACTTGGTTAAATTTAATTTGGACATGGATATATTTGTAAACTTTCTCATCCTGAAAATGGTACATGGAAATATTCCTGCAATACAGGTAACTTAATGTCTTCCAAGAAGTCGTTTGAAAATCAGTTTAGAAAAAAAGTACCGGTAGTACACATTTGCCTAAAAAAATCTGATTTTATAGATGCAAGTTTATTTTTCATTCAGTTGGGGACAAGACTGTTTTCATTATCTTATCGTTAATAACTGGGTCACAAAAAACCCCACCCCAAAAAAAAAAAAAAAAAACACTGATAGCAACTTACCTCATTTTTTGTAATTCTTATTACATTTCTGGACCTTTTTTTTTTTCATTTATTTTCAGGACAAATCATCCATTGTTTTACTACTAGGTCATTTGTGTTCTAAGGGTCCACAGTACAACTAGATACTGAAAAAGAAGTCTGTGTCAACAAAGCACTGTTGTTGAGCAACTCATTACTACTGATATCCATTCATATAAATGAGGTCAACGAGAGGAAAGCGTTTATAATGATTTTGCGTTATTTTTGGATGACTTTGGTGTGAACCTCAACACAGAATTTCATGCTTCTCAGAAATGCCTTTGACTCATCACCAAATCAAATCTCATGTGCATGTGACAGGTGTGAGAAAAAGGCCAAGTGAGTAGGCGTAATCATGTGTGATGAATAAGTTTCTTGATACATGCTGAATTTCTCTGAATTACTTATTGACGAGAGACTAGCTGCTAGAGCTCTGATCTCACAAGAGTTTCTGCTCTTTATGCCATTGTACCATGTGAACATGACTTTGAGGGTAGGGAGGGGTGGCGTCTAGGGTTGAGAAGCACTGTCTATGTGCTCTGCATCAAAGGGCCCAAACAGAACCTGACCAAAACAGCATGATGCAGCCTTTAGAAAGATCCTCAATGTGAAAACGGTGTTGTGTCAACACAACATGCAGTGCTCATTGCTAAGCAACTTGTCTTTTTTCTGTCTAGTCTGTTTCCATGGCAACCAAGAACCCATCAATCCATTATGTATGCAAACGCACAACTTGAAATGCTTTATTTGTGCCTTGGTATGTGCACATCGGTGATGCTTTTTAAGCACACAAATTTGATATATCTTGTACACTGTATAGTGATAAATTATTCATGATGCTCTCTTAAAATTAAGTGTTTGGGTGTTAATACTTGAGAGAATGGGGGGGGGGGTAAATTGACAATATGATTCAGACAAAAAATATATATTATTTTATAAATGAGAAAAAAAAAACAGTGTGTCACAATTTCCAATCACTCAATTCAAGGGTAAAAAATTACAAACCACTATGATGCACGAAATATTATCAGCTTTTATGTGACACAGTGAACTTCAATTACAATCATAAAGCTATTACTGCAACTGAGGGATACAGTTCTTGTAAATTATTAAAATACAGTGTGCCAAATGTGGCCTTACTGATTAAAACACTGAAAGCTGGTATTCAAGAAAAGCCAGTCAAAATCTATGTGGAGGTTTTAACTGGAACTTTAACTAAAAGTTCAATTCCACTGACAATTCCGAGCTTTAACCGTACACATTTCAGGTGTTTCTCAGTGGTTGTGAAGCAGGCTTTCCACTGCAATGCTTATCAATAAGAGCTCCTGTTTGGAGAATCTTGCCAAGTATAGTGTCACTTGGCAGGTGTGCTGGTCATAATGGTTCTAAAAAAAAAAAAAAAAAAAAAAACCTTGAAATTCAAGTATTCGGCCCCCTTGAATCTTGCAACCTTTCGCCACATTTCAGGCTTCAAACATAAAGATATGAAATTAAAAATTTTTGTCAATAATCAACAACAAGTGGGACACAATCGTGAAGTGGAACAACATTTATTGGATAATTTAAACTTTTTTAACAAATAAAAAACTGAAAAGTGGGGCGTGCAATATTATTCGGCCCCTTTACTTTCAGTGCAGCAAACTCACTCCAGAAGTTCAGTGAGGATCTTTGAATGATCCAATGTTGTCCTAAATGACCGATGATGATAAATAGAATCCACCTGTGTGTAATCAAGTCTCCGTATAAATGCACCTGCTCTGTGATAGTCTCAGGGTTCTGTTTAAAGTGCAGAGAGCATTATGAAAACCAAGGAATACACCAGGCAGGTCCGAGATACTGTTGTGGAGAAGTTTAAAGCCGGATTTGGATACAAAAAGATTTCCCAAGCTTTAAACATCTCAAGGAGCACTGTGCAAGCCATCATATTGAAATGGAAGGAGCATCAGACCACTGCAAATCTACCAAGACCCGGCCGTCCTTCCAAACTTTCTTCTCAAACAAGGAGAAAACTGATCAGAGATGCAGCCAAGAGGCCCATGATCACTCTGGATGAACTGCAGAGATCTACAGCTGAGGTGGGAGAGTCTGTCCATAGGACAACAATCAGTCGTACACTGCACAAATCTGGCCTTTATGGAAGAGTGGCAAGAAGAAAGCCATTTCTCAAAGATATCCATAAAAAGTCTCGTTTAAAGTTTGCCACAAGCCACCTGGGAGACACACCAAACATGTGGAAGAAGGTGCTCTGGTCAGATGAAACCAAAATTGAACGTTTTGGCCACAATGCAAAACGATATGTTTGGCGTAAAAGCAACACAGCTCATCACCCTGAACACACCATCCCCACTGTCAAACATGGTGGTGGCAGCATCATGGTTTGGGCCTGCTTTTCTTCAGCAGGGACAGGGAAGATGGTTAAAATTGACGGGAAGATGGATGCAGCCAAATACAGGAACATTCTGGAAGAAAACCTGTTGGTATCTGCACAAGACCTGAGACTGGGACAGAGATTTATCTTCCAACAGGACAATGATCCAAAACATAAAGCCAAATCTACAATGGAATGGTTCAAAAATAAACGTATCCAGGTGTTAGAATGGCCGAGTCAAAGTCCAGACCTGAATCCAATCGAGAATCTGTGGAAAGAGCTGAAGACTGCTGTTCACAAACACTCTCCATCCAACCTCACTGAGCTCGAGCTGTTTTGCAAGGAAGAATGGGCAAGAATGTCAGTGTCTCGATGTGCAAAACTGATAGAAACATACCCCAAGCGACTAGCAGCTGTAATTGGAGCAAAAGGTGGCGCTACAAAGTATTAACGCAAGGGGGCCGAATAATATTGCACGCCCCACTTTTCAGTTTTTTATTTGTTAAAAAAGTTTAAATTATCCAATAATGTTTGTTCCACTTCACGATTGTGTCCCACTTGTTGATTCTTGACAAAAAATAAAAATGTCATATCTTTATGTTTGAAGCCTGAAATGTGGCGAAAGGTTGCAAGGTTCAAGGGGGCCGAATACTTTTGCAAGGCACTGTATGTCACGCAGCACTGTTTTGAAATCACTAAAAAGAGGTCCATCCGATTTAATCCAAACCTTACTCATTGGTATCAAATGGCTTGCCTAATTCAATGATGAGCGGTGACGCACAAAGTATTTGGACTGACCGGTGAAGATGGGGCAGAGTTTGGCCCAGCAGGTGATACCCCCTTCAGAGGTGTACTGCCCCAGTGCCACTTCCAGGAAGAAGACAGGCAGGCCTCCCCCAAACAAGAAGATGAAGTAAGGGATGAGGAATGCACCTGCGTGATGGACACCCGCAATCAGTTCAAATGGCATCTCATTCCCCCCCTTCCCATTTTCAGTTTTGTGACTTTCCAACCTACCTCCGCCATTCTTATAACAAAGGTAAGGGAAGCGCCAGACGTTTCCTAAGCCGACAAAGCCTCCGGCTACAGACAAGACAAAGTCAAGCTTGCTGGCCCACTTCTCCCTCTGCGGAGCCTTGCCTTCGGCCTCGTCTTCAGGCCGCGTGCCTGGGCTTTTCCCCGGCGAGGGTTTCAACGTGTCCTTGTGAAAGTCCTTCAGGCATTGAAGCTTCTCTTTTTGGGCCATGCTAAAGAGAACGGAGGCAAAACAGAAGACACACGGAGGCAGAGGTGAGCGGGATGAGACGACAAGCGTTAGCGAGATAATACCGTCTACTGATTGCGTTACAGAGTGCTGTGTAATCACTGGGTACATGATATTCAGTGGCATGGTGCTAATCTTGCTAATCTGAACAGCTGATGCGTGGAGGTCATTCAAGACTCGAGAAATGTTTGGGTGGACGATTTAAAACTGAGACAAGCCACCTTGTCAAACTAATCAAACCTTTGTCTTAAGAAAAAAAACAAAAAGTTATCAAAAGGCTAATCACAATGAAGCAGCACCATCTCCAATGTGCCTAATGAAGTTAGGAAAATCAACACAATACGTACTTGAAGGCTGACAAAGTTGACATCTATCTTGTGCTACAGCACTTATAGGTCCAAATTTAGGGAGGAAGATAACGCTTAGCCTGCTTACTCGCCAGCTTATACAGTAGTAAGGTCAACTGAATGCCTGCTAACGTACCTTTCCAGGAAAGAACAAGATTTATTAGTGACTGAACTACATCCCTTTTAACCAGAAGGAGGGTTCATATTGCTCACTCATTGGTCAAAACCTATTGTGAAATACAAGGTGAATGACTTTTGCCTAATGTTACGTCAAATCAAATAAAAGCAGGACAATAATAACCGCCGGTCGACAGTTCATCTCCATCATCCATCAAACTTCCAACTTTGATATTGGGATGGACACATTTTCTCACCTCAATAGCACCCTGCCTAAGCGTGAGCACTGTTTCATCCTTTTCTGGCATTTCTCTCTCCTCGTTATGCATGACAAGTCAAACTGAGTGGCTTTCCGTTCTCCAACCTCATTACATAACTGCATCGCACCCACGCCATTTCTCATCCTCTCACTCCCTTTCCCCTCTTTTGCTCCTGCAAATGCTCCTGCACCTGCCTGCCTTACTTCTGTTGTTCGGTGCCTGCAAGATAGTTCAACTCTCTTTGACATTTAACCCCTTATTGGCGTTTTAAAATATTTAAATCCTTACATTTTGTTTAAAATTGAAGTTCTACAATTTTATGGAAGACATCATTTCTACCCCCTGGTTGCTTAAACAATTAAAAAAACACACTTTAAGAGAGGACTAAATTAAATTCACCATCGTTATTTATGAAATTAAGATAACCTTGGCGATGAACAAGTGACTCCCTGAACTGTCATATTCTCTAATAAAGTCAATTAAGACAACTTACATTTCTTTCATGGCTGCAAAAATGTCAAGAGTTTGTCGTTATCAGCTGTCACCATTCCTCTGTACTGAGTGCATTTATGCCTGCTCGGGTCATTCCGAGTGGAGCTGACAGCACGGCCCGCCCCTCAGCTAAAGACAATTAAATCCAAAGCCAGGATTGGACAGAGCTGTGCTTTGACAGACAACTCAGGTACAAACATGGGAGACTGTAAATTTCCACTTCCTACTGCCCCCCCTCCCCAACACACACACACACACACACACACTATCTCCTCATTGAAGTTGGAGACACAAGAGACACTTTTCTCAAAAAAAAAAAAAAAAACAAAATCAATTCCAGAAAAGACCATACCACCAAAATGTCTTGCTATAATAATTAATGTCATCAGTTAACATCGATAAAATTAAGGTTAGGCCACAAAATAAAAAGGGAAATGTTATCTGGAACTTTGGGGAAACCAGCTCATTTTGAGTCAGTAGTTATGTCGTTGTATTGGATTCAGATCCTAAAAGAAATTCACACAAGGTGCTAAAGATGTCATTCTCCCTGCTCAATCCGATATTTGCGTTCACTCTATATGCGACTAAAAGGTCCTTTAAACATCTGTTGGGTTTGGACAGTGAAGGCACTCGATAGTCATATTGATTGAGCGACACACACAACTAAACTAATATTAAAAATGAATAGATAAATTATGCTCATCTTTAATCCACACTTATTTGATCAATTAAGTGGGAAATATTGTTTATACAAGGAGAATGTCGTTTAATTTCAATCTCTATTCCAGTGTTACTTTGGCGAAAGAATCAACATTGCAGCACTACTTTTGATGGACAATAATAATGTGATCCAGGGCCCATGTTAATATCCATAAGCAGCTGACATGTTGAATTTATCAAAGCTTATTGTTGCATGCATCAACTTGCTGGACACATGAGACAAACTACTCTCAATAGACGACAAGTCTGATAAACACTTGTGGTCTAATTCTCCCGTTTTATTGCACGATGTCACAGAAATCACCAATGCCGTAATTTCATAGAGGGTCCTTCAAATCACTTTGGCATCCAAGTAACACTATTAATGAGCATGTTGCAGCACTTCTGGTATGCAGGCCACTTTGAATCTCTGTCCTCCATTCTGCCATGACACTTGCTTTATCATCTGTGTGCTGTAAACAACTCCAGTATCAGCCTATAACATAGCCTAAAAAGGAAACTATGGATGCAGATACGCCACTCAATGCTCCAAGAGCGAGTCCAGCATCACTGACATGCAACAATCGATTAAACACCAAAAGGTTCCTCGAGAGGATTTGGGGAGTTTAACAGGGGAGCAGGAAGCAGTGAATGACGAATGCTATCCTACTTGTACACACATGCACGCACGACCCCTCTAAGCTCTGCATGACAACATAAGCCATCGCATTTTGGCCCATGTCATGCTCTATGGACATCTGTTATGTAATGGTGAACAGTCAGTGTGTGAACAATTGTGCATAGTGAGAGCATCATCGTCACATTCATCCAAGATGATTTGCAGGGAGATATGCAGAAACAAAACTGTGATTGGTTTTAGTGTTTTGATGTAGACATACAACCAATGTCACTACATCATTGAAATGATCTCTAATTTGGCATGCCTTAACCAGGTTTCATGTTTAAATGTTTAAACATGGCTGTGCTTGAGAATGAATATGAATGACATTAAAATGAGCAATCCTGTGTAGATGTTTGTGTTGGATGTGCGTCATTTCTATTTGGGGTGCGGGGGGACCGTACAATAATAAAAATTGAAGCGTTTGTAAAAATACTCAGCACTGTTGTCAATTTGAGATATCAAAGTCAGATTTTATTATGTCAAGAAGATTATTGAAGGGTATTCCAACTATTAATAGTTTAAGTAGGGTCTGAGACAATTATTCTAAACAATTATGACAATAGTCATTTGATAGATGGATAGGAAAATTACTATAATTTTTCAAAAAGTAGATTTGACATTGTGTTATCAGCATCACATGGGAAACTGACTGTGTTCAATGGCAATCGTTTTGTTCTTTTCATTATTATTAATATTACATTTTATGCACCGTAACAAAACAAAACAGGGCACCTTACGTCAAAGAAAATCATGCATGGCACGAAGAACTCCCGACACTGGCTTGTCACCTGAAATGTCAAATATTCTCGCACTGTCTCGTCCAATACGTTGTGATGTCATTTTCTGGCTTCACGTGAATGCAAAAGATTTACCTGTCGCCAGGGCCGTTTGCTCTTCGTCACGTTTATCACGTTCAGCGTTGATTGAAACAATTAAGGCAATTTTCCCGCGTGACCATGACGATCACAGGAGACGTTTGCCTTAATATCAGTTTGAGTGGAAAATCACCAGCTTCTCCATGCAACAACCCCTTAAAGCGACAGTCTCCACGAGCGCACCTGATTGTCAGAGCGCCCCCAAATCCTCATCGCATTTTTGCTCTTGAGTGACACTTTGCTCGTGACGTCCGTGTCGGTGCATTTAAAAGTGCAAGGAAGATGAATAGGAACGCATCATAAAATAGTGGGCAAATTATGCTGAGAATACGCGCTCCGATGAATGATTAACAAAACGTTTTATTTTTATTAACTGATAAACAAAAAATATATATACTGTACATGAGGATTCGTGTATGTATTATCAGTAAATATGCATATTTTCTTTTAAAAAAATAAATTAATATTTGTAATAAATTAATATATATTACAATTTCTATATCAGTTGTTGGTGAAGCTGGATAAAACTACCTCATGCAGTGGCGCCACCAGGGGGTGGCCAGGGGTGGCCACGGCCACCCCTATAAACTGGTTGGCCACCCCACTGGCCACCCCGCTTGCCAGTATATCGTTAGATTGTTGTAGCATCAGTTATGCATTTCATCCCAAATGAATGCATTTATTTTGTTTTGTTAAATGTAGGGCTGTCAAATTTATCGCGTAAACGGGCAGTAATTTTTAAAAATTAATCACGTGAAAATGTTTATCGCAATTAATGCATTCGCGATACGACTCATTCACACATTGCCGCAAACAGGCTACAATGGCGCCATTTTACTTATATACAGAGATAAGAGGCAGTTTCAAGTGAGTGGAGTAGATACAAGCATTCATTGGGGCTGTGCTTTTAATTGGCAAAAGCTTTGTCATCTCTCACACAGCAACTATAAATATTGTGGGAAGCGACGTGGGGAAGAATGACAGGAGTTGATCTTTTTCTTAACACCCTGTATTGTACCCAACGCAGAGAAGATATAGCATTTGCAGCCACCACACACAGTCATGGTTGCACCACTTCCCATTATGCATTTGGGCAGAACAGTTAAGTCGCTACAGTATCATGTACTGAAAGCTCAACAAATACACTAGATGGCAATATTTAGTCACAATATACAAACTCACATTTATCCTTTAAGAATTACAAGTCTTTCTACCCGTGGATCGCTTTCACAGAAAGAATGTTAATAATGTTAATGCCATCTTGTGGATTTATTGTTATAATAAACAAATACAGTACTTATGTACAGTATGTTGAATGTATATATCCGTCTTGTCTTATCTTTCCATTCCAACAATAATTTACAGAAAAACATGGCGTATTTTAGAGATGGTTTGAATTGCGATTAATTACAATTAATTAATTTTTAAGCTGTGATTAACTCGATTAAAAAGTTTAATCGTTTGACAGCCCTAGTTAAATGTACACCTTATGCCTAATATATACATAACACAATAAAACAGAATTGTTGTGGAACTCAAAATGTTGACTGGACAGTTATGGACTATGCACATTAAATCATTAGTAACATCAAATATTACACAATACACCAAAGTATATCAGTAGCCGTGTCCTTAAGTCTTTCTGATAGTTTTCCCCTGGCCTTTTTACTACAATAATATAATGAAAACCGGAAATTATGGCTTTTAGTTTTGGCCACCCCATGATTTTAAGTGGCCCCATCTAGCCACCCCTAGGAAAAATTTCTGGAGGCGCCACTGCATAGGCGGAGACTTTGGGGGGGGGGGGGGGGGGGGACACAACATGTTGATGACCCCGAAACGCAGTGTCAGCAATAAAATCAGACTTTATAGAATATTTATAATAAGTTGACAATGAGTGTTTTTTTGTTTCCCATCATTCTAACTAGGGCTGCTTAGGCAATACTATTTGCCAAGATCGTCATCCATTGAATATGGTACGCCGGCCGGTGTTGTGCCAATGTAGTTACCCCAGTCAAAAATTGTATCCCCTGGGCGGAGCCATACGGAGGTGGATTTGTGTCTTTATTATTCAATCCAAAAAAAAAAGTTGCTTGAATAATTTTTTTTTTTTTTTTTTTGCTTCAATCAAAATATGTATTTTCAACCCAAAAAAAGTCGCTTCAATCAAAAAAAAAAAAAAAAAAAAAAAAAAAAAATGTTTGAATGCAAAAATAAATGTAAAACTAAAAAAACTCAACAAATGCAAAGTTTTTTTTTATTTTTTATTTTTTTATTGAAGTAATGTTGATTTGTGTTGGGGCCACATTTTGGCTAGGTCCTTTTTGTCTTTATCATTCATTCAAAAAATAAATGAATTGCTTCAAAAAGTAAATATTTTCAAAGAAAAATCAATCAAAAAAAAAAAAAAACGATTTCAATCATGGAGAAAGTTTTTGAATGCAAAAAAATATTTGAGATTGAAAATTTTGCATTTGAACACTTAATTTTTCATTGAAAAAGTGTTCTTTGATTTGTTTTTTTTGTTTGTTTGTTTGTTTTGTTTGTTTTTTGTTTTGTTTTTTTCTTGGGCCTCAAAATATAGGTAGGACATTTGTGTCTAAATCCCCCAAAAATTTGAAAAATAAAATTGCCCTCCCTAATTTTTGGGGGGGAAAATTATATACAAAGCAAATGACCATCTACGTTGCTAGTCACATGATCCGTTTGAAAAATAATTTTTACCCATTATAATATATTTTTTTGTTCATTTCATTTATTTTTGTTGCAGTTTTATTACTTTACAACTTTTATATATATATGAAAGTCAATGACATGCAATGACACTTTTGGACCCCCTTAAAATCCGCTTATGAACTATCTCCCTGCAACTATGGTTCATGTAAAGACAGATAGACAGTCCAGGCTTTGGGAACAACTAAATTAATGTTTTTCAACTGTTTGTTTCAACCGCGAGGGCTGACAGCCAGTGGCGGTTTTAGGAGTGGGGGAACAGGGGCACCTTTAATCGCGTAATGCACGCTACACGTCACCTCCGCTCATTAATATTCATGACGTTAGCAACTGTTGCTAAGGGGGGACACCAGTGGTGTTATCAGGATGGCAGCTGTGGGTGGGCATTACTCTTACCTGGGGAGGTACTTAGAACACAACTTAAAACTTCTATATGAATGGGATACCATACGCGGTGCCCAGAGCGTGTCCCTGCCCACTCCAGCCCCCCCCCCCCCACCCCCCCCGCCCCCCACCCCCGGTAACGCCCCTGGGAGACACGCTACCATTCGTTCCCAACTGTAAATTAATGGAAATAGTGCATGAAGGAGATGTTTACAGAGCTAAACCTACCAATTCTGTCCGAAAATGATGTCCCTAGTGCCAAATTCACAGCTAAAGATGTGGAAGAACATACAAATGTTCAGTTAAAGAGATGGCTGATCCACACCTTTTTCCTTGCGCCGCTGACAATGACGCTCTCCTGTTTCAACATGCTATCCTATTCCCCCATATGCCCTGTCTTTTTTATATATTATATCCTCTGGTTCTCTGATGTCTCTGACTGTTCTTGGGGTAATTGTAATTTATATTGTTAGTTTTGTGTAGCAATTGCAAATTCTACCTTGTGACAGCCAACGAACACTTTTAATTTTTTCATCAGTAACAAATCTTAATTCTATTAATTTATTTACACTTCCCCCTTACTAAAGTTGTTTCTTTACAACAGAAAAGGAAATGGTGGCAGTCAGATATCACTTTCATTCTTTTCAGGTCAATCATTGTCAGACAGCAGCAGCACGGCAAAACGCCACGCTAAAAATTAGATTAAAATATCAAAATAGCTTACCATTTCAGGGAACGCTGTGGCAGGCAATGGGTCGGGATTGTCATTTGTAGGTGAATGACTTCACCTTGCTGGCATTACACTGGTCTTTCAGACGTCCGCACAAGCTGATCCATTGTTCACATTTTTTCCTTTGACTCTTTGGTTTCGGGAAGCGTATGAAGAAAACATCTTTCATATGTGGGCGTCGTAATGTCTAGAGTCATTTCTAGTTTGATCGGCATGTTCGTTTTTGAAAGATTACCAGAGAAAACTAGCAGAAATATAAATGTTTGTATGTGAGGGCGTGTCTATAATGTCCCACTTCCGCTTTACGATGCGACATCATGGTCTAAAAATAGCATTCGTGCGGTACTCTATTTGAATGTCCCCTGAAGTGCCCTTGGGTCATGTCTATCATTCACTGTCAGACTTTCCAATTCAAATCGAATAGACGTCTGTCAACGTCAATGGCAGTCTTAAACTCAAACCATTACAACAGACGTCAATTGCAGTCTTAAACTCAAACCATTACAAAGTATAACTTTATTTTCCCATACCTTAGGGCAGTGTTAATGTGCTGACTGTGTATGCCCTTAATGTATTGTTACTGTTGGCCATTTTAGGTAAATTGGTAAGCAAAGACATTTTTTTGGAAGGTATCTGTTGTAAAAAGTTAAATGACCACTGGAAGGAAAAGGAATACAGAGAGGAAGAAAGGATGAACAGATGTTTGGATCATTGCAACATGCAATTATGGTACAATAATATTATTTTAGATGGGGAAAAAATGCATTTCGGTCATATTTTTATATGGGGTGCTATGTGGATGTAACAGAGTGGACAGTAATAGAGGGGAGATTTTGTGCTAAAGTTAGCCCTCAGCCTTGCTTTGCAAGCATAAACGCAAACATGACTTGATACTTGATGAAAAATCTATAATTTTACAAATAAACCTTTTAAAATGGTTCAATTCAATTCATTTCTTTGATGTATAGCTTTAACAGAGTGGACATTAACCATCAACCACACTGAACATACCTCATAAAACTGCAAAACCTCATTTTTATTTTAAATTGCTTACCATAGTTGAATTTCCCGCCACTGGTGTGATGTTATCACAGAAGAGTGATGTCATTAATAAAATGGGGGATTTTCTTAAAGGGACACAACCACAACTTAATAGGACTGTGACACTGGGGCCGACAGAAACCTTTTTTTTTTAAATTAATTAAATAAAATAGTTTAATTTATAACATCATATGATTAAAGATAGTTGAGGCAGGACAATAGGATTGTAACAATTAATTTAGATTTTTTTTTTCTACTTAAATTAGTTATTTCATACACTGAATGTGAATGAAACCCTACGGACATAGCAAAATTCCATTAAAACCTTTTACCAGGAGTAAATAGAATTTTGAAAATAGAATTTAGGTGCCTGTACTCTTGAGTTTATGATAGACGACGATTGATAATAAACAAAAGAATGAATTGAATCAGTATTTGGCCAACTTTAGTGAAAATACAGCTTAGTTTATACTGGGGACACATATGGCACCCTATTAAAAATGACCCATTCTTAATAAAGTGTTGCTCTTACTTTATAATTACATAAAATACTGAAATAGCCTCAGTTAATAGCATACCAAAACTTGCTCATGCAGCCAAACAAGGATGTAAATGAGTGAGCAAGTGGCAGAACAGTAGACATTGTTCATTGTGTGGGTTAACCAGAGCATCATCTGTGCTATCGGATGCCTTTTTGTGTGTGTTTCATGCTATTTAGTGTTTCCATACCTACAATGTCATATCCGTACATACAGGACTGTATGTACAGTTATTATTTACAGTACTATGTCCATATTGTGTTAAAGGCAAGTCATCTAAGATGTGTGTAGCAATATCTAGAAATAGTAGGACAACACTTCCCTTTTTTCGCAGTTTTGTCGTGGCAGGGTCCATACCAACGATTTTTAAATGAATTTTAAAAAATGTATTTCCCTACATTTTGAACCTTAAAACGAGGTCAATTTGTTTTATAACAAGAAGGTTCAGTGATTGTATTGTTGTGCAGAGGTAATATCAAATGCTTACCAATTCTGTTTAAAGATCAATTTTATTACTGTTTAACCTTTCAGTGAAGATAGGTTAGATGATCTACGACTGGACCCCGTGGAAATGATTCAGCAAAAATATTTTCTCATATCATTCAGCAAAATATTTTGATCGACATTTTGAAGTGCATAAATGAATAGTTTCTTATTTTTATTTAGCATGTATGACTTGCACTAGTCCAAAATCACATTGAGGCAAGATGGAAATAAAATAAAACAGCCATTGATCTCCTTCAGCGGTGGCGTCACCGTGTCAGAAACAAAAGCTTTGTAAATGCTTTCTCACTCCCAAAGGTGGGGAAACGGCAAAAATATGCAAGTGTGGACTCTCACTATTTGGTCACAAAAACAAACCTTGAATGTAAAGTAGCTGAAGTCACATGGGTGAGCAAAAAAGAGCTAAAGTCAAGCTTGCCAATAGTGTAGCATAATGACATTTCATTTTCAAAATAAAATCCCATTACTTACAAAAATATGTCATCATCCTTGTCCAACACATACTTAATGCATTTATTCTTAGACTCTTTCCTCTTTTACGTATTTACATGGAAGAGGTTTGGCCTGCTTGTGTTGAGTTCTGTCTGAGGTCAGAGCAGTCACATGGTTACATTGTAATCCTTGTTCACATGCAGACACTTTTTGTTTCTGCAACACTGCCATGTATTCTGCTACTGGCAATATTTACCACAGGTATATCTTTATCCTATAAGATACCAAATAAAGACAGAGGAATGAGGAAGGATGCAGGGGAAGATGTTTCCTAAAAACAAGACTCATGATAATTCCCGAGTCATTACAACAGTTGCCATGTTTACATGGAGCCAAATATTCCAATTACAATCGGAATATTTGTTCAAACCGAATAAATGTGTTCCATATAAACACCTCATTCGGAATGAACAGGCCTAAACCGAATGGAATTTCATTCCGATTCACAGGGGTGGAATATTCCTTTTCCCAAACCGATTAGAAGTAAAATTATATCATGTAAACAGGGAAGCGGAATGGTGTCTGGTTGCGTTCTTTCTGCACATGCTCCGTACTGACGTGGTGACGTCATTTGGTGACGTAAGTAACGTCATTTGCAACATGGCTTCCAAGCACACGCACAGCGCACCTAATTGGAGTCCAGCGGGAAGATTGTATTTAATTCAAACTTTAAAAGAATTGAATATAATTGCTCGCTTAGACGGGCGTAAAACGAGGAACAGTGAACTATTTAAAAAAGTTCACGAGAGGTTACACGAAGCCGGAATAGACCGGAGCGTTGACCAGATTAGAAACCGGTGGAAAACCGGCTACTACAAGGCAAAAGAGCAAAACAGCAGAAGCGGATATGACCCCACAAACACAACAAGTGGGTTAAAGTTAAAACAGCAGCACTCCGACGATTGATCTCCATGTTTTGCAACGTGACGCTTTGTTTTGATTAATCTGCGCATGTCAGACGGCAGTTGTCAAACGTCCTTTCGGAATAAAGGCAGTCACATGTAAACGCTGGATCGGAATAGATGAAGTGACATGTAAACAGCTGATCTGAAATTTCCATTCGGAATGATTTGAATCGGTATGAATAAAAGTCAGCATGTAAACGTGGCTAGTGTTCTACATGGACATGAGGAAACTGAATAGCGTACCGCACGAATGCTATTTTTAGACCGTGACGTCGCATCGTAAAGCGGAAATGGGACATTATAGACACGCCCTCGTATACAAACCATTATATTTCTGCTAGTTTCCTCCGGTAATCTTTCAAAAACGAACTTGACAATCAAGCACTGCCTATATGGAACTTGTAGAAAGGACTTTAGACATTACGACATATGAAGGATGTTTTGTTCATACGTTTCCCGAAACCAAAAACTCGGAGGAAAAAATGTGAAGAATGAATCAACTTGCATGGACGTTTATCGCCAGCAAGTTGAAGCCATTCACATTTCACATGCAGGAAACATTTAGTTGGTTGGCATTGTCCTTCACAGGACAAAGAGGTAAGCCATTTTGATATTTTTTATACTTATTTTTTAGCATGGCGTTTTGCCGTGCTGCTTCTGTCTGACAATGAATGACCTGAAAAGAATTAAGATGGTATCTGACTGCCACTGTTACCTTTTCTGTTGTAAAAAAACAACTTCAGTAAGGGGGAAGTGTAAATAAATTATAGAAGATTTGTTATTCATGAAAAAAATGAAAGTGTTCATTGGCTGTCAACGAGTAGCATTTCCGATCACTACACAAAAATAGCAATGTAAATTGGCCAAAAGAACGGTCAGAGACGTAAGACAACCAGAGGATATTACTGTATTGGCCCGAATATAAGACGGTGTTTTTTGCATTGAAATAAGACTGAAAAAGAGGGGGTTGTCTTATATTCGCGGGCTAGACATTATACCCATTCACGACGCTACATGGCACCGGATATCATTGAAGCGATGTTCTGTCATGACAGAGCTCAGCTACTCTCCCAATTCATGACGCTAGATTGCACCAGATTTCATTGAAGTGATGTTCTGTCATGACAGAGCTCAGCTACTCTCAAGTTTAACCAGTTTGCATTATTTTATTGCAATGCTTTTCCTTATTCAGATTTGTTTCAAGACTACAGTTAGTTAGACTTCACTATGATGGTTAATGCAGTTATTGCAATTTTGTTGTTTTATCACAATAGATTGGCTTATTTACATTTCAAAAACCAGAAGCCATTCATTTACGAATGTGAATGCACTTTAGTTTATTATATATTTAAATGTTCAGATATTAAGATTTGAATGAGGCAAAATAACATGCGTTTTCTTTCAAATATATTGTTATTATCATTTGTTTCGGATGTACTGTAATTATTTTCTGTATATAAATTAATTTGGTATTCAAAAAGTCTTTTTTCAAACTTGAGTCTTGAAAAAGAGGGTGTCGTCTTTTAATCAGGGCCGTCTTATATTTGGGCCAATACGGTATATATAAGATAGACAGGGCATATGGTGGTAAAGGGTAGATTGTTGAAACAGAAGAATGTCAGTGGCGTAAGAAAAAGGTGTCAATAAAAAATCTAAGGTTAAGCTTAGGTTGGCTTGTTTCTTTTTTCTGTCTTTTTAAGCCCTTGACACTCAAGCCATCTCTTTAACTGAACATTTGTATGTTCTTCCACATCTTTACCAGTGAATTTGGCACCAGGGACATCATTTTCGGACAGAATTGGTAGGTTTAGCTCTGTAAACATCTCCTTCGTACACTATTTCCATTCATTTACTATTGGAGACAAACGGGAGCTTGCCCCCCGCCCCCACTTAGCAACAGTAGCTAACGTCATGAATATTATTGAGCGGAAGTGATGTGTAGCGTGTGGTACGCCGTTCAGAAATTTGATTCAGAATACACTGATGACAATGTAGTACTGAATTGTTGAGAATAGATGAAGCATAAAGCCATTTCACCATTTCTGTTCAATAATTTTATTTAAGGCATTGCTAAAACAGGGAGCAGCAGCCGCCTCAAACTTCAGCGCCTTTGTTTGAACAGCTTCCCTTTGCGTCGTTTGCTGGCATTTCTTCTCCACAAATGTCAAACAGACTACGAGGAGGACTACAACTTGACTGCAACTATGTGGACCACGGCTTTAAGCTGGCCTGGTGACTATAAAGCGCCTCACTGTCAGTGCACAGGAGAAAACATAGATATAGGTAGGCATAAGAAAGATTTGATTTTTGATTGACAGGTGACGTGTGTAGGCCGTGGCACATTGAGCAAACACGTCAGCATTCAAATTTGACAGGATTAATGACAACACACTTTTCTGTGATGAGTCAAATTTAGAAAACATAGCCGAGCTGGGACTTTGAAGGATTATCTTATTGATCATTTAAAACAACGTTTTGTTTTTTTTTTGTTTTGTTTTTTTTGTTCTGGATTTACTACCCTAAAAGAAGACAATTTGATCTGTAGCATACCAAGAGGGTTAACTGGTGTTTCTTATGTGAAGAATATCCAATGATTACAAATTGTGTTCAATTTTATTATTGTTTAACCTTTTTGGTGAGGATATGTTTGATGATCTACAAATGTACCACGTGGAAATGATTCAGCAAAACAGTTTGCACCAACATTTTCAAGAGCGTAAATAGTTTGTTTCTCGATGGACTTGTTTATGTGATCATGCCGAGACTTGAATAATTCCAAATTCGCATTCAATGACATACAGTGCCTTGCAAAAGTATTCGGCCCCCTTGAACCTTGCAACCTTTCGCCACATTTCAGGCTTCAAACATAAAGATATAAAATTTTATTTTTTTGTCAAGAATCAACAACAAGTGGGACACAATAAAGTGTAACAAAATTTATTGGATAATTTCAACTTTTTTAACAAATAAAAAACTGAAAAGTGGGGCGTGCAATATTATTCGGCCCCCTTGCGTTAATACTTTGTAGCGCCACCTTTTGCTCCAATTACAGCTGCAAGTCGCTTGGGGTATGTTTCTATAAGTTTTGCACATCGAGAGACTGACATTCTTGCCCATTCTTCCTTGCAAAACAGCTCGAGCTCAGTGAGGTTGGATGGAGAGTGTTTGTGAACAGCAGTCTTCAGCTCTTTCCACAGATTCTCGATTGGATTCAGGTCTGGACTTTGACTTGGCCATTCTAACACCTGGATACGTTTATTTTTGAACCATTCCATTGTAGATTTGGCTTTATGTTTTGGATCATTGTCAAGTTGGAAGATAAATCTCCGTCCCAGTCTCAGGTCTTGTGCAGATACCAACAGGTTTTCTTCCAGAATGTTCCTGTATTTGGCTGCATCCATCTTCCCGTCAATTTTAACCATCTTCCCTGTCCCTGCTGAAGAAAAGCAGGCCCAAACCATGATGCTACCACCACCATGTTTGGCAGTGGGGATGGTGTGTTCAGGGTGATGAGCTGTGTTGCTTTTACGCCAAACATATCGTTTTGCATTGTGGCCAAAAAGTTCAATTTTGGTTTCATCTGACCAGAGCACCTTCTTCCACATGTTTGATGTGTCTCCCAGGTGGCTAGTGGCAAACTTTAAACGAGACTTTTTATGGATATCTGTGAGAAATGGCTTTCTTCTTGCCACTCTTCCATAAAGGCCAGATTTGTGCAGTGTACGACTGATTGTTGTCCTATGGACAGACTCTCCCACCTCAGCTGTAGATCTCTGCAGTTCATCCAGAGTGATCATGGGCCTCTTGGCTGCATCTCTGATCAGTTTTCTCCTTGTTTGAGAAGAAAGTTTGGAAGGACGGCCGGGTCTTGGTAGATGTGCAGTGGTCTGATGCTCCTTCCATTTCAATATGATGGCTTGCACAGTGCTCCTTGAGATGTTTAAAGCTTGGGAAATCTTTTTGTATCCAAATCCGGCTTTAAACTTCTCCACAACAGTATCTCGGACCTGCCTGGTGTGTTCTTTGGTTTTCATAATGTTCTCTGCACTTTAAACAGAACCCTGAGACTATCACAGAGCAGGTGCATTTATACGGAGACTTGATTACACACAGGTGGATTCTATTTATCATCATCAGTCATTTAGGACAACATTGGATCATTCAGAGATCCTCACTGAACTTCTGGAGTGAGTTTGCTGCACTGAAAGTAAAGGGGCCGAATAATATTGCACGCCCCACTTTTCAGTTTTTTATTTGTTAAAAAAGTTTAAATTATCCAATAAATGTTGTTCCACTTCACGATTGTGTCCCACTTGTTGTTGATTCTTGACAAAAAAATTAAATTTCATATCTTTATGTTTGAAGCCTGAAATGTGGCGAAAGGTTGCAAGATTCAAGGGGGCCGAATACTTTTGCAAGGCACTGTATATGCAATTATTTGATGTTGAAATAAATAAAAGGAAAAGAGCATTTGAAAGCCTTACAGCTCATTCATTAATGTAACCAGCTTGAAAGAAAAAAATCAAGGCAAAACCATAGCCCTTTTAATAATAGTTTGTTGAGACCTCTGCAATCTAAATTGTTACGTAAGATTTAGGTGTGTGCGTATCAAACAGCAGCTACTGTGGTTCACTCCTTGTAGGCAAACGGATGTGTCCGCTTTTCAAGTGTCCCTCATTCGGGCCGTACGTTTCAGCTCCCCCTATAATTGTTCAATCAGATTTTGATCAGGACTTTTCAGAGTAGTATTCTTGTGAATAATAATAATAATAATAATACATTTTATTCATGGGTATTTTTAGCTGGGTGTTTTGAGTCTTTCGGCTGAAGGACGACCCTTGATATGCAAATGAGACCAAGCTCTTTGACGCTCAGCAGCACTTCTCGGTCCAGAATGCTCGGCTAGTCTTGAAATGTTATTGTAGTCTGCACTGACTCAAAATAGCATCTGATGGACAACTCCAGACCATTATGTTTTATTCTAGAACCACATTTTAAAACTTTATTTAATATTATTTGACAATTGAAAGCAATGAACAGACCTTAAAGTCTTTCTTTCAGTCTAGATTTTAATTACCTTTCCAAATGTGACAAGAAATGAATAAAAACAAAAATGTATCAAAATGTCAAATGACAGTTAACACTGAGGCTTTCAAACATAATTGTCTTGTAAAATTCACATTGATTTCACATTTGACTAGCATGTGGTGAATTAAGGAAAAGGCTGGCGATTGTGGAACAGTCTTCATTTTCTGGTGAGAGATTTTCCGCCATAGTTTAAGCAAAGCTCCTGAAGCCCAAGGTAAGTGCCTGCTAATATGACCACTGCTCACTAACTTGTCTCCGTCCTGACAGCTAATACTTGGACGGCGCATGTAAGACTTAATCCCTTATTACTGTGGCTATGTTAAGTGTAGGCATCGGACTATAGCACACTTCCAGGAGCTGCTTCCATGCAGAGTGAGAAGGTAAACAATTGCTGCTGGATAAGCTTGAGCTTGAGTATCAGGATGGCACAAGAACTGGGGTCTAGAACTCAAGTTATTTCAGGGTGGCTAGATATACAGTATGAATACAGGCCACAGCAATGATTCCACAAAAAAGGTTACTTTGAAGTACCATATTTTTCGGACTATAAGTCGCACCTGAGTATAAGTCGCACCAGCCATAAAATGCCAAACGAAGAGGAAAAAAACATATATAAGTCGCACCGGAGTATAAATCGCATTTTTGGGGGAAATTTACTTGATAAAATCCAACACATAGAACAGATATGTCATCTTGAAAGGCAATTTAATACAAAAATACAATAGAGAACAACATGCTGAATAAGTGTACAGTATGATTTTACATGATGCATGAACAACGAAATGCGAATATACTGTCCTCACCAGGATGCTATGGCTCGGTCCTGGCTATACAGCGAGCTAAACTCCCAAATGACGATGCTGGACGTCCGTATAATTTGCTGAATCAATTCCGTCCTCCAACAGGTTCGCATCAACGTAAATAAATGGTAATTAGGTGCTATTACAGCAATGACACAAACAGTTATTATGCATTTGCTAGCATTAGCACATCTTTCAAACAACCACACAACTGGCACAAGCGTCCGATCGCGTGTGGAAAACACAAAACAACAACAGGAAAGACGATACACACAGGCGTTGCCTATGCAGAGATATTTTACAAGCATAAACAATGAACGTAGGTTCGCAGCTGTGTCTCTCTCTCTCGCTCTCTCTCTCTCTCTCTCTTGCCCACTCGCTCAGAGACGCTGTGTAGCTGTCCCTCTTCTTCTGGCATGTGAGTGCTCTTCTTCTCGTAAACAAGTGCGAGTGTGCCCCCACGTGGGGGTGAAAGCGCCACAAACTATAAGCATGCATTTCAATATAAAAAAGTCAATAATACAATTGAATACACATTGCCAAAGGCAGAACGCGAATGTGGCCATAGGTATTAAGAGTTACTCAGATAACTATAGCATAAAGAATATGCTAACAAGTTTACCAAACCATCAGTGTTACTCCAAAACACCAAAATAACATGTGAAATGATATCATAATGCGTTAATAATTTCACTCATAAATCACTCCTGAGTATAAGTCGCACCGCCAGCCAAACTATGAAAAAAACTGCGACTTATATTCGGAAAAATACGGCACTCAAACAGGTGGTACTCCAAAAAGTGCAACTGTTCCAATCTTTCCTATTTTTACTAATAATATTTCGGTAACACTTTAATTGACAGTGGCGTCATAAGACCGTCATAATATTGACATGACACTGTCATGAGCATTAATGAAGGCTTATGACATGTCATTAAGTGTCATTCGGCAAATTATGTCACTTCTGAATGGATGTAAAAGATGCGGACTGGGCATAGATGGAGTGACAAAATTTGCACGATGACACTTGACATCTGTCATATAAGTATCCATTAATACTCATGACAGTGTCATTATTAGGGCCTCTACCCCTCCCCTCCTGAGACCAGGCCCACCTTGCAGGTTGGATGTTAGACGGGTGGAGCGGCCACAGGTGCTGGCAATGCCAATGAGCCATCTTTAAAAGCCAGTGGACACAACCACCTTGATGCCCGATCAACTTATCTGGTTCCTCCGTCAGTTGTTTCTAACATTACTTTCCCGTCGGATTACTACGCCTGGCACCTTCCCGAGTCTCATTTCTCCACAGTGGCTTGACTACCCCGAGTGGAAAGCTCCAAACACCTTGCAGCGGTCTACTCGCCCTCTGCGTAAGCTCTGGCTTTAGTCACGGATAAATACGTAAAATAATTTTACTCATCACAAACTCGTGCTTGTCTACTCAGGGATCCTCTCAATTCAGCGCACCTTGACAGTCTTATGACGCCACAGTCAAATAAAGTGTTACAAATCTTTTAAAACCTGAACGGTTCTTCATAATCTTGAATAGGAGTGATGACCTGCTCCCCCACTTTTGTCTTTATGGTTTATCGCATACTACTTATCCTGTGTAGTTCAGAAATGGTGTCTTGTGTTGTAATACTTGAGCATTGCAACTTTCTCTGTCCCATTAGGCACCTGAGATTGCCCATGTGCTCAGCAAAAACACATTCCGTCTCCATAGACTTCATAATTGTATTGACGGTTCAGATCGGTCATGCACTTTGCCTCGGCTTCAAGTAGGGGGCCGCCCACATCAAGAGGAGCTATTCACAAACACTCGCATGCACCGATCTAATACAGAATTTCTGTTGAAAAAGTATGAAAGCTGTACCGCATACAAACAGGAAGGATTGTCTGAGGAGTGATTTGTTCGAGGATTCAAGGTAATTATTATATTTTTCGTACCATGCATGCATTTTGAAACGCGGGAAAAAAATCAATGGGAGAAATTAGCCGCTACTGCATTGGCATCATAGTTCGCAATATTTACGTAAAATAAATGCTAACCAAGAATCGAGACTGTTTTACGTCCATATCTATAAAGAATTCAGGGATTTAAGCATTTATTCACGCGAATTTTCACCGGAAAAGCTCTGTTTACATAAGGCAGCCGCTAGCTACATTCACTAACAGACTAGCATTGTACTTCGACATATTTACGTAAAATAAATGCTAACTGCACATTTTTTTGTTTTTTGTTTTGCTTTAACCAAGAATTGAGACTTTTACGTCCATATCTATAAAGAATTCGGGGATTTAAGCATTTATTCACAAGAATTTCCACCTGAAAAGCTCTGTTTACATAAGGCGGCCGCTAGCTACATTCACTAACAGACTAGCATTGTACTTCGACATATTTACGTAAAATAAATGCTAACTGCACGTTTGTTTGTTTGTTTGTTTTGCTTTTAACCAAGAATTGAGACTGTTTTACATCCATTTCTATAAAGAATTCAGGGATTAAAGCATTTATTCAAAAGAATATTCACCAGAAAAGCTCTGTTTACATAAGGTGGCCGCTAGCTGCATTCACTAACAGACTAGCATTGTACTTTGATATATTTGCGTAAAATAAAGGCTAACTGCACTTTTTTTTTTTTTTTTTTTGCTTTTAACCAAGAATCGAGACTGTTTTACGTCCATATCTATAAAGAACTCAGGGATTTTAGCATTTATTCACAAGAATTTTCAACGAAAAAAGCTGATTGTCTGTGATTCCACTTGGTCAACTTTGATGGCCTGGCCTCGGCAACAATGCAGGCTCCCTATTTATCGGCCCCGCGCCCCTTCAACACATTATGAAGTCTATGCCGTCTCCCACTTCTACTGAAAATGGTTAGACATGGTTATATATAGACAGGCATGGGACTGGTTGACAGGATGTTTTCCTTCCAATTGCTGTCAATTCAATATTACATTTAACTAAGGCAGTGTTACTAATTCACTTTGGCTAACTCCTCTACAAACGCCACCAAAAGTTGTCATGAGCCTGAGCTTTTGTAATGTGCAAGTGATTAAACAACAACAGAAATGAAAAAGCTCAGTGCAGAGGTCCACACTGCACTAAACTTTGATACAAGATGGTGCAAGTAATCATTTGGGTCTGTTTTGTTTTGTTGTTTTGTTTTGTTTTGTTTTGTTTTGTTTTGTTTTGTTTTGTTTTGTTTTGTTTTGTTTGTTTCAAGAGATGGCCTTGGAGTTGTTTTATAAATGTTTTAGTCCAATTGCGCACGAGAGTTACATTGAGTCTCTCCAGCTCTTGTGCCTGCAAGGCAATCCTATAAAGAGATCGTCTTGGCGGCAACCTTTTTCCAATGGGGTACGTGTGTGGTCCATACTGTGCCACTTCTTACATAACAGCTGCCTTGGAAATCACAACACAACAAAGGCCCATGTTCTAAATCTCTCCAATGAAATGTAAAGGACTTCCTGTGTTGCTTGTTTTATTATTCACAAAGTGAAACATTCACATATTTCATGAGAGAACATTTACCTAATAAGCAACCTTAATTGGGGAACATGGAAAATACGTTCTAAGGTAGCTTTTCAGGTCAGTGTCTGGCTAAGTACAGGTTTACCACTCTGTCTCAAGTACTAATCCTCTGACGAACTGACTAGGATTTTTGCAGAGATACAAGCAGCGCGTGACTTTGAGTGCATTCTCTATCCGTTGGAGCACATAGGCTACTGTCTTTAAGTAACTATGATGGTCTCACACTGAAACACATAATCCTTGAAAAATTGTAGTTTTAATATTAAATTCCAGTCAAAATAAATGCAACTATTCATATTGGCAAATAAGCAAATAAATCTGTATAAATTAACCAATCAAACTTAGACATGTCAACGGTGGTTACTGTACTGCAGGGGTCCCCAACGACCGGGCCGCGGACCGATGCATTTGGTACCGGGCCGCGCAGAAAAAAATAAATAATTTATTAACGACTGCATTCTGGCCGATTGACTTTGGCCTGTGCCGCTTAACACACCAATATCCCTGTCTACTCTAGGTATACAACTACAGGATAGGAGGTCGTCATAGAAATGCATTGATTGGACTGTTAGCAATCCATCTTGTTTTGTATATCTATGTGCACTTGGCCTCGATAATAACATATGACATAGGTCGTCGCCCATCACATTTGTTCCCGGAAATAATTAGCCCCCACACTAGAATGAATGAAAAACAGACGTCTTTGGACAGATTTTTTACGGGGAAAAGGGAACCTGACGAGCCAGAAGATGAGCCTACAACCTTGAAGAAAACAAAATCTATGCTACTTCCCAATCACTACAGAACCACAAACTGCGAAGGAGTGGATTCGTGACCCATATGTGAATAAACCGAGTGATTCGAGCATGTCTGTGCAACAGGAATATCAGCTTGCAGAGATCGCAAATGACGGCGACCTTAAACGTACATTTCAGACAACTTTACTGAGGTTCTGGATTAAAGTCATTTTGGAATATCCTGACATCGCTAGGAGAGCACTGAAAACTGTGCTATAACTTTCAACATCGTATCTTTGTGAAGCGGGCTTCTCTCACTCTCTCCCATCTTGGGACCATCTCGTCTCAATGAAACAAGCTCAGGCCTCCCACTGATTCAGCGGGTGAGTTGTATTTTCCCTGCACTTAACACGACGGGGCTAAAAACAAATGTTATTTTATATTTGCTGTATTTTTCTGCCGCACATTGCCGGTGTTATGACAAATTTGGCATGCGTGTACCGTTAAAAATGACCGCGAATGCAACGATTCCAAAGTACACACTACAAACTTTCTTTAAAGAAAGGAATATTAACTTACGTTTGCCATGTCAGCTGCATACAACAACTGCACGCAGCTCCCTCACTTAACGACTTCGCCGTGTCGTTAAGCAATAATTTACGCCATTTTCGTGTTGCCCACGTATATTTATGATGTAAATAGTTTTTTAGCACCGTTGGATAACATTGAGAGTCCAACTGAAAATAAAAGAGGGCTTTTTTCACCGCTACAAAAGCTTTGGGAGCAAAATTTATAAGGGTGCAAAATTTGATAGAACATCGGTCCGTGAAAAAAAGACCCAAAACACACCGGTCCGTGGTGCAAAAAAGGTTGGGGACTCCTGCTGTACTGTATATGATGCGTAAAGGTGCACAATATAGGACTGATGGCCAAAAATGGCACTGCAACTACATCAAAAATATTGACTAGGACAAAATGCCATTCAGCTTCGGGTTGCCAGAATTCCACTTCACATTGGACAACCTGCAGGAAAAGAACTTTAAGTGACAAGAGACGAGTCGTCTGCAGAAGTTGCATCTTATTTTTCATTTTCCTACAAGATGTTTTCAATGTAATAATGCCAACATATAGTAATGATGATTAAAAGAGCCGTGATACGAGGTCCAAGTTAGTTTTTGTCAAAATGACCAACGTGAGGGAAGGCTACTTTTCTCAATGTACAAGCACACTGGCAAAGAAATATATAATTTGGTAATGCATTGATAGCATCACAAAGACAATTTAATTGCTCCAGCCATTATAATTTAATTACCAATTAAATACTGCATATACACGCGTAAAGACTTTATCTTTGCCCTGGTCAATGGCTCCACATGCTAAATAAAGTAGCACAACCACGCCAAATGAATGCATATCCTTGTTTTTCTATGTTGTCTGGAATACTTTGCTTGAGAGTGTAGACATATTTCAGACTTTGTCAAAATTGGCAGTAGTTTACAATGCGCACAGAGTTTTGGCAACCAGACTGAAGACTGGAAGCTGGTGTCGTGATACTGATAGCAAGATTTGAATGTGATGAATAGCATATGAACCGTCAAGAATGTAGCAGTATTAAGCTAGCATTAGAATTCTAAACTTTAAACATTAAACAAATTAAATGAGTTTTGACATCTTGCGGATAATCAAATATTTAAATAAAAGTTTTCCCTCCGGTCTTTGCCCCATACATATTGTTGCAACGATTGAATCTTTCCACACTATAGAGTGTTATTATAACACAAAATGTTTTTAAGATTAATTCTAAGGTTAAGGTAAACTGACCTGCCAAACAGAAATGTTGCTAACTCTTCATTGCTTTTGATTCCTGTCAGCTGTCTGAGATCCCTATTTTCGATTTCTTTTTGCTGGTCGTATATGCCCATTTGTTGGCAAACAAGGAATGGCCATTTCTTTATTTATTTGCAGAGGGTGATATTCTGCCAGTTTCAGACAAATACCTGAAGCCTAAGGTAACAGGTCAACTAAACAACCTACAGGTCATGTCTTGTGCCTCTGAGTGTTTTTCCTCAGGCACAGTGATTTCATAAAAATCCAAATTAGAGGCATAACATACAGATGGATTTTACTTTTTCACAGGTTATTTTACCAATTACCTATTATTAGCTTTATATTGTAAGTTATAAAATAAAATGACAATGCCTATGTAACCTGGAATGCCCAAAATGTACCCCACAAGACATTTTCTCGATTTACTCATATATGTGCTGTAGCTGAATGGAAACACAAAAGTGTGCCCGAGAAAACCTCAATTATCCCTTTAATGCCTGCAATATGAAGCAATTGCAGAGAATCACAAAATTTGAAAAATAAGGTCTAAATGAAACATTTTTTTTAATTTGTAAAAAAATATATATATGTGTGTGTGCAATAAACACTCTAATAGCTATAACCCTTGCTAAATCATGTTTTTTTTTTTCTCATGGAACCTGCAGATGCATGAGTTGACTTGCATCCATCTTTTTTTTTTTTTGAGGAAAGATATTTGGAAATTCTGAATTAGTCTCAAAATCATGAATTTCTAAGTGTATCAAATGTGATACATTTGGCAAGAAAGGGTTATCCAGACGTAACAGGAGACAGGATGCAGTATAATTTTGTTGTTGTTGTTTGTAACCGTTAACAGTAAATTCATCTGTAGTTTTTAATGAAGACCACTACATGGGTAACTTTGTTTTAGAGCTGTCCCAACTAGTCGACGTAGTCGACGTCATCGATAACGTAATGCAGGGGTGCCCAATCCCGGTCCTCGAGAGCCCCAATCCAGCTTGTTTTCCATGTCTCCCTCCTCTAACACACCTGAATCAGCTAATCAGGATCGTTATCAGGCTGCTGCAGAGCTTGCTGATGAGCTGAGCATTTGATTCAGGTGTGTTAAAGGAGGGAGACAAGGAAAACAAGCTGGATAGGGGCTCTCGAGGACCGAGATTGGGCACCACTGACGTAATGCTTCGAGGGGTACACCAACCGGTCGACGGTTAATGAAGGGTTAAAAAAAATATATGCGTGGAAAGGTGAGAATGACGGACGTTCGGGATGCATGCGGGGAAAGCAGCTCAAAGCCAAAAAAACGCACCAGAGTGGCCAAAGCATAGACTTATTTCAACAAAACAAGCTTGCATACTGCAGCCGCATGTCGGCCGAGAATGAACATTTGAAGTGCCGTCACCCAGTTGTAATTTTGGAAGACGACAGGAGACAACAAGCTGGCAAATCGTAAATCCATAAACCCTAATTAACTAACTAACTAAATAACTAACTAACTAACTAACTAACGGTAGCATGCAAGGACAGGAGTCTGGCGTGTAGTATTGAACCATGGAGCTAAGCCGAGCTGTTTTAATGACATCAAAAAGCAAACAATACAAAACGCCTTACACTCGTACATAACTCGCAGGAGGAAGCCTCATGCATCCGGCTTTTTCCTTTACTAAACCCTTACCCCTGGCAACTATATAACCCGTTAACATTAGTTCCAGGGCTGAGTTCTCTAAAACTCACTACATAACGACATTTGTTATTGAAATTGCCTTTATGTGCGTCGTATCAGCGTGCATTGTTATTTTCACGTGCTTCATTCCATTGATACCTGACATTTATTTATCTACTGTGCTGCTGCTCCCAAAAGCTGTAGGTCTCACAATATCTGTAGTCCATGCACAGCATGCGGATTCATTTGCTAGAACGATTGCTGCTCCCGCTAGGGAAAAACATTTAAAAAAAAAAAAAAAAAAAAAAAAAAAGATTAATGGAAACATTGGCCTGCTTACTATAGTCCATGACTGCACTAATCTTACTTACTTTATATCATAACGTATTATTATGTATATACATATATCAGTATACTATAATATTAATGCTCCATATTTATATGGAGTTTTTCAAAGAATTGTTTTGAATCATGTTGGAAAGTTGAAGTCACAGTGTTCTGAATCTGTTTACGTTCCATTCTTTTAAGTTAATGCTATCAGCATTTGACCTCATTGTTTATTTGTGATTTATTATTGTTATTTAAGTGTTTATTTGTACTTTAATACAGAATGTAGGGGTTCCAAAATGTTTTTGTGAATTAAATAGCATAAACATAATTGAATTGCAAATTAGTTTAAAAAAAAAAAAAAAAAAAAAAAGGAAAAAGAATATTAGATTAGTCGACTAATCATTAAAAAAGTCTGTTGATTAATCAGGAAAAAATTAGTCGTTTGGGACAGCCCTACTTTGTTTTGTTTGGGATGTACATGGTCTACATTTGTTTTGTGGGGAAAAATAAAATATTAGGGGTGTCAAACGATTACAATTTTTAATCGAGTTAATTACAGCTTAAAAATTAATTAATCGTGATTAATCGCAATTCAAACCATCTATACAATATGCCATATTTTTCTGCAAATTATTGTTGGAATAGAAAGATAAGACACAAGATGGATATATACGTTCAACATACGGTACATAAGTACTGTATTTCTTTATTATAACAATAAATCAACAAGATGGCATTACCATTATTAACATTGTTAAAGCGATCCATGGATAGACAGACTTGTAGTTCTTAAAAGATAAATGTTAGTACAAGTTATAGAAATGTTATATTAAAACCCCTCTTCATGCTTTCGTTTTAATAAAATTTGTAAAATTTTCAATCAAAAAATAAACTAGTAGCCCACCATTGTTGATGTCAATAATTACTTACACAATGCTCATGGGTGCTGAAGCCTATAAAATCAGTCACACTCAAGCGCCAGCAGAGGGCGGCAAAACTCCGAAAAACACAACCAGTACACCTTTCACTGTGCTGTCATTTTAATCTGTTTGAGCGGGGCATTTGTGCGTTAATTGCGTCAAATATTTTAACGGGATTAATTTAAAAAATTAATTACCGCTCGTTAACGCGATAATTTTGACAGCCCTATAAAATATATTTGTTACAACGCAGACTATTTGTTTGCTCCGAATATAACCTTATTCTGGAATATTTTACAACACACATATTATCTGTAGTATATATATATTTTTTTAATTTGGCAATCATGTGTTTTTTGGATTTGTGTTTAAGATTTTGGATTTGTGTCAAAGTTATGAGAATATAGGGTGTGCTTTCAGAAAAATGCGTGTAAACAATTGAGAAAATTTGTAAAGAAAAAATGAAGTAGAAGATTCCATTTTTGACAACCTAAAAGGGCAGCACACCAGTGGAAAGCCATTGTATCCCTAAAGGGACAGTTGTCTCAGATTATAGGCTATAAAAATGAACCAAAAAAAAAACGAGACAGTTGAGCTACATTATTATATCGCAGAAATGAGCTGCTTCACATGAATTTGTGACCTTGCAGATTCATATATACGAGGAGACAGATGTCACTGTGAAGCCTCTGTGAGTCACGCAGAGGCATGAGTCAAGAGCCAAGAGATTTCATCCCCTGCTGCCCTCTTCAAGTTATTTTTTTTCTAAAAACACATGGAACTTGTCAGTGCTAAATATTATTCAGAACACTAGTGGACATGCAAGAGAAATGTGAACCACGTCTTGGCAAAATGGGAAGAGTAACAGTGAATAGTATTCAAAATACAGACAAGTAGGGATGGGAATCGAAATCCGATTCCAATTTCAAACCGGTTCCTAGTGTTTCGAGGCCTCGACATCACAATAAAAAAAGCCTTAAGGATCCCTTTAATGATTCCTAAAGACGCGTATTGTGTCATCAATATGCATCTTTAGGAACATGTCACGTCACATGATGACTCATCACGTGACGTGACATGTCTTGTTGTCCAGATGCATCAAACTAGCATGGCGCCAAGAACCACCTGCTCCAAAGTTTTGGCTTCACCAGGACAATTTGCAAAGTGTGGATATCATGGGCGGCCGCGGCGCAGTTGGTAACTTGAGTTGTCCTGGGACCGAAGAGTCAGCAGTTCGATTACCAGGTATTAATTGCCCACAGTTGACGTGCCCTTGGGCAAGGCACTGAACCCTAACTTGCGCCCAACGGGTTTGCAGCACCTTGCATGGCAGCAGCACCATTAGTATATGAATGTGTGCGTGAAAGGGTAAATGTGTGCTAATGTAAAGCGCTTTGGGCATTGTAACAAGGTAGATGAAGCGCTATATAAGTACACTCCATTCCATCATCTAAGGGTGGGAACACCAGTAATATAAACATAAACATTCGCAAACACAGCACGGCGTCTGCATCACAGAGTGTCACGTTTTCGACTCATTGCGGATACAAAGTGACTCAAGTAGCGGAGACAGCGGCAGCACAGTGGCTACTCCAGGTACCTAGTCACATAACTAACAGCGCACACAACATGCCCTTTGCTTCACATCGAAACGTAACATTAAGCAAATGCTATGCTTCGTTGTTTCTTTTACACTTAGATCAAAACGATGATGATAGACAGAGCCTGACTTGTTCAGAGGCTGGTAGCACATGTTCATTGGCTGTCGCGCCACCCTTTGTCGAGGCAGGAAAAAACAGACACAGGAGAGGATCGATCAATGTCACCGAGCAGTGACTAGGTTTGTCGTAAAAGGGTTACATCCCTTTTCTACAGTCGATGCCCCTGACTTTCGGTAGGTTGAATTTGTTCAGGCTTTGCTGTGCTTCTCAGATGGAATTGTTTTATCCACAACTGTTCGGTAAAGGAAAAAAAAATACCCTACAGCCCACTACAGTAGGCCTACTATTACATTTGTGGTGGGCCTTTTTCTGCTAGGCTATTTTGTGATTAGGCTGCTTAATGTTTAATGTAAAACTACCCCACTTTTCTTTGTGAAACTAGTCCTGTCTGAATTAAAAATGATAAAAATCAGAAAAAATAAAATTGTCCACCCCCCAACCAGATGTTTCACTGTCATTCTGATATTTCTTAGAGAGATGGCAAAGGTCCTCATCAAGTATATTTTGGTTCTCAGGTTAACTGCTTACAATTTATTTTAATAATGGTATATTTTTGGTCCTCAGGTTGAGTCCAGGACACTGACCACAAGACTTTACTGTTTGATTTGAAAGGTATTTCCAAACTAAAATAAGTGGATGCAGATTTACTAGTTTGGTGTTTTGTGTCCTTTGTTTTAAAAGTGAGAATCGATAAGAGAATTGGATCGTTAACTCATTTGATCCCAAAAACGTATAAATACGTTCTATTTTTAATTGTTTCGGTGTCCCAAAGACGTATTTATATTTTATGTTTTTTTTTTGTTTTTTTTTTACAAGAAACATCTCTGGGTTCTGATTCAATTTAGATCCAAAGCACAAAGCTGAAAATCCATTTGAAAGCAATAAAACTGGCCACTGGAGGACAGTAGCGCACTTGGTAAGACCCGCCACCCGAATCAACGGCAACGAACAGCCGGGCCGCTTGGCCTGGGCGCCAGCGAAAGACGACCGAATGGAGAACAACCTAGAGGACGCCTGGGATGCCAGGCGCTGGACGACTGAGCAGAACGACTGGGACCACCAGTGCAGCGGACGATGCCGTTGAGTCTGTGCTGCTTGCCGAGCAGACCCCGCAGAGACTCAATAAAATCCATCTTTATGAGACAGGCGGCGATGAGGGAAAGGTTTACCCGGCTGTCGCGGCCGCAGCAGCGTCATCTCTCAGTTATGTGTAAATAGTTACTTTGCTATCAAAAGCTCTATTTGTCTTGTTTATGTTATTTTGTAAAAGGAAAACTTTATTCAGATGTTTGGGATGTAACTAAAGCAAAAAATAGCTGTGTTAAAGTCAAAGTTATGTTTGAAATGTATGCTTTCACAAAAAGCTCAGTTTCTCTGTTTTTTCATCACAAATTGGAAAATTGCTCAAACTAAGCTATTTTCTAATGCTGATTTCTAAAGAATGGAACAGATATGAACTTACTTTTTTGTCCTGCTGAAAGAAGAGTGTCTAATCTTTCTTTTGGTGGGTACCATGTTTATATTTGCCTGGTACACCAGACTTACCGCTGTTCCAGTTATTGAGTCTGGCCACCATTCAGCGGATACAATTTCCAGGGCGCAGCAAGCCACAGCAAATAGACAGCGGAGTGGACCAATCCGCGACGGGCAGACCTGACGTTAGTAAAACGACGAGGACAGGACTTGCGCACGGAAGTAAACATACGAGGAGAGCGGAGTTTATTCAACATGGCTAGCGCGAGACAGACTTGTCAATGACTCGTGTCGATGTGTTTTTGGTCATTTAAAACTGATTTTACCGTGGATTGGAACATATTCTCGGCTCTCCTGTTCACCATCTGTGTTGTTGTGGAGACGACTTCCGACGCGGAAGAGTGACGTTGCTCGTTAAGAACACGTCACGCAAATAAACGAATCTGATTTGTCGATTGATTTTGTACCTGCTCGAGAGGCCGTTAATGGGCTGGTTCCTAGACTTTTCTCTCAGTGTTTGAAAAATACAGGGAGAACAGTCTGGCTGTGCCAGGGAATGTTTATATAGCAATAGAACAGAATTTTCTGTGGGCCTTGCAAAATCATTCAAAATCCAGAAAAACGGCCGGGAGCGAAGGGGGTTGCACCGGTGAAAATGGGAGTGAATGAGTTAAACTGAATCGAAAAGAATCGGAATTGGAAAAATCGTATCAATTCCCATTCCTACACACAAGTCTTGAAAGTACAACACTTCAACTTTTATATTCCTCTTGTGTCTTTGCTTTGACGAAATGAATGAAAAGTTGTCATGCTAGGGTTAGGCCGGGGTTTACAATGTGTGTGGCAGTAAACAACTCTATAAATGAAAAATGTTATTTATTATTTGACAAAGGAGTAAAGGTGCAGTGTGGTAATTGTCCTGAATGCGGATAAGATTATAGTACAGGAAGTGAAAGGAACATTTCCTAGATTTGCAATCACATGATATGTAGACAGGTGAACAAAGTGTACAGTAAAATATTACACAACTACTGAACAGGACATTTCTTTGATATCAAAAAGAAAATGTTACAAGGACACTGTCCTACGACCTATGACTAAACCGTTGTTGGTTGCATGGCAACAATAAAACATTTGCACAAGAAGCTTGTTGGGGTAATAACTGTGCTGTTTATTCTAGTACAGTCGACCTGTCAGCATTGAAGAGACATTAAAGCCAAAGGTTTTGTTCACTGACCTTTTTAGTGGCACTGCATAAACATATCAGGATGGTAACTATACTTAGTTGATTTGCACTCTGATAACTTCAATCTGCTCTGAACATGGAGCTACAATGTTTTATAAAGAAAAAAAGGCATAAACTTCAAATGTATTACTTGAACATGGGGAGGAAATTGCCATACTAGATACGTTTGTGATAGATACTTTGTGTGACAAAGTTGACGGTAGAACTTGTTGAAAAGCTGTAAAATTCTACCATCTAGTGGTAGAAATATAAACTCATCAATATTACCGGGGAACAAAGTATTTTTACCCAAACCAAGCATATTATTCTCTTATTAGACAAATTGCAGCGAATTTATATGTAAGTTTCCACTTTTTTTCGCTCTTACAAACACAGCCAAAGATGTTTCATAACATACAACATTGATAAGTATCAACTCATACTTGATATAGAATATGACAATTAAAATATTAAAATATATGAAAAATGCATATATGGCCAAATATAAGTAGTAAAAGGGTGCAATGGAAGCAACTAATAGTGATGTTGCAGAATTGTTTAGAGAACAAATTAAAGTCAGATAGAATTGTTTAGAGAACAAATTAAAGTCAGCATGTAACCCAAAACAGTCAAATATGATGACAGTGGAGATACTAAAAAGTATACACGTCCCTTTTCAAATACAAAGTTTTTTCGAGTCTTGCAACCGAGATAAATTTTCATCAATTTCTATCATTGACGTGTCGTATAATCTGGAACTAATCTGTGGAAAACAACGAATAAAATAATGTTTCCGAATGAACCAATTACTTTCAAACTTCTGTTAAGTGCAAATCAGCACGTCTGCCTTTCTTAAAAGTGTCTGGGATTAACCCTAAATTGAGTTCAGGTGTTCTGATATACATTTTCTGACATTTTTGTTGGTGTGCGGAAATCTTCCATGTGATCAAAGGACATCATTATTCAATCAATCATGAGAAAGGGGTCGAAATAATTTCCCAGTGACAACATACAGATGACCACAAAAGGAGAAAATATGGGACAACAGTGACATTAACAATGGATCTCTCTCCAAAACTGATGAAAACTGGTTGGCGAGGACGGAATCCTTATTTCCTGAATCCTTATATACAGCTCAGTTAACATGCCCAAACGTGGAAAATTGTTATGATCCAAATGAAACCAAGATTGTGTTTAAAGGCCATAATTACAAAAGGGGTAGTATACGTGGAGCAAACAATATTGCTAATCTCCAAAAGAACACCACAGTGACAGTAAGGCATGGTAGCAGCAGCGGCAGTCTTTGGGACTTTTTCTACAGCTGAACCTGGGGCCTACAGCAAAGGTGGAGGAAATTTTGAACGGTTTTAAATAGCAATCATTGTTCTGATAGAAAGGAAATTAATTAAGAGGTAAAGCCTATAGGAACATTTAAACTTGAAACTTGTGTGCTGACTTCCATTTAACGTGAGTTTCAATGCAAAACCCCCTGGAGCCACATTACCTCAGTTGGTAACTTACCTTATGGATGAATGCTAATGAATTGAGTTGTACAGCTAAGGAGTTCCATTAATGGTGAAAAAAACGTTTTGAAATGCATTTAGACAGGGGTAAGTATACTTTTGTTTCTCCACTGTACAAGACAAGATGGCATGCAGACTAATATATGCAATATTCTCGCTAATCTTTAAAACTAAAAGTAGGTTCTGTACATTATTTTAACAAGGCGTGGTACATAAAATAAGCTTGCAACAGAAAAAAGGTCATTCCTCATGCAAATTGCACCTCAAGAAGTCTTCAGCAGTCAATATCAATGCTAAACAGCAGCTCTTCCAAGGCATCTAGCTTCTGATTGGCCTCCTCGATGGCACTGTACGTCTGAACGTGGGTGGCAATGTGGAAACGGATGTCGTCTATCAGAGGGACCGAGTCGGTCTCGTGACGCTTCTCCAGCAAAGCGGCATCCTCTTTGACCATCTCGGCAAACTCTTCATTCTGCACCAACTGTGACAGACACATGACAAGTCAACAGGTCAATGTTTTCGATAGAGGAAAAGTGCGGTCGGTCCGAAACAATAAAATAGCAATGCAGATTGTTGGAAAATATATACAACAACAACAAAAAAACGCACTCGCTCAATTATTTTGGCCATAAACTCTATGCATTGATCCTCCAGCCGAGAAAGCCGGAAAAGCTTGGCTGTCTTCCACAGGCACAGAACGTTATCTTCACATATATTCTTGGCAAGAGTCTTCCCGCACAGTCGTTTCAGGCCCGGCAGAAGGTACATGTCAGCCACACATAGGACGTCAAACACGTTCTCCCGTGTCAGCTGGACATGAGGAAGAACCAGTTGGTTGTCGCACTAATGATCAACACTCAAGTAGCAACATCAAGGAAGTTGATGTTTTAATATTGTGTGGACTGTAAAAGCACCACCGAGTTCAAACAAAACAACCTTTCTCAAACCTGCGTGTCATCGCTGTAGATGTAATACATGACGTGGATGAAAATCTGATGAGAGATGTTGTGCAGAGTTATTACAGGTGTGCTTGGCTGGGACTGAAGCTGCTCTCCCTCACTGAAGTGGTCCTCCACTAAAGCTTTAAAGTAATCACTCCGTCCACAGAAAAAGGCCTGGGGAAACACACATTGGCAATAAAACTTCAGTTAGTGTGAAAACATGGGGAATGAGAATGAAAAGAAGGCTTTAAACCTTATGACACAAGAAATCATAGCCATCGACTCGAAAGCAGACGTCGGGATAGGTGGGCAAGTGGTCCACCCGATTGAAAGGAAGTACCCCATATCCAACCTGAGGTGAGTTAAGAACATAACAAATGTCACATAGATGAACTAAACCATTAAAACAAGAGCTATAGCAATGGAGCCCGTTGGCCCAAGGCAGTACAATATAGGTAAATGCTGGGCACCCTTTATAAGGCTCATTGGTTGCCATTGACGGCGTTTGACGTCCAATCCATTTTGACAAAGAGCAGCGTTCATTCACATTTTTGGTCATGTAGGCCAGTTCCTAACCACCGGTCTCGGCCCACAAGACAAATAAATAATTATTTTCGTTTTAAACCCGTCGCACACGAGTAAAGAGATCAGGAGCCAACAGCGCGCTTCACCACAGGGTTTCACGGTATCACGGTATTGCAATTATAGCTCCAAAATGTGTTGTTTTGAGATGTATGGGTTAAAAAAATAAATACATTCTGGGATTTTTTATTTTTCAGAACATATTTGCAAATTGGAACATGAATATAATGTTAAATGAATAAAAAAATATATATTTTAAATAAAATTAAAATCAATAGAACTTATACTAGTAGACTATCCACAGCCACAGCTCAGGTTGCTAAAGATTAGAGAAAGAACAAATATAATTGCTATAAAAAAGTAAAAAACACTTCTAAATAAAATTAAAATATATCGACCGTACGACTTTTTTTTTTTTTGAGGGGGCAAAAAGCTCAAGTGAAGTTTCGCTATTTTCAGCCACTGTGTCAGCTTTAGTCTACATGTCATGCCTTTGTGTTAAAAAAAAACAAAGAATTCATAAGTTATTAAGTTAAAAACATATAAGTTAGTTGAAATGTAAATATTGTTGAGTAAAGGTTTCATCTAAAAAATGCTGGGAGTGAGACCTCTCCTTGTCCAGCGAACGTACATTTGTGCTTAGAGCACGATCATCTGTCCCAATTAGCGCCCTTTGATATTATCCCTTTTCCTACATTCAAGCTTGTTTCTCAGTGGCCGTGAGATTTATAACCTCGACAAAGTTGCTCTCGCAGCTAAGACTAAGCTAACATTCGTCTTTGTAAGTTTTGAGTTAGTTTGTATTTTGAATTTGAAAGGAAAATGTGTTTTGTTTTTGGCAAACATTTTCATAGTGTTCATGGATATGACTTCCTTACATTCTTCTGTATTTGTGCGAATAAAGCTACTCACACGTGTAAAAATACTATTGTACAACTTTTTAAATGTATTTGTTTTGTTTATTTCAGTTATCATGATTAGAGGCGTCCATAAATTAAAGAAAAGTACGCCTTGTGTTTGGACTGTTTCTTTTTTTGGTTCGCTGGCTGTATAGACCCTACTCACATGACGTCACAACCACGCCTCCGCACCATATTGTCCGTCAACTCGTCGTGTTGACGCATTACCGCTACGTAAAGTCCTCCTATTATGGCGTGTTTTTCTGCTCGTTAACATTAATAATCAAAATGGTGAAGGCGTGTGTGGCGATTGGTTGCAATAACAGAGAAGATAGACGGAGAGACTTGAAGTTCTACCGTATTCCGAGAGGCCCGGAGAGGAGAGCGAGATGGACTGCTGCAATTCGACGAGAAAACTGGGCTCCAAACGATTACCACAGATTATGTAGTAGTCATTTTATATCTGGTAAGATGCATTTAATATATATTTAGAGGGTTTTGGGCTGACAACCACAATTAAGATCATTGCGAGGCTAATCGCCGACAACATACAGTTTCAAATTCAAGATGCTTATTTCTTCCACCATCATTACATTTTGAATAATATTTAGCTGGTACCAAGTGAAAGAAGCTGGCATCGTCTACGGATCATCAGTTAAACAGGTGTGTCCAAACCTTTTGCAAAGGGGGCCAGATTTGGTGTGGTAAAAATGCGGGGGGCTACCTTGGCTGATTTACATAGAACAATATATTTAAACAAATTTTAGCAAGCCCTTCTGTGTGTCACATTTGCTTTATTATTTTTTTTAATTCATCATTTCAACAGTCTCGTCTTGCGACACTCGGGCTCTCGCGAAATACTGCTGCTGTGAAATTAAACTAGCTTCAAGTTGCTATAATTTCTCACTGCGTATCTTCCCTGTAATCTCGTCGTACATGTCAGCGTGTCTTGTTCGGTAATATCATTTTCGCGTCACATCGAACTCTTTGAAAACAGCGACTGTCTCTTTGCAAATGAGGCAGACACAGTTGTTGCGTGTTTTATTGAAAAAATAGTCCAATATCCACCTATCCGTGACGCGTCAGCCATCGCAGTCAACTTTTTTTTTTTATTGATTGTCGCCATTTTAGAAAATTGGAAGTAAAGGGTCACACGGGGTATTGTTGCTTAGAGTGCTGCTCTTAAAGTTTTTCAAACTTTCGTGAGAATAGGCTGATTTTGTGTGGACAAGATAGTTGTAGATATCAGGGTAGCAGATGTCAGGCAGAGAGGGCGAAGACAGCGGGTCGAAAAATATCGATTTAGGCATCAAATATGGATCTGGCGAATGGATAGACTGAAGCTTTTCCACATAACGCCTTTTATGCAACGCATCCAATGAGTTAACAGCGTCTGAAAGCACCGGGGCTTCCATGAATTGCACTATAAATTGCACGACAAATTGAAACCATTGAGAATACGGATAAACAATGACGGACAATATGGCGGCCGGATACAGCGACACGCCATTCTGTGACGTTGGTGAGTAGGGTCTATAGCAGAACAGTGTCACTAACACATACAGCAACAACCGGAGAGGGAGGGGTGAGCGCTGCTGCTCCAAGACACTTCTGGCTGCATTTTTGGGAAATGTATAATAGCGAATACCATACTACGGTGTGACGGAAAATTTTAGTGGTTTTGAAACCGTGACGTTTTCATACCACGCTAAACCTTGAAACCGGTAACCGGCACATGCCTAAGTATAACCAACCCAGTTCGGAGAGAACCCACCCAGTCAGTCAACACTGCTGCTACTACGCACTCGCAGCGCATGCGCTCATCACACAACAAATATGGCGGCCTACTGCGAGTACATTTCAGAAACTCTTTTTCTTTTCGTAGCAGAGCCACTGGCTCTCGGGAGCAATCAGCACAGTGTGCAGATGGCGCAGTGCAAGTGGTGCCTTGTATGCACTGGGCACAAAGGCTGAACGATAGCAGTGCGCAGCTGGCAGCACGGAAACCCATATATTGTGTATGTCAGTCGGGACTTTCCATAAGTGCGCTTTGTTGAAGTTTCACTAGCATTGGGACGCTTGAAAAGTGCCTCAACCAAATTCTTGCTGAAACTTGTATATCTCGCCCTCTTCCTTGAAATAATAAAAATTGCGGCCTTCGTGTTGCGCTTTAAATTCCCGCTACCCGACCCGAATGAATAAAAGCTGTGGTTGTCTTATTTAACAATGAAAAATAAATGCATTCGTGCTTTGAATTTGGGCTGTGGCAAGGTCATCTTTGGCCGTCGTGTTCCCCCGGTCTGCGAGAAATATGAAATGGCTTTACCAGTACGTGATGACAAAAAGGTTGGGTCCCATTGGTCCATGGAGGACCAGGAGTACAAAAATTATATAAATAAATAAATAAATACACAAATACATTATTTAGATGTGTCATTAAAATGCTTCTATTTCAATATTTATTTATTTATTTCACTTCCTCAAACCCATTTCTTACTCTGAGCTGAGGCGGCAGAGCACAGTCTGCCAACTGGGCCATATCCTCCTGGAGTTGGCAGATATGTGGCTCCAGACTGAGAACCTTCACGCAAATGCCTGGCTTGTTGGAAACTTTGGTACAAAAAACAAAAAAACAAAGACATTCAAGCCTTGCAACATGAGGGATAAAGTGCAGTCTAACCATAAAACAGGATCTTACCAAAGTCATACACCTGTTTACACTTAATCTGCAGTTCCTCAATGAGAGCTGTCATTTTACACTGCTTTGCAAGTCGTCTGCAGTCATCTACAAGGCTCACATCAATATCCATACGTCCTGGAACATCAGACCATAGTAGTTTTTGGATGAAGTTATAGTCAAATGCATCGATCGAGGAGATTTTTCGTTTACTGCAAATGATTCATGGCTCACTACAAGGCCGTCACGTGTTATCATTTCTCGCCCAGAGAATTACGAGCTGTCGAATATCCCCACCTGTATATAAATACTGCAGAATGGCTCCAAAAGCTGCAGGGTTGATCTGAAATCAAGTACAAATAAGTATGCTACTACCACATACAGTGTTATCATCTCATAACAGAGCAGGCAATGACTCCGTCAAGTGGACCTACCAAGGGATGTTTGAGGTGGATCAAGGTTTTGTTCTTCCATTTGTTTGCGAACATTTCAGTGAAATACTCTGACAGTGCACCGAGCACGCATCGGTGAGCCGTGAACATTTGCCCGTGAACAAGGAAGGTGATGTCACTATGCAGTCCCTGCTCCAGCAACCTGCGGAGAGAGCAAATGGTTGGAAGATGAGGCCAAAGTATATAAAAAGTCTAAACACCCCTATTCAAAAGCATGCATTTTGCGCTATAAAAAATATAGACCAAGATAAATAACTTCAACGGTTTTTCCACTATGAGTGTAGGAATGCCTGCGTCTGTACTTACACGTGCAGGAAATAGTTAAAATCGTCTCTCTTCATGGCGCGAACACTGACACATTTGTACTCTTTTAGCAGGCGTCGGATTGAGTCGTTCAGTGACCCGTACAGGCACCGCTCACCGTCAAATGTGTTGGCTTCACATTTGGCACCTACACAACAAGTAGGAAGGAGAAAATAAGTCATCTTCTGAAATCTTGATCTTGAAATGTTGTGTCAGGCAAGATAATGTGACTTTACGAGGTTTGATTTTTCACATAATGGTACTAATATTTTGCCCTTACCACTTGCCAGCAGGTACTGGACAAGCTCCTCATGGCCACAGAGACAAGCATAATACCTAGCAAATAAATGCAGGTCTATATATTATACTCTTGAGTGGAATAAACATAAAGGTATTGTCTGAATGTCACTTACAAGGGGCTGCTATCCCATTTATCTCTTACATTGAGGTCCACATCTCGCTCTTCAATGAGGTATCTAGGAGACACAAAGCGAGTAGACTCATAATAACATAATAAATGGAAAATGAATTAATGAATGAATAATAAAATGACCAAATATGAGGTGGGTGAGTGTCAATGAAAGACGACCAGAAAAACAAATTTCTCAGATTTTGCTATTTAATCAAAGTATACATCCATATAATTAACTTTTTTGTTTGATTCAATAAACTAATGACAACCTAACTCCCAAATATAAACAAATACCGTATTGGCCCGAATATAAGACGGTGTTTTTTGTAGTGGTGTCAACAATAATCGATGCGGCGATGCATCCCGATGCGGGTCATGGACGATTCGATTCGATGCGGGCAACAAGCCGAATCGATTCAACGCATTTTAAAATATATAAGTACGTTCAAAAATCTTCCCTGCGCAATTCCGGTGATGCAATGGATTTGGTTTCCCCATTTGTATTATTATTGTCATGTTTCATTTTTTACACACTGCATAACTCTGGTCAAGTTTCCCACCAACCTCATAGAAGCCAAAATGTCTCCAGATGTCAGCTTTCAATGTCTTAGGTGCATCAAGAATCTTTCTTGCTCCCTCTTTCTCCGCTTCAGCCATTGTTATGTTATGTCCTATCTCTTAGAGGTTAGATCTTGTGCCCGAACCCGAACGGGTCGGGCCCAAAATTTTAAGCATTCATGTTCGGCGCGGGGCGGCCCGACCCGACCCAACCCAACCCGCGCCGGACTAATAAATTATTTTTTTAAAAAAAAAGGATAAAACCGAGAACAGGCTCTCTGTATTGTGCATTTGCTTGTCCACTCACATGAAGCAGTGGCGCCGCCCGCTTTTTCTTCTTCTCCTCCGCTGTGGCGCTTGCGATTCGTTACGAAAGACACTTTTATTTATGCACACAAAGGCAACACAAATAAGAACCTTTTGAATCCTCTCCTCTATGTGTCTGCAAACTCTTTTTTTTTTTTCATATTAAACTTTCCCAGCGTTATTTCGTTGTGTAAATGATTTTATAATGATCACAAAAATATGTAGACTATTTAAACATTAAGAAAACTTGCGTTTTTTTTCTGCCAACTGAGAATTCGTTACGAAAGACACTTTTTTATGCACACAAAGGCAACACAAATGTGATCCTTTTGAATCCTCTCCTCTGTGTGTCTGCAAACTCGTTTTTTTTTTATATTAAACTTTCCCAGCGTTATTTCGTTGTGTAAATGATTTTATAATGATCACAAAAATATGTAGACTATTTAAACATTAAGAAAACTTGCGTTTTTTTTCTGCCAACTGAGAATTCGTTACGAAAGACACTTTTTTTATGCACACAAAGGCAACACAAATGTGATCCTTTTGAATCTTCTCCTCTGTGTGTCTGCAAAATCGCATGTTTTTTTTTAATATTAAACTTTCCCAGCGTTATTTCGTTGTGTAAATGCTTCTATAATGATCACAAAAATATGTAGACTATTTAAACATTCAGAAACATGCGTTTTTTCTGCCATCTCGAAGAAATGAAAATGAATTGCTGCTGCTGCGTTTTTTTTTTTCCGCATCACTCCAAGCCGGGTCGGGCTTCAATACCAGCGGGCCGTGTCGGGTCGGGCTGGATTTTTTAGGCCCCATCTAACCTCTACTATCTCTCTGCTCTTTCACTTGCAAAAAAATGATATTTCCTCATGTTGAAACAGATTGTTATGGCTGCTAAAATGCTGCTGCACTTCATTTTAATTCATTATTTTTTATTGTTATGTGGTAGTTACTGATTGCATTTCTAAGTTGATTGCACATATATAGTGGGCTAGGCCTACATTTTACTTTTGTTCTACATTGCAATTTAGTTGGATGTTTTGTTTGCAACTGAACTGATCCCTGGATTGATATAGCGATAAAGATGCTGCTGCACTACAATATTTTCTTTGTCGCTTTCTTTAATATTTACTTGAATATTTTTATCGATGGGTTGTTGTGACTAAAATACAGTTACTGTTATTACTGATTTTGCACAGGAGTTCAGATGCTGCACTGTGTAAAAGGCAGCTACTGTGTGTAAAAAAAAAAGAGAAAGCCCTGGTCTCATTCAAAGCACCAATTAAATGCTGTGATCTGTTTTTTTTTTTTTTTTTTTTAATATATATCTAAAAGTATTTTCATTTGACTTCAACCAGGAGCGACACAAGAGCCAATAAAAAGTTGTTTAATGTCTGACCGCTTGTGTTGCCTCATGATTCACGAAAAATATGCTTTGCTTTAGAATTTTAATGCATCCCAGGCTTTAAGGCATTGCGATGCATTGTCAAATCGAACCGAATCGAATCGTGACCCTCTGAATCGAATTGAATCGAATCGTGGCCCTCCGAATCGTAATCGAATCGAATTGTGAGGGCAGTACCGATGCACACCTCTAGTTTTTTGCATTGAAATAAGACTGAAAAAGTGGGGGTCGTCTTATAGTCGCGGTCTAGACATTATACCCATTCACGACGCTAGATGGCGCCAGATATCATTGAAGCGATGTTCTGTCTTGACAGATCTCAGCTACTCTGAAGTTTAACCAGTTTGCATTATTTTATTGCAATGTTTTTCCTTATTCAGATTTGTTTCAAGATTACAGTTACAGTTAGACTTCACTTTGATGGTTAATGCAGTTATTGCAATTTTGTTGTTTTATCACAATAGATTGGTTTATTTACATTTAAAAAACCAGAAGCCATTCATTTACAAATGTGATTGCACTTTAGTTTACATATTTAAATGTTCAGATATTAAAATGTGAATGAGGCAAAATAACATGCTTTTTCTCTCAAATATATTGTTATAATCATGTTTCAGATGTACTGTAATTATTTTCTGCATAAAAAAATAATTTGCTGTTCAAAAAGTATTTTTTCAAACTTGAGTCTTGAAAAAACATTGAGACATGGAGAAAAGAAAGACCAAAGAACTGTCTTGGGAACTGAGAAGTAACATTGTGAGGAAATACGGGCAATCTCAAGGCTACAAGTCCATCTCCAAAGACCTGAATGTTCCTGTGTCTACCGAGCGCAGTATCATCAATGAGTGTAAAGCCCATGGCACTGTGGCTAACCTCCCCAGATGTGGACGGAAAAGAAAAATAAACGAGCGATTACAACGAAAGACTGTGCAGATGGTGGATAAAGAACCTCGACAAACATCCAAACACGTTCAAGCTGTCCTGTAGTCAGAAGGTACAACAGTGTCAACCCATATTATCCGTCGGCGTCTGCATGAAAATGGACTCTATGGTAGGATACCTAGGAAGACGCCACTTCTGACCCGGAGACATAAAAAAAACAGGTTGGAGTTTGCCAAAACATACCTGTGAACGCCAAATACGTTTTGGAAGAATTTTCTCTGGTCAGATGAGACAAAAGTAGAGCTTTTTGGGAAAAGGCATCAACATAGAGTTTACAGGGGGAAAAAAACAAGGCCTTCAAAGAAAAGAACACGGTCCCCACAGACAAACATGGTGGAGGTTCCCTGATGTTTTGGGGTTGCTTTGCTACCTCTGGCACTAGACTGCTTGACCGTGTGCATGGCATTACAAAGTCTGAAGACTACAAACACATTTTGCAGCATAATGTAGGGCCCAGTGTGAGAAAGCTGGGTCTCCCTCAGAGGTCATGGGTCTTCCAGCAGGACAATGACCCAAAACAGACTTCAAAAAGCACTAGAAAATGATCTGAGAGAAAGCACTGGAGACTTCTAAAGTGGCCAGCAATGAGTCCAGACCTGAATCCCATAGAAAACCTGTGGAGAGATCTGAAAATGGCAGTTTGAAGAAGGAAACCTTCAAATCTCAGACCTGGAGCCGTTGGCCAAAGAAGAATGGTGTAAAATTCCCGCAGAGCATTGTAAGAAACTCATTGATGGATACCGGAAGTGTTTGTTCGCAGCTATTTTGTCAAAAGGTTGTGCTATCAAGTATTAGGCTGAGGGTGAAGATACTTTTGTCCGGCCCGTTTTTGGAGTTTTGTGTAAAATGTTAATGAATTAATTTTTTTTCATTCTCTTTTGTGTTTTTTCATTGCAGGCAAAATAAATGAAGATATTACTACTAAAGTTTTTGTAATTGCAATCATTTTCTGGGAGAAATTGAGCATTCTCTGACAGAATTGCAGGGGTACCAATACTTTTGGCCAGCAGTGTATAACATTTATTTGGAATGTGAGGTTGTTGGGTGTTTTCTAATGCAGAACCGAAGCACCAATTACACAGACTGGCTCTATTTCACTAAATTGTTGACAGACTTGGTCATATTTAATTATGGATTCCTTCAGACTGATGGAATAGAAAAAATAAAATTTTACAGTATTATTTACCTATTATTATTTAGTTTCTGATCCTGTCTAGCTCATCTTCTTCATGTTTTGCCTGTGTCTTTTTTAATTATGTCACATGAATTCTTATCTTTGTTTACCTTCTGCTATACATTAGGGGCCATAAAATGCATACTTGGGGGGCCTGCAAGCTTTTATTGGTCATGTCAGATATTGTGCAGGCATACGCTTTCTGGCAGGGAGGAAGCGCTTTTCTGTCTTTATGTCTTAAAGCTTCACACATTCAAAAATAACATTGATTTTGACTGAACAATCATCTGTTAAAAGAAAAACTGCCAAAACACTGGCATCATGACCAATAATTAAACAAAGTACAAACATGAAATCAATACACAATAATTTCATTGTTATTATATAGTTGTGCTCATGAAGTCAATGTGAAATTATTCAGATGTGCATTATTCTTCAAAGTAAACATGCGCAATCAGGTAAAACCACTTTTTGCAGAAAAGCCTGTATTTCTTCTGAAGCTGCTTTTGTTTTTTTTCTCTGCAATCCAAACACTGTGGCAGTTATGGCTAAATCTTTGTTGGTTTCAAAATCTGTGACCGTGGCTCAGTATTAAAAGAATCTATATTTTTTTAAATTATTATTATATTTACCTGATTTATCATGTGTACATCATTGAATGGCATTTGCAAAATTTTAGATATCCTTGCACATCAATTTTATAAAGTTCAACTATCATTTCTTCCAGACTCATATGTGTAAACCCACCAACGTGATTACTGCCTCCAAAAATTAACAAATGTTTGCTAAGGTCTTATTTGGTAAGACACAAAAGACAATCGGTGTGCTTAAATAAAGTGCAGCCGATATTAGAAAATATTTCCTTATGGGATGCTGGAATCGCAGCATCTGGACATTTAAAAATGAAAAATGGTGCATCAATTTAGTTTATGATCAGTCAGTTGTTAATTAATAAATAAGATGCATTAGTAATTATTTCAGTAAAAGAAGGGTTCACTAACAGATATAGACAAAAATTATTTGATAGAAAGGGCTTATAATCCTATGGCCTATTGACATTCAAACATGAGCATTGACAGTCAGTCCTCCCAGTTGAAATGACTTGGACATCAATTGCTGTCATTGGCGGGCAATAAGTTAAATAATATGAAATTTAAAAATGAACAAATTTAATAGCACCTTCGAGTGTTACTTGGGGATAAACAGTGCATTTCTATTTTTATTCGTTTCACACACACAACACAGACACACACACACATATATATATATATATATATATATATATATATATATATACACATATATATGGCGGAAAACACAGACAAGGCTGAAAAAGCAGTTTCTGCTCTTGCACCCCTCTTTAAAATAAACTGCTGTATTTTAAGCCAAAAGAACTGTTGTGTTTGATAAAACAATATGTCTAAATACTGCCATAGCAGCTTCATGGCGCAACTATTTTTAATTAGTCCGTTTTACCCTGGAAACCCCCGTTTAGAGACGTCATGCAACCGCTTTTGTTTCAACCCAGCCATAAAACAAAGGTAATTAATGATATTTATTATTCAAAATGTCTGTCATTTTTATCTTAGAATCATTAATTAATGTATAATATTTTGTTTAAAATAACAAAAAGCCTTTAAAAAATTATCCACTCACAAATTGTAAACTTTTAAACAAATTACGTCACAATGAAAAAATTGACGTCTGAAAAAATGTCACTGATATTTACCTCATGACTATCGCTTGATTGTTATATATATATACATTATATATATATATATATATATATATATACACATACATATATATATAATATATAAAATTATCGTGTTAACGGGCGTTAATTAATTTTTTTAATTAATCACGTTAAAATATTTGACGCAATTAACGCACATGCCCCGCTCAGATTTAAATGACAGTACAGTGAAATGCCCACTTGTTAATTGTGTTTTATGGAGTTTTGCCGCCCTCTGCTGGCGCTTGGGTGCAGCTGATTTTATAGGCTTCAGCACCCATGAGCATTGTGTAAGTAATTATTGACATCAACAATGGCGGGCTACTAGTTTATTTTTTGATTGAAAATGTTACAAATTTTATTAAAACGAAAACATTAAGAGGGGTTTTCATATAAAATTTCTATAACTTGTACTAACATTTTGCTTTTAAGAACTACAAGTCTTTCTATCCATGGATCGCTTTAACAGAATGTTAATAATGTTAATGCCATGTTGTTGATTTATTGTTGTAATAAACAAATACAGTCCTTATGTACTGTATGTTGACTGTATATATCCATCTTGTGTCTTATCTTTCCATTCCAACAATAATTCCCAGAAAAATATGGCATATTTTATAGAGGGTTTGAATTGCGATTAATTGCGATTAATTACGATTAATTAATTTTTAAGCTGTAATTAACTCGATTAAAAATTTTAATCATTTGACAGCCCTAATATATATATATATAATTCCAAAAATACAATAATTTATTGGAGGGAAAAATACATAATTGAGGCATAGCACGTTCACATACATGAACATTACATTTTTGGTCATGTAGTTCACAATTGTTTACCAATGTTATCACACATGCATATCGGACAATTATGAAATTTGGCCAAATTGGGAGTCTCAGAGCGGAACTTTATATATATATATATAAATTAAATTAAATTAAGCTGTAATTAACTCGATTAAAAATTTTAATCATTTGACAGCCCTAATATATATATATATATAATTCCAAAAATACAATAATTTATTGGAGGGAAAAATACATAATTGAGGCATAGCACGTTCACATACATGAACGTTACATTTTTGGTCATGTAGGTCACAATTGTATACCAATGTTAAAATAAATTTGAGGCCTACATGACCTAGAACGCCATGACTTAGGAGGTAAAGTTGTTTGTTTGTTTGTTTGTATGTTTGTTTGTTTTGAATGACCAAAAAAAAAAATAGTCACTTGCCTTACAACGGGTTAAATATTTGCGTTTAGCTTGTGAAAAATATTGAGTCACAAGCAACTCGTAGCCTGCCCTTGACAGCGCTAGACGTCCAATCCATTTTAACTGGGAGGGTGCACGTCCATCGCCATCAGTGGTCGCCAATGAGTTAAGTAGGCAAACTTGACTTGCTTTAGTGGGCCTTGAGTTTAACTAAATTCTTGATCATACGGTTTGGATGGCGGATGTGTTTGGCTTTCTTTTTACTTTGATATTTTATCAGAATATCACACGTGTCCTTGTTGTATCGTCATGTAATGACGTCAAATCTCTCATCTGATCATGGCATAATCTGCCAAGGTTGCATGTGCAAACTGAGCCGCCTGATTCTCTGATTCCAATAAACTCATCTTTGCTAAATATAACAACCCTCGTTTCGCTAAGCAACAGCTGTACAATACAATCATGCTTTAAAAAAAATTTTTTTTTAAAGAGCTTCAGCAAAAGGCACTCATGTAAACAAATAATGGTTACCTGACTCTACAAACGTCGCCCTTTCTGCAACTACTAAATAACTCGTGGACGTCCATGATGCCCTCGGTGTTTTCGGTCCTCTGAAATGCATTGAGTCGGCCTGTCTGCTGGACAGGTAGGCGATAAGTTACTAAGGCTTGAGAGTTTGTTAGCTCCGAACTTGGCAGAGGTGGCGGTGGTGCGCTTAGCTCGACGCGAGGTTGTTGACGAGTGCTTTCTGCTCAGTAATGTTTTGGTGGAAGGGGTTCTGGAGTCACGTGACGTGTAGCGTTGCCTTCACGGTCTAAAGAATGGCGAAGAAAAGAAAACTCCCCACTTCAACATGTGTGTACACTTCGATTTCTCAGAGGAATTTTATAGGGCATGTTTTAGGTTTCTGACAAACTTATCCTACTTGTTTCAATAGAATTCAAATTGCGCTACGGCATTATATATTTTAAGAGAAAAAAACTATTTTCAAAACATGTGATGCACGTGAATGCAATGATATACGTAGTATGGCTTGTGTTTTTTCTGGGTGAAAAAATGCAACGTTTACGCTGAGTAGCAGTGTCTCATTTATTTAATACCTTTTTTAATGTAATAATGTCATCAAGCAACATTCTACTTCTGATAAAACAAATATTTAACCTTGTAAAACTTTAAATTAAACTGAAGCTATTTCAAGGCAAAATTCAGCCATGGCAACAACATGTTGATGACCCCGAAACGCAGTGTCAGCAATAAAATTAACTTACAAACATTCTTGAAGGGAATTCTAAATCAGGCTGCTTAGGCAATACTTTCCCCAAGATTGTCATCCATTGAACATGGTACGCCCGCCGGTGTCGTGCAAATGTAGTTACCCCAGTCAAAAATTGTATCCCCTGAGCGGAGCCATATGGAAGTGGATTTGTGTCTTTATTTATTCAATCAAAAAAAAAGTAGCTTCAATAAAAAATAAATTAAAAAATGTGTTTGCAAAAATAAATTTGAAACAAAAAAAATGCATGTGAAAGCTAATTTTCCTTGATTTTTTTTTTGTTTTTTTTTTTGTGTTGGAGACAAGATTTTTTTCATTGAAGCAACTTTTTTGATTGAAGTAATGTTGATATGTGTTTGGGCCACATTTTGGCTAGGACGTTTTTGTCTTTATAAGTTGCTTCAAAAAAATATTTTTTTTTTTCAAAAAGAAAAATGACTTCAATCAAAAAAAAAAAAAAAAAAAAAAGAAAAACAATTCAATCATAGAAAGCGTTTTTGAATGCGAAAAAATATTTGAGATTGAAAAATTTGCATTTGAACACTTATTTTTCATTGAAAAAGTTTTCTTTGATTGAAGCAATCCTTTTTGTGTTTGGGCCATATTATGGGTGGGACATTTGTGTCTAAATCATCCAATCCCCCCAAAAAGTTGCTTCAATCAAAAAAAAATATTTTCAATCAAAAAAAAAAAAATCATTTGAAAAATAAAATTGCCCTCCCGTAATTTTTTTTTTTTTTTTGGGGGGGGGGGGGGTCATATGCAAAGTAAATGACCGTCTTAGGTGCTAGTCACATGATCTGTTCGAAAAATAATTTTGACCCATTCTAAATTTTTTTTTTTTTTTTGTTCATTTCATTCATTTTGGTTGCAGTTTTATTGCTTTAAAACTTTTGTCTATTTATAGGAAAGTCAGTTTCATGCAATGACATTTTTCTGCCTGCCCCCCTCTTAAAATCCGCTTATGGTAGTTGGCATCAATAGAAGTACAAAGACATACTGTATTTGTAATTCACAAATAATGACTGAATTTGACATATTTCCTGTGGCAGCCCCATTGATCTCTGTCCCCAATTTATGATGCATTCATTAGAAGTTTCTCCTCTCCAAACTAGGGGAAAAAATTATAAGACGGGGTATATGAAGGTACTTTATTGACTCTGGTCACATTCTTCTGAGTGTGGCAAGGCGATGCTTTAATAAAGCGATCTGAAGTTGAAGCTTTTCACGCTCCAGATAGAGGTTTTCCTTCTGCAATCTCAACACATCATCATGCAGATGCTCTGGGAAGCGAAAGACATACACTTTATTATTTTATTTTAGGGAAGGCACACCTTATTAGTATTTGAAAGCTCAATTACATGTAGGCCTACAGTAGTACCTCGACATACAAACGCACCGACATACAATTTTTTTTCTACATACAACGTAAACTTTGACCAGTCATTTGTCACGAAACTCTCAAGATACGACATCATTTTCGGACAGAATTGGTAGGTTTAGCTCAGTAAGCATCTCATCCGTACACTATTTACATGCATCTAGCATGAGGGACAAACGCAGGTTTGATCCCCCTAGCAACAGTTGCTAACGTCATAAATGTTAATGAGCAAAGGTGACGTGTTACATGCGGTACACTATTGTACCTGCAGTATTTATGAAGGATTTATCATAGGTTTTTGGGCTGTGGAACAAATTAATCGAATTGTAATGTATTGCTTATGGGGGAAATCCCTCTCGACATATGACCATTTCGACATACAAACCAGGTCCTGGAACGAATTAAATTCATATGTCGAGGTACCACTGTACTGTAGTCACGAGGATATTTAAATTCCCTTAAAGTTAATATCTAATAATATCTTAACAAATGAAAGTATTTTAATTAGTTTGTTCATCAGACATACACACGCACTTGTTTTGAATGAACTGTCACATGTGATGCCTTGTTAAGTCATCAAAACCGCATATTTGGCAAGAGTACAAGCCAACACTAGACTGTAGGATGTGTCCTGAATACCAAAGGCTAACAATAATCTGAATTGTAACAATTGTAGAAAGTTGTTATGTTGTGTGTAGGTGCTTTTAAATGAAGTCTACTTTGGTAACACACCCAAATTCCAAGCATTCCGTGTTGTCCTGAGTGCACCCTAATTTGTACGGAGCAACTCATGAACGTGCAAGTGAGAAGTGGTGGAATGTAACAAAGTACTTGTTACTGAATTTAAGTACATTTTTGTCTATCTCTATATTACTTGAGTACAAATATGAAGTGGCCCTTTTTACTGCACTACATTTTACAGCACGTATCTGTACTTTTTACTCCACTACTTTTCAAATTGTTGGCTGCGTTACACATTACCTTTATTTGTTTGTTTGTTTTTTTCTCATTGAGAATTGATTGTTTCGTTTTCGTGCCTCCAGCGCAATCAATAAACCCCGTGCAACTATTCCGTAATCGCGCACGAGAGGCAGCAACACGACTGCAAGCATGATTAGGTTTATGAACAAGATAATTGATCAATAAAAACCAACAATGAGAGCAGCGCACCTTCTGATGGGTGCTGCACACGCTTGCACAGTAGATGTGGTATTGCACCTGATAGGTGCTTGCAATCTGCCATTAAAGTAAGTTTTGGAGGTTGTTTGTTTGTTTTTGTTTTTTTTTTGCTTGTTAAGCTTCTGTTTAAAGTGCAGTCAATTTTAATTCTTATTTACATTCTGCACAGATTTAAATAAAATAAAATTGAGCAGTCAATGAATTTTGTATACTATATATACTATTAGAGGAGTTCCAAAAAATCGATTATTACATGCATCGCGAGTCGACACGTGACGATTCGATTACGATTCATAAAGGTTCAGAAACTATGTTTTTCCCTCATAACTTTATGGCAGCCGCTCGTAGCAGAACGAAATTTAAGACACGTCTGCTGCCGGGCACCGTTAACGGGCGCGCGCACGTTATGATGGATGCTGCCGGTTACTGAGAAAGAGATTTACTGCTTTTTAAAAGACTGGAAAATAAATTTGTGTATTAGACAGACAGGAACAGAAGTGCGCAAGTTATTTTTTGGGAGCAAGAGGGGAAGAGAGATAGTTCGTTGCTCCTTGTCATTTAGATGTCCAGCAGTAGTTTTAAGGCATTTCAATTGAAAAATGTCCTGAGTGTGTTTCTTAGACCCGTGTGCATCTAAAAGAGGTGAGTACACGAACCCTCTTGTACTGTTTGGCCTTTATTGTTGTTGTATTTGACATGTTAATAGCGCAGAGCGCTAAGCTAATCAACTAATTCACTAACGTGTATTTCATATGCAGAACGTGTAAAACCACGATTAAGTACAGCGGTATCACTACAAACATGCGAAATTGTACAGAATTCTGTGAAAACAAAGTATATTGGTTAAAAGAAGTCTTATTTCTAAAGACACTTTGTTTCCAGAAAATGGGGAATTCATTCCACCTTGTGTAAATGTCATTGTATTGTTGAGAGAAATAAGTACTCCCTTTAAAATGGTTAATGTTTTTGCACTTTCTTGTAGTAATACATTTTTTGTTTTTTTTATTTATAGAGCTCTTTTACCGGTGCTCAAAGGCGCTTTACAGTTGAGGAAAATAAATAAATAAATAAATAAAGCTCACACAACGTGGGCAGTACAAAACAAAATAGAAAAAATTACAAATTAAAAGCCAGTTTAAAAAGGTGAGTTTTTAACAATTTTTTGAATGTGGGAAGATCAGAACAGGTGCGTATGGTTTTAGGGAGTGCGTTCCAAAGTGAGGGGGCAGCAACGGAGAGGCTCTGTCCCCCCAAGTACAGTGTGTTATTAGTGGGGGCAGTGCGAGAATGTGAAAAATAAATAAATAAAATGGTTAATGTTTTTGCACTTTCTTCTAAAAAATAAAAAAATTAAAAAGCAGCTTAAGGGCAGCTTTTTGTTGTATGGGCATGTTTCCGTCGTTCCTGTTGAATCATTAGGATATTTTAAATAAATAATGGACATAAATTTGTTTGGCTACTGTATTAGGTAGAAATGCACGAAGCATTGATAATTGCGATAACCGTGATTATCGTCAATACCAGGATCATCGTTTAATAATCGGATCGTAGCACCCTGAATCGTAATCGAATCGAATCGTGGGGTGCCTTAGATGGCACACCCATAATATATATATATACAGTGGGGCAAATAAGTATTTAGTCAACCACGAATTGCGCAAGTTTTCCTTCTTGAAAATATTAGAGAGGCCTGTAATTGTCAACATGGGTAAACCTCAACCATGAGAGACAGGAATGTGGGGGGAAAAAAACAAAAAATCACATTGTTTGATTTTTAAAGAATTTATTTGCAAATCATGGTGGAAAATAAGTATTTGGTCAATACCAAAAGTTCATCTCAATACTTTGTTATGTACCCTTTGTTGGCAATAACAGAGACCAAACGTTTTTTGTAACTCTTCACAAGCTTTTCACGCACTATTGCTGGTATTTTGGCCCATTCCTCCATGCAGATCTCCTCTAGAGCAGTGATGTTTTGGGGCTGTCGTTGGGCAACTCTGACTTTCAACTCCCTCCACAGATTTTCTATGGGGTTGAGATCTGGAGACTGGCTAGGCCACTCCAGGGCCTTGAAATGCTTCTTACGAAGCCACTCCTTTGTTGCCCTGGCTGTGTGTTTGGAATCATTGTCATGTTGAAAGACCTAGCCACGTCTCATCTTCAATGCCATTGCTGATGGAAGGAGATTTTCACTCAAAATCTCTCGATACATGGCCCCATTCATTCTTTCCTTTACACAGATCAGTTGTCCTGGTCCCTTTGCAGAAAAACAGCCCCGAAGCATGATGTTTCCACCCCCATGCTTCACAGTGGGTATGGTGTTCTTCGGATGCAATTCAGTATTCTTTCTCCTCCAAACACGAGAACCTGTGTTTCTCACAAAAAGTTCTATTTTGGTTTCATCTGACCATAACACATTCTCCCAGTCCTCTTCTGGATCATCTAAGTGCTCTCTAGCGAACCGCAGATGGGCCTGGATGTGTACTTTCTTCAGCAGGGTGACACGTCTGGCAGTGCAGGATTTGAGTCCCTGGCTGCGTACTATGTTACTGATAGTAGCCTTTGATAATGTGGTCCCAGCTCTCTGTAGGTCATTCACTAGGTCCCCCCGTGTGGTTCTGGGATTTTTGCTCACCGTTCGTGTTATCATTTTGACGCCACGGGGTGAGATCTTGCATGGAGCCCCAGATCGAGGGAGATTATCAGTGGCCTTGTATGTGTTCCATTTTGTAATAATTGCTCTCACAGTTGATTTCTTTACACCAAGCATTTTACCTATTGCAGATTCAGTCTTCCCAGCCTGGTGCAGGTCTACAATTTTGTCTCTGGTGTCTTTCGACAGCTCTTTGGTCTTGGCCATAGTGGTGTTTGGAGTGTGACTGAATAAGATTTTGGACAGGTGTCTCTTATACCGATAATGAGTTAAACAGGTGCCATTAATACAAGTAACGAGTGGAGCCTCGTTAGACCTCGTTAGACCTTGTTAAAAGAAGTTAGACCTCGTTGACAGCCAGAAATCTTGCTTGTTTGTAAGTGACCAAATACTTATTTTCCACTCTAATTTGGAAATAAATTCTCTAAAAATCAAACAATGTGATTTTCTGTTTTTTTTCCCACATTCTGTCTCTCATGGTTGAGGTTTATCCATGCTGACAATTAAAGGCCTCTCTAATCTTTTAAAGTAGGAGAACTTGCACAATTGGTGGTTGACTAAATACTTACTTGCCCCAATGTGTGTGGGTATGTATATATATATATACACACACACACAGTATATATATATATACACATACATATATATATACATACATACATATATATATACACACACATATATATATACATACATATATATAGCAATTTTTTCTTAGATACTTGTACTTTTACTGAAGTATTGTTTTTTTTTGCCCCTGTCTCTGTCCATTGAAAAAAAGGTTACTTTATGCAAGTGAGAACGACAATATCAACTAAATTCTAATTTTGCTCTTCACCTTGAGAAACATTTTTTACTTTGGGATGCAGTTGGTATTCATTACAACCTCTTTGGTTGAAATTTCTCATCCAGAAAGGAAGGGAGCTAATCAATTCCAGTTCAACAGGGTAGCGGTCACTCACTTGCAATGCCTGTGGAAGTGTGCAAAATTAATATGAGAATATAGATTTTTTTCACTATTATTATTGTTATTATCACATGTGAAACAACTCAGGAACTTACCAATTCTTCTGTCATTGAAAACTCTCTGTGAAAATTGAATGGTTTGGCTGACTGTGGAACAATGGCAGCCATCATTTCATCTCCGTACACAACAATCCTTTTTGAAAGCGATAAAGACAAGATGAAACTAAACCTTCGACTCTTTTCTTAAAACAACAAAACCAATGAAACCACTCATCAGGATTTTCCTTAAAAAAAAAACATTCTAATGACTACGTGCCTGTCATATGTGTGTACATTTGCTGTATCAGCAGTTGTGTCCATATCATCACTAATGAGCCAGTGAAAATTCTTGTCGCTGCGAATGCGAAGCGCATTCATTCCATTTTGAGTGACAAATTTTCCATCTGCATTGAAGTCACCGAGGATCATTATGTTCTGGGGGAGAAAGATGACAAGTATCTCAAGTACTTTAATTTTTATATGTTGTTTTTAGGCAAATTAAGAGTTCAGTAGAAGAAGCCAACTCATGTCATCGTATGCTGACAATCCACGGATTTCACGCACCATAAGCATACTTTTCATTAAGTGGACTCTGTGCTTTTTATTCATTTTACCCGGTTGGATTTCATTTCATATCAAATATGGAAAGGATGAGTGATGAAGTACCAACGGCACTAGGCTAAACAAAGTGTTGTTTTTGTTGTTGTTTTTTTACTGAGTAATGGATTTTAGGAGCTTCCTTTTCACAAATTTACTTATACACCATCACCACCTGGCATCATGTTCCCTGACAGCAATGCAGCTTAAAAGGTTACGGTAGGTTAAAAAAATATCCTTTATTTCAATTCGAATGCTATTTATAGACCCTACCCACCTACGTCACAAAACCACGTGCTCACTGTATGGTTCCGCCCACTTGTCCGTCATTTTGACTCTGTATTAGCATTGTTTTCAATTGATGGCGGAATTTAAAATGCATTTCATGGAAGACCCGGTGCTTTCTGATGCCGCAAACTCACTGGATCTGTTGCATAAAAGGCGTTATGAGGAAAAGCTTCGTTCTATACAGTCGCCAGATCCATATTTGATGCCCAAATCGATGTTTTTCGACCCACTGTCTTCGCCCTGTCTGCCTGACATCTGCTACGCAGATATTTACAATTATCTTGTCCACACTAAATCAGCCTATTCTCACGAAAATATGAAAAACTTCAAGAGCTTGGAGGCTTATAAATACTTCGTTGCTGGTTGGGTGAAACAGGTCCTCGTCCACGAAAATTCGGCAGGAATCTATCTTGTGCTTGGAAAGGTGAGTTACGAAATTTTCAATTCAAAATCTTTTGTTATTGCTAACATCCACTGTCAAGTCTAATGTATTTCATGTCGTTTGTCAATGGAGTTAAGGCTTTTAATGTTTATATGGTTTAGCGATAGCACTCTCACTACATACATACGTGTATGTTGTCGGCGATTAGCCTAGCAATGATCTTAATTGTGGTTATTTGTCAGCCCCGTAGACGAGGCCAGTTTCTTTCACTTGGTACCAGCTAAATATTATTCAAAAAATAACGATGGTGGAAGAAAGGGAAGTCACAAACATCTTGAATTTGAAACTATGTCGTACTACGTCGTATGTTGTCGGCGATTAGCCTCGCAATGATCTTAATTGTGGTTATTTGTCAGCCCCGTAGACGAGGCCAGTTTCTTTCACTTGGTACCAGCTAAATATTATTCAAAAAATAACGATGGTGGAAGAAAGGGAAGTCACAAACATCTTGAATTTGAAACTATGTCGTACTACGTCGTATGTTGTCGGCGATTAGCCTCGCAATGATCTTAATTGTGGTTATTTGTCAGCCCAAAACCCTCTAAGTATATCTTAAATGCATCTTACCGGATATAAAATGACTACTACATAGTCTGTGGTGATTTTTTGGTGCCCAGTTTTCACGTCGAATTGCAGCCGTCCATTTCGCTCTCTTTGGATCCCTCGGAATACGGTAAAACTTCAAGTCTCTCCTTCCATCTTCTCTGTTAGTGCAACCAACAGCCACACACGCCTTCACCATTTTGATTATTAATGTTAAGGAGAAGAAAAACACGCCGTAAATAGGAGAAATGTACGTAGCCGTAACAGGTTAACACTATGTTTTGACGGACAAGTGGGCGGTACCATTCAGGAGAGCGGAGTTGTGACGTCACGTGGGTAGGGTCTATAGGGGTTTATTGTAAATGAATTTACAGTACAGTATTTGCAAAAGCATCGACAGGTACGTGCTGATTGGTGGCATCTCTGCCTCTGCTCAGTCGCTTCCAATGTGAATAGCGATGGACACCATACGGCAGACATATCCAAAGTCCGGCCCGGGGGCCAAATGCGGCCCATGGTCAAATTTCATCCGGCCCCCAGACTCCGTCATGAAATCAATAGGGTCTGGCCCGCACACAGACTCAATAAATTGGTCAGCAGTACTGCTACCAGTATAGGAAGTAGCTTACATACTAACTGCTTCTCCTCATTTACCCACTACAAGGCAGCAGCACCCTAAGCAATATTACCCCTTGTGACCCTTTACTTCCAATTTTCAAAAATGGCGATAATCAACAAAAAAAAGAAAGTTGACTGCGACGGCCGACGCTTCAAGGATAGGTTGAAATTGGACTATTTCTTCACTAAAATATCCAACAACTGCGTCTGCCTCATTTGCAAAGAGACAGTCGTTGTTTTTAAAGAGTTCAATGTGAGGCGATATTACGAAAAAAGACACGCTGACATGTACGACAAGATTACAGGGAAGATACGCAACGAGAAATTGAAGCAACTTGAAGCTAGTTTAATTTCACAGCAGCAGTATTTCGCAACAGCCCGAGAGTCAAAAGAGAACGCCACAAAGGCTAGTTGCAAGATTGTTGAAATTATTAATTTAAAGAAATAATAAAGCAAATGTGACACACAGAATGGCTTGCTAAAATTTGCTTAAATATATTGTTCTACGTAAAGGACGACAGACAAGGTCGGCCCCCCACATTTTTACAGCACCAAATCTGGCCCCCTTTGCAAAAAGTTTGGACACCCCTGCCATACGGCAATCTATGAAATTAAATGGTAGAATGTAGTTTTCCCACAGATATTTTTCCAAATTCACTGGAATGCTGGAAGTGAACCAAAACTAGTGTGTACCAATTTACCAAATTATAAATTACTAGTATACTCAGTCCTACAGAGTTTTAACTCTAGGGGATTGGTAGAACTCACATCCGTTTTCCATTTGGCCTTGACTGCCAGGAAGACATCATATAGTTCATCCAGCTCTTTTTCAGTGTCCCATGGTGTGGTCCGGACTGGGATTAGCACCATATCTCGCAACACTGAAACATAAACACACACACGGCTCTATCTGCGTGTGCATACGTGACATAATATCTGCACATGTTCTGCCTTACTCTAAATCCAGTGATTGACTGAACTCGACAAACCTGCTTGTCTTTGATTTGTGGCTCATTACCTTAACATGTGCATATGGGACTCAAACATACTACTACAGCCAGTCCAGAAAAGTAAAGCAAATAAGCTTGCCAGTGTTGAGTGGTTTGAAGTGCAGAATATAGGGTTCCCTAGAAAAAGCATCCACATCACAGTCTTGGTTGTCTTCATATTGATAGCAGTCAATAAGGTCAACCACGTCATCCCTTAGACATGGAGAAACAAGACTTTGGTGAATCTTCGCTGTATATTTCACTACTGTATGAATTTACCTGTAGAGAAAGAGGAACTGTTCCTTGTATCTGTTTCTACCCAGTCGGCCACTAAGTTGCTGAGCATAGTGATGGCTTGTGTTGACTCTGTAAGGCACAACAGGTAAGATACAACAGAACCAGGCAACATCTTTTGCTTAATTTAGAAACGAACAAGCCAACCTATTAAGTTCTTTTACTAAAATTTCAATTGATGCACCACTGACATCCACCACTTCTAGAATCACAATGATGTCATATCGAGACACAATCTAAAAGATTTAAAGGTTGGAGAAATGAGGACATGGGGGAAAAAAAGGTAAATTCTTTTGGAATGAGTCACCTCGTGTTCAAATATATCCCTGTCACCAATATGTTCTACCTTAACCAGAGTTGAGAGCACGGCTTGATTTGAGACTTTAGTTAGCCCAAACCTCTGAACATTGAATGCAGCAATTTTCATATCTAACAAAAAAAGATTGATACAATTAGACACCAAAATTGTGCTAAAATGTATTCCTCCAAGCAGTTCTTACCTGCAGTTTAGATGTGTGCCTCACAGGTAGCGCACACTGAAAGCACGTATACCACAAGATTGCGCTAGTGACTATAGAAATGCTTGTTTGAGAGAGAACAATGATTGGATAAACATTTTCATACGGGAAAAAAAAATCAGTTTGCAAGACCAGTTCCTCGGAGGTATTGTTAAGCAGTTATTTTACTTCTTTCTCTTTAGCAGAAATATGAAAGCTGCAGATCTGTTATCATTTGATTATTTTTCATTTTTGTAAATAAACTGAAAGTTCCTTCTAAGAGTACTATAAAATTATTTCATGTGAATAGAAAAAAATAGAATTGTAGACACGTGAAATTTAAATTTTTGATCGTTTCTAGCCATTCTTGACTGCGTGAGTTACATACAAAATCTGAATTTAAGGTTTTCCTTGTTGTGGGGATCCATTGCCAAGCAAAGCTCCCCACATATATTGTTCGTATATTTTTCCCTGTCCCCTTTTTCAGATCGCCATATGCACATGCACTTTGATCAATTATGACCATTTCAACTTAGAAACATCCGAAAAATTCACACGACACAGGCGCTCTTTTGAGCTCACCCGCAACGTTTACAATTACAGCAAAAATGTGTTATTTGTCAAAAACAACATTCCTTTACAATGGCAAAGGTAATTAAAAATGTTAGATTTCAAAATGTATTTATTTTTTATGCAATTCACAGAATTTACAAATAAACAAAATTCAGGAAATTGAGGTGCACAAAACACCCCCATTCACATCCAATGGGGAAAAAAATACTAAAAAGTTACCTGGAAAAAAATCTACAGGAAGTGATCCAAAATGTATTGGAAGTGACCCCAGAATGACCCCAAATATGCCACAAGTGACCCAACAACAACAGAAAGTGACCCGCAATCGAATATTTATTTTCATGATACGTAATTGAAAAATCGGGGTGGGATTTAATAAGTTTTCTTCGTCCCACTCCCTTTCAGGCATTTTTTTCCCCCTCTGTTGTTTCTTGAAAGCAAAGAACTGTTTTCGTGAAGATTAATGTAACTACCTGAAATGAAATGAAAAAAAAAAAAATTTAATTAGGCATGCAATCAACCAGCTTTCTGTGGAGGTCCTTGGGGCGCAGCTGGTTGACTACAAAGAGCCTCGCAAATATTCAGGTACATTTAGTTTTGATGAATAGTATACACTATTCGTATATTGCTACGGACTAGCATCGCCCTTCGACATACTTATGTAAAATAATAGCTACCTGCACTTTTTTTGCTTTTAACCAATAATCGACTGTTTTACGTCCATATCTATAAAGAATTGAGGGATTTAAGCATTTATTCACATGAATTTAAACACAAAAAGCTCTTTGTTGTGGTCAGGCGGTGCCACAAAACACGAGCGGCACATTCAACAAATTTACTTAAAATAAACCCAACCTGCACGGTTTTGGGTTTTTTTTTTTTGCTTTGAACCAATAATCGAGACTGTTTTACGTTCATATCTATCAAGAATTCAGGGATTTAAGCATTTATTTACAAGAATTTGAACATAAAAAGCTCTTTGTTGTGGTAGATGGCGCCACAGAAGATGAGCAGCTCATTCGACATATTTACTTAAATTCTACCTGCACGTTTTTTTTTTTTTTGCTTATAACTAAAAATCAAGACTGTTTTACATCCATATCTATCAAGAATTGAGGGATTTAAGCATTTATTCACAAGAATTTAAACATCAAAAGCTTTGTTGTGGTAAGGCGGTGCCACAGTGTACCTTGAGGACGAGCCGCACATTTGACATTTACTTAAAATAAATTCTAGCAGTCCTTGGAGCAGTGATGTTTTGGGGCTGTCGTTGGGCAACATGGACTTTCAACTCCCCCCGCAGATTTTCTATGGGGTTGAGACCTGGAGACTGGCTAGGCCACTCCAGGACCTTAAAATGCTTCTTACGAAGCCACTCCTTTCTCGCCCTGGCTGTGTGTTTGGGATGTCATGCTGATATACCCAGCCATGTCTCATCTTCAATGCCCTTGCTGATTTTCACTCAAAATGTCTCGATACATGGCCCCATTCATTCTTTCCTTTAGTCCTTCAGTCATCCTGGTCCCTTTGCAGAAAAACAGCCCCAAAGCATGATGTTTCCACCCCCATGCTTCACAGTGTGTATGGTGCAATTCAGTATTCTTTTTCCTCCAAACAAGAGAACCTGTGTTTCTACCAAAAAGTTCTATTTTGGTTTCATCTGACCATAACACATTCTCCCATTCCTCTTCTGGATCATCCAAATGCTCTCTAGCGAACTGCAGACGGGCCTGGACGTGTACTGGCTTCAGCAGGGGGACACGTCTGGCAGTGCAGGATTTGAGTCCCTGGCGGCGCATTGTGTTACTGATAGTAGCCTTTGTTACTGTGGTCCCAGCTCTCTGTAGGTCATTCACTAGGTCCCCCGGTGTGGTTCTGGGATATTTGCTCACCGTTCTTGTTATCATTTTGATGCCACGAGGTGAGATCTTGCATGGAGCCCCAGATCGAGGGAAATTATCAGTGGTCATGTATGTCTTCCATTTTCCAATCATTGCTCCCACTGTTGATTTCTGTACACCAAGCATTTTACCTATCGCAGATTCAGTCTTCCCAGCCTGGTCCAGGTCTACAATTTTGTCTCTGGTGTCCTTGGACAGCTCTTTGGTCTTGGCCATAGTGGAGTTTGGAGTGTGACTGACTGAGATTGTGGACAGGTGTCATTTATACCGATAATGAGTTAAAACAGGTGCCATTAATACAGGTAACGAGTGGAGCCTCGTTAGAAGAAGTTAGACCTCTTTGACAGCCAGAAATCTTGCTTGTTTGTAAGTGACCAAAAACTTATTTTCCTCTCTAATTTGGAAATAAATTCTTTAAAAATCAAACAATGTGATTTTCTGTTTTTTTCCCACATTTTGTCTCTGATGGTTGAGGTTTACCCATGTTGACAATTACAGGCCTCTCTAATCTTTTCAAGTAGGAGAACTTGCACAATTGGTGGTTGACTAAATACTTATTTGCCCCACCGTACATTGCACTGTTAACAACTATAAACATGCCCTGACACTGTACATTGTTAACACTAAGCACAACAGTGTGTTTATGTGCATCTTATCCTCTTGCTCCTAACTGTTTTAATTATTCTTCAAATATTACCAATGTATGTCACTCATATTAACAGTTGAGGAAGACTTTGGTGTACAGTACACAAAGTATATTGCATGTTCAAGCTCTGACGTAACTTGAAGGACTTGCAACATTTTCACTTAAGTACCTATTTTTGTGTTTTGGACCTTTTGTTTCTGTGTAACCTTGTATTTTGTTGCAGAATATATCAAAATAAACCATGTCATTTGGATAGTGCTTTCAAGTGTTTATTCAATTAAGGCAAATATTAGGTGTACATCAAACTACATTTTTACAAATATTAGTTAAGGCACAGCAAACGGTTACTATTCAAGGTTATAATCATCCAACTTTTCTTTCAACAGCTGTTTTTCTTCCAAAAGGTTGTTTATCATGTCTTTCCTTGGTTTACACAACACACAGACTGGTGGCTGGTCCATGTCTGTCTGTGTGGCAACATGACAAGGTGGCTGGTCCATGCCTGTGTGCATTGCAGGAGGAGAGGGTGGCCAGTCCATGTCTGTCTGTGTGGCAACATGACAACGTGGCTGGTCCATGCCTGTGTGCATTGCAGGAGGAGAGGGTGGCTGCTCCAAATCGGATCGTGTGGCAGCAGGAGCGGGTGGCCAGGCCAGTTTGCGTCTTCGATGCCTCCGAAATCTTGCATCATCTGTCACCTGCACTTCACCTTGGCCCAACCGCAATGACTGTTTCCAATCTGGGTGGTTCTCTAGCATTTCATAAGATGGCTTACCTGTAAACAATGCAAGAACAAGCAACACAGAGAAAACATCAGTCTGTGACCACAGAATAGATGTACAAATTTTTTGTTGCAGAAAATGTAGCCAGTGTACAAATTATTTGCCATCCTCTCACGTCAACATAATACAGCTTTTTCATTTAGAAACAACAGGAATTATGTCTTATGAACCATTTCTGAAGACAATGCACATATATGCAAGCTAGTTGTTTGGCTGTAGCAATAATTCACAACAGGCCGACTTTGGGCATGAAGTTACCGAAATTTGCGTAGACAAATGAAATTAACTTACCGGAGTGGAAGTGCATAGAGCAAACTCTGTGAGTAACTGTAGAATCAAACGTTATGTCCTTTCTTCTGATCGAGGTGACCCATGCAATTCTTCGACGTTTGGTAAGTTCAGATATGAGCATTCCCTCGCCTTTTCTCCATGTAGGGATCCGGAAGAAGCTCAATGGGGTTCCGTCAATCTGTACATTCACCTTTCTATTCGATCGGTTGTTGCAATTCGTTACCGCACAATAGTTTCCAACCATTTTTGAAGAGCGACCAGTGTTGAAATGCCTCACTGTTTATGTTTCCCAGGGTTCTGATAACGAACTTCTTGCTTCCAAAATGGCGATAGGGGCGGAAACCTCGCGAGGTGGGGTGGAGTGCTACGTCTTACACTCGATCCTAATGTTGAGACCAAACCTACGCCCTTGGGTCCACTGCTGCTCCCCTTAGCATCCACAGCCCCACAAACACCTTCAACCTCTACCTCATCTATGCTTTCATTTACGGATTGTGTACTGTAGAACTTTGTTTACATTTGCGGCACTCACGACAGCTGCTTTACGGCAGCTCCGCGGATACATCACATGACCGCAGCACTGCCGTCTGTTTGTAGCCGATGTACTTCTAGCTCGCGTCCACGCGTTGTGCATGATACTTTTGTTAAGCCGAAATAAAGGCTGTGTTAGAAAAAGATATCTGACCACTCGTCATTTCACATGGTGTCAGACGTTAACCGGACCTGATTTTCACCACAAAAACGGGAAGGTGAATGAGAATCTAGCGCCATGGCTATGTTTAGCCCGCCTGCTAACTTTTCCTTTGAAAAACCGACTGAGTGGCCGGACTGGAAACAGCGTTTTGAGCGCTACAGAATCGCCACAAAACTGGACAAAGACGAGGGGCCAGTGCAAGTAAGTTGTTTAATCTATGCTATGGGCGCTGAAGCCGAGTACATTTTCAAGTCCTTCACGTTTGTACAAGACGGGGACAAGGACGACTTTGCAATAGTTATGGCAAAGTTTGATGACTACTTTTTCCCGCGACGAAACGTGATACACGAGCGGGCCCGTTTTCATCAGCGTGTACAGCGTCCCGGGGAGAATGCGGAGAGTTTTATCCGAGCACTCCATGAAATATCCAAGCACTGCGACTTCGGTGCGGCAAGGGATGAGCACATCCGCGACCGGATTGTTGTTGGGATCCGGGATAAAGAGCTCTCACGTATGCTGCAGCTCATGTCGGATCTCACACTGGCGCTCACCATACAAACAGTGAGGCTGTCTGAAGAGGTGCGGCCCAAGAATAAAAGCACAAGCTGGAGAACACATCGCAAACAAGGCAAGTTGAACACTCACAAACTCTAGGGAGAGACTGGGAAAACGTGTGGGAAATGTGAAAAAACTACAACACAGATGAGATGAAAGGTGCCCAGCAGGGCCATGTAAAGAGGGTTGCGACTCTCCCATAGGGATCCATTATACGATTTTACCTTCGGTAGTGGAGTCTCGGGTAGTTACAAACATCGCTTGGACGAGGGCGGACCGCATTTATACGAATGGCTGTCAAGTATATTCGGAGGTAAGTTGATGAAAAAAACGATCCCTTTTGAATTTTAAACGCACTGTATTCTATCAGAGGCCTTCTGTAATGTATATGCTGAGCTTTATTTGTGCGTGGCGTAATTATACATATATTTTATCTTGGTTAACGAGCGATTTTATTCTACTTTTTGAGCTGACGCTGCTGACTGGGAATCTATCGCCAGGGATAAATTCATTAAGTCACTACGTCTTTTAAATTGTCAGCTCTTTCAGAGGCCCTTTGTGACGTACACACTAATCTGTATTTGTGAGTATTAGACGACCGGCTTTCATGTGCTTATTAGCTCGATTTTGTAAGCTTTGAAGTAAGGTATCACCCTCATTGAACCTGTATTATCTACACCAAAAGTTTGACATTATATTTTAGAGACGTGTATAGATTGAAAAGTGATTTGAACAGTGAACAGACACAAATTTATAATAGAAAACTAATTTATATTAATTTTTTTTAAGGTTACATTGATCCACATCATGCTGCTTCTGCTGGGGACAGCTGCTGGCTGTGGGCACTAAGCCCATTTTAAATAGCAACAAACAGACAAAAAAGCCTTTTATTTCATGTTTTGACTACCGACCATTGCCATCCATTTTTTTCTGCTGCTCTTGGTCCTTGGGGAAACCATGCTGCACGACCAACCACCACAGGCCACTGATCTATAAAATGTTAGGTGTAAACGATAAACCATGCCACCTATTGTTCAATTTTTAAAAAATGATTTTCTTTATCAAAGGGTAATACATTGTTGTTGTTCTTATACATTACACCATGTTGAGGAAAATAATAAAATGTTGCTCCTGTCTTGTAATTGTTTTGTGTTGCTTGGGTCCAAACGAAATGAAAAATGCATCTAAAGAGGTACAGGTTTGGTTTTGCTAAAATTAGAGGCTATATTAAAAATTTAGTTATGCAGGAAATATTTGTTAAATGTCATTTGTTTGTGTTTCAGGTCAAACTAAGTCTATAAAATAAGGAAAATGTACACAAGCATATTTATATGGATTAGAAAGTACAACAATAAAAAAAAAATGGAAAATAGAATTTAGAAGTTGTGACACAAACCCAAACTTTTCGGGAAACAAAATTATTTTTGTATGTCAATGCGACGAAACAAACTAGGAAGTAGGAACTACCACTTCAAACTTCGGAACAAAAAATGTTATACATGGTGTTATCTTTAATATAACAGGTGGGTGAATCAAGGAAATTTAGACATTCTCTGGATTCTAGTTGTATTCTAGTTGTGAAAAGAAGAAAAACCTAAATCTTGCATTTCAACGTAAAAGCCGATTTCCCGTGCTAAGGCTAACACAAACATGATACTTTCACTCCACAACATGGGAAGGTTCCCTTCTGCGGAACAGTTTACAAAGTTTTCAGTTGTCGCCTTACCACTCCAATTGTAAAACTAGCATTTGCAAATATGTTATAATGCAATGACATAATCAAACAAGTACTTAGATACGTGATTTTATCCATTTTTCCATAAATGTCGCAATTACTGCTGTCAGTTCCATTGAAAACCACTACCGCGCAGCTTGTGCTTGGAACTACTAACGCCCTGCATCAGGGTTGTCAAACTGGTTCCACAAAGGGCCGCAGTGGGTCCTGGTCTTTGTTCCAACAAATGGAGCACAGACAGTTCAACCCATGAGGTTTCTGCTAAAACAAGCAGCACCTGACTGCAATCAATTGTAAGACGCCAGGTTCGTAAAAGGCTGTCCTCCTGATAAGTTACAACAAAAACCTGCACCCACTGCGGCCCTTTGAGGACCGGTTGGACACATGTGCCCTACATGAACCACGTGACCACCCGCGGCAAGATCAAAGAGCGTCGCAACTCTCTTTACACGGCTATGATGCCCAGCTTCAAAAACTACATGTCACAAATGTAATAAGATGGGATATTGGGCTAGAGTGTGTCGTACTGGTAGGGCAGTCAATGAAGTCACGGAGACAGAGCAAAATGAATAAGCTGCCCACTTCCTGGGCTCAAAAGGCAAAGTGAAGCATGGACAGTGTTGCTCCAAGTTGATTCGGTCACAGTCAAATTCAAGATTGACACAGGAGCCGTTCCACACCATCTCCGAGGGAAAGATATTACAGCCATCGGACTTCCTCTAGACAGTCCAAGTGGAGAACAGCTGTGCTTGGGCTGCTTTAATGTGAATGTCTGCTACAAAGGTAAAGACTATTTGGCCAAAATTTATGTTGTGCGTGGAGGAAAAGTGAACAATCTGCTAAGTCGTTCCTTGTTACTGGAAATGAACCTTGTGAAAGAGTGGATGGAATCTAACAATGCAGACAAGCAGCCGCAGCAGCCTTATGGGGAACATGGCACTTTAAAAATTGAACCAGTAAAAATCGAGCTGAAAGACGATGCTATGCCATATTCTATACACACACCGAATGCCGTGTACACTTCCCCATGCTACAAAAGGTGAAAGGTGAGCTGATGAGCAAAACAGTGCCATTACACGCGTGACAGAACCTACAGAATTTTGTTGAGGTTGAGATGCAAAACAACTTGAGTATTTTTTTTTTTTGTACCTCATTGAAACCCGTTAATGTTTACATATTAATGTTTACACAACTTAAAGCAGAAAAACACATTTTTGAGCCATTTGTCTGGAAGCAGTAGGACACATTGTCCGTCATTTATACCTGAGCTCACTTTTAGTTGGATAAAAATATATATTTTTGCCAAATGCTACAATTTATTATGTTGAAGATTGAATGTAGTTTAAAGCTGCTGATACAGAATTTGGACTTGAGTATTCTATTTACTGTTTTGAACTGTTAACTTGATACTGAAATAGTAGGTTATTTAAGCCTGAGAGAATTTTTTTGTAACTAATGTACGAAACATTAAAAGTAGCTAATAGTTTGGGGGGGGTGCATCAATAATCGATTTATCATCGAATCATAGCCTCTGAATCGTAATCGAATCGTGAGGTGCACGAAGATTCCCACCTCTAGTACTATGGTGTTTTGGTCTCTTGATGCTGCCAGCGGCTTGTGGCAGATCCTTCTAAATCCAGGCCGATACTGCTTTAAGAGGTTTCCCTTCAGCATCACAAATGCACCTGAAATTTTTCAACGGAAAATGATGGAAATTTTGGAGGGCGTGGTGGTTTTCACGGATGATATCCTGCTGTATGGGGCCACAATGGAGGAAGATAACACTCATTTGGACAAGGTGTTCAGTAGCATTGACTCAGCTGGCCTGAAACTCAACAAAGTGCACCCTGAGGCAGAGCCATCTGCGGTTAATTAATAAATTAGTTACTGGTCATCTGATTGACCAGTCAGGGCCAAGGCCATACACCGAGAAGGTTCAAGCTATTAGCCAATTGCCCCCACCACAGAACATACATGAACTGAAAAGGGTGCTTGGGATGGTCAATTACCTTGGCAAGTACATTCTCACACTTGCAACTGTTGGTCAACCCTTGTATGAGCTGCTGAAGATCAACACATGGACTTGGGGTCCTTCACAGCAGTCCTCCTTCGACAACATCAAAAACATGCTAACGACAGCACCGGTTCTTGCCTTCAATGACATGGAAAAGTCAACAACAGTGTCAGCCGACGCAAGCAGCTATGGGTTAAGGGCGGTGCTTCTGCAGCTCCACAGTGACATGTGGAAACCAGTCGCTTAATGCTCCAGACGTCTGTCTGAGGCTGGAACAGACAGAAAATGAAAAAAAGATTCCTTTTGAAATGTTCATTCATCTGTGTTTCACTGTAATGTTTATTACTAGTTATTGCACTTGGAAATAAGATTTTGAATAGTATTTGTGTTTACAGAATAATTATTATTTCAGCTTCATTCCGGGAGGAATGTGCATGTTTACATAAAAGTTAATTATGAGTTAATAAGTGCCAATAAATTCTGATTATCTACTGTGACTGTATTTGAGCAGACAAATAAATGAAATGATTAGAAAATTGATTGCTTATTTTATATGCTTTGTTGCACCAAATAAATGAAATGATTAGAAAATTGATTGCTTATTTTATATGCTTTGTTGCACACTGAGAAAATATTAACTCAAAAGAGGAAGGTGTCATGTATGCATTGTGTAGTACTTTTACATTTATGGCACTCACGACAGTTGCTTTATGGTAGCTCCGCAGATACACTGCAGCACTGTTGTACGTTTGTCTCAGTTGTAGTTCCAGCTCACATCCCCTCGCGTGTTGTGTTGTGCATGATTATTTTGTTAAGCCGAACTAAAGACTGTGTTAGGAAAAGACATCTGACCACTTGTCATTTCACATGGTGTCAGACATTAAACGGACCTGATTTTCACCACAAAAATCTACTCCTTGTCTTTCCCTGGTTGTGTCACACTCATTTGTGGCTGCTACTCGCGATGTGCTTTTATTCAATGTCAAGTATAGATATTTGTTTTTTAACCTGTTTTAAAATGTGACGATACAATCAAGCTAACGAGTCATATACTGACATGCGTGTTACGCAGTTGTATGGAGAATTTTCATTTCAAAATATCTTTGCCTAATGTTTTTTAGATACATCTCCAATGTTGGCGGAGAAGAAATCTAAGCCTGTTGACGTTGGGAGTGATGGTGCAGTCCAGTCATTGGCCAACTATTTGTGCACCTTAAGGGACCATAGCCGTGCGTTGTCTATGGAGGAGTCAAGTCACATCGTGTCCCTCTGGAGTGCACTGAGTGACTTTGACAAAGCCAGGACAGTGTACCTACCTCGTCATCAAGACACATTGGCGAAAGGTTGCTTTAGGGCCACCAAGAAACTTGTGCCACCAGGAGTCAAATCCATTAGACGGTATGTAAAGATAACTCTCAATACTTGTTACTTATCAACTCTGATGTTAAAAGCTGTGTGTTAGTCCTTTTAGTTTTCCTTGAAGTGTTGACATACTTTCGGCTAGTGTGCTTTCCAACAATCAAGGATAAAGCATGCAGGTCAAGGTTGTTAACACCATATAGAGTAACTTCTTTTCCACATTTCAGCTGCTTCGCTGGCTCCAATACCCCAGCTCAATGGCCTGACTGCAACCGTGTGGTCGAGGCCATCTTTGTTAAGCTCTGCTTAACAATCACCTGTTGCAAGAAGACCCTAGAAGGCACTCGCAGCAGGTGGGCTCAGGTCATCCATTCATACAGTACCATTAGGGAGTGCATCGTGACCAATGCAAATGTGATGGCTGAGACGACGTTGCAACTTCCAGAGGTCAATGTAGCCACATTGGCACAGTGGTTAGTAAATCACTCAGTATTTCATCTTATGCTTGTGTACTAGGGGTGCAACGGTTCAGTTAGCCCACGGTTCGGTTTGAACCTCGGTTTTGGGATCACAGTTTCGGTTCGGTTTTGGTTTACGTATTGCTTTATTTATTTATTTTATTTTATTTTTTTAGCTGCCTTTATTTTGCTTAAAAAAATGAAATAAACACTTAAAATGTAAACATTTTCGACGGTTAAAATGCCTCTTAGCTCTTTGGCTAGTGTAGTGACTGACTACTGAAATACACACACAGTAGTAAAAAAGTTACTTGGCAAAGTAACTGGTGATACCTTTCATGTTTTTTTTTCTTCATTTATATTAAAAAAAAAAAAAAAAAAAAATAGTAACCTTTGCTATGTTTGGAGGTCATTTAATGTTGTCAATCAACTGTTAAATTTGATAAAATTGCTCCCGTTTTTGCATTAGTTCCCTTTTGTCTACTTTCGACATGTGAAAATTTTAAAACTGTTTCATCCTTTAAAGATAGACTCAAGTCAAGATATTGCCGATTTAGGAGTATTTTACATAAAAAGTTGCTTAGGTTCACTCGTAAGGTTTACTACAACAGAGCCTTTCTGAGAAGTTTACTGCTCTAAAATGGCAGCTGTTTACTAACGCTACCGAGTCTGTCATTTCGCATGTAGTTCTATATGCATGAGACATCTAGGCGTAGATTGTATGTTGTCGGCTAAGTCAGGTAATATTGGAGCCACCTAGCCTAGCATCGGGTTTGCTACAGCGTCTCAACAAACACTCTTCCCTCTCCGAGTCTCTGACTTTTCTCGCGTCATTCAAGCAACGCATTGTCTTGTTGCAGAAACGGTGACCAAATCCGAACGGATGAAAAAAAGAAAACGTGCAGATTTTGAACTTACTGTACGGCGTACACATTCAAAAATGAGTGCTCACTTGTACAAATTACGACGAGACCGTACAATTTGGCAGGTATGAATTATAGTGGACCGTCACAGTTAGGTAGTAGCACTCTGTAGCACGGGCGTCCAACTTCTAACTATCAGTGGTCAGGGCGAAACTATGTGCTTAAGCAAAATCATCTTCGATGGCTTTGCGTGCCATTTCATAAATGTCGGGGATTACGTTGTTGGAGAAATATGTCCGCGAGGGAACAATGTAACGCGGGTCAAGCGTTGCAAATAGATTAACGAAGCCCGCCGTGTGTTTTCACTGGTGTCATCTTCGGGGTTGTCCTACCCTGTGAAAGTGATAGCTGTTGGTGATGCTGGCTGAGGTGCCGGAGTCATGTTATAAAAGTGTTGCCATTAGCATGGGGAACAAGCGCTGAGCAATGCTTGCATTTTTTTTCTTCATTATTTTCTCTCCCTCCGCATTGTAATCCACAGGGAAACTAAAATGTTGCCACACCGCAGATTTGAAAGAAGCCGGTGCTTCCTCAAAATTTGGTCTCTCCACTCCTCCGCTCGCCATAGCTATTTGTTTTCTTTCTTGTTTCACTTTCACTTCGCTCGTAAGCGAGAGAGGGCGTTACTCGGCTTCTATTACACAGGTGCTTGACAGTGATCCGACATTTACTTGCGGGGCGGGAATTTCTCCACAGCGGTGCTTCACATCACACACAGGCACACAGAGCTCGATCAGTTCATTCCATAAGCGTTCGGAATACATTAATTGCAAAACCGAAAAGGCGTGGTTCATAAAGGCGTATTGAACCGTGCAGGGCGAACCGAACGGTTCGGCTTTGAACCGCAAACCGTTGCACCGCTATTGTGTACATGTGTAGAACTATCAACAACAATAAAAAATGGATGTAATTGAATTACACATGGAGTAACTTAATGTTTCATGACATTAATTCTAAAATCTATGCACATTCTGTTCATTAGGTACAACAAGCGGAAAAAGAACAGGGAGGTTAATCAAGGTATCATCCACTCTGATGGACTACAGGCTGGTCCTGTACACCTTTCTACACCTCAAAATGAAGTTTTTTCTACCTCACCAGCTGGCAATAAACATGTGTTCGTGCTGCCACAAAACACAACCAGGATGGCAAAAGAGGAGAAGCCTCTCCAATTTGCTGCCACAGCAGTGTCAACTCCCATCCTCATTTCCCCCATCTCTACTACACCAGTGCCACATCACCAGCATCCAGTTGGCCAAGGGACCTCTGTCCAGCATCCACCACCAACCCCTGTTATGGGCTTAATAATACCTGTCTCAATCACCTCACTGTCAGCCAGACCAGGAGCAACTGGAGCAACCTTCCTGCTCCCCCAATCCAATCCTCACGGTGGTGAGCAGCAAGTAACACCAAGGCCAATCCTGCCTGCCACCAGAGCTGCCCTTCCTGCACCTGTGTCCTCACGGGTGTCCCTGTCCCTCAACCCAAGCCTTCCAACTGCTACTTTCTATTATAGAAAGCGAAAGAGAGAAAGGGAGATTGCAGGTATTTTCTCCAGAAAATATGTGAGGAAGAGTGAGGTGATCCATTGCAAAGCATGCAAAAAAGACAGAAAATCAGATGGCCACCACCACCACTATGGCAACTGGTACTGCCAAGAAACTGCCAGTCAAACATTAGATGAGTGGAGGGAGGCAATGGCAGCCAAAGGCTATGGCAGAAAGGGCACAGGACAAAATTAATGTTATTGTGTAAATAATGTGTTTCCAACTGTTTGAAATGTTTCCAACCAACTTACTCCATTTTGTATTGCAGCTTTGGGTTTATTTTAAATGTTTCAATATACACATTGTTGATTAAAATGTTTCCTTGTGTTTAATTTATTTTCATTTAGTTATTGTTGGTTTTCACATTTTACAACAACATATATGGGCCAAAGTGCTTTGAAAATGAAAACAAAAACAGCAGGGAAGGAAAATACTCTTAAATCATCAAAAAAAAAAACAGAAATAATATATAAATGATACAATTATTCAATACAAACACTTAATAATTAATGCACGGAAACAGTCAATGTGAGTTTAAAGCTAGCTTGGGACTGTTAATAATTAATGCATGGAAACAGTCAATGTGAGTTTAAAGCTAGCTTGGGTAATGAAGAGTTTTGTCTTTATATCCCAATATATAATTTTCCAGTAGTTACAGTTGCTTGGCACAAGGGAACATTTCGTTCAGTACCATAAGGGGTTTGGCAGTGTTGTCACTAACGCGTTATTGTAATCTGATTACTTTCAGTAACAATCTAACGCGTTCATTTTTCGAAACCAGTAATCTGGTTAGTTTCCTTAGTGTCTGCGTTACTATTTTGTTATTGCCTCATAATGTATGTAAAATGAAGAATATTGTAGTCATATACGAAGACCATTTTGAATAGAAAATGTTGGAAAGGTTCCCACTATGCGTTTGTTTCCATGGTAACAGCTCATAGTCACTTCCTGTTTTGGTATCGAGTCACAAGTGCAAAGTGTTTTGGGACTGAGAAAGACGTGCTCCAGGCCAGCGCGGGTGCACATTCGAGCCGAGTGCAGCCACCTATTGAGATGTGCGAGGGAATGTTGATCTGTGTGCGTCCGTGAATGAACGTATTTTCATTTTCATTTTGGAGGGTTCCAGCGATAGGTTGGAGCCGCTACATGTGCAGCCGTTTTATAGCTTTTCCGTTGCAACGGCGGGAAGTCAGTGAACATTGATTACACCATATTCGTGTTGCACATTTAAGGCGTGATGTGACGTGTTCGTTTAGCATCTTTGGAATGTTTTTTAAGTTCGATTGAATGTAAAGTCCTTAGTTGCCGCCACGTTTTTTGGCCAAATAGACCGCGCGTGTGTACGGCGTACTTCTTGAGGGTTATGCATGCGCATTTGCGCCCTCCTCACCTTTGTGTTCTATGGTTAAGCATAATGCCAATGTATGTTTCACAATGTATTCAAAAATAGCCCCAAAACTATACATACTATACCCCCCCCCCCAGTACACGATGTTGATGTTCTGGTTTATGAACGCAAAAGGGTGGATACAATTTTATTGTAACTTCTTAATATCTGATGGAAGGGCATTTTTTCCTTCTGCCTGTCACCTCTACATCACTGGCCTTGATTAACATCATTTGTATTTAACAAATACCAAAACTAAAACTATGCAATGCATGTCTTAAAAGTGACAATATACTGTATACTAGTCCTTCTAAAAAAATTCGCATATTGTGATAAAGTTCCTGTACTGATAAACATTACACTTTTATTTTAGATACATTACACACAACTGAAGTAGTTCAAGCCTTTTATTGTTTCAATATTGATGATTTTGGCAAAAAAGTCCAGAAAAAATCCCTACCTCAAAAAATTAGCATATCATGAAAAGGTGCTCTAAAGAAGCTACTAACCTAATCATTTGAACGAATTAACTCAAAACTCCTGTGAAAAATTGCTGAGGCTTTTAAAAACTCTCAGCCTGGTTCATTATTCAAAACCGCAATTATGGGCAAGACTGTCGACCTGACTGCTGTCCAGAAGGCCATCATTGACACCCTCAAGCAAGAGGCTAAGACACAGAAATTTCTGAGCGAATAGGCTGTTCCCAGACTGCTGTCTCAAGGCACGTCAGTGGGAAGGAAAAAGTGTGGCAGGAAACGCTGCACAACCAGAAGAGGTGACCGCACCCTGAGAAAGATTTTGGAGAAGGGCCAATTCCAGAAACAGCAGAAACAGTGGACTGAGTCTGGAGAAGAAACATCCAGAGCCACCGTGCACTGGCGTGTGCTGGAAATGGGCTACAGGTGCCGCATTCCCTAGGTCAAGCCCCTTTTGAACCTGAAACAGCGGCAGAAGCGCCTGACCGGGGCTACAGAGAAGTAGCACTGCACTGTTGCTCAGTGGTCCAAAGTACATTTTTCAGATGAAACCAAATTTTGCATCTCATTCGGAAATCAAGGTGCCAGAGTTTGGCGGAAGACTGGGGAGAAGGAAATGCCAAAATGCCTGAAGTCCAGTGTCAAGTACCCACGGTCAGTGATGGTCTGGGGGTCCATGTCAACTGCTGGTGTTGGTCTACTGTGTTTTATCAAGGGCAGGGTTAATGCAGCAAGCTATCAGGAGATTTTGGAGCACTTCATGCTTCCATCAGCTGAAAAGCTTTATGGAGATGAATAGTTCATTTTTCAGCACAACCTGGCACCTGCTCACCGTGCCAAAACCACTGGTAAATGATTTACTGACCATGGCATTACTGTGCTCAATTGGCCTGCCAACTCTCCTGACCTGAACCCATAGAGAATCTGGGGGATATTGTGAAGAGGAAGTTGAGAGACACCAGACCAGACACTGTGGATGAGCTTATCGAAGTATCCTGGGCCTCCACAACACCTCAGCAGTGCCACAGGCTGATTGCCTCCATGCCACGCCGCATTGAAGCATTCATTTCTGCAAAAGGATTCCCGACCAAGTATTGAGTGCATAGCTGGTATAATTAATTGAAGGTTGACTTTTTTTGTATTGGTTGGATGAAATATGCAATTTTCAGATGGGGATTTGTTTCTTTTTTGCCAAAATCAATATTAAAAGGTTTGAACTACTTCAGTTGTGTGTAATGAATCTAAAATATATGAAAATAATTAACTTTATCACAATATGCTATTTTTTGAGAAGGACTAGTGTATATTATAAACAAAATACTGAATATGTAGAATCCACTAGTTTACAGATACATGCACTCGTTGGACTGACAAGGCAGGGCAAGAGCAGACATCACTCATGACAATTTGGAATAATTTAATTTCCCCATGCAGACTATACAGAAAATTGTTTACATCAACATGACAATGTAAAAAAAAAAAAACATTGAAGTGTCACAGATACAAAAGGCTCATAAGTGGTTCGGTTTCAGCAGATGGCGGTAGTTAGTCAATGATGGAATCAAAAACCACGTATATTTTCAATTCACACCAAAACCAAAACAAACTTCATTTGTTAGAAAATGATGTTACTGTATGTCACATCTCCACATTTTTAGGCAGTCCAGCAGCAATGGGTGATTAGATTTTTTCACAACCTTAAATGTTTTACTTCATGAAAAAGTTCAAGTAAAAGTTGTTCATTGTCCCCTTCCCCCGACAGAAATGGGGTGGAACTCACTCCTATTGTATGCAATAACTAATAAATAGCAGGACAAACAAAACGAATATGGACTTCATTTCCCCTCTTTTTTAAATGGCACTACTGTATTTCTTTTAATTGAACTCTGTGAACACAATCCTTCATGTTACGATTACGTGATATCGCTCTGTGAAATTAGTAATGCTCACTTTTAGCAAAATACAATCACTAAATCGGAAATTGAGGGAGTATGTGGTTGTTGTGGTTACCATAAAAGCCTTGCTGCAATATTTCAGTTAATTTTGGCTCATGATGGCAAGCTGCCAGCTCATTGTGACAAAGCTCAATGAACAAGAATGGAAATACAGCATTTTCTTGACTGCTCTGACACTATATGGCTCAGTGTTAGCATTTTTAAGTGTCTTCTCAAATTTCACTTTGGTTCTGGGCAAATCCACAGACAAAAACAGGCTCCCTCTTTTTTTTTTTTTTTTTTTGCCCGCCGCCTCTCAGAACAACACGTCCTCATTGGTAATGAGCGTTTCAACCACCAGCCTTTGGTAGCGAATGTCATTGAGTGCCGTCATAGCATCGAGGTCAGGTGATCTCATCAGCGTGGGCCCAAACACGATTCCCAGGTTTTCACTGGACATGAGGTTCTCTTTCTCACACTGGGTCACCCTGAGGGAAGCGAGACAAGCACTCATGTAAAGCAAAGGCGTGCCCAAAAAAATTCAAACAGTGATCTTTTTTGGGGGAAACTTCTCCATGGGTTAGACTGTGTTGTATACTATTCCCAAAAAGACGCAGCTGTATTTACTGTTCATACCGTTACAATGAAATAAATAAATGTGGCAGGCGATTACCTCTTAAGGTGAGCCATGAGGTACCGCAGTGACTCGCAGTGAGCCGGCGGCAGTAGCTTCAGGGCATCGTGGAGGGATTCCAGACGCTTTTCTGTGTCAGAGATCTCTGCAATGTGTAAATGGAAAAACATCAGGAAAAAAAACAGGTTGTCGCGGTCAGTGTTGGGGGGCCTACTTGCAGACTCTATGAAACGTGGGTAGGCGTCGTATGTGATGAGGGGAATTGGCAGCTCTCTAAAATACAGCTTGAGTGCGCCAGTGATGATGTTTATGTCCTCATATACGCTTGACGAGATATCTGCCCTCTCACCATCTGTGGATGCAATGCATTGAAATAGAAAGTGCTCATCACAGATTTTTCTAGCGATTCTCACCTCTATCAAACGCTAGTTTGACGTCTTCAACCAGCTCGCTGAAACCAGATATTCTATACAAACCCTCCGACTGCAGACCTACGGAGCAGCAGCAGGTCATAGTTAAAAAAGCAGAGTGATCAAAATGGGGCTTTACCTTAGGAAGCTCTCCACGCCACTCACCTCTGGCTTCAATTTCCTGAATGCACATGTCGACAACCATAGGTCTTTTGGTGTTGTGCGCTTTGACCAGTGTGGTCAGGTCGCAGCTGTACACCTTTTTGACATGACGCAGGTCTGGCTGGCAGTCATTTGGCACGACCTTTGAGCACTGCTTGTGGACGTTCAACCCGCAGTCTGACTCACACACACACACGCACGTTTTTTTTTCAGTTTAAATGTGAGAAATGGGTGACTCAAGTCACATAAATTTTCTTGGTATTCAACTCAACTATCGGAATCAACAAGTAAAATTCGAGTCTTTCATGAATTGAATCCAAGTTCCAAAATTCTAAAAAGTAACCTAAATCTTTTCAAGTCCCATAAATTCGGTCGAATTGAATCCCAAGTCATATTCAAGTCTTTGATGACTTAATTTCAAATTCCACACATGATTTGACTCAAATAAGATTTAGGTCACTTTTTTTTAGGAATTGGCATTCAATTTAAGTCATAAAAGACTTGAAATTTTACTTGGGATTCTACTTAACCAAACTTAAAACCACATGATGTGAATAGTATTGTCTGTTAACATTGTCAAATCTACATTTACCAGAAGTGTGATTTTGTTTAGGTCCCACTGCCAATGCTATACAGTGATCCCTCGTTTTTCGCGGTTAATGGGGACCAGAACCTGCCGCGATAAGTGAAAAACTGTGAAGTATCTTTTTATTTTTGTATGTGTGTTAGAGCAGGGCGGTAAACCGAAAATTTACCGTTACCGAAATTCTTCACGAAGACCGACGTAATTTTGACCATGTCGGTAAATTCGGTCATTTAATAAAAGAAGAAAATATAGTCTTTTCATTCCGCTTTGACTCTGTGTTGTTCGGCTATGTTCATTCCCCTTTAAGAAAGCAGACAGTGTGCTTACGTTTGGAGTCACATGGTTTTCAGGAAGCCAATCAAACAGAAGCCCGGTAGGCTAACGCTAGCGGCTAACGCTACAAGTAAACGGGATGAAGTCGGGCTTAAGTTAGCTTCGCCAAACTTTCACCCGACATTAAGTAAACTCTTGACGGGTTCCAGATAGGGATGGAAAAACCTAGGCTTTCTGAAACAATGAACCACTTTTAAGACAATTGCCCTAAATTGAATCACTGTTTGACACTGCAAGAGCCCCATCTACTGGATAAACAGTGCACGTTTCTTTTCAAAAGTAAAATTGACAAATTGCCTCAGCATTATATATCTTCAATAGAATTAAGTGGATGTCGTCTATTTCAACCAGGAGATTGTGACATCATTAAGTGTGATTTACACAATTAAAGTTGACCTCTTTAAGCCTGTGTCATTGCTTTTGTCTGTGAAGATGTGTTCAAAGCCGTATTTGTAATACACGACAGTGCTAGTCTTGTAAGTGGCTCGTCCTAGATGACGGGGAGTAACTATGTATTGTTTATTTTTTGTAAAAATTACAGTACAGTAAGCACAGTGCTTGGGAACAGGAATATTATTTATTGCATACTGTAAGGATTTCCAAAATCATAAGATGTAAATAATTGAGCCGAACAAAAGAAAGGAAAGGTTTGTGAAACATTTTATTTTTTAATTAAGTATAATTTCTGGGGGGCGGGTGGATGTGTCGTATTTGTATCTATTCTAAATATCTAAACGTATGCCACTATCTAGTGTATAACAATGCGGAATGAATTTAATGAAATTCAAGTGATGATATTTTTCAAGTCATACAAGCTGTTATAAATGTTCACACAAGAATTCTTATTGTTTACAATATTTTTTTTAATACTTAATGTTTAGACTGCATGTGCAATTGTTAAATTGAAAGCTGGTAAATAAATTTAACGAGAAACTATTAATTTGTATTCCATGCATTGATTCAAATTTTCAAATTATATAACAGTTTGCTTGGGCGAATTTATCGTCATTTATCGTTATCGAGGTAAATCTGCTCTTTATCGTGATACGTACTTAAGGCCATATCGCCCAGCCCTAGTGTGAGTTGAATGTATTTATTCAGATTTAGCATTGGAAAGATACACAGAAGACATGTTTTTCACCTTAGGGCTGTCAAACGATTAAAATTTTTAATCGAGTTAATTACAGCTTAAAATTAATTAATCGTAATTAATCGCAATTCAAACCATCTATAAAATATGCCATATTTTCCTGTAAATTATTGTTGGAATGGAAAGATAAGACGGATATACTGTATACATTCAACATACGGCACATAAGTACTGTGTTTATTAAGACAATAAATCAACAAGATGGCATTAGCATTATTAACATTCTCTTAAAGCGATCCATGGATAGAAAGACTTGTAGTTCTTAAAAAATAAATGTTAATACAAGTTCTAGAACTTTTATAGTAAAACCTCTTAATGTTTTCGTTTTATTAAAATTTGTAAAATTTTCAATCAAAAATAAAATAGTAGCTCGCCATTGCTGATGTCAATAATTACACCAACTCACTCAAAGTGCTGAAGCCCATAAAATCATTTGGACCCACGCGCCAGCAGAGGGCGCCAAACACCAAAAAACAAGTAACAAGCAGACATTACACTGCTGTCATTTTAATCTGTTTGAGCGGGGCATGTGCGTTAATTGCGTCAAATATTTTAACGTGATTAATTTAAAAAATTACCGCCCGTTAACGCGATAATTTTGACAACCCTAATATATATATATTTTTAATAAATAGTTTTTAAGCACTTCAAAGGTAATAATTATGATAAGTTTTAAACATGTTACTGTCCCACCGAATTATTTTTTAAACAACAATAAGGCAGAAAAATGTTTGGCTTTATTAAATGCTTCATTGAGTGAGTCCACTCAAATCCGCTCAAGCTGCTCACTTACACACAATGAGTTGCCACAGCAACTGTTTAATAAGGTAAACGATGATTGACGCATGTGGAATTTTGAAGCTCGCTTCTCTGCCAAGATCAAACATTAAATGTCTTTCAACCATCGTTAACTGTTATAAGCAACTCTGGTGCACTGCCACCAACAAAGAGCAGGGAGAGGGAGACGCGATCGGCTTCGGACAGCTCGTCTGTATTTTAATTGAAAAAAAAAAACTGCAATGGACAGAGGGCGCGAAGTTTAAAGCTCGAATTAGCATGGGACCACTGCAATACCTTTTTGAAGACTTGAGGCATAGGACTAGCTGAATCTAGTGATGCAAGACTAACCGTAGTGTTTGTTCACGAAGTAAGACGGGAGAACACTAAAATGTATGCCAACTAAGGATGCAACAATACTCGGTTTTATATTGAACCGTTCAACTCTTCAATTAAACACGCAATAACATTTGATCCAAATGAAAAGCCCCCAAAATGTATTTTCCAAATTTATTTTTGTCGTCTCTCTCGCTAAAATGTCTGGCGCAGCTCTGCCTTGGAAAAACGAACTCTGCCACTAGCAGCCCCTCTCCTCCACTCCTCCCCCAAACTGCATGAAAGGTGGGAGCTGTGGCGCACGCGAATCCTTGCTCGTGAGGTAAGGCAGAAACCTATGGAGGCGGCTTGCTAGCTTCAATATCGTATAGATCCGTTGTTTGACAACATTTTGGGTGAGCTGATATGCTATCCCCATTCGTACATATTAAACAAAGACCGTCAATATATTGTAGCCGACTTGGCCGCTGCGAATAACCTCGCTTTAACAACAGACAGGTTAAGACCGTGGGTCACAGAGACCTAACTCACGGTTTAATGATGAACAGTGAGTGGCAAATTAAGAGCACTGTACTTCAAACTTATCCTGTTTATTAAAGTCGATCGTCAAATGCTGGTGTTGTGCAGTAATGAGCAGACGTGACTTCTGTTGCATTTGTTAACTTTTTTAAATGCCCGACAACATTCGCAAGCACACAGTAGATATCATCAAATAGCAACCTAGATGTGCTACGTTAGATCCCCCCCAAGTCCCATGCCATTGGCTGCGTGAGCCCAGAGTGCTCATGGGACGCGTAGTCCATATACTTAATTGATTAATTAAAAATCGCCATGACTGAATGGAAGTTTAAGCAGGCCAAATCAATCCAAACCAGTGACTATAGATAATGCTGCAAATATTGTTAATTTAGTACGTAACACAGATGGACTTGGACCACAAATAGGATGTTTTTCTCATGTGGTGAACATACCTCCTAAGAGAGTAATAGAAATCAACAGTGTGCCCCGCCTCACTTTACAAACAGTAAAGATTGTTCTCAGCACTTTTATACAAAATTTCTTTAGATCAGTAAGAAGTAAGCACATAAATATTATGCACTATAATGCATGTTTACATGATGGCATTGTTATTTTTGCTTGTTAGCAAAGTAAAACATTTTTAAAAAAAACACTTGTATTTTTTGTTTCAGAGCATTAAATGTATTGAATCGAATTGAAAATTGTACTGAACTGTGACTTAACTGTATCGTTGCATCCCAAATTCCAACATGATATCCTAATTTAATCACCGAAGACTTGACATTAACAATTTCACATAACGGGTTAAGGAATAAGTGGTGTTATCTTATGTCACTGTAACTTGGCAATTGCTTGAAACTTTAATGTTAAAATTAATGACAGTCCCGCATTTGGTGCCCGTGTTCATGTGTTACCTGCGCACTTGACTCCTTGAGCAATGAGTCCCCACATGAAGTTGGCGCAGTACTCACACCAGTGAGGGCCACGAAATGTATGAACCTGATGATGGAGACAAAACCTGAATAAGCAATCAACACACACACACCCACAAGTGTGTCTCACCTTAAAGTTGTGAACCTTCTCGTATTTGGGCACCATGTCACTCTCCCTCAGTGTGGCTCGACGCACTAGCGATGTGAGCTGTGAAAGGGCAAAAGACTTTATTGGCTGCCAGAAAGCGGACACAGGAGGTGTGGATTTAGACAGAACTGTGCTTCGGTCAACTCTGGTCGCTGTCTTTACAATTGGGTCCAAGGCACTGCCAGCAACAGGAAGATGAAGGACTGAGCCACCGCCGCCTTTCAAACCAAGAGCAGCAGCAAACACAGAACCTTTTTGACGTGCCCGTTTCTCAGCTCGCCTCCCTGATGGCTTCTTACCCCTCTTAACAAAATGAGCCTCACCGTTTGGCATTATGTAACGTCGTGTTAAATCTATAAGAACAGTTATGGTAAATAACACAACAAACAAAGAATAAGTTGTAGAATCCAAACAAAAGGAGTCCCTGTAGGTCACAGCTGAATTTCTTTGCCTCCTGATCCAGCTGCCAAACAAAACTCAGCAAGTAAAAAAAAAAAAAAATGGTGAAGGCTCTACAAATCAATGTAAAGCATCTCCATTCTCAAGACTGGACTGGTGTTACATCTCTTGCTCTGCACGCTTCACTCCACATGACTGAGTGTGCGCTAATGCGCCTCTACTCTGAGCAAGTGAGAGAGGGAGGGTGAGATGGATTGAACAGGTCACATTCAGAGGAGAATGAACCAATAAGACTGCAGTGATTCTTACAGTCACTAAATCCTGGTCCCCGGAGAGAAAGTCAACAAAGATGATTGTCTGTCTTGTTGCATGTTACAACCCTATTCTGATTCATTTGTGATACTCGCCAGTAAGCCTGAACGATATATCGTTTAAACATCGCCATCGCGATGTGTGCGTGCGCAATAGTCCCATCGCGAGGACGTGCGATAGTTTTTTTTTTTTTTTTTTTAATCCACACACGCCCTGCTTTCTGCTCTGCGCAGAGCCTCACACGCTCTTTGAACCTCACAGTCACTGCTGGTATCTTTGATCTTGCCAAAGAAGCGGATATCACAGCACAGCAGCTGTCAATCATCGTTAAACAGTTTCTGCAAGGAAGCCGCTTTGGAATAAATGTGTGTGCGTGTGGAGACGTTTGTGACATAAATTAAATGCCAGAAGTGATCATGAGGAGTTTGTAATTTCTACATGTCCACCAAGAATCACAGCTAAGGTAGATAAACAGAAGTATTTAATAAAGCCAAGCGTTTTTCCACTACAGTACTTTATTCTTGTTCAAAAATGATTTTGGTTGGACAGTTATGTTTAAACTGATCATAATTATTACATTTGAAGTGCTTAAAACCATTTATTAATATGTATATACATTTTTTAAAAATCATACTTTGGGGAAAAAGTGAGAAAAAAAACATGCCTGATATGTATCTCTTTCCAATGCTAAATCTGAATAAATACATTGAGCACACAAAAAAACAAAAAAAAAACAAAAAAATTGGGGGGCGGGGTGCGCAACTTCGCAGTTTTTCACTTATCGTGGCAGGTTCTGGTCCTCATTAACCGCGAAAAACGGGGGATCCCTGTACATTGGTCATTGTGAGTCATCCAAAGTCTTTCCAAACAGCTATTCAAGTCATCTAGTGAAAATTTATTTTAAAAAAAAAAAAATATATATATATATATATATATATATATATATATAAATTTTTTTTTTTTTTTTAATATCGCAATATAATATCGCAAACCCCCAAAAAATCGCAGCAATAGGTTTTTCCAATATCGTTCAGGCCTACTCGCCAGTCAGAAAACTGCATATAATTCTCAACGTTCTCACCCGCTCCTCAGTGTTGCGATCATCTTTGATGGGAGCTGGGCCATCAATGGCGTCCATGCTATGTACCAAGTGTTTCTTCAGAGTGGTCTCCTGGTTCAATGTAGTGTAGCCCACGTGCTCATAGATAGGGTTAATAGTCATCTTGGCAATGTACTCCGCTGCCTGAAATAGTCACAGTTTTAAATCAGGCAAAAAGCTTTTGATTGCTAGAAGCAGCAATTTATGAATAGTGCCTACTGAGTGTTCACCTTTGTTTCAATATAAAGAGTGATGAGGCCATCTGTGACCAGATCATGGATGGACTCGAACCTCTTCTCTCCTACAAAGTGCTTTCCATCATGGTAAAGACGGAAGTTTCTTGTCTGGCTACCAAACCTTTAGGCAGTGGAAGGTAAATTATATTTAGAAAAAAATCAGCCCACTCCTTAAAGGGTCAGACAACAGCTTTATAGTGATATTATTCTGATGTGTAATAGTGGAGAAAAACATAACTAAAAGCCAGTATTTTCAGGAGGTGGCATTCCAGGCAGACATTTTATCAGTGCTGTTATTATATTAGGCAATCAAATGAAAGTATCCCAGATTGTCCACCCTCCTTGTGACATTAATACTTATTATCACATGCACCTATGCTTGAGTCTATCCGTGTTTATGTGCGTGCATGTAACTTACGTCACAGAATTCCTATGGTGCTGAGTGATGTCATTTATTTGTCTTTAAAAAAATATTTTCTCCACTATCAGATATTTTAATAAAACACCATTTGCATATTTATACACTGAAATGTAACTAAGTCTTTCACATGAGGGTCAAGCGATCGGATCACTGCCACCACTTTCCAGTCAGAATGGATTGGACATCACTGTCAATGGCACTGAAATATGATCATTCAATGCCATCCATCCTATTTTGAATGGGTTTGCACTGAATGAGTTAATGCCTCTTAAGAATTAATTCATTTTTTCGAGCCGCTTATTCTCACGAGAGTCGCGGAGTTGCTGGAGCCTATCCCAGCTATCTATGGGTTGTAGGTGAAGGACATCTTATATCAATTGCCAGCTAATCGCGGGGCACAAAGACACAAACAACCATTCACGCATACATTCACACCTAATAACGATTTGGATCAATCAGCCTATCATGCATGTTTTTTTGGGATGCGGGAGGAAACTGGAGTACCCCCAGAAAACCCAAGCAGGCATGAGGAGAACATGGAAACTCCACAAAGGAAACCCAGGATTAAACCCTTGATCTCAGCCCTGTGAGCCAGATGTATTATCCACTCACTCACCGTGCCGCCAACTCGTAATAAGATAAAAAATGACAACCGTCATAAAGATACCAAACTGGGACAATGCTTTTTCTAGGCCTTGGATAGACACTAAGATCATTAACCCAAAATCAAAGCTTTCATTCACTGAGAAGTATTTATGGAAGGTAATTATAACCACAGGGAAACATGGAAGCGGCTGTGTGCAGGTGGAACACGGCTATGAATAGAGCATGCCGACCCAATATCAAGTGGTGCCCCAATTTGGCTTAAACTCATTCAGTCTGTGACGAAGATTCACATTGACCTTCATAGAGCATTTGACATATGGAAAAGAACAGTTTTGGAAATGCATGTACCTCAGCGCAAGTGTATATGTGCCCGGCTGTCTCTGACTCTCTCGGATGAGGTAGCTGCCTTCGGCCTGACTCAGAAGTTGGTCGGCCTCCTCTCTGGAAATCATCCCGTGATACCTGGACACAACACAAGCCTGCTGTTTGAATTATATAATTATCACAAGACACGTTTGAGAAAATGCAGTATTTCTACTTACTCTCTTCCATAGTATTTGGGTCGATTGTCCACCTGCAGGTGAAATAGACATTTTCAAGAACAACGACAAAAAAAAAAAGTTATGCAGAAGAATTCCACCCACAAGGAAAACTAATATTATTCGTGAGATGAAAACATGCAGCATGTGAGTTGGTGTACGTGTGGGAGCACAGAAGCTCGAATGAGTCAGGAAAAGATCAAAGCGTTCTGTTGTTCCCGGGAAAAAAAATGTTGACGTCAACACACTAGCAAATATTTGTGTGGTGTTACGTAAGGGTTAGTGGTTGTACACACTAGTCAGTTTATGGGCAAACGTTTAACATGACGTCAGCTTGTCACTAATTATGTGAAGTAATATAATCTATATATCTATCTACAATTTTAAATTATGCAACCTTGAGTTTGGGCCACAATTTCAGCATCACATAGAAAACATAAATAGCATTAAAGATCAAATCAAAATACTATTTTTAAACATAAGGTAACTGGAACCTGACCTCACACGTGCAGGTCAATCGACGTGGGTGTGGCGCCTCCTGCTGGAGTTGATACACTGTGGCAGAAATCTCAATGTAAGTTTTAAGGAAGTTACAACGATGCATTATAACCACAGTTACAATTTTGTAATTCACAAAATAGGGGATACCCATGCAAAAAACATACATCAGTAAAAAATACAATGTACTCTAATAAACACTTACAATAGGACTTCCATACCGGTGGCCTGTATTCATCGTGATCTGAGGAAGGAAAATGTAAATATTTCCTCTATTAGTTATAATCAATCATTAGAGGGAAAAAAGAAACGGTGGCCTAGTGGATGAATGGTTAGCAGGACCGCCTCACTGTTCAATGATCAGAGGTTCAAACCCGGACTTCAACCTTCCTGTGTGGGGTTTGCATATTTACTCCATTCCTGCGTGGGTTTTCTCTAAGTACTGTATTTTGGTTTACTTCCACATTCCAAAAACATGCATGCTAGTTTGATAATACAGTTTAAATGCTACATAGGTGCGTAAGGTCATCTATCTACTTGTCCCTTGTGATTATCTACTAAAAAGCAAAAATACACAACAAATATAAGTTTAAGAGTTCATTTACAAAAACCGATACAGGCCATTTTGGAAAAAATGGATCTGATGGTTGCGACTTACTACTTGCTTGCTTACTTACGGCTGTTTTAAACGTCAAAATCTATTTTTTTTCTAAGCTAAAGCTGTCAACTCCTCTCAGCCAATCAATTCAGCGCATTTAGACACGCACGCACACACACAGACACACAAGCAATGCGCCAGAAGCATACCCAGCAGAGAAGCTAACCATGTTTAAAATATTAAATATAAAAATGATGAGGACACAGAGGAGGCTGTCGTTCTTTCATCATGTTGACATAAAACGAGGCGAAATATACAGTAATGGCCAAAAATATTGGCACCCCTGCAATTCTGTCAGATAATGCTCAATTTCTCCCAGAAAATAATTGCAATTACAAATGCTTTGGTAGTAATATCTTCATTTATTTTGCTTGCAATGAAAAAACACAAAAGAGAATGGAGAAAAAAAAAATTAAATCATGATAATTTTAAACAAAACTCCGAAAATGGGCCCGGACAAAAGTATCTGCACCCTCAGCCTAATACTTGGTAGCACAACCTTTAGACAAAATAACTGCGAACAACCGGTTCCGGTATCCGTCAGTGAGATTCTTACAATGCTCTGCTGGAATTTTAGACCATTCTTCTTTGGCCAACTGCTCCAGGTCTCTGAGATTTGAAGGGTGCCTTCTCCATACTGCCATTTTCAGATCTCTCCACAGGTGTTCTATGGGACTCAGGTCTGGACTCATTGCTGGCCAGTTTAGACGTCTCCAGTGTTTTCCGTCCAACCATTTTCTAGCTCTTTTTGAAGTGTGTTTTGGGTAATTGTCCTGCTGGAAGACCCATGACCTCTGCTTTCTCACACCGGGTCGTACATGATGCTGCCAAATTTGTCGGTAGTCTTCAGACTTCATAATGCCATGCACACGGTCAAGCAGTCTAGGGCCAAAGGCAGCAAAGCAACCCCAAAACATCATGGAACCTCCGCCATGTTTGACTGTGGGGACCATGCTCTTTTCTTCGAAGGCCTCGTTTTTTCCCCTGGAAACTCTATGTTGATGCCTTTTGCCGAAAAGCTCTACTTTGTCTCATCTGACCAGAGAACATTCTCCCAAAACGCCTTTGCCTTTCTCCGGTAAGTTTTGGCAAAGCCCAGCCTGGCTTTTTTATATCTCTGGGTCAGAAGTGGGGTCTTCCTGGGTATCTTACTATAGAGTCCCTTTTCACTCAGACGCCAACAGTAATGGTTGACACTGTTGTACCCTCGGACTGCAGGACAGCTTGAACTTGTTTGGATGTTAGTCGAGGTTCTTTATCCACCATCCGCACAATCTTTCGTTGAAATCTCTCGTCAATTTTTCTTTTCCGTCCGCATCTAGGGAGGTTAGCCACAGTGCCATGGGCTTTACACTTATTGATGTCACAGCGCACGGTAGACACAGGAACATTCAGGTGAGTAACAGGTGTTTTTAATTACACAAATTTGAAATGAATCATATGATTTTTCAAAGGGTGCCATTACTGTTGTCCGGCCCTTTTTGGGAGTTTTGTGTAAAATGTAGGGCTGTCAAACGATTAAACATTATTAACATTCTGTTAAAGCGATCCATGGATAGAAAGACTTGCAGTTCTTAAAAGACAAATGTTAGAACAAGATGTAGAAATTTTATATTAAAACCCCTCTTAATGTTTTTGTTTCAATAAAATTTGTAAAATTTCAATCAAAAAATAAACTAGTAGCTCACCATTGTTGATGTAAATAATCACACAATGCTCATTCATAGTGCTGAAACCCATAAAATCTGTCGCACCCACGTGCCAGCAGAGGGCGACAAAACACAGAAAAACAAGCAACAAGTGGACATTACACTGTGCTGTCATGTTAATCTGTTTGAGCAGGGCATGTGCATTAAATGAGTCAAATATTTTAACGTGATTAATTTAAAAAATTACTTACCACCCGTTAGAGCGATAATTTTGACAGCTCTAGTAAAATGATCATGATTTAATTTCTTTTCCCATTCTCTTTTGTATTTTTTCACTGCAAGAAAAATAAATGAAGATATTACTACTAAATCATCTGTAATTGGAATCATTTTCTGGGAGAAATTGAGCATTATCTGACAGAATTGCAGTGGTGCCAATACCTTTGGCCAGCACTGTACAGCCTATAACCCCAATAACAATGAATGCCGGGCAGTCAAGCTGTCTTCTAAAGAGATCACCTATAAACATCAAACTCTTTACTGTACTGAAGACAAGGTAAAACAAGGCGCTGTGCTGTTTTCGTACATGGATGTCAAGACAGTAGAAGCATATAAGATCCAAAGTGAACAATTGTCCACAACAAAAGACGAGAGACATATCTGTGAAGTACTTGGTCCTGGCCTATGAACATGAGTACTATTATTGTCTTATCTTCTGCGTCGCACCTTTTTTTTTATGATGCGCTGAATGTTCTCTATAGGTGAAAGATCTGGACTACGAGCTGGTCGTTTCAATACCCAGATTCTTTTCGAAGCACCCATAATTAAGTTCTGGCTTTACCATGTTAAAAAATGACAGTTCCTCTCCGAAAGAGATGACTTCTGGATGGGAGAGTACGGTATGTTTTTGTAGAACCTGAATATACCTTTCTGCATAGTGCTTTCAAGATGTGCAAGCAGTTCATGCAACACAAACACTCCATTTTAAATGGCCCCTGGCCCAGAGAAAACGTCTGCGCTTCAAGGTCCTGTTTAGAAATTACTTCTACTTTGCACTGTAGTTTCAGCTGGCGAGGGTGGATGGCACGGTGGATTCTGTTCACTGACACTGGTTTCTGCAAGTATTGCTAAGCCCATTCAGTGATTTTCTTTAACTTTCCTGTTTGTGGTGCAGTGCTTCATCCACTATAGTTTTACAGCCTTGGCCCTTTATCCAAAGAGACTGTGCCGGATTCTCAGAATCTTTGGATGATGTTATACACTGGAACTCGTAACTCATCATTTTAAACTCTTTGCAATTTTTCGCTGGGAAGCACCTTCCTGGTATTGCTCCACTGTCTACCTCTGTGCAACACTGGAGGAATTGGTGATCCACAACTCATCTTAGATTCTCACAGACACAGCCACTCTGAGAAACATTTTATAGAATAGAATAGAATAGAATAGAATAGAATAGAATAGAATAGAATAGAATAGAATAGAATAGAATAGAATAGAATAGAATAGAATAGAATAGAATAGAATAGAATAGAATAGAATAGAATAGAATAGAATAGAATAGAATAGAATAGAAATGTTGCCAAAGAACCCGATTAGTTCTCATTGGTCTTTCAGCTGTTCATTATACAGTGCCCTCCATAATTACTGGATTTATAATATTTATGTGTTTTTTAGCTTCTAATATTTTTTTTTCTTTTCTAAATAATATGGGACCTTAATGGGGAAAAAAAGAGAAAAATCCAACCTTTAATACAAGTGCATTTATTCAGTGGGGGAAAAAATCCCACATAAAGAATTATTTGACATCAAATAATGCGTGTCACAATTATTAGCACCCCTGGTGTTAATACTTTGTGCCCTTTTGCCAACAAAACAGCACCTAATCTTCTCCTATAATGTTTCACAAGATGGGAAAAGACAGAAAGAGGGATCTTCAGCCATTCCTCTTTGCAGAATCTCTCTAAATCATCCAGAGACCTGGGTCCTCTCCTCTGTACTCTCCTCTTCAGCTCACCCCACAGGTTTGCAATGGGGTTGAGGTCTGGGGACTGAGATGGCCATGGGCGGAGCTTGATTTTGTGTCTGGTGAACCATTTCTGTGTAGATTTGGCCATATGTTTAGGGTCACTGTCTTGCTGAAAGACCCAGTGACGACCCATCTTCAGCTTTCGGGCAGAGTGCAACAGATTTTGATTTAAAATGTCCTGGTATTTCAAAGCATTCATGATGCCATGCACCCTAACAAGTTTCCCAGGGCCTTTGGAAGCGAAACAGCCCCACAGCATCACTGACCCACCCCCATACTTCACAGTGGGTATGAGGTGCTGTCTACACGCCAACAAGCTGTTTGGGAGACATGCACGGAGAAAACCTTTCCTCACTCACAATCATAAACGCAAACGTCTGGAGTTCGCCAAGCAGTATTGGGGCTTCAACTGGGACCGTGTGCTTTGGTCAGATGAGACCAAGATTGAGCTTTTTGGCAACAAACACTCTAAGTGGGTCTGGCATGCCACGAAAGATGCGCATGCTGAAAAGAAATATGCTTTGTTCCATACCCGCAGTATTTAAAAGCAAACAAAAACCCGTTTTTGTGGGATAGATTACGGTTTTGTTTTTATTTTTGCTCCTCGTGGCAGGACAAGGTCCACATCCACTGTGAATAGAGGAGAGCTACAGTAAAGTGCACTGATATGTGCTATAGTGTGCCACTTGAGAACAACAAAAAAATGGAATTTCCTCACTTGATCGGTTCACTGTAAATTATCAAGGCTTTTCAGTTATATTGATTAGAAATGCATGGTACGAATCAAATAATCAGGATTGTTATCAGGCTCTGGCAGAGCTTCCTGATGAGCTAATCATTTGATTCAGGTGTGTTAACGGAGGGAGACATGGAAAAAAAGCTGGATAGGGGCTCTCGAGGACCGAACTTGGGCACCCCTGATTTAGACTAACGTAAAACTTAACTAGAACCTAAAAATAGCTTGACACAAATGGAAATTCAATTGATACATGTGGGAAAAACTGCTAACTTTTCAGTGATGTGTTATCATGCGTAATAACATATTTAGGTAAGAAATATTTTTATAATTTTGTTTTATCTTTTTTTTTTTTTTTTTGAGTGAAAGCAGTGAATTTGTTGTTTTTTTCTAGTCACATCTGAGATGAAATTGTTGGCTGTTTTCAACAGTGTACATCTAAAAGTCATTGATTGTCTATAAATAGTTCAATATCAGGTAAAATGTCTTGTTTTATCAGGTAAATTTATAATTGCTGTTTACCTAAAAAAACATGTTTTATCCGATTACACAATTAATCGACGGAATTTTCAGTAGAATACTCGATTACTAAAATATTCGATAGCTCCAGCCCTAATCATTCATTAGTAATAAGACAATGCATTTTAAGATGAACTTCATACATACTATTCTCAACATGACGAAATTGTTTCCTGTCTTGTCTTCACTAGTCATGCTTCTCCTCACAACATTGTCTTTTTGGTGACATTCTAAGTAGTGGCACACGACATGGGATGCTGAGGGTGCTGCCGCACTCCCAGGTGCTGGGGAGTGGAAAAGTGTTTTGGTAGATTCTTTTTTAGTTAGATTTCTTTCTTGTTGTTAAAAATAAAATAAATAAATATATCATTGAAACAATAAAGTATTCAACTTTGGGGATTAAATATATATGTTGAAAAAGTTTTTTGGGGGAATAACATGGTCACCGCCTGACACCTTTCTGGCTTCCAGGTCACATTGAATAAGGCGTTAGTGGAACGGAAAAGTAAACTGTTGACAGAGGAGGCGTTAAAATGTCGCAAAAATGAATTTGCAATTTCTTTCTTTTTGCAAATTTCTTTTCAAAAACAGCAAAATTTTCCTAAAAATCATTTCTAGCTGCACTGATTTGCGTTATAATACACAGGGGCTTTTATTTCCAATACAAAAAATTCCAACACTCACTGTAGGTGGAAAAAAAAAACTCTGGCTTTCTAATAGCCTAGTAGTAGTAAGTCAACTATCCAGCATGTGTGTGTACTGCCATTGTAAACGCCTTGTACGGAGAAATACACGAGCATGACTTTGGACCGAAACGTCTGTTTTTAGATAGGAAACACTAAAAAAAAAAGCACCCTCAGCACCCCCTGCTGTGATTGACTTCCAGCGCCCCTGATTCTAAGTACAGTATTTTTCAGGCAAACTCAGCAGACAAGCTAGTTCCAGTACAGGCAAAATCTTTTCTGTAAAATACGCTCAATTAAATCACTACCATTTTCATGCCATATTAAATTTAACGGTGTTCTATACTGATCCGTTAAAAAATAGCGACTGGTTTCTTGCGAGTTCAAGTAGGCTACATGACGAGGAGACAACAAATAATGAATGTTTCAATCTAATGAACATTTACGAGAAGAAACGATTATGCACTCGGAATAGGCAGTATTTGTAAACTTGATGCTGCTTACCAAACACATTTAGGGCCATCGTGATTCTGTAATTAGATGACGAAGGAGGTTAACAATGGAAAAATCACATCCAAATCCTGCTGGCCCTTAAGATCCTACAACAAGAATGAAAAATGAGCATGAGTAACAATCTGAAATATACAAAGTGTAAGACACCCAGCCAGGCATACAACAAATGATCCAGCAGCAGCTCAGGTTGTGCGATAAGCTAACACGACCAGGTTTATTACTTCACATGACAGGATTAGTCGCAACTCGTTGCATTTAAAAAAAAAATCAAATACCTTGTGTTGTGTTAAACATGTGAGTGCGACTGCTAAATGTAGAAGAATACACCGGCAGTTCCAAGGTAGCTGTGCGATAATTAAACGAAGTACAATACTCTCACACACTAGCATCAATTCCACAATGTGGTCGCCATCTTGCTGGGTCACGTGAGCAGTCTCGCCCTCTCCCGCTGTCTATGGTAACTATAGCAACGGGTTTGACCGGTGAGCAAAACAATATATCCCATGATTCTTTGCGCCATTGAAAGCGTTGCGTTGCGAAAAATTAATATTTTTTGTGAATTTTGTAAAACACGCATGGACGCACCATTATTATGTCATAAGTAATTTACTTGATTGACCCTTTATGGGACACTCATTTAACTCATTGGCTGTTAGATGGCTGCCAAAAGCAAATCGCTGCCAGTCCTCCTCGTTTAAATTGGACGTCTATTGTTGTCAGTGGGAGGCAATGAGTTGAATACTATGAAATAGAAAAAAGTTAACTTTAGTGTGTTGTTGGGAGCCATAACCAGAGTTTATTTATGTTTTTATTCAATATTTATGATGCTTTGATACAATTTTATTAATTTTTAACGAAATAAATATATTTGATACAGTATATATGGCGGAAAACACAGACAAAGCTGAAAAAAAAAATACTGTTTCTCTTCTTGCACCCCTCTTTAAGATAAACTGCTGTATTTCAAGCCAATAGAACTGTTGTGTTTGATAGAACAATATGTCTATATGCTCCCATAGCAGATTCATGGCGCATTAAGCCCCCGAACTATTTTTTATTTGTCCGTTTTACCCTGGAGACCCCCGTTTACAGACGTCGCGCAACCTCTTTTGTTTCAACCCAGCCATAAAAAGAAGGTAAGTAATTATATTTATTATTCGAAATGTCTGTCATTTTAAGCTTAAAATCATTGATTGATGTTTAATATTTAGTTTAAAAAAAAAAACACTTTTAAAAATTATTCACTGCATATTTTAAACTTTTAAACAAATTACGTCACAATGACAAAAATAGTGTCTGTAAAAAGTCACGGATATCTACCTCATAACTATTGCTTAATTATATATATATATACTGTCGCATTTCCCCCAATATAAATGATCGATCCAAACAAAAAATAAAGAAAAAATATGTTTAAAAGGGTCAATATATGGAAAAGAAAATTTCAACCACTCCTTGATGTCTGCGATGTCTGCATCGCAACCTTTGTTATATTACCATGTTTCAACCATAAAATCCCCCAAAAATCCGTCTGTGGCCATTCTCAGCTGTGTTCTTGACACTCGGTGATACATGCTACATGGAGTTTTTGGATCGAAAAGAGGTAAGTACGCGACAATATCTTGTTAAAATCATGGCGTCTTTAATTATGCTCTCTCGTGCTCTCAACTCCAGTGAGGGTTTTTAAAAAAAAACATTTAAAAAAAAAAAAAAAAAAGCCTCTTGTTCAAAATGTTTGTTCCTCCAAAAAAATGAGATTTTAAGCTTTCCAACGGTGTATACAGGACAATTTTGAAATTTGGCCAAATTGGGGGTCTTTATAGCAGAACTTCAAGTTACGTGAGTGTTTTCCGCCATATATATACATAATATATAGGATACAATAATGATTTTTTTTCTAATTATTGAGACCTAGCGTCCACACGTGGACATAACGTTTTGGGTCATTGTCGGCCAGAGCACACTTGTATATAGAATGTTAATATTGTTGCCTACATGACTAGAAATGTGATGTCCTTATTTGTGGACGTCGGGTCTTCTTTATGAGATTAAATTTTTCAATTCCCCAAAATAGGCACTTCCCATGGAAGCCCATTCCCGCCACTAAAAAACAAAACAAACAAAAAAAAGTATAAAAACTTTTTTTTTTTTCCAACAAAACAAGAAGCCAATTTCCGCCACTAGAAAAAAGGGTTTTTTGTTTTTGTTTAGTTTTGTTTTTTTACTTGCTGTTGCCCGTTCCCTGTGAAGCATTGTCGTTATCAAGGAAAACCCGCTGATATCACGTGGTAACTACACAACAACTACAAGCAGTGGCGCCTCCAGAAATTTTTCATAGGGGTGGCCAGATGGGGCCACTTAAAATCTTGGGGTGGCCAAAACTAAAAGCTATAATTTAAGGTTTTCATTATATTATTGCAGTAAAAAGGTCAGGGGAAAACTATCAGAAAGACTTAAGGACACGGCTACTGATATACTTTGGTGTATTGTGTAATATTTGATGTTACTAATGATTTAATGTGCATAGTATATAACTGTCCAGTCAACATTTTGAGTTCCACAACAATTCTGTTTTATTGTGTTATGTATATATTAGGCATAAGATGTACATTTAACTAGGGCTGTCAAACAGACACCTTATTTGTTTCAACCCAGCCATAAAAAGAAAATAATTATATTTATTAGGGCTGTCAAACAATTAACATTTTGAATCGAGTTAATCACAACTTAAAAATTAATCGTAATTAATCGCAATTCAAAGCATCTCTAAGATATGCCATATTTGTCTGTAAATTAATTTTGGAATGGAAAGATAAGAAAAGACTGATATATACATTCAACATACTGTACATAAGTACTGTATTTGTTTATTATAACAATAAATCCACAAGATGGCATTAACATGATTAACATTCTTTCTGTGAAAGGGATCCACTGATAGAAAGATTTGTAATTCTTAAAGCATAAATGCGAGTTTGTATATTGTGACTAAATATTGCCATCTAGTGTATTTGTTGAGCTTTCAGTAAATGATACTGTAGCGACTATACTGGTCCTGCCCAAACGTATGATGGGAAGTGGTGCAACCATGACTGTGTGTGGTCTCTGCAAGTGCTATATCTTCTCTCCGTTGGGTACAATACAAGGTATTAAGAAAAAGATCAACTCCTGTCATTCTTCCCCACAATATTTATATTTGCTGTGGGAGGGATGACAAAGCTTTTGCCAATTAAAAGCACGGCCCCAATGAATGCTTGTATCTACTCCACTCACTTGACACTGCCTCTTATCTCTGTATATAAGTAAAACTGTTCTATTGTAGGCTGTTTGCAGCAATGCGTGAATGAGTCATACCGCGAATGCGTTAATTGCGATAAATATTTTCACGTGATTAATTAAAAAAACAAAAACAAAAAAAAAACGCTGTTAACGTGATAAATTTGACAGCCCTGCATTTAACAAAAAAAAAAATTTTGGGATGAAATGCATAACTGATGCTACAACAATCTAACGATATACTGGCAAGAGGGGTGGCCAGTGGGGTGGCCAACCAATTCATAGGGGTGGCCACGGCCACCCCTGGCCACCCCCTGGTGGCGCCACTGACTACAAGACGCCCTCCATTTATCATTTGAACAAGAATATTACAATAAAGTGATTATATGGAATAGTAATTGAGTACATTTCTTAAGTGCATTCATTTTTATGGTTAAAAAATGTTTAAAATAAAGTATGAGGGGGAAATACAAATGAAATTCGAAACTAGAAATGGCCAAGCTTTTTTTGTCGACAGACATAACGGTGCAGGTATTTTATTTTTTCTACCAGAAGATGGCGTGACAGAGCTAAATCATTGTGGCCGGGTCCCACTGGGTGGCTTCGGGACTGTAGGCGGTACACTGCTTATTGTTCCCGAAGAAAGCTCCGAAAGCTTCGTTCGCGTTTTCCTGCATTTGTCCTAATGGCTGCCACGCAGAGCCCACGTCCCACCTGAGAGCGGACATCTACGTAGCGGGAAACGGACCGACTGGCCGGCTCCCGCTCGGTGACGGTAATCCAGACAAACCCAACGGACCACCCGGGAAAGACGATTTAAGGTGAAGAAATCATTCTATCCGGATTATCGAACCAGGTTACACGTAGGCTCTCGGCGACGACTCGTTTTGCACGCGTTAACATCAATTTATGGTTAAATGAATGAGCAACCTTGTGTGATGTTTAGTGTTTTTAGTGAACCAGCAAATTTGAGTAAAATCTCATTTTATTTGCATCAAGTCTCAGCAAAACTAAGGACCACATCAGCAAATCTTATTTGGCTGTACAGTACTGTGCTGCAAGTGTGCTTAAGTAACTGCTTTCAGTATTTTACATCCTTTTCACATCGCTTTGTCTTCAAGAAGCTAGTTGGGCAACTTATTTAGTTTCCCTTGCTGCTGTTATACTCCCAAGTTTGTCATATTGTCTAAACATTACCATCAGTATTTCCTAACAAGCAGCAATCCTTAGCCTACTGACATCTTTACTAGGGCCTAAGGATTACTCTGCTAACCTACATCTTAGCCTTTCACTCTGTCAACAAAAAGCATTATGTCCCTGTACAGTGGAGAGCAGGAGGGATGGCGGAACTTTTCTCATTGGGCCCCTTACAGAAGTATGCAAGGGCCACTTTGACATTCATCAATAAGTTTTTTGTATAAGCTTAATAAATATGATTTTTTTTTTAATGCATTACACAGTCTGTACCAGGTAGTGCTGCAACAATTAATCGATTAACTCGAGTATTCGATTAGAAAAAAAATATTCCAAAATTAAATTCGCTGCTTTGAATATTTGTTTAATCAAAGTGAAAGTGGCGTTGTAATGGTTTGTTTTGAAAGTGTTTGCATTAAGCTTTATTGATTTGGGTGGATACACTGCCCTCTAGTCTGCCTCATTTCACATGGCTCAATCCAGCTGCTCGTTGTTAAGACCAACATAAGCTAAATTTTTGTTTGACGTAGTTTTTTTTTAATGCATTTGTAATTTAATTTATAGGTATATTTAGCCATTTTTTGTGGGAATATGTGTGTGAATCATTTGTTAAGAGCAGGGGTCGCGTTAACCGAATATTTTCCGTCGTTGACCGGTTTTTTAAAACGGTGACGGAAAAAACTGAAGTCCATCCGTCATTTTGACAGGTTGCAATTCACACCCCAGACCACAGGGTGGCGAGTGAGCATATTAATTAGCTATTGTCTCTCTTGATGCATGACGTCGTTGGCCTTACTCGGAAAAATGTCAAGGCAACTGAGTGTTTGCCTGGCACGGCCGGACTGTTCTCCCTGTATTTTTCAAACACTGAGAGAAAAGTCTGGGACACAGCCTCTCGAGTAGGTACAAAATCAATCGACAAATCAGATTTGTTTATTTGCGTGACGTGTTCTTCACGAGCAACGTCACTCTTGCGCGCCGAAAGTCGTCTTTACAACAACACGGATGGCGGGAGAGCCGACAATATGTTCCAATCCGCGGTAAATTCAGTTTTAAATGAGCTAAAACACATCGACACGAGACATTGACAACAGTCTGTCTCGCGCTAGCCATGTTGAATAAACTCCGTTCTCCTCCTATGTTTACTTCCGCGTGCAAGTCCCTCGTCCTCCCCTGGTCCTGCTCTCGTCGCTTTGCTAACGGCATGTCTGCCCGTCGCTGATTTGTGCACTCCGCTGTCTGTTTGCCTCTTGTTAAGCTTGTTCGGACAGAATATTGATTAAAAATGAATGAAAACTAAATACTATTGAATATGTCATTATTATCATTTTAAAAATGTAAGTGACGGGTAAAAATAGATTATGACCGGATTTTTATGACACTGTCAGTCAAAATGACAGACAACGAAAAAGTCTAGCGCAATCTCTGGTTAAGATCATTGTAGAAAAAAGAGTTAGCATTTTATAGCATTTAAGCTAGCTGACTTTTGCTATGTAAGTTAGCCATTTTTTTGTTTTTGTTGTCCATAGATTCTCATTTATTTATTTTTTTATACCGTTTCAGGCTCAGCTCAGGTATTTTAATTTTTTATATTCCTTATCTGATTACTCGATTATTCGAACTAACTAATTTATCGATTAATCAAGTACTAAAATAATCGATAGCTGCAACCGTAGTTCCAGGTTATAGGCGTTTGTGTAGTATTTTACTACAGCTGCAGTTGACAACCATTTAAAAAATTGTTTTAAAAAATTTAATAAAAAAATTCCATCCCTTTATTAAAACGGACAGAATATAATCAAAAACAAAAAATGCAAACAAACGTACAAGCAAGTGGATTATTACCACATTGACTGACATTGAAGGCGAAAGACATCCATCTATGAAATGGGAGGGCAGGCAGCCTGGCAGTGATAAATGTGGAGTTATGCAGTTTTTGCTTTTTGTTTTTCATGAATGTCTCAGCAAATAGGCACAAGTGTTTACCATTATATTCCAAACCCTAAAAAACAGCTTGCTTTCATGCCACTGTTTCCAGCGGTCTCACATTCAATTCCAGTAAAGCTAGGAAGTTTGGTTAAACATGAATAAAAACTTATATTCAACCTACTGTATGTTCAACCTATATTAATAACTACAAAGACGAGATATTTCCTGTTCAAACTGATAAACTTTATTGTTTTTAGCAAATAATCATTAACTTAGAATTTTATGCCTGCAACATGTTACAAACGAGCTGGGAAAGGTGGCAAAAAAGGATGAGAAAGTTGAGAAATGCTTATTAAACACCTCTTTGGAACATCCCGCAGGTGAGCAGGTTGATTGGGAACAGATAGGGGCCATGATTGGTTATAAAAGGAGGTCCCTGAATTGCTCAGTTATTAACAAGCAAATGTGGGGTAAGGTTCATCCACTCATGTGAGAAAATTGAAAATAGTATAAAATGGGGAAGGCACAATTAATACGGAAAGGTACAGACAGGTTTTGGAGGAACATGGGCTGCCGTCCAAATAACATGTTTTTGATGGATGCTCCTGCCTAATTCATCGAGCCAATGCCAAACCACAATCTGCATGTGTTACAGCAGCATGATGTTGTAGTAATATAGTGTGGGTACTGCACTGGCCAGTCTGTATTTAAGACCTGTCTCCCATTGAACATGTGTGATGCATTATGAAGTGTAATGTACCAGAAAGGAGATCCCGGACAGCTGAAGCTATACATCAAGTAAAAATGGGAAAGAATTCCACTTACAAAGCTTCAACAATTGGTGTCTTCAATTACCCAAATGTTTATTGAACATTGTTAAAAGAAAACGTGTTGTAACACAGTGGTAAACATGACCCTGTCCCAGCTTTTTTTTTTTTTTTTAAACATATTGTAGCAGCAATGAAATTTTTAATTTCAGGATTAGTGGAATAATTGTGGAATAATTGGAATAATTCTTGAAAAAAAGAAGCTTTAAGCTTTTACTTTTGGTTTATTGTCAAACTAAAAACACAGAAAATAACACCTGTTTTCAAAACAACCACTTAAATTGAGATTCTTGAAGTAAAGTTATCTTAATTCTTACACACAATTAAAAATGCCACGAACGGCAAAAAATAGCATCAGTTTTGTAATGGTATAAACATTTTACGCGTTTGCTGCCATTGATACACACTGTTTAACTAATGAAATACAATTTTTGTCATTTCTGTATGTTTTCTTAAATTGGAAAGTTTTACGATCTTATTTTTCTGATTAAATAGACATTACAAAACATTTTGATTTTTGAGGGGAGGGGAGGCTAGAAGAGATTACTTACTAAATTTTGACTGCTTTGCAGAGCCCTGCACGTCATGCTTTTTTACCATGCATTGTACACAAATCTTATGTCGTTTGGGGCTAGAAAGCCACAAGCCTACAGTACATAACAATACCTTTTCGCTTAACTGATCACATTAAAGGCCCAGGTTGTTATTTGTTATCGTCCTTCTCCAGAGTGAGGTCAGAGAGGGCATCACCTCTGATCCTGCCACACTTTCATTGAATGGACCTTCTGGTCTCGCACCTTTCACACCTGCTTGTTCATTGCACAGTGTCAAAGTTCTGTTCTTCTTGCTGCTAGATGACCTTGATGAGTGCATGAATGAAAGATTGAAAGGTGAAAGATGCCCCCTTCAAGTCTTTTCATCGCACTATTCCAAATTCCAAAGTTGCTCCTGGATATCTTTGTATCATCTCTTTGTAGGTGTGCCATTTGGCTATTTATTGGTCTCTTTCAACTTGCATCATAAAGAGTGTGTGTTGCTTTGACTGCCAAGACAGCCATCCAGTTAAAGTGCCGGCACTTTATCTTGTCAAATGCAACTTTACCATCCACATGTTGTTATTGTAGTTCCCAAGTAGACCCCCACACAATTGCATGGGAACCCCAGCGCTTGGCTTTGACTCCCACAAACCCCTGGGAAAAGTTCTGCGAAACACCAGTTCAAAGGCTGTGTGAGCGTCTCTCTGAGTGAAAGCATTGCTATTAGAAGCTCCCACAGTGGCTTCCTTTGTGTACATGTGACTAGTTTGCTCTGTATTCTCCTCTCGCCCCTTACTGCATCCCTGTTTCCTCTCATCACTCAACCCACTGAGCCGAGAAATAGGTCAAAGTAACAAGGAGAGCGTGTCATCCTTAATTTTGGTATTGTTTATTATTGCCGTTATAGAAGAGATCCTAACTGATACTGTGCCAGACTTTGTCCTTGTGGTTTAACAAGCAGTTTGCAGAACTCTGCCTTATGTGATATTGGCTTGTAACTGTTTAGGGTAAAATGCCATCTGGTCATCTGTGATTAGACACTTCGAAAGAGACAATGATCGCCTCTTCAACTCATGAAAGATGTGTTTTGTTTTGTTTTGAAACAAAAAAAACAACAACTGCAGTATACTGTATTGATAATTTAGTTTTTTTCAATAAGTGCTTTTCACGTTTTTGTTTAAAAATTAAAAACCCACAATTGTTGAAAGAACATTGTCCCCTGAAGCATTGTGGCTTGTCATTATGCATTTAAGCAGATTCCAGTCAGATCAGTGATTTTAGTTGTAGTTATTTCACTGATTTTCCTGTGCAACGTGTACAAATAAAAAAACAATATCGTACTTACAGTGATACAAACAGCAGGCTCAGTTGTTCTGAGGCTGCTTTGCTAAATCCGCCACGGTATCTGTGCATAGTGCAAAGGAATCTCGAGATTTATCAAGGCATTCTGGAGCAAACCACCCAATGTTTGAAAGTTTGATCATGGTGAAGGTCATGGCTCTTACAACAGGATAAAGACACAGTACACAGCTGCTAAAAAACAAGAAAGGCTAATAGTAGAACAATGGAATGATGTACAGTAAATACCATTGGACATCTGCCAAGGAATCTGACATTTACAGTGTGGAGAAGGCAAGTTTGAAACCCGACATTTTATCATGAATAGTGGATCAAAGTACCTGCTAAGAGTTGAAGAAGTCAACTGAAGTCGAATTCAAAGTTACACAAGTCTTAATTGCAGTGGTTCCTTCAAAAGGTTCTGCAGTAGTAATTTCTATTAGACCAATCATCTTTTGTTTGCTAAGATAATGCTGGACAGCAAAAATATAACAATGCCCAATTTTTATTGTTAAATCCTTGTAAATCTGTTTCCTATCATTTATCAGTTTGAATCCAGTTATTTGTCTTCGATTGTGGCTTTTGTTTCACTGACAGCGTTACCAACATTTTTTTCCTGTGTGTGTAATCGAAGGTCAGATCAGTTCATTGATTTCAATTTCCTGTGAGCTTAACTGTTTGTATTCTTTAGAAACCTTCAGGCTTAAGTAAAGGGACATCTCCAAAACGTAAACATTTCCAAGGGTCTTTTCGTGCAGATGCTTGGAAATATTTTGTGCATGTAGACAACAAAAAGCCTTGCCTTTCTTGACCTTTTAATCAACGTGGTATGTAAATGTGTACACCCCGGTTACCAATAAAAATATTGATTTTTTTTTTTTTTTTTTTTCATGGCACTAAATTAAAGTGGGGTGGTGTTTGCGCAGGCTGGACACCACCAAATGGAACCCTGGAGAAAAATGAAAAACGGAAGCTTTCTATTTCTTGGGTAAAATGTGTGTGTGTTCTCAGGATTATCTTCTAAAACATTCCTCAGACGTGATGTCACCGAACGTCTGAGAGGATATTTGTCTGAGGCAGAGGGTTATCAAGTGTGGGATAGAGGTAGGGGGTGCTGAAAGGTTTGTGTGCTGCGGTGTGTGTGCGTGTAGGGGGTTGTGTCTTTGTGTATTCTCAGACCATGTCTCATCTGCCCTACTTGTGAAGATTTAACACAAGTCTGGACTGGTTGCTTGGTTTGTAGGAAAATACCATTACTCCCACCTTTGTGTGTGTCTCGCCACAGTTTTATGTATGTGTGTATGTTGGTCCAATCAATGAACAAATTCAGCAACAAAAATATTTGCTATTCCCATGTCAGCAAGTAACAAGATTTGTTTAACATTTTCTTGACCTCTTTGCAGTTTCCTACATTGCTGCTCTACACTACATGATGCTGTTAGGTATTTCATGATACATGAACTCCTTCAATTTCCAGGAGCTTTCCATTCATAGTTTGTATTAGGCCTGCACAAGATATCGTTTGAACATCGCCATCGCAATGGTCACATCGCAGGACGTGCAATTGTTTTTGTTTTTTACATGTTAACCTTTGATTTACTTCATAAAAGCGGCAGGTGTGCAGATTCTGGATCCCTTTTATATACCACAAGCCTGGATTAATCGGCATTAAAAATTAAGGATGTCACCGATCCGATCACGTCATCTGAAATCGGGCCATTTTTCAGTGGTTCGGAATCGAGTGAAAAGGATCAGGTTTTTGATTTTTTTTTTTTTTTTTAAAAAAAGGGGTTTCTGCTTCATGCTCCTACAGCGCCACAGCCTCTCAGTCTCCCTCCTGCTAAGCAGTGCGACCACACTGTTTTTCTTGGTCACCAGTGAAGCTGGCGTTTAATTGGTACTTAACATTAGCGATGATTGACAGGTTTGTAGCTTTGATCTGGCCAGAGATGCCTCGGTAGCGCTATGATAAAAGGAACAAATGTGTTAATCATCGTTAAACTTGCAGTACAGTCTGAAAAGTTGTGTGCCAACTCATTCATTGTGTAAATTAGAGGCTGTTCTCGGCAGCATGAGCGTCAAAGCATCAGTTAATTTGAGCGGACTCACTCAATGAAGCATTGAATAAAGACAAGCATTTTTCTACGTTATTCTTGTTTGAAAATAATTCACATTATGAAGGTGGCACTGTGGGACGTCCATCTCACAGTTCTAGGATCGTGGGTGCAATTCTGGCTCCGGCCTACCTGTGGGGAATTTTCATGTTCTTCCTATGCCTGTGTGGGTTTTCTACGGGTTCGTGCCACAACCCAAAGAACTGCATAGTATGCTGATTGAACACTCTAAATTGTCCATAGGTGTGAGTGCATTTGTGAATGGTGTGTGTCTAGATGAGATGTGCCCTGCGGCTGGCTGGCAACCTGATCAGGGTGTACCCCTCCTTCTACCTGGAGTTAGAAGGAGTTTTTTTGTAAAATGCATATTTTTACACACTCGCAAAATACAGTGCAACCCAGGGCAAGGACTCATGTAAAAGCTTGGGTGTCTGCGGAAATGCCTGAGTGGAATGTGCCTGCTTTTTAAAGACCAGAATATAAAAATACTCAAATGGCTGACTGGGGAGGTCGCAGCCAGTTTAATTTGGAAAAATAGACACAATCTGCCAGCCATTTGGAGATGAATCACAACCCTTCTTTTGTTTCTTCAGCAGACGGGAACCGATCAAGTGAAGAAGTCACAAGCCCTGCCATGGTTGAACCAGCTGACAGACAATCCACGGCCGGCCAGAGGCTGGGTGCTCCCGAAAGTTTTGGGGTGTCTACCCTGGAGCCCGGCCTGCGTCCGCCTATACAGGCACCAGGAAGAAAAGTCTCTATCAGGGTGCAGATGTTAGATGACACACAGGAAGTCTTCCAGATATCAGTGAGTAAACTGTATGGCACTGTGTTGAAAGTTCTTTAGTAAATAACACTTGACTTGTTTCTTATTTATCTGTTGTGTCTTTTGGGTGGAGTATTTTTTTCCTTTTGTATTTCTTTTTGGTGGTGCCTTTTTAACAAAGAAATGGATGCGACTTTGCTTACGTTCGGGAATGCACTCTGAGTGCACTGTACTACACTCCACATTGTTCAGAAACTCAAGAGTATTGTTGCAATGTGCTGTTAGGTTATTCATAGCGCCAAACTCTGGGAGTGCTGGGCTGGATGGAAGACGCAAGAGTTGTCTACTAATGGATTATTTGACAACAAAATACTTATAGCGGTGCCTCGAGATACAAATGACCTGATTTAAGTATTTTTCAAGATGAAAGCCACCTTCTGGCCAGTAACCTTACTTTGAAATGTGAGCAATAAAAAAAAACTCAAGCCCAAGTGCTGTATGGTGGCAGCCAAATCAATTCGCTTAGAAAAGCCTCAGTTTGAAGATGGTCAACAGTTCTACAATTATGACGCTTCAGGCACCCCCAGTTAAAGTTTACTGTCAAACTATTCACAAAACTAAAGCAAATAAACGTTGGATATCTAAAACAGCTAATGGCCAAGGAAAGTTCACTTAGCTTCATGCGAACCAACAATGCAATATGTTATCAACTGGCTAACAAATAGTGTTTGAGTCAGTGTGACAATTGTAAGTGATGTGGACGAAGTCAAAATCAAATCAAAGGAACCCACAGATTCTCCAAAAATGGATTTAACACAATGTAAATGAGGGTCTGGCACTGTCTTTGCTGTGCGAACTCCTGGAAGCGCCTAAATATATGGTTTGAAGGGGAATGTTTTTATCACCGACCAGCTACAAAGTGCCACTGTGGATGTACCCCGCCATACGCCTTACATTCCGAAACCAGCAGCAGACAATATTTCAAGAATGTGGATCACTTCTCTAAACTTAAAATCTCCACCTAAACGATTATATGTTTGTTCTTATCACTTCGTTAATGTAAAACCCACCGAAGAGCATCCTTTCCAGGAACTATGGTTGTGTTGTTGTAGTAGCAGCTACAGCAGCAGTAGTTGTAGTATAAATTATTAAACTTCATAATTACAATCATCATCGTAATATCAATAGCAAAGGCAACAAGTCGATTCATGCGGCAGATTTTAGGTTTTGTATTTTTGGAGAACATACCTTGACCTTCCATAAAACAGCGGCAGCATGATGACACGTACGCCTGGGACCCGCGATACATGTACAGCCCGCAGTTTCGACATCTCCCTCCTTGGTTACCACCAACCATGCTTTGTGGTACATAGCATTGAGGCACTGGCTTGGTTCCACATCCGTCTTCATGATGACAAAATTCCCGTGTTCATGTAAGAGGACACATCCAACTTTGTGGCTGTGCAGGTACTGGAATGCCTCGTAACTTTTCAGGTTCCTGATGGCGTTTCCATCCACTGCCATAGAGTCAATAAAATACGATAATATTTTACTTGGGGTCACCCTCAGCCATTTCTTTATGTTGTCTTCCCATGTTGAGATGGCAGAAGGATGCGGTATTTCCAAATAGTGTTTTTTTTTTTTTTTCCCAGGGTTTTTAGTGAGTGATGTCACTCTAGCGCCATTGCTATCAATGTTAAATAACGTGAAAAAGGAAGTCGCGAGCAGAAAGCAGGAAGTATAGCGGAAGTACCTCGGAAACTTGTCCATAGATTAGAATCGGTTAAAAAACTGATGAAAATGAAACAAAAAATGTTGGCCTGTTTAATTTGGTAAAATAAAACAAGTAACTGTGTAAGATAGTGCTGTTTTGGTTATGTTTATTGTCAAAGGGGTAGTATTTCAACGACAGGAAGCAAATGAAACACTTTCACCTCTTATCACTGATCCTGGGAAAACAAGGGAGCCATTGTCTTGTCTAATCATGTCCTCTGCCATGTTTGTGCTGTTTTTGTCCACCCCCCCTCCCTAACCTGTGCAACCTGTGAATGCACAGATAAGCAGCTCATATTGATCAGGCTGGCCCTAGTTGGAAGTATTTTTTATTTTCCATACAGGAAAGTCCAGGTTTTGGTCATGCAGCTATCCATCTAAATGTACAGTATGTTTCTGCTTTAAATAAAATTAGCCGGGAATGTGCACTTGATGACTCTCATGAGGGATTGTCGTATTCTAATGGAAGGCACATTACTTAAAATCCTATTTCGCTGTTTTGCAATGGCAGGACATTCCAGATAAGAAGTAATATTGAACATGTATTCATTCTCATTTGCACTCACGCAAAGCCCTGCAGACATCTGCAACATCTTCATATTCACTGGGGAGCAGCGAAGTCTTTTGCTTCGTAAAACGCCCCACCCCCAATTCGAATTGATCAGATGATAAATGTGTAGTAAAACTGCACACAGAGCCACTATTCCTGATCCCTGATAGAACGGTATTGTTTTCTAACCCAAGTCTCTAATTGGTCAATAATTTCATCTCATCCAGCAATCTTACTTGACCTTAATCCGCGTAAGGCTGTCCATTACATCCTCATCATGACTGACTTCCTTGGTGGACACCAGCCGCTTTAAAGACCTAGACGGTGTGCGTGTTCAGGCGCAACAAGATTACTGTGTGGGGTTTTTGTTGCATGATTGGATTGTGGCTTTCTGATCTGTGCGTGTACAAGCGTACGTGGGCGTGTGTTAGATCAAACCACGATAGGCTATGGGAGGAGGATTAAGGCAGAGAAATATCATAAACATCATCTATACTTCACCTCCCTTTGAACTGAAAATTTCGTACGTACGTACATACATACATACATACATGTATACTCTGATTGCTCTTAGGACTAGAAAATGCTATTTCTGGAAAAATTGCATGGGGATGCTTTGCTCTACTGGACAGGAAGGATTTTTGGACATTTCTAGGTCATTTCCTGTGGCATACGGGCCACTTCCTGTTAATTTTTAGGCATTTCCAGGTCACTTTCTATTGCTTTTTTTAGGTCAATTTCTGTTGATTTCGGAGCATTTATGCATCACTTCTTGTTCATATTCTCAAGACTGAAGATGTATGAATCCGCAGCTACTGTACTGTACATAATACGTACATATTGTACATACTCTCATCCATCTTAAAACTTTAGGGAAAACGAGGCCACACATACAGACTGAAAACAATTTGCCTGGCACGGCCAGACTGTTCTTCCTGTATTTTTCAAACACTGTGAGAATAGTCTGGGACCCACCTCATTAACGGCCTCTCGAGCCAGTACAAAATGATCCGTCCAATCAGATTTGTTTATTTGCGTGACGTATTCTTAACGAGCAACGTCACTCTTCCGCATCTCCACAACAACACAGATGGCGAACAGGAGAGCCAAGAATATGTTCCAATCCACGGTAAAATCCGTTTTAAATTACCAACAACACGTCGACACAAGTCTTTGACAACAGTCTGTCTCGCGCTAGCCATGTTCAATTAACTTCTCGGTTCTCCGCTTGCGCCGCGCAAGGGTTGTCGCTTTACCAACGTCACGTCTGGCCGTCGCTGATCGGTCCACTTCGCTGTCTGTTTGCTGTGGCTTGCTCCGCCCTGGAAATTTGAACCACTCATTGGTCGCCAGACTCTATAGCTGGAACAGCGGTGAGTCTGGTCACCCAGGCTAGAAAACAAATGGGTTTGACGGGAATAATAACAAATGTAGATTTTCTCATTTATCTTTTGATGTTAAATCAAAATATTTCATTTATAGCAAAAAGAACACTGACTAATTTACAGCCCCTCTAACAACAGTGAAGAGTCTGTCTTTTTAAATGCATATATAACGGGATTGCTTTCATTGATTTACAGTAAAACAAAATTGTGAAAACGACTTAGGCTTCCGTTAAATGTGTTACATTAGCAATACTGTCGCTACTACAATAGTCATACAATGCAGCAACCCCTCACTAAGATGTTAGGTTTATTAGTTCATACTGTGTTAATGTACAGTGCCTTGCAAAAGTATTCGGCCCCCTTGAATCTTGCAACCTTTCGCCACATTTCAGGCTTCAAACATAAAGATATGAAATTTAATTTTTTTGTCAAGAATCAACAACAAGTGGGACACAATCGTGAAGTGGAACAACATTTATTGGATAATTTAAACTTTTTTAACAAATAAAAAACTGAAAAGTGGGGCGTGCAATATTAATCGGCCCCCTTGCGTTAATACTTTGTAGCGCCACCTTTTGCTCCAATTACAGCTGTAAGTCGCTTGGGGTATGTTTCTATCAGTTTTGCACATCGAGAGACTGACATTCTTGCCCATTCTTCCTTGCAAAACAGCTCGAGCTCAGTGAGGTTGGATGGAGAGTGTTTGTGAACAGCAGTCTTCAGCTCTTTCCACAGATTCTTGATTGGATTCAGGTCTGGACTTTGACTTGGCCATTCTAACACCTGGATACATTTATTTTTGAACCATTCCATTGTAGATTTGGCTTTATGTTTTGGATCAAATGTTGTTCCACTTCACGACTGTGTCCCACTTGTTGTTGATTCTTGACAAAAAATTAAAATTTTATATCTTTATGTTTGAAGCCTGAAATGTGGCGAAAGGTTGCAAGGTTCAAGGGGGCCGAATACTTTTGCAAGGCACTGTATCTCAAATTGTACCCATATGCAGGGGTAGACAATAAGGGAAATTAGCCATTGGCCCTTCGAGCTAGTGGCTTTTGAAGTTCACTGGCCCCACTATCAAAACCACTGGCCCAGCTCAATGCGTCAGTTATTGATCCCAATAATCATGAAAAAGGACAATTTGTTTGAATAACATCAATAACATTTTTTAACATTTAACATTTTTGTCGACCCCTGATATGGTTTATTGTGTTTGTACAATTATCCAATCAGTGTTATAATTTACGGCAGTGGCTTTCAAGACGTTTGTTTTCAACAATGTCCCTATAATGCCTCCAAAAATTAAAGATAGCTCCCATGTGTATCCATAAATGCAATACGCAATAAAAAAATATACTTTAATGTTACAGTATATTGCTACCACCCCTGCCACCGGCTTGTCACGAAAACATACGCAGTTTTTAAGTATATATCAAGTAGAACATAATATTTCACCAGACAATGATTTTAATAAAAAAGAATTCTTTGAATGTAAAGTAAAATAAATTAAGGGTCATTCAGGGGCCCCTATGGTCCTGAGGCCCGGGACAACATACCCAGTTGCCCTCCCCAGTAGACGGGCTTGTCCTGGTGTATTGTAATGTGAGACTGAAAGTTTAAAGAGGGGAAAAAGTCAAAATTTTACGAGTGAATTTTCAATATACAACTTTCTTTCGGATAATAGAACCCATTTTATTCTGGGAAACACAACCTCTAAAAGGACTTCTATATTCTTGAAGAATGTACCATCTGTTCTCAAAAATAGGACTTTACTCCTATAATGAGATGGCTTTTGTTCCCCCCCAAAAAATCATTAATAAAATCACAAGATGTGATAATTTTATGTGATACGTTACAGTTATGCAGTATATCACCTTTAAATTACCCCATCTTGTATGGTGTATTTGCATGTCGGTCAGTTCATGTATTTATGCAGTATTTTTTGATACAACATGTTTTATTGTAAATTATTTTGTGGACACCCCCAAGCTCAGCTCACGGACCCCCAGGAATCTGGGGACTTCACTTCCTAGTACTCCGGTTTGAGTCAAAACACTGTGAATTTATCTAGCAAATGCAGCACATAGCACTACCAATATCTCATTCAGTGGTCATTTCCCATACCAATTGATCACATGGAAGCAGCATGCAGTATCCCACAGACAAAGGGTTCTATGTTACGCAATAGTCGGCATTGCTTGCACTCATTCCTGTGGTCAGATACTTCCTTTAGTGGCGCACAGAATAGCAATTCAACTTGTGACAGCCTCTATTTTTCTTGGACTTTTTGAATTTAGAGCCACGTGGAAGTACTGGCATGTGCTGGGTTTAAAGACAAGGCCACGGCGTGAGCTGTCCCCTCCAAAAAAGCACGGCCATTGCAAGAGCATTGAGTACGGAATTACCACTCAAGAGAGTGAGAGATGGTTTCCGAGTGAAAGGGTTCAGGATGGGGCCCAGCAGCAGGACCTTGTGTTGTTCCGCTTGCTGTCATGGAAGAATACAGCGATATCACTCAAAGAGCAAGGGCATTCACACACACTCATCCGTCCCCCATGGAGGTGTCTCACCATGCGGCCATTATACTCTGTCCACTCTGCATGGCTACAAATAGGATGCTTGTTGTTTTTTGCAAATGCTGTGAGTTGTATCCCGAGTGTGTGTGTGTGTGTGTGGGGGGGGGGGGGGTACTTGAAGCCAATTTTACTTTGTTTTTTTCATAATGGAAGATTATAAATGGAAGCACAAACATTTGGCAGAACACATCCTTCTGTCAAAACAAGAAGAGATACAGCGGTGAGCCCAACCTAAAGGGCCACATTTTGTTTTTAAGGGACCATTTGATGAAGTATTTCAAAAACGTATAGTAAAATAGTGTAATAGTCAATTAATTCATGCTTATTTTTAAAATGTATTGTTGAAAACTACGTGCAATTTTGGTGGCGCGATGGTTACTGGGTAACACATCGCCTTACAGTTCTTAGCATAACGGTTAAACCTAGGTTGTGGCCTTGCTGTATGGAATTTGCATAATTTTCCCTGTACCTGTGTGGGTTTTCCCAGTTACTCACAATTTCCTCCCATGTCCACAAAACAAAAGATTTTTAGGTCAGTCGTGACTGTGAGTGAAAGGTTGTTTTGTCTATATGTGCCCTACAATTAGCTGCCCGCAAGTTTAGGGTGTCAGTTATATTTATTTTATTCAATAAATGAAATAAACACACCCTCAATTTTGGTATCTTCTCCATTATTTGGATTACAACCAGCCCAGTGGTCTCCTTGCCATATCTCATGAGTGTGTTTCTATGAGAGTCATGAAATTTACGAGGGTCATTATTGCGGGCGGCAGACTGCAGACGGACGCATCAGCAGACATACTTTCTGTATGGGAAGCTAATTGCTTTCTTAATGGGACGAGGCTGTGCATGTACTTAATTTGTTTGCTTCAATTGTGCTAAGAGGAATAGCGTGCACACGCGCGCGCTTGCACTCACTCACCCACGTGCGTACGGACGCGTGGAGCACACACACACAGCCGCTGCACACTAACATGCTGCTGCCAGTCACCTGCAGACATCTTCATTGTTTCCAGTTCCATAATGCCTTGTTGTGTATGTGACAGGAAGATCTTCTACATGCTGGAGTGGTTTTTTCCCCCTCTAGTTGTATAGCGGAAGTGACTTTGACATTGGTATAAGCTTTTTGAACTTAATCTGAGTGAAGTACTTTGGTCGTTGGTGGATATTTAAAGAATTGGGAGTCTCTCTCAGCTCTCTGGCAAATTTTCCATTTTCTATTATATATTAGTATATACAGTGGTACCTCGACTTACGATCGCTTCGACACACGATCTTTTTGGCATCCGACGTAAAATTTGACTGGCTATTTGTTTCTACATCCGACGACATGCTAGAAATACGACAACATGAGAGCACCGTAGACGAATGCATGGCAGATTTTCTTGTGTGAGAAATCAACCCAGGTTTCAAAAAGGTTGGTACAGGTGGTGAAACAAGGAAAAAGGTGAGGCTTACCTTCTAAATGAAGATGCAAATTATAGAGAAATATGAGCGTGGGGTGCGCATCCGTGAACTACCTCAACAATACATCTCCACGGTCCTCCTCCGACCACCGTTCGCCAGTCTTTATAAGTTAAGGTGACACTTATTATTGTGGTAACATTGCCAAAGAAATTGCCAGCTTTGTCTCGTTTTTATCATTTATTTCACAATTTATCCAACACAAACGTCTACCGCAGTTGATGGTGTTCTCTAGAAAACATTGAAAACGAAAGTAAGCTCAAGCTCTTCGCTCCCTCTGTCTCTCACGTCAGCCACGCGGTGCGTTCAGGTACAGCAAAAAACGTCCACCACATTAGAACCCGAGTTGCTACATTATTACAGGAATTATTATTATAATTATTAAGTTATTCCGATTTTTATTTATAATTTATTTGATTTGCTATGTGTAATTGCCATTTGAAATAGTACCAGCAGTATTTATTAAGGATTTAGTGTAGGTTTTTGGGCTGTGGAACGAATTAATGGAATTATAATGTATTACTGCGGAAAAATCCTGCTCGACATACGACCATTTCGACTTACAAACAAGGTCCTGGAACGAATTGACTTCGTATGTAGAAGTACCACTATAGTACTTAGGACAGTATATATTATATTTTATCGTTTTTTAATACCAGTGAAATATTGGTGTGTACCACGTCAGTGAAGTAAGTGTGTTGACACTTTTGACAGTTACTGATGTAGCCAGACTGGAGTTGTGCCCTGGCATTTCCAGTATTTTCCCATCTGGACTGGCCAAATAATGAAAGTGTTTGAAGCAAAAAGCGCCCTCACTTGTGTAAATGTGCATGACAATGAGCTGCAGTGAAAAGTTTTCCGACAAATTTTGCAGCAGGGGTGCAAAAGAAAAAGTAGTGTTTGTTGGTTGTTTTCTTTTGCTTTTCTCTTCTTTTCTCTCCCCCAAATCACCCTCCCCCCCACCACCACCACCATCTTTCTCGGATGGTTCTTATCATCAGTCTCACCCATCTGGTTTCCATTTGTTCTAGTCCCTGCGATTTCTACAGATCGAGTGTTTCATGCTTCCCAGTCTCCTTTCACTACATTTTGAAAGGCAAAATACTAACTGGCAAGCAACAATTCCAGATGAGAGCTGCTGGAACGCTTCACAATATATTGAAAACCTTCCCTTTTCCTGTCTTTTCAATTGCCAAAGTTGACCAATTCCAGGTTGGCATCCGTTTAAAAACCAAGCTACCGAGCACAGATGGTGAAAATGTTTTACTTGGCCCCGCGGTGAAGAGTGACATGACATACCGGAAGAAAAAAAAAAGTAATTCCTGGAAATATACAAGTTTTATACAACATAGGTCAGGTGTTTGCTGAGGCGCTTTAGGAAAGTTGAATGCTTCAGATCTTTTTGTAAGCTTTAGGTTATACCAGCATTTATTCTTCTGTTGTTAACTATATCGTAGCTTTACACTAATGACGAAACGTAAAGACAATTTGCATCTGATTTAAGCAATCCCCACATGACCTTACTTTACTACTACTACTACTACTTGCATGTTAGGGCTGCAACTAACGATAATTTTCATAATCAGTCGGACGATCAATTACACGATTAATCAGATAAATGTCACTTTTTTGTAATTCCCTTTGTAATTTAACTTGAAATTGTTTCAGGCATGTTCTAAGTAACAATGAAAACAAAATGAATGAGTACTTCCTTCAAAAATGATATTTTATTATAGCTTTCTGACTAAAAAGTACAATTGTACTTTTAAGGATATAACATTTGTTTAAAGGTTCTGAGTATAAAAACTTTTTCTCAACTTTTACACAAATCAGGTAAAGTTCAGTTCAATCAAATAAAAAATTCATGCTGATTGACATTTTTCATGTATTGGCAAAGTGCTGATGTAAATTGTGTCAGTGACTTTTTCTAAAGAAACTAAACAACATACATTTGATCAAAAATGGAAAAACATTTGTCAAGCTAAATTGGGACATTTCTGTCGAATTCAAATTCTATATAACAGTAATAGTAATTATTCATTCACATATATTTATTCTACTTAAACATGAATGAAATGATTAATAAAACAATAATTCAAATACTGACCTCAAATTCGCGGGAGAAAATGGATGGATGGATGTTTTTCAAACGTGATAAACTGTAGTTATTGTCAAACACTGACAGTGTCCGTGCAGAAACTGCCACTGAACTTCACTTCCGCTTACCTTAGCTCGCGCTAATAATTTTATGAGGAAAAAATTGCATAAAATAAAACTGAAACGGTATGCAACTGAACCAAACTGAACATGCAAAACCAAAACGGTTCAATACATCCATGTGATAGGTTACACCCACGCACAAACTGTTGAACAACCTGCTAAATTGTGCTTAATGAATTGATTCTGTTTTACATTTGTGTTCTTATCACAGAAATTACATGGTACGTGCCAAGTCCATTTTGCGAATTGCAGGTGATTCTTCGCTTCACTTTGTTTTAGGTGAAATGTTGCCATGTTTGTGATGTTTTTGTAGATCATGTGCCTGAGCTGCAGTCGAGTTACTCAACACTGCCATTGTTGTATTAATTCACTGTCGCTACTGCATATGCACTTACATGGAGTACACCCACAATTAGTTGCCAAAAATAAACGATAATGAAATTCGTTGGCATAACAGATTTAATCGATAAGAGCTGTCCCGACTAGTTGACGTAGTCCAAGTCATCGATGACATAAATGCGTCGACGGGCACGCCATCCCGTCGACGATTAATGAAGGGTTAAAAAATATATATACACGTGGAAAATTAAGAATGACGGACGTTCGGGATGTAAGCGGGGAAAGTGGCACAAAGCCAAAAAAGTATACCAGAGTGGCCAAAGCATGGACTTATTCAAACAAAACAAGCTTGCATTCCACGGCAGCACGTCGGCCACGAATGAACACCTGACGCGCCGTCATCCAGTTGTAATTTTGGAAGACGACGGGAGACAACAAGCTGGTAGATCGTAAGTCCATATAACCTAACTAACTAACTGTAGCATGCAAGGATAGGAGTCTGGCGTGGAGTGTTGAACCACAGAGCTAAGACGAGTCGTTTTAATTACATCCAAAAGTACACGATACGAAACACCTTACACTCGTACATAACTCGCAAGAGGAAGCTTCATGTATCTGGCTTTTTCCTTAACTAAACCCTTACTCCTGGTAACTATATAAGTCGCTAACATTAGTTCCGTGGGTAAATTCTCTAAAACTCACTAAATAATGACATTTTGTATTGACGCTGCCTTAATTTGTGCCGTATCAACGTGCATCATTAACATTTATTTGACATTTATTTATCTACTCTGTTGCTGCTCCTTAAAGCTGTAGGTCTCACAATATCTGTAGTCCGTGCACAGCATGCAGATTGTATTTGTTAGAATGATGATGCTTCAGCTGGAGCGGGAGTCAGCAACCTGTGGCTTTAGAGCTGCATCAGATTCAGATTCAGAGATTAATTGTCATTGACAGGATAATACCGAAATTCAGATTGGCGTTTCAACAACACTACGTATTCAGTACCCATTAAAAGTGCTTGGTGCAGAGCAGGATAAAGGTAAAGTGTCCCCACTGCCCCTCACAATCCGCACCATAAATAAATAATAAATATCAATACATTTACATAGCCATTCGGTTTCTGTAGGAGGACAAACACGACAGAAACATTCTTCTAATTCATTAATATTGTAATGACGTTAAACATGAGGCGGCGGCGTACAACAGAGTCGTCACGTGGTTCGTCACTCTATAGGATGCACAGCAGGGAAAATAAACATTTAATCATGAAGGGTCATTATGTATTTGTAGCCAACTTAATCATTTTAGTAGTAGGATGATATAGCAAATATAGATACATATAGTATGTGTTGCCTTCATCACAAGGTTTATGTAAGGCTTTTAATTTTTTGCGGCTCCAGACATATTTGTTTTTTGTTTTTTTCAGTATGGCTCTTTCAACATTTTGGGTTGCCGACCCCTGCGCTAGTAGAAAAATATATTTTTTAAATTATTTAAAAAAAAAAAAATGGAAACACTGGCCTGCTTACTGTAGTCCATGACTTCACTAATCCTACTTACTTTATATTATAACAGTGTATCACAAAAGTGAGTACACCCCTCGCATTTCTGCAGATTTCTTATCATGGGACAACACTGACAAAATGACACTTTGACACAATGAAAAGTGGTCTGTGTGCAGCTTATATAATAGAGTTAATTTATTTTCCCCTCAAAATAACTCAATATAGCCATTAATATCTAAACCCTTGGCAACAAAAGTGCCAGGGGTTGCCAGAACTGCCTTTATTCTCCTGGGCATGGAGTTGACCAGAGCTTCACAGGTTGCCACTGGAATGCTCTTCGACTCCTCCATGACGACGTTGCTGAGCTGCCGGATATTTGAGACTTTGCGCACCTCCACCCTCCGCTTAAGGATCCCCCAAAGATGTTCTGTTGGGTTCAAGTCTGGAGACATGCTTGGCCAGTCCATCACCTTCCTCAGCCTCTTCAGTAAAGCAGTGGTCATTTTGGAGGTGTGTTTGGGGTCATTGTCATGCTGGAACACTGCCCTGCGACCCAGTTTCTGGAGGGAGGGGATTATGCTCTGCTGCAGTATTTCACAGTACATGTTGGAGTTCATGTTTCCCTCAATGGAACTCTCCAACACCTGCAGCACTCATGCAGCCCCAGACCATGACATTCCCACCACCATGCTTGACTGTAGGCATGACACACTTATCTTTGTACTCCTGACCTGGTCGCCGCCACACATGCTTCAAACCATCGGAACCAAAAAAATTAATCTTCGTCTCATCAGACCATAGGTCAGGGTTCCAGTAATCCATGATCTTTGTTGACATGTCTTCAGCAAACTGTTTGCGGGCTTTCCTCCTGGGGTGACAGCCATGCACACCAATTTGATGTAGAGTGCGGCGTATGGTCCGAGCCCTAACAGGCTGAACTCCCACCTCTTCAATCTCTGCAGCAATGCTGACAGCACTCGTACGACGATCTTTCAAAGAAAGCATTTGGATGTGAAGCTCAGCACGTGGGCTCAGCTTCTTTGGACGACCAACCCGAGGCCTGTTCTGAGTGGACCCTGCTCTTTTAAAACGCTGGATGATCTTAGCCACTGTGCTGCAGCTCAGTTTCAGGGTGTTTGCAATCTTCTTGTAGCCTTGGCCATCTTCATGTAGCGCAACAATAAGTCTTTTAAGATCCTCAAAGAGTTCTTTGCCATGTGGTGCCATGTTGCAACTTTCAGGGACCAGAATGAGAGAATGTGAGAGCTGCACTACAAATTTGAACACACCTGCTCCCTATGCACACCTGGACCTAATAACACTAATGAGTCACAAGACATTTTGGAGGGAAATGACAAGCAGTACTCAATTTGGACATTTAGGGATGTCGTTTCTAAGGGGTGTACTCACTTTTGTTGCTAGGGGTTTAGATATTAATAGCACTATTTTGAGGGGAAAATAAATTAACTCTATTATTTAAGCTGCCCACAGACTGCTTTTCATTGTGTCAAAGTCTCATTTTGTCAGTGTTTTCCCATGAAATCTGCAGAAATGTGAGGGGTGTATTCACTTTTGTGACACACTGTATATACTGTACATATAGTAGTATGCTATGATATTAAAGCTACATATTTTTAATAAGTAGTTTTTTTAAGAATTGTTTGAATCATGTTAAAAAGGTGAAGTCACAGTGTTCTGAATCTGTTGACATTCCATTCTTTTGCGCTAGTTAATGCTATCAGCATTTGACCTCATTGTTTATTTGGGATTTATTATTGTTATTTACGTGTTTATTCGTACTTTAATAAATAATTTAAGTGTTCCAAAAGGTTTTTTTGTGAATCAATAAACATCAACAATTTAATTACTAGATTAGTTAAAAAAAACAACAACAACAACAAAATCTTAGATTAGTCGTCTAATTGTTAAAAAAAAGTTGTGAGAAAAATAGTCGTTAGGGACAGCCCTAGATTAGTTGTTGCAGCCTTATTGTATGTAATGCCTTTTAACTGTATATGACTATCAGTTATATTTTGCTCTGCACTGTAGCCCTGCATGACTTTATGCTTCTGTTGAATCTTTGTTGTACTTATGTCCAGTACTGTGTCAATGTTTACACTTGGCACCTAACCCTTATACCTGCAACATGAAGCAATTATCGGAGAATCCAAAAATTTGAAAAATAAGATCCTAATGAAACCTTTTTTTCAAATTTGTAAAAAGAAAATATAAAATGAATATGTGTAAATAAGCGCTCTAATATGTATTACCCTTGCTGAATCCTGTTTTTTTCTCATGGAACCTGCAGATGCGTGTGTTGACTTGCATCCATCGTTTTCTTTCTTTTTTTTTTTTCAAAAATAAATGTCAAAATTCTGAATTAGTTTCAAAATTTTGAAATTTTAGGTGTATCAAATGTGAGGCATTTGGCATTTAAGGGTTAAGGGTATTTATTATATGGGTTTTGCACTTTATCAACTTACCTGTATGGATGCTCCAAAGTTTCGTTGTGCTTTTGTAACAATGACAATAAATATTCTGAATCTAACTGTCATATTGATTGCAAGCAGATGTCAATCAAATTACTTGGCTGCTTACTACATGTTGGATATTATGACCTTTTGTACCTTTTAAAATTATAGACATACAGTGGGGCATATAAGTATTTAGTCAACCACTAATTGTCCAAGTTCTCCCACTTGAAAATATTAGCGAGGCCTGTAATTGTCAACATGGGTAAACCTTAACCATGAGAGACAGAATGTGGAAAAAAAAACAGAAAATCACATTGTTTGATTTTTAAAGAATTTATTTGCAAATCATGGTGGAAAATAAGTATTTGGTCAATACCAAAAGTTCATCTCAATACTTTGTTATGTACCCTTTGTTGGCAATAACGGAGGCCAAACGTGTTTTTGTTACTCTTCACAAGCTTGTCCCACACTGTTGCTGGTATTTTGGCCCATTCCTCAATGCAGATCTTTTCTAGAGCAGTGAGGTTTTGGGGCTGTCGTTGGGCAACATGGACTTTCAACTCCCACTCCAGGACCTTGAAATGCTTCTTACGAAGCCACTCTTTTGTTGGCCTGGCTGTGTGTTTGGGATCATTTTCTTGCTGAAAGACCCAGCCACGTCTCATCTTCAATGCCCTCGCTGATGGACGGGGATTTTCACTCAAAATCTCTCAATACTGGCGGCACAGTGGCTGAGTGGTTAGCACATCCGCCTCACAGTTCTGAGATCAAGGGTTCAATCCCGTTCTTCGGCCTTCCTGTGTGGAGTTTGCATGTTCTCCCCATAGCTATGAGTGTGTGTGTGTGTGTGTGTGTGTGTGTGTGCGTGCGTGCGTGCGTGCGTGCGTGCGTGCGTGCGTGCGTGCGTGTGTGAATGGTTGTATGTCTCATTGTGCACTGCGACTGGCTGGCAACCAGTTCAGAGTGTACCCTGCCCTCTGCCCTTAGTTAGCTGGGATAGACTCCAGCACCTCCGCGACCCTCGTGAGGAGAAAGCGGCATGGAAAATGAATGAATGAATGAATCTCTCAATACATGGCCCCATTCATTCTTTCCTTTACACAGATCAGTCGCCCTGGTCCTGGAAAAACAGCCCCAAAGCATGACGTTTCCATCCCCATGCTTCACAGTGGGTATGGTGTTCTTCGGATGCAATTCAGTATTCTTTCTCCTCCAAACACGAGAACCTGTGTTTCTACCAAAAAGTTCTATTTTGGTTTCATCTGACCATAACACATTCTCCCAGTCCTCGTCTGGATCATCCAAATGCTCTCTAGCGAACCGCAGACGGGCCTGGACATGGCTGGCTTCAGCAGGGGACACGTCTAGCATTGCAGGATTTTAGTCCCTGGCGGCGCATTGTATTACTGATAGTAGCCTTTTTTACTGTGATCCCAGCTTTCTGTAGGTCATTCACAATTTCCCCCCATGTGGTTCTGGGATTTTTGCTCACCATTCTTGTTATCATTTTGACGCCATGGAGTGAGATCTTGCATGGAGCCCCAGATTGAGGCAGATTATTAGTGGTCTTGTATGTCTTCCATTTTCTAATAATTCCTCCGACAGTTGATTTCTTTACACCAAGCGTTTTACCTATTGCAGATTCAGTCTTCCCAGCCTGGTGCAGGTCTACAATTTTGTCTCTGGTGTCCTTCGCCAGCTCTTTGGTCTTGGCCATAGTGGAGTTTGGAGTGTGACTGACTGAGGTTGTGGACAGGTGTCTTTTATACCGATAATGAGTTAAAGCAGGTGCCATTAATACAGGTAATGAGTGGAGCCTCGTTAGACCCCGTTAGAAGAATTTGCACAATTGGTGGTTGACTAAATACTTATTTGCCCCACTTTATACATTAATTTTCTTTTTAAGTGTAAGTCAGAGTTATGACATTCTTTGTCTTTTACACACTTTCCAGGTGGTTCATGGCCGTTGTGCGAGGCCACATGCAGTGATATGTGTGTCTAAAATGACATGAGTCCTTCTTTACAAAAGATCATTGCTAAACTTAAGATGAGAGATTTTGCTTTTTTTGTAATAAGATTTTTCAAGCTATTCAGTTAATTCTTTGAGGCCTAGCTAGTACAGTGTACATCAATTGTAACATTACAAGACAGCAGAAAGAGTAATGTTGCAATATTACATACACATTGGCATGCAGTAAATATTAGAGCTGAAACGAATACTCGAGCAACTCGAGTAACTCGAGTTTAAAAACTGATCCGAGTAATTTTATTCACCTCGAGTAATCGTTTATTTTGACAGCTCTAAGCATCACGTTTTGCTCGGACTACTTTTAATGCGGGACAACGCGCTGATGTCACGTGCGTAGAGGAAGAAGCAAAAAAAAAAAAAAAAACTTACTGCAGCCGACAACCGCTACAAACGACGCCGACGTTGCTAAATACTAGCCCGCTCATGCTACGTTAGTTGCAGGTGGCGTCCAGTGAGTCTCATAGAGATCACATGTATGTTGAACTAGATGCGCAATGACAGACTAGGCCGCGTCTGGGCAGCGTTAGCAAACAGCCGCCATCTTAAAGCAGTAGAGCGCTAAGCGCTAATAAAGAGCGCTAAACGCTAATATATACTGTATAAGATTAACGTTACTGTCACTACTAGCTCACCTTACGTTAGCACTGCGGAGGGCTAGGTTTCAATTAATTAAGACCGCTTTCGATGCGTGGCTAACGTGTCTTACATACAGGCTATAACATAACATAGCGTTATGGAGTGATGAGGGTGTCAAATAAAAACTCAATAATGCTAACGATCAATTTTAGCTCAGTAGTCATTGCTGGATAAAACACCAAGTAGCACTAGTCCCTAATGTGCTCCAATACAGCCTGTATCATACATTTATTTTGAACAGTGCAAAAACTCAAAATCCTATCAGGACTTACAGTTTAGACCAGACATGTCCAAAGTCCGGCCCGGGGGCCAAATGCGGCCCGTGGACAAATTTCATCCGCCCCCCAGCCTCTGTCATAAAATCAATAACGTATGGCCCGCACACAGACTTAATAAATTGGTCAGCAGTACTGCTACCAGCATATTAAGTAACCTACACACTAAATGCTGCTCCTCATTTACCCAGTAAAAGTCAGCAGCACACTAACATTACCCCATGTGACCCAATTTTCTATAATGGCGACAATCAACAAAAAAAAAGAAAGTTGACTGCAACTGCTGACGCTTCAAGGATAGGTGGAAATTGGACTATTTCTTCACTAAAATACGCAACAACTGTGTCTGCCTCATTTGCAAAGAGACAGTCGCTGTTTTTAAAGAGTTCAATGTGAGGCAATATAACCAAACAAGACACGCTGACATGTATGACAAGATTACAGGGAAGATATGTAGCGAGAAATTGAAGCAAGTTGAAAGTAGTTTAATTTAGGGCTGTCAAATGATTAAAATTTTTAATCGAGTTAATTACAGCTTACAGATTAATTAATCGTAATTAATCGCAATTCAAACCATCTATAAAATAAGCCATATTTTTCTGTAAATTATTGTTGGAATGGAAAGATAAGACACAAGACGGATACATACATTCAACATACGGTACATAAGCACTGTATTTGTTTATTATAACAATAAATCAACAAGATTGCATTAACATTAACATTCTCTTAAAGCGATCCATGGATAGAAAAACTTGTTCTTCTTAAAAGATACATGTTAGTACAAGTTATAGAAATTTTATATTAAAACCCCTCTTAATGTTTTCGTTTTAATAAAATTTGTAAAATTTTCAATCAAAAAATAAACTATTAGCTCGCCATTGTTGATGTCAATAATTACACCATGCTCACTCACCAAACCCATAAAATCATTTGGACGCCAGCAGAGGGCGTCAAACAACAAAAAACAAGTAACAAGCGGACATTACACTGCTGTCATTTTAATCTGTTTGAGCGGGGCATGTGCGTTAATTGCGTCAAATATTTTAGCGTGATTAATTTAAAAAATTAATTACCGCCCGTGAACGCGATAATTTTGACAGCCCTAGTTTAATTTTACAGCAGCAGCATTTCGCAAGAGCCCGAGAGTCGAAAGAGAACGCCAGGCTAGTTGCAAGGTTGTTGAAATTATTAATTAAAAAATAATAATAAAGAAAATGTGATACACAGAATGGCTTACTAAAATTTCCAATATATAATAATATAATAATATATTGTTCTATGTAACGGACGTCAGCCAAGGTCGGCCCCCCCACATTTTTACCACACCAAATCTGGCCCCCTTCGCAAAAAGTTTGGACACCCCTGGTTTAGACTAACTTAAAACTTAACTAGAACTTAAAAATGGCTTGACACAAATAGAAATTTAATTGAAAAACGTGGGAAAAAATCCTAACTTTTAAGTGATGTGTGTTATCAAGCGTAAAGGCATTTTTAGTTGTGTTTATATATATATATATATATATATATATATATATATATATATATATATATATATATATATATATATATATATATATATATACACTTTTTTAAAATAAGATCTAAAGGTTTTTTGAGTGAAAGCAGTGAATTAGTCATTTTTTAAAATTCTAGTTACATCTGAGATGCAATTGTTGGCTGTTTTCAACAATATACATAAAAAATAAAGACATTGATTGACTGAAAATGATAAAATGTCTTGTTTTCTCATGTATATCTATAATTGCTCTTCACCTAAAAATATATTTGTTTTATCCGATTACTCGATTAATCGATAGAATTTTCAGTCGATTACTCGAGTACTAAAATATTCGATAGCTGCAGCCCTAGTAAATATTTTGGGGTCCTGCAGACTAGGAACATCATTCCTAATTTGGGACTTTGACCAAAAATATTTGGTAAATAGCTTGGGTTAATTAGTACATTTTAGTTTGAGATGTGTCAGAAAACCTCCAAGACACGTGTCGCGAAAACAATCAGTTTTTCTATTTGAGGTACCCAACTTGGTCTGTGTAATCAATTTTCTCAGCCTTCTCTGTCACACTTTCATTCACTTGAAAAATTATTCAGGGATCCACTGTAGCCTCATTATCATGATCATCTTGACATTTTCCTCAACTTTAAAACGGATCCATTTGGTGAACTTGGGAAATATGAAGAAATCATACTGAGGAAGCGGCTTCCTGATGTCAGTTTATCATGATGTGTACTTTTAGGCAATGATTACTATAATTTGCTGGGTGAAAAACCACCATGACTCACTTTATGAAAACTGCATAGAAATGGCAAGCACCAGCTGTTTTTGGGCGACTTGTTGTGATAGGAAATAAGATTTTGAGTTCTCTTTCCCCTTTGTGTGTTATTTTACAACAAGGCAAATGAAGAAGAAAATAAGGTTCAAAAATATATCTTAGAGTTTTGAAGGAATTTTGACTGTTGAATCTGGATATTTTAGTCCCAGACATTTGTATGAACGTTTCCACTTCAGGCGTGCTGCCAAATTCCAACTCTGCTTGCTGATGGACAGGCGGCTATTGAGGCCACTATTCCAGCTCTCTAATTATTCTAAATGTGACGAGCTGTAGTGGTATGCGTCCCGAATTTGAACAGACAGCCTGTATGAAACCTAACCCCCTGCTTTTACCAAAGCTTTGCAGGTTCAGCATCAGAATGGGGGGGGAAATCCCTCTTCCACTGGTTAATCGTTGGTTAATCTTCGTTAATCTGCCTAATCCTCGAAACATCACAAGTATGCATTCATGGTTAAAAATATTACAAAATAGGTGGGGGCTTGTGTATTAGACAGATACCGAAAAAGAGAGTGTGTGTGAATCTGGGTAAGAATCATAAATCATTAGTGCTTTTCACCAATTTTAACAGTTAAATTGTGTTTTATGTATGTGTGTTTGTGTGTGTGTGTGTGTGTGTGTGTGCGTGTGTGTGTGTGTGTGTGTGTGTGTATATATATATATACACAGTATTTTTTTTTTTTTTTTTTTTTTTTTTTTTTTTTTTTTTGTGATGCTAATTCACTTTCACAAATTTTACGTACGTACAGCTCCAAAACTGATAACCATTTTAGGAAGACTGTTTTTCGGTTTTAGGTCTCCACTTACTGGTGAGGTGTTGTTATTAGTGGTAACGTTAGCTTGGAGACATCCTTCTTTTCCCTAGAAAACTTTTCACAGTTAAAGGGAAAGTCTTAAGTTTGTCCAAATGTTTAAGGTGACATGATATGTGTTGATGAAGCCCGTGTTATTGATATTTAATCCGTCATTCCCTTAGTCCATTGCTGTCCAAACTCCAATGTGACACATATCTCTGTGAAGCATGCCTTAAGGTTCTTGGAATAACTCAGCAGCTGAGACTGAGGTGACTAAAAATAATGTTTTTCATTTAACTATGAGAAGTACTATATTCTGTATGTGCTTTGTAATTTTAAACACCCATAAAAAATCATTTTTCCTTAAGTCATTCACTATCATTGACTATCATGCACGTCCAATCTGTTTTAACTGGGAGGTCTGGCAGACCTGTCAGTTAAAATTGATTGCTTGTGATATATGTCGAAGCTTGTGATATATGGCGAAGAGATTTGTAGTTCATAATATGATAGTATTGCTGGAGTACTACTACTTTATGTGTGCATGGAAAATGAACAAAATGTGTGCACAAACTTGAAATTACCTTGACATCGGGAGTGTGCATTGAATTTGTTTCCATCCAAAATTACCCAACTGAATGGATTTCCTCAATCTTCAGGAAGAGATGATTAAAGACTTTTTGTATTGGGAAAGGCTCCAGCACTCCCAGGACCCTCGTGAAAAAAAGCTGCATGGAAAATGAATGAATGAATGTATTGCATCAACATGTCTGTCATCCCAATCACTCACGTTTTGATGTCATCAGATTTTTTAAAAATAGTGTTGTATTGTGGGCTGTTGTAGGCATGTCTGTCTGTCTGTCTGCTAATGCTGCCAGTGTGTGGGCATGTTTGCCCATTCAGACTGACTAGACACGCAAGAAAATGGCCATACACACATGGTAGCCAGATGGTGGGAGACTTGACTCGCATCTTTGCCATTCTGATCTTTCTTTTGGCATCTCTTCTTGGCATGACATTTTGGGAGCTTTTTAGCAACTTAAACATGCGTGAAACTAAATGAACTCAAGTCATAGCTAAACCAAATGATACCCTCAAGTTATCTACTGTAGGTAGCTGGTTGACCATCTTTTTTCAACTCAGCCATCATCATGTTTTTAAGGTTTTAATTGCATAAGGCATGTTTTCAGGTAGATTATTTAAGATAGTACTCTTTAACTGTTCTATTCACACTAAAAGTTTTTCTCTTCCAACTTGTAGATGCAGTGATATGAAGGAGATTGCTGTATGTACTTGTACGGTGATCCGTTTCACAAATGAGTATACTGTATTCAGCTTTATTTTTGTTTGGCTTCAGTTTATTTAGGATTATTTTCTATGTGATCACTTTATTATACTGAGCAGCAAGTACAGAAAAATAGCTACAACATTCCTACAGCAAATCACATTTCTGTTTTTTTGGTATACATAATCGTAGTATATCTTTGCCATGACTTATACACTTTTGTTGTGACGTCAAACCAAAAATAGACAACCACTAATCTGAAATCTTGCCGTTTGCTGTTATGTTATACATGCGTTACTGTGGTGAAACCACAACAATACGCTGTAATTTGCATAAAATCCCCCTTTATAAAGATAGTCTATTGGAAACGGAAGCTTGGAATTCCGTAAGTTTTTTTTTTTTTTTTACAATCCAGAACATAACTACATGTCCCGAAACAATTTTGAGTGCATCATTGACGTACTGTATAGGCATCATATTATTCTACTGAGAGGAGTGGTTCGACATTATTATAGGAAACATGGTAACATAAGAATTCTTTCAGACACTAACAATATTTTTGGTTGTTTTTTTTTTTGTGCAATGCAGTACCATGAGTTGTTACCAGTGCGCATGCCCGAGGATGGTTGAGATTCTTGTCCTACACTATAACAGGAAAAAAAATATATCCTAGGTAATTTAGGGTTTGGTTCCACAGCTTTGTAAGTTTTGCATTCCCATTTGCAGAACACAGCTGAGACCACTGGACAAGCAACTTGTTGCTTTTTCCTGTGGTCCATTGGTTGGAAGCTATGTACCCTCTTAGTTATTCATTAGATCAACACTTAAAGTCTACACTTGTCACTTAGGTCAAGGATTGTCATCTTGTGTTCAGGGAAAAGTTTTGTGTTTCTAGCATCTACTGTATATCTGCAGCCTAGTTTTGCTGTGAACCATCTAATTAGACTCTCATAAAGATGAATACTCCTCCAAAATTGACACTCACTACATTCGTGCCCTAAAAACACCGATTCAATTTAACCTAATTTCCTTCATGTTATCTCGCTTCCAGCAACGCTCCCCAGGCAAAGTGCTGTTTGACCTTATTTGTGTCCATCTCAACCTGGTGGAGGGAGACTATTTTGGGCTGGAGTACCAGGACCACCGCAAGATGACTGTGAGACGTGCATGAAATTTGAAACAATTTTTAAACTGTGGCTTTGTAACTGTGATGTCATTGTTTCAATCTGACCTTCACACAGGTGTGGCTGGACCTGCTGAAGCCAACGCTGAAGCAGATCCGACGTATGTTACATTAATCCCTTGTATTGTTTTGTCTTATTAGAGTAACTAATATTTGCATAGAGCAAATTATTGTTATTAAACTTGAATACCCTTCGATACATGTCAAAATCAGAGAAACTGATTATTTCGAAGTGAGTTCTTAATTCTCTTACCGAACTGTTCTTTTACACACAAATAAAATGACTCAAAAGTTTACTCTGCTTTACTTTTTTGTACAATACTGTCCTTGTTCAAGGGCCAAAGAACACCATTCTTCGCTTCGTAGTCAAGTTCTTCCCTCCTGACCACACACAGATCATGGAGGAGCTGACACAGTAGGTCCTACACACACGCGGACACACACAACCTACACACACGTGCATTGGCACCCATATGTGGCGGTGCAATTTCTGTATCATGTCTACCTATGGAGATAGAATAGTGCCAAAAGAAGTGAGGTTGTAAAATGAAAATTCTTCCTGTAAAATGACCATTTTTAACTAAAAAACACTTGTATTACCGACTTTTTCCTTTTGTAATAAACATGAAAAAAACACAATGTAAAAAATACATTATACAAGTGTTTTTTTTCCAATTACAAGTGATTTTTTTTGTTCTACGGGTGTTTTTTCTTAGCTACAGGTTAAAAAGTTTTGTCTCACCCTTGTCGCGTTTTATGAGACAAAAAAAATACTCGTAACCTAGTTTTAAAATAAAAACATACCTGTAAAATGACTCATCTTAACTAAAAAACACTTGTATTTTAACTAAAAAAACACTTGTATTTCCAAATTTTTTCGTTGTGAAATAAACATGAAAAAACAATATTATAAAATTTCTTCAAGTGTTTTTTTTCCTCATTTACAAGTGATTTTTTTTGTTCTACGGGTGTTTTTTCTTAGCTACAGGTTAAAAAGTTTTGTCTCACCCTTGTCGCGTTTTATGAGACAAAAAAAATACTTGTAACCTAGTTTTAAAATAAAAACATACCTGTAAAATGACTCATCTTAACTAAAAAACACTTGTATTTTAACTAAAAAAACACTTGTATTTCCAAATTTTTCGTTGTGAAATAAACATGAAAAAACAATATTAAAAAATTTCTTCAAGTGTTTTTTTCCCCCATTTACAAGTGATTTTTTTATTTTTCTACAGGTGTTTTTTTCTTTGCTACAGGTGAAAAAGTTTCGTCTCACCCCTTGTGGCGTTTTCTGAGACAAAAGTCACTTGTAACCAAAGATGAAAAAATCTACTTGTACATCGAAATAATATGTTGTAAAACACAAAAATATCATTCCAAGTCGTGGTCAAAAGAAGACGTTAGTTAAGAAAGAACACAATCTAGTGAATAGTTCTTCGGGTGTTTTATCTTTAATAATCTACAAGTGTTTTCTGAGCATGTACAACTAAATTTCGGCCCAAGCATGTGATGTGAGGCAAAATTCAGACCAATCGGAACGGCGATTGTTCAGGAGGAGGGCGGGACACACCATTGCCGACCTGCTCCTTCTTGCTTTATTCATCACGGCAGAGTACGACATACGGCAGAGTACGACAGAAATGGCAGAGCAGCTCTGCCATTTCTGTCGTACTCTGCCGTGATGAATAAAGCAAGAAGGAGCAGGTCGGCAATGGTGTGTCCCGCCCTCCTCCTGAACAATCGCCGTTCCGATTGGTCTGAATTTTGCCTCACATCACATGCTTGGGCCGAAATTTAGTTGTACATGCTCAGAAAACACTTGTAGATTATTAAAGATAAAACACCCGAAGAACTCTTCACTAGATTGTGTTCTTTCTTAACTAACGTCTTCTTTTGACCACGACTTGGAATGATATTTTTGTGTTTTACAACATATTATTTCGATGTACAAGTAGATTTTTTCATCTTTGGTTACAAGTGACTTTTGTCTCAGAAAACGCCACAAGGGGTGAGACGAAACTTTTTCACCTGTAGCAAAGAAAAAAACACCTGTAGAAAAATAAAAAAATCACTTGTAAATGGGGGAAAAAAACACTTGAAGAAATTTTTTAATATTGTTTTTTCATGTTTATTTCACAACGAAAAATTTGGAAATACAAGTGTTTTTTTTAGTTAAAATACAAGTGTTTTTTAGTTAAGATGAGTCATTTTACAGGTATGTTTTTATTTTAAAACTAGGTTACAAGTATTTTTTTTGTCTCATAAAACGCGACAAGGGTGAGACAAAACTTTTTAACCTGTAGCTAAGAAAAAACACCCGTAGAACAAAAAAAATCACTTGTAAATGAGGAAAAAAAACACTTGAAGAAATTTTATAATATTGTTTTTTCATGTTTATTTCACAACGAAAAAATTTGGAAATACAAGTGTTTTTTTAGTTAAAATACAAGTGTTTTTTAGTTAAGATGAGTCATTTTACAGGTATGTTTTTATTTTAAAACTAGGTTACGAGTATTTTTTTTGTCTCATAAAACGCGACAAGGGTGAGACAAAACTTTTTAACCTGTAGCTAAGAAAAAACACCCGTAGAACAAAAAAAATCACTTGTAATTGGAAAAAAAACACTTGTATAATGTATTTTTTACATTGTGTTTTTTTCATGTTTATTACAAAAGGAAAAAGTCGGTAATACAAGTGTTTTTTAGTTAAAAATGGTCATTTTACAGGAAGAATTTTCATTTTACAACCTCACTTCTTTTGGCACTATTCTATCTCCATACTACCCCTCACTTCAAGGCAAGGCAAGGCAAATTTATTTATATAGCACAATTCAACACAAGGCAATTCAAAGTGCTTTACATCACATGAAGATCATAAAAATCACATTTAAATCAACACAACGTAGAAACGAAGACAAAAGATCGCATTTAATCACAGAATAAAAATAAATAAATAAAATAAAAATAAAACAAAAACTACTACTAATAATAATAATTGAAATCAGCAATGGAGATAAAAACAAGAGGAATAGAAAGCAGGTAGATTGAAATATATAGACAGTTATAGATATGCAGTGCTAAACAAAAGCGTTTTTAGCCCTGATTTAAAAGAGCTAACAGTTTGAGCATACTTCAGACGTTCGGGTAACTTGTTCCAGAGGTGGGGAGCATAATAACTAAATGCTGCCTCACCCTGCTTGGTTCTTGTTCTTGGAACATGCAGAAGACCGGTTCCAGACGACCTTAGGGGTCTAGATGTCTCATAGGACTCTAACAAGTCAAGCATGTATTTTGGTCCAAGGCCATTAAGTGTTTTGTGGACGAGCAGTAGTATTTTATAGTCTATCCTTTGACTTACTGGAAGCCAGTGTAGCGATTTCAAAACTGGTGTAATGTGGTCCAGCTTCCTTGTATTTGTGAGGACTCTGGCTGCAGCATTCTGTACCAGCTGCAACTTCCTGACTGATTTTTTTATCAAGACCTGTAAATATACCGTTGCAATAGTCCAATCTGCTAAAAAAAATGAATGCATGCATAAGTTTTTCCATGTCTTGTTGAGTCAAAAGCCCCTTAATTCTGGTTATATTTTTTAGGTGGTAATAAGCGGATTTAGTGACGGACTTTAAATGGCTATCAAATTTTAGGTCTGAGTCAATAATTACGCCAAGGTTTCTGACTTGATTTGTAGCTGTAAGTGACATTGTGCTAAGTTGGCTGCTTATCTTTGACCTTTCCTTTTTTGGCCCAAAAATGATCACCTCTGTCTTCTGCACATTTAACTGGAGAAAATTCTGGCACATCCATTCATTGATTTGATGAATGCATTTGCTCAGGGTGACTAAGGGACTATAATCATGTGGGGACACAGAAATGTACAGTTGTGTGTCATCTGCATAGGCGTGATAGGAGATGTCATACTGTTCCATTATCTGAGCTAACGGAAGCATATAGATGTTAAATAAGAGTGGTCCAAGAATTGACCCTTGAGGGACTCCACACGTGAATTTGGTTCGTTCTGACTGATGGTTTCCGATTGACACAAAGAAATCCCTATCATGTAAATAGGATGTGAACAACTGAAGAATAGTGTCAGTAAGCCCTACCCACTGTTCCAATCTGCTGAGTAGTATGTTGTGATCAACCGTTAGTTAAAGGTCAACCGTATTTTCTGGTGGCACAAAAATCCTGCCCAGTTTGAAATCTCTGAGCGATCAGACTGACATCAACAGACAGTGTTATTACCATCTTTTTCCCCTTCGTGTCTCTCTTACAATTGTCAGCATTTGCATTGGATAGGTCAGTGTTTCCCGACGTATACCAAGATTCATTTTTTGCATTATAAAAAAAAAAAAAAAATCTATCGGCACACAACTAACAGAAATGACACATATACAGTAATCACATTTACTCACTATGTATTAAATCTGTGTCTGTTAAATTGAACACAAAGCCCAGAGCAGTGTGCACAAAAATGTACTAAAGTATAAAAGTACTCTTGCTTTGGCGCTTTTCCATCTCTCATCCCTATGCTACTGCTTGTTTTACAGGTATTTGTTTGCCCTGCAAGTCAAGCGTGACCTGGCCTGCGGTCATCTCATCTGCAACGACTCGAGCGCCGCCCTGATGGTCTCCCACATAATCCAGTGTAAGGGCAAAAAGCATCACTTACATTAAAGGATCTCATGCTTGGTGGTGGGAATGATGGTATCAGAAGTCTTACCAAGCATGGGGAAATAGCTATAAATGCTGGTGGAAAACCACAAGACTGAACAGCAGGATGCAGAGCAGAAGGCTCATGAATGTGTACTGGTTTCCAGGGTAACCATCATTGCTGTGTCTTTGCAGCTGTACTGCATGGGGAGATTTATAAAAAGTAGAACTAGAATAGAAACCATCTGAGCGTAGACCTCTGCCAAGGCAAAAGGATCATAAGTGTATGTCTCTGTCTTGTATGATTGGAAAAATCAGGAGTGCTGTTAACTCTTTCACTTGAGTCTAGCTGATGCAGCTCCATCTGCTGGAGCAGCTAGAACACTCACGTTGCAAAGCAGATGAACTTTCGAAAGTCAATTAAATTACTGTATTCAGATTGTCAATAAACCGTAATGGTTTCTTGTGCTTTACACTCTCCATTCATTATAAAGATGGAAATCTTACACTCTGTTTTGCATAATGCCATATACAGTATGATTAGTAGTGTTGGTGGGGGGTATTTGACCTGCCTTCACAGAACTGGTATATATATCTCCATCTTTATCCCTTCCCTTACATCCCTTCTGTCTGTCTCCTAATTCAGCGGAGATAGGAGACTTTGATGAGACTCAGAGCTGGCAGCATCTCCTGCACAATAAGTACCTGCCAGACCAAGATGCCATTCGGGACAAGATCACTGACTGCCACCGAAAGCATGTGTAAGTTACAATACCCTACTTCTAGACCCATCACCAGATGTTATTCTCAAGGGGGAGGGGCGTTTGAAATGCATGGGGGAGGGGGGCAAAGCAATTACATTTATTACCCTATACCTATGTTTTGAGTAAGCCTACAGTATTCACCTTTCACATTAATCATCACGTCTGAGGAAGGTTTGCTACTTTCGATCAGCTGCAAAAAGAAATTGTGAACATTGTTTCAAAATAACATAAGCAGAGAAGCCTCAAAAGCGGAATTCAAACCCAAGAGAAGAGATTTGATGGTCTTGCCTCACTGAAAGCATTTGACCACTGCACCACATGTTGGTGCATTTTCACAAGTTAAAATTGGTCTGTCTGAAATGTGTAATATATTGGCTTGCCATGGTGTCGTGTGTGCCTACTAATATACTGACATTCTGAACAAAATAATATTTTTCTCCATTTGAGCTGTTAACTTTTTGGAGAATGGCCATTTGTGTCTAAATTGCTACCCTTTTGAATCATTTTCGCTTTTGTCAAAAACCAAAAGAGAAGGTTTAGTATAAATGAACTTCATGTGAAATATGGTTGCTCGGAGAATCATGAATTTCTTAGAACTATGATAATGGAGAAATCATGTTTTTAAAAAAATGACTGCACTTGCTAGCACAACCATTTGTGACAAACCTGATGTCAGTCATGCCATTCACGAACAGCACATACAGTAAATGCTGATCTACTTGAAACAGGTAATAAATAGCAAAGAAAATTGACACACACTCTTTATACTGTACCTGTTCTGGAGGGGTTCGGGAGATTTTTTTTTTTTTAAATGTCAGACGCTTGGTATGCAAGCGGGGAAAGCGGCACAAAGCCAAAAAGCGCACCAGAGTGGCCAAAACATTTGACTTATTTCAATGAAACAAAGGAGGGTACACTGTTGTGTCCTGTCTCTTCAATGCCAAGCTTGGCTGCACATCGGCTGTGAACGAACACCTAAGGCGCCGTCACTCAGTTGTAATTTTGGAAGACGACAGGAGACAATTACAAGCTAGCAGATCGTAAGTCCATCCAACTAACGAACTAATGTTATGTTTTATTGAAACTGCTAAACCTGCCGCGATATGCAATGATTCCATTTATCGCACGGTAAATAAAAATGAGGGCGGTAATTTTCACGGCTGCGCTTTATCGTCGCGTGTGTGCATACATTTGTGCGTGCGAGTACACGTGCGTGTTGATGGCATATGAGACTCCAGTTCTTTTCACAGATGTTTTTTGGTCATCAACACGCCGTAGAATTAAAGTTCTGACATACAAAATAAGGAAACACATCTATATTAAACACAGTAAACGTTAGCATTGCTACATTGAGGCTAGTGGGGGAAAAAAGACTTTAGCCTGCTGTAAAACATTGGCAGTCTTCTCAAAAACGCAAACTTGCGGTTAAAAGGTGACACTTCAAACATGAAAAATCGCTGCTTAACAGCATTTACAAACGAAAAAAATGGAGAAAAAAATTGATTACTTACACCACTTGCAATGACAAAAAGCTGTTCTTTTGTGGGGTGTAAAGCTTCCTGTTAGTGGTTTAGCGAACGTACTTCCAGTGAACATTTCAAAATAAAGCACATCATGTTCGTCATATAAATAACGATTTCTAGAGTTAATCCCACATACTTCAGAATTCAGATTGTACCCTAAGAATAGCTTTAAAATGACACCCTTTATGAAAAATCTGATTGCAATAAATAATTATTATACTACTATTATATATAGTAGTGTACTATAATATTAATGCTAGATATTTTTTTAAGAATTGTTTTGAATCATGTTGAAATGGCGAAGATAGTGTTCTGAATCTGTTTACATTTCGTCTTTTGCACTAGTTAATGCTATAAGCATTTGACCTTATTGTTTATTTGCGATTTATTGTTGTTATTTACGTGTTTATATGTACTTTAATAAAGAATTTAAGTGTTCCAAAATGTTTTTGTGAATTAATAAGCGTCATAAAAAATGTCATTGCTAAATTAGTAAAAAAAAAAAAAAAAGGGGGGGGGGGGTTATTATTAGATTAGTCAACTAATCATGAAAATAGTCGGCTGAATAATCGGGAGAAAATTAGTTGTTTGGGACAGCCCTAGTTGTACAGTATACCGGAATATATTTCCTCCACACCCTTCTCCCTTTTTTTTTTTACCCCTGACCCATTTTCATGCCTGCATCTTACATTATTAAGCTATTTTTGTACAAGGGAGCAATTTCATGTAATGTTCTTTGTTTGAGAAATACTTGCTGGTGGATTGCTTATTGGGTTTCAGTGGAGCAAATGAGCAATTTTTCCCCCCAAGAACTGGTGAAACTGTCTTGACTCTCTTTGACCATTAAGAACAATTACATTATAATAGTTGTAAGCTGCCTCTGGATTCTAAATGTGAAAATTTAGTAAAAACAATAAGGTTCTACATAATCATTATATATCATAGTTTTAAAAATTTTGCATGGAGCAAACCAACCAGATTTTGAAAGTTCAGAAAATGAAAGTGAAATTTTGCGCTAATGTCAAGAGCTGATGCTATTTAAAAACTAAATGCAGTAAAAGAAATCTTTTACAACTCTGATTATGTTAAATGGGACCACAATGGGGCATGAACAAGCTGAAATGGTTGTAACATTGAGAGTTAAAGAGCTGGTTTAGGTTAGGAGAGCATGTTAAACGTAAACAACACTGAACAGCTCTTATCTGACTAGATATCGGTTCCAGAAGGGTGTCAAGAGACGTAAACACAGACGTCCACAGCAGGCCTCGCACCAGATTTCTATCTCACACACTACACGCTACTCGCAATCATACCCATCCATCTCTCTCACTCAATTATAAACACCTACATTCAGGGCTTTGGCGCACATTAGAAAAATTCCTCTTCAAGCTTCCTGTTTCCCAATGGATTTTTTTCCACGTTTGCCAATGTTGATTTCCTATATTGTGATTACTGTTTTAGGACCACTCTTGTTATATGAAAAACGTTCAGTTACTCACTCTGCCACTCCCTCCATCCACTACAGCAGCTTTTCCTGCCGTACTTCTCTTGTCCCAATCACGCCAATAATATCAATGTGCTCCACCCACGACTTTTATATCTGGTAACTCAAATATGCTCACTCCCCCACACGTTTATTTTGCCTCTGCACACGTCCATTTATTCCTACTCCCTCAGTGAAGACAGTGATCCACAAACTCATCATTTAGCACACTGAGTATGCACCTGGGTAAACAAATATACACATTTTTCTGGTGTTTGTACACGTCATTTCTTAGTTAAAAAGGGCTGAAACCCACAACAGCCTTTTCCTGACCCGTTTCCCTTCCCCCATCCCTCAGCCATTGCAGGAAGGAAATGGCTAATTCAGCAGAGTATACAGGAAACAGGAAGATATTTTCCGATTTGCAGGGAAACAACGTTTGTCATCGCCATCTGATCTAACTATGTACTTCTAATGTGTATTTTTCCCAATCACTTATCACTTTAGTCCAAATAGAAGGTACGGCAGACATGAACAAGGTTCAATTTGTATGAGTATGGGATTATCTATTGATTGATAGAGCAGCCTTTCTCCCTTTCAGTGGTCATACTCCTGCAGAGTCAGACTACCAGTTGCTGGAAATCGCCCGACGACTTGAAATGTATGGCATTCGTCTGCACCCGGCAAAGGACCGTGAGGGTACCAAACTCAGCTTGGCTGTTGCCCACACAGGGGTGCTAGTCTTCCAGGTTAGATCCAAACAGCATATAAAAAGTTGACCATAGGACAAGATATGGCAAAATTGTCAGGATAAAAAAGGAGGGGGTTGTAACACGGAAAATAACTTTATTTTTACAGAATCAAGAATTTCATTCTGCGGGGTGAAACTAGGAGTGTGACAAAATATCAAAATGGTGATATATCGTGATACTTTATATCCCAAAAGGTTATCGATATGCTCCTCCCAAGAATCGAGATATCATTTTAAAAAGGTGTTAATGTTTTTTAAAAAAAGGGAGCCAACAAGTTGCTACCAAAATCTTCCACCATAATAGTAGTGTCTCAGGTAACTCTAAGGCTGCCATTGACGGTGCGCAACACCCAATTCATTTAGACTGGGAACGTTCGTTCATTCGAAATAGGGCTGCAGCTATCAATTGTTTTAGTAGTCGAATAATCGATGAACTATTTAGTTTGAATAATCGAGTAATTGGATAAGGAACATAAAAAATTTAAAATACCTGAGCTGAGCCTTACACGGTATATAAAAAAAAAAGTCAAAAGTCTGCTAGCTTAAATGCTATAAAATGCTAACGCTTTTTTTACAATGCTCTTAACAAATGGCTCAGACTCATATTCCCACAAAAAATGGCTAAATATACCTTTAAACTAAATTAGGAAAGCATTCAACAAAATCATTAGGTCAAACAAACACTTATGTTGGTCTTTACAGGGAACAGATGGATTCAGCCATGTGAAATAAGGTAGACTAGAGGGCTGTGTATCCACCCAATTCAATAAAAACAATGGAAACACTTTCAAAACAAACCTTTACAACGCCACTTTAATTAAACAAATACCGGAAGCAGCAAAATTTTAATTTAATTTAATTTTTTTCTCATCGAATACTCGAGTTAATCGATTAATCGTTGCAGCACTAATTCGAAACCAGAGCATTCGCAGTCATTCTGTCCGATTTTCGGGGCATTTACAGGTCACTTGCTGTTCATTTACAGGTCATTTCCTGTTGAGTTTGAGTAATTGCCTATTCATTTGGGTGATTCCCAGGTCACTTCCTGTTCTGCAACTCAAAATAAACAGGAAGTGACCCATAAAATACCCCAAAATCAACCGGAAGTAACTTAAAATCAACAGGCAAATGACCTTAAATGGCACAAAATTACCTCATTGCCTGGCATTGGCTGCCACTGACGGCCATAGACGTTCGATCCGTTTGAAGTGGGAGGGATGGCACTGAATGAACGAATGTTCATTCACTGCCGGCTTCAAACGAATTGGACGTCTACTCGCGATAAACTCATTCCAATTCACAGCAGAAGCTTGGTTTTCTGTTTATTAGTTGTTTGTAGAATATCCTAGAATGATTTCCTGACCAATGTATTGAAAATCTTTGTATCGCCATATCGTCAGATCATCGTTATCATCGCAAATCGTATCGTATCGTATCGTATCGTGAGGTAACAAGAGGTTCCCACTCCTAGGTGAAAATGTAGAACAGTATACCGTATTTTTCGGACTATAAGTCGCACCTGAGTATAAGTCGCAGCAGCCATAAAATGCCCAATGAAGAGGAAAAAAAAAACATATATAAGTCACACCAGAGTATAAGTCGCATTTTGGGGGGAAATTTACATAATAAAATCGACCACATAGAACATATATTTCATCTTGAAAGGCAATTTAAATTAAAAATACAATATAGAACAACATGCTGAATAAGTGTACAGTATGATAATGTTACATAATGCATGAACAACAAAATGCGAACGTGGCATTTATGTTAACGTAACATACAGTTGTGGTCAAAAGTTTGCATACACTTGTGAAGAACATAATGTCATGGCTCTCTTGAGTTTCCAGTTAATTCTACAACTCTGATTTTTCTCCGATAGAGTGATTGGAACAGATACTTCTTTGTCACAAAAAACATTCATGAAGTTTGGTTCTTTTATGACTTTATTATGGGTTAACAGAAAAAGTGATAAAATCTGCTGGGTCAAAAATATACATACAGCAACACGAATTAGCAATGTCTTGTGAGTGATTATTGACTTGAACAAGTCAGGAAAGTCACTTGGAGCCATTTCAAAGCAGCTGCAGGTCCCAAGAGCAACAGTGCAAACAATTGTTTGTAAGTATAAAGTGCATGGCACTGTTTTGTCACTGCCACGATCAGGAAGAAAATGCAAGCTATCACCTGCTGCTGAGAGAAAATTGGTCAGGAGGGTGAAGATTCAACCGAAAATCACCAAAAAGCAGATCTGCCAAGAATTAGAAACTGCTGGAACACAGGTGTCAGTGTCCACAGTCAAGCGTGTCTTGCATCTCCATGGACTGAGAGGCTGCCGTGCAAGAAGGAAGCCCTTGCTCCAAAAGCGGCACCTTAAGGCTTGACTGAAGTTTGCCGCTGATAAAGATAAGACCTTCTGGAGGAAAGTTCTGTGGTCAGACGAAACAAAAATCGAGCTGTTTGGCCACAATGCCCAGCAATATGTTTGGAGGAGAAAAGGTGAGGCCTTTAACCCCAAGTGCACCATGCCTACCGTCAAGCACAGTGGTGGTAGTATTATGCTGTGGGGCTGTTTTGCTGCCAATGGAACTGGTGCTTTACAGAGAGTAAATGGGATAATGAAGAAGGAGGATTACCTTCAAATTCTTCAAGATAACCTAACGTCATCAGCCCGAAGATTGGGTCTTGGGCGCAGTTGGGTGTTCCAACAGGACAATGACCCCAAACACACATCAAAAGTGGTAATGGAATGGCTAAATCAGGCTAGAATTAAGGTTTTCGAATGGCCTTCCCAAAGTCCTGACTTAAACCCCATTGAGAACTTGTGGACAATGCTGAAGAAACAAGTCCATGTCAGAAAGCCATCAAATTTAACTGAACTGCACCAATTCTGTCAAGAGGAGTGGTCAAAGATTCAACCAGAAGCTTGCCAGAAGCTTGTGGATGGCTACCAAAAGCGCCTAATTGAAGTGAAAATGGCCAAGGGACATGTTACCAAATATTAGCGCTGCTGTATGTATATTTTTGACCCAGCAGATTTGATCACTTTTTTCTGTTCACCCATAATAAAGTCATAAAAGAACCAAACTTCATGAATGTTTTTTGTGACAAAGAAGTATCTGTTCCAATCACTCTATCAGAGAAAAATCTGAGTTGTAGAAATAACTGGAAACTCAAGAGAGCCCATTATGTTCTTCACAAGTGTATGTAAACTTTTGACCACAACTATAGCTATTAAGAGTTATTTAGATAAATATAGCATAAAGAACATGCTAACAAGTTTACCAAACCATCAGTGTCACTCCAAAACACCAAAATAACATGTGACATGATATAAAAATGTGTTACTAATTTCACACATAAGTCGCTCCTGAGTATAAGTCGCACCTCCAGCCAAACTATGAAAAAAACTGCCACATATAGTCCAAAAAATACGGTAGTTGAGGGCCTAAAACAGAAACGGTGGAAGCAGAAATTAAATAGATTAACAGAAAATCTCGATGGTGTAAATTTCATAATCTGATTTGGACTTCTTTCCATTTTTTATCAAGTCGTTATTGTTAGTTTTCATGGTCAAATTAAATGTCCAAAGCAAGATAACATTTGATTTTTAAAATGTTTTTAGTTTGCTGAAAATGATTTTTTTCTTGGTTATGTAAATCTAATTACCTTTACCTTTCTAATTTCCTTTCAGGGGTACACAAAAATAAATGCCTTCAATTGGTCCAAGGTTCGCAAACTCAGCTTCAAACGCAAGCGATTTCTTATCAAGCTGAGAGCCGACCCAGCCGTAAGTTTCTCCTGTTGTCCTCCAAGCCACTTCCATGACAAACCATTGGTATTGTGGGGCTGTTGTTAGCTGTCCCTCTTCATACTCTGTTTCTGCATCTTCCAGCAAAGTGGTCACCATGACACACTGGAGTTCGCAATGGCCAGCAGGGACTGCTGCAAGATTTTCTGGAAGATCTGTGTGGAGCATCATGCCTTCTTCCGACTCTTTGAGGAGCCTAAGCCCAAACCCAAGCCCATCCTCTTCACCAGAGGATCCTCATTCCGCTTCAGGTAGCAACTTCTGGAAAGCCACATTTAACCACACCATTAGGGCCCTATTTACTGCATGCAAGTTTTCTGTCATTTTGCAGAAAAGTTAATTTGATAATTGCTATTTAGATATACCCTTAATTTGTCTTTCCTATTTTCCCTTTTTTTGGCCCTGCAGCGGTCGGACCCAGAAGCAGATAATTGATTATGTGAAGGATTCTGAACTTAAAAAGGTTCCGTTTGAAAGGTGAGACTGTTCTTCTATTTTATATTTTACCATGTATTTTGCATAAGATTTGACCTCATCTCCACACTTATCAGGAAGCACAGTAAGATTCTGTCGAGTAGCAGCATGCCACATCGGTCCTCTTCCTTCAGATCGCCAAAAGAGGTAACGGACTCCTCTTACTGAAGATGGTTAAAAGTCAGAGGCCATTAACGTAGCTTCTGCTCCAATTTCACGCAGAGTGACACAGCTGTGCCGTTAGAAGATCTCACAGTTTCAGCTGGACAAGTGGACTCTAACGGTATGCAGGAACCGCCTGGGGCCGTGTGTACCACCAATGGCACGCTTGACATCCCTGCAGCTCCTTGCTCAGATGCCAGACAAAACCACAAAGGCACGGTCTCCTCACCAGATCAGCATCTTCTCAATCCAGGTCCATCCTGCAGGGCAAACAAGGGCAGCAGTTCTTCCATCCCTTATATAGACTGCAGTGACATAGACAGTGAATGTGATGTCACAAAAAGCAGCACAGGGTGCGGCCAAGCAAATGGCAGGAATGATGACAAGCCCAATAAACTTCCAAATTGTAACGATTCTAACGGGGGCCCAAATGGTAGTTTGTTCAGGCTTGTTAATGGATTCCACCACACTAATCATCCGGGTATTAGGCAACAGCCAGACATAATGGGACATCAGCAAGTTATGCTGGGTAACAAAAATGGCAACGACCAGTCGCAGTCCAGCAAAATTAATGTTAGCCACGAGATCAACCATGATGACAGTTTGTCAAATAATAACAGCGGTTCTTATCATGGCCGCATGCCTCTCCACAGCACTCTGCTGGACGAGATCTTTCAGGGTCGCGAAAAACGTGCGGCTGCATTGGGGCGCCCATTTGGAATGGGCACCCAGAGCCAATGCTCAAGCCCGGTGATGAGCAGTTTCCATCAACGCACAAACTCGCTCGGTCATGCCGAGCTAACAAATGGTCACCCTCGATGGGATGACGCCGGGCATTTTTTTAGTAAGCGTCCTGGGGGTATGCCTGTTGAGGCGACCACTGTTCCTCCACCCAATCACTATGGCAGCTACTCACCCGTCAACATAATCTCCAACCGCACTCCAGCACATTTGGCCAAACAGTGCCACAACAACATGCGTAATCGCTCCGATACAGATCCGTTTATTCTCAGCCAGCTCACTTCCACACCCATCTACCACACGAGCCCACATCATACCAGGCTTCACGCACAGACCCCTTGTTCAGCCCCCCTGGAGCGAAGAATGATCATAACTAATGGCAATCACACTGGGAACCTACTGGTTCCGGGTCAGGCTCGTTCAAATACAGTGCAGCGCCTGTTTGGCCGCCATGGCAGGCCTGTGGCTCAGAACAATCGTAACAATCTAAACCAACCGGTTCAAATGATAGATGGCTCCACCAGCAGCGGCAGCGACACTAGTGACACAGAGTCCGATACTGGCAGTAGCTCATTCGGACAACCTCTTACGTTTGGCAATCCTGCCGCTGTCAGCTCCATGAATTCAGTCAATTCCAACGGTGTAAACTCCTCTCCACTTCCCCACTGCAAATTCTCCTTTGGGAATCTCCAGCTGGAGGATGGTAATGATGGAGCGGTAGAGCAAGGATGCTACAATTTTAATGAGGGTGATATAGGCGCCCGTGTTTTCAGCTGTTAAGGGTGATGAACCCAACAATACTTGGGCACCAGTATCACAACTTTTTGCTTGTTTCAAAGGTATTGTGCTGTATAAATATACAGCGGGGATCTCAATTATTTGATTAGTTGAATAAGCCACTGGCAAAAGTATAAACATTCTTTGTTGTTTTTGGTTATAGTAATAGATAGAATATTAGTAAATTAATATGTAAACAACTTTGCAAATGAAAACGGTATTTGATTCCCAAGCAAACCATAAGGTAGTACTTGGTGGAGAAACACATTTCTTTTCTTACTGTTGATCACCAGGAGCACACATAATTAAAAAAAAGTCCCCCTATACATTGGTTGCAAAACACCCCTGTTTCTCTATGGGGCAAAGTTGATAAAGCAAATATTCCGGTAATTGCAGTCAGGAAGACTGCCCACTGTCGAAGTGTCCTTGAGCGAGACATTCAGCCTTTAAATTGGTTTGATGGGCATTCTGCATCCATACTGGGGTGTGAATAGGTGAATGTGAGCCTGTAAACAGATTTAGGCAATGGTGGAGATAAAAGCGCATTGTAAGCCCTCTCCATGTACCACTCTTTGAGTCAAAACTCAACTGTGGTTTTCATCTGACCACAGCACTTGAGGAGGGGCAGCATGCAGGCACTACAATATTTCAGTACTTCACAGCGCGGTGTGGAAATCAGCTGTTTTCATGGTGTGGGAGGTCGCAGTTGCCTTCACATCATTAATTACATGCCATGTAGTTTGAGGCTGCGCTTTTACCTTTTACACAATCCTCGTCCAACCACATTGCTACAAGGTATCTTGCATGGTGCTTGAGATTGAAGAAAATGGATAGTCATTTTGTTAGTCATTTAGTAGTTTTGATGGTGCTATAGAAACTGGTAAGGTAAGAAATTGATTGCTTGAATAGATGTGATTTATGCATGCAAGTTGGGATTAGGAAATATGGCCTATCAGTGGTAGTTAGTGCTCTGCCAGTGGTAGTTAGGGTTCTGGCTGTGGTGTAAGGGATCACATTTCTGCATAAAATCACCATCAAATGTGATGTGATCTTTGTCAAAATCACACAGATGAAAAAAAACAGTGTCTAATTTAACTAAAACCACCCAAACATTTATAGGTTTTCATATTTGAATAAGGATAGTATGCAAACAATGATAGAAGGGGGAAAATAAGTAAGTGAACCATCATATTATGTGCCCCCTCCTTTGGCAGCAAAAACTTCAACCAGACGCTTCCTATAGCTGCAGATCAGTCTGGCACATCGATCAGGACTAATCTATGCCTATTCTTCACTACAAAACTGCTGCAGTTCAGTCAGATTCCTGGGATGTCTGGCATGAATCCCTGTCTTTAGGTAATGCCACAACATCTCAATGGGGTTCTGGACTTTGACTTGGCCACTCCAGAATGTGTATTTTGTTCTTCTGAAACCATTCTGAAGTTGATTTTCTTCTGTGTTTTGGATCATTGTCTTGTTGCAGCATCCATCCTCTTTTTAGCTTCAACTGTCTGACAGACGGCCTCAGGTTTTCCTGCAAAAAATCCTGATAAACTTTTGAATTCATTCTTCCATTAATGATTACAAGTTGTCCAGGCCCTGAGGTAGCAAAACAGCCCCAAATCATGATGCTTCCTCCACCATGCTTCACAGTGGGGATGAGGTGTTGATGTTGGTGAGCTGTTCCATTTTTCCTCCACACATGAAGTTGTGTGTTACTCCCAAACAATTCAACTTTGGTTTCATCAGTCCACAAAATATTTTGCCATAACTTCTGTGGAGTGTCCAAGTGCCTTTTTGCGAACATTTAACGAGTAACAGTGTTTTTTTAGACATCAGTAGCGTCCTCCGTGGAGTCCTCCCATGAACACCGTTCTTGGCCATAGTTTTACATATACATAGTTGATGTGTGCACAGAGATATTGGACTGTGCCAGTGATTTCTGTAAGTCTTTAGCAGACACTCTAGGGTTCTTTTTTACCTCTCTGAGTATTCTGCGCTGAACTCTTGGCGTCATCTTTGGTGGACGGCCACTCCTTGGGAGAGAAGCAACAGTGCCAAACTCTCTCCATTTGTAGACAACTTAGCTGACCGTCGATTGATGAACATCCAGACTTTAGAGATGGTTTTGTATCCTTTCTCAGCTTTATACAAATCAACAATCCTTGATCGCAGGTCAAGACAGCTCTTTTGACCGAGCCATGATGCACATTGGACAATGCTTCTCATGAAGACAGTTCTTACCAGGTGTGTGTTTCATAGTGGGCAGCTTTAAACCACTCATCAGTGATTGGGCACACACCTGACTTAAATTGTTTGGTGAAAATTGGTTTCAGTTGCTCTTTAAGTCTTCTTAGGCTGAGCAGTGACGCCACCAGGGGATGGCCAGGGGTGGCCGCTGCCCCCCCCTATAAATTTGTTGGGCACCCCACTGGCCACCCCGCTTGCCAGTATATCGTTAGATTGTTGTAGCATCAGTTATGCATTTCATCCCAAATGCACAGCCAGGACTATGGATTATGGATTATTTACATTAAATCATTAGTAACATCAAATATTACACAATACACCAAAGTATATCAGTAGCCGTGTCCCTAAGTCTTTCTGATAGTTTTCCCCTGACCTTTTTTTACTGCAATAATATATTGAAAACCTGAAATTATGGCTTTTAGTTTTGGTGTGCCACCCCAATATTTTAAGTGGCCCTATCTGGCCATCCCTATGAAATATTTCTGGAGGCACCACTGAGGCAGAGGGTTCACTTACTTATTTTTTCCCCCTTCTGTCATTGTTTGCATGCTATCCTCATTAAAAATGGAAACCTATAAATGTTTGGGTGGTTTTCGTTAAAGCAGACACTGTTTTTACATCTGTGTGATTTTGACAAACATCAGATCACATTTGATGGGGATTTTTTTTCCAAAGGTCCAGATACTTTTTCATACCACTGTACTTATTTCACTTCATAAAATTGACAGTTTTTTCTAATAATTTTTCAACAATATTCTGTCTAAATCATACCATTATAAGAGGATAGATTTATCGGTTCAGCGGGGGGATCAAATACGGTTGATTATTTCCACCCATTATTACCAGTATGCTCTCTGAATTGATTTTTTGAATCTTATACAGTGGTACCTCAACATACGAAGTTAATTCTTCCCTGGACCTGGTTTGTATGTCGAATTGGTGTATGTCGAAAGGAATTTCCCCATAACAATACATTATAATTCGATGAATTCGTTCCACAGCCCAAAAACCTATGTTAAATCCCAAATAAATACTGCTTGTACAATTACAAATAGCAATTAAACATAGCAAAACAAATACAGTATAAATAAATTGGAAGTAAAAAAGCGTTTTTATTGTCATCTTAAGTTATAGAGACTGCCGAATGAAGACAGTGGGTAGATGTTGAAGTATAGGATACGGTGAACTGTGTTCTGTCTAATTTAACAAATGCATTAAATTAATCAATGGTTAGCGTCACCTTCTTCCTTTTTTCACCACTACTACCACCTGCACTCACCCTCATGGGACGCATGATGATACTTCTCACAAAAAAATCCGACATGCTGCCCTCTTGCCGGAAAATGATGACATTGCGACGCTTGTCGTACATCGTCGTGTTTCGAGCATGTCGTCTTAGGTCGAGACAGATGACGAGTCAAATTTTACGTTGTATGTTGAAAGAATCGTATGTCGATGCGTTCATATGTCGAGTCGAGGTACCACTGTACATTCCAGACAAGCAAAGCATCAGGGATGTAGATATGTAAGTTGTACAAAGTCCAAATATGTCATTCCCTCTTATTGTGAGCCCAACATCTTGGTTCTGCAGACGGTTAGATAGCCAGAAAGTCGGGACATAATAGAGAAATAGTAATAGAATTAAAATGTTGGTTTGAATGGTGGTTTATGGTTTAAGAACTCTTAAAGGCTAAGCTGTTGTGGGCATTTTGTTAGACGCCGATCCTGCCTGCAAGGTTGCTGTTGAACAATGTGCCATAACCCCTTATTATTGTTTAGCATAGAATGCCGGAGTTCTACAGTATATCTTTGGTATGTAGCCTATGTAACTTTAGTTTTCCTCACTAGAATTAAGAGGTTATCACCTCTTAAATCCCTTTTTGGTTTGTTACATTCTTGACATGTTTAAGCACCGAGGTGAGGTTTTTTGTTTATACTGTAATGTCGTATGTGTCGTCTTGTGCAATATATTAGTTTCATTGTTGAATAATATCAAAGCAGAAGTAATGTGACAGCATTTGTCTTTAGGGCTTCCGTACTTGTCCTGACTCTGTTACCCGTGAGCATATCAGCCATCTTGAGTGATCCTCATTTGTTAAGACCAGGGGTGGGCAAACCGGTCCTCGAGGGCCGCAGTGGGTCCTGGTCTTTGTTCCAACTGACCCAGCACAGATAGTTTAACCAATGCAGTTTCAGCAGAAATGAGAAGCACCTGACTGCAATCAACTGATTGCACTTGTAAAACAGCAGATTGGTGAAAAGGTGTCCTCTTAATGGGTTGCAACAAAAACCTGCACCCACTGCGGCCCTTTGTGGAATTAATTGCCCACCCCTGGTTAAGAGGTTGGTCTTACTTTGGTGGCCGGAGTCGAACTGTTCACCGCCTTGGAGCTAACATCTTTTTGAGCACTTTCACACTTTTTGTGGCAAGGACTTGTGTAGCATTTTGTATTTCAAATTTGAGACACTTAACTGAACTTTGAATAGACTAGTGGTAGTTAGAATATCCTTTATTAACATTTATTGTGCGTATTTTTGAAATATGTAGCTCGATCACATTGGTGGTTGACGAGCCTTTTCTCATCTTTACCCTGTTACATCTTTCCAGTGACAGCAATCACCAATCAAACATGTACCCATCCACTTCATTCTGTCTGCTTGGCTTGGCTCCTGGCATGCAACCACACACACACGCACAAACGCTACCTGTGCGTGCACTTTTCTTGGTGCCAGATTACATAACCCACTTTGGTTTCTGTCGTGGTGTTGCCACATTATTGAATTCTGTATCAACCTGCTATTTGTTTATACATTTCTTTATCATGCTTACAAATGAGGCCGAATGTGAACAATTTCTCAGAAAATTGCTTGCTAAATTCTTTTTACTGAATTACTTTTTCCCCTTGGTTTGTTCTGATTAAATGTTAAAACTTCATGCTCTGTCATGGTACTTTTTCAAGCATGGTTTCTGTTTTTCCGGGTCTTTAACCCCCCACCTAAATGCATGTTAACCAGCTTTTTTCTGTCATTCTGGTTTGTTCTTGCTCACCTTGTCACTCACTGTTAAGGGTCTTTACAGTGTATCACAAAAGTGAGTACACCCCTTGCATTTTCGCAGGTATTTAAGTATATCTTTTCATGGGACAACACTGACAAAATGACACTTTTACACAATGAAAAGTAGTCTGTGTGCAGCGTATATAATAGAGTTAATTTATTTTCCCCTCAAAATACCTCAAAATATCGCCATTAATATCTAAACCCCTGGCAACAAAAGTGAGTACACCCCTTAGAAACGATGTACATCCCTAAATGTCCAAATTGAGTACTGCTTGTCATTTTCCATCCAAAATGCCATGTGATTCGTTACGCTGTCAGCATTGCTGCGGAGACTGAAGAGGTGGAAGGTCAGCCTGTTAGTGCTCAGACCATACACCGGACTCTACATCAAATTGGGGTGCATGGCTGTCACCCCAGGAGGAAGCCTCTTCTGAAGACGGTACACAAGAAAGCCCGCAAACAGTTTGCTGAAGACATGTCAACAAAGCACATGGATTACTGGAACAATGTCCTATGGTCTGATGAGACGGGCGGGCTTTCTTGTATGCCGTCATCAGAAGAGGCTTCCTCCTGGGGTGACAGCCATGCACACCAGTTTGATGTAGAGTGTGGCGTATGGTCTGGCATTAACAGGCTAACCCCCAACCTCTTCAGTCTCTGCAGCAATGCTGACAGCACTCCTGTAACGAGTCACATGACATTTTGGAGGGAAAATGACAAGCAGTGCTCAATTTGGACATTTAGGGATGTATGTAGTCTCTAACAGGTGTACTCACTTTTGTTGATAGGGGTTTAGATATTAATGGCTATATTTTTTGAGTTATTTTGAGGGGAACATGAATTAACTTTATGATATAAGCTATACACAGACTACTTTTCATTGTGTCAAAATGTCATTTTGTCAGTGTTGTCCCATGAAAAGATATATTTAAATATCTGCAGAAATGCGAGGGGTGTACTCACTTTTGTGATACACTGTAAGTGGTTCCAAAATGTTTGCGAAGCTTAGTGGTGCAAATACACAGTATGACCGTGTATTACGTGTTTATTTTACCACAGCACCCTTCCTTTGAAAATATGTGGGAACCATTTGCCCTACGTTTCTTCACTGTGTACATGCAGGGGCAATAGAAAGTGGCCTCAACTCCAGTAGTTTGGGAAGGTAACAGAGAGGTAAAGTAAAGTTACAATTAAAGCATATTGTAAGTGCAAACATAAAATTGAATTTTAAGTTGTTCAAGTGTTTTTTTTCTTGTCAGAGTAAGGATACACAAACATGTACATTCTGGAGTTGAGTCCGCTAACTTTCCTCTCATCAAGCACATGCATTGTGATCATTTTAATATGCGGTACATGACAACGTCAAATATATGTTAACATGATAGTTTGTAATTTTGAACTTTTACAAGATAATCAACCAAATTTGTTCGAACAAGTGCTAGTTATTTATTTTTGCAATGTGGCAGTGGTAGCCTTTTGCAGTATATGACCTGTTCGTGGGATAACATGATGTACTTTAGAATGTTTTGTATATGTATTTGTTTTTCTTCCACTGTAAGATTAGAACTTGAAATAATCATTGGTTGTGTAAAGGTCAAGCTGCACCAAATAGAACTGCTAAACATGTATAGTATTCCTAACCATTTGCGTTATGTTGTGGGTTCAGGACACACTTGTTTTCAGTCTTGTAACTTTTTTTTCTGCTCATCTGTCATCTTTTTTTTTTTTTTTTTAATTTCCATCTCAAAAATCAAATTTGCTGGATTGTGATACTCTTCCTTCCCCTGTCTTTAACACTGTAACCTATTTTTCTGCACTAGCATTAATTAAAAAAAAAAAAATCTACTGACAAAAATGTGCATGTTTTGGAAAAATAGGAGTTAGGAATTATTTGTCCCTGTGTCCAGCTCCTGCGCATCCTCACACAGCTTGGCATACATATTGAAAGGACATCCACCCTCCCCCAAGCACAATCTCTGTTTTGTGTTGGTTGACCATTGTGTGCATGTGGCTGGCTCAATGGCTCCTGCACTATTTTTACTTTCTTGTGTTTGTGTTTGGGCACACTGGTAAGTAGAGATGGATTCAGTGGTTTTCGCCCAGCATGTGGATTCTTGGAACTTTACACCCGGGCAAGTATGACATCACAATTTTGTAGTTAGTTGTTTTATAGTGTAGTGACTTATATGTAGTTCAGAGTGCAATCTTCCCACAGCAATTTAGCATGTACCACTTGTTGTGTTTTATTATTGTAGCCATGTCTTGCTACTAATGTTTATTCTCACTACTAACACATTAACAGAATCCTTCCTCACTAAAAATTTCATTGCCCAGTTGCTTCAGTGTGGAGGAATATGTTGAATTCAAGTTGCTAGTGAGTGTCTAGACAATAGTTGTGCGTGTTGTTGCGTCACATTTGTTAGACTTCATGTGTTTCCTTGCTCCTCCACGACCATCTGCTCTGTCATCTCATCTATTTTATACTTATCTATGCACCGTCATCTTCTTCTCCATTTACCTCTTCTCTTCCTCCTCAGGAAGTCCTACCTCTGAAGCTTTCCCACTGAAAAGTCACCACCCGAGTGGCAACGCTAACGGGATTGTGAACGGAGAGGTGCCTGCAGGTGTTGGCTTTGTGCCACCTAGTCAGCTGTCACCTCTCACCAGCCCTCTACTTGGTGATGCCGGACATGTCCGCAATGATGATGAAGATGAGGGCAGGAGAAAGGTGAGCGTGCAAAACAAAGCAGAACATCTGGTAGGGGGAAAATGACCTTGATAGCTTTTAATACGACATGGCAGTTTTGTCAGATGATTCCATGCCGCATTTTTGATTGTGTCCAGAAGTTTCCCACAGACAAGGCCTATTTCATCTCAAAGGAACTATTAACCACTGAGCGGACCTACCTCAAAGAACTGCAGGTCATCACTCAGGTGGGGATAATAACTTACAGACAACTGAAAAATCTATTTTTCAACGTGCACTGAGAATACGGAAAAGATAATGTAACTATGGCACAAGGCATAAAAATCCCAAAAAATGCCATCTGATATTTTATCTATCATTTTTAAAAAAAAAATAATAATAAAGGATTTTTTTTTTTTTTTTTAAACTAATTAATTTAGCATTTATAATTATTTTGTCATTAATCCACTCCGGTTCAATTTTTGCACAAGATTTGTCCTTATCCATGAGGTGATTATTTTGTGCCTTTATTTTCTCTCAAAAGCATCTCAGGAAATCTTGCCTATTTAAGAGCAAGAAAGCAAACAAACAAAAAACATTTTTTGGGACAAAGCAACTGAGTGCTCATCAACAGTGCTGGGAGTAACGCCCTTATAAATAACGCCGTTACGTAACGGCGTTATTTTTTCAGTAACGGGGTAATCTAACTAATTACTTTTTCCGCCGTTACCGTTACTGACGGTCAAAAGCGGTGCGTTATTTACTCTGAATAAATTGAAGAAACTACCAGCCGTGTTGAGTCGACTCGCTGCTCTGTTGACTTGTCATCCAAGACTTGGGGTGCGTTCAGGTTCGGGAATAGCGCACGTACTTCTGACTCCAAGCTGTTTGTCCCTGCTCATTCAATTAGACAATGCTTTCCAAAGTTTGGTAACGTTTCTGTGTTTGCTACACCTGATACTCGCCTCGTTCCCATCTCCCACTGTCAGCCAGCAATAATTCTGCTTTCATCTTGAGGACGGCAGACGCTTTGAAGGTGACGTGAATTGTCAGGAAACAAGCCTACCTGAATGCGGCCCCTCGAGAGATGCGATGGAAGTGATTGTGATTGGCTGAGGGTTAGTCATGTGTCGTGGTAAGCCAATCAGAGCCAGTGATTTCACAAGCAAACCGGAACAGCGCTTGCGGCAAACACACTCGCAAAACAGATGCACAGGGTCGGGATGGCAGATCATACAGAAGAAAAATTGTCCTTTAAGAGGTGGAGATATAGACACTATTTCAACTTTGTCGAAATTAAAGGAAAGAACCTGCATGTAATGTGTAATTTATGTCCCGGGGCAAAGCTTGTGTCGACATCTGTGGTCAGCAATTCAAATCTTCTGAAACACCTAACAAGTTAACTACCTGTCTGTTCTTCTCTATTCCACTGACTCAAATACTGCTCAGAAAATTTCAAATTCTTTGACATACAACAAGTTCTTTTTAAAGTAACGGAAATAGTTACTTTCCCTGGTAACTAGTTGCTTTTACTATAGAGTAATTCAGTTACTAACTCAGTTACTTTTTGGAAGAAGTAGTGAGTAATGTAACTAATTACTTTTTTAAAGTAACGTGCTCAACACTGCTCATCAATAGCCGAAGGCGTAACATTGAATTATGACAAATTGCGCTTTTCAAGCAAGACTCAAGCTAGCACCTTCTCAGATATGATTGTAGATATGATTGAGGGCGAAGGTGGCGCAAGAGGTTGAGCAGGTTATCCATTGATTGAAGGATCAAGCGTTCAACTTCAAATCCAGCTCCCACCTGTGCCCATTGTTGTTGTATCCTTGGGCAAGATACCTCACCCTGCTTGCCTGCGTGAAAGTAGTGTGAGAACGAGTGGTTGATCGTTTTCAGAAGGGCCAATGGTGCAAATTGACTTCTGTCAGACTGCCCCAAGGCAGCTGTGGCTGCAATACTCGTATACCACCATCTAGTGTGGAGTGAAAGAATAATGCAATGTTTAAGCATCTTTAAGTGTCCTTAAAAAGTTCTAAATAAATCCAATGCATTATTACATATACTGACAACAAGCATGAAACATTCATTCTTGCTTGAGTTTGTTGCGTTTTGTTTGTCCAGTTGATCATTTATACCTGAATATATTTGAGATCTTGGTTTGGGGCGAAAAAGAATCCGAATGTGATTTTTTTTTATTTTTTTTTGGCCAAGTCAGCTGTGTTTGGCTCTTTCGCGGTTCCATCTGCTTTGATGTGGAGAAAAAGGCGTGTACTGTGTTCTTCTTTTAAAAAATTCTTCAATATTTTCTTTGGGTGGCACTGCTGTTTTTTCAGTATGCTACCCTCCCTTTCCTTTGCCTTTAAGAACTGTGTTGTACTGTAAATCCTCTCACCCCGCTCTTTCCTTTCCCCTTCTGCTTGTGTTTATTCCAGTCGTTCAAGAGGATTGCAGAGAAAGATGAAGAAGCCTTTCCTGTTGCTGTTAGCAACCTGATATCAGCCAACTATGATCCAATCCACAAGTTCCACCAAGGGTTCCTCACAGAGGTGGAGCAGAGACTCGCACAATGGTCAGTATCAATGTCAGGCGAAACACAATCCAATCAGTAAACTACAGTCTTATCTTTTCTTACTTTGTGTGTGTGTGGAGAGGGGGGGGCAACTTGACCTGCTTAAACTAGTTGCTATTACAGTGGTACCCCGACATACGATCGCTTCGAGACACGATCTTTTCAACACCCGACGTAAAATTTGACTCGCCATTCATTTCTACATCCGACGACGTGCTCGAAATACGAAGATTTATGACAGCGCCGCAGTTACTTTGTTATCCCACAAGACTGACGCACAGTGGATTTTCTTGTGAGAGAAATCAACATGGGTTCCAAGAATGTTAGTGCGGGTGGCGAAAAAAGGAAAAAGGTTAGGCTTACCATTGAAATGAAGATCAAAATGACACAAAAATATGAGCATGGATGTGTCCGTGAACTGACATGACAAAACAGTCATAGAATGTCCAGAATCTAGACCACTGGTCTCCAAACTATTCTACATAGGGCCGCAGTGTGTGCAGGATTTCACTCCAACTAAACAAGACCACACCTTTTCACCAATCTGGTGTTTAATAAGTGTATTCAGTGGATTGCAGTCAGGTGCTGCCTGTTTTAGTAGAAACCACATTGGTTGAAAGGTCTGTGCTTGATCGGTATGAACATAAACCAGGACCCACAGCGGCCCTCGAGGACCGGTTTGGAGACCCCTGATCTAGACGGTCCTCCTCCATTCGCCAGTCTTTATAAGTTAAGGTGACAAATATTGTTGTTGTAACATTGCCAAAAAATCGCCAGCTTCGTCAGATTTTTAATCATTTATTTCAGAACTTGTGCAACACAACATGCCCATTGTCTGCCCCATCTGAACAAAGTGAAAGTAAAAAGTCCTCCCTCCCTCACTCTGTCAAGTCAGCCACGCGGTGCGTTCAGGTGTACCACGCAAAACCCATCCGCAACATTAGAACCCCAATTTTTACATTATTACATGTATTATTATTATTATTACTCTTATTATATATTATTATTCCGATTTTTATTGATAATTTATGTGTTTTGCTCTGTTTAATTGCTATTTGCAATAGTACCAGCAGCATTTATTAAGGATTTAGTGTGGGTTTTCAGGTTGTGGAACGAATTAATGGGTTTATAATGTATTCCTTTGGGGAAATCCTGCTCGACATACGACCATTTCGACATACAAACAAGGTCCTGGAATGAATTAACTTCATATGTAAAGGTACCACTGTACTATAAACTGATTGTGAAAGACTCAGTGATTTTTTTTTTATCATTCAAATATTTTAGGCACCAGCCATTAAAGATGTTACAAACCAGGAAAAATGCCCCACGCGGTTTTTATAAATACGTTATATGTCAATAGAAAATAACACCTTTTCTACTTTCAGGGAAGGTCGATCCAATGCACACATTAAGGGAGACTACCAACGAATTGGTGATGTTCTTTTAAAGAACATTCAAAGTCTGAGGGTAACCGAGCTATATTTACGGCTACTGTGGAGCTTTCCCCCTAGTTTGAACTTTTATTCTTTACTCATGCATGTGCAGCAGCTGACGACTCACTGGCAGAAACATTCGGAGTGCCTGGTGGAGCTTGAACGAGCTTGTAGGTAAGTATACTGTATACACAGCTCCTCAGAAAGGTTTTCTTTCTTTTCATTACAAGTGGAAGGCCCATTAAGTTGCCGCTAATGTTGTCATTGGTGGTATGTATATAATCATTTTTCATTTATTCCTCTGTTATTCGTGCACAGATAATTTGATAGGTATATTCTATGGGTCAGTGTCTGTTGAAACTTGTAGCTGTTTTCCAGAGTTTCCACCTGATTAATTCGATCTTAATTAAACGATAGAAAACAAAGAGATGTCTATTTTTCAGTTAATTGCATAGGGTGCGCATGAAATTCGATATAGATATTCTAGAGGAGAGTACCTGCAGTATCAAGCATCCAGTTTCAATTCCACCTATTAATGTGCATGTATTTAATTAATAAGTCATTTTAGAGTTAGTGTAGTTATTCCTCCATTAGTAATGGATGGATTGATCTGAAACTTCATTATGCATATACTTAGAGGATATCTTCATCAACGCTTGAGTCCAATTTTTGTGTTTCCTTAATTACTTAATAACGCACTTAATAATAATAATAATAATAATTAATATCCTATCAGTTTTCATCAGAAAATAGTCATGTTTGGTATCGAATAGATTGAGCGTAAGGCTACAGAAGGATACTCATCATTGCTAATGACTAATCAGCTAAAGTGTTAATTGATAGTTAATTAAAATCCAATCAATTTTCAAATTGGTCAGAAAATAGTCATGTTTGGTATCAAATGGATTAGGAATGAGTGTAGAATACACTTGCAATCTAGTAAGCATAAAATGCGAACTGGTAGCTTGTTTTTTTAATCTGTTAAGGTCAAATGTAGCCATTCAGCAAGAAAATACATAGATTGACCTGAACCTACCATGTGTGCATGGGAAATGAATCATATTTCAAGTTAAGCCCCTCCTCTATTTATCTGTGTCAGGTCGAGTCGAAAGGCGGAGGTTCTGTGTGGAGAGCTGGAGCAGCAAAAGGTGTGCTACCTCCCCTTCAACATCTTCCTCTTGCGGCCACTCCACCGCCTGCTGCACTACAAACTCATCCTGGAGAGGCTCTGCAAGCACTACCCACCCACTCATGATGACTTCAGGGACTGCAGAGGTATCGAGTCCTGCTGCAACATACGCCGTCTCTTCATAGCAGATGGGTGAACACTGAAGACCTAAATATATAAATAAAAATATTTGTGTGATGAATATTGCCCCTCTTTTTGGACATTTTGGAGACCTCTAAATGCACTGAAACGTTCAAGTTTCTGGACATTCAGGGAATGAGTTTTTAAATTGAACAAAATTGTTCATTTTTAAAATTTTCCAAAATATTTTATTTTGGAATAATTATAGTTCCAAGGCTTATATTCACATTTTAGCGCTTGAAAGCATTTCAGTTCAGTCAGCTCTTCAAATCCACATTCAATTTAATCAGAAATTGCATTCTCTAGTTTCACATGGGCTTCATTTTAAAAAAAAACACACAAAAAAAACCCTTCTTTTTTGTCACCTGCAGCGGCCCTTGCGGACATCACAGAGATGGTGGTGCAGTTACAAGGTACCATGATGAAGATGGAGAACTTTCAAAAGCTTCTTGAGCTCAAGAAAGATCTGACTGGGATCGACAATCTGGCCATCCCTGGCAGGGTAAAGACACTTGATTTCATAAGAAGTAAATGTCCTTAATAATAAATGGTAAATGGTGTTATACTTATATTTGTGTTGGGCTCACAGGAGTTCATCAGACTTGGATGCCTCAGTAAGCTCTCGGGGAAGGGCCTACAGCAGAGAATGTTCTTCCTGGTAGGACCTCAAACATGCTTTAATTAGAGATAGACCGATATTTGGAAAATTCTATATCAGTCTTTTTTTGTTTTGTTTTTTAAAAGCCAACGAGCCAATATGAAAAAGTCAATTTAAAACTAGGGATCGCGCCATTTTTCAGAGGATTGGAATTGGCAAAAAAAGATTGGGTTTTTAATTTTAAAAAATATTTTTCTCCTTCATGCTCGTATAGCCTCACTCTCCCTCCTGCTGCTTTTCTTCGTCAGCAGTGCACTCTGAGTTTTGCTTGTTAAAATTAACGATGACTGACAGGCATTGAAGCTTTGATCTTGCCAGAGAAGGTTGGCAGCGCTACCTTTAGAGACGCCAAATGTGTCAATCATCGTTTTGCTTGTTAAACACTAATGATCTGTGGCAACTCAGGGGCAGTTTACATAGTGACTCTGCGACACTAAGACGCAATGATTGTGTTGCGGAGTGGCCTCGCATGCATTTGGTGTCGGCGAAGACGAAAAATTCTGAATCCTGCCTCCAGGAAGGATCCAATTGCGGGGGATTGAGGGTGGCTTCCTCGGCATGCATATCAAAGGCTCCCGCGGCGCGAGACCGCGCCGATAACATCAGCACTCGTACACGTCATATTGGGCGTGCGCAGCGGTGCTACTAAATATTAAAAACAGCAAATATGGCGGAATGTCAGCTTTAATTTACTGTTTTAATAATATTTTTAAATTAAATATGTTGAATGTTTCCATTTTTGTGCCCTTTTGAACAAAAGAAAAATGCTATTGCTTAAAGTGGGCGGGCATATTTTTTTCCAGGCTGAGGGAGCTTGGTGGGGTCAAAGTGCATCGTTCTCTGTCGCCCTGTTAATCTGCACTGCCCCCTAGGGCCTGCCATGAATACTACATTGTTTTCATGCGGAATTGCGACATTGTTCGAATGGAGACTCAAATGCAAATGCAAATTTGAAATTTTTCATTTTCTCGGAGAGTCACCATGTAAACGGCCCCTCATTGTGTGCGTGTGCGGGGCTGTTCTCAGCAGTGAGCGGATTTGACTGGACTCACTCAGTGAAGCATTTAATAATGACAAGCATTTTTCTACGTTATTCTTGTTTAAAAATAATTTGCATTATGAAGGCGGCACGGTGGGACAGTAACATGTTTAAAACTTTTTTTTCGGAACAACACAAATTTTTCCGAATAGCTATTTATTTAACCTTTTATTCAACTTTAAGAGATGTTTCTGAGTCTAAGAAATTCAGGCACTTCCGGAACTATTATTTTTTTTATTTGTGTGATTCAATAAACATGCTTTAGGCATTTCAATGAAGTTCAGTGTTTGCATCATTTAGTTTTTCTACACCAATTTTTACAGTTTTGCTGCAAATGAATATTGGCTTCAAAAATCGGTAATCGGACCCTCTAACTACTAATAAGTATCGGTCCTGAAAAACTCATATCGGTGAATTGCTGGCTTTAATGCAATGGTATCAAACTCATCTTTGTCTTGGGCCACATCTCAGTTATGGTTTCCTTCAAAGGGTCATCATGTCGGCCAACCATTGAACTCATTTGGCTGCCATTGACGGCGCTAGATGCCCAGACATTTTGACAAAATCTTTTTTTCTCTCTCTAGTTCAGTGATTCCTTGGTGTACACTAGTCGGGGGATGACTCAATCCAACCAATTCAAAGTCCACGGCCAGCTACCTCTCTTTGGCATGACGGTATTCTGCTGTTTAAAATAATATTCACGTAAAGGACATTTTATTTGAGAATTTTGTACTCTTTATATGCAGATCACAGAAAGTGAAGAGGAGTGGGGCGTCCCTCATTCGTTCACATTGTTTGGACAACGGCAGTCAGTGGTGGTGGCGGCCAGGTACTTTGCAGCGCACATTTGTGTCACTTCATTTTTATCACTATTTGGAAATTTCTTTGAAGTTTTTAGTGATTTGTGTGCTGGAATTGAACTTGTTAAATACACACTTCATCATCCCAAGTCCACTGTCCACTTTCTCACGGCTCCCTCCTTGCCGCCAGCTGTGCAGCCGAGATGGAGCGGTGGGTGGAAGACATCAAGATGGCCATTGACCTCGCCGAGCAGAGCAACGGTCCTCATTTGGATCTGCTTTCTGCCAGCCCTTCTGATAGCAGTAAGTATGCTTTGTATTGTACTTTTTGAAACTTTTCAAGACTGAATCAGGAAGCTATATGTTCTGCTTACCTTTCTACCAAACGGTGTCTACCCAAAATTGTCTGATTATGAGGGGGAAAAAAGTGGCAATTTTTTAGATAACTTTAAAATATATTTTAAAATTTAAATAAAAGTTAATTTGTTTCACAGGCACTCTTATAACTCGAGACACTTTATTAATCGCAACTCATCTGTCCTCATTGAAATGAATGGAAATTCCATTAATCTGTTCCAGCTTCAGAAACCCAGCAAAATGTTTCTAATATTTCAAAAACGGGAATTATGTATTTAACTTTATAAAAAATAATAACAAAAAATATTGAATGTAAATTGGAGTTAACAACTAGTGTACCAAAACTACTTGTATCTGGGGGGAAAAATGTAAATTGGGCCACTCATATCCTAAGGCACCACTTTTTACTTATTTGTATTCATTACAGTCAAAATAATGTTTGACCTGTCTATTGTTCCCCAGAGCTGCTTGAGGAAGGTGGAGCTGAGCATGAGTCCGAGGAGGAGTTGTGTGGTTCGCGTTCGTCTCTGGAGCGGCAACCTCAGCGCGGTAACACCACAGTGCACGTCTGCTGGCATCGCAACACCAGTGTGTCTATGGTTGACTTCAGTATTGCTGTGGAGGTACATGACTTTTTCCTCATCAGTTTTCTACTACAGTACTGCTACACTATTTTGCATTCCACATATCTTACACTAGTGGCTCTGGAACAGCTCTATGATTTGCAAAATGTTATATGATTCAAAAAGATGCATGCATATTTTTTACATACATTATTTTTCTTCGAAAAATTTTTTGCCATCCACAGCAGGATTTAAAGTCGTCCACTAATAATTCTCAAAATCTTCAGTTCAGTTGTATTTAACTTTTTGGTTCAGTACCTTTACATTTAACCTTTTAGAACAGTTTTGCTTTTAAATTCGCCTGTCTGAAGCCATGTACTTGCATGACGAGCTACTGTCACGCACATTTTCAATTTCCTTTGGATTCTGGATAAGCTTCATATCTAATGCGATCTCTCCGCTTCATTTACTGTACAAACACACACCTTATGCCCAGCAGTAACATTTTTGGATTTTCTTCTTGCACAGTAGTAGTACAGTTAGTCATATTATCACACCTGCTGGCCATTCGATGTACTGCATTTGTTATTACTGTGGGAAGGACTAACAAACTATAGAAATTATTGAGAAATTATGTACATAATCTGAGATTGGGAAAATTCTAAATTACCAATTTCTTTTACAAAACTAAGTGTCTTTTCCTACTGTTGTCGAATTTTATGTCCAGCTTTAAAATACATAAACTGTATACAGTGGGGCAAATAAGTATTTAGTCAACCACTAATTGTGCAAATTCTCCCACTTGAAAATATTAGCGAGGCCTGTAATTGTCAACATGGGTAAACCTCAACCATGAGAGACAGAATGTGAAAAAAAAAAAATCACATTGTTTGATTTTTAAAGAATTTATTTGCAAATCATGGTGGATACTTATTTGCCCACTGTATACAAAATAAACCGATCTTTTGTGGGCCGTGTTAATCTTTCCATTCATTTATATCACTGCCGCACCTGTTTCTAGAACCAGCTCTCAGGGAACCTGCTGAGAAAGTTCAAGAATAGTAATGGCTGGCAGAAACTCTGGGTGGTCTTCACCAACTTCAGCCTGTTTTTCTACAAGTCACACCAGGTTTGAGAAATTAAAAGGATAGTTTCTGTACATATTATGTTGCTAGGTAACATAGCCACCTGATAAGGCATGTAACAGAGGTGAAGGATTCCAGTCGCCTGACATGACTTGACTTAAATTTTTAATAACTCCGTTTATGCTTCTTATACTATATATATACAAAAAGCGGGGTGGCGGCAAAATACAAGGTTTGCAACTCAGGAAAAAAAACTAAAATTACAACATCCAACTTAATCACAATCTATCAGGCCGATATTGTAGCTGGTCGAACATTAACTTTGCCATTTGTATATCAAATTGAGAAGGCAATAAAGTGATAAAGAATATTGAGACTGTTTCAGGCACCTTAAAAATGTGTTGACAAATGTTTTACTGCAGCTAACGAAGGCAAGGACGGTACATTTACAGAGTGCAAATGGGCTAACATTTGAGTAAACAAGATTGGATGAGTTGCTGAATCCAAGTAATTACTTGATTCAACTTAAAAGACAAAAAAATGTACTGTACTTTTTGGACTATAAGCCGCTACTTTTTTCCTTCATTTTGAATGCTGCAGTTTATAGTCCAGTGAGACTAATTTGTTGATTTATTTGGGTTAATAGGTAACACTTTATTTGATAGCGGCGTCATCAGACTGTCATAAGACCATCATAATGATGACATGACACTATCATGGGCTTTACTAAATGCTTATGACAGATGTCATTAAGTGTCATCCAGCAAATTAAGTCACTAATTCCATTTATGTCCACCTTAGAATTTTTGCATGAATTCAAAAGTGAGATAATTTGCCAGATAATACTAAATGACATTTGTTATAGGCATTCATTAATGCTCATAAAAGTGTCATATCATAATTATATTTATCTAATGACAGTGTTATGGAGCCACTGTCAAATAAAGTGTTACCATATACCATAACTAGCAATTAATAAAACTGGAACAGTAAATGAAAAAATAATTAACACAGAACATGAATTTTGAATGTTATTTACATCTGTAGCACTGCAATGCATGCTAGGAGGTATGTTGGACAACAACAGTGTTGACAGCAGGTGGCAGCAGAGGTTGACTGTCTCCTCCAAGGGAGTAGTGATGGCCAAATGAAGCTTCTTGAAGCTATGGTGGTTCATTTGGTCTTATGACAGTCGTATGATGCTGCTGTCAAATAAAGTGTTACCGGTTAACATCTCTTGGTGTAAATATCCCATAATACAGTGAGGACAGCTGCAGCTTATAGTCCAGTGAAGCGTATCTATGAACAAATGCCGTTTTCGTGCCAAATTTGGTGGGTGGCGGCTTACAGTCAGGTACGGCTTATAGTGCGAAAATTACAGTACTTGACTACCATGATTTTTTTTTTCCAACAACAAAATTTAAGACTTGAGACTTTAATCCATTTGCATGCAATAATACTGAATAAAGTTTATAACAGAGGTCCCCAACAGGATGACTACCCTCTGGCCAGCCTTCCTTTGCTCGGCTACTCCGTCACCATCCCGTCTGAGTCGGAAAACATCCACAAGGACTATGTCTTCAAACTTCACTTCAAGTCCCACGTCTACTACTTCAGATCAGAGAGCGAGTACACATTTGAACGGTGAAGTTTCTCACTAATACAGTGCATGCAAGAAATGCATTTACTGCATATACAGTGTATTACAAAAGTGAGTACACCCCTTGCATTTCTGCCTATATTTAAGTATATCTTTTCATTGTACAACACTGACAAAATGACACTTTGACACAATGAAAAGTAGTCTGTGTGCAGCTTATATAATAGAGTTAATTTATTTTCCCCTCAAAATAACTCCAAATATAGCCATTAATATCTAAACCCCTGGCAACAAAAGTGAGTACACCCCTTAGAAACTAGACCCCTAAATGTCCAAATTGAGTACTGCTTGTCATTTTCCCTCCAAAATGACATGTGACTCTTTAGTGTTACTAGTTCCAGGTGTGCAAAGGGAGCAGGTGTGTTCAAATTTGTAGTGCAGCTCTGACACGCTCTCATACTGGTCACTGAAAGTTCCAACATGGCACCACATGGCAAAGAACTCTCTGAGGATCTTAACGTATTGTTGCGCTACATGAAGATGGCCGAGGCTACAAGAAGATTGCCAACACCCTGAAACTGAGCTACAGCACAGTGGCTACTATCATCCAGCATTTTAAAAAAGTAGGGTCCACTCCGAACAGGCCTCGGTTTGGTCATCCAAAGAAGCTGAGCGCACATGCTGAGCGTCACATCCAAATGCTTTCTTTGAAAGATCGTCGCAGGAGTGCTGTCAGCATTGCTGCAGAGATTGAAGAGGTGGGGGGTCAGCCTGTTAGTCCTCAGACCATACGCCGCACTCTACATCAAATTGGTGTGCATGGCTGTCACCCCAGGAGGAAGCCTCTTCTGAAGACTGTACACTAGAAAGCCCGCAAACAGTTAGCTGAAGACGTGTCAACAAAGCACGTGGATTACTGGAACCATGTCCTATGGTCTGATCAGACGAAGATTAATTTGTTTGGTTCCGACGGTCTCAAGCATCTGTGGCGGCGACCAGGTCAGGAGTACCAAGATAGTGTGTCATTCCTACAGTCAAGCATGGTGTTGGTAATGTCATGGTCTGGGGTTGCATCAGTGTTGCAGGTGTTGGAGAGTTACATTCCATTGAGGGAAACATGAACTCCAACATGTACTGTGAAATACTCCAGCAGAGCATGATCCCCTCCCTCCAGAAACTGGATCGCAGGGCTGTATTCCAGTATGACAATGACCCCAAACACACCTCCAAGATGACCTCTGCTTTACTGAAGAGGCTGAGGGTAACGGTGATGGACTGGCCAAGCATGTCTCCAGACTTGAACCCAATAGAACATCTTTGGGGGATCCTCAAGCGGAAGGTGGTGGTGCGCAAAGTCTCAAATATCCGTCAGCTCCGCATAGTCGTCATGGAGGAGTGGAAGAGCATTCCAGTGGTAACCTGTGAAGCTCTGGTCAACTCCATTCCGAGGAGAGTAAAGGCAGTTCTGGATAATAGTGGTGGCAACACAAAATATTGACAGTTGACCAGTTGTATGTTAATATTGACAACTTTCACTAAGGGGTCTACTCACTTTTGTTGCCAGGGGTTTAGATATTAATGGCTATATTTTGAGTTATTTTGAGGGGAAAATAAATTAAATCTATTGTATAACCTGCACACAGACTACTTTCATTGTGTCAAAGTGTCATTTAGTTAGTGTCGTCCCATAAAAAGATATATCTGCAGAAATACGAGGGGTGTACTCACTTTTGCGATACACTGTAGCACATGTATGGCTATTGGGATTTCAGATAGGATTCGTGATTAACTTCAAATGCAGTGTTGTTTGAAGGTCTACTTAAGTTAATCTTCTGTACACACTTGGCCAACCGTCTAATATTATCTTGCTGCATTTTACCAGGTGGATGGAGGTTATCCGCAGTGCCACCTGCTCAGCCAGCCGCTCCCTGCCAAGCACCAGGAAAGACAATTATTGATTGAAACCATAAATGGATGAAGTTTTGGACTCTTGGTTGCATTTCAACCTGAATGACTTTTAATTCAGACCAAATCATGCCACTTTGCACAAATATTATCAGCTAATAATCTCTTTCCGCCAACTATCCAACGTACATACACCTGAGGTTCTTCACCACCTTAAGTAACTTTCTGCACAGCTTTTTTGTATTCACGATGGCATTTACCTTCTTCCTCCTAGCAAGTGTTGCTCACACATTCACATTCCGAGCAAAAAAACTCAACCGTTTGACATCAGTGTTTGCATTGTCCCCATCTGAAATCATTTCATGCGCACATTCAAGATAAAAATGTACATACTCGTTCATAAGCATTTTTTATTAGAATTGGATTTCATGAAAATTTATATACAATGCAGTGCCACTTTCAAACAGAACCCATTATTTCCCCTAGTTTCACAGAGACCTTTTGTACAGTACTTTGATTCACTGTGAAACGTTTTTTCTTGATATTTTAATTTTTACTGTTATCTCATTCATCCCAACAACCAACCTACCAAAAGATGTTCTTTTCTACAGCCCTGGCAGTTTTCCATTCTAAATAAAGATGACAATCTGTTGGAATTCAAGAGAAATTATTCGAGTATTTTGCGGTCAGAACATTTGTTAAAAAATAAATAAAATAAAAAAAGACGCATGAGTAGAAATCAGACAATGTTTTTGCATTTCAATGGAAATATCCTTTAAAAACAAACTCAAGAAAATTAGGCCTTGACAAGAATGATGGTACCCTTTCAAGACAATCACAGTCACAAATGAGCTTTTTACTTGAGACTTGGACACCTTTCAGCAGGTATTTTGGGCTATTTTTTTTTTTTTTTTAAGTCATGTTTTTTTTGGTCCAGATATGCTTTTTCTTACCCATTTGGACTGATGACTGACTGAGCACAACATTACATTTCAGATTTCAGCACAACATGGTACAAAATAGGCAGTTGTCTCAGTTTTGAAGGGTTTCCCCAAAATTCTCATCATGTTTCCACGCCTTCCATTGATGTTCAACAGGATATAGACTAGGGCTACTTGAGAACAGTGCAATGTTTTGCCTTTTTGGGGTGTTTTCAAGATGTTATAAATCCTGTTCCATGACCTGCAAATGAGCTTTCTGACACAGAACGGCACATTTCTCTTTGGAACACTTTGAACACTTAGTCTTTAAATTTCATTGGACACTTCACATATTCAAAATACTCTGGGCCAGATGTATCAAAGCAGCCCCTGTAGATATCGCTGTTGCTTCTTCTTCTATTCAGGAGAGTTACTAACTTATGACTACTTAAGTTGTTGAAATTGTCCCAAATTTCTATCCTCTATTCAGGAAAACTTATCAGCTTTGTTAAATGAAAGTAAGAATTTTTAAAATCTTTTTTTTTAACATTCAGAGAATGAGTATTAACATTTTTGCCTATTTTCTAATGTGCTACAGAACAAAACTAAATCAGAATCATGTTTGTTTTTTTTAACATTTTCTGCTTTTTCAGTTTAAAATAGCCAATTTTTTGAATCAAGGAATGTAAATAATTTTTCTACCTGATTTATCAATACCCCCCACACAAATAGTTTACATGTTAATCTTTTTAATTAATCTTTAGTTGCAGGCCTACCCGCAAGTAGTGTAGCAGCTTTGTGTTCAACTGACTAGGCAGTGATTTCACAAGGTGCATGTAGTTAGTAAGTTGAGACCAGATCATTTTAGAGAATTTTTTATGGTTGTGGCCTGCAAGAATTCTAATGAAAAAATATGCATCTTGGCTTAATTAAAAGTTAGAAAACATTGTAATAGAGCACCCCGTACCATGATGGATCAAACGGCATCTGTCAGGTTTCACGGTATCGTACATATTCAAGCCCATGAGAACCACAGGAGTCATAGCTCTCATAGTGAGGCAGTGAGACCCATTCCGGCCGATATGTGGTCGTGCTGTACACAAAGGCCTCGGTGACGTCCCCTGCTGCGGACCTCTCCTCGTCTTTGACCTGCCCCAGCCACTCTTCCACTGTAAGCTTCACCAGAGTCCGCTGATACATGGTAGGTGTGTCTTCAAAGTCATCCAGGAAATTCAGCAATTGCTCATCCACTCTGTAGATCTCGCCGTGAACCCTGTGACCCAGACTTGGAAGGTTGAGGAGAAAGGGAATGTTGTATTCGCCAGCGATCACTAGAGGAAACTTCTCTGTTGTGACGGCAGAGGCAAGCAAATGTGCCTCTCCAATGCTCTTGTCCAACATGCGGAAGTGATTCGGTTGCCCCCTCTTCAGAGTTCCATATACGAAGACACGGGCCATTATTCAGGAGGCTGACTTCTGAAATGGCAAAACAGTACACCGGGACCAAAATTATTCATTCTGTGTTAATGATGTTTCGTATTGCTTTCTATTAGTGGCTGAAGTGGCTAAAACATGGATACTTATGATTGAAAAAGGTTGATGTACTTTGAGACTCGAAAATGTACTAACAAGAACAGCAACTATCTAATGAAATAACTTGGCACTACTGTATATAATTTCCTGTTTGGGTTTTTACCCAAAATCTAAATAAATATATATATTTTTAAATTTGTATATTTAGTCTGCAATGCAAGTTGAGCACTGACTATTTGGTATCAACGTGTGATTTCTTCAGTTCTGTGCAATGAAAATCCATAATACAGGGTGATCCAAATTTAAAAAAAAAACTTTTTAACAATCCAATAAAACCGAAAGTGATGGAAGAAAACTATTTTATGCACAGTAATTGAAACCTTAAAAATGGTGTCGTCCTGCATGATTGCGTTCTTAATCTGACCTTTGTCGAAAAAACGGTAATTCTTGCATATTGGCAGACATGAGCAAGTGGGGTCACCATGTAATATACAAATTAAGTCAATTCACATCACTAGACTTGAAACAAATTGTGGAGTTTGTTTGAAAGATAACTGCATACATACATATCTAAGTACTTGCTTAAGATTTGATTATCTTTGAATCTCTTTTACTTTACTTTTTATGTAAATATATATACAGTATATATATATATATATATATATATATATATATATATATATATATATATATATATATCACCCTCCACCTTCGCAAAGGCTGTACCGAAACCAGCAATCGATAAGAAAACAGTCCTTTCTAGTAACCAATAACAGCTTTCTCTTGCAAGTTGCACGACGCGTGTAAGATAAGGTGAAACATTGCTTTACACGCAGCTGTCTCAATATCAACGTCGAAAGGGCTTTACCTGGATTGCAGGTGGAAAAGCAAACTCACAAAACATTGACCCACTTAGAATAATGTCCTCCGTGAAGGTACGTGCTCTCCATTCTCACGTGGGTGGCTCTACCCATAGAAATACACACTGAAAACGCCTAATGGCGCTGTTCGTGTGTCAACTTTGTCGCCATATTGCATGTGGCTATATGAAAGCTTTTATTTATATAAACTTTATTCATTTATTTATTAATACAAATATGGGGTGAACAATTTACATACAATCAACATATTTCCAACAACAACAAAAAGGTTTGGGGTAATTTTAACACAAGCTTTACTGTTTGCAAAGTCTTTTGTCCTTATAGCTTTGAGGTTCAAAGAGGAACTTAAATCGTCTAAATATAAAGAAAACATTTTCCCGAAAACATGAAAATTTGGTCTTTGATTAGCATATTTTACACAGTGAATGTGAAATTTTGCCAATATTAAAATAAGATTTATAACATATCTTTTATCCATTTCTGGTTCTTCAATGTTCAATAGGCCAAACAAAATATGTCTAAAAACAATTTTCAGTGAGGGCTTAACTTAAACTGGAATTTATATAATTGTTCAGGTCAACTCAAAAGATCTGGGAGTAAGTACATTCCCAAAACAAATGGGCAATAGTTTCCTCTGCATTTGCACAAAAAGAACGTAACGTATCAATATCAATTTTAAATTTAACCATTGTTGTCTTAACAGGATAACACCTGTGAAGTAATTTGAGTGTGATTTCTTGAACTTTATTTCTTAATAAATATTTTCTAGGGAAAAGCCAAGTAAGTTTCCAATCAATATTTTCATATAAATTATTCCAATAATAAATTGCTGCAGGTTTGGAAACTATCTCCCTTTGAATAAGTCCTCTCACACAATGGTTGGAGGCTTCAGAGCTTAATAATGCACATTTATAACCAATGAACACAGACTTTGGATCAAAGATTGGTATTTTACAATGTCTACCTCTAGGAGAATTCTGTAATAATCTTCGAGAGCCCTCTGGTATTTCATCAAACTCAAGAGAATATTCACGAGGCGTAACAACAATACTATAAGATGAACAAAACTCTTGATAAGTAAAAAGTTGACCATCATCGTTTAATAATGGACTTACTAAGAATATGTTATTTTTTACCCATCTTTCAATATATAAAGATCTATTTCGATATTGTATATCTTGGTTGTTCCAAATGTAATATCTATGTGGTGAAAAATTGTGTTTATATATCATTGACCATGACATAAGTAGTTGAGTGTGGAATTTGGCTAATTTAACTTTGAAATGTTGTAATTACACCTTAACAGAAAGTCTAGACTTCCTACAGATTTAAAGATATGTGTAGTGATGAACGGCTATATGAAAGCTTCATGGAATGGCGTACCGCAAGCAGCACGTCACTTTTGTTCATTAATATTCATGACGTTAGCAATTGTGGCTAGGTGGGTCAACCTCCCGTTTGTCCCCAATAGTAAATGAATGGAAATAGTGTACAAACGAGATGTTTACTGAGCTAAGCCTACCAATTGTGTCTGAAAATGATGTCCCTGGTGCCAAATTCACTGGTAAAGACGTGAAAGAACATACAAATGTTCAGTTAAATAGATGGCTTAAGTGTCGAGGGCTGAAAAAGAGCCGACCTGATCCAGAATTAGCTTTTTTATCGACATCTTTTTCTTGTGTGCATTGCCTTACACCAGTGAAAATGGCATTCTCTTGTTTCAACAATCTATCCTTTACCACCATCTGCCCTGTCTTTCTTATACTAGTATATTATAGCTTCTGGTTGTCTTACGTCTCTGACCGTTCTTGGAGGCAATTTACATGGCTATTTTTGTGTCGCGATCGCAAATACTACTCAGTGACAGCCAACGAACACTTTAAATTTTTTCCATTAATAACGAATCTTAATTCTATAATTTATTTATATTTACACCTACCTCTTACTACTAAAGTTGTTTTTTTTAACAGCGGCAGTCAGATACCATTTTAATATTTTTTTCAGGTCATTCATTGTCAGACAGAAGCAGCACGGCAAAACGCCATGCTACAAAATAAGTAAAAATATAAAATCGGCCTTCCTCTTCGTCCTCTGAAGGACCATGGCCCCCAACAAAATGTTTACAGCTTATACCTCCCTTGTGTGACTCTTGGAGTAACATGTGGAAAACACAACTGTACAAGATCACTTTTTAACTTGTGGCGTTTATTGCCGAGCACACAAACACGTCCGGCTGCCACACACACATTCATTAGAGCGTGCGCGCTTCCTTATCTCCCCGCCCGCACATGCGCATACACAGCCTTTCGGTTCCCAGGCAGCACTTGCAACACTACATATAACATGTGAGTGGCTTCACCTTGCTGGCGTTAAACTGGTCTTTTGGACGTCCGCGCAAGTTGATCCATTCTTCACATTTTTTCCCCCGAGGTTTTGGTTTCGGGGAACGTATGAAGAAAACCTCCTTCATATGTCGTAATGTCTAGAGTCGTTTCTACAAGTTCCATAGCAGCAGTATTTGATCGGCATGTTCTTTTTTGAAAGATTACCGGAGAAAACAAGCACAAATAACATGGATTGTATGCGAGGGCGTGTCTATAATGTCCCACTTCCGTGCTACAATGGCAACGCGACGGTCTAAAAATAGGATTTGTGCGGTACGCTGTTGAAGTATAGGACTGTATTGCACATGATGAGAAATGATTAACAATTTATTGGGTACATTTTGATTGTCACTGACAATGCTAGAGGTCCAATCCATTTCACCTGCGATCCTTTGCCGCTAGTCCTCCCGTGGCTCCAGGTCAAAATGGATTGGACGTCTATCGCTGTCAATCGCACTAAAACATAAGCATTCCACAACCTGTCCCAATTTCACCCTTTCGGGGACAGTGGTCATTATAGTGGGCATCTATTCAATTTCATCATTAGCTTAATTTATTCACTGTCAGGTGAGTTCACAGAGAAACATACACACACCTCCACACATCCTCTGTGAGCTCACCAAACAAGTATTTAAAATAACCCACAGTTATAAAAAATACTACCTCCTGCAAAAGAAGGAAATTAAAATCACCTATTGATGGTAAAAGACATCCATTCCATTTCAACTGGGCCCAGCCCCTCCCAGTTAAAATGGATTACACGACAAAACAGAACAGCCAGGCTTGCGCTTTAGCCAGAGAGCCAACACAGACAACATGCATGACAAACTGTCTTGGCTTAAAGTTGATTCAAGGCTGCGAGTATCTCTTCTCTCTTTTCTGAAAAACATCATGACATTGAGGAAACCAGGCAGTTTGTTTAAGCATTACACTCTGAGCTCAACTCTGCACTCATACCCAACCAGACATGCTATTAGCGGTAACTATACCATACCTATCATGAAAACTAACTTTAAACAACGTACAATACTATGTAGAGCTATGATTGAATGGAATGCCCTCCCAGACCAAATTTTAAAAACTCAAAATAAAGCTAATTTCAAGAAACAAATAAAGCAGTACTTTAGGGTCAACTGTATTTGATCATTGATGTAATTTGTAATGTAAGCCTCTTTGTTGTTGTCGACTTATATATTACCTCTTATATTGTCTATTTACCTCCTTACTAACTCTCTTCTGTCTTTATGTTAGTATGTTGAATTATGTTTGTTTTAGTGTGTAAATTTTTCAAGATAAGAATTCTTTCTTTTATATGCAGTATAGCCTATGTTGATTAGTTTGTTGATGTTTTATCTGTTTTATGCTTTGTGTGGACCCCAGTAAGGGTCCTCCATAGATTAGTATGTTGATGTTATGTCTGTTTTATGTTTTGTGTGGACCCCAGGAAGAGTAGCGGATGTTTTCATCAGCTAATGGGGATCCTAATAAAAAATACAACAACAAAAAAATACGCCTACTTTCTTCAATAGCAGCCAGAGTTAAACTATGTGAGGTCCCAAGAATAAAAATTAATACCAGTGCGAAATACATCCGGCTGCACTTATTTGAACTTACGTCTTTCTTTTTTCCAATTCATGGCAGTTTGAATATATTTTTTGTTCTAGTTCTATTTTTTTAATCTATTTTATTTTTAGAATTATTTCTGTTTTTGTTACTCACATTTTTAAAAAAAAAAAAGTTTGCTTTATTTTTATTTCTTTATTTACTTATACTACCTAAATATTTATTTTCGAGAATTGATCCTTTGATTAATTAATTTATTTACAATTTTTTTTTTTTTTTTTTGTCAAATGGGGGCCTCGAAAAATTGTCCCACGGGCTGCAATTGGCCCCTGGGCCGCAACTTTGAAACCCCGGTCCTATATGAATGTAATAAAAACAATCATAATTCGTGCTTGGAAGGGTTAACATTTCTATTCAGAGTAATGTGATGAATTATCATGTATAAACTAATTCATTGCTGTTTATGGCAATAGACGTCAAATCCATTTTAACTGGGAGGGATGGCAGTGAATGATACGTTCCAAATACAATCAGCCAGTGTTGTTCGGTTTTATGCATTGTCGGGGCATTCAATGGCTTCGTTGTCTAGATGTACGACGTTGTCTTTGGCGTGTGGACATGACAAGCTCACGTCGGCGCACGCCAGGTTGCCAATCAAGCGCTCTAGTTTTTCTCGCAGTAGCCAATGAGCGCTTGGGGATGTGTGTTGTGTTGCTTTTGCTTGACTGGCTGGCTGGCTGGCTGGGGCTGCTACGAGCCAGCCTAAGCAGCTAGTATGGCGGAGGAGGACACTTTACCCGAGTTGGAGGATTTAGAAAAACAATTACAGTCGCTAGTAAACTTGTATTCAAGTGACGAGTTGCGAGCGGACAGCAAAACGTTCTGTTCGAACCTTTGTAAGGTAGGCAATCGTAGCTCTCGTCGCTGACAGATCTGCTTGTCGAAGGTATTCGCTTATATGTTAGCTTACTCCCCTCCCCCAGAAATGGATGGCTAGCTTTAGCCGTAATCGTTGTGAATTTTCGCCAGTGGGTAAAATAAGTCGGTGCCCATTAAAAACACAGACAGAGTTTTGTGTAATGCGCGTGGAAGTCACGACAGTATAAAGTGAAATGTTTTGTTAAGTTCAGTGTTATTCTGTCGGAGGCTGTTTTAGTGCAGTTAGCCTGCTAATGTAAGGGCTGAACAAGCTAGCACGAATTACTCAGAAAACTTAGTCAGAGGTTCAAATAAACGTTTACTGTGTGCCATTTGAGGATTGATTTACTGCACCGGCGAGGTGCTAGATGAATTTCCAATGCTGGTTGTCTAAAAAGGATCAAACGGTTAAGTAAACTTGTTGTACTGTCAGTATAAAAGTACCAACGCATATAATTGGAATAGTTTTATTCTCATTGCATGTACAACGCAGTTTTCAAAATTAGGACCTTCTTTAAGTGTTTACTAACCTTTATTGAGTTGAAGCACTCATTCGTTGCTTTTGATGACAGTTCATGTCTGATCAATTTGAACGGAGACTGGTGACAGTTCCAAAAGATTTGTCATCTATGGGCGTCAATAGTGATAAACTAGTTATTAAAAGCGCCGCCATTTTTAAATAGTACAAAGTGCTCCCCCTCATCTGCAGGGTAAAGAAGAAATTGTGTTGTTTGCGTTTTGGGGGCTTGATTTCTTGGACAATGTACAGTATATAATTGAAAACTAAAATAGAAAATCTAATCAAAAAGATATTCACACTAGAGTTCAACATTTTAAGTTTGATTCTTCCTTTGTCCAAAATGATTCAAAGGGATCCACTGATAGAAAAACACGTAGTTCTTAAAAGGTAAATGTTAGTGCGAGTTATACTAATTTTATATTAAACCCCTTTACCAACATGGTGGACAAACAAATCTCGTGGATTGAAAACGACATCTTGCATACATAACTGAATCACTTGCTGACATCTCACTGACTTGCTATCACACATTAGCAAACTGGAAGGTAAGAAATAACACCAAAATTCCACCAGATAGAACTAAGGTATTACTTTGGAGAATAAAAAAAACACTCAATGGCCCAGATCTTCAGCGAATTCTAAAGGATAGATTAAAAACCAAACTGACCTAAAACATTCTAGTGTGCTAAACCGCGAATATACTGGTGTTTCTTAACTTTGGTTCGATCGAACCCCATGGGTTCGGTGAGTAAGTCAAAGGGGTTCGTCAAAAGACCCGCAGGGCCCTATTGTCGCACGCTGACTAAATCTACGCAAAGTGGCATGTTAGGTTAGATTTTTGACTGGCTTGCCCCCGATTTACAGATTTTACTCAGTTTCTTTCAACTGTTTGTCCTCTATCTGATGGGAGGAAAAACTGTTTTGTTCAGTGGAAGGTAGGTATGAAGAAGTATAACAGACTTATGGGCAGCGTGGTCTCAAATTTTGACCTGTATAAAATGAGAATCTGCTTAGATATTAGCTGAGATATACAGTATTGGTTTTGAATTACGATTTTTAAAATTATTTTTTAAATCATTATCCAATTCAGAAGGGTTCCATGAATGCATATGAGAAACTCGTGGGGTTTGGTACCTTTAGAAAGGTTCAGAACCACTGCTCTAGAAGTTGACCGAAATGTGATTTTTAAATGCCGATACCAATATCTCAAATTTTCAACCGATTTTTTAAGCCGATATTTGAGGCCGTTATACTTTTTTTTTTCTTCTTCTTTTTTAAGAATGTAGATTATGAAAGGCATTTTCTCAATTCCTTCAGCAGCTTCAAATTTACAATGACCTGAGATTTAAAGGATTAATTTGGTCTAGTGCTACCAAACCAATTAACGCAGCACTTCTTTTTATGATTATACACATTCTGCAAGAAAAGTACATTATTTTTAAATAATTAAACCCACAAAAGCATTACGACGAGATTTAAACAAGTGAGAGAGGATGCTTTTCATGCTAAAGCTAATGCAAACATGAACGTTGCGCTAACGCTACGAGTTACATTTTGAGTGCAAGGATCATTCAGTAAAAACCTGAAAAGGCTAAAGGAACATTGCATATTCTCTCATGCAAGATTTTGAAAAAATCCTACTATATTTACAAAACAAAGCAAACCTTTGGCCGAAAAAAGCTAAAATTTCTTTATCATTTTTGGATTAAAAGGCCGAAAGTTTAACACCGAATAGCATGAAGAACCGTAGTGATGACAAAATCAAAACACGGCAAGAAGCAACATTACCGGCTCACAGCCAACATGTCCGCGGTATTGAAATATTTGAGGTATCAAAGAAGTATGTAAATTATTTAAATTAAGGATAATAAATTTGCTTCATCGCTGCTACACGCTCGTTCAGTGTACAGTGCATTTAAGCCCGTGTGGGAGTGCTTTGGAGTTTAATCAAGCGAGCAGTATACAAATAAAGTAGTATTTAAATGCATACACGTGCATTTGCTGTTGTTTATTACAATCATCTTATGGCATGACCACTTCTTTTTGTCACATTTTTTCCGCAACTTCCACACCTTATCTACCAGTCGCCGTTTAATCCGTCTGGGAGCGACTTCACTCAGCTTCGTCGCCGCTAGGACCCGGCCCACTTGCCTGGCTCTCAATGGATTCCACTTGTTATATAAGAAAACAGCGAGTCTTATTTTAAGGAGTAGGAGAGATTGTAATTGCCTTGTAAAGAGCTTTAGTAGTTTCAACGAGAATGGAATAGTTTTTTGTTGTTGTGAGCAACAGTTCCACAGCTGTATGCACGCTTAGTACATCGAGATCTCATTTAGCTTAGCAATTGGAGACGTGAGACCCACTTTTCCACTGTCCCAAACTTCCAAGAAAGCGCATTTTTCAAGGTTTCATTGGCCGTGACGTCCACTGAACAGAATGCTTTGACGACGCCGGCACCTCTGCTATAGGACGGGTTCAAAGAGCCACAAAATGCTTACTGCCATTGGGAACGTACCACCAGGTTTCAGAATCTGCATCATTCAAACAAAATTTCTCGAGCTTCGGTGGTCGTAGAACATTTTGGAAGATGTTTGCGTACTTTTAAGAAAAAAAGGCCACAGCAAAGGGCATTAATTGCGAAATAATGAAATAAAATGTACATTTAAAAGAATATGAAATAAATTAACTGTATTCGTGTTTATTATTCGACCTTTCAGTTTTTCCCCAATATTCTTTTTTTTTTTTTTTTTTTTTCGGCCAAGAATTTTGCTCTGGGTACATCCCTAATAAGTATATGTTAGTTGTAATAAATTTACTAAATTTATTTAATATTTCTCGAGATAGAAGTCACACCAGATTATAAAGCGTACCATCAATGAACAGGTTTAAATGGATTTGAATTTGTTCTTTATATTTTAACATTATAATTCATGTTTTATGCATTCATGTGTTTATTTAAGGAATTGATGAATGATGAAAATGTCTTGAGCACTTTACTGGAGCAGTCAATATATTACAATTATGCTTCAACAAAGTAGATTGAAGGTTATTAGGCATAAGTGAATCCATACATTAAAGGCACATTAGACTATAAAGTAATCAAGGTACAAAATCAATTTTTGGGGGAAAAAGTTTTAAGTATGCTTTATATCCCAAAAATACAGTAATGAAATTGACAAGAGTCAGTTGTCCCTGATAGTCTTCAAAGACGCTTGCATTATGGCTAAAATTAAAATATGCAGCAAGTACTCCAGGATTTTTAATAGTGCAACATTAAATCTCACGGCACACATAATGTCACAAGAAGCAAATAGTTTTGTTTTGTTTCTGATCTCACAAGTGTACAGTATGTACTCTATTAAATCTGAGCTAGTTGTATTGAACATAAAGCAGATATACTCTCATAAAACCGTGACGTATGATTAGGAACAGGTTTATTGCTACTTTTGCCTTCCAGTGTCATTATATGTCAATGACTCGCAAGCCTGGATGGCTGTATAAAGATAAACTACTCATGTTCAGGCAATTTAAGTGAAATATCATTCCAACAGCACCCCTGATGAAACTCAAGACTCTCTCGATCAAGAATCATCAGTCTTACACACGTGTCCATTTTTCTCTGTATGTCCACGCAGCTTGTGGAAGAGTACACTTCTCGCTGGAAGACACCACTTCCTCGACTCAGGATCCTTGAGACAGCGCTGTGCTATTTCGCTAGGGGCTCATCCTCCTTCACATCAAGCTGCGATCACGTGCTTCACACGCTTAGTAGTTTGGCCTTGTAAGTCTAGACGTCGGCAAACCTGGTCTTTCTTTACATAGAACTTTGCTCAAATGCGGATTTAGCATTTCTTACTGAAGGCTTTGAACTGCTTGTTGCAGTCACAGAAATCTAGAGGAACTTCTGAAGTGAAATACAAATGGATGCTGGCAACCTTTAGTTTTGTCTGATTTACAAAACAGTTACTCTGGGGAATAATAAAAATATCAATTGTAAATTTATTTGAGTTGGCATTTTAAAAAAGGCTCTTATTTTATATTTCTTTGATATCTTTATAGTGTAAATTTAAAAACAAGAGGACACATCTCTGGTAAATAAAAACGCATTAAGTGATGGTGATTACTGATTAGAATTGTAGACAAAGCTGATGTGGGCTCATGTTTGGACATTTTTACCTGTCAGGTACGCTTTTGTTTCATGTTTCAAATGGTCAATGTTCAAAAACATCGTATATTGCCTCCTCGCATGTCTGTCTTTAATGCACATGTGAAATTGTGGTGATTTACATCATCTGTGGTGGCGCACGTGCAGTAGGGGTAATGTGGGTCATACAAAAACAAATGCACAAAAAAAGCCACAATGTGAGCAACAGAGCCCTGACATCAAGTGCCAAAGAAAAAGGAAAATGTGTATTATTAATGATTTGATTCTTCTTTGTTTTTGATAAGTCACATAATATTAACTCCCAATGTCCTTTGATGCTTGCTTAGCCAAGGGCTCACATTTACTTCATTTAATTTTTGGCACTAGTTTCATTTTTCTGTTTTCTGTGTGATTAGAGGCCATTGGGTTGGGATTAGAATTTTTCCAATTTCTGGGTTATTCCATTTGAGAGCTCTTATTACCTCCTTACTTATTCAGATTTTCTTAAATGCCTCTTCTTTGCTTTGTTCTTCATACAGGAGTGTTTATGAGGTGTTGCTTTTCTTTGATGAGCAGGACTTCCACAAAGAGCCATTGAAACACTTCTCTGTTAAATTTCAGGTGAGTATTCTTTACTGTATGCACTGAGCACCCTATGTAGCTGAAACTTTATACCCAAACTGATGCCACTGCCAGGGTTGCCAGATAGGAAAGCTCAATCTCCAGCTCAATCACAACGTAAAACCTGCCCAGTCCAATAAAAAACAGCCTAAATTACAACATCATGTTCAAGATGTTTACCTGAATTACTCAGTCTATATTTTGATATTATAACAAGAAAAGAAATCAACAGTTGGAGACGCATTGTTGAGGAATCACTGCTGTTTCCTCAATAGGCATCATGGGAGTTGTAGTTCTTCTAACTAAGGGTTAAAACTTTTTTTTTTCTTTTCCATAAACAAAAATAATAATAGTATATAAATCTGTTATTAAACATAAAAAATACACGTGAATCAATAGAAATCACTGACTCGAAATACATTGTTGACGATATTTTTCATAGCTGATTTGGAGTGCATTCTGGAAAGAAATTCTATTGTGATTGGTGTCAGAAGCATAAGGAAATCCATCTTTCTCAAAGAAACCACTCGAAACGCCAAAATATCCAGCATACAATCATAAAAAAACATGTGTTTCTGTTCATTTTTATGTTGTTTTTGTAATTATCATTAAATTTGACTGTTTACTTAAAAATCAGAAATAACATGCAGTTCACAGCTCCAAACGCTGTGAGGCGCTAAAATGCCAGATATAATTAGAACAAATAGAATGCTGTTGTAAGAAAGTTGCCTGGCACGGCCAGACTGTTCTCCCTGTATTTTTCAAACACTGAGAGAAAAGTCTGGGAACCAGCCCATTAACAGCCTCTCGAGCAGGTACAAAGTCAATCGACAAATCAGATTCATTTATTTGCTTGACGTGTTCTAAACGAGTAACGTCACTCTTGGGCGTCGAAAGTCGTCTCCACAACAACACAGATGGTGAACAGGAGAGCCGAGAATATGTTCCAATCCACGGTAAAATCGGTTTTAAATTACCAAAAACAAATCGACACAAGTCATTGACAACAGTGTCTCGCGCTAGCCATGTTGAATAAACTCCGCTCTCCTCGTATGTTTACTTCCGCGCGCAAGTCCCTCGTCCTGCCCTCGTCGTTTTACTAACGTCACGTCTGCCCGTCGCTGATTGGTCCACTCCGCTGTCTGTTTGCTGTGGCTTGCTCTGCCCTGGAAATTGTATCCGCTGAATGGTGGCCAGACTCAATCGCTGGAACAGCGGTGAGTCTGGTGTACCAGGCAAGTAAGAAAGCAAAAGTAGTCGAACTTCAAGGTGTAGACCAGTGTTGTCACTAACGTGTTACTAAGTAACGCTTGATTGTAATCTGATTACTTTCTATCAGTAACGAGCAATCTAACGCGTTCATTTTTCCAAACAAGTAATCTGATTAAAGTTAGTTTCGCGAGTGTCTGTTGAATTTGTTGAAAATCAACTCCATCAACTAATTAAACCCCCGCTATCTCTAAGTTTAAGCCTTATGTGAAAAATTCTGATCTTCCCCTTTAAATTAAATTATCTGAAAGTCAATTACATGCGATTACATTTTTCTGTTGTAATTCTTATGTTGAGGCAGAATAGCCGGAAAAATTTGTAAAAGTAACCGATAACTTACTTTCAAAGTAACTTAGTTACTTTGATAATGTAATCAGTAAAGTAACTAGATTACTTTTTTGAGGTGTAATCATTACTCAGTAATTACTTTTTCAAGTAATCTGTGACAACATTGGTGTACACCAGGGGTCCCCAAACGTTTTCCTGTGGGGGCCACATAACTTTTCCCTTCTCTGGTGAGGGGCCTGGGTCAGTTTGTAACAGAAAAAGTGTGACGATTGCAGAAGTGCCTAAATGTAAAAATGTATTGTTTTTCAGAAAGCCACAGTCAAATAACCCTTTTTGTGATTCTTCACGGAACAAAAGTAAATAAAATAATAATATATAATAATAATAATAATAATAATAATAATAACTGAAAAAGAGGGTTAATTTGACTGGGGATCCCTCTGTGGGTGTGTGGTATAAAGCCGGCGATGCTATGGAGTTGTAACTCCGATCAGAGAATCAACAGGGGACATTCGGGATTTATTTGTTTCCTTTATGATGATGAAAGGAGTATGAGATTTATTTTGTTGTATTGTGGTTTCTGTGAATACAAGATAACCATATAACGTCAGTAATATAATATATATATATAACCTATAAACATATACTGTATTATAAACATATCTAAATTAACAGGAACAACATTAAATAATATAAATGAAATACACTGAAGTTACTCGTGCGCGCGTCGCTTTTCATAAAGGGCCAGCGTAGCAACAATTAAACTAAAGCACAAACATGCAATGGGGCTTTCCTACAATAACACTATTAATTAAATAGATAATAACCAAATAACCCTCTCGGGGTTCTTCACAGAAAAAAAGCCAGGAAATAAATAACATTTATGGGCGGGGGTGATTTTTAAAAATCAAAATGTGCGCTGGTATTGTTCAGGGGGCCAGACCAAATGTGGAGGCGGGCCGTAGTTTGGGGACCCCTGGTGTACACTTACAAGTGTACTGTAAAAACTAAGCAAAGCAGTTCCTTCCAAAACCACCAAATTTTGTCAAAAGTAGCACACATTTCGTAAACCCGCCCAATGCATTTTATCCCGCCCTAAGCCTTTGAAAATAGCCCAATTTGGCAGGAACCCGCCCAGTCTGGCAACACTGGCCACTGCCTACAGTACACGTTGTTGTAATTCCTACACTGTTAATGATTTAGATGCAAGTAAAGCAAAAAGTTTGTAGATAAAGCACATATTGTTTGTTTTATTCAAAATCTGTTGTGTTGTGTAGCAAAAAAGGTGAGAATTGTGTGAATTCCCCCCATATTTCAGACTGTATGTAAAAGTTGCCATGATTTTACACTACACCAGCCCAGTTTACTATTTAGTTTTTCAAAATACTTGTGGGACCACCTAAGTTGAGCAATTCCCAATTTTATTAGTTTGTCAATTTTTTTTATGTATGTATCTTTGTTTTCACTAGATTGTGGACATGTTTAATGTATTAGAAAGAAATGTGAAATTGAAATCATACATTTGGTTTTCTTATCAAATTATTTTTTGTCAAATGAGTGTTTTCAGTCTACAACACGAAAATGAAATGTCACGCTTCTGATACTTTTAGAGGACAAATTTGAGGAGAGTATACAAATTTTAGATTGTCATTTGTCAACTATCCCTCTTCTGTACTGATACATCATTCACCTGTCTTTTTAGGAATGTAACATCGCCCTTGCAAGGCATCAAAATGTTCACTTACTTCAGGTTGAGCCCATAATTCGTGGAGGAGGTGCTTGGGTCAGTAGAACCTTGAAGGAAATACTCAGTGAATCTAGTTTACCTCAAAATGAAGGTGAGTGATATTTCTTGTTCTAGCAAAACCGAATTTGCTTTCATTTCTATTGAATTCTTATTTTACAGATACAAAATGCACTCTGTAAATACTACCGTATTTCTTTTGCTAACAATTTTAATCAAAGTATAGAATTGGTGTATATTTAATTGGGAAACCTTATGATTTTTTTTTCTCAGTGGACAGGTTCCTCAGCTCTGAGCCACCAGTGTTCTTGGCTCTACGGGTGCGCTACCTTATATCGCGTGAGCGGGTTAGTGAGGCTCTAGCCCTGGCCAAGTGTTGTATTCGTCATCCGACGGCAGGGAAACACTTGTTCTTCCTCCAGGTCTACCTCACATGGCTTTACAAGACTCAACGCCATCAGCTGCTTCAAGAGGTGGGTGGAAAGGTTATAGCTGCAAAGCTGTTTCTTCTCAGCTGCCATTTAGTGGTGCCTGGATTATTTTGTCTTTTTTTTCCCAGGTGTCTTGCCTAAATGGTAAAGATGCTGTGCACATCATCTGTAGTTTAGAATATGAGGAAACAAATGAATTGCTGTTAGCCCTCTGCCAGATGTTCCTCTCCCAACAACTCTGCAGGGGAGAAATGTACTATTTATGGTGGGTAAATGTAATTTTAATTGAAATTATTTTTATATCCTTTTTCATGATATTTTAACGATTCCCCCCTTTGTCCCTGAACAGGGAGCTCATTTTTGTGTGGAGCAAACTTCATGATCGGGTGAATACTTCCAAACAGGCTTTTCTTGAGGAAAGCCGCCGGCTAATGTTGTCTGCCACAAATATCAACTCAATCTTTCCGTTTATCAAAGTCTTAATTCAAGAGGTGAGAACAATACAGCTCAAAGTATATTGGCTTTTTATCCCAATGTGAAGTTGTAGATCCTTTTGTGTACCTTATCATTTTACAGCCTTGTTTTCTTTGTCTTGCCAGCTGGGGGAAGAGGGGATCCAGTTTTGCGTGGAACTTTGTGCAAATGCCTTGAAATCTTGTCTCCCTGGTGACACTACAACTAAGTCACTCATCTATAAAACTATTGCTGGCCTGCTCCCCAATGATCTTGAAGTGTGTCGTGCATGTGCGCTCCTCGTCTTCTTCTTGGAACGTACCGTGGAAGCCTACAAGATGGTGTATTTGCTGTATATGCTTCCAGACCAAGACTACCATGTGGAACACATCCCCATCAGAAATCAAATCCGATTTGAAACACTACAGGTAAAACACAATCTCTGTATACCGCAATTTCTCGAGTATAATACATTCCTGAATACAAAAGTTTATATTCATTCTGGTTTTTTTTTTTTTTGGTCGGATATCTTGCATCTCTTGCAAGTACAGAAAATTACAGGTCCATAAATATTGAACATCAATTTGTTCGCAAGGAAGACAATGCTAAACAGTTGAAAAATGTATATATCGTAAACAATAACTGTAGAAAATTAATTTCAAATTGAACTTGAGCATTTTTTTTTAAGTTATGTAATACACTCATGGCATATTTCAATGTTTTGTTCGCAGGTCTTGAAGAAGGACCTTTACTTTGACCCAGAGTTTTGGAACCTCATTGCTTTGCAAACCAATTGTTTGAAACTGATAAGTGAGAAAGTAGTTGATGCCGCGCTAGAAGAACTCATGGAGGAAACATGGATCGCAAACTACTGTGCCAAAGAGTTTTCTTTTGTGTATAGCACATCAACAGGTGAAGATGACAAAAGAACAGTAAAAAAGCCTCACCATAATGATGGCAGACAGAAAGAAATGAATAGTGGGGAGTCACCCCAAAAACTGAAATTGGGCCAAGGCAAAACAGACCTGAATGATAGCAATGCTGTGAAAAAAAAGGGCACCCACAGGTCACGATTTACAAAGGAAGCATCAGCTCAACCTTTGAGGCGTTCATTTTGGCAGGTTGACAGGATACATGACATAACGTCCGGGCAACTAAGACGAGTTACACGTTTATCTGAAAAAGATCCCCCAAAACGGAAAATTCAAAAACCCAAATGGCTACTGGAAGATTCGGGTGGTCTGCAAGACTCCAAGTTTAGGAGACGTGGTTTGAGAGATCAAAAGGGGGGTGCCCTGAAGAGGTCTGAATTTGGTCATATCAAGAACAACACACAGCCCAAGGTTTCTAAAAACTTGAGTACTAAGCATGAGAAAGGATTTCCTCTGGACTCTGTTGAACCAGCTTCTGCTCCACAAGTAATTCTGGAGTTGTCACTACCGGACAATGAGCTGAGTGGAATGTTTAATGAAGATTGCAACAGACAGAAAATGTGTCCTCCAATGCTCTTTTATAAACCAACACTCAAAATTCCTGAAAACTCCCCTCCAATGAAGGTGCTCCAAGGAAAAGAGGTCATTCTTCGAGCAAGGGATGCAACTACGCTTGTGCAGCTTTTGCACTGTTATGCTCGCAGGCCCAAAGGAAAGGGTAATGGTCCAAATACTCATGGATCTGTATCAACAATCACACGCTCTTCTGCACATGCAAGTCCCCCTAAAGAACCACAGGGTGGGCTTTGTGAGAAACCTAATGCGGAGACAAAGGGTGGTTTGAACTCAGAGGAAGCAGTTGCAACTAAACATCCAGAACCATCAAACACAGTCTTACAGTTGTCAGCAAAAGAATGCTTAGAAAAGATTGTAGAAGGGGTTCTTTCTGATAAATCGGTAAAGGGAACAGAAACTAAAACTTTAGGTGAAGCTGCTCCATCTCTAAGCACAAACGAAGTCCATAGCACTGTTAAGTCCATTGAACTCTGTTCAACTTCACAAAGCCCAGCAGTGGAGGAGGTCATACAACAGCAAACTACAGCTTCCATCGAGTTTTCTCAAACACAAAGCAGTCAAATACAAGTTACTGAACATACCTCGCCAGTTGCCAGTACATTAACAAGCCAAAACCCTGACTCTCCATTTAAAGTGCCTCTTCCAAGTACAAGAGCACTTAACATAGATGAAGAACAACACCCAAAACCACTTCCTTCTCATTCTCAAATTGACACATGTATCGAAAAGACCAAAGGAGTTACAAGCTTAGGACAAGCCGAAAAGTCCAACGATACTAATGGCAATTCCGAATTAGTAACGGAGACGTTCACACATGTTCCTCCTGTTGAAATTCCTCAAGATATGGTAAATCCTGAACAACCTGCTGACACTAAGACTAACGAATCAGTGCTTCCAGACAAAAGCAGGGTTGCAAATGTCTCTAGTCATACATTCCCGGAAGCAGCAACCCCTGCATATATTGAAGGTAATGACCAAAGAAGTCCAACCGAGGATGATGACTTTGAGGACGGTGAATTGATAGAAACAGAGGAATCGAAGTTGGAGTCCTGCTGTACTTTTTGTCAACGAGAATTCAAGGGCAGGCGTGTAGTAATACATGCTATGTTCCATTTCCGCAAGGATGAGTGTATGTTTTGTGGGACCATTTTTAAAGATGACCTCCTGGCCATGATGCACCTCTCTGATCATATTGAAAAGCTCAAAAGAAGCAAGGAGTTAGCCAGTAACAAAGCGCAACAAAGTGGTGTATCAGTGACCAAAGATTTCTCCCATCCCAAGACGTCTGCCAAAGCTAAAGCTCCAGACTGGCTCTCTGGCAATCACATAAATAGGAGACCGAGAAAGTCTTCTATCTGCAAAAAGTTAATTAGCCAACCAGAGCCACACTCACAGTCAGAATCAAGAAATTTACGATCAAATGACAAAGCAGTCGATGGTCCGTTGGTACAGGGAAACAAGCAAAATGACAGAAAATATTCTGACAGGAAGGTAAATGGAAATATTGGCAAAACTCAATTTGACCAGATGAAAAGGACCAACTCAAAAGCTGCACACGAGCAGACACAAATGCCAAACGTCAATAAAGACGACGCAGGCAATGGCAAGATGAATCACGTGATGCTTACATCTTGTGGCTCATTTGCATCATCGGCGCAGAAGAGGAAACACATTGAGCTGACACATATGCCAAATATCAATAAAGACAAAGCAGGCAATGGCAAGGTGAATCACGTGATGCCTAAATCTTGTGACTCATTTGCATCATCGGTGCAGAAGAGGAAACGCATTGAATATTCTAAGGAGGATGTAATTATTGACACCAAGAAGGTTTCTCAGAAGAAAGTTTGCTGTCCAGCAGATGGATGCAGTTGGTCTACAGACCTTTCTAAAAATCGTGTTGCACTGCTCTACCATGCTTTGGAACATCACTATGGTGATACCAAACCTTTAAAGCTCTCATTGAAAGTAGCAAACAACAAATGCAGTATTTGCATGCGAGTTTTATGGAGTTTTGAGCATTTTCAGCATCACGTGGAAAGACATCGGCTTAGTCCTCGACATCCTTGCCTTCATCTGGGTTGTACTGCCAGATTCAAAACTGGTAATGAAATGAGACGTCATGCCAGAAAACACAGTCCATTGCAGGCAGTGTGCTGCTTACCTGGTTGTTCCGAACTATTTATTTGTCTCTGGGCGCTGAATCTTCATGAAAAAGAACACTATGCTTCCAAACTCACCAAGCCAGTAAAGACTGTTGATGCTCAGACTGACAATAAACCTATTAGCATACAGGTAAAAACTGTAACCTCTAGTGTAAAAGGGACTTTGAGTGAGTCAACTCGTAAATTAAGGGGCCATGTATCTCAAGACTCGACATCGAAAATTGTCAGTGATTCTCTTCACCCCACTGAAAAATCTGTGGGTAAAGAAGAGCAAAAAGTGAAAAATGAGTCCAAGAATTCAAATGTTTTAAAGAATCTCTCCAACAAGGACCCCACCACACAGTCCAATAAATGTAGTTTGAATCTAAGGTTGAGGAAAGCTCAAACATCAAAAACGAATCTAGTTGCTACAAAACTTCTGCAAGCACCCTTCTTTAAATGCAAGGCCAAATTGAGGGATAACTGCAAGAAAAAGCAGGTCAGTGTGACCCGAACTGAAATAGTCCCTAAAAGAAGAGGACGTCCAAGAAAGTACAAAAAAGAGGAGCATGACAAAGTCACGACTAAGGTTCAAAACAATCAATGTTTAAAGAGCAAACCACCAGACTGTCCTTCAGTTAGCAACAAGGTAAAAATTAAAGAAAAACCCAAGCATTCCAACAATGCTGGCTGTATATCGGAGATGCCAGACAGTAAATCGAAGTCCAAAAAGTCAGTGAGTGAAAACAGGAGCAATTGTGTCGAAAAAAAGATGTCCTTAAACAGAGACTCCCATTCGAGGAAGGCATCCCCAGGTACAATTGCCCCTGCCCATAGATTAGGTGCTCATAATTTGAAAAAGCGCTGTGCTTCAAAAGAAGGAGACACTTTTGGTGCAAATATAGCAAAGAAGAATAGAGTTACACCCAGGAGAAGTCCTCGCAGACAATCTGGATTGCCAGCAGCTTCAAAGGAGCCTGCAAAGTCAGCATTTACTGTAGTACGAAGGTACAAAACACATTCATCCCAGGGTAGCCCTGCAGATTGTGTCCCTGCTGCCACTGCAGTGAACATGCAGAAGATGATAACTAATAACAATAAATCAGAAAAGAGGTTTCATGGTAAAAATAAAGTAGGTGTCACAATCTGCCCCAATGATGAAAATATGTTAAGGGGAGAACTTTCAAATATGTCTATGGATGGCACCAGTTCCACCACGTCTGAATTGAATATGGAGTCAAGTGAACAATCTTCAAACGTGACTAGTGGTGGCTCCAGTTCCAACATGTCTGAATTAAATAAGGGGTCAAAAAAAGAACCTTCAAATGGGACTATGGGTGGCTCCAGTTCCACCACGTCTAAACTAAATAAAGAGTCAAAGAAAGAACCTTCACATGTGACTATGGATGACACCAGTTTCACAACGTTTGAATTGAATGAAGAGTCAAATGAAGAATCTTCAAACGTGACTATGGGTGGCTCCAGTTCCAACACATCTGACTTGAATAAAGAGTCAAAGGAAGAACCTTCAAATGTTACTATGAATGGGTCCAGTTCCACAACGTCTGAATTAAAGAAAAAGTTAAATGAAAAACCTTCAAAAATGACAATGGATGGCTCCTGTTCCATCACATCTGAATTAAGGAAAGAATCAAAGGAAGAACCTTCAAACGTGAATATTGAGGACTCCAGTTCCATCAAGTGGACGGAAGAGTCAAAGAAAAAGCCTTCACATGTGACGAGTGATGACTCCAGTTCCACTTTGTGCAATTTGAAGAGAAAGTCAATTGAAGAACCTTCAAACATGACTAGCATTGGTTTCAGTTCCACCACGAGAAAGTCTCAAGAACCTTCAAACGTCACTGGTGATGGCACAAGTTCTATCGTGACAAAATTAAAAGGAGAGTCAATGACAGAGCATTCAAATGTGACTAGTGATGGCTCCGGTTTCTTCACCTTGAAATTGAAGAGTGAGACAAAGAAAGAACTTTCAAACATGACCAGTAATGGCTCCAATTCAACAATGTCCAATATGAAGAGAAAGTCAAAGAGACAACCTTCAAACATGACTAGCAATGGTTCCAGTTTCAGCACCTTGAAATTGAAGAGCCAGTCAAAGAAAGAACCTTCAAACAAGACTAGTGTTGGCTCCCGTTCTACCAAGTCCAATTTGAAGAGAAAGTTCAAGAGAGAACATTCAAAAAGGAAAAGCAGTGGTTCCAGTTGCAGCACCTTGAAATTGAAGAGACAGTCAAAGAAAGAACCAAACATGACTAAGGATGGCTCCAGTTCAACCACATCCAATCTGAAGAGAAAGTCAAAGAAAGGACCTTCAAACGTGACAAGTGAGAACTCTTGTTCAACACAGTCTAAATTGAAGAAAAAGTCACATAATAAACCTTTAAATGTGACTAGTGATGACCCCAGTTCTACAAAGTCTAAATTAAAGAGAAAATCAACTAAGGTACCTTTAAATGTGACAAGTGATGGCCCCGATTCTGCCACACCAACTTCTCAAGCTGGGGAAACAGCACGTGGACGTACAAAGTTAAAGATTGCCTGTGTTGGGAAAACCAATGCTGCCCAGACAGTTAAAGAAGGTACAAAAAAGGCTAAGAAAACTAAGAAAAGTCCACATCCAGTTGAAAACATTGCCATTCAAGTAGCAACTGATGTTCCATACTGCAGTCAAGTGAAGGCTGGACAAGTGGACAACTGTGCTGATGAGCAGGGACATGTAAACAAAACACCTGATTATAGTAAGCACCCTCTCTCTCTTAAGTCAACCTCAGCACAAGAGGAAGACAAATTCACATTGTGCATTGACACCCTGGCCGAGTATGGAAAGAAACACATGCGTGCGCCTCCCACGGCCTACCTCAACGAATGGTTCACCGCCATGCCCAAAAGAAGAAAAGTGGCAGGGTTCCTTGCATCCACCTCACAACAGGAGACTTTGGTCACCACAAGACCACAGAGACAACGGTGTGCCAATTGCTTTACGACGTTCAACAGTGCAGAGGAGTTGCAAAGTCACCTCCAAGTCCAGCGCTGCTCCAATCTTTTTGGCTTCGACTCTGATGACGAAGGTGAGTTCAAACCATTTCAAAATGTTTGGAAGTAATAATAATAATACTTCTAAGTGGCAAAAAAGTGAGTGGCTACCGCTAGCCCAGGGGTCAGCAACCCCCGGCTCAGGAGCCACATTTGGCTCTTTGATCCCTCAAATGCAGCTCAGTTTTAAAAATAAAACATGAGTGTTTGATTAAAACATATTGTGGCGCTTATGAGATTTAACAAAGAAATTTAGCATTGCTATGGTGAGCAGAGCAAGTTGAGCTTACTTTCTTTGTAAATAGAACACACAAACAGGTAATTAATTCACCAACTATGTAATGTCAAAGTGTTACATTCCATGTGAAACCGTGACTTTAAATAGTTGTGACTGGTTGACCTGACTGGTTGCTTACCCCTTGGCTAACATTTTAATTTGAGATGGCAAAAAGTGTGTGCAGCTCCCTGTGTTGTCTTTTCCGTGGAAAAAAAGCCAAACTGGCTCTTTGGGTGTTAAAGGTTTCTAACCCCTGCGCTAGTCTAAAAGGAAATGATGGAACAAACTTATCATGTTTAGGGTTGGAGGAACGCAAAAGACTTGCCAGACACCACCTCACTACGACCTGAGTGTCTTGCTGTTATTGTGGCCAGGGTTGTTGATCTTACTTAAAAAAAAGCTAGTAGATATAGTTACAAATTACTTCTCCCAAAAAGTAATTGAGTTAGTAACTGACTCATTGTAAGAGTAATTAGTTATTCAGCAAAGTAACTGACGTTACTTTTCATGTTCTACACCAGCGGTCTCAAACCGACTCCACAAAGGGCCGCAGTGGGTCCTGGTTTTTGTTCCAACAGATCCAGCACAAACAGTTCAACCAATGAGGTTTCTACTAACATAAGCAGCACCTGATTGCAATCAACTGATTACACTTGTAAGAAACCAGATTGGTGAAAAGGTATTTGTCTCGTTTGGTTGGAATGAAATCCAGTACCCCCTGCGGCCCTTTGAGGACCGGTTTGAGACCACTGTTCTACACATTACATTATACATTCTATAACATCTTTCCCATCAAAGATGTTTATGTTAACTAAATTGAACTGATTTTATCATTTTAAAAAAACGTAGGTCACACTATTTACATTTTAAAAAAATATTTTCCCTATCTTAGAGTGTAACTGTATACAGACTTTAACTTTCAAATGCTGCGAGAGTACTGATCCCATGGTACGTACTGAACCGTGACTTGTGTGTCACACTCCTAATATATATACAGTAGATATATTTTTCAATATGCAGGTGAGGCTCTGAATCTCCTGCCTCTCCTGTCTTTGCTCTAGATGTTTTGATAAACGTCAAACAAGGTTCATGGACACGTCATTCAACAAAATTTGGGGGCAAGTAACTATTATTGGTAATAAATAAAAATAAAAAAACACAAAAAAAAACATTGTTGCGTCTACAAGGGCAACCTCAACTTGGTGATGATAATGCACACTCAGCAGAAAAACAGTACATTACTTTCAATTAATTGTACCCAAAGTTGCCCAAGACTTTAGAATATGCTTGCCATGCTAATGTTAGCGAGAATACGAATGCTATGCTAACGCTTCGAGCCACCTAGCCAATCATCATCATGTTTGCAACGGCATCACCACTGTACCCATCCCGCTCTGCTCTTTTTCAGATAATCAGACAACTCGTGTTCGTTCTGCCAAATTGTAGTAACGCGCCCCTTTACATCCTCAGTAATGGTAACGCTTTGTAAAGGGAAAACTAATTAGATTACTCAAGACTGAAAAAAATAACGCCATTATTAACAACACTGATTGTGGCTAAACTCAACCAGTTTCATTCGTATTCTTTGCATTGTAGGGAATTCTTGAAAAGTTGAACTGGAATCCAAGTTGAGAGGACCTTGTGGATGCACAAATGATTGACCAGTGGACCTGTAAGGAACTGTGGTTGGATCATGGTTCCCTGGACCTCTTAAGGACCGTAAGGGGAACTAAAGCATTATTTTGGTTTCATGATTACATTACGTTGCCCTACTAGGCTGTACACTGTATTCTGATCAATACATTTGTGGAACAAAACATATGAATTGTCATCAGTTTTAATTAAATCTCGGACAACCGCAATGTGGGCATGTCAGGTGGTCTGAACCCCAGTTAATGTTGTTCAAACAATCATGTCATCAACTATTTGTGCTAATTATCACAACATTGGCAGGGAGTACACTAAGACGAGAAATTGCAACATTTTTATACTGGAGTGCCACGTCAAATTTCGTTGTTCACAATGTTCATTCGTTGCTGACAATGACAATAAAGTTCTATTCTATTGTAATTAAGTCTATTGGAAGAATGAAAATGGATGAATATTTGTCCACAAACACAATATTATTCAGAATACAGTATTAAGGTGAGCCGGGCACGTACAATGTGTACTTGAAAAACCATGGGGGGAGCTTTACTTCCCCTTTGATAATGTATACACCTATGATGTACAGAGCAAAGCATAAGAAAAGTGATGTTTGTTAACAAAGCCTGGAAGAGAGCCAGTGGGTTAAAAGGCAAACAGATTGCCGAAGACTTTGTACTGAAGTGCCTGTTCTGGAGTCACATTTTCCAGCTTCTTGATAATGGACTCTTGACACCACGGACAGAGCTGCCACAAGGATAGTCTTTTTTTTTTTTTTTTTTTTTTTTTTTTTTTTTTTTTAAAACCTCTCCCCATCAGTAAGCCATAAAATGATGCTTTCTTTGCATTTTGCACTCTTGATTTGGGTGCTGCCAGTAGAGGTCAGCGTGCACTCAACCTCAAGCGGCTGCTGTCTTTCTTTCACTGACTTCAATACTTTTTTGCAGGTTTGCTCCAACGCGCAGGTCATTTAAGAATTATGTCATTGTCATCAAACAGGGCTGTCTGCTATAACCATTATTCTATCGTCTCTGGCTTCCTTCAATAAATAATGAATTGCAAGTACCACAGTTGTAACTGTTTGCAGAAGGCTGCAACAGGCTCTATTTATTTTATTTTTTATATTGTAAATATTAGGAAAATATCGACTGCTTATGTCAGGGTTTGCTGGAGCGCAGTTTATATTTGTTTTTGAATAAAACTGATTTCAAGTTGCTGATTCTGTCGTTATTACAGCTGTCCTGAGTTAAGTTGTCAGCAGGGGTCATTCCAAAATTTGGAGCCCATTTGGCTTCAAAATTCTTGAAAACAAATCTTGACTATGCATTGTTAGCTTTTTCTCAGAAGTACTTGTGGAAGCTAGCTGTTTAGCAAGCTGTTCCTGCTGATCAAGTGACTCTAAAAAAACAAACATGTATGTGTATGTATGTATGTATGTATAATATATATATATATATAATTGTTATATTTCTAACAAGGCCGCATGGTGTAGCGGATTCAATTTGGTCATTTGAGGTGTGGGACAAGAGAAATGGTGGTTTAGGGACTACTCCAGAGTCCAGAGTCATTTGACATCTTTAAAAATATTTTCAAACATTATATCTCAGGGTTTTTTTTTTTTTTTTTTTTTCCATATTTGGTCTCTGGGCAAGTAAATTTATGCAAGAACGTACATGCAGTGTTTTGTATTTTGATCGTTTTAGTTTGAAAGGTGGGAAAACAGTTCAAAATTAACCACCCACTACAGTATAATTTGGCAAGTATGGCCTTTAATCATATTAAAACTTGTAAAATCGACTTGCATGTAGACAAATGTAATTGTCGATTTTACAACTCTTAATTTGATCCAATTAATAATGAGATGATAAATGTCATACTTGTTACAACCCAATACTGCTGTTGTTCAATAATTCTGAACAACTGTAAATTGTCTACCAATTCTTGAATGACCCTGCAAATTTCATATGAATTTTTTTTTCTTTCGTAACAGTGGAAGAATATTTAAATGAGCCCGCACAGCCAAGTGTTGCCTCAGGCTCACTCAAACCACATGTCTCTGCAGGTCTGTGTTATAAAATTATACAAATATTAGCATGGAAAGGGTCTGATTTAATTAGAAACACTGTCCAGACGTTTGCCCATAAATCATTTAATTGGAGAGGGGAAATAGTTATTTCAGAAAGGATTATGAAACACTTCAACGCTTTTTTAGCTCTATTGTTTTAGAGTTTGATTTGAGCCTTAAAATAATAGGATTTATTGTTTTAGCACTGTTGGCAGTATCACGAATTAAAATATTGAATGGGAGAATGGAGTGCCTTAAATACAGTGTTTTACAACTACAAAATATTTTAAATATTTAGACATTAAATATTTACATTGCTTAGTATCATTTAAATAAAAGTAAATGCGGTAGAGCAGCAATAACTATTACCTGTTGAAAGTGATTGCTTACTTAAGAAAAAAAAAAAAAAAAATGACACCAAGTGGTTTGCGGGTAGGAATGCAAACATTGGGTTGAAAAAACGATTGAATGTTGGTGTCATGTTCATTTTCTTTTGCTGTGACATCCCTGCAAGCCAAAATGCTTCCAACGCACAGCCTGCAGCAAAGTTGTCCTAAGCTTATTCCATCTCTACTCTGTCATTATCTTCTTCCACTTGCCATTCCAAGGAAAGTGTCAGCGTGCATGCTCTAGCAGGTATCAAAGCTCGCTCTGAAGCGATTGGTCCGATGCGTCCTTCTGACATTTCTCAGGTGCGGTTGGACGAGATCCTGCCCGCGGATGTGTGTGAGTCACATAGATCTCATTTCCTCTTTAATTGTATCCACCCAAGGGCCAAAGCATTTTTAGCGCCTGATATCATTAATAGGTCTGTTGTAATCCAATAACTGTTCATTAGTTGTCCTGTTCCACCTCCTAGTCTCACTTGCAGTTTCAGGCCACATGTTTCCCATGGTTTAAACACAGCCTTCGGCTTGTGTCTGTCTGCTCCTCAATGTTTGGCTAATTCCATTCGGGCTTCATATAGTTGGGGATGCACTGGCAAACTTGGTGGCTGTAGTAAAAGCCAGATAGGCACGGACGTCTGGGGCTCCTGCATGGTAACTTGTAGCAACTGGGGAAACGTGAAAGAGGAGAAAAATATTTAGTGGAGATAGGTCGAAAAGTTTCCCGTTAATATCTGGGGGAATTTAACCCTTTAATGCACCAATTGTGATTTTTTTTTTTCTCATTACATTCATATAGGACAGTAGTCTTAAACTTGTGGCCCACGGGACAGTATTCTGCGGCCCCATTTGACATCCAATTGTAGTATTAGTGTTCCCTGCACAAATTTTGAGATGGGCGATTTAAAACAAATCTAGAATAATTAAAATATGCATTTTGGGGGTGGGGGGGGTCAGTTTTTTTTTTTTTTTTTTAATAACAAAAATATTTTACATTTTGAATATTTTAACTTCAAAAAGATAAAACTAATTTTAATAAAATAAAAAGAATAAAGACATTCAAATAAGGCTACATTTACATGACAACGAACTTGCACAATAATGCAAAAGTGGTATTTTGCCGTTATTTTAATTCCACGTTTACACGACCATTATGTGTGGGGAAAACTGCGTGCACACGGAAGCGCAAAGCGCAATTTGCTGAGGTAATATGCATTCCCAATGTGTAGGAGGCAGCACTACCAAAACTTGATTCGTGCATTTAACCCTTCCCTTCCGCTGTGTGCTCTTTCAGCCTGGTCAGATTCAGATTCAATAACTTAGCGAAGCACATCAGGCAGGGTAATTTTGTGTGGACTGACAACAATGTAGATCTGTTGCTACACATACACTGCTGGTTAAAAGTGTTGGCACCCCTGCAATTCTGTCAGATAATGCTCAATATCTCACAGAAAATGATTGCAATTACAAATGCTTTGGTAGTAATATCTTCATTTATTTGGCTTGCAATGAAAAAACGCAAAAGAGAATGAAAAAAAAAAAACACATTATCATTCTACACAAAACTCCAAAAATGGGCCGGACAAAAGTATTGGCACCCTTTGAAAAATCATGTGATGCTTCTCTAATTTGTGTAATTAACAGCACCCGTTGGCAGCGGCGGACTGAGACTAAAAAGCAGCCCTGGACTTTGACTCAGCCCAGCCCACAAGAATCGCTATACGAAGGGAAACACAGGGGGTCTGGGGGGCATGCCCCCCCGGGGAGAATTTATTTATTTATTTTTTACATTTTATTGTAAGATGCATCCATTTCATGCACTTTGAGAGAAAAATGAAGTAGATGTGTCTAGACTGACTTGGGGCGCTCAAAGTACTGCAAGGCTGAACTGGAGTTGGGTTCATTTTCTGTACTAGCTCTATGATCAACCTGAATAAACAAATGAAAGAATTTATTTTTCAAAACAAGTTTTATGTATCCAATTGATTATAATATATCTCTATATATCTCTGTCTATAAAATGACTTCATTGTTTATGCCATGATTCAGTGGTCTCCAAACTATTCCACATAGGGCCGGGGCGGGCACAGGATTTCATTCCAACAAAACAACACCTATGCACCAATCTGGTGTCTTACAAGTGTAATCAGTTGATTGCAGTCAGGTGCTGCTTGTTTTAGCAGAAACTTCATTGGTTAAACTGTCGGTACTCGAACGGTTGAAACAAAAACCAGGCCCCACGGCGGCCCTTGAGGACCGGTTTGGAGACCCCTGCCATAATTAATCTTGCCATACAAATAAAAAATTTAAATGAAAATACAATAAACATTTCAAGACAAATCCTGAATACATAACCTTCATTGGAAAGTATTAACCAGAAAACAAAACGATATATAAATGATTAGATATATATATATCAATTTAACTACCTAAACTTTAAAGTAAAACCATTAATTTTATCAATATTTTGTTATATTTCTTCTGAATTAATATTGCTGCTACGTGTGCATACATTGTTTACAGCTAAAATATTTTTTCTTAGAGTGATAGTAGGACTAGCATACTGTAACTTGACACGAACGCAAATGGGTACATCGACTAGCTGGCACTAACCCTTGAATTGTCATTTATTTAATTTAAAATGTAGCTACCTGGTGTCTGGGGAACTTCCACCAGCTTGTCATTACCCCCTCCCTCTTCTTTTCTCTCTCCCTGCACCGGCTGCACGTCAGAACGGCTGCCGCTACCACTCTCAACATCGCCGGAAGCTGGGCTGTTGTTACCCGACGTGGCCGTTGCAGCCAGACTGCTGCTTGCGAAAATATTTGTCAACTTATGACATTTTAATGCTTCGCTCTCCAGTTTCTTTAATTTTTTCTCCCTAACCTTCACCGCGCCACCCTTCTCTTTTCTTTTTTTGCCACCACCATCCATATTGTGCAATAACGCTCGTCGCTATTTTGCTTCCACAAGGAACCAATGAAGGCTACTCTGTGCTTTCTTCGTTCTTCTATCAGATTGGCGGTGAACAGCCAGGCACATTGCTGCCACCTGTCGGATTGGATGCGAACTGTAGATAATCAGAGGATAGGGTGGATAAAAACAGTGAAGTATAATAAATGGCGGCCGCCGGCCGTCCAGGGCACCGGCCGTTCTGTGATCCTCCAGAACCCACAGATTACCAGTCTGCCCCTGCCCGTTGGCACATAACAGGTGGTGGCAATACCTAAATCATACTTGCAGCCAGTTAAAATGGATTAAAGTTGACTCTACCTGTGTCCTTGTGTGTACCACATTGAGCATGGAGAAAAGAAGACCAAAGAACTGTCAGAGGACTTGAGAAGCAAAATTGTGAGGAAGCATGGGCAATCTCAAAGCTACAAGTCAATCTCCAAAGACCTGAATGTTCCTGTGTCTACCGTGCGCAGTATCATCAATAGGTGTAAAGCCCATGGCACTGAGGCTAACCTCCTTAAATGTGGACGGAAAAGAAAAATTGACGAGAGCTTTCAACAAAAGATTGTGCGGCTGGTGGATAAAGAACCTCAACTAACATCCAAACAAGTTCAAGCTGTCCTGCAGTCCGAGGGTACAACAGTGTCAAAACGTCTTATCCGTAGGCGTCTGAATGAAAAGGGACTCTATGGTAGGATACCTAGGAAGCAGGGTCGCGTTAACCGAATATTTTCCGTCGTTGACCGGTTTTTTAAAACGGTGACGGAAAAAACTGAAGTCCATCTGTCATTTTGACAGGTTGCAATTCACACCCCAGACCACAGGGTGGCGAGTGAGCATATTAATTAGCTATTGTCTCTCTTGATGCATGACGTCGTTGGCCTTACTCGGAAAAATGTCAAGGCAACTGAGTGTCCAAAGTTTCTTCAAAAAGCCCCAAAACGACGATGGTGTTGATAAAAGAGGTGAAAAAAGAGGGACTGATGCAGTGGAGGATGAAGGATGACAACAAATCAAGTGAATCGCCGGTTCACTCCTCACTGCGGCGAGCAGTTGAAAACGCCGCCAATTACCAAGAAGGGCAAAATTGGTAACACGGTGAAAGCGGCATAAAGCCAAAAAAGCGGACCAGACTAGCCAGAGCCTGAAATTATTTCAAGGAAAATATGGAGGGTGCCACCACTGTTTGTACTCTTTTTGCTAAGCTGAGCTCACATACCACGGTAGCACGTCGGCTATGAACGAACGAACACTTGACGCGCCGTCACCCAGGTGTATTTCGGAAGACAACAGGAAACAAAAAGCTAGCGGATTGTAAGTCCATACAACTTTCTAACGATTTTTTAAAAAATTGAAGTTTCCTTTATGTGCGTCGTATCAACGTGCATTTTTATTTAATAATAATAATAAATTTTTTAAAATGTATATATATAATATTTTATTATTATTAAATGTATTAGGATCATGGAAGGTCCCACTTGGGGTGGGGGAATATATATATACTGTATATACATAATTGTAATAAAAATATATATGGAAGCACAGCACTGGCCTGCTTACTGTAATCCATGACTGCACTAATGTTACTTTATATTATAAAGTATTATTGTATTATTGTGTATATACATATAGTGACTGCATCAAGATATAGTCATTTAAAAAATTTAAGTGATGGGTAAAAATAGATTATGACCGGATTTTTATGACTGTATCAGTCAAAATGACAGACAACGAAAAAGTCTAGCGCAACCTCTGCTAGGAAGAGCCCTTTTCTGACCCAGAGACATAATCCAGCCCCATAAAACACCATCGCTCTGTCAACGATCGGGTTCTCCCCCCTTGCCGGGTAAACAGCCCCTAAGTGTAGCCCGTTTATATTTTTCTCTAGGTGCTGGGAGTTTTATTTTTCTAATTTTGTTTTGTTACATTCATCTCTTATAAACTCACATTGCTTAACTCTTTGGATGCCATTGATGCGAATAGATGTCCAGACATTTTAACAGGGATGGGCTCGACCCAGTTAACTACCAAAGTGTATACTCTGTGACGTAAGCTGGCAGTGAATGAGTTACGATAATTGAATAGATTTCCACTGTAGTTCCACAATTGCAAATTGGAAGGTTTGGATTGTAATTTAATGGAAAGATGTCATCACCAAATCAGTCCGGTTTTCTTATTCTAACGCGTGAGGCTATTATAGCCTGCATTGTTTATTTTCGACAGAAAAAAGTAAAAACAACATGTTTTTTTAAGTAATAGGACATTGCCGATATATATTTTTAAAAATTGTAGCTCGGACCGTCTCTGGTCAAAGTTGAAATACACAGAAAAATAGTTTAGTGAAATTTTGCCCTTCCCATGGCCTGCACAGGATGTGAATGATGCAACTTCCCGAGGACCATTTGACTTGTGCAATATTCCAAAATTTTCTGGGGGGTAATGTGTGTTGGGCGTCGCCTGAGTTAAAATCCAGCAGGGGACATTTTTTTTTGTAATTAATACTGTTAAAAATAACTGCAAACAATGTCAAGATGGGATAAGCAAGTAAAACGTACAATAAAAATGCAACATTACTAAACAATGTTAATTTTAGGAAGTTGAGACAGATGCTTTTCCTTGCCCATATGTCAGGGAAACTCCAAATTGAAGTATTCAACCATATTGTTTTTAAATACATGCCAGTTTTTTCGATTCCAATTAATAATATGGAATATTACAGTGCAGAAAATTTTGCAATGCTATTACCGTTTTAATCATAAATCTTTTCTTTCTTCACACAATGCCTGAAAATGTCCACCATGACAAATCACTTTCACATCTGAACTTTCCCTCATGGCTCAGCTCCCCGTTCCTTTGTGTGTTTTTCTTTCGGTCCTGTCACTCCATCCATCTCCACGGCTGCCCGGCGGCCTGATGGCTGCTGTGCTCTGCTCACTGTCAGCAAACTCAGGCCTCTCGGGTCAGAGGCCTCTCGCGTGCAAGCTGTGGGAACTGCGCCGCACATTCGCAGCTAAGAACGTGGTTGGATGCTGGGGACTTCTCATGTCCATAAAAGGAAGCATCGGAACAACAGTAAATGGAGAAGGTTTCGAGTGAGCAATGTTTGACGCCACTTTAAATTTCCTTCATCTTCTGAGCATCTCTTTATGGAGGAAGTTTTTAACTAAAACAACAGCACTCTGTAATATGGTACTTTCAAAAAACACAGAAGTGACAGTTTATTAGTTTTTGTCACACTGCATAAGTCGAATGACCATTGAACTGCTTTTCCTAGAAGTGTGCCTGCATTGGACAGCATTACTAGACAAAATGCCCAGATATACTGTTCAATGTGACTTCAACTCCTCACAGGGTTAGAGTTGTACTGTCTGCATGTGCTGCTGCACTGTTTGTTCAATCTGTTACTTCACCCTTTATTGAGAAAGTGACTATTTTGGGTTATTAAAAAAAACAAAAATCATAAATACTTGGCATCAACATACAAGGACATTAGATTTTGGGTGGTGTAGGTCACAGTATTAACATTTGGCATACAAGTGTGGCCTACGTCACTCAAAATGTGATGTCCACATATGTTGATGCCAGGCCTTTATGAGCTAGTTTTTTTTTTGTTTAGTTTTTTAATAATTACCCTTAATAGTAACATTCTTAATAAAGCAAAATTGAACAAACAGTGCAGCAACACACACGGACAGACATTGCAACAGTAGCACCAGTACAACCCTTGACAAATGAGAAGCCAAAAGATTTAGGTTAAATGTAGTTTTAAAAAAATGTTATATATAATTTTTCAACAAAATAAAATGGTTGGATGTTCAACGCCATCAATGACAGCCAATGAGTTAAACAAGTGCCCTATAAATGGTTAACTCCTTGGTAGGCATTGAAAGATGAGCTTTTACAGCCAGCCCACCCACTTTAAATGAATTCGATATTTCTCTTTATCAGTGGCAGGCAGTGAGTTAAATACTATGATATAAGGATACAAATTCTAGAGTGTCATTGGGGGCCATATCCCCTATCCAGTGGTCTTATTCATCTTAAGTGGATTTTTTTTGTTTTTGTTTTTTTATATCAACGTTTTTATTATCAATCATTTTCTTTCATCATTAAAATACATGTGACGAAAAAACATAGATAAGGTTGAAAAAGCAGTTTCTGCTCTTGCACCCTCTTTAAAATAAACTGCTGCATATTAAGCCAAAAGAACTGTTGTGTTTGATAGAACAATATGTCTATATGCTGCCATAGCAGATTCATGCCACATTAAGCCCCCAAACTATTTTTAATTTATCAATTTTACCCTGGAAACCCTCGTTTACAGACGTCGTGCAACCGCTTTTTTCAAACCAGCCATATAAAGAAGGTAATTATATTTATTATACGAAATGTCTGTCATTTTTAGCTTAGAATGGTAATTGATGTCTAATATTTATTTTTAAAACAACGACTTTAAAAAATTATTCGCTTGCATATTTTAAACTTTTAAACAAATTACGTCACAATGAAAAAAATGGTGTCTGTAAATAAGTCACAGATATCTACATCATAACTATGGTTTAATTGTATTTTTTTCGTTACTGTCGCATTTTCCCCAATATTTTAGATGATAAATAATCAATCCAAACAAAGAAAGATTGAAATAAAAAAAAAAAAAAAACGTTTAAAAGGGTTAGGGGTAAATAAAGGGTAAATATATGAAAAAGAAAATCTCGACCACTCCTCGATGTCTTCGATTTCTGCATCGCGACCCTTGTTATATTAACATGTTTCACCCATAAAATCCCCCCAAAATCCGGCTGTGGCCATTCACAGATGTGTCTTGACACTGGGTGTTACATGAAGTTTTTAGATCGAAAAGAGGTAAGTACGCGATATTATCTCGTTAAAATCATGGCGTCTTAATTTATGCTTTCTCATGCTCTCACCTCCAGTTAGGGTTTCGCTGTTTTAAAAAAAATTTTAATCCCCTCCTGTTCAAAATTTTTCGTACCCCCAGGAAATTCTGATTTAAGTTTTCCAATGATGTACCACACATGCATATAGGACCATTTTTAAATTTGCCTAAATTGGGGGTCTGCATGTCCAAAATGTAATGTCTATGTATGTGGGTGCCAGGTCTAAATTATAATTATATATACAGTAAATATACTTTAATTATTACCAGGGAAAGGGAAGTTTGGGGATCAATGCTGAAAGCGCTGCCCCCGCAACCCTACTCTGGATAAGCGGTTGGAGATGGATGGATGGATGGATGGATGGATGGATGGATGGATGGAGCCTCCATCAATCCATCACTGAGGATAATTGCCGTTTTTCGGGCACATGCAGAGGGGAGGGCGCAGAAGGTGCTTGAGGACCTGCTCCTTCACCCCTACATGCCCAAAAGTGCCCTTTTGACTGGGCTTTTTTTTGGGTGCGTATGTGTGTGCTGCCGACTGTGCGGGCACTCCACCGAGTACTTTACTGGAAAACTGAAAACACCTTTAAAAAAAATTTTTTTTTTTTAAAGCAGTCTGTGTGCCGCTAAACCGCCACAATTGACTACCCGTGTTGCATCCATTTCCTGGACACTCAGAGGAACAAGAAGTTAGGAAAAAGTGGGCTAGGATTAAAGCAGAAATGTGAAGTAATTTCATAACATGCCAAATAGGGTCACAATTGAAGTAATTAAACATTGTGCAACAAATAAAGCATTAAAAAATAATGTATATGTTTTATGTTTGACAAAATAATCGCGTTTCCGAAGTTCGAGCCTGAAAGGGGCCGAACCCTGAAGTGATACGTCACACCGGGAACAGCGATGGCAGCTCCATACATACGGCCGCCATACAAAGCCCTTCAAACAATGATTCAAACAGCGATATAAGCGATAGATCGAGCGCAAGGGAGGAGATCCAAGTTTTTGAAGAGTTGGAGGAAGAAGAGGAGCTTGGAATTTTATGTTGGACCTAACATGTATTAGCCAGACGCTAATCAGGATGCAAACAATGTGCATAGACTACCTGACATGGAATGGATGCAAGACCCATCGAGATTACAAAATTGGTAAGATATATGCTGTTATTATTTTCATGATTTGAAGATGCAGGCATTTGCACATAATTTTATGTTTTTGTCTATCTGATGACATTGTAAAAAAAAAAAATAATCAGACTTCATGTTCATTTTGGCAGATCCGGCAGCTCTCGTGCATATAAAATAATAATATAAAAACGTTGGGGGGAAAGAAGGAGATGAGTCGTTGATGGCTTTCTCCACTTTATTGTGGCAACAATAAGAAAACAAAATAATAGCGGACTGCTGGCACATTCGACCGCGAAGTTTTGCTTCTCGCTGATCTCCTCCTCGCCTCCTACCACTCCAGCGTCTCTTAAACGGATCGTGCATAGTGTCTTGTTATGAGCTTTTTGTTCACAAATGTATCGAACACACGACGTGCTGACAACTTTGTTTCTTTATTAACACATGGAGCTAACAGTCCGAACACAGCTTGGGGCTCTCGGCAGGAAGTGGCGTCTAATGGCGTGAGGAAATGTAGTTTTTTCACACAAGCGAAAATATTACAAAGCACCACTTCAGTGTTGTCCCGAGACTACATTTCCCATGATTCACTGCGTGACCTGCGCGCTCGCTGATTCGCTGCCAGACATTAAAACCAACATGCTTGTTGTTGTCACCTGTCAGCGGCTCTCGTACGTAAAACACAAACTAGAAGGCTATCAAGCGATCACCGTGAAAGAAACGCCGAATCGTACAAATGCAATGCAATGCTTGAAGCATGAAGGTGGAAATACATAATTCAAATACAAATAAATCTACACAAACTCACCGGCGGTGTGTGTCTCTTACGGCAACGTGACCGTGAATTACCGCGACGCCGACCCGCTTATATGCACATCCACACCCCTTTCCCAATTGACAGTGGATTAACCCTTTCGGACAAGATCGTAGATGACGCACAATTTAAACACGCTTAACCTAGCGAACGCAACAACAACTATGATCGGGGATTGCCACGAGTTAACTTTCGGCTAATGTCGTTAGCTTATACTGTTCATTCCACAACAGTTGGCAGCTCTGCTTTGACAAAGTCATCAGTCATCTATCCAAAAATAACACTTACTTTTTGGCAAATCCTTGATCATAAGCAGACCGGTTAAGGAAGCAGGCATCTTCGAAGTGTTTGCAGCAGAGAACACTACTCGATGATGGCATGAAATTCATTCGCTTTGTGCGAACGAAAGATGTCCATTTACGTGCCCTGCTATCCTTTGGCTACTCATACAACTTTTCGTTTGAGTGAGAACAAAACATCGCCACACATCGCCGTGGCATCTTACCGAGAAGCAATGCAACAAACAATACTGTTCTATGGCGGACTTCCCTTGCACTTCACGGTGTGGCGTAATTTCCGAAGATTGCCAAAGAAAAGCATTTTTGTTGTCAAGGGCGTTGCTATGGTTTAAACAAAGAATCTGGAAGGGTTGCGTTAAAAAAAATAATGAAAATATGCTTATAGTTGTTTAGCCATTGATATTCAAAAACATGGTTGGCCAACCTTAGTTCACATTTCCGCTTTGAATATCAACGGAAAGAACTTTGTTCAAAATCACAACAGCTGGGTGAGTTTTCTCCTTGCAGCTGGAACGTCTCATTGAGTGGTCTTTCTTCATTATCAACAACACCAGCAGTAGCCACTAGCAGTAATTGTAATGTAAACGCATGTAGTCGTCTACTGCGTGCTTCATATTTAATCGAATGAATAATAACTAAAGAATGAGACGATGCAGCATGTGCAGATGTTTATTTGTTGTACAACACAGAATCTCATAATTGCGTAACGGTAAAAATTGTATTTCTCAATGTGGGCGTCTAGTATAGGCTAACATCATTAGCCAGCTAGTTGGGCTACCCTGCTTACTGATAACTTAGCTGGTTACCTAGAAAGCCTTTGAATGGAGAAAAAATATCTTGACAGAGAAAGATTTTTCATCTTTCATCATAAAAAAAAAAAAAAAATCTGGGCCAGTAGGAATGGGCATTTAATGGTGTATTGTTTGGGTTAACTTATTTACTGATTGTATTATCATTTACTTTTCATGACACCAGGTTTATTGTGAGGATTTAAAAAATAAATAAATAATACATAACATTCTTTTATAGTTTTCATCTTTAATAACACCATGGCTCTCATTCCAATTCACAGCAGAAGCTTGTTTTTCTGTTTATTAGTTGTTTGTAGAATATCCTAGAATGATTTCCTGACCAATGTATCGATAATCGTTGTATCGTCATATCGTCAGATCATCGTTATCGTGAGCTTTGTATCGCAAATCGTATCGTATCGTGAGGTACCTAGAGGTTCACACTCCTATCTAAAAACGTACATATCTTTAAGTTCTTGTTTTAATCTAAATCTAAATTAAATATTTGCAATCCGTCCCTTTATTTCATTTTCTGTGTTTCCGGTGTTTGCATAAATCCTAAGTGATAATTTGGTAATTCAATTTCTATGTATTTTGTGGTAAAAAATAAATTAAAAATTGTATTGTTCCCGCTAGCCACCCTCGTTAAGTGTTCTGTCTTCTCTCTCTTTACAATGTTATTGAGAGAGAAATAAATTAAGAAAGCTTGAAAAATAAAAGCCACCAGGGAATCGGATTTTCATAAATTTAGGGTTTATATTTCGTTATGTAGACATGCCTCGTAAGGAAAGCAGGTTGAGGGATGAAAAAAAATGAGCTGGATGAGGCTGCTAAAGGCCGTGGATCCCTCATCAGCTGGGTGAAGAGTACAATAGGTAAGAATAACAGAGTTTGCAAGGATATTCAGGTATAAAATACAACAATTATAAACACAATTACAATATTATTGTATTGAGGAAGAAATTTTGATACAGAGGTTGAAGGATGAAAAGAGGCAAAGACTTAAAGTCACAGTCAGAAAGTGTTGATAACAGTGTTGTTTTCTATTCACTATTCCACGCTGCCAATTAAGGTCTGTCACAGTCACAGCCAATTATACTGCAAAGCTGGTTAAACTAAGTTATGCTGTTGTAAGGTGAGTTAAATTCTTGTTCATGTGCCCCTTTTGATCCATTTAGCACCTGCCCCTCGGTCTCTGCACGGCCCTGCTGTTTTTAATTATTATTTTATATAATTCAATTAACAAATACAAATGAATAAAAGCAGAAATACACCCTGGTTATGGCCCCCAATAACAATCTAAAGTTTATTTTTATTATTATCAGTATTATTATTTTTGCTTTCATAGTATTTAATGCATTGCCTGCCATTGACAACAATAGATGTCTAATTCATTTAAACTGGGAAGACTAGCTGTGAACGCTAATTTATCAGTGTCAATTACGGTGCTAAATGAGTGCTTACTATCAACCCTCCCAGTCAAAATGGATTGGTCTTACTCCGTCAATGTCAGCCAATGAGTTAAATGAATGCCCTATAACGTTATTGGGCTGCAACTCAGGCGCTCTTTAGCTGTAGCATAAAGCTAGCAGACTAAAAGGCTAGGCTATGTGGTTGTTTCAAATACAACAAGGAGTTTTCTGTTTTATGTTAAATTTAACAGTAAACTACAATTGGGACCATACAAAACTTGTCTTTCAGGTCTGTACTTGCAAGTCAAAATAAATAGCAAAAACAATGCATCTTATCTAAAAACTAAAAAGTTGAGTCACTTGGATCCGAAGACCCCACTGTCCACTGCATTCATGTTCCAAAATTTAACTTTTTGTCAGATTTGTGAGGTAATAAAGAGCTGGCAAAGTGCATATGTATATATTGCGTAAAAGAAAACAACCTAAAACTATTATTGAATTACTAATATACTAATACTAATTGAAAATACAGTAGTTTCCATCTTTTATGTAGTTAGTACCTTTTCTGAGAAGGGGAAAAACACATGTTGCATTATTGAAAGCTTGGCTCAAATTTCATGCTATCAAAACATCAGATTCTTGGCTTTGCTAACATTGTGAACGGGTTAATAAAAACAATTCGCAGTTTGGTAATAATAAACAATACACTTTTTCGTGTATGTGTTTTTAGTTTAGACAGAGCTATGGGAAGCCAAAAGCTAGTGGTTTTTAGACTGGCCCAAGACAATATATTCACTAAGAATTTTTTGAGGCGCCAACAATATCAACCAACACTTAAAAAAAAAAAAAAAAAAAAAAAAAAAGCCACTGTTGGGGAATTTCTTGCTTTTCTGATTCTGTAGCACTCAATTTTTAATGCTCCCTGCAGATCATGTTTCTCCTGTTGCAGTTCTTACTCCCTCATAAGACCAGTTATCTATCGTAGTTGACATTACTTCTCTGTTGTGACATCTTTGAAGGTAGATGTCCAGCCCATTTTGACTGGAAGGGCTGAGTTCGAAAGATCCTCTTTCAATGCCGTTCACAGTGATGGACATCTAATCCATTTGAACTGGAGGTCGCTGCTAGCCCATCCAGTTCAAATGGATTGGATGTCTATTTCCACCAATGGAAGCTAATGAGTAAAAACAAGTAAATTTGACTATGTAAACTAGTCTAGGCATGTGCTGGTATGATATTCTGACGGTATGATAACTTTAAGCCAAAATATCATGGTTTCATGGTATCAAGGTATTGCAATTACAGCTCTAAAATGTGTGAGTTTGACATATCTGGGTTTAAAATAGTGCTGCAACGATTAATCAATTCACTTGAGTATTCGATTAGAAAAAAATGTTCAGAATTAAATTTTGTTGCTTCGAGTATTCGTTTAATCAAAGTGGCGTTGTAATGGTTTATTTTGAAAATGTTTACATTTAGTTTCATTGATTAGGGTGGATACACTGCTGTCTGGTCTGCTTCATTTCACATGGCTGAATCCAACTGCTCCCTGTTAAGACCAACGTAAGCTAAGTTTTTGAGCTAATGTTTTTTAATGCATTCATAATTTAGTTTATGGGTATTTGTGCCATTTTTTGTGGGAATAGAGTTTGAACCATTTGTCAAGAGCCTTGTAAAAACAAAAATGTTAGCATTTTATAGCATTTAAGCTAGCGGACGTTTGCTATGTAAGTTGGCTAATTGTTCTTTTGTTGAACATAGATATACCGTACCGTACATACCGTTTGAGGCTCAGTTCAGGTATTTTAATTTTTCATGTTCCTTATCCGATTACTCGATTATTCGAACTAACTAGTTCATCAATTAATCGACTACTAAAATAATCGATAGCTGCAGCCGTAGTTTAAAAAAAAAACTTTTTCCCATTGAACAGGATTTTTATTTTTCAAACCATTAGCAAATTGTAACATAAGTGTTATGTTCAGTTAAAATGAAAAAAAACAACAACAACAATATTCTAAATAACATTAAAATAAGTCTTAGGTGATTCTAACCACCCTCCACAGGTTAACATTATTATCATCAGAACAAAAATTGAATTATTTCCCCCCCCAAAAAAAGGAGTTTCCCCTCCTCCAGCCATCGTGTAGCACAGCTGACTCACTGACACTGAGCAACAACCAGCTGCAAGCGAGGGATTTCTCCATCCATTTTTGGGATGTAAAAAAAAAAAAAAAGCTAATACCATAGGGACGGTATGACGGAAAATTTTTGCGGTTGTGAAACCTTGACGTTTTCATATCACGGTATACCTTGAAACCGGTAATCGGCACATGTCTAAACTAGTCTAGTAAAATGCAAATATAGTCTCTGAAAAATCAACTTGAGCAAGTCATTTTTCACTCTCCCATGGGAAATCACATCGAAAGAAAAACAAGCGCTTGAACCATCTCTAAATATACCAGCAGGAGGGGGAAAAAACATACACATGAAGAAGGAAGGAGCTCCAGCAATCGCTGAGACTGATCTTATTTTGGCTCACCTGCAGGTGTTGGGGTTGAACCTCTTGCCTTGCCGCAGACACGACTGTGAACTCTCTCTGCACTGGCAGAGGCAGGTGTCCGGGTTCAGGGGTTGATTCCCGGGACACTGGGCGGCGCACACGCAACCGCACAGATCCTCGTCCCAGCGCTGGCCGACAGGGCACCACTTGCCCTCGCCACGACCTTCACATTGACATTCACCTGAAGGAATACAGTCTGCTCAGGTACTAAAAGATGACTGAAAACACCTCAACAATATACTCTCTCCTTACTCTGCCTGTATTCCTGTCAAGATAACATAAAACACCCCTTACAAGTGTTGTGGTCCAGTTTCCAGCCCAGACCGCAGCTGGCTTCAGTGAGTCCGTTTCGACAGACGCACTCGCAGCTAGGCTCTTTCAGAACCCTGTTGGGGCCACACAGAGCCAGCAGTCCTGAGTCCAAAGCCTCTGGAAGCCACAGAGATAAAGAAAAGTAGTTGGAAAAGCACCAGCGGTTAGTTGCTAAATCCAGGCCTTGTTAAGTAAATAGAACTGAAATGCAGTACGGTCTGCACTTTATTTCTCTTCCCAAGACAACTTTTTCATGGAGGATGCCATTTGACACACTGTGCAGCAAGTATCACTTACACACCACGCATCCGTTCATTTTCTACAACAATTGTTCCTATTAGGGTGGCTTGTAGCCTGTAGTTCACCTGACTGGACGCCAGTTAAAACAAGAATTCAAACTCGGATATAATACTAAACAAAATTTTGGGTTTTTGAAAAATATTCAGTAACATGCATGTCAGAAAAACAAAAAAGGATTTCACCTGTGTCTTTTGCAGAATAGTTAATGGCTTCTGTTGGTAGGCACATACAGTTCACTGGGTCCCACAAGTATGTTGAAGCACAGGGGACCATGGGAGGGGGACACCTACACATGTAACACACACTTAGAACAAAGGTATAGACTAGGGTGACAAAACTATTAAGGGCACAGGTGTCAAACTCAAGGACCTGGGGCCAGATCTGACCGCCACATCATTTTGTGTGGCCCATAAAACCAAATCATATGAATCAACTTTTAAATTTTAGTTGTTTTTTTTTTACACAGGACAGAATTTAATGCCAATTCCAGGTCAACCTGTATAACATCAGAACAATTTCTTACATAGAATTCATGAAAAGCAGCGAGTATCAAATTCAAGGAATTGAAGACGGACCAGATGAAATTCAATGTTGTTTTTAAGACACTTTATCAAGCTGAGAAAATTTAAAAAAAAAATTTAAACCCTGTTGGAATCCTGAAAACTGCCGATTGTTATTAATAAAGATGCTGATGAATATGAGGTGATCTCATACGGGTTAGCGGTGAGGATGGTCCTTTGACAGAAACTGTAACTACAAACCGGATTCCCAAAAAGTTGGGACACTATAAAATTGTTCGTAAAATGCAATGATGTGGAAGTGCCAAATTTTAGTATTCAGAATAGAGCATAGATAATAGGTCAATGGTTTCAACTGAAAGAATGTATTATTTCAGGGAAAAATATGTTGATTTTAAATTCAATGGTGTCAACAAATCTCAAAAAATGGACAAAGAACATTTTTACCAACAGTTGGGTCTTTCAGCTGTTTGTTCTGTGAGCAATTGATTTTTCCAGCCTCTAATTGCTATCTGTTCCAACTTTTTAGCATTTGTTGACAATGAAATTTAAAGTGCATGTGACACAAGAAGGCATGTTTATTTCATATTACGCGCAGTATTTTGTGCCCCTGAATGAAATGGACCACTTGGATGTGTGCCGAAGCGATCAATATATTTATTCAATTTTTGGAAGACTTTCGGCCACAGTCTAGGATGGAGGAAGAAGGCTGATGTGACATCAATGGGAGACATCATCTTCACTATACAGCTATGGTGTTGTAGGAGAAGGACTACGTCTTCATCTGATTTTGCGGATCATTTTGTTTATTTTTCGTGTCTTGCCAGCCCAATGTGCTGCAGGCTTTTGTTGCTACACCAGAGAGAGTGGTGCGAGCCTTTTTGGATTTCCAAAAGATCCTGTTCACCGCGAAGAATGGGCAAATCAAGTCCAACAATTTAAGGACCAGTGGACAGATGAGGAAGTAAGCTATGTGTTTTATGTCAAATTCTGGGATCATGGCACACCTTTTAATAAGGAGGTGACTTGCATTTTGTGGGTGACAATGCTCCCTGTCCACCGAGAAGGCAGCCACTCTTGCCTTCTCGGCCGATGACCGGCGGCTTGTCGCACACCATGGTCGCTGGCTGATGAAGGGCAGCCAAGCGCTCTCAGTTGCCGTGTGTGTCGACACTTCTACCCCCCTCAGCCCTCTTGCGTGCCAGCCTAGACAGCGTTATAGTCGGCTTGGGCTCAAGAAGCCCCCCGCTCTCTTCTCCAGTTCTCGATTGTGTCGAGACTTCCACCCCCCTCGGCCCTCTTCCCATGCCCGGCTCGGGCAGCTACGTGCTCCGGCGTCGGCCGGTTTGTTTATCGAGAATGGGCCATTTTCAGGTGTTCATTCCCCTGCTGTGTCCCCAGCAATGAGCACTCCTGCCAGGTCACAGCAGTGTAACAACGAGCCGTAACTTGCTCGCCGCCGGGGGCTGGCCGATCGGTAAAGGCAATCATTCTCGCCGCCGTGTGTGACATGAGTTGGTGTAGTTTTGTGTGATTTTTCGTGTTGGAAAGGCGACGAAGACACTTGGAAGATCTGCTTGCTCAGTTCGGGTTAGCATGTAGCCTAGCTCTCACCTTCCTCTTTTGTTTACACTCTGTCCTCCGTCTCAGAGTTCCTGGCAAGGAAATGACAAGAGCCGGACTAACTCCGGTGGCATAAAATACCGTTCGGGAGCTTTAAGAAGTTGGCAGTTATGACCATTATGCAGTAATTTAGCCCTGTTGTACTGAATAAATGCATTTTTAATATTTCCCATTCCATTTAACATACTAAGTCTGTTTGTTATTTGTTATTTGTCATGACCATACAATTTATATAGCAATCGGGGAAAAAATACTTAGATACAAAGAATATCCTGTAAAAATATTGGACAATGATGACATTTTATGTTGCAAACGCTGTCTGCGCAAGTCATCAGCCTCGTGTTTGTTGTCGCTGTCGTCTTTTTCTCTTTCTGAATCTTCCTCCTCCTCCAAATACGACTCAAACATATATGGCTGTATGTCACTTACTTCCTCTGGATCGACAATATAGTTCGAAAAATCCACACTTGAACCAGAAACGATGAAAAACGCTTCCTCCTCCCTTGGGCTCAATGCTAAATCCGCTGAATTCGCTAATTCTCTGACGTCATCGCCAAGATGGAGGCGCCAGAGCGCTATAATAACAGGAGGAGCTAAACGACAGATTTAAAGACGCATTTCTCATTATCTGCGCTTTGTTGTATATATAGTTGTTGTATATCGTTAAATCGTCTCAAAATATGACTTTAATTCCAATAATAATGCTATTTAAGATTTTTTTGGTCATGTCACATGAACTTTAAATTCAACATATTTTTATCCCTTAAAATGATACATTATCTCAGTTTTAGCTTTTGAACTGTCATCTATGTTCAGTTCTCTCTCTGAATAAAATGTTGAGATTTGGCACTTCAACAGCCCTTCATTCAGTTTTTATTCACAATTTGTATCGCATCTCAACTTTTTAAGTAATCTGGTTTGTAAAATGTGTCTGAGTTTGACACATCTGTGCAAGGAAGTTCAGTTTGGTTGTGTGTTAGTGGACATTGTTGGGGATTGTTGGACATATAAATGAATTTCAATCTGCTTAAATTATGATGTTAATACTGCCTAAAAATAATAATTGAAAATGATGTAATAATGATAAAATGTTATTTAAATACATAAAAATATACACTGTACATATGTAGTTATTTAGTTACCCAAACTTGACTGTGAAGTAATTATATTTACATTCCCTGTTTTCATTCATAGGTTTACAACCTACTCTGTTACTGATTAACAAAATAATCATGTAATCAACAATAAACTGTGAGTAAAAGTTGAATTATACAGATGTGTCCTCTTTTGGATCTCTTTCGGTAGGGAAAACATTATTAGAGTGTAAACAGACGAACAAGTACAACTTAAATGAGCAAATGATACTGAAATAAATTGCATGTTTGATGAAGCTTCACTAAATCATTTTTTTTATTTACTTGTTCCAAAAAGCGCTAATGTATTAACTCTATGGATTAGCCACTGAGCACCTTGACACGCCTTCTACAATGTCACTCACAGGTGATCTGTTGCGGCTCGTCTGATGATGGAGCGCAGCGGACGCTTGTGGCGGCACTCGCAGGCCGTGTGATTGATGAAGGTTACCATGACAACCGAGGGGTCTATCCTGTGTGGTGATATCTCCATCAGCTGGGATGACAGAGGAGCATGAGAGTTTGTCAGTGATTGCCATCCACTGTGAGTGGGAAACCATCCAATTTCACTTGGATTTATTTACAACATATAACATTTTTGTGTTCATCTAGCTACATTTTTGTCATGGTTGTGTGCTGTGAGATTATTCTGCTGTGAAATATGAGGTTTGTCAGAAAGGCTCTGGGATTTGCGTCGCAGAAATACATTTCCAATCCAAAAAGTTAAGTTTACCCTTTAAAGTAAATTCTTATGCACTTTCCCAGCATTCTCTGTCCAGTTTTCAACTATTCCTGGAAGGATTCTTCCAGGACCCTCCCAGCTCTCTGGTCACTGTGCGATCCTGATCTCATCCACATCTTTAAAATGGATTGAGCTTGGGAAAGAGGGAAAAAAATATGGTGCCAGGTGTGGTATTTAAGGGATCGAGAGTCGGTCCAAGACAGTTGCAAATTAAGCAGACAATTTGGGCCCCTTCACTATCAGGGGTCCCCCAAGACCGCCAAGAAATTGTTATAAGAAATATATATATTAAAAAAAGTTCATCATACAAACAAGAAGAAATTTGAAGAAAGAAAACATTTGTTCATGATAACACTTTAAAATGTTTTTTTTAAATAAATTAGTTATTCTGGTAGATTTGTTAACATTCGTCAAAGGTACCATACGAAATTTTTATTTTTAGTGTTAATTCAAAAACGTTTCTACTCCACGCATGCTCCACCAATGCCCTGATGAGTACACAGAGACATTTTAACTGAGACTGCCCTTCGGGTCGAACGCTCTGGGCAAACACGCGAGTGTGCGTCCTTGCAGCAGCAGTGCTATTTCACCGAGCCTCTTACTTGTCTATGCTTGACAAAAACACCTTTCGAATCCACTTTTTGAACCCACTTAAGACTTGCTACTAATAATAAACAATCACGTTTGCTGTTTTTACATTTCAGGTGCTGATTTGATGGGCGACAAGCATGCATGCCATGTACGAGCTTGACACAGGCTGCAGTTATGCTTTAGGCAGGAGGTGGACATCGCAAGTAAACATATATGGCATAGCATATACATATGGCACCTTTAAGTTTGCCAATATTCACTGCTGTTTGGCAAATCACCATCGCATCTCTCATGACGTCACCCAAAAATATAAATAAAAACAAATTACCCCTACGATGCAGAAAGAGATTGAAGCTGCTCTGTGGAAAAAAAACAACCTTCCAATTAATCTACAGGGTGACCCAAAAAAAAGTTTACACTGCCATATTACAACTTAAATGCCATGTTTATTCAGCTTAGAATTAGAATTTAATCACAAATTATACATTATTGTAAAGAACATGTACAGTACACTCTATTTTTCAATGTGTCCTCCCTTAAGTGTCACAACAGCCTCCAGGCGCCTGCGGAACGCTTCTTTATGTAGGATGCTGTCATCTTTTCCCAAGATCTAACAATGGACCTCTCCAAGGCTGCCACGGAAGTTTGTGGCTTCTTACAGGCACTGTCCTCCACAGTTGCCCATATGATATAATCCAGGGGATTGAGATCTGGACTCTGGGGTGGCCACATATCACCTTGTCAATCAACTTTTTGGTCCGCACAGATCGGGTTTTCCAGACCCAGGTTTTCGTGAGGCTGTTCCAGTATCTTTCAGCTTCTTTTTAACTTTGTAGACTGCACATCTGGATATTCTCAGATTTGCTGCAATCTCAGTAGGTGTCAGACCGGCACGCAGCAACTCAGGTACAGCTAAAGTTTTCTTCATTTTCAGCAGAAGCACAGGAATTGTAGAGACGAGAGATTACCAGCTGCATTGAGTGACCTTAATGAATCACTTAAGCATGACAACCTATTTAGATATGTTTCAATGGCTTTTAAACAAGCAGTCAACTGAGTGTAAACTTTTTTTTGGGTCACCCTGTTGCTATCTCAAGATTTTAAGCTAACATAACTCAAATTGTTAAGTTCTCTTCAATTACTTTGAGTATTCCTAACTCATTTTATTAAATGAATATTGTAAACCAAGTCCAGTTTACTTAAATGTTGAGTTCAAATGGTTTAACTGACATCCAGTTTACTTAAGATTTTACTGATTTTTTAAAAAATGATCACGTTTCTATCACAATTGACCCATTTTGAGTATTTCTAACTCATATAATCATGTTAATACTGTAAACCAGGGGTCAGGAAACTTTTTGACTGAGAGAACCATAAACCCCACATACGAGAGCCATTAAGTGTATGTGTGTTTATGTGTGGTATGCAATTCTGTCTTCTGTTGGTCGCTTGTCTGATTCTGTTAAGTGAGCACTGTTATTTCTGTGTTGTTCTTGAATGCAGCACTAGGCAGACGGGAGCGAGAGTTGTGCTCAGTTCCTCGCTGTTGCCAGTAGTCGCTGTGTTGTGATTAAATACATCTTGAGGAAACAACATCAAAAGCCTAATGTAAATTTGCGCAGACAAAAGCTGAGACTCCACACTTGTCAAGCAAGAATGGAAATGTTTGAATCAGTGATTTTAAAAAAGCGGCTGTCATTTAGGATCAACTTTCGCGTCGCAAGACATGGTGTGACGTTGCACATATATGCAGGAAGTGGAAACCACAACCAGCCAGTGCCATCAGGTTGGCTGTGGGGTCGTCAGCTGGGTGCCAGCCTTAACTGGTGTTTCGGTCTTTTAACCCCAGAACACCTCTAGGTGGTGGAGCAGCCACTGGAACGTCTCCCTGCCGCTCCCCACAGCCGACCCAAGACCCTTCCTTTCCCCATGCCTTATCCTTTCTTCAAAGCCAGAGCCAACAACTTCTTTGCTCCGCCTCATTGGCCAGGTCTTTTGTCGTCTTCCTTTCTTTGGAGCCAGTGAATCCAAGTGATCAGAGGAAGCGCTGGGTGGAAGTCCCTATAACCTCGGCAGCCGACTTCCACCGGGAATCTATGTGCCTTGCAACCAGATTCGAAACACAAGGTTGCCAGCTCTGCATACTGTCCCTTTTTTTCTCTCAAAGGCCACTTCCATCCCTTCCTCCCATGGTATCGTCAGCTCTCCCATGATACCAGTCTTGGTGAGGGCAGACAAGATTACTATGTCCGGACGCAATGGAGTTGCTATGATCTCTTGTGGGAATTTCCGTTGGCGACCAAGGTCGACCACTGGTTTCCCACTCAGCTCCATGGGTGAGAAGCAATAGGGGACACTTAGGTTGGTCTTGTGTAGCCGGTATTCTTGCCTCACAAAGCTTATGTGCCTCTGTGGTGGACCTGGCTTAGCCCCATTTGCTTCCAGTCCGCGTGCCTTGAGACCTTCGGCCAGCCTGCGCAGAACCCAGTCGTGGCGCCATCTAAACTGGACCTGTGCTAACGCTGTCTTGCACACTGACAGAATATTCTTCAGGCTGGGATTCTAGGACTCACAGAGCAGATTAGCTTCTTCAGAGCTATCCCACCGGTGTGGGTTCTCGGGGCTGGGGAGTGTGCCGTATGTGGCCCAAATGTGGAAACTAAGCCTTGCCTGAAGCCTTCCCCACATGTCCATCCACGTTATTGCCCTGTCAACCACGGCCTTACAGGTGGTCCCTCTCCCTTGCTTTTATTGGGACACTGCTTGGATCTTGTGTAGATTCTCCTCTTCCTTCACCTCTTCTGAGATCACTAGTTCTTTCCTTTCCTTCTCTGACACTCTAGACCAGCCGCCGCAAATCCGAGACCGGCCCTCTCCAGTTGATGTGCTCCAGTGACCTTGCGATGCTTTAGGTGGTTAACGGCGTAAGCAACTGACTGGATCGTGCTCAATTTGGGTCTGGTGCAGATCTGCCCGTTGGCATTGCGCACACAAGTGTCCAGTAAGGTTTTTAGTTTACGAGCCTCACCATTTCCAGCTTGTAACCAAGTCTGGCTTGATTTTAGCGGGAGTTTCAGGCTGGTTCTCCTGGCGGTGAACAGACAACGAGGAAGTCCAAGCCACTTTTTGATAGCGTTGTTTGCTTTTGCTTCCAACTTCGCAACTGCTGAAAGCATGATGTCACAAAGCTTCAATGGCCACATCAGGGGTTAGTATAAAGTGAACTGCTAATACCAGACCTTGAATTTACCTTTTAGGAAGCTGTAGTTGAATTTGCCCAACCCCTCTGTGAGCTGGAATGTAATGAAAGTGAAAGTGATCGCGCATTCTGGCATATGAGTGACTTGAAACCAGCCCAAACACGCCACTGGCTGAGTCACGGCTAACGAGTTTTCTGCCATATAGGTCAAAGTCTTGGAAGTCTCGGGTTCTAAAGCCTATCTCCGTGCAATTCACAATGGGCAGAGTACCGATTGTTGCTGAACTGAAGCACGTTATTTCAATGTACTGTAGTGTACTGAAGGATCCAAGATCCATATGTCAGTTCACAAGCAGCTCATCACAGCTGATAATGTCAGGTAAGCATGCCAGTTACACGCTTAACATGTCGGAGTCGGCAGAGAGCCAGATGCGCTCATTTAGAGATCTGCTATGGTTAGCAAGCCATACGTTCCCAACAGCTACTGTTAACTTTCAACTTTGAGTTCAAACTACTTAAATGAAGTCTATCTAACTTAAAATGTTGAGTTTTAACCAGTAAGTTTTTCATGAATTTGAAAATTCAAGTAAAAATGTTTACAAACTTTTTTTTTTTTTTTTAAACCTGTCCTGTTCAGCTGTTTGACACAGAGAATGGAAGTCGAAGTGCCCGGTCGGTCTGAACAGTTTTAATGTTTCACATTGAGAGTATGGCATACTCCCATTGTGATCATTCAACATACCTCTTTTATTATTACAAAGCAGCGAACAGGAAGGGGTTATGGGAGAACAGAAGAAACACAAGAGAAGAAAGAAAAGAAACACAAACAAACAACAACAAGAAATACATTGAATGTCTACACTAACTACTAATGTGTTTATGCTATCATCAGCTAGATGTATTTCCGGTTGACACCGTGGGGGCCTGTTGACCAGGGAAAGACGGGGACGGGGGTGGGGGAGTCTATAAGCTAAGTGGTTGAAAGGGGTAGACTGTACACAAATAAGCTCTGTGATCTTGAACCCAGTAATCCGTGTGAATCCCTTGTGAGTGTAAGCCCGTTGGTGACTGACCCTACGCCGCCCCACCGCCACTCTCGGCACCGGGACCCCCGACCCGAGCACGCCCTATCACATCCTGCCGCACGCGAGCCCTGAAGTAAAAATGGTTGACCTGAAAATTCAGGTTCTGCAGACTTTTTTCCCCTTCATTGGAACAAGATAATACATTGCCCATTTTGCAACTTTTGCTTTTAGAACTACAGGAAGGTTGCTGATCTGTTTCCTGAGTTCCAATGTTGTGTTAATATGTCAAAGGTATTGCATGGTCAATGGAAACGAAATTCATTTTTAGTCCCGAAACATTTCTGACATACCTCATCTGCAGCTTGTGAAAAAGGTCTTTGCAGCAAATGTGCTAATATTTACCGTCTTGTTGACGAACGCATGACTCGTGTTGGTGCAGTAAAAGGCTTCATTAGTGCAGCATCCACCGCAGCGATGCAGCGCCACACAGCGCGGCCGATAGAACGGAGTAGTGGATTGTGGGTACTCTTTGGTCACCTCAATGCACACCTCCCTCGGTTGACATGAGGTGCGCTGGATCTCCTCTATGATGACTGATCATGTTTGATCGCGTTAGCCACTAAATTAAGAGCATTTTGACATGATAGACATTTGTTTACCTGCAAGAGTGCCGTCCACTTTGTAAAGAGGCTCCTCCCTCAGCTGCACCCAGCGATCGTCGGGGTTTGAATGGACCGCTGGGCTCGCTGAGGAGGTGGGAAACGAGAAGGAAGAGGTGTGCCATGACTTCTTCCTCAGGCACTGCTGAATCAAATTGTATTCAGGGTAGAGAAGCCGCAGCAGCTGATCCACGCTCACAACGCTCTGTAAACTGACCTGGTCATCTGACAACACTGGAGCCTGAAAGTTTAAAACAGATACAGCATTCTAAAGTTATTATAGTGCCGCGTAGTGTTTGGAAGCCGCTTTTGCTTAGAGCTATCCAGTGAAATGATGAATATAACAAGATAATAACAATCGCGGAGTTGTTTGCTTGCCTGTACATGGTATTTGGTATTTTCACTTTACAACTAAAAAATGTCTTAGCCTTCATCTCATTTTCCCTTGTTCTCTATAACTGGGACATGAAGTCATTGTTGTGGGACTGTGAGGTCATGATGGACCAATGACCAGTCTAGTGCTCTGGGGTGTGTCCTCTTCCAGGAACATGGGAGAATAATATTCATGGCTGTTTCATTACCCCAGCTGCACCAGTATTCAATTACTTCAAAGCTCTTCTCATGTTGGAAAGAAAAACCTGTCATTGGATGAATGAAGCCAAAATCTGAAACTTAAAGTAACTGTTGTCTTTTAGTATAAATGACCTTTATGTAAAAGATGGTTGCTCAAAAAATGTAAATATGCATATTTTTACACACTTATAGTTACACACTTACTTTGCCCTCCTGATACAGCTCACCATTGTGGCAAATCGACACTGCCTTCACCTTTTCTATGTCATTTTTTTCAAGTAAATCAGTGCATGAAAGAATATATACTCCACGAATGAGTGGTAGTAGAGCTTCAGATAGCTACATGAATCAAAGTATGACAAGATAGGCTAACGTACAAATAATATGAGAAGGACAAAATACAAAACATTCTCCTTTTCGTTTATCGTTTTCGTTCAAACAAAATCGGTCTGTATGAGACTGCAAAAGTGTCAACTTGCATTTAAACAACATTGTCTTTGCAATAGCCTAGGAAATTTTTGATGTATCTGACGTCACGGACAATGCGGACAATCTGAAATACTTGCATTTGATTAGTCAAAACACTTCTGTTGTTTAAAAATGGCTGCTCACGGCAATTTTGCATACTTCCTGAAACTAAGTGTTAACCCACTATCAAATGGCAGAAATTTAAATGTAGTTATTAATCAAATTCGTAAATAATATTCTTCTGGGACACACTTGATTAAAAAAAAAAAAAAAAAAAAAAAAAAAAAAATTCAATTCCTTTAATATTTGCCTTAACTAATAATGTTGGCTACACTTAATCCTTTATGGGGTACTCATTTTAACCCATTGGTTGCCTTTGGCCGCTCGCTGCCACCTCTCTTGCCAAATTTGTCACAAAAACGACATTTGTTCATAGATAATCTGAACTGGACTATAAGCCGCAGATGCCCTCATTGTATTATGGAATACTCACACCAAAAGATATAAACCGGTAACACTTCATTTGACAGCGGCGTCATAAGACTGTCATAAGACCAAATGAACCACCATGAAGGTTGGAACCAATTGCTGCAAAGCTTCATTGCTCCAAGAAGCTTTATTTGGCCATCACAGCTCTCGCTGGGGACACAGTCAACCTCTGCTGTCAATACTGTGGTCGTTCAACATGCCTCCTAGCATGCATTGCAATGCTACAGATGTAAATAGCAATCAAAATTCATGTTCTGTGCTAATTATTTCTTCAGGTACTGCTCCAGTTGTTTCATCAATTGCTAGTTAGGATATTTGGTAACAATTTATTTGAGATTGGCGCCATAAGACTACCATAATTATGACATGACACTGCCATGAGAATTAATGAATGCTTCTAACAGATGTCATTTTGTCATCCGGCAAATTATCTCACTGTTGAATGGATGTAAAAGATCTGAGCTGGACATAAATGGAGTTAGTGACAGAATTTGCCGGATGACACAAAATGACATAGGTCCTAAGCATTCATTAATGCCCATAATAGTGTCATGTCATTATTATGACTGTCTTATAGCAGTCTTATGACACCGCTGTGAAATAAAGTGTTACCTATTTACCCAAATAAATCAACAAATAAGCCGCACTAGACTATAAGCTGCAGGATTCAAAATGAGGGGAAAAAGTAGCGTCTTATAGTCAGAAAATTACGGTAAATTATTTATTCCTAGATAATATCTTATCAAAAATAGTCACATGCCTGATAAAGAGTTATTATAATTTTTTTTAAAAAAGTATCTGCAGGCAAAATTAAACAAGAGTGCTATTATCTGTAGAATCAATGTAACATCCGGACAACCAAATTTGTTGTTTAAACAATTTTTAGCACATGAAAATAGGTTGAAATAGTTGGTGTCAAGTTGTTATCCGATTCACCAATGGTCATTTCTTATCGAATGTTCATCATAAAGTCTTATTGGCATTACTTTTATAATACAGTACTTTTGAAGTCAAGTGAAAGGTCCACAAATATTACTTAGCTTGTACAGTATATGTGGACTTTCATCTTTGAATGAAGAGGAATGGCAAACATATTTTGGACAATTGAAAAATAGTCATACATTTTCATGCTTGGATTTAATGCAATCAATGAAGACATGATGTCTAGAGCCCGTTGGCGTCACAACCAGCCGAGATCTCTTCCCAGATTTGCTTTGCCAGGCCTTCCACTTGCTGCTTCTTTGTGGTTCTGACTGCCTTTGCTTTTGTCTTCACTAAATGAAAGGCATGCTTTATTGGCTTCAGTTCAGACCACTGACTTGCCCATTGAGGAATATTCGCTTTAGTCGCCTTCCAAAGACTTTACTATGCCTTTTACTGTATGTCTAGGGTCATTATCCATTTTCACTGTCAAGTGCTGTCCAATCGGCTTTGAAGCATTTGGCTGAATATTTATCCTAATATCACAAAGCCTCCATCATATTTAGACAACATGGTCATGCTTTGATTCAAAAGTTTTTCCTTTTCTTTGCCATCAATCTGTCACGAGTTGACATACAGTCATGTGAAAAAATTAGGACACCCCATGAAATATTCAGTTCTTTATTGAGAAATGTTCACATATCAATGTCTGATCTTGTTTTTCTTTATCTCTGGAAAAGAAAGTGATTTAATTGCAGGTAAACAAAAAAAAAAAAAATGTTTAACTCATTAAACCAAAATAATGCAAATGCAATTCTGAGGAAAAAGTTAGGACACCCTACCACATCATAGCTAGTGTTACCCCCTTTGGCTGAAATAACTTCAGTGAGACACTTTTTGTAGCCATCTACCAGTCTTTGACATTGGTCTGAAGAAAGTTTGCCCTACTCCGCAACGCAGAATACTTGCAGTTGTGAGATGTTTGAGGGGTTTCTTACATGTGCAGTCCATTTCAAGTCACCCCACAGCATTTTAATGGGATTAAGATCTAGGTTTGACTCGGCCATTCCAGGACTCTCCATTTCTTCCTTTGCAGCCAGTCCTTGGTGGATTTACTGGTATGTTTTGGATCATTGTCATGTTGCAAGATCCAGTTTCGCTTCAGCTTTAAATTTTTCACAGATGATCTCACATGTTCCTCAAGCACCCTCTGATACACGATAGAATTCATGGTGGATTCTATGATGGTGAACTGGCCAGGTCCTGCTGAAGCAAAGCATCCCCCAACCATGACACTTCCGCTTCCATGTTTCACAGTTGGTATGAGTTTTTTTTTCCTGGAATGCTGTATTGGGTTTACGCCAAACATGTCCTCTCTTCTGGTGTCCAAATAATTCAATTTTAGATTAATCTGTCCAAAGAACATTATTCCAGAAGTCCTGGTCTATGTGTACGCTCACTCTGGCAAACTTCAGTCCGGCCTTCATGTTCATCTTGGAGAGCAAAGGTTTTCGTGTTCTTCTTGGAGAGCAAAGGTTTCCTCCTTGCACACCTCCCATGAATGTTAAATTTGTGTAGTCTCTTTCTGATTGTAGAGGCATGCACTTTCACATCAACAGTAGCAAGAGCCTGCTGTAGGTTCCGTAATGATATTTTAGGGTTTTTGGAGACTTGTTTCAGCATCTTATGGGCTGCTCTCGGGGTGAACTTTTTGGACGGCCAGACCTGGGCATGTTGGCAGTTGTTTTGAATGTCCTCCACGTGTAGACTGTTTTCCGGACAGTGGAATGGCTGATTTTTACATCCTTTTGAGATCTTTTGAAATCCCTTACCAGACTCATGAGCGTCTACAATCTTCTCTCTGAAAGAAGGCCTCAGACAGCTCATTTGATTTCACCAAGGTGTTTTCTCTCACTTCAATAGTCAATCACTGTTGAAAGTATTCTGTGTTAAGGAGTGTGGCAAACTTTTTTCATACTGATGTCAAAGACAGGTAGATGGCTTCAAAAAGAGTATCAGTGAAGTTGTCTTAGCCAAAGGGGCTACCACCTAATAGCTAGTATTAGGTGGTAGGGTGTCCTAACTTTTCCCCCAGTTTTGGTATGCATTTTTGTTGATATATTTGGTTTAATGGTTAAAACAATGTCAATTTTTGTTCTTTACCTGCAATTAAATCACTTTCTTTTCCAGTGATAAAAAAACAAGATCAGACATTGATATGTGAACATTTCTTAATAAAGGTCTGATTATTTCATGGGGTGTCCTAATTTTTTTCTCATGAGTGTATGTTCTGTCCGAACAATATTTCCATTCACTATGGGACCTCCTGGTCGTACGTTTACCAAGGCAAGAATTCTGTGCCAGCATCTCTTGAGGTCTCTTAGACCTTTGGTTATAAATTATATAGATTTTTAGAAGATTGGTTGTCTCCCAGCCTTCCTCACTAACAATGACATCTTATTGGCTGTGATTGCTCAATGCCAACTTCCTACTCCAGACTTTCAGCTGCTTCATTTTGAGTACACTAACTAGACTGCTTGTCAATGAAACTTAAGAGTCAATAGTCCACATATTTTTGGGCTTGAAAATGGATGCACAGTATAGTTATAGCGGCGTTTGTTTCAGAAGCCTCGCAATAGAGGAACATATTCTAAGTATTATATCGATATTTTAAATCTTTATGGATTATGCCATTACAAAATATGCATGTGATGAAGGGCTGGGTGATCTGGGCCCAAAAAGATCACGATTTTTAAAAAAAACACTTTTTTAACCTGTAGTTTCATGCAACTGTATTTGTTGTACTGTATATTAGCATTAAGATGGTGAGCGCTTGAAAATTAAAGTGTATTTTGTATTTTAGTGCACAATATGCGGACCTTTCTTTGTTATGCGCGTTTACCTCACCTGGAGTGTAATAAAACCGCTTGAAAAACATCAACATTGGACTGTTTTTGAGGGACTGTTAAAAATCTAAAACTAGTCAGTTCGTATCTGTATATGGCGGAAAACATTCAGGTGACTTGAAGTTCCGCTCTGAGACCCCCAATTTGGCCAACTTTCAAAATTGTCCAATATGCATGTGTGATAATCATTGGAAAGCTTAAAATCTCAATTTTCTGGGGGAAGAAAAATTTTTAACAGGAGGGCATTTAAACAAAAAAAAATAAAAATTTAAACAACAAAACCCTAACTGGAGGCGAGAGCATGCAAGGGCAGAATTAAAGATGCCACGATTTTAACGAGGTATTATCGCGTACTTACCTTGTTGCAATCCAAAAAGTCCATGTAGCATGTATCACCGAGTGTCAAGACCCAGCTGGGAATGATTTTGGGGGGATTTTGGGGGGATTTTATGCGTGAAACATGGTGATATAACAAGGATCGCGATGCAGAAATCGAAGAAAACAAGGAGTGGTCGAGATTTTCTTTTTCATATATTTACCCTTTCAAACGTTATTTTTTTCGATTTTTCTTTGTTTGGATCAAATATTTATCATCTGAAATATTGGGGAGAATGCGACAGTGATGAAAAAAAACACAATTAAGTGACAGTTATGAGGTATATATCCGTGACTTTTTTACAGACGCCGATTTTTTCATTGTGACGTAATTTGTTTAAAAGTTTAAAATATGCGAGTGAATAATTTTTTAAAGTGTTTTTTTTTTTTCTTAAGCTAAATACAGTATTAGACATCAATTAATGATTCAAAGCTAAAAATGACAGACATTTCGAATAATAAATACGATTACTTACCTTGTTTTTGTGGGGTAGGTTGAAACAAAAGCGGTTGCGTGACGTCTGTAAACGGGGGTTTCCAGGGTATAATGGAAAAATCAAAAATAGTTCGGGGGCTTATTGCGCCATGAATCTGCTATTGCAGTATATAGACATATTGTTCTATCAAACACAACAGTTCTTTTGGTTTAAAATACAGCTGTTTATTTTAAAGAGGGGTGGAAGAGCAGAAACTGCTTTTTCAGCCTTGTCTGTGTTTTCCGCCATATGCATATGATCCATTAAATAGAACATGGCTAATCACTGGGATCAAATGAATTTTTTAACATCTCGACATAAAATCGCCCAGCTCTAATGTGATGTAGTTATTCTTATTTCCATATTTTAGGTGGACCATTTTTATATTCTACAGTACACTATCACTGATTTTGAATATCACTGGTTCTAAAAGATGGTGTCTGGGACACATGACCCAACAAATGAGTCTACAATTGTGGCCCTGCATCTAGTGCATTATTGAATCCTAGATGCCGCCATTGAAAGTGCACCAGCGGCTGTGTCTATCCTTGACCATTTCAGGATAGATTACAATTTGACAATGACTCCAAAATGGAATCATTTGTATCTCAAGTCGCCACTAAATGTTCAAAGTGATTTTACTTCAGCTTATGTTGAGAAGTAACGTGGAAGTCCATGTTTGCGGCGCTCACCTGGGTTCCCGTGTCTCCAGCTGCGTAGTAGTCCATGTAGTCTTGTCCTGAGCACAGGTTGCTGACATTAAGAATCCATAGGAGTACAGCTGGTATCAACATAGTGAGCAGAGCAGGAGAGAGTCGAGCTGAAGTGAAGGCAAGGACAGAGGAAGGTGATGAGGGAGACAAAAAGGAGGAGGCTTGTCACAGGCTGTGACAATCTCAGAGGTGTCCTTTGCTCATTCTACCCGGGGACGAAGTTGCTCTTCCGGCGCTGGTTGTTGGACTCTGGGAATCCAGCTGAATCGAGCATGATGAAGAAAGTGCTCTACTCCGGCCGGGTGAGAGCACAGCTCATTCAGTGGGCGTGTGACGTCTCGTCTCGCCGCATTCCCGCCGCTCACGTTCAGGTGGATGTCAGATTAGGGGGCAGGGTGGGGGGGGGCTCCTTTTTTTTTTTTTTGCCCTCGCCGGCCTCTTTGCCCTTCACACTTGCACACCTCCTCGCCTTCTTTATCTATATTTTTCTTTGCTCCTCACACAGCAGCTGTGCTCTTCCCTCCCTCCGTCCCCTGCTCAGACTATCCGCCTCTTGCCCGAGAAACCTTCAGGGCAAAGCTCTTAAAAATCTGAAAGAAAAGCATCAGAGGAGGGGGGTGAAAGGGAGAGTGAATTCCAGATCCTCTGGGGAAAAAATGGAGATGATGACAGAGGGCAACGTCGGCTTTGGAAGCTCTCATGTAAGCAGAAGTGTCAAGGAGCTGCCGTTAGACGTCCTGCTGGAGTCAATGAGAAAGAATACAAGAGTGGAAAGCTTGTTGCGTGTGGGCGGAGCCAAGTATCAGAGGGATGATTTATTATTGCTAGTTACTGTACACTGGCACTCTCTCTTTCCTTCCCCCCACCAAAGAAATTGCAAGTTCTTCTTTAACCCTTTATAGGGCACTTTTTTAACCTATTGGCTGCCACTGACGGTGCTAGGTGTCTAATCCATATTGATTGGGAGTTCTGTCAGCCTGAAACCAGAACATTCACAGTCATTCCTCCCAATTTAAATGAATTGAAAGTCCATCAGAATTAATGGCAGGCAATGAATTCAATATTTTGAAATTTACAACAACAACAAAAAATCGTATGTTATAGTGTTATTGGCACCATAACCAGTGTGTATTTCCTTTTTTTTTTAATCATGAATTTTTTTAATGTGTTGTAAATTTATAATTTTACTTATTCATTAAAAAGAATCAAATATTAAAAAATACACAATTTAAAACAACTAACACAATTATAATTTAAACCCGACTTCCAGATATTTGGAAATTACATTTTGGATTATATAGGCCACACTTGTTTACCAAACGTTAATAATATGGCCTACATGACCCAAAATGTGATGTCCACGAATGTGGACAGCGCGTCTTTACGCTGTTAACTTTTTTTTTTTAATGCTGAAAAATAGTTCTCCGTATAAATTGTCAATGCAATAGACAACAACCTAGTATAAATTACCTTCATGTGAAAGACTTGCACAATATATTTCCAAGTATACCAATAGTACATTTCTTAAGACGTCCGATAACGGAGAAAGTATGTTGAAACACAAAAAATGACACTGCTTATGAGCGCAGACATCATTTGACGAACGTTACGTCAGTCACACCACGCGTGTAGATCGCATAATTGCTGATACACCCCAAACCATTGTTGTTTTCAGTCAATGATGGCGATAATAAAAATATTTCATTGACACACATTTTTCGTGACGACGACGAGCTAAGAACATGGCTTGGATGACAAAAACATAACGAAATGAAGGCCAATTTTCGTCTGACAAGACGACAACGAGACGAAAATGTGCCATAGTTCTGTCATATGTTCACTATGTGTTTTATTGTATGTGTAGTCAGCATGCACCGTAGCAGTGTTTGGTTGCGTCACTCATTTGACGTGGTGACCCCCCCACCCCCACTCACTGATGTCCTCTCCTGGCACCAGGCTTGCTTGTTTTGAAACACAAATTTGCTTTCTTATCTTGGCAAGAGAGAGTATGCTATGTTGCTTTAGTCTTCAAGGGTCTATGCTGAGTGATCATTGGACACTAAATGTACTCGTAGCATTAGCATAGCATTCATGTTAGCATCAACTTTAGCGTGGCGAGCATCCTCTTAAACTCTCCACATTTTTTTTTATCTACAATTCGTTATTAGAATAGAATAGAATAGAATAGAATAGAATAGAATAGAATAGAATAGGATAGAATAGAATAGAATAGAATGGTCTTTATTGTCATTGTATTGTACGAAGTGAACATTGTGACACAACGAAATTTGACGTGGCACTCCAGGATAAACTTATAAGCACAATTTAAAAAGAAAAAAATAAGATCTATAAAAAAAGAATATTAGAATAGGCCTACTAAGTGTTTTCGTCCAATATACTATGACTAACACGAAAATTAAAAGGGCTGCCAAAAACAACACGGCTCAGATTAACTCATTTGTTCACAAAAACGTATGAATACGTTCTATTTTTAATTGTTTCAGTGTCCCAAAAACGTATTTATACATCTTTTACGTTTGTTTTTTTTTTTTTTTTTTTTTACAAGAGGCATCTCTCGGTTCTGTTGCACCTAACCTGCAATGCACAATGCTCAAAACTCATTTTAAAGCAATAAAACTGGCCACTGGAGGGCAGTATCGCATTTTGTGAGAACTCATCTGGGCCTAGAAAGGAAGTGAAGAAAAATAGTCAGGAAACAGAAGTTGGAGGGATCTTGTGAAGACGCGTGAGAAAAATGTGGAGAACGATCGGGGAAAAAAAGGCAAACGACACTGGAGGAGTGTTTTGAAAAGAAAACGAAACCATCGTCAAAGAAGGATTAAAAAAAATCTATCTTGATGAGACAGACGGTGATGGCCACAACAGTGTCAGGTTGCACACGCGTTCTGCGGAGCTCACGTTGCGTTACTCCTGAGCCCGAGGTTGAAACTAACGATGAAGATGTTGAAAAATGTGAGACCGATCTTGATCCACACTCATCAGATTACTGGGAGCCACCTCATTCAACAGGGAGTAGCCGAGAGCCTTCCCCGTTGTTATGTGCGCAAATAGTTCAACAGTTCAATAGTTTAGTTATGTGTAAATAAATTGTTACTTTGTGATCAAAAGCTCTATTTCTCTTGTTGTTTATGTTATTTTGTAGAACGAAAACATTATTCAGATGTTTGGGATGTCACAAAAGCGAAAAATAGCTGTGTTAAAGTCAGTTATGTTTGAAATGTATGCTTATACAAAAAGCTCCATTTCTCTGTTTTTTCATCAGAAATTGGAAGATGGCTCCAACTAAGCTATTTTCTAATGCTGATTTCTAAAGAATGGAAAAAGATATTAACTAACTTTTTTTTCTGCTTTTTCTTTTGGTGGGTTCCATGTTTATATCACAATAGAAGAGAATTTTCTGTGAGCCTTGCAAAATCAGTCAAAATCCAGTAAAACGGCCGGGAGCGAAGGGCCTTGCTCCCGTGAAAATGGCTGGGAGTGAAAGAGGTAATAGTAACTAACAAAATAGCCACACACCCTTTTATAGTTTCTGTACCTGTGCAGTATGTCACTGTCTTTCTCATTTCTATGTCTGAGACTCAGACATAGCCTGCTTCACTTCCTAGCTCCATTAATGCTTGTCTCTCCAATAGTTGCACATACTACAGAGTGTAGCTAGCGTGACAAAGACGCGGGAAAATCTGAGATACTCACATTTGATTGGCCAAAATTGTACTGGCATTAAAAAATGTCTGACAACGGTTGTTTTGCCTACTTCTAGGAAATATTGGCTTTAATTTACGTTTTTCATCGGATAAATGAGATGATGTGCCTTCACTTTATTAAACAACATTCCTTTTGCTGGGGTGCACATTATGAAGGTGTTGTCTATCCTTTTAAGTCATTGGCTTCGATCGACGGTGATAGACGTCCACTCCATTCCAACTCCCAGTTCAAATGGATTTGACATCTATCGGAGTCGATGTAGCAAACGTGTTAATTTCTGATCGTTATCATTCACTCCAAGTTTAAATTGTTTCTTCCCTCCCAGACTCACCTCAGTGGAGCAAATGGTGATGAATGCAGCTCCTAAGTGCCTTTTTATTGGCCGTTAATACTTTTGCTGTCTGTTTAAAAGTTTCTGGTTTACATCACTCCACCGGTGTCGGAAGAAGAATAAAAGTTGCCGTGAGATACATTTTTCTTCCTGTGCTTTTAGTGTCCAAGGTCAGACATTGCATATTTTCACAAGTGCCCCAAGGCTTAGAGGCATGTGTGTCGCAAAGGAAATGCGAATGGCAGAAAGCTGGCTTTTGGAGTTATCGCCCTCCCAAGGTGAGGCGAGACAGCGAAATACATCCGACATGGAAATTGCTTGGATAGAGAAAAAAAAACATCCGATTTTTTGGGGCCAGTGACTGGCAGACTTTACAAGGATTAGAAGCGCACACGCTCTCTCCCACACACACAGTGACAAGTATGTGCATGCAGATGTGCTTTATGTGTTGAAATCTGCGCAAGACAAATTCCACATTCCAATCATTGCTGTCTCCATCTTATCGTGTGAGCTCACGGCATGAAATTAGACATGATAGATCCGTTCGCAGTGAGTTGCTGAGCAACATTTTAACTAAAACTACTTTAAAAAAAACAGTAATTTTGATGTTTTTGACAGTTTTGTTGCTGAAACAGTTCACACATTTGAAGAAAACTAAATTAAAATGAATACACACGGAAATACACTCTGGTTACGGCCCCAAGTAACACTCTAAAGTGAATGTGAAAAATTGACTTTTTTTCTTATATTCGAAATAGTGTTTAAAGCTACAGTGGGGAATAAAGTATTTGAACCCCTTGTGATTTTGCAAGTTCACCCACTTAGAAAATGGCTAGAGGTCTGAAATTTCAATCATAGATGCATTTCCACTCATACAGACATAATCTAAAAAAAAAATCCGGAACTCTCATTTTATGATTTTTCATTAAGTTATTTCTAATTTACTGTTATTTGTGGTGGCCGTGGCGCAGTTGGTAGCTCAAGTTGTCCTTGGACCCAAGGGTGCGTAGACGGGTAAATGTGTGCTAATGTAAAGCGCTTTGGGCATGGTAACCATGCAGATAAATGTGCTATATAATTACTGTCCATTTACCATATTTGTACCCCTGAGAAAATCAGTGCTAATAATTAATGCGAAATCCTTTGTTTGCAATTACATAGGTCACACGCTCTCTGTAGTTCTACACCAGAAACATGAAGTTTCAGCTCCATCCAAAGATTTTCAATTGGATTGAGGTCTGGAGACTGGCTAGGGCACTCCAGAACCTTGATATGCTTTTCATGCAGCCAGTCCTTGGTCAGCTTGGCTGTGTGCTTCGGATCATTGTCATGTTGGAAGATCCAGCCACGACTCATCTTCAAGTCTCTGACCAAGGGAAGGAGGTTGTGGCTCAAAATGTGACAATACATTTCAGCATTCATCCTCTGCTTTATACAGTACAGTCGTCCTTTCCCCTTTGCCGAAAAGCAGCACCAGGGCATGAGGTTTCAACCCTCATGCTTCACAGTGGGGATGGTGTTCTTGGGATTGTACTCCTCCTTCTTTCTCCGCCACACATGATGAGTAAAGTTTGCTCCAAAAAGTTCTACTTTGGGCTCATCTGACCACATGACTTTCTCCCATGACCCCTCTGCATCATTCAGATGGTCCCTGGCAAACTTCAGACAGGCCTTCACATGTACTGGCTTCAACAGGGGAACCTTCCCAGCAATGCATGATTTTAAACCATCGTAATGTAGTGTTCAGACAGTAGGCTTTAAAACTGTGCATCCATCTCTTTTCAAGTCCTCCTGCTTTTGTTTAGCATTGCATATCCATAACTGTCTATATTTCAATCTATTTGCTTTCTATTGCTCTTGTGCTTATCTCCATTGCTGATTTCATTTATTACTAGTAGTAGTAGTATTTGTTTTATTTATTTTGATTTTTTTTAAAAAATTATTATTATTATTTTTTTTAATTCTATTCGTGATTACATGCGATTTTTATTTATGATTTTATTTCCTATTTCGATTGTCTTTGTTTTTACGTTCTATTGATTTTAATGTGATTTTTATGATCTTCATGTGATGGACTTGAACTGTATCTATTCATCTTTGTTGCTTCATTTCTAATTGTGTATCATATTGTCTCTGTAAAGTCCTTTGAGACATCTGTTGTGATTGAGGGCTATACAAATAAAATTGAATTGAATTGAATTGAATTGAATTGGAAAGCACTTTGAATTGCCTTGTGTTGAATTGTGCTATATAAATAAATTTGCCTTGCCTTGCCTTACCTCCTGCCGTGTAGTTCTAGGCTGAGCCCTCACTTTTCTCATCATGATTGATGCCCCACGGGGAGAGATTTCACATGGAGCCCCATTCCAAAGTAGATTATCAGTCATGTTTAGCCTTTTCCATTTTCTAACAATTGCTGCAACTGTTGATTAATTCTCACCACGCTGCTTTCCAATTGTCCCATAGCCTTTTCCAGCTTTGTGGAGCTCAACAATTTTTTCTCTGGTGTCTTTTGAAAGCTCTCTGGTCTTGCCCATGGTAGCAGTTGGATTATGACTGTCTGTGGGGTGCACAGGTGACCATACTGAGCTCAAACGGGTGGTGGGTGGGTTAAGGTTACTCATGGTGTAAAGGGGGACTTTTTTTTTTTTTTTAAGGTAGACTCTTTGAGTGTCATAATTATTGCTGATTCTCAGGGGTACAAGTACACATATGAACCATAGTAAATTACAAATAAATGATTGAAAAATCATACAGTGTGAGTCCTGGATTTGTTTTTATTAGATTATGTCTCTATAAGTGGAAATGCATCTGTGATTGAAATTTCAAACCTCTACCTATTTTCTAAGTGGGTGAATTTGCAAAATAACAAGGGGTGCAAATACAGGGTGTTCCAAAATGGTGGAACCCATTCTAATTGCCCATATCCCGGAAACTACTTGATGGATCATAATGAAACTACATAGACTTTATGTTGAAGGTCATAAGTTTTATTGGTTAAATTTACAAAGAAAAGTACAACTATTTGTTGGTTCTATGACAGATTTTCATAAATGTTCAATATAAGCGCCGCCTGCGACTGCACACGTTGAGTCGATATTCGAGCTCGTGCCAATCTCGCTGAAATTTCTTGAAATTAGTCCGAGCATACTCTAACACGCAATAATGGCTTTTCTTTTGAAGTGAACGGTATTTCTTAACCTGAAGATAGAAATGACAAATGTTACACACAAAAACTTGAAACGTTTCTACACGAGCTGTAAAAATTTGAGGTCATTCCAACGAAAATTGTCAAAATTATTGGCCTACGAAATTGGGTCAAACATTTCGGAACACCCTGTACTTCTGCTCCTCGCCGCACTAGTTTATATTGTAAATATTATTAAACGTGATTCCCCCGAAAACACACACACACACTTTTTTCTTATCTTCAGACATACATGTTGTAAATAATGCTTTAATAATTGCCAGTTTTTTATAGTGTAGTATTTGTGGACTTGTGGAATGGCAAATAGTAAATATAGCAAACCATTTCCTTCCTAATCCCTTTCATTTTCTATTCATACTTAAGCAATGGAAAAAAACACAAAACTGTAGAGGCATTTAAAAATAAATAAAAAGAACCAAAAAAATAAAATAAAAAATACCCATGTGATTGCAAGTCCCCAGTGTGCTGGCTGGCGGGGGTTCGATTCCAGCTGGTGTCGCACCCACCCCGTCTTTTCCGCTATTTGTGTAGTCATCCATACAATAGTTTCTCTTGTCTTTGTCTGTTTTTTCCCGCGTTTCTCCCTATCTTCTCTTCTTCCCCCGCGCAGACTAACTGTTTTGCCCTGTGAGCCTTTTTGGATTTTGGTTAGGATACAGTATGTTAGATAGGATTCAGGCAGGATTTGTTTGGATATGATTAGCCGGCTGATCGGCGCAAATATTTCCTTTATAAACCTGCTGCCAGTCATATGATAAGGCTTCCTGCAACTGTATCAACTTTGTGTATGTCTCAACATGGAGGTAATTTGTAAATTAATTCCGATATAATATATATTTTTACTACTTATCAGCTCACTACAGGTTGGGACCTTAGAAATGGGCGCCACCTGCTGTCTTCACTGTCATACCACTATAACGCTAAAATCAGAGAGAATAATATTTAGCGAGTCACACCAACATTTATTTGTGCCCCCTACTTTCACCTCGTCACATAATATCTTAGGCAAACTATGTACTTTTTCTACCTCGTCGTTTCCCACCAAATTCTTTGCCAAAATGGTCTACATTTTTGTAATTGTTGTGGCGTGTTAATAATGCTCAAAATAAAAATATATAGCCTTGATTGCTTCTTTAATTATTATTTTTTTGTATTAAAATTAAAAAACGTTGTCGGCAGGATTCGAACCTGCGCGGGGAGACCCCAATGGATTTCTAATCCATCGCCTTAACCACTCGGCCACGACAACGGCGGCGCCATTGATGGGCGTGTTCATTTTTAAAGGGTCGTGATGACGTCAGCTTAATATGTACGAAATTTCATATCATACATTAAGACTCTATATCTGTGTTTTCTAACGTCACTCATCAATATTCGCAAATTTTTATTTGTATATACAATTAATATTCCAAAATTTATATTTGTATATACATTTCTGTTCTTCTCAACCGGAAGTAGTTTGTCGTATTTTCTTCTTCGTTTTCTATTTGCGAGTTGTAGCTCCGTGTTAACATTTCCAACTTCATTCATGTGGTAAGTCCAATCCTTCTTCCTCGTTTTATGTATATATTTTCATTTTTTTCGACGCGTACGAAGCCAAAACTCAATGCTGGTGGGAGTAAAAACCAAGCTAGGGAAAAGACTTTAAAACATTGCCACAATACCAAGTAACGTACCCATTAGCCAGCTAATGCTAACTAGCGTGTCTCGTGTTACTTTCAAAAGCTGCAAACAACGAGCATTGTATCAGATATACGTATGGAGTTTCAACTCACCGTAGTCAAACGGGATAGGTTTATTTCTCAACTCCCCGTCTTATTTCGACCTGAATTTGAGAGGAAACAAAACGATTCCAAGCCAAAAAACTCATAGCTAACTTAACCTTTTAAAGGGGCTACGTCGTGGGAAGTACACTTGTGTACTATAAGTTTGTGTTATTAGACGTAACTGCCCTACAACTTGTGAAATCTGCGTCAACTCGTTATTAATAATGTTTTCGTGTATGTCGCATAGGGATGGAAAAAACGAGGCTTTCCGAAACAATGAACCACTTTTGAGACAATTGCCCTAAATTGAATCACTGTTTCGAGGCGTTTGACACACTGCAAGAGCTCCATCTACTTGATAAACAGTGCACATTTCTTTTTAAAACTAAAGTTGTCAAATTGCCTCAGCATTACATATCTTCAATAGAATTAAGTGGATGTCGTCTATTTCAACCAGGAGATCGTGTCGTCATTAAGTGTGATTTTCACAATTAAAGTTGACCTTTGTAAGCCTGTGTCATTGCTTTGTCTGTGAAGATGTGTTCAAAGCAGTATTTGTAATACACGACAATGCTGGTCTTGTAAGTGGCTCGTCCTAGATGTCGGTGAGTAACTATGTATTGTTAGTTTTTTGTAAATATTACAGTGCAGTAACCACAGTGCTTGGGAACAGGAATATTATTTATTGCAAATTGTAATGTTTTCCAAAATCATAAGATGGAAATAATTGAGTCGAATAAAACAAAGAAAAGGTTTTTATTAAGTGTAATTTCTGGGGGGTAGTTGTGTCGTATTTGCATCTATTCTAATTATCCAAACATATGCCACTATCTAGTGTATAAAAATGTGAATGAATTTAACTCCTGACTTGAAAATGAGCAAATGTTTGTAGCACTCGCGAAAATTCCTCCTCTCAAAAAAACCGCCGAATAACTGCGTTATTCTGTCACTTTTTATTGCGTTCGCACCGATTGAGCGGGCGGGCTTCCATCGAGTTTTCATTTTCCTTTGGAAACAGTGTGACTCGCTGACACATCTGTGACGGTCGAGGCCTTGTCAGAAGTGGTCACGTGACTTTTGGCTTGCTCGATGCGGTTTTCGGAACACTGCTTTGACACACCTCTACTTCATTTGCTCGAATCAGATTCGAGCAGGAAGGCTCGAGCATCCCATGTCTAATGTCGCAATACTAGCGTGCCTTTATTTTGAAGGCCCAACTTTACAGGATGAATGCTCTTGTTTTCAGAGGGAGCGATGGCCGGGCCGGAGCTCCTGCTGGACTCCAACATCCGTTTATGGGTTGTGCTGCCCATCGTCTTTATCACCTTCCTTGTGGGCGTCATCCGACATTATGTCACTCAACTACTGCACAGCGACAAGAAGGTGGACCTGGAGCAGCTTTCTGACAGGTCGCGCTCAGTGTTCTTCTAGATTTGCCATTGACAGCGATTGATGTCCAATCTATTTTGACTGGGAGAGTTGACAGCGATCATTCACTGTCAGCTCCTCCCATTCAAAATGACTTGGACGTCTAGCGCTTTAAATCAGGGGTCCCCAACCTTTTTTGCACCACGGACCGGTGTGATTTGGGTCTTTTTTTCACGGACCGGTGTTCTGTCAAATTTTGCACCCTTATAAAATTTTGCTCCCAAAGCTTTTTTGGTGAAAAAAGCCCTCTTTTATATTCAGTTGGTCTCTCAATGTTATCCAAAGGTGCTAAAAAACTATTTACATCACATACATACATGTGCAACACGAAAATGGCGTAAATTAATGCTTAACGACACAGCGAAGTCGTTAAGTGAGAGAGCTGCGTGCAGTTGTTGTGTGCAGCTAACATGCCAAACGTAATATTTCTTTCCTTAAAGAACGTTTGTGGTGTGTACTTTGGATTGCTGCATTCACAGTCATTTTTAACCTTACGCGCATGCCAATTTTGTCACAACACCGGCAATGTGCGGCAGACAAATACAGCAAATATAACATTTGTTTTTAGCCCTGTCGTGTTAAGTGCAGGGAAAATACAACTCACCCGCTGAAACAGTGGGAGGCCTGAGCTGTTTCGTTGAGACGAGATGGTCCCGAGATGGGAGAGTGAGAGAAGCCCGCCTCACAAAGATACTATGTTGGAAATTGTAGCAGTTTTCAGTGCTCTCCTAGCGATGTTAGGATATTCCGAAATTACTTTAATCCAGAACCTTGGTAGAGTAGTCTCAAATGTACGTTTAAGGTCGCCGTCATTTGCGATCTCTACAAGCTGATATTCCTGTTGCACTGACATGCTCGAATCACTCGGTTTATTCACATACGGGTCACGAATCCACTCCTTCGCAGTTCGTGGGTCTTTAGTGATTTGGAAGTAGCGTAGATTTTTTTTTTCTTCGAGGTTGTAGGCTCATCTTATGGCTCATCAGGTTCCCTTATCCCAGTAAAAAATCTGTCGAAAGACGTCCGTTTTTCAGTCATTCTAGTGTGGGGGCTAATTATTTCCGGGTACAAATGTGATGGGCGACAACCTATGTCATACGTTATTATTGAGGTCAAGTGCACATAGATATACACAACAAGATGTACTGCTAACAGTCCAATCAATGTCCAATCAATGCATTTCTATGACGACCTCCTATCCTGTAGTTGTATATCTAGAGTAGACAGGGATATTGGTGTGTTAAGCGGCACAGGCCAAAGTCAATCGGCCAGAATGCAGTCGTTAATAAATTATTATTCCTAAGCGGCCCGGTACCTCATGCGCCACAGACCGGTGCCGGTCCGGTCGTTGGGGACCCCTGCTTTAAATGGTTGTGAACAAATTGTTTGTGCAAAATGTTTAACTGGACAATTTCATGGTTTTTCTTTTATAGTCAGGTGCTTCTGCGCAGTCGCATCCTGCGGGAAAATGGCAAATACATCCCCAAACAGGTGAACAATCTTATGTGACATCTAACTTTTGCAGTGCACTAATAGGACTTCAACAAATTATTTTGGTAGTTGAGTAATCAGCATTGACAAATGGGCCAAAGGTTTGGACACACCTTCTCATTCGTATTTACATTGTAAATCCTCACTGAAGGTAACTGTGAATAAATTATGTACTCATCAGAAAAAAGTGTAATAACTAAAAAAAATGTTAATATCCTTGTGTCTTCAATGTAGCCACCCTTTTTTTGACACTCTTGCCATTCTCTTAGGGGCAGTTTACATGGTGACTCTCCGAGAAGACGAAAAACTTCAAATTTTCATTTATATGGTTCAGTCTCCATTCGAACAATGTCGCAATTCCGCATGAAAACGAGGTAGTATTCATGCCAGGCCCTAGGGGGCAGTGCAGATTTACAAGGCAACAGCGAATGATGGACTATGACCCCACCAAGTTCCTCAGCCCGGGAAAAAAATATGCCCGCCCACTCGAAGCAATGGCATTTTTCTTTTGTTCTAAAAGGCACAAAAATGGAAACACTCAACACATTTATTTTAAAATATTATTAAAACAGTAAATTAAAGCCGACGTTCCGCCATTAGCTGTTTTTAATGTTTAATAGCACCGCTGCGCACGCCCAATGTACGTGTACGAGTGCTGACGTTATCGGCGCGGGTCCTGCGCGGCAGGAGCTTTTGATATGCATGCGGAGCCAGCCCCCCTCAAGTCCCCGCAATCGAATACTTCCACTTTGGAGGCAGGATTCAGAATTTTTCGTCTATGCCGACACCATATGCACGCGAGGCACTTCCGCTACTCAGTTATTGCATCTTCGTGTTGCAGAGTCGCCATGTAAACTGCCTCTTAGTTTCAAGAGGGAGTCACTCACCTATAGACCCTACTCACCAACGTCACAGACATGACGTGTCGCTGTATCCGGCCGCCATATTGTCCGTCATTGTTTATCCGTATTCTCAATGGTTTCAATTTGTCGTGCAATTTATAGTGCAATTCATGGAAGCCTCGGTGCTTTCAGACGCTGTAAACTCATTGGATGCGTTGCATAAAAGGCGTTATGTGGAAAAGCTTCAGTCTATCCATTCGCCAGATCCATATTTGATGCCAAATCGATATTTTTCGACCCGCTGTCTTCGCCCTCTCTGCCTGACATCTGCTACCCTGATATCTACAACTATCTTGTCCACACAAAATCAGCCTATTCTCACGAAAAGTTTGAAAAACTTTTAAGAGCAGCACTCTAAGCAACATTACCCCGTGTGACCCTTTACTTCCAATTTTCTAACATGGCGACAATCAATTAAAAAAAAAGTTGACTGCGATGGCCGACGCTTCAAGGATAGGTGGATATTGGACTATTTTTTCAATAAAACACGCAACAACTGTGTCTGCCTCATTTGCAAAGAGACAGTCGCTGTTTTCAAAGAGTTCGATGTGAAGCGATAATGATATTACCGAACAAGACATGCTGACATGTACGACAACATTACAGGGAAGATACGCAGCGAGAAATTATAGCAACTTGAAGCTAGTTTAATTTCACAGCAGCAGTATTTCACAAGAGCCCGAGTGTCGAAAGAGAACGCCACAAAGACGAGACTGTTGAAATTATGAATTAAAAAAAACAATAAAACAAATGTGACACACAGAAGGGCTTGCTAAAATTTGTTTAAATATATTGTTCTATGTAAATCAGCCAAGGTAGCCCCCCGCATTTTTACCACACCAAATCTGGCCCCCTTTGCAAAAGGTTTGGACACACCTGTTTAACTGATGATCCGTAGACGAGGCCAGCTTCTTCCACTTGGTACCAGCTAAATATTATTCAAAATGTAATGATGGTGGAAGAAATAAGCGTCTTGAATTTGAAACTGTATGTTGTCGGCGATTAGCCTCGCAATGATCTTAATTGTGGTTGTCAGCCCAAAACCCTCTAAATATATATTAAATGCATCTTACCAGATATAAAATGACTACTACATAATCTGTGGTAATCGTTTGGAGCCCAGTTTTCTCGTCGAATTGCAGCAGTCCATCTCGCTCTCCTCTCCGGGTCTCTCGGAATACGGTAGAACTTCAAGTCTCTCCGTCTACTCTGGTATTGCAACCAACCGCCACACGCGCCTTTACCATTTAGATTATTAATGTTAACGAGCAGAAAAACACTCCACAATAGGTGGAATTTACGTAGCGGTAATGTGTCAACACGACGAGTTGACGGACAATATGGCGCGGTGTTAGGTCTAAACTTAATACTTGAACTAAGAAAACAACAAAGACCTAGGAGAGGGACCGGAGTAGGATCAGACTAGGAACGAGATACGTTTTTACGCTAACGGCTGTCAGGAGAAAAGGTTGATGCGAAGCGCGTGGCTTACAACAAGCTTATCTGCCTTTCCCCTGAGGAGCGCAGCCTTTTATTGACAGAGTGAGAAAGTTTCAACATACATGTGTGAGTTTCACATCTTGAGAAATAGCTGTTATCTTGAGAAAAGAATGCGGGCAATTATTTGTCTTGTCTCATTGTGTTGAAACTTTATGGTCAGCAATAGAAACCTAAAACAGGAAATCTGCCCTTCTGGGTCATGTTGGTATCTGTCCTTCAGTTGAATGTGACCTTCCGCGACACATTCTTTCTTTTGTAAGGCCTTAAGACTGTTAAATAAGACTGTAGTTATAACTATTAGTTTTAAACACACATTATTAACCTTAGCACGCAAAAGCATTAAAGCACATCTTGCACGCGGAGGCGTGATTGTGACGTCATGTGAGTAGGGTCTATTATGGTTTATGACATCACAGGTAGGAGTGGGAACCTCAAGGCACCTCACGATACGATACGATTCGCGATACAAGGCTCACGATAACGATTATCTCACGATATCACGATACAGCAAATATCGATACATTGGTCAGAAATTTGATACATGATTTTCTATGATACAACTGTTGAAACGAAAAAAATATATATATTTCAAAATAGAAAAAATACTGTTTAAGTCATTTATTAAACAGTGACACCTTTTCACTGCAACATTGCGGTGAAATATAAATCTACTGATAATTGTGTACCTGAACATATAGAGGAAACAAACCACAACCACTGATATTTCTTGGAGAAATCATGATGAATGGCACCCTTAATTTCTTAAGTTTTAAATCTTTTGAAAATTTTTAACAGTGCTGCAGGTGTCAGTCAGCAGTTGAGCTTGGAGTGGGGCAAGGATAAAATTGGTGCGTCTTTTCTTTGTATATGACCTTTGTTGTCAAAAGCATTGGTTTGAGCACTTGCACCATCTGCTTCAGCATTTGAGATGTCAGACTCAGTCAGTTACATTCTTCCTCACCTTAAAAACAACAACAACAACAAAAAAAAAAAAAAGAAATCCTGGTTTTTGTGTGTGTTTGAAGTATTGAGTGAATTAAAAAAATATTAATTGAATGTATAGAAATTAAAAAATCAATAATTACCTATCTTTAATATGTAGGCTACATTAACTATCATGCACGTCACCTTATATATCTTGGAAGCTATTCAAACCGTTTTTATAGCTTATTGTATCAAAATGGCAGTGATAACAGTTTGTGTCGTAAACTAGATGGAAAGTGGTTCTCAAGTAATATCATATAAATCAGTAAATTCATGTAGGCTTATTCGCTATTCATTTTCATCCAGTTTAGGGTCCTGGTTCATTTTTTTATCATTCAACACCAAATGTCATCAAAATAATACATGTAAATTAAAAAATCAATTACTAGTACATTGCAAAACTTTCTTACCTCAAGTGATGCTCCATTGAAACCCGGTGTCTAATTGGTCACCAGCTGCCAGTGAACCTTATTTTATTAGACATTTCTTGCATACAGCAAAGTCCTTGTTCACCTTACTTCCATTATTATTGGTGTAAATTCCAAAGTGTGTCCACATGTGTTATTTTCAGCAATATTTTTCTCACTTTCCCTCCACCGTTCTCACGAAGCTTTTTAATTTTTTTCAACCCACTTGGGGCCGCTCTCCTTCTCTAGGCGACTTGTGCGCACTTTACCTTCACCGCCACTGTTGAGCGCCCCTAGTGGACCGCCAAGGAATTGCTCAACAGTGAGCAGTTTACAGCATCCATACTGCATTGTATGGCCAATATGTCAAATAAAAGTATCGATACTTGGCGGGAGCATATCGATAACCGATCGGGTTGCAAAATATCGCGATATATCGCTGTATCGAGATATTGTCACACACTTAATCACAGGTATGCCTTTCAGGGTTAATTAGTGGAATTTATTGCTTTATCAATGGGGTTGGGACTTTCATTTGTGTTGCATTGAATGAGGTGTGTCCAAACTTTTAGCCGGTACCGTAGGTATAATTCACTAAGGCTGCAGCTATCGAATATTTTAGTAATCGAGTGATCGACTGAAAATTCTATCGATTAATCGAATAAAACTTTTTTTTTTTTTTTTTTTTAGGTAAAGAGCAATTATTAATATAGATGAGAAAACAAGACATTTCATCTACTATTGAGCCATTTTCAGTCAATGTATTTTCGATGTACGTTGTTCAAAACAGCCAACAATTGCATCTCAAATGTGACTTAAAAAAAAAAAAAAAGTAATTCACTGCTTTCACTCAAAAAACTTTTAGAGCTTATAAAAAATATATATATTTCTTACCTAAAAACGTCATTACGCTTGATAACACACATTACTTAAAAGTTAGGTGTTTTTTCCACGTGTTTCAATTGAATTTCTACTTGTGTCAAGCTACAAGTTCAAGTTAAGTTTTAATTTAGTCTAAACTGTAAGTCCTGATAGGATTTTGAGTTTTTGCAGTGTTCAAAATAACTGCTGTGCTGTATTGGAGCACATTAGGCACCAGTGTTTCTTGGTGTTTTATCCAGCAATGAGTAGTGAGCTAAAATTGACAGTTAGCATTATTAAGTTTTTATTTTACACCCTAATCACTACAGCGCTGTTTTCACAGATTAAATAAAGCCTTATGTAAGAGCCAGCCACGCATCGACAGTGGTCATAATGAATAGAAACATAGCCCTCCGCAGGGATAACATTACGTGAGCAAGTGACAGTAACGGTAATCTTATTTATGAGCGCTGAGAAGTGTACTGCTTTAAGATGGCGGCTGTTTCATTAACACCGCCGAGTCGGTCATTTCGCATCTAGTTCTACGTACATGTGATCTCTATGACATGCATCAGACGCTACCTGCTACCACAGTAGCAGCATGCGGCAGTAGTTTTTAGCTACGTCGCCGCAGTTTGTAACGGCTGTTGGCTGCAGTAAGGTTTTTTTAATTGCTTCTTCTACGCACGTCAGCGCGTTGTCCCGCATTAAAAGAAGTCGGGGCAAAACGTGATGCTTAGAGAAGGCAAAATTAAACGATTCCTCGAGGTGAATAAAATTACTCGGATCGAGTTGCTCGAGTATTCGTTTCAGCTCTATAATTCACGCTATTGTTATATTACTCTTCTATTACTACGTGCATTAGATCAAAAACTACACCCTTTGTGGCTATTAGGGCTGATGCTATCGATTATTTTAGTCGTCAATTAATCAACTAGTTAGTTCAAATAATCATAGGATTAGGAACATTTAATGCGTCGCAGAATAAATTTTAGGAGATGTAAAACAATGGCTTGCTAAGATTGCACTTTCAAAAGAGCATTAACTAACACTAAATTTCTGTTTCTTCAAACTATGCAGAATTGTACTTTCATTTTAAAATAAATTGATTTACCTGAGCTTAGCCTCAAACGGTATTAAAAATTAAATGATTTAGGTACAACAAAAGAGCAATTGGCTAACTTGCATAGCAAACGTCCGCTAGCTTTAATGCTATAAAATGCTAACGTTTCAGCTAAATATACCCATAAGCTAAATTACGAATGCTTAAAAAAAACATTAGCTTATGTTGGTATTAACAGGGACCAGCTGGATTCTGCCATGTTAAATGAATTATGTCATATTCACTGTTGCCACAAGAGGGCAGTGTATCCACCTAAATCAATGAATTACTCGAGTTATATATTACGACTGTATTACATTCTTACAAGTTGCACATGTTTTTGCAGTATGAACGGCTACTTCAAAAACTTTAAAGCAAAATATCCCAATTGGGCATCACACGCTGCGGCCTGAACATAACCTCAGTCGATTTATCGTGGCAGACCAAGTTACATGTCGGCATTCACTTGGTATCTCTCATTCTGCATGATCAGTCGTTCACCATGAGGAAGCACTACTTCAATGATGAAGAAACGGGTTTCTTCAAAAAGGTCAAGAGGAAGGTGGTCCCCAAAAACCCAATGACAGGTCTGTCACATTAACAGGGTCATGAATTCTGTCAGTTCTTTCCATGTTTGTCTTCACGAAGCACTATAGTCATCTTCCCAAAATTTTAAACTGTTTCATGCATAAGATTAGTTATTTGATTGCATTTGCAAGTTGAATCAGCTGATCGCTTCCAGCCCCTCCCAACTGAAATGGATTGGAAGTCTATTGCAGTTAATAGGTGTTTTCAGTATCAATTTCCTCTTTTACTGACTACCATAACAAGGGGTGTGCCATCTTAGGCACCCCACGATTCGATTACTATTCAGGGTGCTACGATTTGATTTTTGAACAATGATCACGGTTATCGTGATTATCACGATTATTGATGTATCGTACTTTACTGATTAATAAAGTAGCCAAACAAATTTATGTCCATTATTTATTTAAAATATCCTAGATTCAACAGGAACGATGGAAACATGCCCATACAACAAAAAACACCCTTAAGCTGCCTTTTTATTTGTTTTTTACAAGAAAGTGCAAAAACATTAACCATTTTAAAGGGAGTACTTATTTCTCTCAACAATACAATAAAATTTACAATGGTGGAATCAATTCCACATTTTCTGGACACAAAGTGTCTTTAGAAATATGTAGGGCTGTCCCAAACGACTAATTTTCTCCCGATTAGTCAGCCGACTATTTTTACGATTAGTCGACTAATCTAATAATTTAAAAAAATATTTTTTGTTTTTGTTTACTAATTTAGCAATGAAATTTTTGTTGACGCATATCAATTCACAAAAAACATATTGGAACACTTAAATTATTTACTAAAGTACAAATAAACACGTAAATAACAATAATAAATCACAAATAAAAAATGACTTCAAATGCTGATAGAATTAACTAGTGTAGCATCCCGATTGAAAAGATGGTCTCTTAAACTGATGGTTTACAACTTTTATTCCATCCTTGATGTAATCACACTGTAAGAGCTACGGTGCACACAAATAAAACAACACAATTAGAAATTAACGAAAACTTTTCACCTTTTTCGTTTTAAACCTTATTTATATATCAATGAATTGCCTATATGAATTTCCTTTACCTTAATTTATTACCTTATCATTGACAATCTCTTCCTTGAGTGCAATCACTGTATATACTGTATATATTTATGACCTTTTAACGTTATATAATTTTCTATGCCATAAAATAAACCATAACATGAAACAAACCTTTCAGTTGGCAATACTAATAGCACTTATAGGCCCATTGTCAATGAAACATTATTATTTAGTAAAGCGACAGCATCCTCTGGTGTACAAAAAATGAAAGAAAATTTTTTTTACAAACGGTGACGGCGCTTGAGGTGTTTATTCACGGCCGACGTGCAGCCAAGCTTGGCAGTGAAGAGACAGGACACAAGAGTGTACCCTCCTTTATTTCTTTGAAATAAGTCAATGTTTTGGACACTCTGGTGCGCTTTTTTGGCTTTGTGCCGCTTTCCCTGCTTGCATACAGAGCATCCGACATTCTGAACTTTCCGCGCATATTTTTTTTAACCCTTCATTAACCGTCGACGGGATGTTGTGCTCGTCGACGGATTTACGTCATCGATGACGTCGACTATGGCGACGAGTCGGGACAGCTCTAGAAATATGACTTTTAACCAATATACTGTTTTCACAGTGTTATCTCCCTTGTGTAACTCTTGGAGTGATAGGTGGAAATCACAACTGCTCTTGATTACTTTTAACTTGTGGCGTTAATTGCCGAGCACATAAAAAAGTCCGGCAGCCTCCAACATCGCCACACACGCACTCATTACAGCACGCGCACTTTCTTCTTTCCCTGCCCGCCCACGCGCCTGTCAGCTCCCAGGCAGCACTTGCAACTACAGATTTCTTCACTATTTCGTTGGTTTGTAGTGTTGCTGCTGTACTTCATCATGGTTTTACACGTTCTACATATGAAATTTACGTTACCTAATTAGCTTAGCGCTCAGCGCTAACTATTAACATCTTAAAAACAACAATAAAGGCTAAACAGTACAAGAGGGCTCGTGTACTCATCTCTTACAGACGATCACAGGTCTTAGCAACACACTCAGGACATTTTTCAATTGAAATGCCTTAAAACTACTGCTGGACATCTGAAAGGAACAAAGTATCTCTCTTCCCCTCTCGCTCTAAAGTAACTTGCGCACAAAAGCGCGACCACTGGGTCGCGCTTCTGTTGCTGCCTGTCTCATAGACGAATTTATTTTCCAGTCTTTTGAAAAGAGGTAAATCTCTCTCCCAGTAAATGGGAGCATCCATCATAACCTTGTGCGTGCGTCCGTTAATGGTGTCCGGGAGGCAGACGTGTCTTGAATTTCGTCCCGCTACAATCGGCTGTCATAAAGTTATGTGGGATAATCATTTTTTTAACCTTTATGAATAGTAATCGAATCGTCACATGTCGAATCGCGATGCATGTAATAATCGATTTTTTTGGAACTCCTCTAATCATAACACACTCTGTGACCTGGGCTGCCAGTGAATGACTTAAGCTAATCTTTTAAATAGATGTCCACTATAGTGACCGCTGTCCATAAAAGGAATGTTTTGCAGACACAAGCATGCTGACGGACATGATGAAAGGAAACCTGACCAATGTGCTACCCATGATAGTGATTGGTGGCTGGATCAACTGGGCTTTCTCCGGATTTGTCATAAGTCAGCCATCACACGTTTCTTTCACGTCTAAACAGACCGACTGACCCTTTTCAACCCATCCAGCCAAGGTTCCGTTCCCGTTGACATTGCGGTTCAAGCCCATGTTGCAGCGCGGCATTGACTTGCTCACGCTGGACGCTTCCTGGTTTGTATTCAATCAATACAAATTGATAATATGGCTCAGCTATGACATTTGTGATATATGCAGGGTGAGCTCCGCGTCTTGGTATTTCCTCAACGTGTTTGGCCTCAGAAGCATGTACAGCCTCATCTTGGGACAAGACAACGGTTAGTCTCAATCCACACCAGTAACGCACTCCTGTCGCATTACAACACTTTGGACACTTTTGCAGCCGCGGACCAATCGCGTGTCATGCAGGACCAGATGACCGGCGCCGCCATGGCCATGCCACCTGACCCCAACAAGGCTTTTAAAGTGACTTTTTTTTACCCCCCCCTTCTTCGGCCATTCTCTCGGTCATTGCGCCTCACGTGCTGATTTTCATTTCGCAGAGCGAGTGGGAGGCGTTGGAGATTGTGGAGCACAAGTGGGCGCTGGAGAACGTGGAAGAGGAGCTCATGGCCCGAGAGCTCAACTTTGCCGGCATCTTCAGCCAGGACCTCAAGTCACCTGTCTTCTAAATCACCTTTTTCTTAATCCTTAATTTATGAATAAAGATTATGAATTTGACCACACAGTTTGGCTCAATCGTTGGAAGTAGACAAGGTGTCCTTTTATTTCAAAAGTCTTATAAAATCTTCGCATATTTGACAAACAGGAAGACCCGAGAAAGCCCGAACAGTTCCCATAAAAAGATGCTCTGTTAGAAAAATACTGTACAGCGTCACGGCTGTCAAACAAAGCGCCTTCACGGCCTCGACAGGTCACGTGATGGCTAATAAATACCACAACAGGCAAAATATACAAAAAAAAAAAAAAAGTACAAATAAGAAAAGCCCGAAGTCAACATGTACAAATGTAGGAATGGAGAGATGGAAAGAGAAAAAGTTTAAATTAGGTCAATACTGAATTGATGGTTTTTGGCTGCAATTATTTTCATCCAATTTTAGTCTGGACCAAGTAAATTTTATATTACTGGACGAAGAAAACCTTTTTTTTTCATCCAATTATTTTTTCTGTGGTTATAGATTTTTATTATCCAGTAAAGTGACCTATGAATGAATACATAGCCAATTAATGTCATTTTTGTGCAACTATAATTGTGTAAAACCATCAAAAAGGGGAACAAAGAATTTACCCACACACCCCGCCCGCGGTTCAGTCCGTCTCCATGGTGAGCTCAGCCAACGCGGATGCGGCGTCGGTACATGGCGGCGCGCCCTCGGCGGCTACAGAGCCTGGCGCCGGCACTGACGGTTTCCTCATCTTGTCTTGTCGATGGTAGAAGAGCACGTAAGCGGCACTGGTCTGCAACGTATCACAAATCGGGACGCAAAAACGACTTATCAATGTTTCGTGTTCCAAAGGTTTGTGTATGTACCTTTTTTGCAGTTTTTTGTAAAACGACATTTTATTCTTGCAGTATTAGAAATCTGGAAAATGTAACTTCTCGTACAGAAACAGTAATCTCAAGAATATATGGCTTTCTTTATCTCAACATCCTTAAACCTGAAAATTCTTAACATAAAACGCAAATATTTTAATCGACAACAGATATTTTTGTCTCATTACATATAAAATATATGCATGGCACAAAACGCAGACAAGGATGAAAAAAAGTTTCTGCTCTAGCACCAATCCTTAAACTATTTTAAGCCAAAAAGAACCGTTGTAAGCCAAAAAAACCCGTTCTGTTTATTACAACAATGTCTGTATGCTGCCATAGCAGTTTGATGGTGCATTAAGCCCCCGAACCATTTTAAATTTGTCCGTTTTACCCTGGAGACCCCCGTTTACAGACATCGCGCAACCACTTTTGTTTCAACCCAGTCATAAAAAGAAGGTGAGTAATTGTAATTATTATTTGAAATGTCTATCATTTTTAGTTTAGAATCATTAATTGATATCTATTTAGTTTATGAAAAAACTATAAATTATTTACGGATATCTACCTCTTAACTACTGCTTATTTGTATTTTTTTGTTACTGTCGTATTTTCCCCCGATATATTAGATGATAAATCATCGATCCAAACAAAGGAAAATTGGAAGAAAAAAAAAAAAAAAACATTTAAAAGGGTAAATATTTGAAAAAGAAAATCTCGACCACTCCTTGATGTCTGCGATTTCTGCATTTTGACTCTTGTTATATTACCGGGTTTCACCCATAAAATCCCCCAAAAGTCAGGCTGTGGCCATTCGCGAAACAAGGTAAGTATGCGTTAGGGTTAGTTAGGGTTTACGGGTTTAAGAAAAAAAATTTTTTTTTTTTTAAATGCCCTCCTGTTCAAAAATTTTCTTCCCGCAGAAAATAGAGATTTTAAGCTTTCCAATGATGTATCACACATGCGTACAGGACAATTTTGAAATATGGGGGTCTCAGAGCGGAACTTTGAGTCACTTCAGTGTTTTCCGCCATATATATGTTTGTATGTGTACAGTGCCTTGCAAAAGTATTCGGCCCCCTTGAATCTTGCAACCTTTCGCCACATTTCAGGCTTCAAACATAAAGATATGAAATTTAATTTTTTTGTCAAGAATCAACAACAAGTGGGACACAATCGTGAAGTGGAACAACATTTATTGGATAATTTAAACTTTTTTAACAAATAAAAAACTGAAAAGTGGGGCGTGCAATATTATTCGGCCCCTTTACTTTCAGTGCAGCAAACTCACTCCAGAAGTTCAGTGAGGATCTCTGAATGATCCAATGTTGTCCTAAATGACCGATGATGATAAATAGAATCCACCTGTGTGTAATCAAGTCTCCGTATAAATGCACCTGCTCTGTGATAGTCTCAGGGTTCTGTTTAAAGTGCAGTGAGCATTATGAAAACCAAGGAACACACCAGGCAGGTCCGAGATACTGTTGTGGAGAAGTTTAAAGCCGGATTTGGATACAAAAAGATTTCCCAAGCTTTAAACATCTCAAGGAGCACTGTGCAAGCCATCATATTGAAATGGAAGGAGCATCAGACCACTGCAAATCTACCAAGACCCGGCCGTCCTTCCAAACTTTCTTCTCAAACAAGGCGAAAACTGATCAGAGATGCAGCCAAGAGGCCCATGATCACTCAGGATGAACTGCAGAGATCTACAGCTGAGGTGAGAGAGTCTGTCCATAGGACAACAATCACTGCACAAATCTGGCCTTTATGGAAGAGTGGCAAGAAGAAAGCCATTTCTCAAAGTTTTCCATAAAAAGTCTCGTTTAAAGTTTGCCACAAGCCACCTGGGAGACACACCAAACATGTGGAAGAAGGTGCTCTGGTCAGATGAAACCAAACTTGAACTTTTTGGCCACAACGCAAAATGATATGTTTGGCGTAAAAGCAACACAGCTCATCACCCTGAACACACCATCCCCACTGTCAAACATGGTGGTGGCAGCATCATGGTTTGGGCCTGCTTTTCTTCAGCAGGGACAGGGAAGATGGTTAAAATTGACGGGAAGATGGATGCAGCCAAAAACAGGAACATTCTGGAAGAAAACCTGTTGGTATCTGCACAAGACCTGAGACTGGGACGGAGATTTATCTTCCAACAGGACATTGATCCAAAACATAAAGCCAAATCTACAATGGAATGGTTCAAAAATAAACGTATCCAGGTGTTAGAATGGCCAAGTCAAAGTCCAGACCTGAATCCAATCGAGAATCTGTGGAAAGAGCTGAAGACTGCTGTTCACAAACACTCTCCATCCAACCTCACTGAGCTCGATCTGTTTTGCAAGGAAGAATGGGCAAGAATGTCAGTCTCTCGATGTGCAAAACTGATAGAAACATACCCCAAGCGACTTGCAGCTGTAATTGGAGCAAAAGGTGGCGCTACAAAGTATTAACGCAAGGGGGCCGAATAATATTGCACGCCCCACTTTTCAGTTTTTTATTTGTTAAAAAAGTTTAAAATATCCAATAAATGTTGTTCCACTTCACGATTGTGTCCCACTTGTTGTTGATTCTTGACAAAAAATTAAAATTTTATATCTTTATGTTTGAAGCCTGAAATGTGGCGAAAGGTTGCAAGGTTCAAGGGGGCCGAATACTTTTGCAAGGCACTGTATATATATTACACCCTATAATATGTTATGAAATAAAACTTGTAAGTCTGAATTCTTTTAAGTTTGAAAAAAATGATTTTTTTCTTAATAGAACTTAAAAAAGACTGAAAACACCAGAAACTTGATATATGTTAATTCTCAAAAAATACATGCTCTTGCTCAACTTCAATGAATAATATGTTAATGGTTTCTTCAAAAATGTACAACTTCATTTCATTATTAACAAAATATCTTCCCCATCCCCAAATAACATGGATATAAAACGTTTGTCGAATATTACTTATGCCTCACCATGATCCGCTCCTCGGTAGCGTATGTGACTTTGCTATCATCAAAATTGTACCACTGTCCGTTGTCCTTGTTCCGTGCATAGCTGGTGTCTACACAAGCACAGATAAAGTCAACTGAGACTCTGTTAAACTCTGTTATAATGTGGAAAGCAAACAAAAAGTGCTTACAGTGTCCGTCTCGGAGTCCTCCGTAGTGGTTGGACACAGCGATGAGGTCATAGCGGCTCGGAGGCTCCCCGTTCGAAAGCTTCTTCCTCAGAAGACAACCAGAGAAGTCCAGATCCCTGCAATAAGAAACACTTTGTCTTTCTGCTAAGATGGCCTCCCAGCATTACACGGTTTTTACCTGAGTGGAAAGTCCACAATGGTGTCCAGCTTCTCCCTGGTAAACTTGGTGTAGGAGAACCTCTTAAGGTGGATGATGAGGACCTCCGGTAGAGACCACAGGTCCAGTTTCTTGGTAGCTAGCTGGTGTTTCTTACAAATGGGACAGTACCTGTCCACATACACGTGGAGTTGAGTCACCATGTGAGGCTGGGGGCCATGTGTGTGTGTATATACCATGGGTTCTCATCCTCCAGTGTTTCTACAGTGGTGAAGAGCTGGATACACTCCTGCAGCTGCACGGTGGTCTGCTGCTGTGGGACATCCATGCTGCTGTGCTTCACGTACTTCTGCGGGTCACATCAAAGCAAATTCCAATTTTTGTATCATTTCACTCATCAGTTGCCATGGATGCCAACAGGACGTCCAAACCATTTTGACTAGGAAGGGTCGGCAGCGATCCAATGCAGACGTTACAATCGTAAACATGTTGGGGTCGAAAATACCCATCAAGTGCTTTTTTACTCATGTAAACCTTTTCATGCACAAATTGCACATTTAACTCTTTAGCTGCTATTGACGGCACTAGACGTCAAATTCATTTTGACTGGGAGGGGCGAATGAACATTCTGTGACCAAATGCTATTGGGCTAACGTGGCTAAATGTCTCTAGACTCGAGCAGAGAACAAGACAAGTTATATTATTGGTGATCACCTAATCAGACGCAAAATTTATGAAATTGGCCACGATCGATCGGTGCACCACTACTTAATTCCAGACGTGTTAGCATTATTGTGATTACTGCAATTTTTAGAATATAAGACACACCCACCAAATTCAGCAAGAAGATTATTACTTCATACAGTCATGTGAAAAAAGTTGGGTCACCCCATTAAATATTAAGTTCTTTATTAAGATATGTTCAGAAATCAATGTCTGATCTTGTTTTTCTTTATCACTGGAAAAGAAAGTGATTTAATTGCAGGCAAACAACAAAAATTAACATTGTTTTACTCATTAAACCAAATATATCAACAAAAATGCATATTCTAACTGAGGAAAAAGTTCAGACACAAGACCAACTAATCCATTTGAACTGGGAGGATGGCAGCGAATGAACAACATTCGCTGCCATCCCTCCCACTTTAAACGGATTGAACGTCTATGGCCGCCAGTGGCAGCCAATGCCAGGCAATGAGGTAATTTTGAGCCATTTAAGGTCATTTACCTGTTGATTTTCAAATACTTCCTGTTGATTTTGGGGTATTTTATGGGTCACTTCCTGTTCAAATGTGTTACAGAACAGAAGTGACCTGGCAATGCCCCAAATGAATAGGCAGTGACTCACACTCAACAGAAAATGGCCTGGAAATGCCCTAAAATGAACTGCAAGTGACCTGTACAGTTGTGGTCAAAAGTTTACATACACTTGTGAAGAACATAATGTCATGGCTCTCTTGAGTTTCCAGTTATTTCTACAACTCTGATTTTCCTCCGATAGAGTGATTGGAACAGATACTTCTTTGTCACAAAAAACATTCATGAAGTTTGGTTCTTTTATGACTTTATTATGGGTTAACAGAAAAAGTGATCAAATCTGCTGGGTCAAAAATATACATACAGCAACACGAATTAGCAATTTCTTGTGAGTGATTATTGACTTGAACAATCATTGACTTGAACAAGTCAGGAAAGTCACTTGGAGCCATTTCAAAGCAGCTGCAGGTCCCAAGAGCAACAGTGCAAACAATTGTTTGTAAGTATAAAGTGCATGGCACTGTTTTGTCACTGCCACGATCAGGAAGAAAACGCAAGCTATCACACCTGCTGCTGAGAGAAAATTGGTCAGGAGGGTGAAGATTCAACCGAGAATCACCAAAAAGCAGATCTGCCAAGAATTAGAAGCTGCTGGAACACAAGTGTCAGTGTCCACAGTCAAGCGTGTTTTGCATCTCCATGGACTGAGAGGCTGCCGTGCAAGAAGGAAGCCCTTGCTCCAAAAGCGGCACCTTAAGGCTCGACTGAAGTTTGCTGCTGATCACATGGACAAAGATAAGACCTTCTGGAGGAAAGTTCTGTGGTCAGACGAAACAAAAATCGAGCTGTTTGGCCACAATGCCCAGCAATATGTTTGGAGGAGAAAAGGTGAGGCCTCTAACCCCAAGTACACCATGCCTACCGTCAAGCATGGTGGTGGTAGTATTATGCTGTGGGGCTGTTTTGCTGCCAATGGAACTGGTGTTTTACAGAGAGTAAATGGAATAATGAAGAAGGAGGATTACCTTCAAATTCTTCAAGATAACCTAACGTCATCAGCCCGAAGATTGGGTCTTGGGCGCAGTTGGGTGTTCCAACAGGACAATGACCCCAAACACACATCAAAAGTGGTAATGGAATGGCTAAATCAGGCTAGAATTAAGGTTTTCGAATGGCCTTCCCAAAGTCCTGACTTAAACCCCATTGAGAACTTGTGCACAATGCTGAAGAAACAAGTCCATGTCAGAAAGCCATCAAATTTAACTGAACTGCACCAATTCTGTCAAGAGGAGTGGTCAAAGATTCAACCAGAAGCTTGCCAGAAGCTTGTGGATGGCTACCAAAAGCGCCTAATTGAAGTGAAAATGGCCAAGGGACATGCTACCAAATATTAGCGCTGCTGTATGTATATTTTTGACCCAGCAGATTTGATCACTTTTTTCTGTTCACCCATAATAAAAGAACCAAACTTCATGAATGTTTTTTGTAACAAAGAAGTATCTGTTCCAATCACTCTATCAGAGAAAAATCAGAGTTGTAGAAATAACTGGAAACTCGAGAGCCATGACATTATGTTCTTCACAAGTGTATGTAAACTTTTGACCACAGCTGTAAATGCCCTGAAAATCTGACAGATTGACTGTGAATGCTCTGGTTTCGAACGAACGTTCCCAGTCTAAATGGATTGAGTGTCGAGCACCGTCAAGGCAGCCTTAGAGTTAACTGAGACACTATTATGGTGGAAGATTTTGGTAGCAACTTGTTGGTTCCTTTTTTTTTATTTTTAGACATTGACACCTTTTTAAAATGATATCTCGATTTTTGCAGGAGCATATCGATAACCTTTTGGGATACAAAGTATCACAATATATCACCATTTCGATATTTTGTCACACCCCTAGTTTCTTGCATGTACAGCCTGTTTCAAGTCACCCCACAGCATCTCAATGTGATTAAGATCTGGGCTTTTGAGCCGACCATTCCATGACTCTCCATTTCTTTTCAGTCAGTCCTTGGTGGATTTACTGGTATGCTTTGGGTCATTGTCATGTTGCAGGGTCCAGTTTCACTTTAGCTTTAATTTTTTCATAGATGATCTCACATGTTCCTCAAGCACCCTCTTGATACATGATAGAATTCATGGTGGATTCTCTGATGGTGCGCTGGCTAGGTTCTGCTGCAGCCTCAAACAATGACATTTCCACCTCCATGCTTTACAGTTGGTATGAGGTTCTTTTCCTAGAATGCTGTATTGGGTTTACGCCAAACATGTCATTTGTTCTGGTGTCAAAATAATTCGATTTTCGATTCATCTGTCCAAACAACATTATTCCAAAAGTCCTGTTCTCTCTCTACATTCACTCTGGCAAACTTCAGTCTGGCATTCATTTTCTTCTTGGAGAGCAAAGGTTTCCTCCTTGCACACCTCCCATGAATGTTAAATTTGTGTAATCTCTTTCTGATTGTAGAGGCATGCACTTTCACATCAACAGTAGCAAGAGCCTGCTGTAGGTCCCGTGATGACATTTTAGGGTTTTTGGAGACTTCTTTTAGCATCTTGTGGTCTGCTCTCGGGGTGAACTTGCTTGGACGGCCAGACCTGGGCATGGTGGCAGTTGTTTTGAATGTCCTCCATTTGTAGACTATTTATCAGACAGTGGAATGGTGGATTTTATATTCTTTTGAGATCTTTTGAAATCCCTTACAGGCTCATAAGCGTCTACAATCTTCTTTCTGAAGGCCTCAGACAGCTCCTTTGATCTCATCATGCGGTTTTCTCAGAGTTCAAAAGTGAACTCTCTCAAAACTGTTGAAAGTATTCTGCGTTGAGGAGTGGGGCAAACTTTCTTCAGACCGATGTCAAAGACTGGTAGATAGCTAGAAAAAGCGTCTCACTGAAATTATTTCAGCCAAAGGGGGTAACACTAGCAGCTATTAGGTGGTCGTGTGTCCTAACTTTTTCCTCAGTTAGAATATGCGTTTTTTTTTTGATATATTTGTTTTTGAGTAAAACAATGTTCATTTTTGTTGTTTACTTGCAATTACATCACTTTCCTTTGAAGAGATAAAGAAATACAAGATCAGACATTGATATGTGAACATTTCTTATTAAAGAACTGAATATTTAATGGGGTGTGTCCTAATTTTTTAAATTCACTGTATATAAATCGCACTGGACTATAAACCGAAGGTTTTCAAATTGTATTATGGGATATTTACACCTAAAAACATGCACTTCATTAATATGTTTTATTGATCCCCTATAGAGGATATTCAGGTATTGAAGCATCATCCGACAGTATGCAGTCAAAAGTATAAAATATAGAGAAACTACCATATTTGCCCGAATATAAGACGCCCCTGATTATAAGACGACCCCCTCTTTTTCAAGACTGAAGTTTAAAAAAAAGACTTTTTGAACATCAAATTAATTTTTATACAGAAAATAATCACAGTACATCTGAAACAAATGATAACAATATATTTGAGAGAAAAAGCATGTTATTTTGCCTCATTCAAATCTTAATATTTGAACATTTAAACATGTAAACTAAAGTGCAATCACATTTGTAAATGAATGGCTTCTGGGTTTTTAAATGTAAATAAAACAATCTATTGTGATAAAACAACAAAATTGCAATAACTGCATTCACCACCAAAGTGAAGTCTAACTGTAACTGTAGTCTTGAAACAAATCTGAATAAGGAAAAACATTGCAATCAAACAATGCAAACTGGTTAAACTTGAGAATAGCTGAGATCTGTCATGACAGAACATCGCTTCAATGATATCTGGCGCCATCTAGCGTCATGAATGGGTATAACGTCTAGACCGCGAATATAAGACGACACCCACTTTTTTAGTCTTATTTCTATGCAAAAAACACTGTCTTATATTCAGGCCAATACGGTATATAAAATTAGCTTGTAAACATTTTATAAATAAGCCATGTTGGACCAGAAGCTGCACATCCTTAGCTTTGTTTAGCATTCCAAAAAATCTTGTTGTCAAGAAAAGACCTTTGCTGCCATTGGAGAAGAACTATGGATTAGACATCTCAGCTGCTGACAAAGCTTGCCAGCTGCTTTATCAGATGTCTCTCCGATGCTATGTGCCGGTACAAAAGAACAATTTTAACTTTTAAAAGATCTTTATCCCCTGTTTACTGTTTGTTAAGACAAGAGGATGCTATACAAACATTTCTTAGCTGTTTTCAACCAGGACTCAAGAGGACTACTGATACAAAGGCTCTTTCCATGTCATTAAAAAGGAACAGTTCAAGGCTAGCCATTGGTGTTTTGACAGATTTAAAAAGGAAGGTTAACTACAATCTGCCTCTGAGAAAGATGCTAGCGCTGATAGCCGTTAGCCCTGAGTTAATCACACAGCCTACTATGGGGATTTTTAAAAGTACATGGTCAACTGTGAAGGGAGAGATCAAGGTAAAGTGGATTGTATTTATTCTTTTTTATACATATAGTGACTTTTTTGTGTTTTTTTTAAAAGTTAGGTGTTTTAATGTTTCAGACTTCCTCAGAAAACACAAGTGGGACTTGTGGTATATGGCTCCCTTTGCACACCGATGCATACGAAGGATGCACTTGGCTTGTTGATGTTATTTTTATTAATAAATATATTTTTGATAGGGATGTCACGATCGAATATTTTTGCACCTGAGTCCGAGTCACCTGATTTTGAAAATCTGCCGATACAAAGTCCCGATCCAGTACTGAAAAAAAAGTTTTTTGTTTGTTTTTACGTGAACAAAAGTTCACGTTAAAGCTTTGTACTTTTTACAGTACTTCCATTTGCGCTTTTTTCTTGGAGGTTTGCGGATATAAAACGTATATATTTTTGCAACTTTGCGAATGCCATTGTAGTTCTGGATTATTTTACTTTTTAGCCCTTAAAAAGTAGAAAATATATAAATTAGGCCTGAACGATGCGGGAAAAAAATATTATTGCGGTAGTTCACGATATTATATTGGGATATTCAAACTGGAATATTTTCAGCAGATAACTTGAATAACTGTCTGGGATAGGCCTGTATGATTAATATTGTGATATACACTTTATTAGGTACACCATGCTAGTAACGGGTTGGACCCCCTTTTGCCTTCAGAACTGCCTCAATTCTTCCTGGCATAGATTCAACAAGGTGCTGGAAGCATTCCTCAGAGAGTTTGGTCCAAATTGACATGATGGCATCACCACACAGTTGGTGCAGATTTGTCGGCTGCACATACATGATGCGAATCTCCCGTTCCACCACATCCCAAAGATGCTCTATTGGATTGAGATCTGGTGACTGTGGAGGCCATTTGAGTACAGTGAACTCATTGTCATGTTCAAGAAACCAGTCTGAGATGATTCCAGCTTTATGACATGGCGCGTTATCCTGCTGAAAGTAGCCATCAGAAGTTGGGTACATTGTGGTCATAAAGAGATGGACATGGTCAGCAACAATACTCAGGTAGGCTGTGGCGTTCCAACGATGCTCAATTGGTACCAAGGGGCCCAAAGAGTGCCAAGAAAATATTCCCCACACCATTACACCACCACCACCAGCCTGAACTGTTGATACAAGGCAGGATGGATCCATGCTTTCATGTTGTTGACGCCAAATTCTGACCCTACCATCCGAATGTCGCAACAGAAATCGAGACTCATCAGACCAGGCAACGATTTTCCAATCTTCTATTGTCCAATTTCGATGAGCTTGTGCAAATTGTAGCCTCAGTTTCCTGTTCTTAGCTGACAGGAGTGGCACCTGGCGTGGTCTTCTGCTGCTATAGCCCGTCTGCCTCAAAGTTCGAAGTACTGTGCGTTCAGAGATGCTCTTCTGCCTATCTTGGTTGTAACGGGTGGTTATTTGAGTCACTGTTGCATCTCTATCAGCTCGAACCAGTCTGGCCATTCTCCTCTGACCTCTGGCATCAACAAGGCATTTCCGCCCTCAGAACTACAACTCACTGGATATTTTTTGTTTTTCAGACCATTCTCTGTAAACTCTAGAGATGGTTGTGCGTGAAAATCCCAGTAGATCAGCAGTTTCTGAAATACTCAGACCAGCCCTTCTGGCACCAACAACCATGCCACGTTCAAAGTCACTCAAATCACCTTTCTTCCCCATACTGATGCTCGGTTTGAACTGCAGGAGATTGTCTTAAACCATGTCTACTTGCCTAAATTCATTGAGTTGCCGCCATGTGATTGGCTGATTAGAAATTAAGTGTTAACGAGTAGTTGGACAGGTATACCTCATAAAGTGGCCGGTGAGTGTATATTGCCAACGCTCCAAACTTACTTTTTGCATCAGTTGCACTGGTGTGCCTAACTTTTTTCTCAAAGTGCACCAGCACAAACTGTAGGCGCACACATTTTTTATTGCATCATCATTCCATAACATTCACTCAATTCAAATGATTTGAGTCCACTCAAATTCTCACACTCTGCTGAGAACAGCCGCTCACTTACACAATGAATGAGTTCAGATGGGGCTGCAAGTTTAACGATGATTAATACATATGTGCCTTTTACCGTGGAGCTACTGAGGCTTCCCTGGCCAGATCAAAGCTACAAACCTGTCAATCATTGTAAGTACCAAACGCCAGCTGCAGTGGAGACCATGAAAAACAGTTTGGTAGCACTGCTTAGCAGGAGGGAGAGTGAGAGGCTGTACGAGCATGAAGCAGAAAAACAAATATACATTTTTCATTAAAAACCCGATCCTTTTAACCTGATTCCAATCCTCTGAAAAATGGGACAACCAGCCCAATTTCCGATCACGTGATCGGATCGGGACATCCTTAATTTTTTTATCATTCAAATATGTCTTTGTATTGTCTCTTTATGTAAATATCCTATACCAAAAAATTGACACATTCGGCAAATAGCGAGGTGCGGAGTTATATATGGATTATTAAAATTTAACGGAAATTTGGGCTGTGCAGTTTCTAGTAAAGTGCACGCAATCACGCATAAATTACATTATATGAGTTAATATATGATTTATCAGACACTAACCTCGGCCTCGTTTTCATTGTAGAATCTCTTCTTGATGTCAGCATCCCAGTCCAAAGCCACGTATGGCTGAGCTGCTCACATCAACACATCATATCAAACTTACATCATGTGAGTGATTGATTGAGACATTTCTGTGACTCATTTGTATACTCACAGCTGAATGTCATTTCAGGATCGTTCTCCCGCTCGGTACCGTTACAGTTGACCGCTCGGATGTCAAACAGCCGCTTTTTCTTCTGGCGACACGCCCTTGACTTGTCTGTTTGCTCGTTAGGCGGCGGGCCAGGAGAAGGCGGCTCCTCCTGCTTATCGTCTTCTTCGGCAGCGGCGGCTTGCAGCGGCGCGTCCTCGTTCTCCTCGTTTTCTTCTTGGCCGACTTCAGCATGGCCTTCCTCACCGCGGGCGTAGTGGTGGTGGCCACCGCTCGGGCCGGCGTCGCCGCTGTAGGGGGGCTTAGTGGGACCGATGCATAAGTTGTGAACGTCTCCCTCCTCCGGAGGGGGGGGCCGCCCAGGGCCCTCAAATGCGGGGTCTGGTTGGCGGCTATTCGACGGCCCGTCGGCATAGTGAGCCTCCAAATGCGGCGAGCCCGATTGCTCTGCATCCTCTTGGTCATCATCTAGATAGAGGGGAACCCTTCCATGAAAGCATTGTCGTATAAAGTGGCACCACCATCGCCTTGTTACCATCACTGATGCCGTTGGTCTGACTTTTATACAACTCCTCTTCGTCATCGTCGGCATCGTCCTCCTCCAGCTCCTCAGAGGAGTTGGGCACACGTACATAGCGCCTACAAACACAAGGTTCAGGGAGGTGAAAAAATGCAATTCACAGCATCATGTGTACTAGAACTGAAAGAATGGTTGGTTTTACATTATAATGGTGGATTTAGACATCACCAAGTCCACAACTGGATTTAGACATCGCCAAGGCCACAATTTATTTCATATGCGGTTAAATGACCAAAGATCTGTTCCACTAATGAATCTGCTCATTTATACAGTGGGGCAAATAAGTATTTAGTCATCCACTAATCGTTCATGTTCTCCTATTTGAAAAGATTAGAGAGGCCTGTAATTGTCAACATGGGTAAACCTCAACCATGAGAGACAGAATGTGGGAAAAAAAAAACAGAAAATCACATTGATTTTTAAAGAATTTATTTCCAAATTAGAGTGGAAAATAAGTATTTGGTCACCTACAAACAAGCAAGATATCTGGCTGTCAAAGAAATTTAACTTCTTCTAACGAGGTCTAACGAGGTCTACTCGTTCAGCTCCACTCGTTAACTGTATTAATGGCACCTGTTTTAACTCATTATCTGTAGAAGACGCCTGTCCACAACCTCAGTCAGTCACACTCCAAACTCCACTATGGCCAAGACCAAAGAGCTGTCGAAGGACACCAGAGACAGAATTGTAGACCTGCACCAGGCTGGGAAGACTGAATCTGCAATAGGTAAAACGCTTGGTGTAAAGAAGTCAACTGTGGGAGCAATTATTAGAAAATGGAAGACATACAAGACCACTGATAATCTCCCTCGATCTGGGGCTCCATGCAAGATCTCATCCCATGGCGTCAAAATGATAACAAGAACGGTGAGCAAAAATCCCAGAACCACACAGGGGGACCGAGTGAATGACCAACTGAGAGCTGGGACCACAGCAACAAAGGCTACTATCAGTAACACAATGCGCCGCCAGGGACTCAAATCCTGCACTGCCAGACGTGTCCCCCTGCTGAAGCCAGTACACATCCAGGCCCGTCTGTGGTTCGCTAGAGTGTATTTGGATGATACAGAAGAGGACTGGAAGAATGTGTTATGGTCAGATGAAACCAAAAAGAACTTTTAGTACTTAATTGCATCCGAAGAACACCATACCCACTGTGAAGCATGGGGTGGAAACATCATGCTTTGGGGCTGTTTTTCTGCAAAGGGATCAGGACAACTGATCTGTGTAAAGGAAAGAATGAATGGGGCCATGTATCGAGAGATTTTAAGTGAAAATCTCCTTCCATTGGCAAGGGCATTGAAGATGAGACGTGGCTGGGTCTTTCAGCATGACAATGATCCCAAACACACAGCCAGGGCAACAAAGAAGTGGTTTCGTAAGAAGCATTTCAAGGTCCTGGAGTGGCCTAGCCAGTCCCCAGATCTCAACCCCATAGAAAATCTGTGGAGGGGGTTGAAAGTCCGTGTTGCCCATCGACAGCCCCAAAACATCACTGCTCTAGAGGAGATCTGCATGGAGGAATGGGCCAAAATACCAGCAACAGTGTGTGAAAAGGTCGTGAAGAGTTACAGAAAACGTTTGGCCTCCATTATTGCCAACAAAGGGTACATAACAAAGTATTGAGATGAACTTTTGGTATAGACCAAATACATATTTTCCACCATGATTTGCAAATAAATTCTTTAAAAATCAAACAATGTGATTTTCTGGGGTTTTTTGTCTTCCACATTCTGTCTCTCATGGTTGAGGTTTACCCATGTTGACAATTACAGGCCTCTAATATTTTTAAGTGGGAGAACTTGCACAATTTTTTTTTCCCGAATAAAATTCGAATAAAAATATCAGCCATAAAAATCGTGATTAAGATGTTTTATCTAAAACTGTTCATCCCAATGTGTATGTATTTCAAAAGGGTTCCTCACGCTAATCTCTGCAGGAAGAGTTGGTAGAGGGCATCCTGGCTGCAGCTGCTACGTGGCACGTTCAGAAGCAGTGGGTGTCCGAACAGGGCGGTGTTGACAGAGCCATAGTCTCTATAGTGGGAACGCTCTCTTAGGTAGACTGCAAGCAGTACCTGCTGATCGCACTGAGCACTGCATTCGTACCTAAACACGCAAGAATTTGCTCACATTACGGGCTTGAATCAATAGCAGCCATTGACGGCGACAAACGTTCAATTCATGGATCAGACGTAAATCGCCGTCAAAAGCAGTGAACGAGTTAACAAAGAGATCGTTGTACACAAAGATGTCGTCTCGGTCCAGGATGCAGCTGAGAGATTCATCAGATGAGTAGATTTTATAAAAGCGATGATTGAAGACGTCAGCAACTACCATCTGAAACACGCAGCAGAATATAAACCTGGGTTTTGTACAATGAAAAAATAAATGGTATTACCCAGATGAATTTACACTCACCTGCGTGTCGGGAACATTAGTCATCTCTGACAGGGCTGCGCAGAGGTGTGACACTTTTCCCGCCTTGGGGACCACAACGCGATGCTGTGCATATAAACAGAAGCATTAACACAATACTCAAATCCTAAAGTAGAGGCTCCTTCAATCCTTTAATTGAAAATACTGTTAAACTGTATAGTCTTGTACGTGGCAGTGAAGAACATGACTCGCACAACTACTAAATAAGTCTCTAGGCGAGATGACGATAATAAATTATGTGTCGTCATAAATTTCACCCGTAGTCAATTATTAATTACATATTGAAGTTATTTGTATTGAAATCAAAAGCTCTGATATTTCTGAAATCAGTGATGTGAAACTACCACTAGATATCGATTTGTCAGCAAACCAGGGTTTTGATAAATCACCACACAACACAAATGGTGCATTTACTGTAATTTATATTAAGAAATATGAACAAAAAATACATCACCACTATATTTTCTGCATTTCCTACATCATTTCCACACTTTCCCTCTTACTACCCCCTACCAGCCAATTCGGTGAGTGATGCATTCAAAACCAGTGTTGTTTTGATATGGCTATGGTAACATTAAGAACATTAGTTGGGCTCTGACCTGCATGGGTTTGGCGTACGGATCAAGCGAGATGAAGAAGACTTCCATGACGCGCTCCTTGCTGACAGGAAGTGGAATGCTAAGGTAGCAGAATGGGTCAAAAGTGACCGACACCTTGTGGCACTGGGGACAGATGAGCGTGGACTTGAAGAGGCCGTGAAAGGTGTCCACAATCACAGAGTCGTTGCGTCGTTTGTGGTTCCGCCATGCCTCCTCTGCCACTTCCTGTTTCGGCAAACACATGAAAAATGTGTAACATAATGGAAGGTGGCTAGAAATACATCCACCATCATTTTTTATTCTCCTTTTGACTTCTCTGTTGTGTGTTTGTGTGTGTTATGCCAATGCCACCAAACATTGTTATTACAAATCACCTTTTACATTGGCCAGCATACCTCAATATTTTCAAGGGATCTTCCCCATTGACCATGTTTGGTTTAATGTAGTGAGTCAACTAAACTTTCTGTTAAGTCAGATTGCCCATCGGTCTGAATTTTGGTCCGTGAAATAAGATGGTGATGCTGTTCATAGTTTGTCTTTAAAATTAAAGTTTCTCAATATTTTTTGAAAGTATTTTTTTATTAGTTTTTTTTCATACTTGCTGCTTTCAAAGTCTTTTTTTTCTCCCAAGAATACAGCTTTATTTTATTTTATTTTATTTTTTTTAAGAAAAATGACTTTTTGGGAGAAATGAACTCTCCATAATGACTTTCTAAAAATAAACATGATTTATAGGGTTGTTCCGATCATGTTTTTTTGCTCCCGATCCGATCACGATCGTTTTAGTTTGAGTATCTGCCGATCCCGATATTTCCCGATCCGATTGCTTTTTTTTTTGCTCCCGATTCAATTCCAATCATTCCTGATAATTTTTCCCGATCATATACATTTTGCCAATGCATTAAAAAGAAAAAAAAAAACCTCAGACGAATATATACATTCAACATACAGTACATAAATACTGTATTTGTTTATTATGACAATAAATCCTCAAGATGGCATTTACATTATTAACATTCTTTCTGTGAGAGGGATCCACTGATAGAAAGACTTATGACTTTGTATATTGTGACTAAATATTGCCATCTGGTGTATTTGTTGAGCTTTCAGTAAATGATGCCATGCCCCAATGCATGATGGAAGTGGAACCATGACTGTGCGTCGTGCTACCAATGGATATATCTTCTCTGCTTTGGGAAATAACTTAAGGTGGTAGACAAAGATCAATTGCCACCTTGCTTTCCCACGTTGCTTCCCATGATATTTCTAATCATAGGGAGAGGGATTGCAAGGCTTTAGCCAATTGAAGAAAGGCTGCTAAAAGATCACTCTACTCGTTTAGCGCTGCCTTTTATCTCTCTATACAGGTAAAACGGCATCATTACAAATTGAGGGCGACAATGAGTGAGAGGGTCGTGCAGCGCATACATTGCATTAATTATTTTAACGTGACACATTTTTTAATAAATTAATTGCCGCCGTTATCGGGATATTTTTGATAACCCTACCTTAAGCCTAAACTAAAGACTCTGGATGAGTGTAACATATTATGTCTGAAATGTTAAATACAATTAGAAAACGATTTGATTAAAATACATATATATATATTAAAAAAAGGCATGGCCGATATTTTTTTGCCGATTCCGATACTTTGAAAATGACGTGATCGGACCCGATCGATCGGCATCTCTAATGATTTACTTTTGCATAATATTTTTTCCGAAACCCATTACTATTCATATTTTGAGTTAGTTGCAGCATGTGCACACCTGGGGAAGGAAATAAACACTCCAAAGTCTGTTCTTATCAAATGTTTTCCCTGCTGGTGACAAGTTTGGTGGTTTGCTGTTCATTGCGTCCGAAACAAGACTTTTGACCAGAAGATCACTGCATGCGCGATTACGTGAATTACCGAGCTGTATTCAGGCGTTTATTGTGGGTGTTGAGACAGGGTGGATTCAAAACAAAGGAGGACAGGATTTGTCTGCCTGGACATGCTGAGGGCGAAGAACATATCCCATCTTCATTCTTGGGAGATTTTTTTTAAACTCTGCAGTTTTTAATGTTTTCGGCATTATAAGAGGTGGACAGCTTAATAACTAATACTGGCCTGACAGTGCATCCCTAAAAAGTACTCTCTTGCATTGACTACTTTCATGACCCAAAAAAAAATGAGTGTGACCTGGTCCGGTCGCCCTTCTGCGTCACGCAGCTCGATATATTCTTTATTCTTGACCCGGTTCAAGTCCTCGTGCAGCCCGTCCAGCAGGAAGGAGAGCAGTTCCTGACTGTCGTGCTGCTGGTAGCCCAGAAACTGAGATGCAAAGTGGCCCACCTTTGTCTGTGCACACGCACATAAAAACAAAAGGATTCAGAAGTTGTTTTATGCGGATGGTCCACCGTGGTGTGGCTGCACCTTGAAGATGCGCGGCACCACTGAGTAGTGGTGGCCCGACCACATCTGCTTGATAACGTCAGCGTAGGCCTCGGCGATCTCGCCTTTCATGCCCAGCGGGTTGGCGAAGTTGAGCTCCTCTAAATAGGCGCTTTGGAGGAAGTACTCGGTCAGCGGAGGAGTGTTGCTCAAACACTGCAGGGCGGTTCAGAGAACGTCAGTCAAGTGTGTGTGTGTGTGCATGTGCGTGAGAGGAAGTATGTGAGCGAGATACCTGCAGGGCAGAGTTCATGAAGCAGGTATTGCCGAGGTTTGTGAGACCGCAGACGCCGGGCTGACCTCGATACGAGTCCAGCTCCTCCACTGAATTCCTCCTTAAAAAAAAAAAAAAAAAAAAAAAAAACACCAGACTTTTTGGATGAATGTTTAACTGCTCATAACTAAAGAATGAAAAAGTAGAAACAAAGCTTTTATGATGAAAGATTTAGAAATGTAATATTTTACGTTCTGTGTTCATGTAGTCCGCTGCTTCTCAATTATTTTCTGTTAAGCCCCCCAGGAAGACATAAATGTTTGCCCCCCCCAACTCTCTGCCGCCACTGTAAATAGTATCATTCATCTATAAATTATTTTAAGTACACCTCTGTCTAACATTGGGTCCCTTTATTCTATTAAAGGAAAAAAAAGGAAAAAAAAAGTAACATCAACTAAAAGTTTATCATGCATCAATTTGCCTGAATTTAAAAAAAAGTCACATCCAAACTGTAAAAATACAAAGTAAATTTTTTGACCATTTCATACTGATTTGTTTTAAACAATAAATAATAATAAAATCAAATTGATTAGCAACATTTAACTCATGAAGACAATATGCCAAACAGTTTGACCGGAAAAACAAAAATGAAAAGAACAAAAACGAAAGTGTCATTGAACAGAGGGACAGTTTTTATTTTTGCTGCAGGCAGTATCAGCTCCTTTGCTATATTATGGGGTTATTTTGCAATGAGCATGCTAAACAGTGCTTCCTGGTTTAGTTATGTAACACTGACAAAGCGGGACGATTGTTGGCAATATTCGACACGTTTTCAATGAAAAACAATCAAGCGGCTTATCAATGAGATTGGGGACTAATGTCTTTAAGTGACGTCTTAATTGATTTGGCTTCCCACTAGCCGCTACAAACATTTTTGGACACAGTAATGGTCTTTCCTCGTCTCCATTCTGTATTAAACTAAAAGTCAAAGCCAAACGGCGCATTCTTGGCGGCCACGGAGAACCTGAGGTGAGGGCGGTCGTCGTGATGCTCCCAAGCCAAACATGGTGCTTCTCGAGCGGACACGTAAGAACCGGATAACACAGTGGGTTGCTGCGTGAACCCGGCACGAAAACGGCGCACAGCTCTTCCTATCTCTTTACTGTGTGCTCTCGTTTAGTTTAAAAATACTGCTCACATTCTGAAAATGAGAGCGCCACTGCCACCCACTGAGTGGATGTGCAATGACACTTTATTCTAGTGCAATGACACTTTATTCACTTTATTCCCACTATTTGAGAAGTACTGATGTAGTCAAAGACAAAAATATTCAGTGGCACTTAACATATCAGTCAAAATCATCGCAAACGGACGGTACAAAATTGGAACTCTTGTGAGACATGGCTGGGAGTGAATGAGGTAATAATGCTTTTATGTGCAGCCATCTACATCTTACTTCACTACAGACCTTTTGAGTTTATTGATGCACTAAAAAAAGAAAATGAAAGCAAAACAAAGTCGCTTACAGAATTAAAGGTCTGGAGCTTGGCCAGGTGCCATCAGCATTCCTTGTCTCCATGATCACCGTCTGAAACACAAAAACACATTCGAAATTATATTAAGACACAAAAACACATTCCAAATTACATTTAGAGTTGAAAATGACATCGGTGACTTACAGAAAAAATACAAGAAAGAATACATTGTAGTAAACAAAAACAAAAAAGTAATTTTACATCAAAAGGTTACTTCAAGCAGTATGTTGGAAAAGAATGACATCCAACTACTTTGTGTACTGTAAACTCTTGTATTATAAAAACTCATATTGATTTACCCCTTTAAGCACAGATGTCTGCCATTTTTGGTGCAAAGTAGTAAAGATGAGTCACCATATTTGCAGCTTTGGTTCGTTAAAAGTCAGCAATTTTTCGACCTTGGCACATCACGGGTTAAGACAGTCATTTCACTTGACTTGTTATCTTATGAAATAATGACAAAATAGCAATCATTTTAAGCAAGTAAGGACGCCATTTTATTTAGAAAAAAAAAGGAATAGTGTTTGTGAAGTCAAATTGTAATATGTTAAACCAGTTTTAGTTTTTGAATGTAATATCATAGTAAAAAAGTTATTATTGAATAACAACATAAATACAAGCTGGATCCACTGGTTCTAGTACATGGTGGGGAAAAAAGGCAAATAGGGAATCCTGGAAATGTGGTGATGTCACTTGAGCACGCATCTGAGTAGCTAACTTCAACACCATGATGGCACTCCAATTCTGTATTGCGAATCAGTCGATATTTCTTGTACTACATTGGCCTTGTCAGAGGGAATGTGTTTGAGTGATGATGAGGTAGATGTTGGTGGGGAGTTTGCTGTGGAGCTAGAGGAGTTTGATGTCAAACTACTCCTCACGGCCAGTAAGATTTAGACTGTTGGTAGGTGAGCACATTTTTTATGTTGATTTAAGACAAGGCAAGACATATATTTACAATTGAATTTTATTACTTATAATAATATTAAATGGTCAATTGTATATTTATACAATTAGTACAGCACTTTTTCAACACAGGTTAATTCAAAGTGGTTTATATTACAAAAAAGGCGCATGACAGTTAAACACAAAACAAACTGGGAATAAAAAAATACATTCATTCATCCATCTTTTACACCGCTCATTCTCATGAGGGCTGCGAGGGTGCTGGAGCCTATCCCACGGAACTATGGGAACTATGGGCAGAGGGTGGGTTACACCCTGAACTAGTTTCCAGCCAATCGTAGGGTGCACATGCAAACAACTATTCATGCACAGACTCACACCTAGGGCCAATTTGGAGTATACAATCATCCAAACGTGCATGTTTTGGGGATGCAGGAGGACGCCGGAGTACCCCCCCCCCCCCCCCAAAAAAAAAAAAAAAACGCACAAAGACAAGGAGAACATGGCCAGAGCCTGGGATTGAACAGCTGATCTCAGTGATAAATAATTGGATAAAGAGCACAAGACGTATTTTGCGTATTTGAATAGTAAGGGCAGTTAGAAATACACTGCACTAAGCAATAGCATTTTCAGGCCTGTTTTAAAGGATTGAAATGCATTTTGCTAATATTTGCCTGTCAAGTAGAAAGTACGAGATGACAGTGACACGACACACAAGCCAAGTTTGCAGGACACATCATAACATTATGTAGCTAGTGAATGTATAATAGTACACAGCCTCTACAGGAATGTTTATCCTTGCACAGTAGGGAACATTCCAATGCGGTGTAACCTGAATATATCAAGCTGTGGTGGAATGGGGGCTTGGAGATGTAGGCTCGTAGCTAATAGCTAATAACAATAACAATAGTAGCTTGTGTCTAACAAGCTAACAGCTTCAGTTCCAACCTCGACACACGACTTATCTGCCACGATAGCCACTTATCATAGTAGTCTGGGGTTCACTGCAAAGCCATGACAATCTCGACAGTGCTGTCCATTCATCTCAAATCCACTAGACCAAACGCTTCTAGGCAATCCTTGTGAAATGTTTTCACACCAGACTCCAATGATTTAATAAAGCTGAGCAATATGTATGTGTATACCATTTCACGCAATCACTCATTAAAATAAAATTTCAAAAAGCTGAAATGGATGTATGGACTTGTGTAGGGAATAATAAGTGTAGCCTAACAAAAGTGTAATCATCTCGTGTGATGTCATACTCTGGGCATGAAGCTCTTGCAGCTCAGTGAGGCAGGCACATTTTCGATGGGGACTGTGTCAAAACTACTGGATAGATTGGGTCTAATGGTTGCTTGCATGTATCAGGTGATTACAAGAGTAATTTTGGCTTGGGAACTGGATTTGACCATTTTGGCTGGAGGGGAACTTTGAATTTAATGCCTTTGAAGACATTTCAAAGACCTTAAAAATATAATTTAAGAGCAAAACTTGTTTTTATTTCACTGTAAACACAGAGCTGCTGCCAAAGATCGCTGGTGTTTTTCTGCTCTCATATGCGACTCAACGGCTTTGACCCCCATTGTCCCTAATAAAAGTTTTTTGCAAGACTTTGCACTGGGCACTATTATTTCCACCAGGGGCCAACCGCCTCTTAAATAAACCATCTTCCGTTCGTTTTTGATTAACTGATTTGACTTCCCCATCTCTGCATATTCCCGCTCACCTCTACAACCGCGAATAACCAGGAAATGGGGTTATGGCGAAAAGTCTGTGACATACGCTAAGGTTGCAGACATACAACATTCCCACATGTATTTAGAGCACAACCATTGATAATTCAAATACACATCATTGGAAGTTTTAGTGGCATTAAACGCACCATCTGGAAATGTAATACCAACTGCAGTTTTCCATTAAATTTAAGACAATTTCAGACCCGGATCATCAGGATTTCAAATTAAAGACATTTTAAGATTTTCGAAAGACCCAGGAGCCCTGATTTGAGGACAAATGTAAAGAGAATGTAAAATAATATTAACAGCAAATGAAACATTTGTATTTATGTGTGTACATACCATCCCTGAGCTCAGACAGGCATCCAGCACACTCATATGGACATTCCTGAGACGTTCACAGCTATTGTCGGAACTTTTCATCCACAGGCGACATTCGGACGTCGGCGGCAGCGAAAATGCTCGACACATGGCCGACTGGATCGACTCTACAAAGACATAAACACTTACTTAAAAAATATTTAAGTCAATTGCGTGCAGTGTCATACAGTAAATTACATTAGCATCTTAAATAGGGCTGCAGCTATCGATTATTTTCGTAGTCGATTAATCGATGAACTACTTAGTTCGAATAATCGAGTAATCGGATAAGGAACATTAAAAAAAGTTTTAAATACCTGAGCTGAGCCTCAAACGGTGTAAAAAATAAATTTAAAAAATCTGACTATGTACAACAAAAGAACAATTGGCTAACTTCCATAGCAAACAGCCGCTAGCTTAAATGCTATAAAATGCTAACTTTTTTTCTACAATGCTCTTAACAAATGGTTCAGACCCATATTCCCACAAAAATCGCAAAATATACCTATGAACTCGATTACGAATGCATTTTAAAAAATTGGCTCAAACAAAAAGTTATGTTGGTCTTAACAGGGAGCCGCTGGATTCAGCCATGTGAAATGAGGTAGATTAGAGGGCCGTATATCCACCCAAATCAATAAAACTAAATGCAAACACTTTCAAAACAAACCATTACAACGTCATTTTAATTAAACGAATACTCGAAGCAGCAAAATTTAATTCGAATCTTTTTTTCTAATCGAATATTCGAGGTAATCGATTAATCATTGCAGCACTAATCTTAAACAAGATTAGGTAGTTTGTATTGAAGGCCTACTTTTACATTTTAAATGGAACAGATGGACCATCTAAGTAAAAACAAATGTTAAAATTCCATCAATTTCAACATCCACTGATCTTAACCCCCATAAGAGCAAAAAAAAAAAAAAAAAAAAAATCCCAGCAGGGGCAAAAAAGAAACCCCGCGAAGGGCCACAGATGAGGGTTTCCCCTTCCAAGATGACCAGGGAACAATCGATATTGAGTAGGCAACATTTAACAAATTAAATGATGCAATTTCAGAGTCAACTAGTATTACAAACTAGTAGGAGTGGGAACCTCTTGGTACCTCATGATAACATACAATTTGCGATACATAACTCACAAAACAGATGATCTGACGATATGGTGATACAACGATTATCGATACATTGGTCAGGAAATCATTGTAGGATATTCTAAAAACAACAAATAAACCGAAAAACAAGCTTCTGCTAAATTGGAATGAGTTTATCATTAGTAGACATCAAATCCATTTGAACTGGGAGGGTGGCAGCGATTGACCATTCGTTCATTCGCTGCCATCCCTCCCACTTCAAACGGTGGAACGTCTATGGCCGTCAGTGGCAGTCAACGCCAGGCAATGAGGTAATTTTGGGCCATTTAACGTCATTTACCTGTTGATTTTCAGTTACTTCCTGTTGATTTTGGGGTATTTTATAGGTCACTTCCTGTTTATTTTGCGTTACAGAACAGGAAATGACCTGGGAATCACCCAAATGAATAGGCAGTGACTCAAACTCAACAGGAAATGACCCGTAAATGCCCTAAAATGAACAGCAAGTGACCTGTAAATGCCCTGAAAATTGGACAGAATGACTGAATGCTCTGGTTTTGAATGAACAAACTTTCCCATTCTAAATGGATTGGGCGTCGAGCACCGTCAATGGCAGCCTTAGAGTTAACTGAGACACTGTTGCAACATGTTTGTTCCTTTTTAATTTAATTTTTTTTTTAGTCATTGACACCTTTTTAAAACGATATCTCGATTCTTGGCATGAGCATATCGATAACCTTTTGGGATACAAAGTCTCACGATATATCACCATTTCGATATTTTGACACACCCCTACAAACTAGTATTGGAGAAGTGGAAACCCCTACCCAACAAAGAGGAATAGGCAGTGCCCAATTTGCAGTGTTGGGAAAGTTCATTTTCTACATGAACTAGTTCAAATTGCAGTTCACAAATTTTAAAATGAACTGTTCAGTTCATAGTTCATAATTCAAAATTTTGAACTAAAGTTCATGGTTCCAAAAAATGAACTTTTGTAGTTCAGTTCTTTTTGTTCGCCAAAAACTGTTGCAAACTATTATTTACTGTATTTATTTCCAAAGCTTATAGAAAATAATCACAGTTCATTTCCTACCTGAATATTTGACCACCGATGCTGAAGAGTCTCCCACAATATACTGCAGAACTAGATTGTCTAGCTGCGGCTGGGAGAGACCGAAAACGGGGCCGCTCTGGTATGCTGTTAGCGGTATTTGGGTGGCAGAGGTACTGCTCTGGCCAACCGTTGCCGTCTCTTTATTTAATCGCACATACTCGCAGTCGCAGATACCTAGCAAGGCTTGTCGCATGCTTTATTTCGATGTGCCGTTTAAGGTTGGCTAAAGACGTTACCGACGTACGGACGGTCTTCTTATATTTTTGCCATCCGGGTCGGTACTGACTTTTTCGTAAAACTCTTTTAAATGCTGGTACTGTGTAGAAAGTTGCTCTGAGCGGGCCGGGTTTCGAGAGCTGCCAGCTTCTGTGTCCACGCTGCTCTTGTTATGATGACGTATTTGCTTAAACAATACGGCCGTGACAGGCAGCTTGGGTTGCCATGTTGGATAATGTTCCGCTATTAAGGTAAAAAATTTCATTGTGTGTTTTTAGCCTATGGCTTTATATGCAGTTTTGTCGGTAAGGCTCTAAATGTGATGAACTCATGAACGAAGTTATGAGCACCGCTCACAACCGCTAGAATGAGCGCGTTCACAGTAACGTTCATGAGACAGAAATATGATGTTTAATTCACGTTCGCCCAAAATATGAACGTGTTCATGAACGATCGTTCATTGAACGCGTTCATGCACAACACTGCCAATTTGTATATCATACGCAAAGCACATATGAAAGAAAGCCCATTGACGATGAGTCAGACACAATCCCGGAACACATACAGAGGCCAATAACTGCTGCCATATGACAGTATGTAAATATACAGTAGTTATGTGAATCCCATATTACCGCCAGAGAGAGGATGAAATCGAGTAGCATCAGCCATTTGTCACAGCCAATGACAATTGCTGTTCAATGTAATAGTCTCAACTGTGGCCAAGTCTGCAAGTCGATTACGACAAGAGACTGTCAATAAGATGGTGGACCGACTAAGCCTTTCACCATATGCAATAAATCAATTTATCGCACGGTAAATAAGTATGAAGGCGGTAATTTTCCCTGCTGTGATTTATCGCCTCGCCTGCATACCGTAGATGCGTGGCAGACGTGCTGTTAAAAGTTTGGCTTCCTTGTTACCAGCTACGCAATATGCTGTGACAAGACTCACTCTGTTTTATTGACTTTTAGGTATGTTCGTTTTATACATTTGAGTTTGAGTGGCCATCATTCAGTGGAAGGAGGCGGGACCGAGTGCACAGTCGGCGCACAGCAATAAGCGAGCAGAGTGGGAAGACAAAAGGGGCGGAAAATCCTGATTTCCAAGCCAAACGCCACAGCCCTGGTGTGGGAATTTTTTTATTTCAAACCAAATGAAAATGGCGAGGAAACCAAAAAGGATTACCGAGTCTGCAAAATTTGTTTGGAGGTTGTTTCAACAAAGAGGGCCAACACAACAAATATACATGCTCATTTGAAACCCCATCACCCTCTTTAATTTTCACTGCTTGGTAAGCAAACTGCATCGCAACAAACAGAGCCTTCCCCGTCACGTCAATCGACAGTTACAGAGGTGTTCGCTTGATGTGTGAAATGCAAATGAGACCGTGCAAAGTGGTGTTCCCTCACGGAAAGTGTAGTCCCCTACATTGCTGAAGAAATGAGACCGTTTTGCCTCCTTTTTACCTCCTTTTAATGTTGTTTGATACTTATTAAAGCCATGTTTTTGTTACCGCTACCTACTCTATTTTTCTCTGTTGTTGTTAAAGTGCAATTGTTCGTGTTACTGCAACTTAAAACCTCTATGCCTACACGCTTATGTTATTGAAGTGCAATTTAATTTTTTCTTGAAAAAGAAATTTAATTTATTCCGTGTTTCTGTATGATATCAATATTGTTGTCTTTTATCTAAAAGAGGCATGGTCTATTGTTTTTGGTTGTGATGTCTTAAAAAGTATTTTTCAATTTAAGAGAAAACATTTATTGCTTTTAAATGGGTTTACTTGATCTACTAATGTATACTGTTTTCTCAATGTGTTATTGTAAATTATCTAAAAAAAAAAAAAAAGGGGGGGCAATAATATCGCATATCGCAATAATTTATGAGAAAATTTATCGCCCACTAAAATTTGTTATTGCGACAGGCCTAGGAGCGGCCCAAATAAGTCCACAGGCCCAAGAAGTCGTGGACATGGAACAAATTAATACCCAGGGAAAAGATGCAAATTTACACAGTGATATCCTTTATAACAGAAATGTTTGTCTATATCAGAAACCTGTATTGCATTCAGCTTTTCAATAAACAACAAAAAAGCCAAAGAAACTTAAAAGACGCTGCAGGGCGATGAGTTAAACTCCACCCCCATTTTCTGATCTTGGGGACGCTACTACTTGTAGTTTGATTTCCATTTTTGCAACCTGACTTCAAAGGCAGCGTTCAACTGTTAACACAAAGAAACTCACGAATGCTGTCGGTGCGGCTAAACTGTGCCGTGATGACGTTCTCAACATGGAGACAAAGGAAAATCTCCACTGGGTAAATTTCCACTTTAAGTGTGCTGGGCAGATCCACCACCTGGAGTGCACAAGAGGACACAAACTCATGTTTATATTCCAAGAACTCAGTAATGTCATTAACAATTTTCTTAAGACTCAAGTTGCATGATTTCTTAAGTCAGAAAACATGGAAATGAGAACTAGTGAGTGACCTTGCGTTCTAGTGGCGGTTGCTGGTCCACCATCCCGTACCAGGAGTGAAGCTTGTGCCATGCCTCAGCGGGCAGCAAAACAAAGTCCTCGTTCTCCACCAGACGCTCCTTCAGGTGGTACGAGTCCAAATCTATGGGGAAGAAAGCCACATCTCTCTTGAATGGAATGGAAAGCGAGGATGCTCAACAGGAAACCATTTGCTGCTGCTACAAAGATTTTCTATGGCGTGAAGTTTAGTAAATGATCATGTTTCAGTGCCATTGATGACATTAAGACATCCGTTTCATCTGAACTGGGAGGAGCTAGGTGCACCATCAATGGTAATCTGAGTTAAATATTAAAAAAAAAAATGTTTTTACGACATTACTGGTATTTAACCTGAATAAAAAGTTGCTTTGAGAATAAAAGTCAACGTACTGTTGAGACAAAAACCTGGATAATGTCTCTTCTTTACAAGTGTAAAATCATTTGTATGAGAAAAATATCAATGAAGTCCATGTTTTGAGAAGTCATAATCATAAGGAGTCATATTACAATTTTAAAGTAAGGACATTAAGTAAACCTAATGGGAATTTGATGAGTAAATTTAGAAATTTTATTAAAATTAAGGTATAACAGTACCAGAATGTGGTAAGAATATTCCTAAAAAGATTTTTTATCAAAGACAATCCTAACACAAAACACACGTGCAACTCAAACACATCCAACAGTTTTCCATATAACATCTAAGCATGTTCACTGACCATCAAACAACTCAGTGTTGTCAATCTGACCAGGACACAGCGAGTTCTGGTCTCCACTTTCCACAAACTCCTTCCACTGTTCATACCAGCGATGAGCCACCATGAACCTTACACACACAGAGCACAAGTGATGTGACGTCTCATTCAAACCAGCAATGCTTCCTATTTCTATTGACTTTAATAATATTTGTAGCAAGTATGTTTGATCTTTTATGCACTTTTTCCTTAAGGCTAGGGCTTATTAACAGTGTCAGTTCTTTGTGATATTATTTCAAAATGGGAAAATGATCACTGCAAAGTTCCCCGATATAGCCCAAAATACACAATACAATGATAACATTGACGGTGATAGACGTCCAAATTGGACTGGGAGATCGCGGCCAGCCCCTCCCAGTTCAAATGGACTGGATGTCTATCGTCTTCAATGGAAAGCAGTAAGTTAAGCCTTTATATGTCACTTGTTATCAGTGGCGAGCAATGAGTCAATTTGATTGTTCAGCAGAAAACATTTATATGTAATAAGCTTTAAAGTGTTATTGGAGGTTATAAACAGTGTTTTCGTTTCATTTGAATTTTATGAACTTAACGTTTTACCAACAGTTCATTAATTTATTATAAAATTTATTCAATAAAACTTTTTTTTTTTAATAATGGTTAATCATGTTAATGGTTATCAAATTAACACTGGTTAATCAATGACAAATACGGCTGTTCCGATCATATATTTTAATTGTTATTATTTTATTACTTAGGGGGAAATCAATACAATTAAAAAACAAAACAAAACATTCTTTTAACCTCGATTTTTCATTGACGTGATCGAGCCCGATTTCTGATTGGACCAGGGATACTTGAGACCTGGCGTCCACATATGTGGACATCAGATTTTGGGTGACGTTGGCCGCTTTATTTACGAACCAAATCTTTATTAACTAAATGTTTATAAATAAATGACCCAAAATCTGATGTCCATAAGGCTGAGTATATATTTCAATTGCCAAATTTAGTCGCTTGCTCTATAAGGGGTTAGAAATCTAGAAAGAAATATTTGCGTTGAACTTGAGGCATTATGATATACTTTCCTATTAACCAGGCATCTTGGAGAACTACAGCAAAGGAACAAAGTTACACCAATATGCAAACAGATTCACTGTGTTTCGTATTTTAAAGCGGCCTTGAAATTTGGCGCAGCATCGTTAAAAAAAAAAAAAAAAAAAAAAGATCATAGCAAACATTTCATTGACAAGTGAAACTAAAAGGACAGGCACCTCACACATGCTAACATTAGCTACAAGCCGAACAGTTAAACCGCAGCCGCCCAACCATAACAGCCCTCAATGATGATACCAGAAGCCCCTTCGAAAGCCGCTTTAAAGGCACTAGTTAGAAGCCGTCGAGATGCGTTCACAGCGGGGGCTAGTTAGCCTCCTCACCAACTGTCCCCGGCGCGGAGCTCGCAGTCCCGAAGCAAACACTCAATCTCCCGCCGCTGGCTCTCCAGGCCCGGAGGGAGCTCCGCCGCGGAGCAGCGGCTGTTGGCCGCCATGACAACGCTCAGTGAGACATTAATGGCGAGAAACGAAGGCAAAAAGTGGACACTCGGAAACGCCGCTTTGCTCGAGCCATCGACTGGGGGGCTGCGCGGACTTGTTTGCGGAAGTAGGAAGTGGCTTCGGGGGGAGGATGACAACTTCCTGGTTCGCCGCTCCGACCTGTCCAAATTCTCGAATGGTTTTGGAGACTTTTCGCTAATAGTCTGCTCAAGCTGCACATTCGCTTGCACGCAGACGTGACTGCATTGCGCATATGTCGTGTGAAGTGCGAGCCTTGAAGGGCATTCAAGTGTTGAGGTAGCTTTAATGGCGGCGGCACGTTTGTCTACGTTCACTAAGACATCCTGGCATGTATTAAAGTCCCTTATTTGGGTGCGTCACATCGACGACCTCGTTCGGATCGGTGACGTCCTTTGTTTTGATTTGAAGTCCCGCGAGATCCGCGCCGACATGCGTCTTCGAATCTTGATTATCGCGAGACCTGTGGGAGGAGGGCTCCAAAACATAGTCAGGAACGACAGATACCGTCATAAAAAAATTAAAAAAACAAATATAGTTAATAAACGCATGACCCCAATGGAAAAACAACATAGTACAGAATGAAGAGATTACCAATCTAGATCAAGACTGGCAGGGTTGGAATTTAAAGTAGGCGTGTATTTTTCTCCACAGTTAATAATGTTGATATGTCAGTGGCAGAAAAAAAAAAAAAAAAAAAAAAAATCACGCCAAGTACAAACATGACGGTAGTGATAAACATTAAAGACTTTATTTTAAAGTTATTCGCAGTTTCAGATGTCAGGTGGAATCGGCGGCATAAGTAACTGGCAGCCATCTTGCGTCGGAGCATTGCGCTCCTGGAGCGGATGTAAGGTGAGTATTTTTTTTTTTTTTAATTAACAAACAACAAACATTACAACATACGTGGCATGGTACAATGTTAAACAACTTTAAAAGTAATTGACAAGCCTACAAAATAATCATGAACACAAAATCAGAAGTTACACTCACATATAACTGCAGTATTAAAAGAGAGAAATGAAGGAAAGAGAAAGAAAAAAAAAGATGCATAAATAATAAAAGAAAAATCCTACGAGCCAAGTCAAGCTCCTCAACAATTTCACACAGTTTCACAGCATTTTCCCCCTTCATATATTTCAAAGATGAAAAATAGTGACATAATTCTTAGTGAAAAATATTAAAAGTAGGAATAGATTTGAAATATTTATTCTTATGTATAGGTGAGTGGTTTTCCCCAGGCAAGGCAAGGCAAGGCAAATTTATTTATATAGCACAATTCAACACAAGGCAATTCAAAGTGCTTTACATCACATGAAGATCATAAAAATCACATTTAAATCAACACAACGTAAAAACCAAGACAAAAAATCGCATTTAATCACAGAATAAAAGTAATAAATAAAAATAAAAATAAAACAAAAACTACTACTACTAATAATAATTGAAATCAGCAATGGAGATAAGCACAAGAGGAATAGAAAGCAGGTAGATTGAAATATATAGACAGTTATGGGTATGCAGTGCTAAACAAAAGCGTTTTTAGCCCTGATTTAAAAGAGCTAACGGTTTGAGCATACTTCAGACGTTCGGGTAACTTGTTCCAGAGGTGAGGAGCATAATAACTAAATGCTGCCTCACCATGCTTGGTTTTTGTTCTTGGAACATGCAGAAGACCGGTTCCAGACGACCTTAGGGGTCTAGATGTCTCATAGGAATCTAACAAGTCAAGCATGTATTTTGGTCCAAGGCCATTAAGTGTTTTGTAGACGAGCAGTAGTATTTTATAGTCTATCCTTTGACTCACTGGAAGCCAGTGTAGCGATTTCAAAACTGGTGTAATGTGGTCCACCTTCCTTGTATTTGTGAGGACTCTGGCTGCAGCATTCTGTACTAGCTGCAGCTTCCTGACTGATTTTTTATCAAGACCTGTAAATATACCGTTGCAATAGTCCAATCTGCTGAAAATGAATGCATGCATAAGTTTTTCCATGTCTTGTTGAGTCAGAAGCCCCTTAATTCTGGTTATATTTTTTAGGTGGTAATAAGCGGATTTAGTGACGGACTTTAGATGGCTATCAAATTTTAGGTCTGAGTCAATAATAACGCCAAGGTTTCTGACTTGATTTGTATCTGTAAGTGACATTGTGCTAAGTTGGCTGCTTATCTTTGACCTTTCCTTTTTTGGCCCAAAAATGATCACCTCTGTCTTCTCCACTCCCCACCACAATACTCGTAAATTACTGAATTCCTGACGAATTTACAAAATATTTGGTTTATAAAAACATTAATGTGGTTATGATACAGGCTCGATGATGAAATAAAAATAAAATTATAATTTATTTTAATTTATAATTGACTGTATCTCTGACATTTCTAACGAAACAAGTTGTTTAAAAATTGGGCAACCGATTGCTATTTCTCCGGTAACTACAATAGGGAATGGGACGTACTACGTCACTGTTTGGACGCGCCTCCATGCTGGCAATATGATTTACTTCCGGTTCGGCAGAGTCAATGCGGATTGTAACGTGTGGTAGTGCTAAGCTAACTCTTTCGGTGTTTTAGAAAGAAAATATGGGTGCTTATTGTTGCGTTACCGGGTGCAACAGCGTCTCCTACGACAAAAAAAGGGGTTAGGAAAAATGGACTCACTTTTCACCGTTTTCCTGCATGGAGGACCAAATATCAGATCACGAAGGTACGACGGATGGCTGGATTGCAGCGGTTCGTCGGAAAAGCATTTCTTATGATCATATTTCTGCTGGAATGAGAGTGTGTTCCTGTCATCTCTACTCTTGTAAGTTGAACGATTTATCCACTTTTGGTTTCAATACGTTTTTCTTTTTTTTACACCGTTGTGTAAATCTGCCTCGGTAGCAATGCTCGCCTACTACGACTCACCTACCTGTTGTGTTCCTAGGTAAACCTGCTGACAACACATCCCGATTGGTCACCATCTCTCTTCTTGGATCATTTGACAAAGAAAATTTGTTCAATGGAGTGGTTCCATTTGTCCTGTGTCGGACTCAAACAAGCCCCTGCTGCAGACGCCATCTGGGTCTGCCCTTCTCGTCGATGAACTGCGGGCTTTTAACTTGTGAAAATGCAAGAACTGTAATGCACATATTTATTCTGCCTGGCTATTTAACTATGGCCAGTGACGTATTATTATTATTATTTTTTTTTTTAAAACCACTTTGACAAAGACACGTTTCATTGTAATGTTGAATTTATATATTCTATTATTATTTTTAAATTATAATATTCTTATTTGCACTTATGGAGACTTTAGACTGTCAATTCAAATAGTGTTGGAAAAGTTGCAATACCTAAAATAGAAATGCAAAAACTGTAAAGTACATATTTATACACCTTTATTTACCTAAGGCCACTGGATGTTTTTTAACTGCTTTGAAAAAATACAGGTTTTGTTGTGATCTTGTATTTATATAGTATATAGCTTTTTATAATGTATTATAATATTTGCTGCCCCCTGCCAGAGTGTGGGCCATTTTGTACTAAAAGGATTTTAAACTGTCAGTTCAAATACTGTGTTGGAGACTAGTACTTGCAATACTTAAAATGGAAATGCAAGAACTTTAAAGCACATATTTATCCTGTCTGGCAATTTACCCAAGGCCAGTAAATAGTGTTTTAAACTGCTTTGACAAAGACACGTTTATTGTGATCTTGTATTTGTGTATTACTTATAATTATATAATATTTGCTGCCACCGTCAGAGGGTGGGCCTTGTTTGCACTAATTTAAAGATTTTAAACTGTCAATTAAAATATCGTATTGGAGAAATTGCATTACTTGAAATAAATCTATTGCAACTTATCAGTCCCAGTTCTTGTCTACAACACTGTCCAAAAATTGTCAATGCATATTCCAAATAGAATAACAAAATTAAGTCACCTGACTTTGTAATTATTACACCTGTTTATTATGAAGACCTGAAGTAAACAACAAGCAGTTACAGTTTGTCAAGAAGTTGTTCAAGTCATGTTTTGGTATTCATATTTTATTGACTTTTCACAACAACACTTGGGATCGTGTTTGTAAGAGCAGAGCAAACTGAAGTTTCAGTGTGCACTCTTCGCCTTTCCAACCTCTCATAACGCTCCGATGTGGTGCGCTTGACCTCAGAATAACCCAAGAAAAGATATGGTGACCAATTGGTGATGTGTTGTCAGCATTTCATATGCAGGTTTTCCTAGTAACACAACAGGTAGGTGAGGAGGAGGAGTAGGTTAGCATTGCTACCGAGGCAGATTTACACAACAGTAAAAAAAACACAAAAAAACCGTATTGAAACCAAAACGGATAAATCGTTCAACTTACAAGAGTAGAGATGAGGGGAATACTCTCATTCCAGCAGAAATATGATCATAAGAAATGCTTTTCCGACGAACCGCTGCAATCCAGCCATCAGTCGTGCCTTCGTGATCTGATATTTGGTCCTCCATGCAGGAAAACGGTGAAAAGTGAGTCCAGTTTTCCTCGCCCTTTTTTTAGTCGTAGGAGAAGCTGTTGCACCCGGTAACACAACAATACACACCCATAATTTCTTTCTAAAACACCGAAAGAGTTAGCTTAGCACGACCACACGTTACAATCCGCATTGAGTCTGCCGACCCGGAAGTGAATCATATTGCCAGCATGGAGGCGCGTCCAAACAATGGAGAGATGACGTAGTACTTCCCATTCCCTATGCTAGGATTGTCGAAAGGTCCCGACGCAGTATGGCCGACAAATAAGGACGGACATCCCCACTGGGTCACAGATGGCATCTCCAAGTATCGCGAGACTTGAATAGTAACTCGTGGCTGTAACTTCAACCAATGAGAATGTATCTTAATCGTTTCCGGAGCGGGAACTCATTTGTTTTGGCCATCATGGACGTGGAGATAATGGAATCACAGAGCGAGAAGAAAGCCGTAAATGACCCAAACAAGCCGGACAAGGAGGCTGAGGACAGGGGCAGCACGAGTTCCGGCCCCTACGAGCTGCCCTGGGTGGAGAAGTACAGGCCGCTTAAACTAAACGAGATCGTGGGAAACGAGGACACTGTGAGCCGCCTGGAGGTGTTCGCCCGGGAAGGAAACGTTCCTAACATCATCATAGCGGGTCAGTGTTTAGCTACTAAAGTACAGTTTTCCCTGATCTACCCCCCCCCCCCCCCGAGCGATTTGTTGTGGGCAGGGCTGTCAACAGATTTGCCGGGGCCCGTAGACAGGAGACCATTATAGCCCCCACCCCACCCATGCCACCAGCTTGTCACGAAAACATACACAGCACTTTTAACGCTTTGCAAGCAATAGCAGAGTAAAATTTCAAAGTATTTAATTTCAGATGGACAGTTAAATTTAACAGATCGTAATGTGATATGACTTAATGTAAACAAACAATTCTTATCTATTGTCCCATTTTGGCTACTATACAATACAACTGAGAGTGCTATGCCTGCCTGCTAAGCAACAAAATAGTATAACTGAACATCCTGTGCCTACCCCCTCTACATCCCTGGGGTTATCAGTCACTCAAACAGTGATCTGCCTAGATTTTTTGACAGCAAAGTCATTTATAACATCAGTGAAATCCAAGTCTGTTCAGCCTCCCGCACCTGCCCCCACAGACTAACATATATCCCTGATCTCCCATCACCCTTTCTCTCCTCTGCTCAAAGCGAGCACTGTAGGGGTGTGACAAAATATCGAAATGGTGATATATTGTGATACTTTGTATCCCAAAAGGTTATCGATATGCTCCTGCACGAATCGAGATATCATTTTAAAAAGGTGTCAATGTCTTTAAAAAAAAAAAAAAAAAAAAAAGGAATCAACAAGTGACTACCAAAATCTTCCACCTTCTAGTGCCTTGAAGGTGATCGACACCCAGTCCATTTAGACTGGGAACGTTCCTTCATTCGAAACCAGAGCATTCACAGTCATTCTGTCAGATTTTTAGGGCATTTATAGGTCACTTGCTGTTCATTTTAGGACATTTCCAGGTCATTTCCTGTTGAGTTTGAGTCGCTGCCTATTCATTTGGGTGATTCCATAAAATACCCCAACATCAACAGGAAGTAACTAAAAATCAACAGGTAAATGACCTTAAATGGCCCAAAGTTACCTCATTGCCTGGCATTGGCTGCTACTGACGGCCATAGACGTTCAATCCATTTGAACTGAGAGGGTGGCAGCGAATGAACATTCGGTCATTTGTTGCCATCCCTCCCACTTCAAACGGATTGGACGTCTACTTGTGATAAACTCATTCCAATTTACAGCAGAAACTTGTTTTTCTGTTTATTAGTTGTTTTTAGAATATCCTATATTTCCTGACCAATGTATTGATAATTGTTGTATCGTCAGATCATGGTTATCGTGAGCTTTGTATTGCAAACCGTATTGTATTGTGAGGTACCAAGAGGTTCCCACTCCTAGCGAGCAGCATGTCTTGTCATACTGCAGCTCAATAGGCTACAAGTAGCGGGTGAAAGACTCGAATCGGGCTTTGGTTACGGTGATCGCGAATGTAAACGTTCAGTGTTAGCGGTTGTTGTTCACTTACCGACGTCACCCTCCACAGCCAACTCTAGACCTAATTCTCTGGCTTCTTGTCCCCCTTTTAAAAACGTCATCATTTTTTGTCATTCACCTCTATGATCTTCATTTCTTGTCTTTTCTACGCACCCGATTTATGATGACTCACCTTGTTTAGAGTTTATAACAATGACAGATTTAAATTTCTTGCTTCAGGGCACGTACGTAGTGTAGCCTTGAGTGCGCCAGAGCAGGGTCAAACAATTCTGTGCTAAGACGGGGGATAGGGTGTGGCCGTTGTTCAAAAAAAGGAAAAAAATATATATTTGAAATATTTAATATGTTAAAGTTTTTAAGTATATATATATATATATTTTTTTGTTGTTCTTCCTGCATAGTATATAAAATATAAAAATTCGTGTTGCACACTGCATGGTAAAGGATTCTTTTTTTCATTGTAATGTCACACCTGCTTCCGGTTGGCACCACAAGTAATCAAACCCTTTTATTAGGTATGCTAAATTTCCTAATTGGTCACATGCTTAAATAGATGATTTACCCTGCAAACGCACGACATAAGCTTTGCAATGACATTAAGATCACGTCGATTGGCTAAAAATTATGTCAATCATGTTTCAATTTCTTAAATGAGATGCAATTAGTCCATTCAGAAATTCTCTTCTGCCAATTCCACTCAAGCAAAATGCTATAAGAATACATATTAAACTATTGATACTTGGATGTTATTTCAATGTTATGTCAATTAATAAACCTGGAATGAAATTAGAAAAAGAAAATCCATAATATCACTTGTAAGAGATCATGTTTTACAACAAAACCCATCACTCAGGATAACCTGTCAAAGGTTAACTACTCCGATCTTTGATTCAGGTCCCCCCGGAACCGGAAAGACCACCAGCATCCTATGTTTGGCCCGAGCGCTGCTTGGCGCCTCCATGAAGGACGCCGTGTTGGAGCTCAACGCCTCTAACGACAGGTGAGATCACTTTGCTTTCGTTTATTTGCTCATTGAACGTGATCATTGTGATGCCTTTGGTGGGCGCAGGGGGATTGACGTAGTGAGGAACAAGATCAAGATGTTTGCCCAGCAGAAGGTAACATTGCCAAAGGGACGACACAAGATCATTATCCTGGATGAAGCTGACAGGTGAGCTAACCAGAGGCTGTCGTTAGCCTCTCCTTAAGTACACTAGGGGTGGGAAACTCTTGGTACCTCACTATAGGATACAAGGCACATTTTAACGATTACGTAATGAATGAACTACTAACTCATTGGCTGACGGCAGTAGACGTCCAACCCATTTTGACTGGAAGTTGCAGTGAAACGTGATCATTCAATGCTAGCTATCCTAGTTCAAATAGATTTAATGTCTGTCACTGTCAATGGCAGTGAAAGAGTTCAAGAAATGGAACAATAAGCACTGATTTAATTAAAAAAATATATATATTTTGTTTGCACTGTTGCGGACAGTCTGTCAAAAACTATTTTCTTCCACAGATTGTAAGAATGTTTTAGTGCAACATTTCTCTAAATAAATGCAGCAACACGATATATAATTGCAACGTTCTTTTAAACAAATGAGTGTCTTGAACACATTTTTAATGGAAAATTTCAGTGGCAAACTTTTGGTTCCTTTATTAAACAGTGACATCTTTTTAAAATGGTATATCGATCCTCGCGGGAAGCATGTTGAGAACTTATTAGGAAAATAATTACTGCAATATATCACCATATCAATATATTGTCAGACCCTTAATATTGTACGCTGAGGCCACATTTAAAAGTTGCAAGTAAAAATGGCACTTCAAATAGATACTTTAGACCGAATGAAAAAAAAAAAGCATTGTTTATTGCATAGCTTTCAGAACATTTTAAAATGGATTTACTGTTGCTGCCGTGTTTATTGCTTTGAAAATGCAGGTTTGGTAATTTGGTAGAAATCTCAATCTGAGTAGAGCCACAAAAAAGTCCCAAGAAAAGTCTCAAGCTGAAAAAGATGTAGGTAGTCAGGTCTTTTTTTTTTTTTTTTTTTTTTCAAGCGGCATTTTTAGACATCTGTGAGTCCGCTGGTCGTAAAGATTTGGACTACATCTAAAGCAAATATGATGCAGGTAGTCTGGTAATTTTTGTCTGAAGCGGCCATTTACAACGTCTCGAAGTCCGCTGGTCATAAAGATTTGTCCCATTGGTACTACATTTAAAGCACAAATGCTGGATAAATGGATCGTACTGAACATGTAAGTTTTTATCGCCGCGTATGGGCAAAGCATGACAGCGAAGTTCGACCATTTTCCATAAAAGCTCAAGTAAACCTCACAAAGAGAAAGTATCTTGTATGTGATGACAGAATAAAGAAACTTGCTTTCATGTAAATGCCAAGAAAGGTTTTCTTCTGATCATTATGGTCTTAATAAACTATTCGTACCTTTTAGAAAGCTGTATTCTTAACATAATGCCAGTTAAGATTTTTTTCCTACAGAAAAATATGATTGATTTGAGCCTTTTTTGCTGTTTCATTAGAAAACCCAATGCCAATTCTAAACAGATATTTTTTCCTTTTGCATATACAGCGTATAACAAAAGTGAGTACACCCCTCGCATTTCTGCAGATATTTAACTACCGGTATATCTTTTCATGGGACAACACTAACAAAATGACACTTAGACTAAAGATACACGATAATATCGGTGGCCGATAATTATCGGCCGATAATGGCAATTATGACGTCACACAGATAATCCAGATAATAAAAAATTCAACCGATAATGTAATCCGATAATTATATACTTGATTTAGCCTCCAAATGTGCACAACCGAAGAATTCAGCACGCCGCCTCCTCAACCCCTCCCCTCTCTGAAGCCCCTGAGGGAGGAGGGGTTGAGGAGGCGGAGTTACACGACAAGAAATAGTTGAATATTATGGCGGCTGTTACTAAAAAAACGACGCTCTCGCCATTTGCGAAACATGTACCGCAGAAGTTCCAAGAGGCCGAAAGAAAGCGTCCTCATTCAAAATCACTAACCCAGCATCCATTTAAAACTGCATCACAAAGATTTTTGGAACGAATGCCAGGCTGCTGCTGCTAGCGGGAATGCTAAAGCTATTGTAAACACTAAGTTAAACTAGGGGCTTGTGACGATTCAGAGTCGGGTTGTTTGGGAAAGCAGCCCAAGGCGGGTGGTAAACTCGCATCTAAGGCTAAACACCGGCACAACTGGAGACCGATAGTCGGCAAGTAGCCGTCTTCCGACGGAGCCCGCCGCTCTGGCCGGTCCGGCAGGCCGCCGCCGCCTCGCCCCGGCTTCAGGACCTCCGGCGAACACCCCGATTTCTCGAGCGTTCCCTCACGGCGTGTGAGCAGAGCCAGGCCCCGAATACGCCGCGGCAAACCGGCCGGTGGGGGCGGATTATCCGGTACGAACGTAGCCGCCGCCGAGACGAGACACGATTTTTTTTTTTTACCGAAATGACCCGAGAGCCAAAGCCCTGGATAAAAAAATAATGCAGTTTATACGACCACCATTCTTCATGAAAAACATGCCAATCACATTTTCACCACTACATTTGGAAAAGTGATGTCCAGTAAGCAAGCTTATCATGACGGCACAGTGTTTAGATGATAATTTAAACATGGAGAAAACGAAGTCAGCCCGTCAATAATACATTCAGTATGTAAAATGACGAGCGGTCAGATGACTTTGTAATGCCGCCTTTATTTTCGGCTTAACAAAACTCAGGCACAAAACAACACGCACGGAGATGCGAGCTCCAACTGCATCCAAATAGTACTGCCGTTTATCAGTTTAGCTGCTGTAAAGCGAATGTTGCGACTCGTGAGTGCCGCAAATGTAAACAAAGCGCTGCAGAATGGGTACATGACATCTCGCTCTTTTGAGTTAATCATTTTCACAGTGTGCAACAAAGCATATAACATTAGCAATCACTTTTCAAATTAATTTAACTTATTTGTATGCTCAATTACAGTCACAGTAGATAATCTAAACTTATTGGCACTTATTAACACTTATTAATATAAATATGCACATTCCTGTTGTAATGAAATAACAATAATATTCTGTAGCCACAAATATTCAAAATCTTTTCTTCTTCCAAGTTTTTTTTAGGATTAAGTATAATAATGTATTGCTTAAAATAAGGCTGTTGAGATTATTTTCAGCTAGCTATTTTTCTTCCAAGAAATCTGAGAGAAATACACATGAAGTGCTGGCAGATAATTTCACTTATTTCCAATAGATTTACACTTAAAACGGACTAGTTTTAAGGAAGTGTGTTTTGCAGTGTATTAATGTTATGTTAGGAATGGCTTACTTTTAAAGGCATTTTTGTGCAACTTAGGTATTTACTCTGTAAGTAATTGTTGCCAAAAGTTTACCATTACACAATGTCAGACAATGTCATTATTTAGATGTTGGAATTGACGACTTGTTCATATTTTATGTTGGAAAAAAAAAAAGCAATAAATTATATTTTTGCACAGTAATATTTTCTTTTGTTTAAAATTTTACATAAATCTTTTAATAGAATTATCGGCTTGACATTATCGGTTATCGGTAGGAATGAGGAGGAAATTATCGGTTATCGGTATCGGTTGAAAAATGTATTATCGTGCATCACTAACTTAGACACAATGAAAAGTAGTCTGTGTGCAGCTTATATAATAGAGTTAATTTATTTTCCCCTCAAAATATCTCAAAATGTAGCCATTAATATCTAAACCCCTGGCAACAAAAGTGAATACACCCATTAGTAAATACAGTGGGGAGAACAAGTATTTGATACACTGCCGATTTTGCTGGTTTTCCCACTTGCAAGCTATGTAGAGGTCTGTAATTTGTATCATACGTTCTCTTCAACTGTGAAGGACGGAATCTAATACAAAAATCCAGAAAATCACATTGTATAATTTTTAAATAATAAATTTGTATTTAACTGCATGAAATACGTATTTGATACATTACCAACTAGTAAATATTTCTGCTCTTAGTTCTTTTTTAAGAACCCCTCCTGTTCTCCACTCATTACCGGAAGTAACTGCACCTGTTTGAACTTGTTACCTGTATAAAAGACACCTGTTCACATGTCCACAATGGCCAAGACCAAAGAGCTGTGTAAGGACATCAGGGATAAAATAATAGACCTGCACAAGGCTGGGATGGGCTACAGGAAAGTAAGCAAGCAGCTTGGTGAGAAGGTAACAACTGATGGAGCGATTATTAGAAAATGGAAGACGTTCAAGTTGATCTGCCTTATTCTGGGGCTCCATGCAAGATCTCACCTCGTGGGGCATCACTGATCATGAGGAAGGTGAGGGATCAGCCCAGAACTACACGGCAGGACCTGGTCAATGACCTGAAGAGAGCTGGAACCACAGTCTCGAAGAAAACCATTGGAAACACATTACGCAGTCATGGATTAATATCCTACAGCGCACGCAAAGTCCCGCTGCTGAAGCCAGTGCATGTCCAGACACGTCTGAAGTTTGCCACTGACCATTTGGATGATCCAGAGGAGCAATGGGAGAAGGTCATGTGGTCGGATGAGACCAAAATTGAACTTTTTGGTCTAAACTCGGCTTGTCGTGTTTGGAGGAAAAAGAAGGATGAGTACAACCCCAAGAACACCATCCCAACCGTGAAACATGGAGGAGGAAACATCATTTTTTGGGGCTACTTCTCTGCCAAGGGTATAGGACGACTGCACCCTATTGAAGGGAGGATGGATGGGGCTGTGTATCGCCAGATCTTGGCTGATAACCTCCTTCCTTCAGTGAGAGCCCTGAAGATGGGTCGTGGCTGGGACTTCCAGCAAGACAACGACCCAAAGCACACAGCCAAGGCAACTAAAGAGTGGCTCCGTAAGAAGCATCTTAAAGTCCTGTAGTGGCCTAGCCAGTCACCAGATCTGAACCTGATAGAAAATCTATGGAGGGAGCTGAAAGTCCGCGTTGCCCGGCAGCAGCCCCGAAACCTGAAGGCTCTGGAGAAGATCTGCATGGAGGAGTGGGCCAAAATCCCTGCTGCAGTGTGTGCAAACCTTGTCAAGGACTACAGGAAACGTTTGGTATCTGTAATAGCAAACAAAGGTTTCTGTAGCAAATATTAAGTTCGATTTTTGTGATGTATCAAATACCTATTTCATGCAATTAAATGCAAATTTATTATTTAAAAATCATACAACGTGATTTTCTGTTTTTTTGTATTAGATTCCGTCCCTCACAGTTGAAGAGAACTTATGATACAAATTACAGACCTCTACATGCTTTGCAAGTGGGAAAACCAGCAAAATTGGCAGTGTATCAAATACTTGTTCTCCCCACTGTACATACAGTACATCCGTAAATGTCAAAATTGAGTACTGCTTGTCATTTTCCTTCCAAAATGTCATGTGACTTATTACATGAGTGCTGTTAGCATTGCTGCAGCAATTGAAGAGGTGGGGGGGTCAGCCTGTTAGTGCTTAGACCATACGCTGCACTCTACATCAAATTGGTGTGCATGGCTGTCACTCCAGGGGGAAGCCTCTTCTGAAGACGGTACACAAGAAAGCCCGCCCTTCTCACTAGGCCATAGGACATGGTTCCAGTAATCCATGTGCTTTGTTGACATGTCTTTAGCAAACTGTTTGCGGGCTTTCTTGTATACCGTCTTCAGAAGAGGCTTCCTCTTGGGGTGACAGCCATGCACACCAATTTGATGTAGAGTGCAGCGTATGGTCTGAGCACCTATAGACTGACCTCTTCAATCTCTGCAGCAATGCTGACAGCACTCCTGTAACGAGTCACATGACATTTTGGAGTGAAAATGACAAGCAGTACTCAATTTGGACATCACTTTTGTTGCCACGGGTTTAGATATTAATGGCTAATCTTTTAGGTTTTTTTTTTTTAGGGGAAAATAGATTAACTCCATTATATAAGCTGTACACAGACTACTTTTCATTATGTCAGAGTCATTTTGTCAGTGTTTTCCAATGAAAATATATACTAAAATATCGGCAGAAATGCGAGGGGTGTAGTCACTTTTGTGATACACTGCAGCTTCTTGCATCATCTTCCACAGAAATAACTCAATCTAATCTGAAAATGCTGCTTTCTCTTGGGAAAAAAAAACACTCAAGAAAGCAGTGTATGTCAGCAGAGTAACGGTTTGAACTTTTATTTTGGGCCATTTACAACTTTGACCTCCTCACGTCCTCCAGTATGACCGACGGAGCTCAGCAGGCATTGAGGAGGATCATGGAGATCTACTCTAAGACGACGCGCTTCGCCCTGGCCTGCAATGCCTCTGACAAAATCATCGAACCTATCCAGTCGCGCTGTGCTGTTCTCCGCTACTCCAAACTGACTGACGGGCAAATCCTTGCGCGGCTGCAGGACGTGGTAGAGAAGGAGCGGCTGTCCGTGTCCGACGACGGCTTGGAGGCCATCATCTTCACTGCACAGGGGGATATGCGGCAGGTGAGGAGTGATAATATTGTAGCCACTTACAAATAATACAAGAAAAAGCCTGATTTTCTTGTTTCCTGTTTGTGGGTGGCCAGGCTCTTAACAACCTGCAGTCCACCCACTCTGGCTTCGGCTACATCAACAGCGAGAACGTCTTCAAGGTGTGCGATGAGCCGCATCCCCTGCTGGTGAAAGGCATGCTGGGACACTGCGTGGATGGAAATGTAGATGAAGCATACAAGGTGGTGGAGCAGCTGTGGGCGCTGGGCTACTCGCCAGAAGACATCATCGGAAACATCTTCAGAGTGTGCAAGACCTACCAGATGGCCGAGTACCTCAAATTGGAGTTCATCAAAGTGAGCCACAATCTTATGTCATCTTCTCGTTTGTAACAAAGTTGGTCAAAATGGTTGTTTGTTACTTGGGGCGGTAATGATACAGCATTGAAAACAAGACCTAAAAAATAGGCACTTTTTAGTCACCCTAATTAACCGATGAAATCAGTTGCCCCAAGTTGTATTGTCGCTCACTGTTCTCACACATTCATCCGACGAGTCATCATTCTTGTCGAGACGAGAAGATACTCAGGTTTCTGAGTGAAAAAGCTACGAAAAAAAAAAAACGTGAAAAATTCTAATCTTGAACGTGGTGGTGGTTTTCTTGCTTGTAGGAGATAGGATACACACACATGCGGATTGTGGAGGGTGTTAACTCGCTGCTGCAGCTGGCCGGATTGGTGGCACGTCTATGCAATAAGACAACACCCCCTGATGCCTCCTAGCGGCGCTGAGGACTTCCGATTGACCGCATGGAATAAATCAAGCTTTAACACAATGTACATTGCTTCATAGCCTTCAAAGAAATCAAACTCTTTCTGTACTAATAAATCTAATTTTGTTAAATTTCCTGTTTCAGACAGAAACGACACAAGTTGCTCTTCACATTTCATTTCATTTTATTCCAAATATTTCATTCGGAAAGCTTCAGTACAAATGTTCCAAGTTGTAACAAAGCCACATTTACACACTACAAATAAATTAAAACTTTGGACACCTCCCACATTCCACTGGGAAGCCTAACAGCAAAACTGGTAAACAAATGATTCCATCAAGTGTGGCAAAGAATCAGATTTCACTTTATTCCTCTTTATCAGTAACATATTGTGTATTTGTTATGCAACATGTTTTCGCTCAATAAAGTTTGACAAATTCTGGCAAACTACGTTATCCAGTCAATACCAAAATTCAAAAATAATCCATCACTCGCGCTGTGTAACTTGATAGCCTTTGGTGTCCAATCCTTTAGTTATCAACGGCTGAACAACTTACGAGACGGTAAACACTGGACCATTTTCATGCCAAAAGTCCACTGGGAGCATGCCTGGCTTTGTCCAAACATTTCAAAAGTTGGGAGGGGGATATAGTTTTAGCCATGCTAGCACCACCTCACACAACATAATAGCAAAAAAAAAAGGTTATACAAGCAGGAAAGAATTAAAAATCATATTAGGGCTGCAACTTAATTGAACGATTAATCGGGTAAATGTCACATTTTTCAATTAGCTTCACAATTTACCTTGAAATTGTTGTAGGCATACTGCAAGTAACAATGAAGACAAAATGTATGACTATTTCCTTCAAAAATATTTTATTAAAGCTTCCTGACTTAACTGGGGTCCACAACTATCGATTATCAAATTCATTGGCAACTAATTAATCGATTTAGTCGATTAGTTGTTGCAGCCATATTAAGAAGTTTAGACAGTAAGATGTCTGAAAATTGGCAAAAATGTGAATTGTTTTCCAAAGTAATAGCAGATTTTTGTTCCTGTCCTACTTAATGAGAATATGAAGAAATCTGATATTTACAACTTAAGTTTTATGTAATAATTTCAAGAATTTGGACAAATTTAGGCTGAAAAAGGTCCTAACTGATTAACTGGTTATCAAAATAGTTGTCGATTTAATTGCTAATCGATTGGATATCGATTATTTGTTGTACCTCTAAGACCAATGTATTTTAGAATTAGGCCACACTTAAATAATGTACTCTGTGTGTATGAATTGACACATAAAATTATTAAAGTCAACTCATTGGCTGCCATTAATGACTAGTCCAATCCATTTGAACAGGAATGGGTGGCAGAAAGAAGTACTTGGCTTTCTAGAGTACCTTTATCATCCCTAACATTAAAATATAGTAGTGTACCAAGCCCATATGTTAAATATTTTAATTTTTTAAAATTAAATTTAAATGTACTTTAGGATTAAGAAAAATGATATTACGTTCAGAGGTTGGGTCAAAATATTTGAAAATGCACTGTTCTACAACTTTAAATGAACTGTACCGGATTAATGATTGTTTGAACATTTAATTTAGTCAATCTGGTGATACCCGTACCACACTGTACTAATAAATATGTTGGTGTGCCAATATTTTTTTCCCTTGATGTAAAATACAGTACAGTAGTTCAATAAAAATTGGGAATCACTGCCCTAAAATATAGACTGTCACTGTGCTCTATACCTCCTAAAGACAAATCGCAAGAAAAATAACAGCAATTCCAAGAACGGATTCACGACGGCAAAATAAAAAAAATCCATTGGCACCAAAATGAAGTTACCATACAATCCAAAAAACACCTCACGTGAACGCCATCTACAGCATCACCACCGCGAGCGCAGGACTGTAGGGAGGGAGCGAAAGAAGACGTCTGCCTTCGCTTCATTCGGAGAACTCGCTCGACGAACGGGATAGGGACGCGAATGACAATGAGACTAAACAGCAATGTTATTTCCCTGTGGAAATTTATAATCGGCGCTGAAATGGAGAATAGGAGAGTGGTGGTTAGGGGCTGATTGGCGCACCACCCTCTGGGAGTGTGTTGGTTGAACTGCGAGTTCGAACGCTGTCGCCAGAGCCTACGCTCGAAGCCGAGTGAGTCCTTGAGCGAACCAAGCGGGTCATGCCAGCCGTAGGCACTAGGAGAGTAAAATCAAGAGGTTTAGATACAGCGTTACCTTAATATGTTAAATCAGTTGTGTGAAAAAGCTAGAAACTCAATTTATTCAAACATTAAATATATTTCCGCCATGTGCCAAGAAGGAGAGTCGCCTCATAGCGTGGGTTCTCGAGGGCTTGTTTTTCATTATCTCATTGGCTGCCACTGACGGCGTTCATTCATTTGAAGTAAGCGCAGGGGTGAAAGTGGCTAGAATTTCTTGGCAACTGCATTACACTGACTGTAACAAGGCATACATGAGAAACTGATTTTTTGAACTATTTTTCAATGACGTGGAAAATAACACTTAACAAAAACACCATGCACTAACCCCAACCTCCATCTCATGTTTATTTTCCCTCATTTCCTCACATCTAAATGCAATATCTCAATTTTAACTATGACCATAGGATGTACAGTACATTAAAATGGAAAATAATGTCAACAATGACATGATATTTTAAAAAGTACCATGCATTAACAAAAATAAGTACAAATGACTTACATTAAGCACAGTGAAATGGAATATACCGTATTGGCCCGAATGTAAGACGACTCCCTCTTTTTCAAGACTCAAGTTTGAAAAAAGACTTTTTGAACACCAAATTAATTTTTATACAGAAAATAATTACAGTACATCTGAAACAAATTTTTATAACAATATATTTGAGAGAAAAAACATGTTATTTTGCCTCATTCAAATCTTAATATTTGAACATTTAAATATGTAAACTAAAGTGCAATCACATTCGTAAATGAATGACTTCTGGTTTTTGAAATGTAAATAAACCAATCTATTGTGATAAAACAACAAAATTGCAATAACTGCATTAACCATCAAAGTGTAGTCTAATTGTAACTGTAGTCTTGAAACAAATCAGAATAAGGAAAAACATTGCAAACTGGTTAAACCTGAGTAGCTGAGATCTGTCATGACAACATTACTCCTCAAGTTCAGCATTGGCTTCAATGATATCTGGCGCCATCTAGCGTCGTGAATCGGTATAATGTCTGGACCCCGAATATAAGACGACTCCCACTTTTTCAGTCTTATGTCAATGCAAAAAACACCGTCTTATATGCGGGCCAATACGGCATTTTGAAGATAACACAAACATAGGTAAATAAACAAAAATAAGTTCAAAATCCACATTAACTATATTGCCAAATGTGTCACGTTTGAGACAAGTATTTCTGAACCTCATTTTAGTATCAAAAATGTTTAAAACATTATTGTGGTTAATCTCACTTTAGTTATAGGGGCTGGACAAAATATTGGAAACGCCGAACATTTTGGCATCATAATCATTTAACATAATTGTTAAAGAATGGCATGAGAAACATTCTAATCAAGTTGAGCATCTCATATGGCCGGCAAAATCCTCAGACCTCAACATTATTGAGCACTGATGGTCAGTCTTACAGATTTAATTAAGAAGTCGGTTTCCACTACCTAAAACAGTTAGAGGGTATTGTAACTAAAGAATTAGAGATGCACGATAATATCGGTCACCGATAATTATCGGCCGATAATGGCAATTATGACGTCACACAGATAATCCAGATAAAACGAAATTCAACCCATAATGCAATCTGATAATTATATACTTGATTTAGCCTCCAAATGTGCGCAATCAACAGTTTTGTCCAATTCTGCTAGTTTTAAGGAGGTGTTTTTGCAGTGTAGTAATGTGATATATGTTAGGAATGGCTTACTTTTAAAGGCATTTTTGTGCAACTTAGGTGTTTAGTCTCTAAGTAATTGTTGCCAAAAGCTTACCATTACACAATGTCATTGCCATTGTTTAGATGTTGGAATTTACTACTTGGTTCTGTAGGAATTTACTACTTGTTCACATTTGATGTGGAAAAAATAGCACTAAATTACATTTTTGCACAGTAGCATTAGATCTTTGTATACTTGAAAATTTTACATACATATTTGAATAGAATTATCGGCGTGACATTATCGGTTATTGGGTGGAAGGGGCAGGAAATTATCGGTTATCAATATCGGTTGAAAAATGTATTATCGTGCATCACTATAAAGAATGGCTTAAAATTCCTTTGGAAACAATTCACAAGTTGTATGAATCAATACCTTGGAGATTTGAGGCTGTAACTGCCGCAAAAGGCGGACCTACACCATATTAAATTCATTTTTGTTGATTTTTTTAAAAGTGTTTCCATTATATTGTCCAACCCCTGTATATTTGCTTTACCAAGAGTACTGCATGTAATGCTTCATGTATCATCTATGATACAAATTACAGAACATATATACATATTATTATTATTATTTTTAATTTAAAAAATATTATATTATGTTTAATTACCCATAAAGCTTTCAAATTAAAAAAAAAAAAAATCTTTTTCACAATTTTCTGTTCATTATTCTTGGGGTCGGGTATTATAGGTTAACATGAAAGATCTGCTGTGAACCTCCCCATCAGATAAGAAAAAAGCCTCTTCAACGCTTCCCTTTCTCTTAAAGATGTGATCAATTTTCCGTTGCATTGCCCTTTTTTTGTTGTTGCATTAATTCAACAAGCGTGTTCTTTTTTTTTTCTTGTTGTCCCAGAAACGTGCATTTGAACCAATCAGAGCTAACTATCCATGCTGATCAAATGTCTGTATGTCAGTGAATAAATGGACAAATGGAGTCCAGGTAGGGTGATTTGCTGAGCGCATTCGCCCATGACGCAAGTCGACTGTCTCGTCGGACTCAGATGCACATGCCGAGAGAACTCCATGGAATTCAGTGAAATAAGTAAATTAGTAAATATCGGGGGTAAAGGATGATGCTACGCAAGCACTTTATTAGGCTTGTTGTTAACACTTGTGTATGTAAATCTGAATAAATAGATTGTTTTCTTCTTTTCTTCTTCTTTTTTTTTTTTAAATGGAGGTTCGTCAGTTGCCATCAAATATTCTGGATCAAAGCACCGTTCCGCCCCTGAATTTTATACCAGAACGGTGTTCCGGCCCACTTTCACCCCTGAGTGACAGGGTGTTCGATGCCACCCTCCCAGTTCAAATGGATTGGACATCTACTAGTGATAAACCTATTTCAATTCACAGTAGAAGGATGAAAAGAGCCAAATGTTTGGATGTCTACTGGCATAAAATATAATACGATCCTAAAAATGTTCCCTTAAAAATAAATGATTTACAGGTAAATTGTGTGGTTGAAACGAGCCCAAAATAGCTGTCAGACATGACATAATTTTTTAAACATGCACAGGGGTAGGGGGTTCAATAAATCCTGATTCCTGAACTACGGTGGCCGAGAGGTGTCAGGCGAAATGCATAGTCCAAACACTTTGCAAATAGAAAAAAGCACAAACCCCAATTGCAAACGCTATGCAAAAGAAAAAAAAAGCACGAATGCAAGCTGGCACAACACAACTCCCACTTGCCAAAGCATGACTGCAATTGGGAAAAGCACGAACCCTGACACCTCTCAGCCACCATACTCAATGGTTTATCAGTAATAAATCCAAACACTAGGAAGTCGACAAACAAGAAGTGAAAAACAAGAAAGATTACTCACTGTAGCCCATTCCCTGCACAAAATACTTGAAGGCCTCTGACAGTTTTCCAGGCTAAGGGGAAACAACGGCACATTCAAAAAGTTTCTCAAAAAAAAAAAAAACGGGCATGACATGAGCAGCTACCTGCACCACTTGAGGAAGTCCTCCACAGTCTGCCATCTAGAGGAAAAACAGAATTACATCACATGGAGAAGGCAAGTTTGAAATCTTGAAGGCGATTTTCTTGTACTTCATTCACGTAAGTACAGGAAAGGATTTTATATTTTCATTTTAAGATGTATATGGCGGAAAACACAGACAAGACTGAAAAAGCAGTTTCTGCTCTTGCACTCCTCTTTAAAATAAACTGCTGTATTTCAAGCCAAAACAACTGTTGTATTTGATACAACAAAATGTCTATATGCTGCCATAGCAGCTTCATGGCGCATTAAGCCCCCGAACTATTTTTAGTTTGTCCGTTTTACCCTGAACACCCCCCTTACCAGACGTCGCGCAACCGCTTTTGTTTCAACCCAGCCATAAAACGAAGGTAATTAATTTATATTTATTATTCAAAATGTCTGTCATTTTTAGCTTAGAATCATTAATTGATGTCTAATATTTAGTCTAAAAAAAAAGAAAACGACTTTTAAAAATTATTCACTTGCATATTTTAAACTCACAATGAAAAAAATTGTGTCTGTAAAAATTTCCCGGATATCTACCTCATAACTATCGCTTAATTGTATTTTTTTTTGTTACTGTCGCATTTTCTCCGATATGTTTGATGATAAATAATCAATCCGAACAAAGAAAAATTGAAAAAAAAAAAAAAAAAAACGTTTAAGAGGGTAAATATAGGAAAAAGAAAATCTCAACCACTCCTTGATGTCTGCTATTTCTGCATCGCGACACTTGTTATATTACCATGTTTTACCCATAAAATCCCCCCAAAAATCCAGCTGTGGCCATTCACAGCTGTGTCTTGACACTCAGCGATACATGCAACATGGAGTTTTTGGATCGAAACAAGGTAAGTACGCGATAATATCTCATTAGAGTCATGGCGTGCTCTCAACTCTAGATAGGGTTTTGCTTTTTAAATTTTTTTTAAAATGCCCTCCTGCTCAAAAAATTTCTTCCCCCAGAAAATTGAGATTTTAAGCTTTCCAATGATGTATCACACATGCATATAGGACAATTTTGTTGTTTGGCCAAATTGGGGGTCTCAGAGCGGAACTTCAAGTCACCCGAGTGTTTTCCGCCATACGACAGTTTTGGACAGAAAAACACGTACCTTGAGCAAGGTGGTTTTGGTGGGGTTTAGTCTCGAATTACATTCCACCTGGATGTGGAAATACACACACTGTTTATAACAACGTAACGACACAAAGTGATTGGAGATCACAACATCAGAAAAAAACTGACCACAGCATCGACAGCAGGTGAAGTGTCTCCAACTACCAGCAGGGCAGGACACCTGACACATGCACACAAACAAACATATCAGAATCATAAAATACAAACAACAAAAAAGACAGACAGTTGGTACCTGAGTGTGTTGACTGTTTCTTCGTTCAAAACAAGCATTGGACGCTCCATCTGCAACTCAGCTCGGCTATAAACAAATACAGAAACGCAGACAAAGATAGTCAGACTTACATAGTTACCACTCCTGGTGTGTTGCAGTACAAAAGTTATTAGAAAATAATTTTCTGAGTAAATTTTCAGTGTGAAACTTAAAGTGTAATCAGTAAATCAATGAAAATCATTCTTTTCACATTTTTTGCAAGAGATGTGAGGCAAAAAATGAACACACGCCCACGTGACAAATCACCTGTCATAACTGCAGTAAAACAAGGCCAAGTTGTCCAATGGAATGTCCCGAGAGATGTGTAGCCTGTAAGTCTGGATGAGCTCTTTGTTCTCTGTTAACTCATCCTAAACACACAAACACAACATTTTCAGAAGACATAACAAGCCTCTGCTAAAGCGTGTGCGTGCGTGTATGTGTGCTCACCGTGCTGAAGTGGTGTGCCATGATGATGTCCACTAGATTGCTAGTCCAGCCGCTCAGCTGCAGGAAGTAAACATGTCTGTTTATTGTAGTATTATAGCATATACACTACAGGTGTGTGAGAGTCAACCTTGGAAACGGCCCAGTCCATCCAGCCCTTGGCGCAGGGATCAATATTGATCAAAACTAAACCTTCCACAAGACTTGGTTCATTCAGCTGAAACGACAATCAGTGTTATAAAATGGGTTTCCAAATTCTTTAATATACATTGGGTATTACCCAGGGGTGAAAGTGGCTAGAATTTCTTGCCGGAACTCCCCGACCCCATTTTTTTTTATTGGGGGGCAGGGGGGAGTTAAAACCACCTAAGAAGAAATAAATGAATAACAAATATCGGTGGAAATGGATGACGCTACACAAGCTCTTTATTAGGCTTGTAACACTTGTGCATGTAAATCTGATGTTAGTAGATTCATATTGGAGATGCCTGTGTGACAGTGTGGCAGGTTTTTTTTGTTTTAACAGTGTTTGGACAGTTGCCATCATATTTGCGGGATCAGAGCAGCGTTCCGGAAGGTTCCACCTCATAAAATCATAGCGGAACTCCGTTCCGACTCGTTCCAGTCCACTTTCACCCCTGGAATATTGGATTTACTCACAGCCAGTTTGGTGAGGATGTAGGCTCCAGCACCAACCCCAATACCAATCACGCTCTTTATCCTGAGTACACAAAAATATGCATTTGCACCTGACATGAAACGGGTAGCCTAGATGAGAAAAAGCTCTTCCACTAAAGAATCATAATTTAATACCGTATTTTTCGGACTATAAGTCGCAGTTTTTTTTCATAGTTTGGCTGGGGGATGCGACTTATACTCTGGAGCGACTTATGTGTGAAATTATTAACACATTATTATATCATTTCACATGTTATTTTGGTGTTTTGGAGTGACAGTGATGGTTTGGTAAACTTGTTAGCATGTTTTTTATGCTAAAGTTATCTGAATAACTCTTAATAGCTATGTTACGTTAAAATACCGGCCATGTTCGCATTTCATTGTCCATGCATCATGTAACATTATCATACTGTACACTTATTCAATATGTTGTTCTCGATTGTATTTTTATTTTAAATTGCCTTTCAAGATGACATATCTGTTCTATGTTTTGGATTTTATCAAGTAAATTTTGCCCAAAATGCGACCTATATTCCAGTGCGACTTATATATGTTTTTTTCCTCTTCGTTGGGCATTTTATGGCTGGTGCTACTTATAGGCAGGTGCAACTTATAGTCCGAAAAATACGGTAGTCACATAGTCACCGGATTATGCAAATACTAGGGATAGACCGATTATCGGCCGGGCTGATTATCAGCGCCGATATTTGGAAATTTTACATATATCTGTATCAGCCTTTTAACATTTTTTTTTTTTATCCGACTGGCCGATATCAAATATCAATTTAAAACTGGGTTATTTTGCCCAGCTGCACCTCTCTCCTGCACTAGTATACACCCTGTCCTCTGATTGGTTAAATTGAGTTATACTTGGATTGTGCCTTTCCACCTTTTTAAGGCCCTCAAAGCGCTTCACACTTTATCCTCATGTATATACTGGTGATCCAGCACTAGGAGTAACGTGGGGTTTAGTGTCTTGCTTAAGGATACGTAGACGAGGTCATCAGGGCGGAGAATCGAACCCATGGTGGAATGAGTATTTTGCCACTGAACCACACCACCCCCTATTATCAGCAATTATTTTCTATTTGTGGGATTCAATAAACACGCTTTAGGCATTTCAATGAAGTTCGGTGTTTGCATTATTAATTTTTTTACACCATTTTTTACACTTTTACTTCAAATAAATATAGGCTCCAAAAATCGGTTATCGGCCCCTCTAACTACTAATAATCGGAATCGGTCCTGATAAACCCATATCGGTCGATATCTAGAAAATACCTGCTCACTTTGTGCCTTCCCACACGCGCACTCATCTCATCTCAACGTCATCTCAAAATTAGCTAAACTCAGACAGGTTTATAAATGGTTTCAATATATCCCTAAACATTTCAGAACCAGGATTTTACAGTGTTCTGGCCCATCATGTAATGATTGACTTTGAAAACAGTACACAATGTGCGCATTTCCGGTTAACTGATAGAAATCCACGCATTTGAGCCACGGAAAGGCAAGGTAAGACAACATAATAATGAATACATTTTTTGTGGTTTAATGCAACACTCAATTCTGTGTGTAATTGTTGATCTATTAGTGAATTATTAATCGACACCTAACGTGCAAGAGATGGATGGTGTCAGTCGTTCAAATATCAATTAATCGAAGGTAAGCGCTTAAAACAAATCTCCACCTCTCTTTAGTTTCCTCACCTCAGTTTCATTGGGTAAAAGCATAGTGATTTTTGCCTCCAGGAAGATTTTGGAACCAGGAAGTCGTCACGAAACCTTGCCTCCTGACTGAAATACACCTTTCTGCGCACAATTGTGCACAGAATCTCGCTGAAGCAAGAGTGTAAAGTGAATGAATATTTTTTATTCGTTGTAAAATAGTCAAGTTTGGTGTCATTGAAGAACAACTAGTCCCCGTCTCTGCGATGCGCTTAAGTTACCACACGCGTTGCCACCTGACACACCCACCTGATGGCCAATTAGAGCAAGAGTATTCTAATTAGATCCAGTCAGCTGCATATTAATAAGAAACCACACATCTGCAGAAGAGCCTTAACGAATAACCAACTAAAATAGCTTTAAAAATAATTAACTATTATAAAAAATAATGGAAGTGGGTGGACTGGAAAGACAAAAAGCTTCCTTAAAGCTGCAGTAATAATCATTGCCACCGGCAAAGAGAATGTCTGTGAGCAAAGGGGTAGGTGTGGTCTCAACATTGGTAGGAATGATATAACAGCATAACCTGCATGTACACTTTTTGTTGAGGACGGGACATTAATAAGACCAAACAGATTATTGAATGGGAGTCAGGGCTACCTTTCACAGGCTTAATGTTAAATGGAAGATAAATCTGTATTGACTTATGCTAACATTCATGTGTATTGTTTCAGGTGATACAACATTTGATTCAAACCTTTGTTTTCAAAAACTACAAAAGAAACATTTTGAAGTGCAAGTCCCTTTATTAAAAAAAACGGGGATCTATCCAAGAATGGGTCCACTTCTGGGGGACGCTGGAGCACCACTAGACTCAAACTTAAGTATTGTAATTAGAGTTGCACCGATACCATTTTTTGGGCCCGATACCGATACAGATACCTGGCTGTACAGTATCGGCCGATACCGATACCATTCCGATACCACTCTGTTAGCAAAAAAAAAAAAAAAAAAAACGTGTGTGTGTGTATGTATGTATATACATATACATATATATATACACACACACATATATATATTAACATATACGTATATATGTACGTATAAGGGATGCAACAATACTGTTAAGTCATGGTTCGGTACGATGTTCGATACATTTCAATACATTTATTGCGCTAAAACAGAAAATTCAACTGTTATTATTATTTTTTTTTTATTTGCTATCAAGCAAAAATAACATATAAACAAGCATTTTAGTGCATAATATTTATGTGCTTACTTCTTACTGATCTGAAGAAATTTTGTATATAAGTGCTGAGAACAATCTTTACTGTTTCTTCTTTACCCTTAAAATTGAAGACAAAGGAGTTAATTTCGTTTGGTAATTTCGAGACAAAGACATACAGATGTCATGCATCGGGATTTGGGAAGTTAGCTCACGTGGGGAGGACAGTACATTTGCGTTCAAGTGATGCCAGTAGATGGTATCAGCGCCCTAAATGTTGGTACTCGTCGATACCGATACCACCAATTCGGGCCGGATCGGCGCCCCCTGCCGATACTGGTATCGGTATCGGTGCAACTTTAATTGTAATATAAAAGTGATTTGAGTAAAAAATTAATGAAAAAAAATCAGTTATCAAAGGACAGATCTACATCTGAGGAATACTAGACTACCCCAAAACTCGGACCAAAGTACTCTCATGAAATTTTGATGTGCAATTTACGTTCACTTTTTTTCATGTCAATTCATGTTCACGTTCATGTCAGTGTCACCTTGAAGTGGACCTATTCTTGGATAGCTCCCTTGGTTTATTTATTTATTTTAATAAAGGGCACTCTGAAGCCACTGCGTTGCATTACCATAATGCGCATAATGCAAACAATAACCCAAATGAGAGACGGGTAGCTTGACTTAGTTGTTCCTTGTGGAGGGTGGCCAGACTGTAGTAATTTTTCAGGTTAGCAAGTTCGCACAGTTTATTGTTATGCTAAGTTTGATGCAGGTCGGACTTTCAGTAGCAAAATGAGTCGTGCTTCCACCACTTCCACAACATTGACGTCTTTTTAAATTACTTACAGTGGCTGCTGCTGACCGAAAAAAAATTCTAATATCCCCCCTCTTCGGAGGCGGCAGCATATTGTCGATATGACTCTGTCAGGGCTGTGTCAGTGTGTGTGGCAGGGGGTGGGGTTCAAATCATCAGCCGATCAAACGTGCATTTAAAGGAAAAAAAATTGACCGGTGCATTCAACAAGTAAAAAGGGATAAATGTAAGCATGAACATAATGAAAAGAATTCACTTAATCATGGTAGAGTCTATTCTATCCTTACAACATATGATGGGAAGACAATCGAAATTATCTATATAACTGAAGTCATTATATAATGCAAATAAGGTATCTTAAAAGTTGGTGGGGACAATTTGAGCCTCCTGAAAAGTTGGTAGTGTTATGTCCCTACCGTCCCTATGCAAACCTTTTACCTTGCCTGTGAGTTTAGTTGTATACCTTTTTTAAATATAGGTTTCAGACATAATTACATGGTTTGGGTGAACATTTTGGTGTCACAGGGGTTCACCATACATCCTTGTGCAGAGTACTTACTGAAGCTGCGTAAGCACAGAAGGCAGCATGGAAGCCAGCTCATCCATAGATGGATACTGGTACCTGAAAGCACAATCATACAGTAATTGACAGTCAATTTGCATTCACGTTCTCGTTGTCCTCCTAAATTTAATTAGTTAAAGTATGTGATCACAGGGTGATTTTGTGGGGTGTATTATACATGAATGAGTTTTATACTTGGGAAATTATGGAAATTGTTCTGCCAATAACTATACACCACAAGAACAAATAGAAAATGAAATTATTTATAGGGAATTAAAAAAACATAATTTTGGACCAACTGAGTGATACTGGATTATTACCTGCCACACACACACTAATATTGACAACTTTCTCTTGAAAAACAGAATCGTCCTATATTCAAAAACAAAAGTACGCGTCCTGTATTAAGCTAACAAGAGACATACTTTGTCCCATATTGTCATGAAAATTGAAAATAGGGCGCGATTTGTAAAACAAACGAATAATAAAATGGTGCTTCTCAAGAATATGTAGGGGAACGTATTCCCCTGCCTCTCCTGCTTTCTGACCAATGAGCTGAACAATGACAATACAAAATCCCGCTCATCTCATTGGTCGAGGTAATGTCGCTTGCCATTATGATACCGGAAGACAACATAGAGTGTGAGAGATAAGAAGTTTGAGTGAAGCTGAGTAAAAAGCATGCTAAAAAAATGATGATAATTTGTTTCTTGTTCTTCACTGTATATTCTATTTTCACTATTTGTATTATATTTTTGCATTCTGTCAATTTCATAAGTAGTTCCACATTATATTTGGAATGATCATTTGTGAACTTTTTTCTGTGGGTACTTGGAACACACCTCAGTTGTTAAAAAAAAAAAAAAAAAAAAAAAAAAAAACCTTATAGTTTATATTAAAACTTTTTTAAAAAGGTGTTTTAAAAACAGCCAGACACATACACACCAAAAGCGCGGAACCTTAAGGGTTAAATGATAGTTTTAAATTAAGCAGGACAGATGTAAATTTTATTCTAGCATTTTTTTTGTATCAAAAATACATGGCCAATAATTACTGTTTCTCCATGCACCGAAATTAATTCAGACCGTTATCAGGCCGATCAACTCTACCAATCAGGTGTCCCTTTTTTTTTTCAGGGAGTTGGCAACCCTACACACTAAAGTGCCACAGACAAGGGCTTGGGGTCAGTTAGTTAGTGGATATTGCATACGACGAATGAATGCGTAAATGTATGTGCGTGTTACCCATTGGGGTACGTGGGTGCGTTCTCCTGTTGTCCGGGAGCGTCCACGTGCAATACTGAGAAGTGTTGAGTCACTTCCTGCATATCCTCATAGTTGAAAAGGCTGTTAAAGCAAGACTTATCTAAATACACGCACGTGCACACACGAACACGCACATGCACAGAAATACACTTCAAGTTAGCATTTATCCATACAACATAGATTTGTGTGCGCGCATATGTTTGTACTCACGGTTCAGTCCAACATCATGGTAGGTGAGGATCGTGGGTCGGTTGCCCTTCGCGATGCCTCTCATGGTGACATGCAGTACACAGTGAGTTGTCTCTATGTCATATTCCTGGCCAATCAATACAAATACACATTGATCACCTAAACATTTGGGACATATGAAAACGTTTAGCAACATAAGGGCAGTTATTACAGTTTTTCTCAATTGCTTTGGTACATTTCTCAGATCAGACTTGCAATTTTCAAAATTACTTGTTCAATCCTTATAACATCGCATCACTAGTGCACATCAAAAAAAGCAGTTTCTCATTCCTTTGAGCAAGTTGCAGATGTTTTTGTGCATCCATGCACAGAAATTTGGCTTTTGCAGGTAAGTCATGGTGTTTTGCTACTCGTGCGACATGTTGTGAGGATTTAACAAGTAGTTTTAAGAATTTTAATTTTAATCGGAGAAACGTACCAGAGCAATTTAGAAAAACTGTAATAGTTAGCTCCTTCAAATCTTAATTCAGAGGTCGTCAATTCAAATCCAGGCTGTGGAGTTTGTATTTTCACTGTAGAGCTGAAACGATTACTCGTATAATTTGAGTAACCTGATTTTAAAAATTGATCGAGGAATTTTCTTTGCCTCGTGGAATCGTTTAATTTGGCCAGCTCTAAGCATGACGCACCGTGTGACTGACGAGAGAGTGAGAGAGGTGTAGCAGCGTTTTTACTTGTTCTGTTGTTGTTGGCGTCGGCTACGGCAAACAGTACCTGTGTTATGTTGCACAAGTTCTGAAATAAATGATTAAAAACCTGACGAAGCTGGCGATTTCCTTGCCGATGTTACAATAATACTAATAAAAATAATGAGAGTTGTCCTCGAGATCGTAGACCTATTCCGGCCGGATTGTCGAGCCAGTTCACTAACGTACACACCACGCTCATATTTTTCTATCGTCTCCTTCTTAATTTCAATAGTGTCACCTTTTTCCCGTTTTTTTACCCCCTACTAACCTTCTTGAGACCCATGTTGATATCTCCCACAAGAAAATCCGCCGTGCGTCCGTCTTGCGGGAAAACAATGAAATTGTGACGCTGTCATAAATCATCGTATTTCGAGCATGTTGTCATACGTCGAGACAAATGGCAAGTCAGATTTTACGTCAGATGTCAAAAGGATTGTACCACTGTACATCTAAAAAAATAAATAATAATTTTTTTTTCCCCCACGATGATTTTAGGTAAAGCCAGTTTTTAAAAAAATATATTTCGCAAACCAATTTTAAATTCAAAATATTTTTGTATTACAATATGGGCAAAAATAATAAATGAATATTTGCCCTATATTGTCATGCAAAAAAAAAAAGTTTTTTTTTTTCACCCCAGGTTTAGATATTCCCCTCCAGTAAAATCTTAGCAAATCCAAATAATTTTCCTTAATATATTTTGAAAAGGATGGCCCCGAGAAGATGTCCAATCAGCGTCCTGGAAGAAATTGTATTTGACCTGAGCACTTCACTGTACAGACCCTACCCACGTGACGTCACAACTCCGCTCTCCTGAATGGTACCGCCCACTTGTCCGTCAAAACATAGTGTTAACCTGTTACGGCTACGTACATTTCTTCTATTTACGGCGTGTTTTTCTGCTCCTTAACATTAATAATCAAAATGGTGAAGGCGTGTGTGGCTGTTGGTTGCACTAACAGAGAAGATGGAAGGAGAGACTTGAAGTTTTACCGTATTCCGAGGGATCCAAAGAGGAGAGCGAAATGGACGGCTGCAATTCGACGTGAAAACTGGGCACCAAAAAAATCACCACAGACTATGTAGTAGTCATTTTATATACGGTAAGATGCATTTAAGATATACTTAGAGGGTTTTGGGCTGACAAATAACCACAATTAAGATCAATGCGAGGCTAATCGCCGACAACATACGATGTAGTACGACATAGTTTCAAATTCAAGATGTTTGTGACTTCCCTTTCTTCCACCATCGTTATTTTTTGAATAATATTTAGCTGGTACCAAGTGAAAGAAACTGGCCTCGTCTACGGGGCTGACAAATAACCACAGTTAAGATCATTGCGAGGCTAATCGCCGACAACATACGACGTAGTACGACATAGTTTCAAATTCAAGATGTTTGTGACTTCCCTTTCTTCCACCATCGTTATTTTTTGAATAATATTTAGCTGGTACCAAGTGAAAGAAACTGGCCTCGTCTACGGGGCTGACAAATAACCACAATTAAGATCATTGCTAGGCTAATCGCCGACAACATACACGTATGTATGTAGTGAGAGTGCTATCGCTAAACCATATAAACATTAAAAGCCTCAACTCCATTGACAAACGACATGAAATACATTAGACTTGACAGTGGATGTGAGCAATAACAAAAGATTTTGAATTGAAAATTTCGTAACTCACCTTTCCAAGCACAAGATAGATTCCTGCCGAATTTTCGTGGACGAGGACCTGCTTCACCCAACCAGCAACGAAGTATTTATATGCTTCCAAGCTCTTGAAGTTTTTCATATTTTCGTGAGAATAGGCTGATTTAGTGTGGACAAGATAATTGTAAATATCTGCGTAGCAGATGTCAGGCAGACAGGGCGAAGACAGTGGGTCGAAAAACATCGATTTGGACATCAAATATGGATCTGGCGACTGTATAGAACGAAGCTTTTCCTCATAACGCCTTTTATGCAACAGATCCAGTGAGTTTGCGGCATCAGAAAGCACCGGGTCTTCCATGAAATGCATTTTAAATTCCGCCATCAATTGAAAACAATGCTAATACAGAGTCAAAATGACGGACAAGTGGGCGGAACCATACAGCGAGCACGTGGTTTTGTGACGTAGGTGGGTAGGGTCTATAGCCACATCTAAATGTAGCTTTAAAGTATGCTTACTTGGAACAGTATGAGATGTGATGTAGGTTCCACTATAAAAAAAATAACAAGCAAGGTCTCTCATTGGCTGTAGCAAGCCAACATCGAACATCTTGTTCTAGGGAAGCTCATAACGTCTCTTTTGGAGATGACTCCCACACAGCAGAGTTGGCTTCTATTTTCCCTTGTGAGCTGACGCTCTGATTTATCTCACAATCCCTCAAAAAGTCGGCACGGTGTCTGACTAGATGTCATGCGAAGGGGTGAGATAATTGGGGATATGAGGAGGGCGCAATCCATATTTAGTGTTCTAAAGATTCTGGGCCGCAATACCTCCAAAGAGCGCAACGCTTAAACCTAGCGACGTGTACCTCATGCATTTCCACTACAATGCTTCTCCAATAGCAGCTTCACATGGTACTCTAAGTTTAAGGATGTACAAATGTTTCTGAAAAGGAGACCACAGGATGAGTTTGACACCAGAGTAGCTGTTACTATCTGTGTTGGGTCTTGTATGGACAGTTAGGGAGACCGTTAGAAGGTGGAGCATTCCAAACTGCTCACACCAAAATTTGCGCTTACTAGGTAGGAGGGACTTTTGATAGTTTCTTTACTCAGTTCTGCTGTCTGAGGCTTTGAAGCTCTAATTGGACCAATTGAAGGAAAATGGAAAACCCAAACACAGAAATAAATTGTAATACCTTAGAAAAAAAATAATAGTACAAAATCGTAATTCTTCGGCCCGATCATTTCTTTGTACTTTGTCAAATTGACTCTCTGATTGCTTCCTTAGTGGCATGTTGGCATATCTCAATCAATCAATCCTCCTTCCCAGAAAATGCAGCACAAAGTGAAAAAAGCAAAACAGATGCCATATGCTAATCCATATTACACACAGGTTTTACACTTGTTTTACACAGGTGCATACAGAATACTTAAAACAAAAAAATGAAATGAAATGAGAAAAGTGTTTATTTATCTGAAGTCTAAAATAATGACTGTAAAACTTGCATTTCTGCCACTGGCCTTTTACTTAGGAGAGGGAAGACTGGGGAGTTGTCACCCAAAGTCGAGTAAGAACTAAAGATGTAGGCTTGATGACAAAAAAAAAAAAAAGCCTACTGGTAGCTTGAAATTCACTGGAATGTTTCCAGAAGTTTCCCCACCACCAATTACATTGCAGTATTGGCAACAACTCACCTGACAGTTGAAATCCTGTAGGTTTGTGCCATTCTGAAGAGAGAGACAAAAAGCATGACTGATTTCAGGTGCAGTGAAACTTAAACCGTTGTTTAAGTTTTTTCACTTACCTGTGTTGTCAACAGAGGTTTGATCTCAGTCAACTGTACGTCGTGAAGTTCTTCCATTGCGTGTTTGCCTTGCTATTGCCCTGAGTGTAAGAACGTCATTTAACATTTATACCGCACAATGAAGGAATATCATTGCATCACTTAATCAATCAATAGGAGTAATATCTCAAGACGATTTTATTGAATTGATGTGTTTTGTGACTTTTGCACCCCTGCTGATAGAAACCAGAAAGGCACTAGTCATAGACTTCATAATATATTGAAGGGGCACAGGGTGCGGGACCGATTAATAGGGGGCCTATCTCTGTCAAAGCTGACCGAGTGGAAACACAGCCAAATAGTTTTTTACGTTGAAAATTCTTGTGAATAAATGCTTACATCCCTGAATTTTTTCTAGATATGGATGTAAAACAGTCTTGATTCTTGGTTAAAAGCAACAACAAAAAGAACAAATAAACAAAAAACGGGCAGTTAGCATTTATTTTACGTGAATATGTCGAATGAGCTGCTAGTCTTTAAGCCACTGTGGTGCCGCCTTATCACCATAAAGAGCTTTTTAATTTGAAAATTCTTGTGAATAAATGCTTAAATCCCTGAATTCTTTATAGCTATGAATGTAAAAGTCTCGATTCTTGGTTAAAAGCAAAAAAAAAAAACGGGCAGTCAGCATTTATTTTACGTAAATATTGCGAATTATAATGGCAATGCCTTAGCGGTTAATGTCTCCCATTGATTTTTTTCACAACGTTTCAAAATGCATGCATGGTACGAAAAATGTAATAATTACCTTATCCCTGTACAAATCACTCCTGAGACAATCCTTCCTTTTTGTATGCAGTACAGCTTTTGTACTTTTTTAACCTAAATCCGGTGTTGGATCGCTGCATGTGTTTGAGAATAACTGCGACCGACTTCGACTGACTGAAGCGGAGTGTGGGACGGCCCCCTACTTGAAGGCGTGGCACAGTGTCTGGGGAATGTGTCCGGTCAATATCATTATGAAGTATATGCACGAGTTTACAAATGTTGCACAGTGATACCATTTTATGTAACTTTAGGGTGACCATGTTTTGATTTCCAAAAGAGGACACTCGGCCCGGCGCCAAGATACTAGAATTTTAGGATCACTCAAAATTGCCTATATCACCCACTTTTTTTTATTCAACTAGTTACTCAACAACTAAAAAAAAAACGAATAGTGATTAAAAAAATAATATAATGCAGACCCATGGAAATGTAGTCCAGTCAATACACACACACTGTATGCCATGTGCCAACTCAACATTTTTTAAAATTACTATCACGACAGTTGTCGTTGACAAATTGTTATTCCCACTCAATTTTTATTCCCATTAAATGTTCTAGATAGTATGTAAACAATAACCGAAATAAACTGACAAGCTATTCAGCCAGCATGTTTCCAAACGCAGCAGTTCAAAACTACATTGCCCATAATGCCTAGCGCGGCTGAGCTCACTGATTACTACCCTATTAGCGAGTACGGGAGCCGAGGCAAAATCAGACTTTGCTATAAAAGTTTACAAACATCGGCAGCGCAAAGACGCGAGACGCGACACCAAACGGGATTTTACAGATTACACCAGTCCAAATCTCCGACAGAAGTCAACAGTTGCCATTATATACGTATGTACGTGTACACATATAACCCTATACACCACAGAAGACACGTGATCGACAGGAGATAAACTTACAAAAAGGTGTATGGAGCCACGTCTTTTAGAACTCCTTATTGAACTCCTTACTGTAGTCTGCTCTCTCGCCAAACCGTCAGTAGATGGTGGCAATTCCCCATGAAACAAAGGGTAAACTGCCAACAAAAAAGAGGAAGATCTACTCCCCCTACTAGTTGGAGCCACGTCAACGCAGACATGCGCTGCCCCCTAGCGGCCAGAAGGATTCTCTTTAAATTGGTCCCGTGAAAAATCATAAAAACCGGACATTTTCATGAATTTATGAAACCCGGCCGGACGCTCCGGAGGGCACGTAATAAGAGCACTTGTCCGGGCAAAAGAGGACGTTTGGTCACCCTATCAGTAACTTTTCCAAGACCTCTGTTGAATTTTTCAAAAGGTAACAACATGAATTGTCCATAAACCAGATGTTATATACCATACACCAAATGTTAATATTGTGGCCTACATGACAAAATTTGATATCCATGTACTTGGACAGGTCTTATTAATGTTGTTTTTTTGTTTTTTTTTGTATTACCAATTGTCACCTGCTCTATAGAGGGTTAATGAGGCCAAACGTCACTGTTCAGAAACCTGAAAACTGGTCAAATGTGTAAATTTCAGCCTTCTCTAATTGTTAAAAATAACATTGCCTGGGGGTTGGAATGATCTCTGTAAACGTAGCTTACCCTGGCTAGCATAGGTAACGTCATGCCATTACTAGCTGCGTGAGTAAATCGGCAGCTGTCATGAGTGACTAATCATAATTTCTACTTAAGTATTTTAAGTGTATAAATTTTTTTTGAGGTTCTACTACTAGAGTACACGTAAGCAGACTAAAGCCAGGATGCTAATGTTAGCTCCGGTCATACAGCCGCTGCATAGCAACCGTTACCATGGAAACCGTTTCAACTCCCTCGCTCGCTCGCTTTCAAAACATGTATGCGCATAACGCACACTACACTATCACGACTAGTTAGCCTGAATTAGCAAGCTAATTAGCTGTGAAAACTAGGTTAGGACAAAACGTTTTGCCAAATTTAACTCACCGTAGAGCGAGGAGTCGAATACACCGAGCGGTAAGTGTGAGGGAGGTCGAAAGGGAAGGAAGAGACAAGTGATCCGTTTGGAAAGCAACTGAGCTTGTTGGGGGGGCTTTTTTATTTTAGCTCCGACCTACCAAGAAATTGCGGGGGCGGGGCTTAGCTAATGTAAACAACAGATCGCTTCACCCCTGACCCCCGAAATGCAATACATTATTAAAATCAGCAAATTCCATTATTACCGTCCAATTATTTGTATTTGTATTCTAAAAAAAAAAAAAAAAAAAAAAAATCTCGATTTTATTTTTTAATGTTCAATTTGAACTCCTGGAATCTGTTAAATCAAGTGCGTAGGTTTGGTCTCAACATTGGTAGAGACGATATAACAGCATAACCTGCATGTACAATTTTTTCTGGGGATGGGACATTTAAACAGATTATTAAACGAGTGTCAGGCCTACATTTCTCACAAATATGAACCTAACTAATTGATTGTCTGAATGATCAATGCAAAAGAAATCTGTATTGATTTATACTGTACTAACTTTTGTGTGTATTTGTTCAGGTGATACAACGTTTGATTAAAACCTTGGTTTTAAAATAAAAAATTAAGAAACCTTTTGAAGTGCAATTCTCCTGTGGTGGTTGGTTGTGGTATATCTGTGACAGTGGCTGCTGCTGGCCGAAAAAAAAAACTTCAAATATCCCTCCTTTTCGAAGGGGATGGAGGAGGCGGCATGTTGTTGAAATGAATCTTTTAGGGCTGTGTGAGTGTGCCTGTGTGTGTGGTGTCAAATCATCAGTTAATCAAACATGTGTTTGAGGGGGAAAAAATGGAACGGCACATTCAGCAAATGAAAAGGGACAAATTATGTAAGTCTGAACATAATGAAAATAATTCACTTAATAATGGTAGGGGCTATTCTATCCTTACTACATTTTGGAAGACAATCTGATGCAAATATGCAAAAATGATGCATATAAGGATGCTTAAAAGTTGTTGGGGATAATTTGGGCATCATGAAAAGTTAGTATTGTTATGTCCCTACTGTCCCTATGCAAACCTATGCTCTTGGGTTGAATATAGTATATCATAAAACATTTACCTTTATGCGTTATTCACATTATTTTTAAATCCATTTTTTATTTTTTTTATTTTCACTTCTATTATTTTCACATTTTTTACTACTTCATCTCCAGGAAGGTTTTTTTTTTTTTTTGCAATTAACAAATGAAATACAGCATAGTATTGTTTTTGTCCTATAAATGATCACATTACAACTATTGTTGTCAAAGTTTTTCAAAATGACAGCTGAATTTGAACTTTTTTCTTGCATTTAATATATCATTGAAAACAGTGTTTGCATATATTTTACCAAAGGTACATTTTTACCCACAAAGGCCAAATATGACTTATTTATTTTCATACTATCTTAAAAGGTACATTTTTACCCACAAAGGCCAAGTAGGACTTATTTTCATATTATCTGTAAATTAGTAAAGTTTTTTTTAAATTCTGCTTTTAACTTTTGGATTTAATGTGATGTTTAGGAATCATTTTATCTCTGTTTGTGGATGTTCATGTGATGTCAAACCTTGCACTAGTAATGTTGGGTCACATCAACATCATTAATTTGAACATTTTAATGCTAGGGGTACACATTTTGAGGATTTTTGTTCAGGACTTTGTAAACAAATTGTCACCAGAATACACAAGTTTATCAAAAATGTTTTTTAGTGACAGGTGACGTAGTAGTGATAATAATAATACAAAGAAATAAAGGTCTGACGTACATGAGTGATATTATTTGAGTTTAATACCATCAAAATAAACTCACAATTTCATACAGTTTAGTTTCATATACATGAATAGAAACATTTTGCTTGCTCTAAGTGTGCAGGACAACGCCACCAATCAGTGAGTAAAATCTTCATCTCCGCTTGGATATAAATCCTGGGATGCCTGCAAAAAGTCAAAGGTGACTTTGTGTGTTGTATACAAATAGTTGTGTCTTTTGAGTGCCTGCTCATCCATTATGGTTGAAAATATTTGTCTTAATTATTTCTTAGTTAAAACTTTTTTTCCCCGTTACCGGTAGTGAGGTTAGTTAAGACAATAACACCCCCAAACACACCACCACCACTGTCTCGCTCAGGCAATGGGCAAAGTTCCAGCAAAAAATAACAGAGTGGCTGTAAAAATTCTATCACTTTACAATACATTGTGAAGTTCTTCCATTGGGTGATCACCTTGCTATCAGATAATAAGGTTAGAATATTGTTTGGCTAAGTTGTGTGAGGGTAGGGTGTTTTTTATGTTTGGCGATGCCATGTGCCACATTCCCTTACTACAGAGCTTAAAAAGTATCAATTGCTTGGTAATGAAATGCTGCATCCACCATTCACCATTTGAATCACCTAAGCCACTCACTTAAGTGAGATGAACGAAACTTCGATTGCTCTATGAGGTCATTGGTTAGCAGAGTGCATGGACAATAGTATTTGGTGATGTGTCTAAGCGCTAGAGAAATGAGTTCATTGTTTTGGACACGCGCTTGGTTTTCACACTTGTCGCTGGGTGAGGCGGAAGAGGAGATGACCAAAGATCCAGCCCACTGGTCATCATGCTAAAAAAAAAATCTGGGTTCATAATTAACCCAGCAGTTGAGAGTCAGCTGGTTGTTGTAAAACCTTTATCCAAGTGGTGTACATGTAATTCTGGACAAATGCATGAGTTATGGTTATCTGTTGATATGAGTATAGTTTTTTTTATATTTAAAACAAAAGCAACATGCTGTGGGTCTAGACTCTAGAAAAACAAAAACCCTATTAGTTGTTAACAAATCAAATAGAGCAACAATGTACAAAGTAATGAAATAAAGCAAGTAGATCATGCTAAGGTCAATGCATTGATGTCCTGGACAGAGTGAAGTTAGTAAACTGCAGAAAGAGGAATACATCTGTCTCTGTCATTTTGGGGCTGGGTGTTTGTGTCATTTGTCCGATGTGCAAGGAGAGTTCCTCTTTGTTAGCTGGAGTGCCAATGTCGCACGGAAAGTTGTCTCACGATGGACAGGTCGTGAAGCAGACGTTTGATTCGCTGTTTGAGCTGCGGCAAGCGGGTCAACGGCTCAGGAGGTTCTAGCTCACCAGAGTGGTCCAGCCATGACTCCAAAACTGAGGAAGGGGGGAAAAAAAAGCTCTATGTGTTTGTCTTGCATATAAAGTACACATTAATACACATTATCCAAGTAATTTGTGGATGTTTATTTTCAGAAAAATACTTTATAAATATTCTCTGCATTGGGGAACCATTTACTTGTGTATGTTATGTGCAGCCAGGGGCAGCGCTTAATGGCGACAGCTCCTCCAAGGCATCTGAACCAGACTTGGACCTGATCCTCGCAAAAATTTGTCACCACTATAAAACTTAAAAACCAAAAAAAAAAAAAAAAAAAAAAAATACACGTGACAAAAAAAGCAAAATTATAGTACTGTGAAATTTAAAAAAAAAAAACAACAACAAAAAAAAAACATTTTTACAATTAATTTGACATTTTTGGGGGAAGCTACCCATGGAAACCGCTATATCACTGTGTATTCAAAAATGTCTTGAGTATTAAAATAAATAGATATATGTGTTTTTATTCAGTGTATTTTTGCTATTGTATATTGGGCCTGGTCCCTGCAAGCTGTAATGCAATACAGGAATATTTTTCCTCACATTATCATAATCTGATACTAGCACATGTCTTGTTTTTACATACAGTATGTAAATTATATAAAGACATCTATACAGTATAGATTATACACGCACATTAGAGCTGGGCGGTACACCGAAAATTTACCGTTACCAAAATTCTTCACGATGACCGACGTAATTTTGACCTTGTCGGTAAATTCGGTAATTTAATAAAACAAGAAAATATAGTCTTTTCATCCCGCTTTGAATCGGCTATGTTCGTTCCCCTTTAAGAAAGCAATTGGTGTGCTTACGTATGAAGTCACGTGGTTATCAGGAAGTCAAACAGAATCCCGGTAGGCTAACGTTAGCGGCTAACGCTACAAGCAAACGCGATGGAGTGTAGCGTCACCAAACTTTCACCCGACATTAAGAAGACTCTTGGCGGCATCCAGATAGGCCTTTACCCGCTGTCCTCCCTGGTTCTCACAATTTTAGAAGAGGGTGCTTTCTACTGGTAGCCAGGCCTAAGGCTAAAGCTAGCGGCTAACGCTACAAATGAACACGATGGAGTCGGATAGCGGCTCTAACCTTGTCGAAACGGCTAAACTTAATGAGTGGATTGGGCATGGACTGCATCTAGCAATTAGTATGCCACGTTATTTTGTATCTGTGTGTGTGTTTTATTTCCTTGATAGCTTAAGTACAATCCAACAGTGAAACCTATAATATGACCGTTTAATGGCCACAGCTATTTTTCTGTATGTGCTTGATTTATTCTGTGTCATTACTACCATCATAAATTCTTAAAAGTTTCATTGGCATAACAGCAATATAGCTTTAATGTGTGTGTGTGTGTGTGGGGGGGGGGGGGGGGGGGGGTTGCATGTGTGCGTGCATGTATCAAAAAATGCTCTGGGGAAAGAAGAAACCTGAGACCTTGAAGTAAACACTTGTGTTGAGTAATTATGTCACCGCAGCCATTAACAATAAGTTGTCAGTTTGAACTGTACTGTTCAAGCTGTAAGTCATTTGCGTTATAATGGCATGTTTGCACAGTCGTCGTAATGATTTTTATAATGTTGTTCATTGTTCAAGTCATACAAGCTGTTATGAATGTAACATAACAATAACAATTCTTATTGTTTACGAGAATCTTTTATGTACTTAATGTTTAGACTGCATGTACAATTGTTAAATATGTTAAATTGAAAGCTGGTCATGCATTGATTCAGATTTTCAAATTATATAACAGTCCGCTTAGTCGAATTTATCGTCATTTATCTTTATCGAGGTAAGTCTGCTCAATTTACTGCGATACGTACTTAAAGCCATATCGCCCAGCCCCTAATGCACATACAGTATACTCTACACATAAACGTCAGACATACGGTACATGAAAGGAAAAATGAGCGCATGTCTCACCATCAATGTCCTTCTCGATTATGTCCATCCTGGTGCTGATCTGCTGGTGTAGACCTTCGACATGCTCAAGCAGATTAAGCTGGCACATGGTCACTGAGGTTGGCGAGGTCGCCATGCGAGCGCACATATCCCCTTCGTCGCCATTCGTGCACAAGTTCTTCGCTCTTTTAGCCTGGCTGCGCCAGTCACCTTCAAAACATAGCTTGTCTCCGCGCTTTATTTCCTAGAAGTAATGACAAATGGTTGGATTTTGTGAGTGTGTAAGACAGCACATATAGATACATTATGTCACAATTCATTGTATCATAAATCTTTTTAAGGCTTTTATTGCTTTTCTGAATTTTTTTTTTTAAAAACATAAAACAGATTTCCCATTTTAAAGTGAATGCGAGGGGAAAATAATTCGGATTTTTTTTTTTCTGTTTCTTAGCTTAACGTTACCTAGAGGGTTCAGAAAAGTTGTCAACACTACGTTTGAAAAGTAGCTCCTTTCTGTTGTTGGTGTAAGAACTGAATGTCAGCAGTAATGCACTTTGAACTGAGAAATGAAAATATATTAATTTAGTTTTCCTGAAGAATAAACTTATCTAAGTCAGAATGACAGAGGTAGAATGCTCAGTTTGTTTTTGCTGTACTAGTTAATTTAACATTTTACAATGGAACATTTGGGAAATAGAGTGAATGGATGTACATGAGGTTTAAAAGCATTTTTTGTCTTGTAAAAATAATTGCTATGCTACTCGCTGCATCTCGCTTGCAAGTAAAAATAGGTCATCACTGGCATTGTCATGTTGCCCTGGCAACAGCAGCCTTGTAATGAACAATGCATCTGCACCATTCTTTTTTGGGCGCCTGTACAAAGCAGAGTTAGCCCGATTATCAGCCGGGCCGATTATCGGCGCCGATATTTAGAAATTTGATTCATATCGGTATCTGCCGTTTTTTAAATCCGACCAGCTGATATGAAAAAAATCTATTTAAAGCTGGGTTATTTCGACTCAGATGCAGCCGCGCCTCTCTCTCCTCTCTCCTGCAATAGTATTCACCCCGTCCTGTGATTGGTTGAATGATATTGGTAAATGAAGTTGAACTTGTATTGCGCCTTTCCACCTTTTTAAGGTCCTCAAAGCGCTTCACACTACTAGTATATCTTCATCTACCTACTGGTGACGCAGCACCAGGTGTGACATAGGGTTTAGTACTGTACCTTGCTCAAGGATACTTAGACGAGGTCATCGGGGCTTTCTTTTCTGATGAAAAATTTCAGAGCTATACATTTAACCTTTTATTCAATTTTATAAGAGATGTTTCTGAGTCTAGAAGATTCAGGCACTTCTGGAGTTGTTATTTTCTATTTGCGTGATTCAATAAACATGCTTTAACCATTTCCGCAAAGTTCAGTGTTTGCATTATTAAATTTTTTTTAACACTTTTACTGCAAATGAATATCGGTCCCAAAAACCGGTTATTGGTCCCTCTAACTACTAATAATCAACAACAATTCATTTTCTTACCTTATCCTCCTCATCCCATATTTCCTGTTTCACAGCGGCCGTTGGCTTGTCCTGTGCCTTTTCCCATGACGCACCGGGCTTCTGGTAACAGTGTTCGCTGCTGACATAACTGATGGGGGTCTCTCCTCTTGGTTTTTGCTCCTCCTCCAGCGTCCATGGCAACCGCCACAGCTGTAGGTCAGGGTGTGACGGAGCGCTGCGTGGCAGGATGGCAGCGGTGGGAGTAAGCCATAAATGGACTAATTACACGTAAGCCTGAAGTTATTATGCAAGTTTCAATTTAATTTGAAGTCAAATTACATCATTATTTTGGTACTCAGTCACACATAATATTTCTTGAGTCTCTCACATCTGTCAAATGTTGAGACAGAGCTCTATAAATGAGTGCAGACTCACCGTAAGAGGCTGATCTTCAGCTGCAGCCCGCTGAGGACCTGATTGAGGCTGTGTGTGTGTGCCAGGAGGCCGCTAGTTTGCATAATGGTAGAGGCGTTGCTGTCTGAGTAGTTTTCCCTCACAAAAGACAGGCCGAACATGCGCCCGGAAGTCAACATGTCGGGCTCGGACAGGTAACACTGAGTCCGCCGCCAACCTGGACACATCGAGTCACAACATTGCAATTAAAGCCAGCGATGGCTACAGTCAAGGGGAAAAAACAAGGGATTTTTTTCCGATCCAATTCGAACTAAATGACCAGATGGCCTTGGGCAAGGCAGCTGGCAAAGTGTGAGCTTAGTTTAGCGATTGTCAGAGGGCTCTCTGTTCTGTTTCTTTTAATGTTGGTTTTATTACTTATTTTTAATTATCCATGACTATGGCATTGCTCATGATACTAAAAACTCACTATCAATAGAATGTTTGTGCTGGGGGGTAGTTTGATAGAATTAGGGGATCACTAACTGAGATGGGACCATCTCTTGGGATGTAGACGATTTAGTTTGTTCAAAGTTGTTGCTCCTTCAGGTAAGATGGTTGAATCACCTTAAAGAGTGCCGTAATTTTCGGACTATAAGGTGTACTTGACTATAAGCCGCCACCCACCATATTTGACACGAAACCGACATTTGTTCATAGATAAGCCGCACTGGACTATAAGCCGCAGCTGTCCTTACTGTACTATGGGATATTTACATCAAAAGATATCAACCGGTAACACTTTATTTGACAGCCGCATCATAAGACTGTCCTAAGACCAAATGAACCACTATGAACCAATTGGCTGCAAAGCTTCATTGCTTCAAGAAGCTTCATTTGGCCAGTACTGCTCCCTTGGGGGAGACAGTCAACCTTTGCTGCCAGCTGCTGTCAACACTGCTGTCGTCCAACATACCTCCTAGTAGGCCTGAACGATATATCTTTTAAACATAGCCATCGCGATGTGCGCTTGCGCAATAGTCCCATCGCAAGGACGTGCGATAGTTTTTTTCAATTTTATTATTATTTTTTTTAAATCCACAAACATTTGTTTTGGGGAAGGAGAGCGCACAGTCTCTTTTCCTCCAGCTCAGCAGTCATCGGCTCCTCCCCCTCCCCCTGCTACAGCGGAGTGGAAGGAGAAGGGGCCGAACAGCAGAGCGGGGGGAGGAGGGGCCTTTCTCAAACTGAAATCAAGCAAGCAACTCGTTGAAGGAAGCGAGGGAAGACTGTCTCCAAAAGTAGTTTTGGAAGTATTTTGGCTATCAACAAGATAAGGAACAAAAAACAGCTCTGTCGACAGTGCTTCGCCGTGGTTGCCTCAACAAGAAGTAATACGTCGAACATGTTGGACAATTTGAAACGCAAGTATCTATGCATTCCTGCTACAAGCTTCCCATCAGAGAGGCGTTTTAATACAAGTGGGAACATTCCTACGTGCCAACGTTCTTGTCTCAAGCCTGCGATGGTGGATAAATTAGTAGTCTTGGCCAAAAACCTATTAGACCCAGTTGAGAATTGCTGAGCAAGGAAGGTGGCCGACACGCAGACAAATACATAACACAGATGCACGAATGTCTTTTCTTCTTTTTATTTCTGTGACAGGAATCAGAAAGGCAGGAAATTTGGGAGTTAAAATGGTTCAGTTATTCATCAGTTATTTGCAGTTATTCAGTTCAATTATTTACAAGTTCAATTGAGTTTGTTTCTTTTATATTTAAATTTATTGTAAATTGTATTTTTCAAATAACTGTACATAGTACAGCAGCACATATAGTTTTAATATTTAATATTTTTGTTTAAAGATTTTTACAACTTTGTTGCTGTTTTGCAGTTTTATATTTATTGTTATATTTTGTCTAAACAACTTAGGGGACTAATGCACTTGCACTTTTGTTTATTTGATTTAATGTTTAAGTTCAAATATGTTGATAACTTTTTTGTTGTTTTACTGAGGTTTTTATTTATTTTAATAGTTTTTGAACAACTCTTATTTGTCATAATAAATATTTTTGTTCAAATATTTTTACAACTTTGTTATTTTACAGAAGTTTTTATTTATTGTAATATTTTGTCAAAAACTCAGGCGACTAATGCATATGCTTTTTTATTTGTCATTTAATGTATTTGCTGCTGTTGAAGTGTAAAATACAGTGTTCAATAAATGATCTACTGTATTTTGTGCAGACATGGCTTCCTGTATCCCTTCATACAGCAATCTTCATCATTGATATGAATACACTGTGGTCACGGTGTGTCATCCAAAGTATTTCCAAACAGCTATTCAAGTCTATCTAGTGAAAATTTCTTTAAAAAAGATAGAGCGGTATATGTTTTTTTTCTTCCTAATATCGCAATATGATATCGCAAACCCCCAAAACATCGCAACAATAGTTTTTTCCGATAACGTTCAGGCCTACCTCCTAGCATGCATTGCAGTGCTACAGATGTAAAGTAAATTACAATCAAAATTCATGTTCTGTGCTAATTATTACTTCAGTCACTGTTCCAGTTGTTTCATTAATTGCTAGTTATGGTATTTGGTACCACTTTATTTGACAGTGGTGCCATGAGACTGTCACAAGACAATCCTAATTATGAAATGACACAGTCATGAGCATTAACAAATGCTTATAACAGATGTCATTTAGTGTCATCCAGCAAATGATCTCACTTTTGAATAGATGTGAAAGATCTGAGCTGGACATAAATGGAGTTAGTGACATAATTTGCCATAAGTTTCCAATCAAACCTTGAAATAGGTTGCCTGAAAATTTCATGTTCTGCTAACCTTTTTTTCGTCAGTATACCTGAACAATGTCTGCAATGGTAGCAGATGTAGTTGCGTGGGACGTTGTCCTCATACAAGCCCATACAGGTGCCGTGCTGCCAACACAAACACGACTCACACTGTACACAAACAACACAAGCACAAAAACAGCAACGCTATCAGTCTTGCTCAGGTAGTCATAAAAAAAAGCTACATGTGTACATCACCTGGATCATGAAGTCATTCTCCTCATCCACCTCGCAAACACACCTAACCACCTCATAATCCTCTGTCCCTGTGGTGAACGACCAGAAGGGTGCGTCCTCGCCGCTCTCCGCTGTCAGCGTTGACCAGTCGCTGCCATCGTCCACTTCAAAAAGCAGGACAAGAGTGGTGTGAATTACAGTCAGGCACTTCTGCTGCTAACATGTGTTACTGTGTGCGTGTTTTTGTTGTTTTACATGTGTGAGTGCTGGGGTGCTCCTCGTTCAGTTTGAACATGATGGGAGATAATGTCAAGCCCTCGTTGTCACTACTGCAAACTTCTGAGAAAAAGAATAATCATTAACCTTTAAGGCTTTAGAGCACAACCATGTTTGTACGCGTGCCCATCGCATTGTCCCACACATATGTAGTTTTTAATTCTAATTTAGTTGACTTGGAATCTGTTGTCAATGGCAGGCAATGAGTTAAATACTATAAAACTTACCAAAAAAAAAAAAACTGCGAAGTAGCGCCCCCCCCCCCAACAAAACAGCGATATTTTTTTCGTGTGTGTGGGTGTTCAATGTATTTATTCAGATTTAGCATTGGAAAGAGATACCTATAAGACATGTTTTTTCACCCCGCCCCCAAAAAACGTGTATATATATACAGTGGGGAGAACAAGTATTTGATACACTGCCAATGGGAAAACCCATTGCCAGTGTATCAAATACTTGTTCTCCCCACTGTGTATATATATATATATATATATTTGTTTTTTAAATGTTTTTTAAGCACTTCAAATGTAATCATGAATGTAATCATGATGAGTTTTAAACATGTTACTGTCCCACCAAATTATTTTTAAACAAGAATAAAGTAGCAGTAGAAAAATGCTTGGCTTTATGAAATGCTTCACTGAGTGAGTCTACTCAAATCCGCTCAGAGCGCACTTACACACATTGAGTTGCCACAGAAACTGTTCAACAAGGTAAACGATGACTGACATGCGGCGTCTTATAAGTTCGTGACACTAGCAAGATAACACACATTAATCTGTCAATCATCGTTAAGTTTAATAAAAAACTCCAGTCCGTGTGCACTGGCTGCCTAATGAACAAAGAGCAGGGAGAGGGACAGCTCATCTGTATTTTTTTTTTTTAATTGAAAAAAAATCCGTGATGGACGGAGGGCGCAAAGTAGCGAGGGATCACTGTAATTGGAAAAAAAGACATTCATTTAGTGGGAGTAAAAAAAAGATAGTCTTTTCACATAGTGTATAATTAGTAAATACTTTGTTCGCAATCAATTGCAGCTATTCGATTAACTGTCGTCCTTTAAATACCTCAATTCTACTTTGCTCATGTGACTAATTTGTCAATAAAATGATTTTTGCAGCTTTTTCCCCTTCGATTGCTTTAGCACACAGGTGTTCTGTATCTTTTACCTGATTGATTTGTCTTTTTCTTCTTTTTCTTCTTCTTCTTTTTTTTCAGTTTGACCCTCAGGAAGTTTTTCCTCTCTTTCCTGTCTTGATAACTTTTGTCCCCCTTCATCCCTGCTGGCAAAAAAAAAAAAAAAAACACACACCAAAAAGGCTGGATTTACATAGCATGCTCCAGGAGACAATATTCCTATTTTTCATTGTGAAGAGGCATCATTGAGATATGCATTATGGTAGTTTAATAAAGAAAATAAAGATAAAAATTGCACTCAGATTGGAATTGGGCCTCTTTGAAATGTGATAGGTAAAATAGTAAATGCATATCAGCTGTTGCAAGGTAAAGCTCATCAATGCCAGTTTGATGTCAAAATAAACAGATAAGTATAATTGTTTACCTACAAGAAACATCAAACATGTATGTGTGTTTGGGTGCCAAGCAAAGTGGTATGATTCTAAAAAGACAGAGCCCGATATTATACAAAGACAATCACATTAAAGTGACATCAGCCGACCTGTTACCGTAGTCTTGTGCTCTTTCTCATCATGGTTACATGCGACACTTGCCATGTCATACAGGAAGTGGCCCTCTTCAGATGATGAACGCTTCCTCCTACAACAAAGCCCAAAAACAAAACACAATATTAGAGAATTTAAAAAAAAAAACTCTGGCTGGCTGGCCATGATTTGTACATTACAGAAACATTACATAAAACACACACACCCACGCCGGAAGACGTATTTTGGTGACGTGTGTTGTAGTCGCTGCTACCCCCCGAAGTATTGTTAGAAATTCAGCAGGCCGTTGGTGGAATTACGACCGACCGTATGCATCTACTGCACCAAACACCCACTTGGCTGCGAGGGTTCTTGCATGGTGCGTCACTGTTTGCTAACGGCTGTCTGTTTCACCTTGAGGTATTATACAAAGCCCAAATATCATGAACTATGTGAGTGATAATAAATATTGTGGGGAGCTGGTCATCTGGTCATCTCTGCAGTGCTATATAGAGCAAAGACTCTCTTCCGAGGTCATCTAATGTGTGGTGTTCCACTTTTGCCTCGACTAGTAGCATGCTACAGAGCCAATTCAAGTTACGGTTTCAGGAATGTTATTTCAGTGAAAGAAGCGTTTCGTACTAAACCAACATTTTTAGTCACATTTCAGCTGAAACTTTTTGACCATCGAATTTTCGGTGAATCTGGAATGGCAACAGACCTGGGCTGGTCCACCACTGTTGTACTGCTTTGTTCTTCCAGCGGCTGCTGCTCTGAGTGGTAGTACTTGATATGGTAGTGTAGCAGACTGGCTTTCCGGAAGGATTTGGTGCAACCCTCAGATGAACATTTGAAAGGATTGTGGTCAAGTTCAATGGAGAGGATGGGGGGTGGCTGGTTCTTGATCACCCTGTACACTGACACACAAGCGCTCATATAAGTCCAAGATAAAAACACGAAATACATAAAAACCAAAGATGAGTAGTTACACACTACATTTACTCAATTACATTTGCTTAAGCAACTTTTTTATAAAATGTATTATAATTATTATTATTATTCTAATGAATGTTGCCCAGAATACTTGGGTCTTAGCTTATCTGTGCAAAGCTAATACAGTGGTACCTCTACATACGAATTTAATTCGTTCCAGGACCTTGTTTGTAAGTCGAAATGGTCGTATGTCGAGCAGGATTTTCCCATAGGAATACATTATAATTCCATTAATTCGTTCCAAAGCCTAAAAACATACACTAAATTCTTAATAAATACTGCTGGCACTGTTACAAATGGCAATTAAACATAGAAAAACAAATAAGTTATAAATAAATAATTCAGAATAATATAAGAAGAAGAAGAAGAATTAATAATTATTCCTGAAAATAATGTAACGAATCGGATTCTAATATGGCGGACACTTTTTACTGTCCCTGAACGCACCGCGAAGGTGACGTCTCCAGTGAGATAGGTCGGTGCGGTAGAGATAATACTTTCGTTTTCCTGAGAGCAGTCAACTGCTTAAGACAATGAGCGTTTTGTGTTGGATAAGTTCTTAAATAAATGATAAAAACGTGACAAAGCTGGCGATTTCCTTGGCAATGTTACCACAATAATAATTGTCACCTTAACTTATAAATAGTGGCGAACGGTGGTCATAAGAGGATCATGGAGCTGTATTGTTGAGCCAGTTCAGGGACGCGCACCCCAAGCTCATATTTTTCTATAACTTGCATCTTCATTTCAAAGGTAAGCATCACTTTTTTCCTTGTTTCTCCAACTGTATCAACTTTTTTTGAAAACTGTGTTGATTTCTCACATAAGAAAATCCACCGTGGGTTCGTTTGCAGTGCTGTCATGTCGTCGTATTTCGAGCAACTCGTCGGATGTAGAAACAAATGGCGGCTCAAATTTTACGTCGGATGTCGAAAAGATCGTGTGTCGAAGTGATCGTATGTAGAGGTACCACTGTATTATATGGTTTGTTGTTGGTCTTGACAAATTCACCACACTGCCATGGACAAAAATCTTCGTCAATTCCAATCCAACTGGCCACTGCTATTCACAATAGTACATTTCAATCACATTTTCCAAAGGGAATGGCTGAGGCAAGAGTCACTGCTATAGTGAATTTGATGCTAGGAAATAATATTGTCGGACAACCAACCGTGGATGGCAGTGACGCACCATTTTAGGTATGAGATCAGCCTTGTTTGTGGTTGCACATTGAAAGGTTACTGTAAAATTTCACATACATGTTCTACTGTTAAATACTAATTAAAATGGTTGAATCAAACTTTCTTATCCTGGTGAAAGAATATAATATTTTGTGGGGCTTGAAAAATCAGTCAAAATGCTGTAAAATGGCAACCAATAGGGTACTGGATACTCCGCAGATATTGAATGACCTTATCAACAATCCATTGCTGGGAGGGGTTGGACTGATTGCGTAGTTTAAGTGAAAGAACCCCTCCCCCCTCATCATTTTTCTCAAATTCCTAACGGAAATGTTGGGTAACTTACATGGTTCTCTGCTGAATTTGTGAGTAGTGGGCAAATGGGCTTGGCGCTCCAACAGCACATCTGCTCGAGACAACACACATGTAATGAACATCACAGTCGCAGTGTAGCCAACAGGTTATTTCCATCAATGCAGGTTTGTACTCTAGGGCTAGACAGGGAACCGGTTTTATCTTGTAAGTCAAAGCAAATAATATAAATGTAGTTCCAGAGGTTCCAGCTGTTAATACTCAAGCTTTAATGTGCACTAATCTTTACTGAAGAACAACATTATTGTTGTTTATGTGTCGCATACGAGCTGCGTTCAGAAACTTTTTTTTTCTTTTTACTCAAAGCTGCACAGTAACTGGGTCTGCTTGCCCAATATACTGATGTGTTGCATACTTTTGCATCCTTAATTTTTGAGGATTTGTTTTAAATTTGAAAAAAGGTGCACCATAAAGGAAAAAATGCTGTATTACATTTTTTACATAGATCACCTATTGTTTATTTCATGCTAGCATGTGTCCATGAATGATAGTCGGTTACAGCTGCCACGTTTACATGGAGCCAAATATTCCAATTACAATCGAAATATTTGTTCAAACCGAATAAATGTGTTCCATATAAACACCTCATTCAGAATGAACAGGCCCAAACCAAATGGAATTTCATTCCGATTCACAGGGGTGGAATATTCCTTTTCCCAAACCGATTAGAAGTAAAATTATATCATGTAAACAGGGAAGCGGAATGGTGTCTGGTTGCGTTCTTTCTGCGCATGCTCCGTACTGACGTGGTGACGTCACTCGGTGACGTAAGTAACGTCACTTGCAACATGGCTTCCAAGCACACGCACAGCGCACCCACACAACTTTTTAAATGAACGGCGTATCATTCTGAAGTTTTGTTTCCACTCGAAAAGTTAAAACAGCAGCTGATCTGACGATCGATCTCCATGTTTTGCAACGTGACGCTTTGTTTTGATTAATCTGCGCATGTCAGACGGCAGTTGTCAAACGTCCTTTCGGAATAAAGGCAGTCACATGTAAACGCTGGATCGGAATAGATGAAGTGACATGTAAACAGCTGATGTGAAATTTCCATTCGGAATGATTTGAATCGGTATGAATAAAAGTCAGCATGTAAACGTGGCTAGTGTTTACCTTTCTCAATATGTGTGGGGTTTGGTACAGCAGGCTGGCTGAGCTCGCTTGTAATTGGCTGCTTTTGAGTCTCATTGTTTCCACCTGGTGATAGAGAAAGACTCTTCTCGACTGCAGGTGGAGGCAACGATGATGACGACGAAGACGGTTGTAGCCCTCTTTCACCTTCCGGTTTTTCCTCTTTCTCCTCTTCTTCCTCTTTGCCTCCTTCCTCACACTCCTCTTCACTCTCTCCCTCTTCCAAACCCTCACTTCCTTGAGCTTTTTTCTCACATTTTGATTTCTGCACACGCACATATGCAAACAGGTTAAAGAAAGGCATTCTTGATTGAATGGGGTCTGGTAATTTTGTAGTGTTCCATACTTTCTGTAAGGCTTTGACCTTGGTGGGCTTCACAGTCCGAACCACGCCATCATAGAAGCGTACTGTGTAGGAATCTGAAGACAAACAAACAAAACAAAAAAAATCAAGAGTCAGAAATATGCATAGAAATTCAATTCAATTCCTTTATTGTCATTGCAAGCCAAGCAAACAACAAAATTGGAAAGCTACTTTGTGGTACCATAAAACACAAGACAGTAAAATAACAGACAACTTAAACATACTACTAAATAAAAGACAAAGAATAAATTATTGTGCAAAAGTCGCTACATAGCAGCATCATGAACAATTAGTGCTGTTTAGTGTTGAGAACGCAGATGGCCCTGGGAAAAATCTCTGAGTCTGGTTGTTCGTGATCTCATCGCCCTGTATCTCCTGCCAGAGGGCAACAGTTCAAAGAAGTGATGACCAGGATGGCAAGAGTCTTTAACAATATTCTTAGCTCTTTTAAGGTGTCGCGCAGTAGCAATGTCCTCCAGTGGTGGCAAAGAGGGGCCAATAATTTTCTCAGCCGCTTTCACTACCCTCTGCAGTGATTTTTTTGTCCGCTACCGAGCAGGTTCCATACCACGTTGAGATGCAGTAGGTGAGGATGGACTCAATAGCTGCTCGGTAGAAGGCAATCATTAGTTCCTTGCCCGTGTTGTTCCTCCTGAGGCCCCTCAGAAAGTGGAGACCCTGGCGAGCTTTCCTCACCACGGCCGAGGAGTTAGCTGACCAGCAGAGGTCATCAGAGAGGTGGACGCCGAGGAATTTGAAGGTCTTTACACATCCAATCCATTTGAACAGTTCAAATGGAATGAACTTCTATAGCCGTCAATGGCACTGAAACCATCATTTACTCCAAGCCCTCTTGACTTTAAACTATCCTACAACTCCAATCTGATGACAACTAGTGGAGGTTTAAATGTAAATGCAGCTTCACCATCATTGTTGACACGCAGGATTTTGGCTGGGTAGAAACGACAGTCGGTCCAACAGGCCAGAACTTTGGTGCCGGGAACAAACTGGTAGAAAAAGAAGGGAACAAAGATTGATCAAGTTTTATGCACTGCTGACACGTTTGCAAACTCCTAGAATACTAATATTTAGCATTTTGTTTAAGAGATGAAAGTCTTTAGATTGCAAGAAAAAGTCATTTTCAGTGAATAAAGTTCTTTCTTTTAGGCTTTATACAAACGTACAATACATGCGTAATTATTGCGGGGATGCTTTGAAAAGCAAAACTCCCAAAATATAACATTCATATTTTTTTTTCTCCTGTTCCCACTTTTCCACATACCTCGACCAATTCTCTCAGTTCAAACTATTGAAAAGTTCTTGCGACACAAGCTCTCTTTTGCTTTCAGCCCTAACGTTTACAACTGCAGCAAAAGCACGGGCTCTTCGATTAAAAAGACCACAAAAAAAAAAAAAAAAAATCCAATGGCAAAACCATTCAAATTTTCAAAATATCTTATCCTACATTCTTTATCCTAATCATAAAATTTACACATAAAAAAAGTCAAGAAACAACAAATACAGTTTTTGTCATTAACATATAGGACTTTAACCAAAATTTTACAAAAACATCCCCATTTTTTCCAATGGCCCCAAAATGTGCAGGAAGTAATGCAAAATAATTTGGAAGTTACATACAGTATTAGTAGAAGGAAGTGCCCAAAATTATAAGAGCAAAGCATTCCGATGCAATTTATCCCAAAATTAAAATTTTGAGTCGTAATATTTATTCTTATCATCATTAAGCGCATGTGTGCAGGTTATACCGTCGACACGCTTGTGGGATCGAGTCCCCGCCGCCTCCTCAGGCTGACTCGCTCTAGTGGCCGCAGGTACGGCGAATTCCAGTGAAACCACTCATCATGACGGCGGCTCCATCGTCGAAAGTGGATGAGAACGCGTTCTTTGTCGTAGTCGACTTTGTCGATGGTGGCAGAGTACCTGACAGCCCCCCAAAAGCCCGCAGATAATTATAAATTTAGTGTGTGTTAACGTATTACTCAACACCCTGTCAATGTGAGTAACATGTACCAGTTTTTGTGGCGGTCTCTCGCCTGCAGTTGTGCGCCCACCTCAAACTTGATTCCTGTCCTGTCTGGAGGAGTCTTCATCTGCACACAAAAAGGTAAAAAATGAGAAGTCCTACAAAAGAATTTACACAAAACCGCAATTGTTAGAATTGGTTTAGTTAAAACGGGCCAGTTTTTAAAAAAAAAATTTGATCACTGCTAAATACAATATTATAGTCAAATATTTTTGTGAACATTAAATAATGAAACCAAACAGAAAAAATCTGGTTCAGAAATGCTGAGAAATTTCTCCTATAACGAAGGCATTTATGCTTCAACTCTTCTGAGTTTAGCAGGTAATGCATGTAATAAGATGTAATGCATGAAATGCAGCTTTCCATGTTACGCATGGAGCCGTCAAGAAATGTTCACTGTATTTGCTCTTATTTTAAATGCCGTCATGGTTTTATCTACATCCACTCCATTTGGACTGGAAGGTCTGACAGCGAATGACTGCTGCCAACTTCCCAGTGAAAATGGATTGGACGTCTAGTGCCGTCAAAGGCACTAAAAGATTAGCATTCACAGCCAATTCGCTCGCTTTTAATGAATTAGACATCTATCGTTTTTGATGGGGGAATGAACAGCCTGTCCGCTTGATTCACGCGTGCCATCAGAAGAATTATGTATTAATTTCCAGCAATTAAACGGGTTTTTTCATTGTCGTTTGACAGCTGGACTATTTTTTGACATACAGTATACAGTATAATTATTTCCTGTGTGAAACCCTCCAATTGGCTAGAGACGGCGCAGGTCCGCATCCCTGACTTTTCATTGGTCAAAGAAGGTCCCATATCCGCATCTTAGACTTTTTTTATTGGCCGTTCTTGTTGTCAGCGCGGTTTAAGTGCCCGCCCCCTTTGCTTGCTGTTTTTTTGTACTGGTGTGGATTATCGTCGCAAAGAGAGGCGATTAAGGTCATAAACTCCAACAATAACTCTCAGAAACGACGGAAGGGTCATCTAGGCGCATGCAGCTGTGGAGATAGCTTCGCATAAGAAATTGTTCATTTGGCTTTGTATTGTAAAAGCGATGAGTTGTGGCTGTGCTCCTCCATTGATTATGACTAGAAGAGCTAACGGCTAGTCCCAAAGACAGAGGACCTCAGTGTCAACTGTCATTTTAATGACAAGTTTTGTAACAAGAGACAAGTTACACACAATCACCAACTATCCGCGCTCTTTAATTTGACTTATCAACTACTGTGGTCGCGCCGAAATGAAATGGAGAAAAGGAAAAACTGGTTTACCTCTCAGGTTTTGCAGCGGAGTCAGTGAGTGCACTCATTAGTGACGTCATATTGAGCTGGCAATTGAGCGCATGCGCAGTTTCGCTTCACCGAGGAAATTGTGGAAGGTGACCAAAAGGCAGCGCTATTCAGTCACATTTTCGTTTTGTGTACATATGTCAAATTATCCTCCCTCATTGAAAAAAAAAGACAAGACAAAAGTGTTGTGTTTTTTTGTTTATTGACATTTTATTGCATCTCATTTGAAATGGGACATTGTTGACAGTACATTTGCCCAAGTAGTTGTGGTATATATACGGCTTATATCAATGTACAGGGTGTTAAATTCTGGGAATTTTCTAAATTGAAAACTGGACAGTAATTTTGTGTTACAGAAGTTCTTTGAAGCCATGAGCTTATAAAAAAAAATAATAAATGTTGATTCTTAATAGGGAACCTATTCATTGAAAAAATACTTCAGAATAATCTTGACTAAAACAGCCAGATTTCATGCAAGTGAAGTACAGTTTTGCAGCTATTTTGAATGGGATTGGGGGGGGGGGGGGTAACAGGTGCATTTTTGTTCAATCTTGAATGGGTTGGGTCAGAGGGAATGAGCATTATCGAACTCACCATTTCAGTTTTTGTTCGTCAATAACAAAATTCTTCACTTAAACAATTAAAACATGTTCATGTTCTTATAAATCTGATGGGAAAATGCTTTTTTAAAATGTACTATCATGAAAGGATGTCTTATGACAAAAAATGTTTGAGTATACCAAACTTTTGCTTTAAAATTATGTCTACTTGCATAACATTACGATTTTTCCTCTTTAAAAAATGATGTAAAAATAATTTTAACATAGACTGCTCGGAATCGGCAAACCTTTTGTATTTCTAAGCCATGCAGGGGTAGTTTTGATATTTGTTTTGAATTTGAAATAAGAGTATGATAGACAGAATACTGTCAAATAATACTGTACTTTTGGTTGGTTTGATAATTCAGGATGCACCAAAGCAAGAGAGAAAACAAGTGCTATCTGTTTGTAAACACTCACAAAACTGAACACTCCCTCTAAGGATATGACCTGCAAATCCTCAGGGACAAAATAAAGCATAAAACTGGAAAATTAAAAAGGAAAAATAAGGTGGCTGATTTTGTCCAAGTCACAGGTCAAAGGTGGTCCCCTGGATTGACTACCTGAAGGAGTGCCTGAAGTGCACGCTTCTCCTTTTCAGCTTCTCGGGATTGTGGGACGCCATGTGCGAGAACTCTCGGAAGATGTCCAGGTACGTGGCATCCCCTGAGGAAGAACCACAGCCGAAGTTGAGGACGCAAATATTGGACAAGGCAGGGCAAAAGAAAGGATGTTTTTGATATGCTAATTAGAGAAGCCTTTTCCAACAGTGGATGGTAGTCACGGCAACGGCTCAGTCCAACCACACTACATCTTTTGTGTCCTGTCAACGGTCCCAGGCTCAATTAAAAACAAACAATGAACCTCTCTGAGTGTGTATGCGTTTTTTGGAGCGAAGGAGAAGTTTCCTTTCATTGTATTTCAGCCAGGACAGTCGACACACAGTTTCCTGTAGCTGCAGTTGAATGAGGACATTTAACTTCCCAAAAGCAAGTACATTTGCTGTAAAAAGTGACAATGTTCTGACCTCCTTATTCTGACCTCTGTATGACTTCTGCTCTCTGTGTGGTATTCAAGATGCATTTGGAAAGTTCTTAGAAGCATTAAAAGTGAAAAACCGCCAAGATATTAAGTCACATTTGTTTATTTCTTAAATAATTAGGTAACAGCTGCCATTGATGTCTGTAAAGGTGCAATCCATTTGAACTGGAAGGGTTGGCAGCAAATGAACATTAGTTCAAAATGTGTAATAGTGATAAACTAAATTAAATATGCAACAGAAGGGTTACAAGAGCCACATGATTGGAAGTTTATAATCGCCAATGGCTCTGAAAGAGTTGAAAAGAGGGTTGGAAGCAGGGGTCGCGTTAACCGGATATTTTCCGTCGTTGACCGGTTTTTTAAAACGGTGACGGAAAAAACTAGAGTCCGTCCGTCATTTTGACAGGTTGCAATTCACACCCCAGACCACAGGGTGGCGAGTTAGCATATTAATTAGCTATTGTCTCTCTTAATGCATGACGTCGTTGGCTCTTCTGTCAGAATATTGTAGCGTCACCGGGGTCTGGCGGCGGCACCGTGATTGACACATCAACGCGAGGTTCTTATTGGTGCACCCGGTGTGCCAGCGCGTCATCCAATTGATGGACAAGATTGCCGCCTGTGTATAGACCCCAATCACATGACGTCACAACTCCGCCCCCCTGACTGGAGCCGCCATATTGTGTGTCAGCTGTTCATGTTTACACATTACCGCTACGTACATGCCTCCTATTACGGCGTGTTTTTCTGCTCGTTAATATTAATAATCAAAATGGTGAAGGCGTGTGTGGCGGTTGGTTGCTGTAACAGAAAAGATGGACGGAGAGACTTGAAGTTCTACCGTATTCTGAGAGACTTGAGGATGAGAGCGAGATGGACTGCTGTAATTCGACAAGAAATCTGGGCACCAAACGATCACCGCAGACTATGTAGTAGTCATTTTATATCTGGTAAGATGCATTTAATATATATTTAGAAGATTTTGGGCTGACAACCACAATTAAGATCATTGTGTGACGTTGGTGATCGGGGTCTATATCGTTGCCTCTTTTTCTTTGGGGGCGGAGTTGTTGGCGGTAAACAGAGTAAAAAGGAAGAAAAATACCACGACTCCCGTGTTTAATTTTTCGCCGCCAAGCAAGCGTTACAATATTAATTAAAAATGAATGAAAACTAAATACTATTGAATATGTCACCATTATCATTTTAAAAATTTAAGTGACCGGTAAAAATAGACCATGACCGGATTTTTATGACCCCGTCAGTCAAAATGACAGACAACGAAAATGTCTAGCACAACCTCTGGTTGGAAGCAAGCTTAATTTTAATCTAATAACTAGACAGCACAAATACACAAATGAAGTGTTACTGTTAAAAGCATTTTAGTTTACACGACTCACTTAAGTCTTTCCTTTCCTGCTATGATTGTAAAATGATTTGAAATAAAATGGTTAAATAACTATAATCAATCAATTACTGTATTCATCACCAAGAAGAGAACAGAAGCATAAGTGTGTGGGGGTCTGGAAAACATGTTAAAAATATTTTTTTTGAAAAAAAAAAAAATAGAGCTCATGTTTCATTGTTCATTATCAAATCCCTAATTAATAATAACCAAACCAACAGTACAAAAGGAAATGAGAAATGTCAAATGAGAAATGTGGAAATGAGAGTTTAGAACATTCTCCACACCCTCAAATGAAACCTCAGTGCCGTGGCACGGTGCAATAGCTATGGAAATTAAGTTGTGAATGCATCGCCTGTACTGCCGCTCGGTGCCTTGACCTGCTTGGGCGAAACCTCCTTCCGATGCACGCATCTCCTCGTTCATCCTGGACAGTCGCAACCTGAGCAGCAACAACAGCAGAGTGGAATGAACGTGTTGGACATCACTTAACTCAAACAGAAGAAAATGTTAAATAACATTTAGGCAATTTCAGCTTCAAATTACAGTATCAAGTTGCAGTTGTGATGTTGGTTTTGGTCCCTGGGAGAGAGAAATATTCCCTGATTAAGTTGATGAATGATTCTGTTTAACTCTTTTTCCATAGAAGCAATATTAAGCAGAACACTGTGTTGTGCTTCTGGATGCACAATGTATTCTTGCAAAAGGTTTTGTTACCTTTTAAAACGGACAGATGGGCAGGGTCAATCATGGATAAGGTTTATTAAAAGAAAAAAATACTGTGCAATTTTCTGTAATAAAATTCTGTAAACGTATTTAAAAAATAATAACCTTAGATTTTCAATTATTTCATTTGAATAAATCTGAATAAAAACGTGGGGTTATGGAAAGGCTCTGTGTGATTTGCAGCTTTAATTTTTCTATTCATTGTTTTTTCCCTAATCTTATTAAATGTTGGCTTTGAGGAGAAAAAAAAAAAAAAAAAAAAAAAGAACAACATACAATGTGACTATGTCAGCGTTGGCTTGCTGTACTGCAATGCTTAACGGGTCCTGACCGTCCTCGTCACCATTATTCTGGGCTGCACCCCTTTTGAGGAATAGACACACCTGCCTGTAAACACACAAAGGCGACTGGTAATGAATAAAGGACCTTCAGATTTTAAACTGCGCCTGGCTGACACCATACATTTGACTCACCCCGTGTGGCCCAGGTAGGTGGCGTGATGCAGTGGACCCCGCCCTCTTGCATCTCGTTGATTAACATCAGCAGCATTTTGAAGTAAAAACTCGCAGGCTAGTAAGGAACCCTTAACCAACACATGACCGACATTTAGAAAAATTATACAAAAATACTAAATACAGATGTTGGTTTTTATTTGTTTTGGTGGTGAATGTTAGAACATGTTTCATAGTGTCAACAAATCTTCAACATTTTTTGAACATTTAGCAATTACAGACGGGAAAAATTAACTGCACATTTACATATACAGTGATACCTCGGCTCACGAACGCTTGAGCTCACGAACTTTTCGCCTCAAGAACATTAAATTCGCGAGCATATAGTCTCTGCTGGCGAACTAGTTTTCGGCGGACGAACCAAGCCACGCGGTCGGACAGCGCCACGAGAAGCTGACGCACGCTCACGGCGTCCCAGTTCGTCCCCTCCCTTTCGTTGAGTGCGGACGTGGTTTGTGTTTGATAGACATTTTGGACCATATTGAGTGTACTTTTGCTATTATGGGACCGAAAAAGAGTTACATACAGTCCTTATGGAAGGTGACTCGTGTTACCAATTCGCCCTCGACTGGTAATTGGCGGTGCTTTCAGCTTCCCACCGTCGTGAGAAGTGGACCGGCGAGTCACGTTGGCTCGTTGTCGTCGGTTGTCTTCGGTTCGCCCGATTTCCTCTCCAGAAAGGAGGCGGCGTGCATACAAACACCCAGAGGCGTCGGATGGCTTTTTGTGGGCACTTTTATTAACAACCAAAAGCATGTGGGGGGCACAGCAGTGGAGTCTACGCTAACTGCGCACTTTGCCGGTAACACTCTCCTTCCAAACAGTAACTCCCTCCCTCCTCCTCCCACTCCTCCCACTCCCATACCATCGCAAAGGTAAATAAAACAACTTTATTATACAGTACAGTTTATTTCTTTAATTATAATACAATAGCACACTTATTATACATAAAATAAGGTATATTTTTGTGTAGTTTTAAGGCTTATTTAGTAGAAAATTATGTTTTATGGGGACCTGGGAACGGATTATTCTCATTTTAATGGTTTCTTATGGGAAATAAATGTTCGGAAGACGAACTTTTCGCCTCACGCACACTTTCTGGGAACCAATTATGTTCGTGAGCTGAGGTATCACTGTATATGGAACTGATGTTTTTCTCCTCTCATGTGCGACTTGACGGCTTCGACCCCCATTATTCCTTGACGAAAGTCTTTTTGCAGACTTTGCACAAGGGGCGGGAACCTCTGTGTACCTCACGATACGATATGATTTGCTCATGATAACGATCTCACGATCTATTAAATCGATCTATTCAACTCTGCATATTCCCTCTCACCTCTACAATATAATAACCGGAAATAACCAGGAAAAGGCATCATGGCGGCAACTGAAGTCGCTGACGTACGCCGAGGTTACGGGCAACATACCATAAAACATATATTAATCCCAAACTCTCGTATTTAGCGCATAGTCATTGATAAAACAAGTACACACTTTGAAAAGTTTTATGTCAAACTAGAGTGATTCCCCTCGTTTGGAAATTTAATACCTAATGCAATTTTCCATTACATTTAAGACAATGTAAGATGTTGATTTTGCGGATTTTAAATTTAAGACTTTTTAAGGACCCACGGGAACCCTGATATAACACACAGCTGAAACACCAATTAGGTCCACTGGCAATATGAGTTACTATAAAAAAAGCTTCATCATAGTAGTAGTGTCTCTCAGATGCTAAGATGGCTAGGGGATCACCAATTCCCCCCACAGGTGTGCAGAAGAATGTTGGAGGATATCAAAAAGGCATTTCCCAGCAAAAAAATGCAGAGTTATCATCATTTACAGTGCATAACATCATCCAAGCGTGATGGGTCAAGGCCAATACACCATACTGGACGCCTGTGATCTTTTGGCCCTTAATTGGCCGACAGAATGAGCTCAACAATACTTCCAGAAACCATTGTCGGTGAACACTGTCCACCGTGCTATCTACAGTTACCGGTTGGAACTACAATGATGTATTTTCTCAGTGTAAACTTTCGACCCCTAATCTTTGCTCCGTTTTGAATAAAATAAGTACATTTGGCAATTCCACATGCTCATTTCATTTAGTTTTTACTCAGACTTTGTAAAGTGTCCTAACTTTATGGAATTAAGTTTTAGAAAACTAAATAAAATTTCATTTTTGAAGTAGAAAAACTACTGTAATTTGTAAAAAAAAAAAAAAAAAAAAAAGTGTTTTAGTCCAACTAAAACCGGAGATGTAGAGGTAATAAATTACATTGAGTACATACCCCAATCACAGCTTGTATAAGGGGAGTTTTGTCTTCATCGTCCTTGTTCACCAGATTGACATCCGCACCGTGCGCGAGAGCTTCGGCCATAACGGGAAGGTTACGAGCTTTGGCGGCTTTATACAGAAGTGCCCCAGGGTGAAGGTATCTGGCGTCCTCCGGGTCCGACGTGTCTGGATCAGCCTCGCCACTCGAGTCCTCAGACGCCTCGCAATCTAAAGACCAAGAATGTCGATATATTTGAGATTGCGACAGGTACAGTATGTAGTATTGTCATGAGCAAGTGTCGTGAACCAGGTAGAAGGGAAGAGTCAGAGCGTAGCAGAGCGAACTGCAAGTACATTTCCAAAGGCCCCTTGGTGTCGAGACCGTTAATTATAGTATATCACTCTAAAGTGGCATTCCAGGGGAAATTATTTATTTACAGATTGTATTAAAATACATTGATAATATTAAAAATAAGAGTAGTTTTATTTTCCTGAGGAAAAAATACATTAAATGACCTGCTAGTAAAATAGCGACCATCTTGAAGTAGAACCTCACCTTAAGCTAATGCATTATAATTGCACGTCATTTCACTACACAAGTCATAATGTATTTTATTACACTGGGCAACAATTTACATGAACACAACTTACCCTATTCTTCGTAAAACGTAAACGTGTTGAATAAACATAGCACTTATGCCCATTTCTTTCCTATTTTCATTGTATGTCAACGTTTGAACATTTTAATAATAACAAGCACATATATTAACTCGGGTGTTATTCATGTTTATTTTTAAGAAAACGGGAACCCTTTAGTGCAAAAACTGATTAACAAGAACAGATCATTTTTGGATTTTAAAACCTAAAATTTATTAAAAACAGCTGTCAGACCTAAAACAACAAGAATTGTGCTCTCCGGTGTTATCTGAATCTTAAATTTATTTTGCACTCCAAGAAACTGCAGCTTGTTTTTGTGAACATTTAGTCTGGCTTTTGTGTGTTACCTGCTGAAAAAAAATCTTGTCAGCAACTTTAAAACTAGTAGTTTTTACTTCCAAAAGTCATAAATCATGGGACACTAGGATTTTCACTATTCGCAACAGGGTCCCTATGCTCTGCAAATAGAGGGTGTTTACTTTATATGTGCAGACTCATATGGTTGTTTCCTCTTAAGAACAACTGGGGTTGCATGTTTTCTTCAACAGAAAATCACTGTGTGTGAAAAGGTAGTCACCAACTAAATTTCTTGCGGTTTGTTTGCAAAAAATTGGAGTCTGGATCACTGATATGAACTCACTTTCCTCTGTCACGCTATCCACTGCCGGTCCCAGGACCAAAAAGTCAGTGCTACCGTCAGTGCTGCCCAAACCGCTGTCACTGCTGAGGCCTGTCGGACAAAGAAATGCCACAACATGGACGCATCAAGATAGAGTGGATACTTTTCATGCATGTGTGTTTGTGCAACACACGGCAGTACTTTTATAAGATATAAAATAGACTTAGCTTGTAAATAAATCGGTGTGAACATCCGCCATTTTAAAGTGGACTACACAGAAGTACAATCAAGCTTTAATCTTTTAAATAAACAAATTTTTGTAACATTAAAGGGAGCCTTGAATAAAAAGACATGTAGTTCTTGAAAGTTAAATGTTAGTACGAGTTATAATAATTTGATCTTAAAAGCCTTCTAAATGTTTTCGTTTTAATAAAATTTGTAAAATCATTTTAACCAGTAGGTCACCGTTATTGTTGTTGACGTCGCAGGGCGGTGACGTCACATGGGCTCGCTGCCGGAATTCCACAGTGTCACTCGTGAACTACATAAACTTGTCGTCGGTTCTGCCCTTCCAATTTGAACCCGAACGTAATATTAGTGAGAAAGATAGACCTGACGATATTTCACAAAACGAGCAGCAAAAGGAAAATGAACATCAACAATGGGATGAGAGGAGTAGCTTACATGTTTCAAGTTTGCTAGTGACAGCTAACTCCTGCTCTAGTGATGGAGCAGGAGAGTGATATGAAAAACTGTTTGCAGATCTTCACGGTAAACTATTGTGTGATCCAACTTATTCCATTATTATTATGGCGATAGTTAGCATCCACGCAGCGGTTTATTTTTTTCCACCACCTTACCTTATTTTTGTACGTAAAGGCGCTGTCCATGTAGTTGATGATCATCCTGTTTTGTTTATAAGTTGTTGCTCCTGAGAGTCCGAAAACTTGCTTCCCGGTTAATAGGAGACTTTGCTTGGGTTTTTTCATATTCCTGCTGCCCTGGTTATTTGAATCATCTACCACTATTTTTTTTTTCGCCTTACTTTCACAGCATCCCACTGCGGTTTTGCCCGTTTTTTCTATTGTCTCCCGTTTGGCGGTTGCATGTTTTTTTGTGTGTGTTCAATAAACCGTTGTACGCAACCCCTCTGCATTTATTGTCTAATTTATGGTCAAGCTTCACTTCCCCATTCGCGGACCATTTGTTGCTCTTCATCTAAGGACTTGAGTACTGTTCATCTAAGGACTTGAGTAACTGATTGCAGCTAGTAGATTGATAAACAATATACATACTATTGATTGAGTGTGTGGTCTTGAACACTCCCTTATTACAGCGCCAGTGTGGAGTGGAAAAGAGAATCACGTTTGCTCACAATGTGTCTCACATGCTTCATGTACAAATAAAGTACACGACAGTCCTCTTAGATCTCAATGTGCAAAATAAGGCGTCATTATAACCTGTTGGGCAGAAAATGATGTGAATAGCCAGCTATCAAACTAAGTTTAAAACATTTATTCATTCGTTTTTAAGCAAGCTTTGGGACTCTCAGTAGCAACATTTGATAAACTGAGACACAGGCAGGATGATCACTGACGACGTGGACAGCCCATTTACGTGACAAAAATAAGGTAAAGTGTTGCAAAAACATAATCAAACCGCTGTGTGTGTGTGTGTGTGTGTGTGTGTGTGTGTGTGTGTGTGTGTGTGTGTGTGTGTGTGTGTGTGTGTGTGTGTGTACTAATGCCATCCACACAACAGCTCTGGATGCTGCCTATCTCCATAATAATGTAACGAATTGGGTTATTGTGGCGGTATTCGCTTGCGTTCCTGAATGCACCGCGGGACTTACAGAGGTGCGGCAGACAGCAGCCGTGTGTTGTATAAGTTCCCATAATAATGAATTGCAACCTTACTAAGCAGGTGACACTTTCTACAGTGTGACCCAAAAAAAGGTTTACACTCAGTTGACTGCTTGTTTAAAAGCCATTGAAACATATCTAAATAGGTTGTCATGCTTAAGTGATTCATTAAGGTCACTCAATGCAGCTGGTAATCTCTCGTCTCTACAATTCCTGTGCTTCTGCTGAAAATGAAGAAAACTTTAGCTGTACCTGAATTGCTGCGTGCCGGTCTGACACCTACTGAGATTGCAGCAAATCTGAGAATATCCAGATGTACAGTCTACAAAGTTAAAAAGAAGCTGAAAGATACTGGAACAGCCTCACGAAAACCTGGGTCTGGAAGTGCCGATCTGTGCGGACCAAAAAGTTGATTGACAAGGTGATATGTGGCCACCCCAGAGTCCAGATCTCAATCCCCTGGATTATAGCATGTGGGCAACTGTGGAGGACAGTGCCTGTGAGAAGCCACAAACTTCCGTGGCAGCCTTGGAGAGGTCCATTGTTAGATCTTGGGAAAAGATGACAGCATCCTACATAAAGAAGCGTTCCGCAGGCGCCTGGAGGCTGTTGTGACACTTAAGGGAGGACACATTGAAAAATAGAGTGTACTGTACATGTTCTTTACAATAATGTTTAATTTGTGATTAAATTCTAATTCTAAGCTGAATAAACATGGCATTTAAGTTGTATTATGGCAGTGTAAACTTTTTTTTGGGTCACCCTGTAGACGTTACAATAAAATTGGAATTAGTTGGATCAAAGTAAAGATCTGCAAACATTTTATCACATCACCCTCCTGCTCCGTCACTAGAGCAGGAGTGCTAGCTGTCACTAGCAAACTTGACACATGTACGCTACTCCTCTCATCTTATTTTTGATGTGCATTTTGCTTTTGCTGCTTGTTTTGTGAAATATCGACAGGGCTATCCTTCTCATTAATGTTACGTTCAGGTTCAAATTGGAAGGGCAGAACCGACCACATCTTTATGTAGTTCACGAGTGACACTGTGGAAGTCCGGCAGCGAGCCCATGTGACGTCACCGCCCTGCGACGTCAACAACAATAATGGCGACCTACTAGTTAAAATAATTTTACAAATGTTATTAAAACGAAAACATTAAGAGGGGTTTAAATCTCTAATTAGTATAACTCGTTATACTAAATTAAATTAAATTAAATTAGTAATAGCATTTATGTTCTAACAGCTAAATGTCTTTCTATCTTTGGATCCCTTTAAGACTTCTTTTGCAAATCTTTATGCGAGCTCTATGTCATCTCGTTCTGTGCTTGTAGTATCATCCCTTGAGCTCACATCCGTCATGGTGTGTACACATGTCTTACTTCGAGGTCCAGATGTGGCGTGGAAGTAGGAGAAAAGGGAATCCAGTTCATCTGGACAAAATAAGGATTCTCGTTTGGACTTGACAGAACCTAAAAAGGGGGGGAGAAAAAAAAGTAACATTTTATCGGTGGTGTCAGTCAGTTTGTCTTTGAAATATAAATAAATGTTTTCATTAAGATCTTCCATCCATCACTCCCTCTGCTCCATTGTTGATCATAACTCCAATTTCTCGTGCTTATTATGCATTTATAGTAGTTGCCAAAAGACAATGATCCACAATGTGTATGACACATGAGTAGAGGACGGAACCTGAAGAGAGGCTGGATGGCGAAGTGCTGCGAGGCTCCTGTCGGTATCTCCGCCTTGTCTTCGGTACCGTGGTGGCACTGTTGTGCCTCCGACACTTCTGTACGTTCCAGCGCCGCGTCAACTTTCTGTCGCCGTTGATGAGACTCGCCACTGCAGTCAGCTTCTTTATAAACTTTTTCTCCACATACTTGGCCTTAATCCAAGCCTCCTTCTCTTGTCTGCAAGACCAAAATTTGCAGATTTGGTGGTCTTTGAGCATTTATCACTTTTTGTTAAATCCTGGACAGTTTTATAACAATGTTTGACAATGTGCTATTCTTAATTCATAAACTGTCATTGACAGTGATAGAAGTCGTATCTGTTTTGACTTGGAGGGGCTGGCTTGGATTGGACGATGTCCATCGCATCCAGTGGGTGTTTTTTTTTTTTTTTTTTTTTTTTTTTTTTTTTTTTTTAAATATAAATGTTCCTATTTTACTAGTAACTACCACAACAACCACTCTGTGAATACTATATTAACATACATCTAAAATCTGAAAATCAGGTGTACATGTTGTTCTGGCCTGAATTTTGCAGCATATTCACCACAGACTGCAAAGAAGAACTGGACAGAGTGCGGGTGACGACACCTCACAGACTTCCATTTCAAGCTTGCTTCAGGCTGCTGCCATGACATGCGGCATTTTTTCGTCCACGTACGTGAAGCTCATATTTGGGGTATTTGTATAGTATGAATTCTCTACTGTAGTCTATGAACGGGAACCCCAACGTGCCAACTTGGCAAACATTCCTAATGATCCTAGAAATGTAAGTGGCTCTCTCATGACTTTGTGGTACAAAAAGCGAGATTACGACTTAATGATTGTGATACCAAAAAAATCCACTCCCAGTTGTCATGAAGCATTATGTCCCCATGCAGTTCAAATTCAAAGTGTGAACTGGTATATTTTGATGGTGAAATCGAGCAGTTTAGAATGGAGGTTCAATGGAAACTGGCAGAAAAGCCAGACCCAGTGGCCAACGTCCGTTACTGCAGGCTTTTTCAAACACATCTGGGACTTCCATTTTTAAGACGGGAGGTTGGGCCTCACTATTCACCTACCGGCAACTGGACGCTGTCGCTTTGCTGACACCTTGTCCTTCGTGATAAGAGCCCTCATAAATGTGGTTGACGACACCGTTACCCAGCTCACACATTAGCTGCAACCGAAAAAATAAAATCACGATGATGACCAGTTTGCCCTCTTACCCGCCGTATGGCACATTGTTTTTGCTAAAATGTTTAAACTCCACTCCTCTTTTAATGAATAATAATAATAATAATAATGATCTAAATGTATTTAGACTGCACAATATGTTTTTCTTTAAAAAAAAAATAAAAAAATGTTGTGTTATGAATGCTAACAGTTTTTAACAAACCATTAGGTGCGGAATCCAAAGTTATGTTTTTATATTATCAGATCAAGTTTTTCTCCAACTAGCCATATCCTTTGTAAAAACATGTGTTAAACAATGCATTCATGACTATTTTTCATGTTACTTTCGTATTTCATTGTATGTCAATATTTTTCATATTAAAAGCACATAGGCTGAGTAAAGTGCTTTCCATATTTTTATAAAAAATAGGGATCCTATTTCTTTTCTTTTTTTTTTTTTTTTTAAATCTGTTGTTTTTGTTCTAACAGCAGTTTTTGCCTAACTTTGGGTGTGGAATCCAAAACAAATCTCAGTTTTTCTTTAGCAGGTCAAGTTTTTTGGTCTAAGGTCCAAGTTGCTATGACATGCTTGTTTCTTTCATGTTTCATTCATTGTATATATATATATATTTTAAATATAATATATAATAATAATAATTTTAAAAATATAAAACAAGCTCATAAGTTAAATGCACCATTTTCTTATGAAAATAGGGATGCTATTGTTAACAAGTTTGTGTGATTAAGAAAACAGATCAGCCTCATAAGGTTTGTAAAAACAGCCATCATACCTAAAAAAACTGATTTTTTTTTTTTTTAATTAACATTGCTCTGCAGTATTAATATATTTTGATTATTGTTCAAGTATAACAGGTTTGAACCATTAATCAGTCTACTTGTACTTTATATATACACTCTATACACTAGTTTATATAATGTATAAAATAAAGGATTCTAAGTCCCACTTAGAGCCCCAAAATTACTATTGGGCATAAAAAAAAGGAGCCCATCTTCAAAATACTGTAAATACGTGTAAAAAAATATATACTAGTAGATGTTTCGCAGGTCGCTACTCACAAAAATGCTGGAAAAACTTACAATATGGTACAATATTTTGCATTACAAAGACCTGGCAATTAAATACTGGCTGAGAATAGACTTATATAGTTGACTTCGTTTCTATTGATTGTCGGACCGGTTCTTCATAGTCAATCCAGTTGCTCAGTGCTTCACCTTTAATAACTCCGGTTCCCACGAGTCCAGCGTTAGCGAGCGCACTTTGGAGCAATGAACGCCGAGACTTCTGGAACCAAACACAATGTGACAATTCAGTGAGACACGAGGGCGGTGGCACAACAGACACTGGTCGATCACTTTGAGGATAGCCGCTCCCCAGGACGCTGACATTAATGTGATGCTAATCCTCTCAAGTTCCATGCACGCAGCGGCTGGTAACCCAGCAACTAGTGATGCCATGTTGTCTCCTGTGTGACTCGAGGGACGCACCATGAATATTCAACAGCTGGCCAGAAATTTAAATGGAAAGTATTCTTGTGGAATGCCTGCCGGACAATCAAGTGTGAAATAAAATATCTGACTGATTCTTACAACTTCAAAAACTAAGTTTTAATAGCTATGACTGTGCAGCGAGGTTAACTCAAGGTCAACCATTTTCAAGCATCATGTCACAGCAAAAAGACAACCAGAGCTGCAGTGTTGTTGGTTGCACATATTATTTAGTGTCTGTACAGATAAGATGTACAACTGTCCGTAGTTGTTTTGGGTATTTTGTCAAAAGCATATTAAAGAAATATTATCAAGATGCACTATTTCAAAGTACAGGGTGACCCAAAAAAATTTTACACTGCCATAATACAACTTAAATGCCATGTTTATTCAGCTTAGAATTAGAATTTAACCACAAATTATACATTATTGTAAAGAACATGTACAGTACACTCAATTTTTCAATGTGTCCTCCCTTAAGTGTCACAACAGCCTCCAGGCGCCTGCAGAACGCTTGACAAGTCTTCTTTATGTAGGATGCTGTCATCTTTTCCCAAGATCTAACAATGGACCTCTCCAAGGCTGCCACAGAAGTTTGTGGCTTCTTACAGGCACTGTCCTCCACAGTTGCCCATATGCTATAATCCAGGGGATTGAGATCTGGACTCTGGGGTGGCCACATATCACCTTGTTAATAAACTTTTTGGTCCGCACAGATCGGGCATTTCCAGACCCAGGTTTTCGTGAGGCTGTTCCAGTATCTTTCAGCTTCTTTTTAACTTTGTAGACTGCACATCTGGATATTCTCAGATTTGCTGCAATCTCAGTAGGTGTCAGACCGGCACGCAGCAATTCATGTACAGCTAAAGTTTTCTTCATTTTCAGCAGAAGCACAGGAATTGTAGAGACGAGAGATTACCAGCTGCATTGAGTGACCTTAATGAATCACTTAAGCATGACAACCTATTTAGATATGTTTCAATGGCTTTTAAACAAGCAGTCAACTGAGTGTAAACTTTTTTTTGGGTCACCCTGTATGAAAAAACATTTAGAATTTTTAATCAAAAGACCTGTGTATGCCAGAACACTCGATGCACAGCAGAATCCCCAAATTGATGGAAGCCCAACGAGGCTCGATCTGACCGCAGTCGCAGCACTGTTGGTTGCCCGGCAGGCAAAGGATCCTCTGCAGGATGCTATCACCACGGCCGCCGGGTTCTCGCAACTCGCTGGCCGAGTCCAGGCTGCTCGTGGATGGCGACGCCGCTCTGTCTAGATGCTATAAAATACGGGAGACATCGTCAAAACTACGCATCCTAATCACTTACCCTTTCACCCTAAATTATAGTAGTTAAGATGAAGTGAAAGTTGGGAATGAATGAATGTTTTTTTTTTTTTTTGCTCAAATGTGTACCTTTATCTAGACTTTTTTTCTTCCCAGAGAGAAGATACTCCCAACTGTTTCATTAAAAACTTTATTATTCTATTCTCTATGTTTGCAGTGTTTTCTGCTATTAATCCTAATACAGTACTGTAATGTGCGGGAAAAAAACACAATTGTTTGAGGGAAAAAGAAACACATCCAACCAACATCTCTAATTAGATGTATATCTTATATGGTCTATCGGGACAGGTTTCAAACTGAAGCCCCAGGGGCCAGATCTGACCTGTCATCTGATTTTGTGTGGTCCGACGAAGGAACATATTTGCATCAATTTAATGGTTCTTGCTTAATAATAACATTTCAGATTGTCGTAAGCATTAAAAAAAAAAAAAAAAAATCAATCTCCCTTTAAAATAAATTAAATACTTCCTGAACAGAACACTTTCTCTTGGCTTCAAGACCAGGAATTCGGACAGTGTTGGGCAAAATATTCCACAAAGGGCCACAGTGGGTGTGGGTTTCTGTTCCAACCCAACATGAGGAAACCTTTTCATCAATCTGGTGTCTTGCAAGCGCAATCAGTTGATCGCAGTCAGGTGCTTCTTGTTTTAGTAGAAACTTCATTGGTTTATTGTACTGTTAGTGCAGGATCTGTTGGAACAAAGACCAAGACCCACTATGGCCCTTTAGGACCGGTTTGCCCACCCCTGTATTATTTAAAAAATAAATTAAATAAATTTTTTAATTAAATAAATTAAATTTTTAAAAATTAATTAATTAAAAATAAATAAATAAAAAAACACGCTCTATTAAGTCTCTAGACTCAAATGACTTAATGGAATGATTTTGGCCCTAAAATTTGGAACAATGCAGGTAAATTTAAAATGTTAGTGCTGGTACAGAAACTTCTGGCGCCTGTACGATATGCAATTTTGCATTTATTTTTTTTTTCCCCAACTATTGAATGAATAATACATAAATGAGCTAATAAAGTACTGTTTTCATCATTAATATAGTGGAAATGAGCAGGAATGGGAATTTTTACTTGATTCAGATACATTTTCAAATTTCGACCCCAAGATTTCAGGTTAGGTGCTGCAAGGGCTCCTATTAAAAAATGTAGTCTCGAGCGTTTGGTATCATTCAATTTTTAGTGTATAAGAAGCCAGAGACCATCATATAATCATATGACTTGGCAGACATAAGAAAACTGAAGGGATCCATTGCTGCAATGTGGCCCCTAGACAAAAATGAGTTTAGACCTAAGTGGATATCACGATAGAGGAAAAGCATGGGACTGAGTAGATGTGATGCAGGTTACTGAATGGGTGTAAATGGGTAGATATAAAGGTTTTGAATGGATGAATGTCAAGCATTTGTCTTGATATAAAGAACTCTAAATGTAAAGAGGATGAGTGGGTAATTAGAAATCATGTGACTAGCCTCGCTGCGGAGGCTCTCAGGGCTCTCCCTGTAGGCTGAGGCTATGCTGGCTTGGACAGCCTGAATCCAAGCTTGTCTTAGCTTCTCTGACTCGGCCTGCAACATGCAACTCCTGACAGGATTGAGAACACAAACAAGAATAAGTGTGACATGAGAAGTATGATCACTTTTCATTCTATTCAGTACTCGAGCAGCAGCATTTGCAGTCATAGGGAGGATAAATTTTTTATATTAAAGAGAGCCAGTGCAGTGACACACATGTTGCAGTTAGTTCTACTCAGTTTTAGTAATGCACTGAATAAATAGTCCTACTTGGTCGGGGAGGCAACTTCGAAGCAGAATCTCCTCTCAATATCCTCACAGGGTTTGACGGAACACAGACGGAGATCATCCACCACCACTGTCAGAGAGTCCTAGCAGGAGATGAAACAATGTGTGAGACTCAACTTTGTTCAGATTGAACATTGAAAATTGTGCTTGCCTTGAACTTCTTCTGATAAACCAGCTGGCTGTTTTGAATGGAGAACCAGCGTCTAGAGAGCATAAAGGAATGGTTAGCCCGCCTCCAGAAAGGGATTCTGGAGTCTTATGTCCCACCTGTTCCACGTCTTAAAGGCATTGCTGGCTCTCTTAAACAAGTAACCTTCCATCACCACCCCGTTGGGAGAGTCCAAGTTGAACTCAGCCTTGGATTCTTCGTAGGCAAAGTCCTGGGAAAGCCGGTGAGCAAACATTTCAATGATGAACGAATGAGATCATCATGGTCCGCCACACATTTGTCAATCACCAGGAATTGGAAGTAATATTCACTCCCTTCATGTGTGGAATTTTCCTTAGGTTAAAAAAAAATGTTGGATGGACTCACCTGCATGAGTGTCTGAGAGCAGTAAAAAAGAGGGACAAGAGGAAGAAACATTAGAAGCATGTTGAAACAGCATTCACATTGGAATATTACAGTGAATAACTTCAGTGTGGATTTAACTGGTAAAAGCTGTAGTACAGATTTGGGCAGCAGAATGTTCCACTAAATGAGGTGTCAATGCTGAATGTTAGAGGTTGTTAGTGCAGTAAGGCTAGCACTGGAGCAAGATGATCCCTTAAGCCTTTATAGGTTAAATTGAGTTTTATGTCAAATGACCAAAAATAGTCACTTGCCTTATAAAGAGAGTTTTAAGCGATTGACAGCGCAATCATATCACAGTAATAACTTTAACAGTTTGTGAGTTTGATCCGCTTCACGCTTTTGCCCAAGCACTATAGGAGTCCAAGCATGTTGCTTAATGTCACACCTGGTGTCTGTTATTCATTTTGCAACCATGAGAAGACATAAAAAGGACACAATGTATCTCGCATATACCAACTCACCCTTTGCTGGATGGTCGCATGTTTGTGCTCTAACTCTCTCTTCTCCATGGCTGACTCAATCACCAGCTGATCCAACTGAAAGGAAAGGACAGTTACTAAATTATAAGTCACAAGGCACATTTATTGTTTTTTCTAGTCTCAATGAAATTAGTCTGTTACACATAAGAAAGTGCTCACAAAAAGTTTTTGCTAGGATGACAACCCCAGTGTGAGGCAAGAAGCAAGTAAAAACAAGGACACGAACAGACTATATTTTCACTGTTGAGGCAGCACTTTTTCACCCAAATGTAAAAGATTAGCTTAAAAACATGTTTATTGCCCCAGTTTTGATTGAGACGTTAAGGATGACTTGCTCACTTCAGCAGCCAGCCTCTTCATGTAGGGGTCCATCTCTTCCAGCCGCTTGTAGCCCTGCTGGAACAAGGAGTACTGGGCATGCATGAAGGACAGCATCTGGACAGGGAGACATACATCACACCCTGTATGTATATTTATACAAAGTTAAGTTTGAATGGAATTTAAACAAGACTCACTGTATCCAGGATCTCAAATTTCTTCTTGGCCTGAAGGACATTGATCTGCGGGGAGAAGATGTGCACAGCATACATTAATAAATAACATTTTCAGAGACGCGGGCACATTAAGATACGCACTTTTGTCACATGGCTTCAAACATTAATGAAAAGCACAGGAAAAAATATAGACCCAGAGGCATATTGATGCTTAATCTCCCACCTGCAGAACGTAATCCAAGGCCAGATGACGGAAGCACTTTCGCGAGACGCTGAGTGCGCAAGTGGCTTCCTCTACCTCGTGGGCTTTGTTCCTGGGCGCCTGCGCATTCCTTACTTGTGCAATCTCCAGGTCCTCGCGCACACGCTCAAAGTGTTTCTTTGTGTCCTTGAACTTGCGCACGTCCCTAAACAAATGAACTATGTATCACTTTAAGAACTGTGGAAAAAGTGACTTTTGAATGAGTTGTACTGATTAAAATTGTACGTTTAAATTGTGACCCAGTCTCCACTTATCAAGACAAAAATCAAACTAACAATTAATATTGTACATCTGATTGGGATATCGACTTATTAAAACAATCGAATTCAATCAAAACGCTAAATATTTAAAAGATTTTAAACATTTTCAAGAAGCATTTCATTAAAATGTCTCAAATTCTTCGCAAACAAAATCAACAAAAACATAAAAACTGATTTGGCTTTTTAAAAAATTTTCCTTGGTGAAATGGAACTGATTGTGTTCAAAATGTACATAATATTGTATACACTCAATCAAAGGCCGTTGAACCAAATTTGTAATTTCGCAAATATCCTATCAATGTCCAAAGAATTGATATACTATTGTATCATCATGAAATTCATGATTTATACCCTTACAAATGACAGCGTAAGTCTACTACTATTACTACCACCTTTTTTTCCCCAAAGTTATTTTTCTTAGAAAAACAACAACAACAAAACTTATGTTTTTTTAATACGACAAAAAAAGGAAAAAGAAAAAAAGTTCATTTTCCCCCTCCTTTGAAAAACTGTGGCTTCTTAAAAATATACATTTTTTCCCTGATAAATATAAAGGAAACATGACTTTATATTCATATGATTAATAATTTATGGCCTTGAATCATCCTCAGTTTTATTTTCTGATAATTTTCCAAAATGTTTCTCAAAGTGACTTATCTCCTTTTTGCCCCATAATGATGAAACAGTTGGAGTATTTTACATAAAACTGCCTACCGGTATACACCAAGACTGAGTGTCGAACGAGTGCTGTGTTGACACAAATAAAATAAGTATTAACATAATAATTTGTCTTGAGCATAATGAAGATGACAACTCACTCTTTGACAAAGTGCTGTAACTGCTGCTTGACTGAACGCTGAGCTTGATCAAAAAGCATCTGTGACACAAAGATAAAAACTTTAAAAACAGTGTCAAGTGAGCTGGGCTCAGATGAATTGGAAATGAGGCAGGCTACACACTGAACGTGCCTCCAGCAAAGGCAGGCCACATATTGATAAACAACAGACTGATTACATGTCAATCAAAAGGCACATACCCATATAAACAAACATTGTAGTGTTTGGCAGTCAACTGCAGAGTATTGAGATAAACAATTGACTAGGCAATGGTAGGGAACAGACTGTGTTAACCCTGCGCCATTTAACAGCGTATAGTTATCACATGTATTATCCTTAATGAAAACAATATATTTTTCTCGGGATGTCCCCGATCCAACCACGTGATCGGAAATCGGGCCGATCCCCCATTTTTCAGAGGATTGTAATTGGGTGAAATGAATAGGATTTTTAATTATTATTATTATTATTATTTTTTTTTTTTTACTTTTTAAGGACAAAAAGTAACAAAATAATCCAGAAATACAATGGTATTGACAAAAGAAATTAAAATATATCTTACTAGCTCTGGACTCAAAATCAGGTGACTCTGACTCCGGCGCAAAAATATGCAATCGTAAAATGCCTATACATTTCTATTACTTATATGGAAAGTGTAGTTTGTCATTGCTCGGTTAGTTTTGTTATTTTTCATTCAATTCATTGGCTGAAATTGAAGGTAATAGATGAACCAGATCTGCTCTAATGAAATCAAAATGAACTACAACCGCCGAGCTTCATCTACTGGCCAACTCAGAACCTACAGGCGACAGTAAGCCCAATATTGATATACAGTAATTAATCAGTTCTGAGACAGAAATTAGAAACGAGGATCGATTAAAATACACAATAAAAATTTAAATAAGAATGGATAACCATTTATTCATTTATTCATTCATTCATTCATTCATTTTCCATGCCGCTTTTCCTCACGAGGGTCGCGGAGGTGCTGGAGCCTATCCCAGCCAACTACGGGCAGTAGGCAGGGGACACCCTGAACTGGTTGCCAGCCAATCGCAGGGCACAAGGAGACATACAACCATTCACGCACACACTCATACCTACGGACAATTTAGATCTCAGAACTGTGAGGCAGATGTGCTAACCACTAAGCCACCGTGCCGCCGGATAACCATTTAAAAAAGAAATAATGAGATAGACATAAAAAATACAACTTGGAATGTGACTGAAACTCAACAATAGCCATCAAGGTGTTGTTATCTCAATACAAATCTTATTCCTCTTCTCTTTTTTTTCTAATTCAAATCCCATGGAATGTACTTGCGCACCAAAAGAGAGTGATGGAGCACACGTTCACATTCAAAGGAAAAGTCAGTTGGCGAGAATGAATGGAGCAGGAATGTGTGTGGCAACTGGCCATTTATCCCCCCATCCTCCCCCCTCCCCAAATAATGGCACTTTTATTTTTATGTTTTCAATCTGAGAAGCTTCTATTTCACACTGGGAGCACATGCTCAGAAAGTCCTGCAACATTCCCACTAAATAGGTCAATCTGGCAGATAGGGTGGAGGAGTGGCGGACATTCGGGAGGAGGCCGGACATTTGGTGAAATGTGAGCCTCCATCCCAAACTGTCAAAATATTGTATTTTATAGGGAGTCTGAGCAAACTTCCAAGACTACATTTTTAAATAGACGACCGCGACTTCCAGTTGACCCGAGCTTGAAAATTATCATGAGATATGTTTGTCCCACAGAAACAACTACAATTGGGCAGCGGAAATAAACCTGTGGCCTCGATGGCATCTCGATGCGGCCGCAAGCTACTAAAAGTCAACCACTAGTGACTCCGTGTTGAAGAAAAAGCAAAGCCAGATATCTTGACTCAGGACAGCTTGGTGATCTGGCATTAAAAAACACATCCCATTTTATCACAGAATAAAGTTTCCTTCTCTTAAACTTTAAAATCAGTTTTACTACTAGCCAATTCTGTTAACAAACAAGGTTTGAAACAGTTTAATCCTGCATTAATTTGAACAACCTAAGGAGAAGAACAGTAAAATGTAGACACTTTAGTCTTTTTAATTTCTTAGAATGCCCAATTCTATGCCTTTCTTTAACTCTTCTAATCGCTCTGTTACAACCTGCTGAAATGCTGTGACGCATACTGGCCACTTCCCCTTTGAAGACTCTCAATAGTGAGGTATTTTTGCTCTCATGTTCGATTCAGTCTTGTCTCATCTGGTTGAAATATGAACAATTGGATGAAATAAAAGTAGTGGTGGAATAGGCCACAGATATGATATTGAGATTATGCAACAATTCTAAATAAATGCACATTATGGCTCCTTCAAAAGCACTGTGGAGGCTGCTCCTTCATTTGGAATAAGCATTGCATAAAAAAACAAAGAAAAAGATGACAGGTCAAATTACTTTTTTAATTGTGCTTACTATGTGGTAGTTAATGATTTCCTGAAGACTTTCACCACACTTTTCCAGGCATTCCTGCCAAGAATAGAAAAGAAAGGAAAGAAGAAAAATTAGTCAATTAGCTGAGGAAAACTACTTACCGTATTTATCAATTTTCTCTTGGGAAAGAAATAATAAAAACTAAAAATTTTTTGTTCCTTTTTTCTCACATGGGTTTTCTGCCATTTTGTCATCATATGAGGATGTACAGGAAATACAAAACATGTACAGGGACGCAAAATATTGATAAAGGACTTTTATATGAGGCGAGTCGAAATGGTTTAACACGTAGCCGGATGCCTCATACACAAACCAAACAATACAAACTGATGCTTATTCACTTCTTCTCACCGAGATCATTTCATCATTCTTGCACTGCTGCGACAGATCCCGAATTCCGTTGATGAAAAGTTTGTTGGCACTGACATAGGCTTTCCCAGCGTCTATCATGCCACCACATAGCTTCACCAACTGTATGGACAAACAGGGCAAAAGACTTATATTTCTGTTGAGAGAAATGGCGGAGGAAATGTTTTGTATTCATAAATGTGTCCTCAGTTGATGTTGAAATAATGTTCCTATTGCTTGTTATTATTGACATATTATCTTTTCGCCACAAGATGGCAGGATGGGACTTAATTGTCTAAAGTGCTACATTTATTACTTCTTTGTGTTTGACTTTGGTTACTTTGATTTGTGGGATTGCCTGTGAAGACAGCAATGAGAGAGGATGTATCCGCATGTCAGTAGAAATTAAACACGCCACGTTTTGGCTAAAAGACGACTTATTCTCCGTCAATTCTTCCTACGAATGCAACGTTGAGCTGCAACCACCTCAACAATTTCATTCTACAAAATTTAAGATATAGTAACAATTGGACACTCTCGACAAGTCTTTGAAAGTCCCAGTTAGAAAATCACCCTAAAATGGACATTTAAAAGCATAATGCTCTAACGCCATGTTGAAAACAATTGTAGAAATTACTGGTGTACTATCCCTTAAGTACTCATGTTTTAAAGTTGGCACTACCCAGGACAAAATCTCGAGTAGTTTTGCAAGAGCAACGAAATAGATTACCTTAAATTGATCACTTCAAACCAAATTGGTGGGGGGGGGGGGGGTGCCTTTATTTCTTTTCAGGCACTTGTTGAAACATTTTTGTGTGTATCCTCATGATTGATGTCCCTTCCAGATTTCATGCTGCCTAGTCAAACATGCTTTGGGGCTATGGAATTAATTCATTAGTAGAGTTGTCCGATCTTGTCGGGTAGCCGATAATATCAGTGGATAAAAGCATTTAAAAATGATATTGTTTTTTCATTATTGGTTTTGGACCAATATGCATGTCGCCTTAAAAGTGAAGGAGGAAGCCTTCTGCCTTTGTACAAGTGCTGGTCACAGCTTAGCACAGCAGTTATACCTATTGACCATTAGATATCTCCAAAATAAGTGTGCAGATCAATTGACTGGGCATCACAATACAACTAGCAATAATATGTTAAGTCCATGACCGCATTTTTCGGTTTGATCTCGATATCTGATTTTTGGAGTTGGACAATATCGGTTTAAAAAAATCATTCTTGGACCCTAATTATTAATTTTCTGTTTTATCGCGAGTGAAACTTTGTAGCCACGCACGGCCAACAAGCAATGGTGAAAACTTTTCGTTTGGGAAAATTAGGTTCAAACACCTGTTAAGTATGAATGGTGGGACATAATCAAGATTAACCTCGGAAATGGCTCAAATCTGATCAGAAAACAGACAATCCAGATCAAAACGACACACTTACTATGTTTTTTCAGGTATGGCTTCTTGCACTTCTGCCTACTAAATTAAACAATGCAAAATGACTTTGGATTTTTGTGTTTTAAGTAAGGATAGGACTTGAATTAAAATAAAATCTAATTAAAGGCTTCATAATTAATAAATCATGATTATGCACGTAGTAAGTTTAGTGAAAAAAAAAGTGAAAGTAATGAATAATTAATTTGAAATGATTTTAGTGGATGAAAGAATCATTCATTCATTCATTTTCCATGCCGCTTTTCAATCAAATAATATACTCTGTAACTAATCAAGTCCTTTTTTATTAAATAATTGTAAGTAACATGTTCGTCTCACCTTTAGTTTTAGAGCAAGCCATCAAACATAACTGGCATCATCGGCTATAATCAGTGATAAAAATGAACATTTTTATAATTCCACATAATTTGCGGATTTTTCAAAACTGGTAGCAATGTTTGAGATTCTAATTAGATGCGTGTCAGAAGGATTGTGTGCAACAATCTGCAGCTTTACATTCATTTTGCACACACGGGGCAAACAGCAACACACTTACCTTGTCCAGTTTTGCCTCAATCTCCACAACCTCTGTCTCGACATCTTCAATGTTTGCCCTAAAACATAAGAGCAAATCAAGTTGTTCATTAATGCCTGCAGAAAATTTTTTTGTTTAGTCAAGGGGAGTTACTGAAGGTCTAGCTAAAGCCATTCAAGTAAACTGCCATGGAGTGAATGAGATATTGACTAGCACTAATTCTGGATAAAATCAAATGTTAATAAACTATATCAAAGTGAAAAAATATATTTACATAGCAACAACACCAGCTAGTAGCTAACATTAGTGGACGGCGGGGCGCAGTTGGTAGCTCGAGTTGTCCTGGGACGGTAAGGTCAGCCATTCGATTCTTGACTACGACTGCCTACTGTTGAAGTGCACTTGGGCAATACACTGGGCCCTAATTTGCCCCCAATCGGTTGTCAGAGTCTTGCACGGCAGCAGCACCATTGGTGAATTTGTGCGTGAAAGGGTAAATGTGTGCTACTGTAAAGCGCTTTGGGCATGGTAAACATGTAGATAAATGCGCTACACAGTGATCCCTCGTTTTTCGCGGTTAATCGGAACTAGAACCCGCCGCAATAAGTGAAAAAACGCAAAGTAACATGCCCCCACCCCCCAAAAAAATATCTTTTTTGTGTGTGTTCAATGTATTTATTCAAATTTAGCATTGGAAAGAGATACCTATAAGACATGTTTTTTCTCTTTTTTCCCCTCGAAGTATATATATTTTTTGTGTATATATTATAATAAATGGTTTTTAAGCCCTTCAAATGTAAATAAGTTTTAAACATGTTACCGTTCCACCAAGTTATTTTTAAACAAGAATAAAGTAAAAAAAAATGCTTGTCTTTATTAAATGCTTCATTGAGTAAGTCCTCTTAAGCTGCTCACTTACACACAATGAGTTGCCACAGCAACTGTTTAACAAGCTAAACGATGATTGACGCATGCAGCGCTTTGAAGTTTCGGCTTCCAAGCATCTATGGAAAGATCAAACCTTAACGTTTGTCAGTCATTGTTAACTTTAATAAACAACTCCAGTGGGGAGGAAGAGGGAGACTACGTGATCGGATCAGTACAGCTCATCTGTATTTATTCTTTAATTGTAAAAAAAAAATCCGCGATGGACTGAGTGCGAGGGATCACTGTACAAGTACTCTCCATTTACCATTACTGGTTAAATTAAGACCTAATTTATGAAGTACTCATTTGGTGCTTGCTTAATGTAATAGATTGTATGCACAGTATGTAGATGGGTGTGTGGCCGAAATACATGACTTAGAACACTCTTTTCAGTCAATAGTGATAGTGTTAGTCCAGAAGTGCCACAATGTGGGACAGCTGTTAACAGTAGTCAACAACCCAAAGCTATAAACCCCCCGCCGTCCCATATCATCGTACCCCAGCCTACCTCCCATTAACCCGATAATGGAAACGGATGGTGCCCCCTGGGCCTGTTGCCATAGAAACCATGCTTATGTGGGCTGCAGAGGTCCCTGCTGGGTTCGTGAGTTGACTGACCACACACAAGGCACACGCGTACACACGCAAACATCTTTACACTGACGCAGAGAAAGGTGGTAGGGTAAGGTTAGATTTGAAATGAAACAAACTAGTAATTTAATTTGGGGATAAACACATCCAAATCAGTTGAACAGTATGGGAGTTGCAACAGTTTCTCAACACCTCTCACTCTTTAAGGGCTAAAGTAACGTATTTTTCGGACTATAAGTCGCAGTTCTTTTTCATAGTTTGGCTGGGGGTGCAACTTATACTCAGGAGCGACTTATGTGTGAAAATATTCACACATTATATCATTTCACATGTTATTTTGGTGTTTTGGAGTAACACTGATGGGTTGGTAAACTTGTTAGCATGTTCTTTACTCTATAGTTATCCGAATAACGCTTAATAGCTATGTTACATTAACATACCGGCCATGTTCGCATTTCATTGTTCATGCATCATGTAATATTATCATACTGTACACTTATTCAATATATTGTTCTCTATTGTATTTTTATTTTAAATTGCCTTTCAAGATGACATATCTGTTCTATGTGTTGGATTTTATCAAGTAAATTTTGGCCACGTTTGCGTTCTGCCTTTGGCAATGTGTGTTCAATTGTATTTTTTACTTTTTTATATTGAAATGCATGCTTTTAGTTTGTGGCGCTTTCACGCCCAAGTGGGGGCGCACTCGCACTTGTTTACGCAAAGAAGAGTGCTTAGACGCCAGAAGAAGACGGACAGTTATGCAGCTCTGAGCGAATGGACGAGTTAGCGAGAGAGAGAAAAACGGCTGCGAACCTACGTTTATTTTGCTTGTAAAATATCTCTACAGAGGCAAAGCCTGTGTGTATCATCTTTTCTGTTGTTGTGTGTTTTCCACCCGTGATCGGACACTTGGAGCAAGTCCTGTGGTTGTTTGAACGATGTGCTAATGCTAGCGAACGCATGCTAACCGTTTGTGTCATGGCTATGATAGCAGCTAATTATTATTTATTTACGTTGATGCGAACCTGTTTGGTATCGAGGACGAAATTGATTTGTATTATTTCTATTTTTAGTTTCACTCTTCAAATGATGGTGTCATAACGACGGCCAAAATAAAGTCAACAAATTATACGGACGTCCAGCATCGTCATTTGGGAGTTTAGCTCGCTGTACAGCCAGGACCGAGCCGTAGCATCCTGGTGAGGACAGTACATTCGCATTTCGTTGTTCATGCATCACGTAAAATTATTCTGTACACTTATTCGGCATGTCGTTCTCTATTGTATTTTAAATTGCCTTTCAAGATGACATATCTGTTCTATGTGTTGGATTTTATCAAGTAAACTTCCCCCTAATATGCGACTTATACTCCGGTGCGACTAATGTATGTTTTTTTCCTCTTCATTGGGCATTTTATGGCTGGTGCAACTTATACTCAGGTGCGACTTATAGTCCGAAAAATACGGTAATAGGACGAATTTACAATCATACATTAAACTTTCACTTTTTAACATTTGGTTGAAAATCTTTTACAGTCTGTCAAGTCTTTAACACATATCTATCACCAGCCAATTGATTTCATACCTGCTGTTCCTATACCAGGCTTCTACTGCAACAGTCTTCCGTTCCTTTATATATTTAGGGCATTTTTTATCAGTTTTGTCTTTACCAAGTGAAATGCAAGGTCATGCCAATTCAGGTTGAGGTGATTGACTTGGATTTTGGTAAAACTTCCTCCTTTGGGACCAATCATTTCATCATATTACCATGCATGTAAATTCCCCCTCATGATGGAATTCAACAGTTACCAATGCTAAAAAGACATGATTCTTGTCTTGTAAATAAGAACATTCCTTCATTGGAACATTCAAATAAAACACCACATTTGTACAATGTGGCTGTTCTCCCACTGTCAGGAATCCAAAGTTTACAAAAAGAGTGGAATCTTGGCTGCGACCAAGGAAACGTTTTCACTTCTTCTTCATAAAACAATGACCCCATAAGGGTTTAAAAAGGTACGTGCTACGCCTTTTCACACAATTCAAGAGTTCCCAGGTGTCAAATAATTAATCAAAAATTAAGCACAGCATATTTCTTAATGAGAATGAGAGGGCAGGATATGTGACCATCTCCTCATCTTTGCTTGTAGTATCAGAAGCAGCTAAGCAAGGAGGAAACAAGTAGGTGACACTGCCCAAAAAAATAGCACCCCTTGCAGCTATGCTTACCTTGTGGCTGACAAATTCAGTGTAGGGGCAGTTATTATGTTAATTGCTCTCACTGACAGTGGACAGAAGTGCAAAAGGTCTTGCTCAATGCTTCCTCAATGGTATATTTTCAGAGTCATAGATTTCTAAAGATTGAATTGGTTATGTTATGGGTTGTCAGGCCCTCCAAACACAAAACTATTTATATAAAATAAATGATAAGCTCCTTTGTTAATACAATATGCCTCCTTTAAATAGTTTCAGAACAGCACTGAAACTTCCTTAGTAGACTGGCTCTGTTCTTCTTCAATTTCATCATGTAAACACAGTGTTCCTTTGAGAAGACATACAAAAGACATCCTCTCAAAAGGAGCATCTTTATTTCCTGCAACAGTCTGACATTTTGGAGAAATAGCAGAAATCCCTCAGCGACCCTCCCTCACACATTCACAGGGTCCCGGTGTGCCGAGAGTCTTGCCGGCATTTTTTGCTAGCTAAGCACGCAGCTTGGCTTGCTGCAGAGCGACATAGCAGACGTGTGAAGCATGCAAGTAGCACTTCCTTGTCTGGGAGCTGCTGCTGAGGTGGAACGGCTTTGATTACAACCAAAGAACATCTCAGCCTGAGTCTGCAAGCATCTACATTTAGAGCAATCTACAGCTGGAAGACAAAGCCTTCAGATAAAATCTCAGATCAAGAGAAAATCCTATTTGCGAATTTAATGTTTTCCCACGTTTTCCCCTGATAGTATTAGCAAGTGACATTATTTCAAACAAGTTTGCTACTTACAACGTCACTGATACTTTGATGCAAAGTGATACCAGACCTTCTTTGCATATTGGACCGGTTCCACATGAAGACATATTTTGAGTTGGCACATGGGGGCTGGGGGGGGGTTACATAAATATACAACTCACTTGATTTTTTGCATGAGGGCTAAGTCCCAGGGATTTGCTATGTTTAAATTGCCAATTACTGTAAGCGCTAATCTTCAACTCTGTAAATTATTGGTTTGCTTCTACTTATTATTCTTATAAATTCAAATTTTATGAGTAGTTTATGTCAGCAAGGATGCACTTGGAACTAAATGTAATATGGTGCTGAAACGTTATCTTGAAAAATAATAAAGCAATGAAATCGATGGATAGGAAGCAGAAAATCAAGGATGAATCCTCACTTCCTTCTAGGTTTCCTCCAGGTGCTTCCTCTACTTGGTCAACAATCAGGCCATGACATCACCATCTTTCGTGACCCTATGCCACTTCCATTAACTGTATCCATGCTCCCATCTATCCATCTCTGCATGTTGTTGACGATTGCCATAAAGAAGGGGAGCACTAAGCTAGTTAGCGATCAGTTAGTTAGTTTATTTAAAGAAAATAAATGAGTCATTGACAAAATGTATAGAAGTGCTTTGCACACAAGAAAAAAAATGTCAATCAGCAGCACTTTTTTTATAACCAAATCAATAACCATTTTATTTTATTTTATCCTTCATTCTCTACTCTTTTCCCTTTAACCCCCTTCCCCCATACATGGTGTCCCACGGGTAAATAGAATTCCATTACGATAGCATCACTATGTTCTTACGTAACATAAGTGTTTAATGATTTTTTTGTTTCAGTTCTTCTCCTCTTCAGTCAGCTTCCTTTCTCTCTGTTCCCCCAAAACCTCTTCATATCTTTTGCTTTCTCCTAATAAATAAAACAATATACACAACCACAATGGGAGTACATATATACAACTCCCATGTGGCACATTAAAACTGTTTACCGTGGTCTATAAGGACACTCAGATGTCCACTCCCTGTGTTGATAAATGATGAATGTACTGTAGATATTGAGAACTTTATTGGAGTAGCATATTAATGTTATGCTCCACCTAAATAGGTTCAAGGTCATTGAGAACAACCAGAATTCATACATAATGGATAGTAAGGCACACTGTCTTTTTTGGGGGAAAGTTAAAGAGTGTTCCTTATAGTCTGAAAAATATGCTAACATTAATTTAATACGTATATGATTCATAATGATACCATTTTTAAATATTTTACTTTATATTCAATTTTACTTTAACTTATTTATATTTTATTTGTGGTTACTGTTTATTCATTTATTTAGTGGAATATAACAATACATTGATTCATTGTCAACACTTAAATACAAGCATCAATAGACTTAAACATTTCAACATACAGTAGACACTTTATATATTTTTACTTAAATACTGTAATAGGCACATCTTTATAATTACAAAGAAAAAAAATTATTCAAATGAGATTCATTATTTTATAATAAAAATAAACTAGGTTACATCTTAATATTTTCTGCATTATTTACCGACAAATGGTATTGTCCATCAGTCAATTTTGTAGCCCTCGAGTCCAACCATGCTTGAAAATTTCAAGTCAGTCTTTTTGGTGCAGAATACCAAAGAATACTATAAAAGGCTGATGTATTGAAAATCTACATAAAGTAAAGAATTAGTGTTTGTAGCCTGTGACTCAGGATGAGCTGTCAGAGCAAGGGAGTCAGCGTCCTCAGCGTCCTCCTCTCACGGTGACCTCTACTTTTGAAAAACCACCACACTGACGCATTTTCCGGCCCGGCCCTGGTCCGGTTCTGGCCTGGACAGTTAACACATGCTGAACATGAGGTCTTTCCTCATGTAGGCGAGGACAGACGCAAAGTAGGAGGGGGAGAGGAAAGGGGCAGCGGTGGAGGCAGATAGTGGAGCAAATGGAAAGCAGATGCCTGATTTGCGATATGGCTTTCCACAAAAGAGGCTTTAGAAGAGCGCAATAACCAAGACCAATCATTTTCCGGCCTCTGACTTCACACCACAGCTGGACGATATGACCTTAAAATAAAATGACTATTTGTAAAAACATCTTAGTTTTTGTTTTATTGCCTTCCTCTCACTCATTTTAACAATGATTCAAACTATTCAAAACAGGTTTTCCTTTGTTTCCCCTGTATTGGGATTTGGTTTAATCTACTCAATAGCACAAATACTTTGAAAAGGTTTCTTCCATCGAGTTTTTTTAAACAGATAAAAATCCTTGTAATCAAAATGTGTACTAACCGTGCCCTTAATCAACGACCACTGAACAGCTCTCTCATACCCTTTTTTATGTAGAATTGTACTGTTGAAGCAAGTCAACCTTGGCAAAATACTTGCAGACTATTGCAAGCACTTGCCTCAGGTCAATAGATAAATGACTTCTTTTGCAGCGTATAGATGGGTATGATATACAAAAAAATTCATTCATCACTTAGCAATGTCAAAGGTAAGGCTGTTATGATCACTCAACTTTAGTAATTCGATTACAAAAAACAGTCGACACTTGGATCGCTACATCATTGTTAGCTAATTTAATAGACCAGCAACGCAAGTTACAATGTGTGGTAATAGCCCTGCAAGTGGTCAAGGATTGATAAAGGTATTTGTATAATCTGATAATTTGTAGAACACACAATTTCACAAAACAAAACAAAACAAAAAAAAAATGACAGCTGCAGCCTATGAAAACACACATACTAGTTCATAGACAAACAAGCATTCAGCTTAATGAACAGTTTTTAACCCTCAGTTAAGATAATCAGATTTTAAAACAAAACATGTTAATTAAATAAATGGCAAAAATTATCAACAGATTACCCATCCATCCATTCTCTCTACCACTTTTTCTCCCAGATGTGCAAGAGCATATTTTAGCTGATGCAAACAGTGTTTTGGGAATGTAGAAGGAAACTCGATTACCCAGAGAAAACCCACACAGGGACGGCACGTACATGCTAATCTTACACAGGAAGGCTGAAGCCTGGATTTGAACCCACAAAATCAGATCTCAGTAGTTGCAATCCAAATGTTCCACAATCAAAGAGTCGAACGCAGAACCTATTAACCATGGGTCCCCCAAAATCTGTTCTCAAATAAAACGAATAATTAGGAATGTGGGACAAGTTCAGCCAGTGATTGATGCAATACTTTAGTCAATGAAGTGGTCCTCAAAGGTCCCATTGGCTGAGTTGAGTGTGAAACGGCATTTAATGGTTGTTGTTCAAGAACAAACACAAACATGTCACCATCCAAACAACAGTAACAGTTTTTTCAGTCACATGTGGACGGAAGAAAAAGTCAACAATTTACACTAACAACACTCCATCTGAAAGCTAGCATTCTTCCTAAAAAAAAGGAAACCAGTTTGCATTTTTCAATAGTTTTGAGGCAGGTAAAGCTCATTATTCAGGCAAAATCCACAAAAAGTATACTTAAAATCCACGTTCAATAACCTGCTTAAAACCTGTTTTCGTCAGATGTTTCTGTCTCATGTCGGTAGTGTGTACACTATTTTTTTTTTATTTAATTTTGGACGAGCACAATGAAATTTGGTAGGTACATTCTACGGATGTATGCATATCGATCCTCTGAACCAGATTTTTTTAAAATGTAACATGTCAGATTAAATAATTGTGGATTTATATTTTGCCTGCCGTTAGCCAGTAGAGGGCATGTGCGCTCTTCTTCAGCCTGTATAGCACACTAATGCTGGTTTAATTGTTGCTGTTGAGTTCTTACTCAAAACATTTTGTTTTACCACAAAGGTAGTTATACTCTGACGTTGACCCACAACACCCACAAAAATTCAAGGGGAAGAGGGGGGGAAATGTCACTCAGGCCAACGTAACCCTGTTTGTTATTCATATGATCAAAACATAGGACAAATTTATCTCCTCAAAACTTTTCAATAATATTAATGTTTGTTCCTGAGCAGTTAGCAAAGGATAGCAGGTCACATAACTAGCATAAACTTCAGCAAAACATCCATTAGCATTGTTTAAAAACACACACACAAACAAAACTCTAATCTCATGTTACTGAAAATACTGTACTACTTCAGTTAAAATAGTATTCAAATAAGTATTAAAATACTTTGTATCTTAATTTTTTAAAAATCACATACTGTATATATTTAAATTAATGACTCTTAATTCACTGCCAATAGATAAACTCTTAAATGCTCGATTTAGTGGACGAACACATAAACGCATCACTCACCTGAAGCGGGGCGAATCTTTGACACACTCCTCAAAATCCACTGTCATTTTTGGCGTCTCTGTGATCTGTTATTCGTTCTCAAAAGTCATGGGGCATGTCTCAGTGGTCCGTTACTCGGTTCGGCTTGCTGGCTTCTTTAGCCGCCGCGCCTTGACTAGCCGCTCTGCTCCCGCCGACTGAACTGAAGGCTTGAAGAGCCAAACCCACACGCCCCAGCACCATGTGGCGTTTAGGTCCTCTCACAAAGATTTGACGTTCCGCCTTCCAGCAAGAACGGCAACTCGAGGTGTACCATGCACGCAAAAAGAATGTTGACAAAAATGTTGAGCATACTGTATAAAGATCGTGGGCCGTTTCATCATTATGTATCATTTAATTTTATACATAGTGTTAGGTAGCCATGGCATCGCAAAAGTCCTAAGTTATACTTGAACGCAGCACTCTTACTGCACCTCCGAGTGGGTATGAATGAATGATGACGACACGTCTTTATCACCGCTTCATTTTACGATTCCTATTCAGTTTATCAGTCATTTATTTTTTTACAATTTTTGAAGCTTTTTAAACTTGATTTGAATATGGAATACAAGTGTAATAATAGACAACACAAATCATAACACAAAACAGAAAGAAAGAAAGAAAGAAAGAAAGAAAGAAAGAAAGAAAGAAAGAAAGAAAGAAAGAAAGAAAGAAAGAAAGAAAGAAAGAAAGAAAGAAAGAAAGAAAGAAAGAAAGAAAGAAAGAAAGAAAGAAAGAAAGAAAGAAAGAAAGAAAGAAAAGAAAATACTTGCCTCCGGCATACGTTTTACGTGTTTTAACTGGAACGATGCTGCTATCTAGCGGCCAATGTTGTGCATTAACGCTTCTAAGTAAGGCCTCGAATAATCATTCCACTTTCCACAAAAGCAATAGGATAAAAATAATCAATGATTATTATCCTCCAAAAAATACAAACTAAAATGGTGGTGGAATAGATGACTGGCTGGGTGGCTGGCTGGCTGCATGGATGGATGGATGGATGGATGGATGGATGGATGGATGGATGGATGGATGGATGGATGGATGGATGGATGGATGGATGGATGGATGGATGGATGGATGGATGGATGGACGGACGGACTGACGGATGGATGGACAGAAGGACGGACCGATATATGGATGGATGGATGGATGGATGGATGGATGGATGGATGGATGGATGGATGGATGGATGGATGGATGGATGGATGGACAGAAGTACGGACGGATATATGGATGGTTGGATGGATGGATGGATGGATGGACGGACGGACGGACGGACGGACGGACGGACGGACAGAGACGGACAGACAGTCGGACGGACGGACGGATGGGCTACTGTCGATGGCCAATGGATTGATTGGTTGGTTGGTTGGTTGGTTGGTTGGTTGGTTGGTTGGTTGGTTGGTTGGTTGGTTGGTTGGTTGGTTGGTTGGTTGGTTGGACGAATGGAGGAACGGGCAAATAGTTAAGACAGAAACAGACAGACAGAAAAACAATCAGATAGATAGATAGATAGATAGATAGATAGATAGATAGATAGATAGATAGATAGATAGATAGATAGATAGATAGATAGATAGATAGATAGATAGATAGATAGATAGATAGATAGATAGATAGATAGATAGATAGATAGATAGATAGATAGATAGATAGATAGATAGATAGATAGATAGATAGATAGATAGATAGATAGATAGATATCAACGGAAGAAAATGAAATCCATATGCTTAAACCCTGGTGGTCCATCCAACTGTCAAACCCTAATGTGACCTTCCAGCACAGACTACTTCTGATGGAGGCCGACCAGGAAAAAAACTCCAGGAATTTTCCCTTCAGTTTTCCTTTGCTTCATGTTTCAGGAAGTGAGAAAGGAGGGAAAATGAAATCCAGACCACAGAGACTTTGGAAGCTGGGAGGTGGGGGGAGGCTGCGTCTAGGATCAGATGTCCAGACAGAGGCGGAGCTGTAACGTTCGACTTCACTTCAGCTCCCATTTTCACACAAAAGGCTAGAAGTGGACCAGCAAGAACGCCAATGTCCATCAGGACGTGTGTGTGTATTAATTAGGTGTAGGCGTGAGGAATCAAAGAATGAATTAGGAGCGTCGCTGAGTCGGCAGACAGCTGCTGAGTCTGCACTTTGGTGGCGTGGCGAGCATGTGGAAGAGGTGGATGCCAGGAGAAGATGCAAGTGAGCGGGAGGACGACGAGGGCGGGAGAAGCGGCGGGACGCTCCCGACCCAGCATTGAGCCTTGAACCCATGAACCGGACTAGTAGCGCCCTGCTCGGCCTCCCCCCTCCTTCCTCTCCTCCTCCTCCCCCTCCTCCTCATCCTACTTCGTCTTTCTCAAGTCACTTCAGCACCATGAGGTTCTCCTATCACCTCAGCAACAGCGCTGCTAGCAGGACAGGTGAGTAACTACAACAACGACCGATGGCTGGGTAAACTTTTGTGCTTAAGGGCAAATTGGATGTTTTGTTTTGTTTTTTTTCCCCACAGACTGAAGGACATTTGTTCACTCAAAGAGTAAAGCTGTTCAAAATTGTATGCGAAATTGTTTATTATTTACCATAAAATCATTGTTTAATCTGGCAGCTGTTGGCTAATGGTTAGCACATTGGTCTCGCAGTACATTAAGAGAGAATCAGTTCTTGGTGTTCTGATGTCACAGTGATGCCATAGTCCTCCCACACTCCCCTCTCCATCCTCCAATATACTTAGCCCCACTTCCTCTAATTCCCAACATGCAGTGGGCCACACGTGAGAGCTAAAAATAGATTCAGCTGCTTGGCACAAGCACATACGCACACACACACACTAATGTGGCAGTGAATAAGTGACCCAGTGACCTAGAGAGAGACAGAAGTACACACACAGACTCTCACACACACGCGCGCGCACCAAATTAATGGATGTGCTTGTGTGTCCGTGGGTTGGGATGCAAGGTCAAAGTTCAAGCTAGCCAGTAGATGATAAGGATGGGTTTTTTTTTCCTTCAAAATTTGTGGTTGTGTTCAGCTGTGCTTGTTTTTCAGATATGAACCTGGAAGGCCGGGAAGGGCTAGTGCTAATTTAATGGCTCTCCTCTCTTTATCACTTCCTGCTGCATGTTTGCTACCGTGTATGTGTGTGTTGGCGTGAGGGTGTTATTGAAGGCTGTGACAGCGAACATCTGGGATATGTTTATTTTGATCACCGACGCGTCACCACATAGATGTTGGGCTTATGTTAGACTTAACAAATGTTTGTTTGTTTATACAGGCATAGATTTATTAAATATGATGGTACTTTTCGGGCCTTATCGTGGACAACCCATTTGATTTCTTTTACAACACACTGAAGAACAACTGGACCTGTTGACTTTAGCAATGTGGTGATCGAATCCAAGAACTTTGATCACCTCTGAAGTCCTATACAGTATAGAAGTTTTAGACCCATAAAACTTAAAGAATATTCTAAAAAAGCTACAATTACAACTCTGTAGTGGACTATCAGAACCTCCTTGAGCACAACTACCAACTTCCATAGGACATCCGAAGAACTCCTAAAACCTATATAACAACGATTATCACGCCATAGTGAACTATTGAACACTTTTTTTTATTACCATGAGAACTATAAAGCGGAAAACACTCAGGTGACTTGAATTTGATTTGGCCAAATTTCAAAATTGTCCTATATGCATGCGTGATACATCATTGGAAAGCTTAAAATGTCAATTTTCTGTGGGAAGAAAAATTTTGAACAGGACGGCATTTTGAAAAAAACATTTTTTTTTAAACAACAAAACCCTAAAACCTTATCTGGAGGTAAAAGCACGCGAGAGCAGAATTAAAGATGTCACGATTTTAACGAGATATTATCGCGTACTTACCTCTTTTCAATCCAAAAACTCCATGTAGCATGTATCACCGAGTGTCAAGACAGAGCTGTGAATGGCCAGAGCCGTATTTTATGGGGATTTCATGGGTGAAACATGATCATATAACAATGGTCGAAATGTAGAAATTGCAGACACCAAGGAGTGGTCGAGATTTTCTTTTTTATATATTTACCTTTTAAACATTTTTTTCCCCATTTTTCTTTGTTTGGATCAATTATTTATCATCTAACATATAGGGGGAAATGCGACAGTAACAAAAAAATACAATGAAGCGATAGTTATGAGGAAGATATCCGTGACTTTTTTACAGACACTTTTCATTGTGACGTAATTTGTTTAAAAGTTTAAAATATGCGAGTGAATAGATTTTTTGTCTTTTTTGTTTGTTTGTTTTTTGTGTTTTTTTTTTTTACGAAATATCAGACATCAATTAATGATTCAAAGCTAAAAATGACAGATGTTTTGAATAATAAGTATAATTATCTTGTTTTTATGGATGGGTTGAAACAAAAGTGGTTGCGCGACGTCTGTAAACGGGGGTTTCCAGGGTAAAAGGGACAAATTAAAAATACTGCCATAAATCTGCTATTGCAGCATATAGACATATTGTTCTATCAAACACAACAGTTCCTTTGGCTTAAAATACAGCAGTTTATTTTAAATAGGGGTGCGAAAGCAGAAACTGCTTTTTCAGCCTTGTCTGTGTTTTCCGCCATATGTAAAAGTTTTAGACACATAAAGCCTATAGAACTTTCTTGAAAGCCTTAATATTAACCCTGCAGTGGGTTGCCAGAACCAAAATTTATACCTACACAAAAAGGGCTTGTAGAATGTACATTACTCTACTGATTGCTACATTCCTGTGCCAGTACGCCACACAAATTTGTAGAGAAGTAGGGGAACCTCCTTCAATCGTTACTTGAACCTTCTGCAGAACGTCTCTGCAGAACGTATAGGATCCTGCTAATGCAAGTTGGTTCTCTACTTTTTAGTAGAGTACCAGAACATCCTTCATCACTAACATTTAACCTCCTCAAAGGCTTTCCTCTTTCACAACCAGAAACCAGGTAGCAGTTGTTACCTAATTGTTGTTGTTGTTACCTTGTTACCTAGTTGTTACCTAATCTCTTTTTGAGTTTTCTTCCTAGTATTTTGTCCTAGGGGTGAACCAGTTTTTGTCAGAGGGGGTTCCTGGTTTTGAAAAGAAATAATGTGTTATTTTTAGATAAAATCCTTCTGAGTTTCTCAGAAAAAAAAGTGCCACGTATTAGACCACTACATTCAGTTTTCAAGTTTGGTTGTTGTAGCTTTCGTTTATTGGCGGATTTGTAAAGCACCAGTTTGGACACCGCATGTAGTAAAAGTCTGCCTGATGTGAGTCTTTCTGTTATGTACTGTATTCTTTGGTGGATATATCCTCTTCTCTATCTTTGAGTCTTCTGATAACTTCCAGCTTGTGTTTCAGTGGGCGATAGGAGTCAAAGAAAATGTACTGGTATCCTGTAAAATTAAAGTTTCGATCCTTCCCTGTGCATATCTTGCAGTCTAAAAGCAACTACAAAACAAATCAAATTTATTTATATAGCCCTTTACAAAAACCTGAGTGGTCCTCAAAGTGCCTTACAATAAATGAAACTATAGAATATGATTTTTTTAAAAAGGCAGGAAACTACTTTACAATAAAACTGAGAAAAAAACAACAACAATGCATCATGCTAAAAGATCCTCTTTTAATGTCTTACAGAGTAAAATGTTCACAGAGTTGATGTGTTCTGAAGAGAAATCTACACAGGGTTTGATTCTTAACCAGACAGCATACTTGAACCAATGGCTGAGCATAGTTCCTCTGAAAGAATGAAGTGCTATTATTTCCACTACTTCCATGTCCATATTAGTCCCTATGTGCAGAATCAGTAAGCCTTCAGAGCAGGTCTATGAAGTTATGGATGTGGTTGAGAAGTACACCAGTAGTTGACCAGGTATTTTGCATTGTTTTAGACAGGTGAGTCACTGCAGCTGATTGTTATCAAAGATGCTCCTTCCTTGCGAGTTGTAGGAAAGTTGCAAATTTCCTTGGTTGTGATTAGAAGATTAGATTGTCCCACATCAAGAACCTTAAATGACCACTACAACATTCATTAGAAGATAGATCTGTAGATCTCTCGAACCCTCTCAGTTCCCACAATATTTGCCATAGATCACCATGTATACTGTAGATCAGGGGTGTCCAAATGTCATCAAGGGCCACTGTGGGTCTTGGTTTTTGTTCCTACCAATTGAGCACAGATAGTTCAACCAATTAAGTTTCTTCTAAAACAAACAGCACCTGACTGCAATCAACTGATTACACTTGTAAAACACCAGATTGGTAAAAAGTGTCGCATTGTTTTGTTGGAGTGAAATGCATGCAGCACCCACTGCAGCCCTATATGTGGAACAGTTAGGATTCTGCCGTTTATAATAATAGACACAAATTTTAAGCACTAATCAAAAAATACCATGTAAGAGCATAAATTCCCATCATGCAGGCATATTTCTCACATTGCCCTCTTCGGATCACCTGTTGTCAAGGTTACAGTCTGTCGAGTTTGAAAGTTATGAACTTCAGTTCTCTCTTGCGTCAGTTGCAATGATAATTTAACATCAACAGCCGTTTGCTTCACCCAGAAGTTTCGCTGATGTACAGGCAAGGCTGCAGTCACATGATTCGGCTGTCACGCACGCTCTCGTTGAATTTCATCTCGTTGTCAAGGAAACCAAAAATGAAGGGAGAGGGGAAGCAGGAACAGACACACCCACCCCCTCCACAGGTCTGTTAGGCTTTCTTGCTATTGCACCGCCCGCTTCCTGTCAATCCACGGGATTAAATCAAGAGTGTCTAACCTACATTGAAGCAGCAGTCTCTCTCTCTCTCTCTCTCTCTCTCTCTCTCTCTCTCTCTCTCTCTCTCTCTCTCTCTCTCTCTCTCTCTCTCTCTCTCTCTCTCTCTCTCTCTCTTACTCTCTCTCTCTCTCTCTCTCTCTCTCTCTCTCTCTCTCTCTCTCTCTCGCTGCGGTTTGCGCGCGCGCGACCCGATCGAGGAGCCGGTTCCTCCGTCTTCACTTTTCCCTCATTTTTCTTCTTTTTATCGTCTTCTTTTTATTTCTTCTTCTGCTTCGTGTATGTGGACCGGGTGAGCCGCGGTCTGCCATCGTCAACATCGTTGTTCATGAGCGGCCTAGTGCTGTGTTGTGCGATGTACATGGACAGAAGCAGCCTTGGCAGGGGTGAGCGCGCACATCCGCACACACACATTAAGCTGCATTGACGCGCGCGTGCATGTCGATTGTCACATCGGGCGCAGGAGACGGTGAAAAAAATCGCATCTGCACGTGCACGCGCTGACCGACATCTCGCCGCAGTGAATGTAGGCTAGTGTGGCGCGCGTGCACATCACTGCGTCTCATGCCAGCAGATGTGCTGCTTGTTGTAGCGTGCACGCGCGTGCCGCGGATCGATTCCGTCGCCAATCCGCAGTTGGTGTGTGTGCGAGCGCGCGTCCTTGCAAGATTTTAGTCGTCCTTCGATAATGGTGGCGGTGAGACCTTCATCTCCCATATGCAGACACACCCCCTCTCTCGCAATCGCGGCCACGAGCACAGGTTCATGTGTGTGCACGTTCGAGCCAGGCTCAGTAACGTCAAAACCAACAATGACCTCTACAGTCGTCACAACAATGTCAACCGAAATCAGAACCTGATGACGTGATTTAACATCACCTCAATAATGTGTCAGAACACTCTTAATGCCAGAACGCATCGATCATGATCAGAAGCTGCTGTCCAACGTCTGGATCTGTAATATCATGAAACCTTCTCCATGAACACGTTCAAGAACTTGTAGTGGCCTAAAAGAACCTATGTGATCATCATTAGAACTTTGGAGTAACTAGACCTTGCATTGTAAAAAAAAAATTTTTTAAAAACGAAAAAGAATTTACGGTAAAATACAGGCAACTGAGGTAGCCAGAAGGAAACTGTATGAAAATATGTAATCTATAGACCGGCCCACTTTATGTCATGACTGATTGAAATATCATAATAATAATCGTGCTGTCAAGTGAAAAAAATAATTTAATCGCGAATAATCGCATGCTGTCAATAGTAAATTTGGGATTAGTGGCATTTTTTAAAATGCATAAATTATATATTTTTAAATACACCTAGTAGCACAGGAGTTGATAAATGTGTTTACCTTACTTCAAATTTAAGCCTCATTAGAAACAAGAAAAGGTTTTACTGTACACTTGTAAAGATGAATTAAACATTATTTTTCCTCAAATAACTTGTTAAAAGGGAGGCACATGCAGAGGAAGAGTGGTTAGCATGTCCACTGACAGTTCTGAGATCAAGGGCTCTAGCACGGGTTCTGTATGGAGTTACCATTTTATTTTTGGAGTACCATCTTTAATTTTATCTCATATATTAGACTATTTTTTTAAAGGCTAAGGAACCTTTTGCAGGTGTTTTGAATTACACATGTGGAAAGTGTGTACAAAACCCTTTTCATCATAATTTTTTTTCTTTTTAAGTTTGTGGTTATAATAATCTGAAAATTTTTCAGCATCAGAATAGTTACGGGGAAGTGCTTTAGATGAGCCATTACATAAAAGTTGACATATTCAATTTTGTTGGTTCAATCTTTTATGTGAAATTGCCAAAATAAAACAGCTTTTACCTGCTATTCAAATTTTCGGGGAGTACTGTATATATTTCAATGTAATATATCATTGGTTATCAGTGTTTTCATATCATTTATGATATAATTTGAAAGAATTGCAAAAAAAAAATTAAATGTGAATCATAAAATGATTGAACTTACCAAAACAGCTGTCTCCCAAAGCACTTAAACAGTTCGAACATCTGTGCATTTCAGGGAAATTCGCGCCCATCAGTCCACCTCAGAGTGCAATGTTTTGGGTTATGTTGGGTGATGTTTTGCCTGCGAACATGGATCCCACCCCATTCCTCCTTCTTTGTGCCCAAAATTAGTGAGCTTCGGGCGGCTGCGACACAAGCACGAAGTGCCCGGAGCCTCCATGCTGGAGTGGTGCTCTCATTAAAATTCTTTGATTCTGCATGTTCATTCACAGTTTACTGTATCTGTGCATTGCACAAATAAATGACAAGAGTGCCAAATTTTGGTCTAAAAAAGACAAAATTACGTTTCGCCGACCATGGGGATTTGACCCCTTGCCTCCGTGTGCTTTTGCCCACCGGTAGGGCGTCTCAGACGGCCAACACGCCGGTAGGTTCATTGCTGTACTTTCATCCTAACATGCTAGAAAACAACCATAATGGGTCGCGCCGACAGCCAGACGGGGTTCACGCTTGCCACGTTGCCTCAACGTGCCTCATTTTGACCATTAAAACCCAAAATTAAATTTTACCAAGTTCAAGTCAACAGGAGGATACTCTCCCCTAGAGCTCGGCTGGCGGCATTGGGAGCATGTCGCGGGGTCTTGAATTCCAAACTACGAGATGCTAGATGGGACATAATTTATTAAGGGGGGGTTGCGTACTTACATTATCAACTGATCGTCTCATTAAAAAATATATGTTATATAAATATATATATTTATATATATCCTCCCGATTAGCCACCCCAGGCCTGCTCTTTAGTAACCATAAATTTTCAAGTAGATTTTTTTTAACTGAAAACCATGGTCGAAAAATATATTGTAATATATTGAAATATTTTTATATTGTGATCAATACATAATTGGTCTTCATTGTAGTGACATCATTGCGCTCCTTTTACACACATCAGCGCACTAAAACATTTAGACTAAACCCAACTAACCAAACTAAACCTTCTTAATGTGCACTTTTACAATGCAGTAGTGGACTAATACTAAACCCTCATTGATCAACACTAGAAGCAGTCTTAGAACAACTTGACCTACATGTTCATAGGTTCTGCTGTGTATTCTTCACAGCCATGTAACTATATAACTATAACTGAGTAAAACCTTTAGAAACCTTTTTGATGCCAGTTATCCCAACCTTGTAGTTGACAAGAAGAATCTTCTTGAGCACCAGTAGAACCTGTTCACCTTACACCAGAACAAACTTCAGCACTTTCTACATTTTTAATCATGTCATGATCTGCCAGTACCTTCTTAAAGAAGCTACTGTAGAACATCCTTGACTAGTCAAACATCTATAAAGTCCTTCGTGGCCACATTTGAAATCTTGTAGTAGCCTACTAGAACCTAATTCATCAATGCTAGAACCATCAGAAAAGCATTTTTATTCAAAGAACCTATAAAAGTTTATCTTATTTACTTTAACGTACAACATTGTAGTGGACTATAGAACCTGTAGATCCACTGTAGATCTTCAAAAACAGAGTTCAGCAATCTGGTGACCACAGACACAAAATTTCCCACAAGGATCAAACGAGACTGACTATGGACCTGTTCGAGTCATAACATGCTACATGTTGACATTCATGTTTCCTGAATTGTATTTTTAAAAAAACATTACATTCACGGTAATATAGTGACAGCTGAGGTTGCCAGAATATAAAAACTATTTAATATAAAAATATAAAAATCATGCTTTCATTAATTTTATGGTAGATTTTTACATTTAAAAAAAAATTAAAATCACTGTACAAAATTTTTTATAGTGTTACATTTTATACTGTAATTTACATGTCACCACTCTTGATGGTGGTCCCCCTCTTCAGTCTCAATTTGAACTCACTCCATTATCTTGGTAGACAAACATGCTAACCTCTTAACTCCTGCAGACAAGTTGGAGGGAGTTCTGTGCATGTAGAAGGTGATGAAAACATGACTGCCTAAGAGTTTAAAAGAGTGTTCTGACATTTGAAACCAGACTGTACTGTTGGCTTAATGTCATTTCACCTGACTGCTGGAGTAACAATCTCCATTTGGAAAAAAAAAAAAAAAGGGGGGGGGGGCAAAAAGGGAGCTGTATGATAACATCACAACAGTTGTTTACATGTGCTTTTTACAGTTGTATGATGTAAAACAACAGTTACTATATCAAGGGCGTAGGTTTGCGTAGGTACGGTAGGGACAAAACACTACCAACTTTCCAGGATGCTCAAATTGTCCCCACCAACTTTTAAGCAACCTTATTTGCATTATATAATGAGCTCAATTTTATAAGTCTTTTAGATGTCGTTCCCATATGTTGTAACGATAGAATTGCTGCTACCATTATTAAGTGAATTATTTTCATTATTTTTAGACTTACATTTACCCCTTTTTCACTTGCTGAATGAGCCAGTCCATGTTTTTTTTCTTCAAACATGTTTGATTGGCTGCTGACTTGACCCCCCCACGCACAGTCTCACAGTACAGAATTACGTTACATGTCGACATGCCGCCTCCTCCGCCCGATTCGAAGAGGATGGATATTTTTTTTTTTTTTTTCGGCCAGCAGCTGCTGTAAGTAATGTGAAAGCCTTGGTAGGAAACTGCTTCAACAGAAGTATCTTCCTGTATGTGTATTCTACTATAAATGTTAATTAAACTGAGAAATATAGTGAACTCTGCTCAGCTGTAAGAAATGTAGTGAACCAAGGTTTACCCCCTTCTTCCCAGTTTTCACTTTTATTTTGCTTATGTGGTCTTAAAGCAGCCCAAAGGAGCTTTCATTTTTTGTTGAGTTTGGCTGTGCTTGGGGACAAAAGCAGTAGTGTTTTTCCCGAAGGAAGGCTCCATTTTTATTTATTTTTTTTAGACAATTTTGAGTGGTATTAAGACAAGTGTTTATTTTTTGGCATTCCTGGACAGTTAAGAGATGATTAACAATTTTGTATTTCTTTGTATGTTAATCCGCAAATTTCTGTTCAAATTGTGTAATTTAAATTTGCTAATAAAATCAAGACTTTATTCTGGAAGTTTTCAAAATGTTTCTTTAGTAGTTTTTGAAAAGCAAGGTTTGAATCGAACGGTGTATCACCTGAACCTAAAGATATGTACTGCTAAAACCCATCTACTTAAAACTGAAAAAAAAGGGGGGGAAATCCCTTGTTTTCAGTGTAAATCTACTAGAAATAAGTGAAATGATCTGCCAGTGCTTCAAGTAAATTTTACTCAGATTTTTCGAAATTAAAAAAATAGCTAACTGAAAATAAGCTTATTATAAGCTTATTTTAAGCAAAAAGCTTCTATATTTAATCCTAAAAAAACTTGTTTGTCAGAAATGTTCTTAACTCAAGAATAGATATTGTTCAAAACATTATTTGAAAGCATTTTTTCTTGATTTAGGTGAAAAATGACCGACTTTTAGATTTTTGGGCTTAAAAAGAACAAATACTATTATTCACTAAAAGTAAGTGGAAGAATCTGACACATTAATCTGTTAACTAGCCTTAAAAACTCAAAAGAAGAAGAAGAAAATTATTCGACTAGATTTAAGAAAAAATATCAGATTAAGATGTTATACTGAAAATTTGCAGTGTGAAAGTTAGTATAAGTCAATATAGATTTATTATGCATTAATCATTTAGCCTATCAAATAATTAGGTTCTTATTGGTGAGAAATGTAGCCCTGACTGCCGTTCACCCAGTCTGTTTGGTCTTATTAATGTCCCGTCCCCAGCAAAAAGTGTACATGCAGGTTGTGCTGTTCTATTGTCCCTACCAATATTGAGACCAAACCTACGCCCTTGAGTTATATAGTATGTATATAAATATATAGCATGGATTGGCTCCAGTACCTCCGCGACCCTCGTGAGAAAAAGCGGCATGGAAAATGAATGACTGAATGAATATAGATCTTTTTACAGTAGTTTTACGGTTTTCTTTTTTTAACGGTATAATACTGGCATAGCTGCCAGAATCTTAAAGTAAATTTAGCGTATTTTATTCACTGTGTGCCTTTTTAAATCATCGCGTATATTACGTGAAAACATCAGCATGATCAATGATAAATGTCCTTACATCATGAATTATTAATGACAAAACAGTAGTGTGTATGAAAGTATTAAGTGTGTATGGCCCTTCGCATTAATCAGTACCCAATATGTATTGTAGCTCTCAGTTTCAAAAGAGTTTTAGCCTTTTCTAGAACCTTCAGAGGGCCCCCAATTAACTCCTTGTAGTGGCCTACCAGCACCTCAGTGATCACCACTAGAACTTGCACCTGCTGTGGAACTACTAAAACTGTCACTGGGCCATCTAACATCTCATCTATGCTGATTTGGTCTTGCATGTTTCTGGACCCAGGAAGATAATTATTCCGTTATTAACTGATGTTACACACAGGTATGTGCGCTCAATTACAAGCAGTGATATTACACCGCAACTCCCCCTCCTCCAGGTTCCCCGTCCTCTTTGAGTCCTAGCTTGCTGGCAAAGGGTCTCTCTCTTGAGACTTCTTGTGGCCCTCAGCAGTCCACCTCCTCCTCCTCAACTCCCGCCTTGATCCAGGAGGAGGAGGTCAATGACACCGGACCGCCGCAATTTAGTAAGAGTCGGCCTCCTTTGCTTGGACCGAAGCCTCAAGGTGAGAGCCACCTGCTGTCAACAGCAATAACTGCACTTTTTGACATCATTAAATGACCTTGTCTTCAGTTCCACCCAAGCCATCCCACTTGCAGCATCAGGCAGGGGCGTTGAGGACCCGACCACGTGCACCAGACAAGCCACTGCCACCTCCGCCACCCTGCAAGCCCCCCCGCAGCGAGGACCATGCTTCGCCCACCTGTGTTCTGTCACTTATCGAGAAGTTTGAGCGGTGAGATACATGTCATGGTGATGTTACACATCTTAGAGTTAACACTAGAGAGGATATAATAGGGTGACCAAACGTCCTCTTTTGTCCGGACAAGTCCTACTTTCATGTAGTATCCTTGTCGTCCGGGCGGGTTTTATAAATTCATGAAAATGTCCGGTTTTTATGATTTTTCACGGGACCAATTTGAAGAGAATACCTACATTTCCATGGGTCTGCATTATATGTGTATATATATATATATATATATATATAGTGGGGAGAACAAGTATTTGATACACTGCCAATGGATTTTCCCATTGGCAGTGTATCAAATACTTGTTCTCTCCACTGTATATATATTAGGGCTGTCAAAATTATTGCGTTAACGGGCGTTAATTAATTTTTTAAATTAATCACATTAAAATATTTGACGAAATTAACGCAGATGTCCCGCTCAGACAGATTTAAATGATGGTACAGTGAAACGCTCACTTGTTAATTGTGTTTTATGGAGTTTTGCCGCTCTCTGCTGGTGCTTGGGTGCGACTGATTTTATAGGCTTCAGCACCAATGAGCATTGTGTAAGTAATTATTGACATCAACAATGGCGGGCTACTAGTTTATTTTTTGATTGAAAATTTTACAAATTTTATTAAAACGAAAACATTAAGGGGGTTTTAATATAAAATTTCTATAACTTGTACAAACATTTTTCTTTTAAGAACTACAAGTCTTTCTATCCATGGATCGCTTTAACAGAATGTTAATAATGTTAATGCCATCTTGTTGATTTATTGTTATAATAAACAAATACAGTCCTTGTGTACCACATGTTTAATGTATATATCCATCTTGTGTCTTATCTTTCCATTCCAACAATAATTTACAGAAAAAATATGGCATATTTTATAGATGGTTTGCGATTGAATTGCGATTAATTATGATTAATTAATTTTTAAGCTGTAATTAACTCGATTAAAATTTTTTATCGTTTGACAGCCCTATACATATATACCGGCCACTTTATTAGGTACACCTGTCCAACTGCTCGTTAACACTTCATGTAGACATGGTTTAAGACAATCTCCTGCAGTTCAAACCGAGCATCAGTATGGGGAAGAAAGGTGATTTGAGTGACTTTGAATGTGGCATGGTTGTTGGTGCCTGAAGGGCTGGTCTGATTATTTCAGAAACGGCTGATCTACTGGGATTTTCACGCACAACCATTTCTAGGGTTTACAGAGAATGGTCCGGAAAAGAAAAAATATCCAGTGAGCGGCAGTTCTGTGGGCAGAAATGCCTTGTTGATGCCAGAGGTCAGAGGAGAATGGCCAGACTGGTTCGAGCTGATAGAAAGGCAACAGTGACTTAAATAAAGTTAGTTAAGTAGTTAAGTTACATAAATTTAATTGTGAAATCGCCATGCAAATTAATGACTTTTTGAACAATAGGCGCTAGACTGTCATTGGACTGATCATGAGCTGTTGCTTGTGCGACCTTGGTGGAAGGGGGACGGGTCCCGATAAGCTTTGGCTTTTTTTCCGTTCCCTTTGTCATGTCTCTTTTCATCTTCTTGGAGAAACAATATTTTTTATCTTTTTTTCTTCCTTTCATTTCTTCCCTTATTACATGATTTAATGCTGATGATGATGATGTTGATGTGATGATGATGATGACAAATGACAATGACAATAAATTCAAATTCAATAACCACCCGTTACAACCAAGGTAGGCAGAAGAGCATCTCTGAACGAACAGTACGTCGAACTTTGAGGCAGATGGGCTACAGCAGCAGAAGACCACGACGGGTGCCACTCCTTTCAGCTAAGAACAGGAAACTGAGGCTACAAATTGCACAAGCTCATCGAAATTGGACAATAGAAGATTGGAAAAACGTTACCTGGTCTGATGAGTCTCGATTTCTGCTGCGACATTCGGATGGTAGGGTCAGAATTTGGCGTCAACCACATGAAAGCATGGATCCATCCTGCCTTGTATCAACGGTTCAGGCTGGTGGTGGTGGTGCATTGGTGTGGGGAATATTTTCTTGGCACTCTTTGGGCCCCTTGGTACCAATTGAGCATCGTTGGAACGCCACAGCCTACCGGAGTATTGTTGCTGACCATGTCCATCTCTTTATGACCACAATGTACCCAACTTCTGATGGCTACTTTCAGCAGGATAATGCGCCATGTCATAAAGCTGGAATCATCTCAGACTGGTTTCTTGAACATGACAATGAGTTCACTGTACTCAAATGGCCTCCATAGTCACCAGATCTGAATCCAATAGAGCATCTTTGGGATGTGGTGGAACGGGAGATTCGCATCATGGATGTGCAGCCAACAAATCTGCACCAACTGTGTGATGCCATCATGTCAATATGGACCAAACTCTCTGAGGAATGCTTCCAGCACCTTGTTGAATCTATGCCACGAAGAATTGAGGAAATTCTGAAGGCAAAAGGGGGTCCAACCCGTTACTAGCATGGTGTACCTAATAAAGTGGCCGGTGAGTGTGTCTGTATGTGTATATATATATACATATATATATATATATATATATATATATATACAGTGCCTTGCAAAAGTATTCGGCCCCCTTGAACCTTGCAACCTTTCGCCACATTTCAGGCTTCAAACATAAAGATATAAAATTTTAATTTTTTGTCAAGAATCAACAACAAGTGGGACACAATCGTGAAGTGGAACAAAATTTATTGGATAATTTAAACTTTTTTAACAAATAAAAAACTGAAAAGTGGGGCGTGCAATATTATTCGGCCCCCTTGCGTTAATACTTTGTAGCGCCACCTTTTGCTCCAATTACAGCTGCAAGTCGCTTGGGGTATGTTTCTATCAGTTTTGCACATCGAGAGACTGACATTCTTGCCCATTCTTCCTTGCAAAACAGCTCGAGCTCAGTGAGGTTGGATGGAGAGTGTTTGTGAACAGCAGTCTTCAGCTCTTTCCACAGATTCTCGATTGGATTCAGGTCTGGACTTTGACTTGGCCATTCTAACACCTGGATACGTTTATTTTTGAACCATTCCATTGTAGATTTGGCTTTATGTTTTGGATCATTGTCCTGTTGGAAGATAAATCTCCGTCCCAGTCTCAGGTCTTGTGCAGATACCAACAGGTTTTCTTCCAGAATGTTCCTGTATTTGGCTGCATCCATCTTCCCGTCAATTTTAACCATCTTCCCTGTCCCTGCTGAAGAAAAGCAGGCCCAAACCACGATGCTGCCACCACCATGTTTGACAGTGGGGATGGTGTGTTCAGGGTGATGAGCTGTGTTGCTTTTACGCCAAACATATCGTTTTGCATTGTGGCCAAAAAGTTCCATTTTGGTTTCATCTGACCAGAGCACCTTCTTCCACATGTTTGGTGTGTCTCCCAGGTGGCTTGTGACAAACTTTAAACGAGACTTTTTATGGATATCTTTGAGAAATGGCTTTCTTCTTGCCACTCTTCCATAAAGGCCAGATTTGTGCAGTGTACGACTGATTGTTGTCCTATGGACAGACTCTCCCACCTCAGCTGTAGATCTCTGCAGTTCATCCAGAGTGATCATGGGCCTCTTGGCTGCATCTCTGATCAGTTTTCTCCTTGTTTGAGAAGAAAGTTTGGAAGGACGGCCGAGTCTTGGTAGATTTGCAGTGGTCTGATGCTCCTTCCATTTCAATATGATGGCTTGCACAGTGCTCCTTGAGATGTTTAAAGCTTGGGAAATCTTTTTGTATCCAAATCCGGCTTTAAACTTCTCCACAACAGTATCTCGGACCTGCCTGGTGTGTTCCTTGGTTTTCATAATGCTCTCTGCACTTTAAACAGAACCCTGAGACTATCACAGAGCAGGTGCATTTATACGGAGACTTGATTACACACAGGTGGATTCTATTTATCATCATCGGTCATTTAGGACAGCATTGGATCATTCAGAGATCCTCACTGAACTTCTGGAGTGAGTTTGCTGCACTGAAAGTAAAGGGGCCGAATAATATTGCACGCCCCACTTTTCAGTTTTTTATTTGTTAAAAAAGTTTAAATTATCCAATAAATGTTGTTCCACTTCACGATTGTGTCCCACTTGTTGTTGATTCTTGACAAAAAAATTAAATTTCATATCTTTATGTTTGAAGCCTTAAATGTGGCGAAAGGTTGCAAGATTCAAGGGGGCCGAATACTTTTGCAAGGCACTGTATATATATATATGTATATATATATATATATATATATATATATATATATATATATATATATATATATATATATATATATATATATATATATATAAAATATTTTAGTCATTATTTTTTTTTTTTTTTTTTTCAAACTGCATTTTCCCATCCAGAGTGAGGGGGCACACTTTAAATATATTAAAGTGATATAGACATCTTTGAGTGAACTTCGAGTAAAATTCAAGTATCTTGAGGTCGGGCTGAGCGTCCTCTTTTTTGGAAATCAAAATATGGTCACCCTAGGATATAACCATCATAGTTGTGCTTCCGTCAAGATTATTTCAAAGTCATACTTGTATATCACTGTCATAAGAGTGTCCCAGTCATAGTCAACATAACGGGAATTTCACCAATGAATTCAACATCATGGGAAGTTACCATTATTTTGGGGGGGTAGTCTGACACATTACAGTACTGCAGTGCAAACCCCAATTGAATTATCCGTAAATATAGTGTACAATGATTTGCATAACATTTCAACCTTTTTTCAACTGACTGCTTTTGAAAAACCAGATATTTAATGTTTATTTAATGTGAATTTATAGTTTGTTTTTGATTTTTCAAATGTTGACTCATTTTGAATTTGTTATCTTCAACACTCCATAAAAGCTGGGTTAGAAGCATGTTTGCCACTCTATTATATTACATTTTCATTTTAACATTACATACTTGGGAAGAGTGGGCACTTTGTTATTTTATTTTCTGTAGGTGTATTTCTTTCACATTTTTGCTTAATGTCCAACTTCAGTTGCTCAAAAGTCTGAATCGCCGTTGTCATATTTTGTGCCATACATTGCGCCACACGTTTTCAATGGGAGACAGCAATTGCTGGAGTGCTAGTAATTTACTAGGCACACTCTTATGGCGCCATGCTTTAGTAACTGTTGCGGAATGTGGCTTGGCATTGTCTTGCTTAAATAAACAGGTACTTTACATCCCTGGAAAAATGTTGCTTGGATGGCAGCACACGAGCCATTAAGTCTTGTAAATCAATCTGCTTTTTTAACCTTGTGAATATGTAAAAATGTGAGTTAGTAAAAAGGCAGCGTGTTTTCTTACCATAAAACTCATTATCCCACAATGCACTAGCACGCGAAAACAGACTAATCCGAGGCCAATATATCTGTGAGTAGACCAAATAGACCAATCAGAGATCACTATATATGCTCGAATTAATGCCGTTATGCCAAAGGTATTGTGGAAAATCTTTATGCATTCCCTGCCTAAACATAGCTTATAATGACGTGGACTTAAAAAAAAAACGTACAAAATTAGCAAACGGAAATCTTATTTTTTATACTGGTGCCTGTAAATTGAGGTGTATTCAGTTGAATATAAGTGGGAAAGGATTTGCGAATCATCAAAGATTGTGATGTCACCGTCATGGTGAAGTCATAATCAATGGGATTTCACCGCCATGGTTACCGTCATGGTCAATATCATGAAGACAGCACCATCACGGTGGTGTCACTGTCAAGGTCACTGTGATGATCACCGTTACGGTGATGTCACCATCATGCTTTCTGACAAGGTTCAAAGCAATGATGTCATCTGACAAGCCGCCATGTTGTGTATTGTTTTACATTATAGGTACACTAGTATACTTTTTTTTTTGTTATTTTTGTGCTTTGTTGATCTATAAGGTATTACGTATATTTACATAATATTTACATTATTTACATAATATTGCTACATTTGCATCGTATTTATTAATTAACTTGTTTATATACATACATATATTCTCGACATGTTTCCGTTTTCACGTTTCACCATTCATGATTTGGTATGTTCAGAGTTTTACCTTAACATACTGATTGATACCTTATACTTATTAACATGCTATCATCTTCATTGATGTTTCAGTGTTTTCAAGTTAGGGTATGTTTATTTACAGTTCTTTGATGCTAAGACTATAATGGTTATTGATACATTGTTTTGTTTTGTATTGTTGTTGTTATGAGTGATGGTGTGTTTATTGATTTGTTGTCAATTTATTATTTGTTACAACATTTTTATTAATACTTTATTAAGTATATTGATACCTTAGCATGATTGTTGATAGACATCTATCATGTGAATCGATGTGTTACAGCGAGCAGATCATTATGGTTCCTGACATCACCGGGGTAGCTATGTGTCCCCGCCTCCTCGACACCCCCTTATCGCAACCTTCATCACCACCGTCATCATTGTCGGTCCCCGCCCTCCTTGAGCAGGAGGGTCTTCCCGAGCTGAAAAGTCATGATGATGTTCAGCAGGAAAGTGAGGGGACGGAGGAACAGGTGTCTCTGGAGATGAGCGAATGTCTGCCACCTGAGCAATCAGATCTGCCGCTCAAACAATCGGATGTGCTGCCTGAGCAAACGCATCTGCCACTCGAGCAATCAGATCTGCCACCAGAGCAATCGGATGTGCCGCCCAAGCAATCGGATGTGCCACCCGAGCAATTGGATCTGCCGCCCGAAGAATCGGCTATGCCGCCCGAGCGATTGGATCTGCTGCCAGAGGAATTGGATCTGCCGTCCAAGCAGTCAAATCTGCTGCCAGAGGAATTGGATCTGCCGTCCCAGCATTCAAATCTGCTGCCTGAGCAATCAGATCTTCCACCTGTGCAGACAGATCTGCTGCCAGAACAATCAGATCTGCTGCCACATGAATTGGATCTGCCAGCCATGCAGTCAAATCTGCTGCCTGTACAATCAGATCTTCTGCCCGAGCAAACGGATCTGCCGCCAGAGCAATCAGATCTGCCACCAGAGCAATCGGTTCTGCCGCCAGAGCAATCGGATATGCCACCCGAACAATTGGATCTGCCACCCGAGCGTTTGTCCCTCCCCTCCTCACAGACTGATGGCAAGCTGGCCAATCGCGACAGCGGCATTGACAGCATTAGCTCGCCGTCACACAGCGAGGAACTCTGCTTTGTTGGCGTGGACGACGGTGGTAGCGGCATTTACTCTTGCGGCCTCCCTCGGCTCTCCAGCTCCTCTTCATACGCCGGCGAGGGAGAGGAGGGTGAGGTGAGGTGCATGGCCAGGAGGAGGGACTTCTCGGAGGATGTAGACAGTGACCTAGAGGAGGAGGAGGAGACCGAGCTTACCTTGGTTCTTCCAGCCCCCAGACAAGACTTGACTGAGGTAGGTCAGGAATCTACTTAATGATCACTCTGATTTTGACTGTGGGTTACTATAGTAACCAAAAATAGATGAAACAAACTCTTGCTGCTTGTTGTCATTGCTCTTCATACTCATTTTTATGTAAAAGGACTGACTCTTTAAACTGATTGCCAACGTTCGCTATTTTTTACTTGGCTCCCAGAACCACATTCTTCTACTTCTAGTGTTTTCTTAATATCAATCCTTACAACATTGAACATCCATCAATCTTCCATTTTATCTGAGGTCGGGTCGGGGGGCAGCAGCTTCAGCAGGGAAGCCCAGACTTCCCTTTCCCCAGCAATTTTGTCAAGTTTCTCCAGCAGGATGCAGAGCGGTTCCCAGACCTACCGGAAGATATATAATGTTTTGAACAACCTAGGTCAACCCCTGGGCCAAGGTGCACACAGGGCATTAATTGGATACCCGAGCCAACTCATAGCAGTTCTCCTCTGATCCCTTGCCGGATGACCGAGCGTCTCCTTCGAGAAAGATAATACACTGTGCGAAGGAAAATCATGGTGAGGGTAGGAACGTAAATCGACTAGAAATAGAGCTTTCCATTTTGGCTCCTTCAACATGATGTACTGATACAGTCACTGAAGATTCTGCACTGATCAGTCTATTGATCTCATGCTCTATTCTTTTCTCACTTTAGAACAAGACCTCAAGATACTGTACTTGAGGGAGCCCCTTTTAGACATACACTTAGGTCCGGTGATGTAGTAGTATTTACCCGATGGGTAAATACAATTTGCCGGCTCAGTTAGCACAGACATTAGCCAGAACTTTATCGGCTAATAACCTAGTCACAAGTCCAGAACATTACCAGCTCGAACTATGTCTGAATGCAGCAAGTAATGTCCTGCTTCAGAATCAGAGTGCAAAAGTTTGTTGTAACCATCTCCTGACTACACTGCTTTTCTTAATTTTCTTGAACTTTGGATGAAATAACATTTTACAAGTAGTAAAGAAAGAATTTAGTAACTAACCTATTGATAAAGTAACTCCGACAACTGTTCGCCAATCACAGGTTTTAGGAAGAGGCTTAACGTTTGACTGGGACGGGACCCTGAGCAAATGCATTATGAGTGTTCATTGCTATTTTCTTCAAATTATCAATTTTATATATTGTGACTGAGGACATGTCGTTGTTCTGGCCTATAGTCTCTTACTAATGAGAGGCTGAAATCAGTCTAGTAAATTACCTTTATTTCATGAGGGGAATCTAACTTAAACAGGGATGACATCATCCTGGATTTGCACCCTGTATATGAAAGCTGCAGAGTTGGGGCAAGTGCTGCTACATTCCCTCGTCTTAAAGCGGCTCATCTGGTTAAGTTTCGGTAAATTTCCATATATCTGCAAGCTACGATCCGTGTAGCTTTTCAAGCAGCTATATACTCCTCTACTTGGGGAAGGATCATATTCTTTGTACCATGTTTTCAAACTATTAATTATCACTTGTACTTTCTGTGGAAGAGCGACCCTGTAAAACCTCTCGAACCTTTTCAATGTCACATTAACAATTTTCTTTAGTCCTTTAGGCAGTGGTCTCCAAACTATTCCTCATAGGGTCGCAGTGGGTGCAAGATTTCACTCCAACAAAACAAGACCACTCCTTTTCACCAATCTGGTGTTATATCAGTGTAATCAGTTGATTGCAGTCAGGTGCTGCTTGTTTTAGTAGAAACATCATTGGTTGAAACAACAACCAACCAAAAACAAGGACCCACAGCGGCCCTCGTGGACCGGTTTGGAGACCCCTGCCTTTAGGGGTCGGCAAACCTTACCGTTAAAACCAACAGTCACAACCATGTAGTGGCCTACCAGAACCTCATTGATTACAAAGAATCTGCACAACATATTGAACACCCACATTCACAACCTGATAGGTGAATAGCCAAACCTCCTTATTTACCACTGGATTGTGCTTTCGATTCGGGAAATAGCTCGAGAAACTATTTACAGAAAGAGTAGGTCTGTTCGTTGAGGCTGATCACTTAATCGTTTGACTGTATTTTGAACTCTGCCGTAACATCCATCATCATGTGTCTCTCAGTTGTCCGTTCAACAGAGGGTGTTCAATATTGCCAATGAGCTTATTCACACTGAGATCTCCTACGTGTCCAAACTCCATCTCCTGGATCAGGTAAACTGTTATGACAACACACACCTAACAAAAGGTCTAGATTCGAGTGATAAACTAATTAACTGCTGTTCCCCTCAGGTCTTCTGCGCTCGACTCTTGGAGGAAGCACGCTCCCGCTCTTCTTTTCCATGTGACGTAATTCATGGAATCTTCTCCAACATCTGCTCCATCCACTGCTTTCACCAGCAGTTTCTACTTCCGGCTCTGCAGAAACGCATGGAGGAGTGGTGAGTTTACTTCGAACTACTTGAGGGTTTTTGTGTAGTGTACACAAACCTGGTAAACCACTGGTATGCTGTGGTGGCGAGTGCAAAGGCCATCTCATTAATTGAATTGAGATAACAGATTATGCTTTTGATAAAATTCATAGGGACTCAAACCCACGAATTGGAGACATCTTGCAGAAGCTGGCACCCTTCCTGAAGATGTATGGAGAGTACGTTAAGAACTTTGACCATGCCATGGAGCTCGTAAACACGTGGATGGAGAGATCGGCTGTGTTCAAATGCATTATACATGACATCCAGGTACCCGACTCCGCCCATCACCACTATTGACATTCATACAGTTACCGTACACCTGTTTAAGCAACTTGGCCTGTTCCTCTAATAAGTCAATGTATCTGACATATTGGATGTCATGTGAGAGATTTACCCTGTGAATTCATTCAAATAGTTCGATGAACTTCAATAAGGTGCTGACCTATATGCTGAACAAAGTTAATGCCTCTACATTAATTTCAGGAAACCAATCAGTTTTTGCAAATTCCTAGGGATATTAGTCAACAATGTGTGTATGTGTGTGTATCAGAAGGATGAGCGCTGCGCCAACCTGACGCTCCAACATCACATGTTGGAGCCGGTCCAAAGGATTCCTCGATATGAACTCCTGCTTAAAGATTATCTGCACCGCCTGCCAGTTGACGCACTGGACTACAAGGATGCACAGAGTATGCACATCACCTGTTATTATATCATTGAGAATTGATCAAATACGAAGATGCGGGCAAATTTGTAGCAATATTGTAAATTGAGCACAGAGCACCCAAAAGCAGATCGATAACCATTTGATTTGAAAAAATGCTAGCACTGCAGATAGTATACATGCAAGACAACATGTTATCTTGCAATATGTATTTTAGCCATGAAAGGTGATAACAGAATGGAAGGATAGCGATTTTAGTGTGTTACTTGACGTTATGTGACCAGCCTTTGTCTCTGCAGAGTCTCTAGAGCTCATCGCCACAGCAGCAGAACATTCCAACGCTGCTATTAGGAAAATGGTAAGAACTTTTAAAATTGGTTCCTGGAACTCCAACTTTCACAGGAGTTCTGGTTAACAGTTTTGTGATTTTCAGGAGCGAATGCGGAAGTTGCTGAAGGTCTATGAACTCCTGGGTGGCGAAGAAGACATTGTAAACCCGACCAATGAGCTCATCAAAGAAGGACACATACTAAAACTATCCAACAAGAACGGCACAACGCAGGATCGTTACCTCATTCTGGTACTGACTGCTCCGTCTGGCCCAGTGGTTCTCAAACTGGGGTATCCATACCCCGAATTATTTTCATTCAACTATTGTCGTATCGTTTTTTTCCCAAAAATGCATCCCAGCACCAGGAGATCTGTAAATCTAAAACACACAGACTAAGCCAATTACTTCTCATTACCTTAGCTACAGTGGTGTTGAACAAGTATTTGATACACTGCCGATTTTGCTGGTTTTCCCACTTGCCAGCCATGTAGAGGTCTGTCATTTGTATCATAAGTTCTCTTCAACTGTGAGGGACGGAATCTAATACAAAAATCCAGAAAATCACATTGTATAATTTTTAAATAATAAATTTGTATTCAACTGCATGAAATAAGTATTTGATACATTACCAACTAGTAAATATTTCGGTTCTTAGTTCTTTTTTAAGAACCCCTCCTGTTCTCCACTCATTACCGGAAGTAACTGCACCTGTTTGAACTTGTTACCTGTATAAAAGACACCTGTTCACATGCTCAAACAAACAAACTCCAACCTCTCCACAATGGCCAAGACCAAAGAGCTGTGTAAGGACATCAGGGATAAAATAATAGACCTGCACAAGGCTGGGATGGGCTACAGGAAAATAAGTAAGCAGCTTGGTGAGAAGGTAACAACTGTTGGAGCGATTATTAGAAAATGGAAGAAGTTCAAGTTGACGGTCAATCTGCCTCGTTCTGGGGCTCCATGCAAGATCTCACCTCGTAGGGCATCACTGATCATGAGGAAGAGGAGGGATCAGCCCAGAACTACACGGCAGGACCTGGTCTATGACCTGAAGAGAGCTGGAACCACAGTCTCGAAGAAAACCATCGGAAACACATTACGCCGTCATGGATTAAAATCCTTCAGCGCACGCAAGGTCCGGCTGCTGAAGCCAGTGCATGTCCAGACAGGTCTGAAGTTTGCCACTGACCATCTGGATGATCCAGAGGAGCAATGGGAGAAGGTCATGTGGTCGGATGAGACCAAAATTGAACTTTTTGGTCTAAACTCGGCTTGTCGTGTTTGGAGGAAAAAGAAGGATGAGTACAACCCCAAGAACACCATCCCAACCGTGAAACATGGAGGAAGAAACATCATTTTTGGGGGCTGCTTCTCTGCCAAGGGTACAGGACGACTGCACCGTATTGAGGGGAGGATGGATGGGGCTATGTATCGCCAGATCTTGGCTGACAACCTCCTTCCTTCAGTGAAAGCCCTGAAGATGGGTTGTGGCTCGGTCCTCCAGCGTGACAACGACCCAAAGCACACAGCCAAAGCAACTAAAGAGTGGCTCCGTAAGAAGCCTCTTAAGATCCTGGAGTGGCCTAGCCAGTCACCAGATCTGAACCCGATAGAAAATCTATGGAGGGAGCTGAAAGTCCATGTTGCCCAGCAGCAGCCCCGAAACCTGAAGGCTCTGGAGAAGATCTGCATGGAGGAGTGGGCCAAAATCCCTGCTGCAGTGTGTGCAAACCTTGTCAAGGACTACAGGAAAAGTTTGGTATCTGTAATAGCAAACAAAGGTTTCTGTACCAAATATTAAGTTCGATTTTTGTGATGTATCAAATACTTATTTCATGCAATTAAATGCAAATTTATTATTTAAAAATCATACAATGTGATTTTCTGTTTTTTTGTATTAGATTCCGTCCCTCACAGTTGAAGAGAACTTATGATACAAATTACAGACCTCTACATGCTTTGCAAGTGGGAAAACCAGCAAAATCGGCAGTGTATCAAATACTTGTTCTCCCCACTGTATGTGTCAGTGGGACATTTCACCATGATGTCAGCAATTGACTGGTTTTGCAATATTTAAATTGGCATAATGCTTTTAGCAATGTTCAGCGGCCTTAACTCTGTAACTACCTTCCACTGGGCTCCTTTCTTACGAGAGATATTTTTATTCATTTATTTATTTAAAAAACAAAAAACAAATCCAAATTATGATGGCATGCTGAGAAAATGCTGTTACGACCCCAACATTTTTGAGAACCTCTGGTCTAACCTTCTCAATTTTCCTTCAGTTCAACGACAGGCTGCTCTACTGCGTTCCCAAACTGCGTCTGATTGGTCAGAAGTATGGTGTCCGTGCTCGAATCGATGTGGATGGCATGGAGGTGAGTTGCTTTTCTGGGCCAGTATCAGGTTAGGAAATGTTCAATACTATAAATTGCTGACACCAGTGCATGATGATTACAAATGTGGCATATATATGTTGGAATAAATCATGCCAGACATCTTCACGCAGAATGATTTAAGTGGAATGTTGGCATGTAACCTAAATTATGAGTTTTGTACAAATGTATCTTGTTGTAGGTTAGCATGCATGTTCCATCAATTCCCGTATTTTTTTTCCACTGTGCAGCTGAAGGAAACAAGCAGCGTAGCAGTTCCTAGGACCTTCCTGGTGTCAGGCAAACAGCGGTCACTTGAGCTGCAGGCCAGGTAATGCTAAAGCAGAGCATAAAAAAACATGCGAGTGCTGCTAACTTTTCTTGACTTGTGTCTCTGCAGGACAGAAGATGAGAAGAAAGACTGGATCCAGGTAGAGCCAAAGCAGGCTAACAGATAGGAAATCAAACCAAACATTATTGACCCTATCAACCAGTAAGACGACATACATGTGTGTGTTTGTGTGCGCCTTGCAGGCCATCCAGGCCACAATCCAGAGACACGAGCACACCATGGAGACATTCCGTCACCTGACTTGTTCCCTCCGAGATGATGAGTCCACACCCCCCCACTCTCCGGTAATGCACACACACACATAAGAAAATCTGGAAAACTATCTGTTGTGTATCTGTCCATAAGTACTCTAACTGCACCCCTTCCAAGGCAATCGGTGCAAATATTTTTTGGCTGGGATGCAGATATCAAAAGTTTCCCAATTATGGATAAATTACTGCTTTTGTAGCATATTAATGGGGATGGCGTGAGTCAGTGGTAGTGTAGTCGTTCCCCAACTCAGAGGTTTTGGGTTCGATTCTCCCCCCTGATTAACTCGTCTAAGTATCCTTGAGCAAGGTACTGAACCCCACGTTGCTCTGGGTGCAGCGTCACCAGTAGGTAGTGCCGGGGATTACAACTCCTGTCCTCTGAGCCCCTACCCAGCTTGTTTTCCACGTCTCCCTCCTTTAACACACCTGAATCAAATGATCAGCTCATCAGCTAGCTCTGAAAATGATCCTGATTATTTGAGTCAGGTGAGTTGGAGGAGGGAGACATGGAAAACAAGCTAAATAGGGGCTCTCGAGGAGCGAAGTTGGATACCCCTGAATTATTGAGTATGTGAATTATGATTACCAACAATAAATAATAAGAAATATACATACAATGCAAACAGAATTAATCCCAAATCAACTCTATTTTCATTCATATTAAATCAAATAAAAATAATGGCCTCTTTACGTCATGTCGGTTAGAGTTGTGCCGAGCTGGGCAAGCGTGCGCCAACGCCCATTCGCGAGAAGGAAGTGACGCTGTGCATGAAGTGCCAGGAAGCGTTCAATGCCCTCACCAGGAGACGCCACCACTGCAAGGCCTGCGGTCACGTGCGTTCAATAAAAGCTTGCTCGCTCCGTCGATAAGACAAGCCTTTCATTGCCTTCTAAGACTCTAATATCTCACCTCTAGGTGGTTTGTGGGAAATGCTCAGAGTTCCGTGCCCGCCTCTCGTATGACAACAACCGCACCAATCGCGTGTGCATGGACTGCTATGCCATGCTGGTGGGTGTATCCCCGCCGCCCTCCGTGGTGGCTGCAAACAACCAAAGGAGGCGCTCCATCCTGGAGGTGAGGAAGATGTCACAGTAAGACTCGATCAGACTTTTGCCAAAGTAACCGTTGGACTTGTGTTGTGTTTAACGAATTATCTAATGTATGCTATGCCACGCCTTAGTATTTGAATAATATCTCGTAGAGCAATGAGTAGCCATTTTGGCTGACTGAAATCTGATACCTGTGGCAGCCTTTTGGTTAATCCTTGTATGCAAATTTTCCTGTTTTATGTTGTGGCCCTAATAAATAGGGGTTGTTTGAGCCTGTGAGCTCAGAGCCTCCCTTACCATGCAAGTGGTAAAAACTTTCCAAAAGGACAATGCCTTTCCTGAGTGTATAGTTGGATTAGATAAGAATTAATGTTTAACACTAACAATAAATTGGGACAAAACTTGAAAGTTCACACTTAAGACTTTTCTAGCTATTTACAGTATGTGACTTACTAACAAACACAACCACTTCTGGTTGTCACCGTAGAAACAAGCCTCACTGGCAGCTGAGAACAGCGTCATGTGCAGCTTCCTGCACCACATGGAAAAAGGAGGCAGCCGGGGATGGCAGAAGGCATGGTTTATCATCCCTGAAAACGAACCCTTGGTGCTCTACATCTATGGTGCTCCTCAGGTAGGCCCTGAACACAACATAAGGAAGGAAACACAGGAAATGTATAAATTTCATTGTGTGTCACATTATTATGCATCTTATTTTTATCATATGTCTGATTATTTGGGAAATTATTCATTTGTCTTCACTGAGTGCACACACAATTACCCAGAATGCCGGATGTTTTCAGGACGTGAAGGCGCAGCGTAGTGTTCCTCTGATTGGTTTCGAAGTTTCACTCCCAGAGTCATGTGACCGCCTGGAGCGTCGGCACACCTTTAAGATTTCCCAGAGTCATCTGACGCTCTACTTCAGTGCTGAAGGCGAGGACCTACAGCGCCGATGGATGGATGTCTTGTCCAGGGCTGGCAAAGGGGAGGAGCCTGGGCTTCACCTGCCAATCGTGGAAAGTGTGGAGGAAGAAGAGGAGGAGGAGCTGGATGGGGCAGAGGGCGACAACACGTGATTTGACTGTATAAGTAGTGACGCCGGAGGGGGTGGGCAGACCATTTTAATTCTTTTAACCTGCATGGACACTAAATTGGGACATTACCCTTGAGCCTCTGTACAGCTGTGATGTCACATGCTGTCTGAAAGCACAAACCTCCTGATGGCGCCGTCTCGTTTTGATGACATCATTACCCATATTGCCCTACAAAAGACTGTCAAAAAAGAAGTGCAATGTCAATGTGGCGTGGATGTCCGGATTGGACACGCTTGGAAGCAATTATGACTTTATAGTGGCCATACTTCATTTTAATTTCAGGCTTTTAGCTTTTGTCATTTCATTCCATCTTGTGTCCTGAAAGATTTTATTTTGAAGGGGAGAGAAACAGACTGAAAAAAAAGATGGCGGAAATGCAGAGGAGAAACCCGTACTTACAACAATTTGACATTTGACCATCATCCTTTTCTTCCTCTTCTGGTCATTTGATAGTCATTCTCTTCTTCCTCTTATCATTCTGATGACTCGCTGTTTGATATTGTGTGTGGGTGTATGTGTGTGCGCCTTTGGCCATAGGTGGGTGGGTGTTGTTTACTTGATACCAAACATTCTTTGTAAACTTTGTAAATATTATTTATTCATCTGCAGACACGTAAGTAAGTGTCAGAAGGAGGGAAGAAACCGCTAGCACCAAGCCTAACGTAGCAACTGACTAGCTTCCTTAACGGGAGCAATGTCTTTGTGCTGAAATAGGCTATTCTTTGTGTGGAACTTTGACACCATTTGTTATTTAACTCAATGGCTTCCACTGATGCCGATGGACATTCAATGCATTTTAACTGTGAGACCGCTAACCTTTCCCAATTCAAATGGATTGGATGTCTTTTGCTGTCAGCGACAGCCAATGAGTTAAGATCACCACATTTTTGAGAACTTCTTTGTTTTTTCAATCTACTTTCCAACTTAGCTTTCACCAAGCCTTTTACTTGTGTTTTTAGGGCTAAGCCTAGCATAACAACTGACTAGCTTCATTGGGGGCCTTGCTCTTTGTGCTAAACTAGGCTAATCTTATTTACAAGCTTCGATTCTCTTTGTTCATTAAGAGCAACGTGTTTGTATGAAAGTCTCATTTTTTGTTGTTTTAATTTTTAAACTTTTGCTTTCAGCATGTGTTTTTAGCATGTTGGGTTTAGCACTAATCCTAGGTTAGCAACCTAGCAGCTTCCTTAGAGGAAGCAGGCACTTTGTGCTAAACTAGGTCAATCTTTTCTTGTAACTTTGATAGCGTTTGTTCATGAGATCAAGGTTTATGTGTGAAAACCACTTTTTTTTGTTTGTTTGTTTTATTTTCCACCTTGGCTTTCACTGCACAATTTTAGCGTGTTGGTTGTACGGTGTGGTGATGCTCTTCCCTCAATAATGTTAGAAGGAAATGGCCTTACAGTTCATTTTTTATGTATTCTGAAGCTTCTGACTTTGTGTCTTTGTGCTTTAGCAACCATGGTGCTGAATGCTAGATTACGTCTCTATTGTTGGATGGTAACAATTCCTTCCCTTTTACGAGCTAGTGGACAAGTCATGCTGGGATTCTTTCAGTCATGTGACTCATTACAAATGATGGGAGTGAGCGGTGCTGATGTTTACACGTGGTCACAAGGTGGCGCTGTGAGTTCTGAGTGAACTTGTGCCAAATGCAGTGTTCTATTGTAATAATGTTATTATCGTTGTTGGGCTTTTTGCCTCTGGTGAGTGTGTTTCTATTTTTACAGTTCACATGTACCGTATTGTGGACTATAAATGGCTGCTGTTACCATGGAGACCAAAACATCTTAAGATTAAAGTCACATTAATGGGTTATGTGGTACAGTCTAGCCTTAAAAAAACATCTCGTCGTAGTACTCCGTGAATTTTTGGGAGCCTTGTGTTGCCAAAGCAACCACCAGCCCCCTGAACATGCTCTTCGGTGTAACCGCTTACAGCCACACCTTATGATGTCTTGTTGCTATGGTGGGTGCCAAATTCCTGTGCTTCTTGGTTGCCGTGGCAACAACAACAGTGAGAGATTATTAACGATTGATGAGAGTGATTGGTTAGTGGCCGGCCACTGCCTTCCTTAAACCTTTTGTGTCACTTTGCCTTGTGAATGAAATCACGCGTTAAAGACAAAATAAAGCATTAACAAAGGAATTAATGACTACTGTCTTATCTATAAAAACAACTTCATATTAGTCTGAGCACATTAATGAGGTCACTTTCAGTTGATGCACTAATTACTTAACTGTTAATTATTTGAGAAAGAGTTCAACCTTTTGGCTACTTGGCATGATTCTGAATCTGAACTGTGTGCCTCGATACCGGGCATAACCCAGCATCAGTTTAGAGTCCAGTCTAGTGGTGATCTAAACGTGCAGGCTTATACAGCAGCCTTAACTCCAATATACAGTACCCTTATAAAGTATTTTGCCTCTTCCTGATTTCCGTTTTTTTTTTATTTTTTAATTTTGCATATTTATCACTTGCAAAGGTTTCATCGAACCAATTTCAATATCACACTGAGACAACCCAAGGATACATAAAATGCAGTTTCTAAATGATGATTTTATTTCCAGGGGTGGGGAATACAAACCCTACAAGACCTTGTGTGAAAAAGTAATTACACTCCCTTGTTAAATCATAAAACAATTGTCTGACCGGTTTTCAGAGAAATTAGCTTAATTTCACGGGCCACACTCAAACCTGATTGTCACCACCGTTGTTCTCAAACATTCCCAGGAGTTGTCGACAAGTGGAGATAGTTAGTGATGTCCAAACAGGGTGCCGTGGAGCGTTGAACCCTTTTGGCCCATTGTGTTGAAAATTGGTTCATTACTCAAAGACAAATTTGGCACATTGATTTGTACTGCAGGCTGCGGCCATGAAATAGGTTGACGCTACAAGTGTGCACGTTGAACTGTTCAAAAGTGAACAAAATACAATAACGTTCAACTTAAACATTGCAGTATTTTGCACAATTTTGTTATTCTTCATAAGTACTTCTATTCCTTTGTAATTTAACATGTCTTTTTATGTACAGTGGGGCAAATAAGTATTTAGTCAACCACTAATTGTGCAAGTTCTCCCACCTGAAAATATTATAGAGGCCTGTAATTGTCAACATTGTTAGGTTTTGTGTTGGTTTCTCCTAGTGTGACTTGTCCCTGTGATTACCCATTGCTCTCACCTGTGTGTGTTCTCCCAGTGTATCCTGCAATCTGCATCCACCTGTGTTACCCAGCTGTTCCTCGTCTCATTACCCCTTGTCTGCGTATATAATGACCCAGTTTCTTGTCACTCCTTGTTGCGTCATTGTCTATGTCCAAGTCTGTCTACGTCCATGTCCATGCTCTGGTCAACATTCTTGCGTCTCTCCAAGCCCTCGTGTTCCCCTCAGTAAGTTTTTGATACCCAGCCTTTGTTAGTAACCTGAGTTTTGTTTTCCGCTGTGTTTTTTGGAACCTCGGCATTATTTGTTAGTACTTTGTTTTTCGCTTGCTATAATTAAATCATTTTGCACTGTCAATCTGCCTCGTCTCCCTTCCCTGCATTTGGGTCCACACACAACCTGCCTGCCCGCTTTTCCTGACAAACATGGGTAAACTTCAACAATGAGAGACAGAATGTGGAAAGAAAACCCAGATAATCACATTATTTGATTTTTAAAGAATTTGCAAATCATGGTGGAAAATAAGTATTTGGTCAATACCAGAAGTTCATCTCAATACTTTGTTATGTACCCTTTGTTGGCAATAACGGAGGCCAAACATTTTCTGTAAGTCTTCACAAGCTTTTCATACACTGTTGCTGGTATTTTGTCCATTCCTCCATGCAGATCTCCTCTGGAGCAGTGATGTTTTGGGGCAGTCGTTGGGAAACACGGACTTTCAACTCCCTCCACAGATTTTCTATGGGGTTGAGATCTGGAGACTGGCTAGGCCACTCCAGGACCTTAAAACGCTTCTTACGAAGCCACTCCTTTGTTGCCCTGGCTGTGTGTTTGGGATCATTGTAATGCTGAAAGACCCAGCCACGTCTCATCTTCAAAGCCCTTGCTGATGGAAGGAGATTTTCTCTCAAAATCTCTCGATACATGGCCCCATTCATTCTTTCCTTTACACAGATCAGTCGTCCTGATCCCTTTGCAGAAAACCAGCCCAAAAGCATGATGTTTCCACCCCCATGCTTCACAGTGGGTAGGGTGTTCTTCGAATGAAATCCAGTGTTCTTTCTCCTCCAAACACGAGAACCTGTGTTTCTACCAAAAAGTTCTATTTTGGTTTCATCTGACCATAACACATTCTCCCAGTACTCTTCTGGATCATCCAAATGCTCTCTCGCGAACCGCAGATGGGCCTGGACGTGTACTTTCTTCAGCAGGGGGACACGTCTGACAGTGCAGGATTTGAGTCCCTGGCGGCGCATTGTGTTACTCTAATTAGCCTTTGTTACTGTGGTCCCAGCTCTCTGTAGGTCATTCACTAGGTCCCCCCGTGTGGTTCTGGGATTTTTGCTCACCGTTCTTGTTATCATTTTGGCGCCACGAGGTGAGACCTTGCATGGAGCCCCAGATCGAGGGAGATTATCAGTGGTCTTGAATGTCTTCCATTTTCTAATAATTGCTCCAACAGTTGATTTCTTCACACCAAACGTTTTACCTATTGCAGATTCAGTCTTCCCAGCCTGGTGCAGGTCTACAATTTTGTCTCTGGTGTCCTTTGACAGCTCATTGGTCTTGGTCATAGTGGAGTTTGGAGTGTGACTGACTGAGATTGTGGACAGGTGTCTTTTATACCAATAATGAGTTAAAACAGGTGCCATTAATACAGGTAACGAGTGGAGCCTCGTTAGCCTCGTTAGACCTCATTAGAAGAGGTTAGACCTGTTTGACAACCAGAAATTATACTTGTTTGTATGTGACCAAATACTTATTTTCCACTCTAATTTGGAAATAAACAAACATTTTGATTTTCCCTTTTTTTTTTTTCCACGTTCTGTCTCTCATGGTTGAGGTTTACCCATGTTGACAATTACAGGCCTCTCTAATCTTTTAAAGTGGGAGAACTTGCACAATTGGTGGTTGACTAAATACTTATTTGCCCCACTGTATGTTGCCTACAGAACAGCCAAAACTTCCCCTGTTGGGATATTAGTAATTTTTATCTATCGCTAAAAACTGAAGCACCTTTCATTTTATATGTTGCTTTTCCTTTGAATCCTGATGTATTATTAGGATAGACAATCTATTGTCATGCAACACGTTAAAACACAATGACATGTATGTGTCTCAGGCCATCATTAAATGGATATTAAAGTTAGTTAATTTCTCAATTTATATTTCTCTCCATATTTGAAGCACAGATGGGTGTATAGGTTGAATGTGCGTGATCAGGGCAGCTCTACCGGCTTCATTCTCACGTTTTGCCCGGTAATGCCTCGTCATCGATGACATATTTGTCATCAGTGTTGTTAATAACGGCGTTAGACTATAATAGTGTTTCTAATTAATTACTTCTCCCATCTTTGCAACGCCGTTACCCTTTCTGACGATGTGAAGGGGTGCGTTACCACAATTTGGTTGAATGAAGCGCAAGTTATCTGATTTTGTCACACATCAGCTGCCTCCCTGGAGAGAGCAGAGCGGGAGCGGCCAGGAGGGAAAGGGTTGGTGACGCCATTGCAAACACAATGATGATTGCTAGGAGGGCGGATCATGCCCTGCTTCACTGCAAGCTCTGGCAAGCACAAGAAGACGGTAATAATGGCGACGAGCCAGGGAATTTCAAAGGCAGCGTTCTCAAACGTGAACTGTACTTACTATTGTTACTTTACAGAATATCTGAGGATATTGTTCTGCTTATTGTGCAGTAGGCCTAACATACAGCTTTAGAGATTTGCACTGGTTAATGGTCAGTTTACATATGTGCTTTCTTAGCAGACTGTAATATGTATATTTGATCCAAATTAAAACCAAATGTTCTAAAATATGAATCTAAAATATAAAATCTAAATAATGTAGTGTTTTTATTCTTCAATCAGTTAATATAAACATCTTTGATATGATATGTTACAGAATGTAGAACGTAATAACGTGTAGAACATGAAAGTAATGTCGGTTACTTTGCTGAGTAAATAATTACTCTTACAACGAGGTATTTGAGTTACAAACTCAATTACATTTTGGGAGAAGTATTTAATTGTTAGATGCCAAATGCCAGTAGCCAGGCAGATACTTTGTTGCCGTATGAACAAGTTTGTAACAAATTAACTTGTTCGGCGCGCACCATTTCAAAATCTCTTTCTGATTGTTTCCATTACAATAAACGCAAACGTGGTCGAAGGCTATACAAACGCTATTCAAATCAATCCAAAAGGATAAGCATTGCATTGTGTGGTTTCTTCCATTTTAAACCAATCTGCTACCCGCCAGTTTGTCAAAGCACCGCCCATTGCGTAAAACCACATCCTGATTCAGTCTGGATGAAGCAATAAAGTGGGTCATACGTCATTGGTCACGTGATTTGCAGCAAGTGCCGGAGCTGTGCTCCAGAAAATAGTCCTTCCAAGTTTTGGTGCATGGTTAGGAACCCTGCATTAGAAGGATCATCACTAGAGATTACTCCAACTGTACAATGACAACTCACTCAGGAGGTCATAATGGAACCTAAAAATCATCCAAAAAACTGCAGGCCTAGCTGGCCTCAGTTAATGCCAGTGTTCATAAATCCTTAAGACACTCGCCAAAAATGGCATTATTGGGTAGATTCCCAGGTAAAAACCACTGCTGTCACAAAATGAACACAAAAGCTCATGTCACACTTGCCAAAATTCATCTTTATGTTCGCCAATACTTTTGGAGAAACATTCTGTGGATTGATAAGTTAAAATTGAACTTTTTGGTAGGTGTACAACCTATTACATGTGGCATAAAAATGGCACAGCATTTCGTAAAAAGAACATGATGCCAACAATAAAGCATGGAAGTGGCAGTGGGGTGGTCTGGGAAGGGGTCCCAACGACCGGGCAGCGGACCGGTACCAGTCCGTGGTGCATTTGGTACCGGGCCGCGCAGAAATAATAAAAGAATTTATTAACGACTGCATTCTGGCCGATTGACTTTGGCCTGTGCCGCTTAACACAACAATATCCCTGTCTACTATATACAACTACAGAATTGGAGGTCGTCATAGAAATGCATTGATTGGACTGTTAGCAGTCCATCTTGTTTTGTATATCTGTGCGCTTGGCCTCAATAATAACGTATGACGTAGGTCGTCGCCCATCACATTTGTTCCCGGAAATAATTAGCCCCCACTCTAGAATGACTGAAAAACAGACGTCTTTGAACAGATTTTTTAAGGGGAAAAGGGAACCTAACGATCCAGAAGATGAGACAACATCACATGACAGGGCTTAAAAACAAATGTTAGTTTATATTTGCTGTATTTTTCTGCCACACATTGCCGGTGTTCTGACAAATTTGGCATGCGCGTAATGTTAAAAATGACCCCGAATGCAGCGATTCCAAAGTACACACAAACTTTCTTTAAAAAAAGGAATATTTACTTACGTTTGCCATGTTAGCTGCACACAAGAACTGCATTCAGCTCTCTCACTTAACGACTTCGACTTGTCGTTAAGCATTAATTTACGCCATTTTCGTGTTGCATATGTACTGTATGTTTATGATGTAAATAGTTTTTTAGCACTGTTGGATAACATTGAGAATCCAACTGAATATAAAAGAGGGTTTTTTTAACCGCCACAAAAGCTTTGGGGGCAAAATTTTATAAGGGTGCAAAATTTGACAGAACACCAGTCTGTGAAAGAAAGACCCAAATCACACCGGTCCGTGGTGCAAAAAAGGTTGGGGACCCCTGGTCTGGGGCTGCTTCGCTTCCTTAGGACCAGGACAACTTCCTGTGATTGATGGAAGAATGAATTCTGCTGTTTACCAGAAAATCCTAAAGGAGAACATCCAGCCATCAGTTTTTGCCCTCAAACTGAAGTGGTCTTGGATCATGCAGCAGGACAACGATCAGAAAAACACTCTCATGTCCACCTCAAAATGGCTCAAAAAGAAAATTAATGTTTTGGGTTGGGCCAAGCAGGGCCGGCCCAGCCTATACGCAGATTATGCAGCTGCTTAGGGCCCCTGACCACTAGGGGGCCCCCAATCTGGCAATTGTTTAATTTACATTCTATTTTGTTTTCTACAGTTTGCTTTATTTGACTTTTGATACTTGATTACAAGCTTAAAAAACTAAAAGTTCTTCCTTAACATATTTCTTTCCTCTTAGAAAAAGGTATGGCGCTATCTTCTGTAAGTACTGACAATCATTTGGGGTGAGAAGTTTGAAGTATGCAGTGCAACAAAATCTGATTAATATACAAAATATGGACGTATGGGTTGGATTGCATGTATGGGTTTCACAGTACATTGTGACGAAATGGTGGGTCAAAAATATGGGCCCCTTTGCATTATTTTGCTTAGGGCCCCAAAATGGCCTGGGCCGGCCCTGAGGCCAAGTGTAATGTCAGGATTTAAATCCAATTGCGATAGTGTGGTGTGACTTTAAACGGCTAGTTCATGCATAAAAAAGAAACACACGCACATAAAAAAAAAAAAAAACACCAAAAACCCCCCAGAAACCCTCCAATATGTCAGACTTCAAACAATTCTGTAAAGAATAGTTCAATAATACTTCACAGTGGTGTGGAAAGACTCACAATCACAATTCAGTCACAATTATTGAAACGTCTGTGTGTGTCTTTTATTTTTGTTTTTTGCACGTATGCTTATAATCAAGGTCACAGAGCATGTAAGTTGGATCCCATTGCTGAGACATGTATGTTAAATTGACTTGTGACTGGAAAACAATAAAAATAACTTACCCAAAAAAAATATATATATTAGGGCTGTCAAAATTATCGCGTTAACTGGCGTTAATTAATTTTTTAAGTTAATCACGTTAAAATATTTGACGCAATTAACGCACTAGGCCCGTTCAGACAGATTTAAATGTCAGTACAGTGAAAGGCCAACTTGTTAATTGTGTTTTATGGAGTTTTTCCGCCCTCTGCAGGCGCTTGGGTGTGACTTACATATGTTATGTGGCGTAATGTCGCCCTCTGCTGGCGATTCAGTGCAGCTGATTATTTGGGTTTCGGCGCGCTTTTCTGACGTGATTATATGTCGACGCGAACTCACACTAATAGACAGTGCTATTCAGACCAGCTAACGTCCGCATCCAGCATTCAGTGGCAGTTCTCATAGCCCCATCACACTGTTTGTGTCTAATACATGCATCGCTTGTGAGTTATAGTCCTCCTTTGTTTATATTCATGAGCATTAGATAGTTATTGATGATGTGTATTTGAATTTGTTTACATATATGGTGAAATGCAGTTACATTGTTAGATGCTTGTGAGCTAATTGGCTAGTGCTACTGCTCAAATGGACACGTGTGTGTACATTTGATGTTATTTTGTGAGTTATGCAAGTTATTGACACATTGCCTTGTTATTTTCAGTTTTACAAAAATACAAGAAACGTGCTCCTGTCAAAAAGAGATGACTTCAGTAAAGCCCATGCAACTTTGCCACACCGTCTGCAGTGTTTCCCACCAATGAAAGAGACTGTGGCGGCCCGCCACAGTCTCGTTTGGGCCCGCCACAGTCTCGTTTGCGCCCCACCCCCCACCCGCCGAAAAAAAAAAAAAAGATACTAATCAGATGCGTCAGTCAGCCGATTACACAGCTGTAGCCCACTCCACTCTACGACCCGCGCGAGTGAGAGCAGCATTTTAGAGTAGTATTTTATTTATTTATTTATTCATTTAAGAGACGCAAGGGGAACGAGTAGGAAGAATGGGAGAACGAGCGAGATAGCGAGAGATAGCGGTCGCATGTCGTAGCAGCCCGCTGTTATTTTGTTATTGTTTTTCTTTATTATTGTTACCACAATCAAGTGGGTAAGCAAATACAGACTTCTCTCCTTCTTCCCCATATCCGGGGCATTACAATAGTTTGGATCGGACTTTTCGGCGAAAGTGAGCGGTGGACGGCCGTCTTGGACGGAAAGCAAACTTTGATTAAACTTGCGCAGAGAGGCGGGGCCCAAAATAAAGCCTTGCTCTATTTTCAGAGCGTTGGTCACAGTAAAGTATTTATTAGTTCAAGCAGAGTAAAATGATACATATTCACGGTACAAGAACGTCGTTTCCGTGTCCATCGATTGGTAAGAAAAGGCTGTTTGTACGAGTGACGTGTGGGCGCTCCCGTCGGGGGGACATTTCGCGTGGAGTAGTGACGAGATTTGTCGTTCACTTGAGCAAACGAATCCATTCCGATTCGTTCAGTAAAAAGATTCGTTCAAACAAATCGTTCAACGAATCGTTCGCCCCCCTCATCTCCCTCCCCGCCCAAACGAATCGTTCGGTTACTGAACGGGAAGTGACGTTGCCGAACGAATCACCAAAGACCGCTTCGCAGTATAACTGAACGGGAAGTGACATTGCTTGGTCCCTCCCTCTCTTCCACATTGACCACTCGTCGTAGTTTCAGAAATGAGTGACAGGCGGTATCATTCTGCTTTCACAGACAGCCTCGTCTCCCTCCTGCTGCTGCAAAAGCGAGGGAGAACTTCCGCGTCGTCTGTCCTAGTTCTATGGGCTCAAAGTCATGGCTCGTGCTTGCATTTCGATTTAGGACACGGTTAAACATTTTCCTTTTGTGAGGGGAGTAGGGGGCGGGGGCGCACGGACTTTCTTTAGCAGGTTCTTGATCACACATACAATCACATATACAGCATGTTTGCTGTCACGAAAATAAAAATACATCGAAAGTTTAATTTCTGAATATGGAACGACCAACACATCATATTTACATCTCGCTCTGTTGTATTTTTGTTTTTTAGTATTAAGATGATCGTGTTGAATTTTTGCACTGGTATTAATAAATAAAATAATCCGGTCAGCTCCCCTGTCGTCCCCGCATCTCAGATCGTCAAATGCTGACGAGAAATAATTGTTTGCTCTTTACGATGTCGCCTTTCTACTCTCATTAGTCTGTTAAGAAAAATGTAGACATATTGCGACATCTCCCGTGTCCGCGTGCTTTGTTTTTTGGGCGCTTGAGTAGCACATGATGGACGGATTGACATAATTTGTCAAACCAACCAACACATGACACGAAGAAAAGAAAAAAAACACTCGGAAAAAAATTACATGTATATACAGTTTCATTGCAAATCAGTATTATGGTGATCATATTGTTTTTTTGCACTGGTATTAATAAATAAAATAATCCGGTCAGCTCCCCTGTCGTCCCCGCATCTCAGATCGTCAAATGCTGACGAGAAGTAATTGTCAGCTCTTTACGATGTCGCCTTTCTACTCTCATTAGTCTGTTAAGAAAAATGTAGACATATTGCGACATTTCCCGTGTCTGCGTGCGTTGTTTTGGGCGCTTGAGTAGCACATGATGGACGGATTGACATAATTTGTCAAACCAACCAACACCCGACACGCTGACACGAAAAAAAAAAAAAAAAATACTCGGGAAAAAATTGACATGTATATACAGTTTCATTGCAAATCAGTATTATGGTGATCATACTAAATATTTTTTTCTGTGCACATATGAGGTAAATATCGCTGCCATGAAGCCTCCATATAGTGACAGTTCTCTGCCCGCTTCACTGCCGTCACGCGACCGCAGCTCAGCTTTTGCTTGCCTCGTAGCTACCCGTGTTTTAAATTACTGTAAATTTGATAGTATGTCGTCATAGGCAGTCACGAGTTTGTTGAGAAAAGTACTACTCTAAACAATGCTCGCTAGATTTGTGTGGTGTTTTTGTCTGTTTGAGCAGCATTTGATAGGCTCCACGTTAACAAATATGTGACAAAGTCATTTCCTTTCATTTTCTGATTCATTCACCGCATAGTCATTACTGGAAAATCAAGTTAGCAGCAAGCTAGGTCAGGAACCGGAGGACCGAGTCACTGAACGGGAAGTGACAAAACTCAGTCTTGCCCCCCTGCCTGCACGCTGGCTGCTTATTGGCCACACGTGGACGTGAGTGACAAACGCCCTGATTCTGTTTCCGGTCCCTCCCCTGCCCGCGATGAGGCTGGCGTCTGATTGGTCGTGTGCGATGTCAGAAGACGCTGCCGCTTGCTCAACGCCCTCCCACGCAGCGAACAAGCACCACCTTCATAGAACGAATCAGTGCAGATGATGATTAGTTCGGTCTCGTTCACCAAAACAATTCGTTCAAAAAGAACGAATCGTTCGCGACCGATACAACACTAGCTGGCGTCTGATTGGTCGTGTGCGATGTCAGAAGACGCTGCCGCTTGCTCAACGCCCTCCCACGCAGCGAACAAGCACCACCTTCATAGAACGAATCAGTGCAGATGATGATTAGTTCGGTCTCGTTCACCAAAACAATTCGTTCAAAAAGAACGAATCGTTCGCGACCGATACAACACTAGCGTGGAGTGGCTATTTTTCGGCACAACACCGACGCGCCAACTTCAGACAATTACGGCTGACGAAAGTTGGATAAATGCGCCCCCCCCCCCCGCCCCCCCAATTTCGCGAGCTCTGGGACACTCGAAAAATGACTCTCATACCTCTCCTTGCTAAGTTAATGGTACCTCGATGTGCGTTTGTGTGGAAATTTAGTTCACGAACAACGGGGAAAAAACTATTCACCTTCTCACCGAATCAAGAAAAACTTTACACGGCCATTAGAATTCCCCCAGTCCTGTAAATGGGTCAGTTGACAGAAGGACTGTTATTGTTGTGGTAATGTAGTACTTATGAGGGTCAAATAAAAAGGAAAAAGGAGGGCTACGAAGGCGGTCTGAAACCCGCGGCTCTTGGGCCGCATGCGGCTCTTTAGTGCTGCTTCGGAGCTTTTTTTTTTTTTTTTTTTTTTTTTTTAAATGGAAAAAGATGGGGGAGGGAAATATATTTTTTGTTTTAATAGGATTTCTAGGAGGACAAACATGATACAAACATTCTTTCAATTCATTAATATTGTAATGAAGTTAAACTTGTGGTGTCATCGTACAACAGAGTAGTCACGTGGAGGGACTGCAGGGAAAATAAACATTTAATCATGAAGGCTAATTATGTATTTCTAGCCAACTTATTCATTTTTATAGTAGGCTAATATAGCTAGTATTGATAATTATAAGGCTTGTACAAGGCTTTTAATTTTTTGCTGCTCCAGACATACTGTATCAGTTTTTTTTTGGGAGGGGGGGGGGGGGGGGTCAAATATGGCTCTTTCAACAGTTTGGGTTGCCAACCCTGAGTCACTACGAGATGTAAGTCGTACTATTGCTACGAGAAAAAAAGTCGCATTATTACATAGGGTAACGTAGCTGTAATCAGCAACGCATTTTACATACATGTACCGTAACTGAGAGCTATAACATTAGCCTAGCTAATGAAATATTTTAAATATATCTTTGTTATGGTTCTTCTTGGGGGAAAAAAATAATGAAAAAACAAAAAAATTCGCCGTGGCACGACATGGTGTGGCTGTCCGACTCCGATGCAGCCCACCACCACAGTTTCAAAAAATCCTATGGTCAGAGACCCTCCCACCACAGTCTCCTAAAATCCTGTGGGAAACACTGCCGTCTGATTTCTTTTTGGAACTTATGTTCGCTATCTGTCAATTTGTGTACTCACACACATTGAGGACAGAACAGGGCTACTAGTTTATTTTTTGATTGAAAATGTTACAAATTTTATTAAAACGAAAACATTAAGAGGCGTTTTAATATAACATTTCTATAGCTTGTACTAATATTCATCTTTTAAGAACTACAAATCTTTCTATCCATGGATCACTTTAACAGAATGTTAATAATGTTAATGCCATCTTGTTGATTTATTGTTATAATAAACAAATACAGTCCTTATGTACCGTATGTTGAATGTATATATCCATCTTGTCTTATCTTTCCATTCCAACAATAATTTACAGAAAAATATGGCATATTTTATAGATGGTTTGAATTGCGATTAATTGCGATTAATTACGATTAATTAATTTTTAAGCTGTAATTAACTCGATTAAAAATTTTAATCGTTTGACAGCCCTAATATACATACATATATATATATATATATATATATATATATATATATATATATATATATATATATATATATATATATATTGAAACGTCTGATTTAAATTATTGCTGCCAAAGGTAGCACAACCTGCTAATATGCTGAGGGCAAATTACTTTTCCACATAGGGACAGATACCGTTGTATCTATTTTAGCAAATAAAATGAACATTAAGAAACAGTGTTTTATATTTCCTTGGGATGTCTTTGTGTGATATCAAAATTGGTTTGATGAAATGAAACCTTTGTGTGTGAAATATATATTTTTTTAAATCAAGAAGGGGGCAAAAACAATTTTTTAATACAGTACATTCCTCACAGGTATTAGTGAGTTTTGTGCTTAGCAGTGAGAATGGAAGATGAAAACTGATGTTACTTTTGTTGATGTCAAAATGTTTGCTCCTCAATTTATTTTGATGTTATTATAATACATTTTTTTGTGTGTGATGGGATGAGAATTATTTCAGGCATTTATTTATTTAACTTTGGTAAAACTAAACTAACAACCCCGCCTTCATCTTAGCTCTGCGCGATTTTCTTATTGGTCACGTAAACTGTCCATTATTTAGGTCAACCCGATAGGTCTGACGTCACCTTGGATTTTTTTTATTTTTATTTTTTTATTAACAAACAACAACAAACATTACAACATAAGTGGCATGGTACAATGTTAAACAACTTTAGAAGTAACAGACAAGCCTAGAACATAATCATGTACATAATAACAAAAATTACAATCACATAAAAAAAAAAGAGAGAAATGGAGGAAAGAAGAGAAAAAAAAAAATATATATACAAAAAAAATAATAGTAAAAGAAAAAGACTAGGGTCTACTAGCCAAGTCCAGCTCCTCAGCAATTTCACACAGTTTTAAAGCATTTTCCCCCTTCATATGTTTCAAAGAAGAAAAATAGTGACATAATTCTTTGTGAAATATATTAAAAGTAGGAATAGATTTGAAATATTTATTCTTATGTATGAAAAATTTCCCAAGAATTATACTTATATTGATAACCAGGTCGTGGATGACTCTGACACAGAGATACCATATAAAATATTTTCTTTAGTGAAACTAGACAAATTTGCCAATTTAGGAAATAACCAGTCATACAAATCTTCCCAGAACGCAGTAACATATTTACAATCAAAAAAAGAAATGGTCAGTCGTTTCGATGTCTTCATTACAAAAAACACAGTTGTTGTGGTCCAAATTAAAACGGAGCCTTAAAAATTCGGCTGATGAGTACACTTTGTTAATAATTTTATGGTGAACTTCCTTTGCCTTTGGTAAAATTGGAAATTTAAAGAAAAAAAATGCAAAATTGAAGTTCTGTTCGACGAAAATGGGTACATTTCATTACAAAAATTTTCCGAATTTTGACATTGGGTAATTTTGAATCATTGATATTGAATCCATTTACCAACAGCAAAGGAAGTGTCGACTCTAGCTTCGTTTGAAACAAATTATAAGACATCTTAATAATCGACTTGGGTATTGCTTTAAAAAGATTGTTGTATTGCTTTTTATCAATCCAATTATGTTTGGAAGATAGTCTTTCAAAAGACGCAATGTGTCAAGAATCATCTAAGAGGTGCATCACCGACCAAATTCCTCCCTCTAGCCCAGTGCTTCTCAATTATTTTCTGTTACGCCCCCCCCAAGGAAGACGTAAATGTTTCGCGCCCCCCCAAACTCTCTGCCACCACTGTAAATAGTTTTATTTGTCTATAAAATTACTATTATAAATACGCATCTGCCTAACATTGTGTCCTTTTTTTTCCTAATAACGAAAAAAAGTAACAGATCAACTTATAATAAAGTAGAACTTTATTAACATTGTTTTGTTTGTAACAGAGAAGACGACGCGCATCAATTTGCCTGAATTAAAAAAAAAAAGTCCCATCCAAACTAAAAAATACACTCGTTACATTTTTGACCATTTGATAAAGAAAAATAAAATGTAATAAAATCAGTAAATAATAACAAATTAAAATTGATTAGAAACATTCACTCATGAGGACAATATGCCAAAAAATTTGATCGGAAAAACAAAACTGAATAAAAGAAAAAGAAAAAAAAAAAAGTGTCCTTGGACAGAAGGACAGTTTTTATTTTTGTACCTCCTTTGCAATGGTGTGGAGTTATCTTGCAATGAGCATGCTAACAATGCTAATTGGTTTACTGATATTACACTGACAAAACAGGACGATTGTTGGAAATATTCGGCCGTTTTCGCTGAAAAACAATCAAGCTTATCAATGAGATTGGGGTCTAATGTCTTTAAGTGGCGTCTTAATTGTTTTGGCTTCTGGCTGTCCGCTATAATTATTTTTAGACACAGTAAACAGTGGTCTTTCCTCATTACCCACTGTATTAAAAGTCAAAGCTAAAAGGCAAACGGCACGAAAAAAGCGCATTCCCGGCGGCCGAGGTAGAACCGTAGGTGAGGGCGGTCGTCGTGACGATCCCAAGCCAAAAATGGCACTTCTCGGGCGGCGACGTGAGAACCGGCCGGACAAGACAGTGGGTCGCTGCGTGAGTCCGGTCGGAAAACGGCGGCGGCGCACTGCTCTTCATATCTGTTTTTGTTCTGAGTGCTCTTCCTTAGTTCAAAAATACTGCGCGCACTCTGAAAATGAGAGCGCCACTGCCACCCACTGAGTGGATGTGCAAGTACACTTTATTCCAGTACGGCAAAAAAAAAAAAAAAGCATGTTCCCCGAGGTCACATGCGCCCCCCCTGGCATCGCTCTGCGCCCCCCCAGGGGGGCGCGCCCCACTATTTGAGAAGTACTGCTCTAGCCAATTGTGATAAAGCAGTGGTTTATTTTTGAACAGAATATATCGACAATTCCATAACGAGGTATTGTGAGGACTGAAGTTGTGTTTATAGTAGGGCTGTCAAACGATTAAAATTTTTAATCGAGTTAATTACAGCTTAAAAATTAATTAATCGTAATTAATCGCAATTAATCGCAATTCAAACCATCTATAAAATATGCCATATTTTTCTGTAAATTATATATATATTCTGAAAAACAATTTGTTGGAATGGAAAGATAAAGACACAAGATGGATATATATATTTGACATACGGTACATAAGGACTGTAGTGGGCATTTCACTCTACTGTCATTTAAATCTATCTATGCTGTCCTCACTCCGAAGCGTCTACTTTTTCCAAAGCTAGACAGCTAGTGAACGACGCCTTAATAATCAGACTTCTTCCTTTTTCATCTGATTTATTAATAAAATGGCCTCAAACCATTGTCCTCTTTAGACCGTAATGAAACTACAAAAAAAAGTACACAAGCATTGCATTAGCAACAAAGTTCGCTTAGCACGCTATACAGGTTCACTAAACATAAACAAAAAGCGTCTCATACAAAAAATATAACATTTTGCTTACTAACATAATATGTACATTCTTTACAGCAACCATACTTACGGACAAATCTTGTCCAAGGATCATATAAGCACAACATTACAACGTAGGCGTCAGCCCGAGACGTCGTGCAGCCATATTGAACTGGCAAGAAAGCAATAAACCATGTCCCAAAGCGACCACAAGAGTTCGCTGTTAGACAGCACAAAAAAACCTTGCTGTAAAACTTACCAAAAGGCAGAATACTGTCTGAGCGGGACATGTGCGTTAATTGCGTCAAATGTTTTAACGTGATTAATTTAAAAAATTAATTACCGCGCGTTAACGCGATCATTCTCCAATACAGCAGAACCTGTTGGTGGTACATCGATAGTTTAATGGGAATTTTTTAAGGTCAAAATCACATCTCAAAAAGAATTCAATACCTCCCAACTGGTTAAGAATGTAGTTTGGGATGTGAAACCATATTTTGTCCTGGTTTTTCAAAAAGGACCACAACCAATTAATTTTAATAGTACCATTAATACAATCAACATCAATAGCTCTAAGGCCTCCTTTTTCATAATCTTTAATCAAAGTACCTTTCCTAATATAATGTGCTTTTCTGTTCCACGTCACCTTGGATTTTCCCCGAAACGCCCACTCTGTCCCACTGTGAGACGAAAACAAACAAGATGTCCGCCAAGCCAGAGAATAGTAGCAGATTGAACGAGAGGTTTGAACAGAAGCTAATTGGCTGGTGTACTTCAAACCTCCGCTTTTATTGGTTCGAAGACGATCAGCCCTTTCTTTAGGCCCACCCTTTTTAGCATAGAACTGCAATAACTAGAAATCCAGGATGCGCTTCCCATTCAAATTTATTAATATTTCGCCTGCAACTGGGTCACAGTTGTCCCATTTTTAATCATATTCAGAACTCGAAATATAAACAGCTACCAGTCAATAGTTTGTGTTTTGTGAACGGCTGAACTGTAGCAAGAAGAAAGCCCCGCTCTCTGTGTTCAATGTGTCCGCTTGCAGCTGCGGATGCTTGTATGTGTGTCAGTGTGGGTGCGGTGGCTGCTGGGAAAAAAAGCCAATTTCGTTTGTGTTCATCTCGATCGTCCTGGAATTTCGGCATTTTCAGTACCGCTGGAGAAATGTCCTCCGTCAGTCCTGACCGGGAAACGAGCGGAGGCCAGTGCCGGGGTGGTCTCGAGCCGCAGACCGTTTTTGTTATTCTGGATTCTGCTGAAAGTCTTAACGTGCTACAGTGAGTCACCGTTATTTGTTCCTCCGGCTTTAGGCGCACCCGGAAGTTGTATTGATTGATTGATTCTATTCAAAATATTTCGTTTATAAGGGGTTCCGATGACCCAAAAGAAAAGGGGTGTGTATGTTTGTGCGCCGAAGTAAAGTGTTGAAGCCGAAAAATCTTGTAGGCTATCTGGAAACAGTGTTTTTCCACTCTGAACTGATTTACGATTGAGTTAACTTGAAATTGGTTGTGGATGGAGTTTGGGTGATGATTAAAAACTAGGGGTGAGACAAACTATCGAAATGGTGATACATCGTGATACTTTGTATCCCAAAAGGTTATCCATATGCTCCTAACAAGAATCGAGTTATCGTTTTAAAAAGGTGTCAATGTTAAAAAAACCAACAAGTTACTACCAAAATCTTACACCATAATAGTATCTCAGTTAACTCTAAGGCTGCCATTGACGGTGCTCGACGCCCAACCCATTTAGACCGCTACGTTCGTTCATTCAAAACCAGAGCATTCACAGTCATTCGGTCCAATTTTCGGGGCATTTACAGGTCACTTGCTATTCATTTTAGGGCATTTACATGTCATTTACTGTTGAGTTTGAGTCACTGCCTATTCATTTGGCTGATTCCCAGGTCACTTCCTGTTCCGTAACTCAAAATAAACAGCAAGTGACCCATAAAAATACCCCAAAATCAACAGGAAGTAACTGAAAATCAACAGGTAAATGATTTTAAATGGCCCCAAATTACCTCATTGCCTGGCATTGGGTGCCACTGACGGCCATAGACGTTCAATCCGTTTGAAGTGGAAGGGATGGCAGCGAATGAACGACTGTTCTTTCGCTGCCACCCTTCCAGTTCAAAAGGATTGGACGTCTACTAGTGATGAACTCATTCCAATTCACAGCAGAAGCTTGTTTTTCTGTTAATTAGTTGTTTGTAGAACATCTTAGAATGATTTCTTGATCAGTGTATAGATGTTCATTGTATCGCCATATCGTCAGATCATCGTTCTCATGAGCTTTGTATCGCAAATCGTATCATATTGTGAGGTACCTAGAGGTTCCCACTCCTATTAAAAACTATGTTAAAGTTTGTGATGTAATGGGAAACTGAAAGTGGTAAGATGGGCATTGTCATTATTTTGGAGCCGAAGTAAAACAATATCATACAATATTATACCTGCGTATGATTATACGTAGGTGTATTTTAAATTGTTTGATTTATGGAGGTTTATGGAATTAGATGGGTGAATTATTGTCAAAACCGGCGATTCTTTTAAGGACAACTGGGGCAATAGTGCAAAACTCTCTACAGACCCGTGTTAATAATGGTTAGTAATGTACTCACTCATTTCTTCACTTCAGTAATCTCCCCAATCAAAACTAAAGCAGCACCCTTTTGGAGATGCACAAGAGTTATTCTTAATCATTGTCATTCCTTCATTCACATGATGATAAAGACTAGTGCGTAGTTGTGAAAAATCTCATTTAAAATGCTTTTTTAACTTGAACAAAATAGCAGGGCAAGGAGCACTAAGCTTGCAATAAACAAGACGATGAAATCCAAGGCATCTTCTACATTTACTGCATGACCTCTTCATAAAAGAGTGTCATTGAGAGCTAAAATGTTACAGTTTTAGCTCTTTTTCTGTGTTCTAAATTTTTGCAAAGTTGTTGGCTAATGACAAATGTGCAAACATTTCATTTTCTAAAGGTGGATAATCCAAAATGCTTTCAGCAAAGCTACTGAAGCCAAAGCTAGTCTCAAAACAAAGCTATGAGTGTGATACTGACTGATATTTCAGAGACACTGGCGACCAATGAAGTAGATTGTTCCACTCCATGCACGCATATTTAGATGAAAGAAAGAAAATGCTTACTCCCCCTTTTCTAGTTAAAACAGAGAAAATGAGTACTGACTCATAAATGAGCTCATTTATGAGTCAGACCCTAACCCAAACCCAGAAAATAGACCATGTGAATTAATGTGTGGTGTGTTTGTAACGATTATTAAATTTCATAAGTGGTAAAAGAAGGAAAAATCATGGCGTGGCCACCAGACTCCGTGGCCTGTTGGAGCATGTGCATCACTCTGCCTCTTGAAAATGAAATGATAGTTGAAGGTCAACTTCAGATGACTTGCCCACACACAGTCCCGCAAATGGATGGAATGGAATTTGTCAGGCTTGTTAACATTACTCTTCTCTGAGATGTGTCAAATTTACAAGCCATATTTTTTGTCACTTTACACGGTATTTAAAATACTTGAGTGTTCCATGTCACTGCTGCCCTTGATCTCAATCTGTCACTATCCGTCTCAATTGTGGTTGACTTAACAAACCCTTCAGCAGTTATTTTTTATATTGAACAAAGTATAACCTGTATATTTTGACATAAGTAGGTAAAAAACCATCTATTTGTTTTCAAAAGTAAGGAGTCAAAGTTGTCAGAGAGCCAAATACTTAGAACAATAATATTTAAAGAGAAGTTTTGTACCTCGTTCAATAAACGCAAGTTCAAGTAATTCATATTTCAGGTGAATGTGAATGCACCATGTTTGTTTTTTGAACATATTTGTGAACGAGTTCCTTCTTGTGCCAATGAGCGTATTTTAGATGGCAGCTTTTTCTTTGAAGAGTGTCAGTTTTTTTTAACTAATATTTTCGAGATTTTGGGGCAAAAATGCATTCTGATTATAGGTCGGAAAGAATTTCCAGCAACACATTTTGGCAACAAATATTATGAACTAGTATCGTTTTTGGAACAATGAACTTACAGTGCCTTGCAAAAGTATTCGGCCCCCTTGAACCTTGCAACCTTTCGCCACATTTCAGTCTTCAAACATAAAGATATAAAATTTTAATTTTTTGTCAAGAATCAACAACAAGTGGGACACAATCGTGAAGTGGAACAAAATTTATTGGCTAATTTAAGCTTTTTTAACAAATAAAAAACTGAAAAGTGGGGCGTGCGATATTATTCGGCCCCTTTACTTTCAGTGCAGCAAACTCACTCCAGAAATTCAGTGAGGATCTCTGAATGACCCAATGTTGTCCTAAATGACCGATGATGATAAATAGAATCCACCTGTGTGTAATCAAGTCTCCGTATAAATGCACCTGCTCTGTGATAGTCTCCTTCCAAACTTCCTTCTCAAACAAGGAGAAAACTGATCAGAGATGCAGCCAAGAGGCCCATGATCACTCTGGATGAACTGCAGAGATCTACAGCTGAGATGAGAGAGTCTGTCCATAGGACAACAATCAGTCGTACAATGCACAAATCTGGCCTTTATGGAAGAGTGGCAAGAAGAAAGCCATTTCTCAAAGATATCCATAAAAAGTCTCGTTTAAAGTTTGCCACAAGCCACCTGGGAGACACACCAAACATGTGGAAGAAGGTGCTCTGGTCAGATGAAACCAAAATTGAACTTTTTGGCCACAATGCAAAACGATATGTTTGGCGTAAAAGCAACACAGCTCATCACCCTGAACACACCATCCCCACTGTCAAACATGGTGGTGGCAGCATCATGGTTTGGGCCTGCTTTTCTTCAGCAGGGACAGGGAAGATGGTTAAAATTGACGGGAAGATGGATGCAGCCAAATACAGGAACATTCTGGAAGAAAACCTGTTGGTATCTGCACAAGACCTGAGACTGGGACGGAGGTTTATCTTCCAACAGGACAATGATCCAAAACATAAAGCCAAATCTACAATGGAATGGTTCAAAAATAAACGTATCCAGGTGTTAGAATGGCCAAGTCAAAGTCCAGACCTGAATCCAATGGAGAATCTGTGGAAAGAGCTGAAGACTGCTGTTCACAAACACTCTCCATCCAACCTCACTGAGCTCGAGCTGTTTTGCAAGGAAGAATGGGCAAGAATTTCAGTCTCTCGATGTGCAAAACTGATAGAAACATACCCCAAGCGACTTGCAGCTGTAATTGGAGCAAAAGGTGGCGCTACAAAGTATTAATGCAAGGGGGCCGAATAATATTGCACGCCCCACTTTTCAGTTTTTTATTTGTTAAAAAAGTTTAAATTATCCAATAAATTTTGTTCCACTTCACGATTGTGTCCCACTTGTTGTTGATTCTTGACAAAAAATTAAAATTATATATCTTTATGTTTGAAGCCTGAAATGTGGCGAAAGGTTGCAAGGTTCAAGGGGGCCGTATACTTTTGCAAGGCACTGTATGTATTTCAAAATAAACGACCTATGAACTGAAGTAGTTTATTTTAAAAATTATAAACTGAACGTTGGACTTACGTATGTGTGAAAAATGAACTTTCCCAACTCTGCTTACCAGTTAGTACTGTTACTAAGTATATGTACTTTGTTTTTCCTTCCAATGAATTACAATGATTAAGGGGATGAAGGTCAGGGAACTCTTGATCCTCTTTGCTTTCTTCAAGCATGAGTCATACAAGATCAATTAGCAAACCTATGCGCTCACAGATTGTGCGTGTGTGTATACAGCTATGCACCTTGATGGCAGTCATCTGGAAGATAGTAAAGAATATGTTTTGTACTAGAGTCCAGTCCAATAATTAATTTAGACATTGCTTTTTTAAAACTGACAAGACCACAATTTATTTAGTTGTAAACAAAAAACGTTTGACACACTTATGTGAAATTGGATGATTTCTGCATCACATAATGTACAGCAAGGGTCCCCAAACTTTTTCCTGTGAGGGCCACATAACTTTTCCCTTCTCTGATGAGGGGCCGGGGTCAGTTTGTAACATGAAAGGTGTGACGATTGCAGGAGTGCCTAAATGTAAAAATTTATTGTTTTTCCAGAAAGCCACAATCAAATAACCCTTTCTGGATTCTTCACGGAACAAAAGTAAATAAAATAATAATAATAACAATTAGAGATGTCCTGATCGGTCGGCATCCCGATCGATCGAGTCCGATTACGTCATTTTCAAAGTATCGGACTCGGCAAAAAAATATCGGCCATGCCTTTTTAAAATATATATATATATTTTTTAATTAAATCATTTTCTAATCGTATTTAACGTCATAGACATAATATGTTACACTCATCCAGAGTCTTTAGTATAGGCTTAAGGTAGGGTTATCAAATTTATCCCGATAACGACGGCAATTAATTTTTTAAAAAATGTGTCATGTTATAATATTTAACGCAATTAATGCAAACGCTGCATGACCCTCTCACTCATTGTCGCGCTCAATCTGTAATGAAGCCGTTTTATGTATATGGAGAGATAAAAGGCGGCGCAAAATGAGTAGAGTGAACTTTGGCAGCCTTTGGAGCCTTTTATTAATTGGCAAAAGCCTTGCAATCCCTCTCCCTATGATTAGAAATATCATGGGAAGCAATGTGGGGAAGCAAGATGGCAATTGATCATTGTCTTAACCCCTTATGTTATTTCCCAACGTAGAGAAGATATAGCAATTGGTAGCACGTTGCACAGTCATGGTTCCACTTCCCATCATGCATTTGGGATGGCCACAGTATCATTTACTGAAAGCTCAACAAATACACTAGATGGCAATATTTAGTTACAATATACAAAGTCACAAGTCTTTCTATCCGTGGATCCCTCTCACAGAAAGAATGTTAATAATGTAAATGCCATCTTGAGGATTTATTGTCATAATAAACAAATACAGTACTTATGTACTACATGTTGAATGTATATATTTGTCCGAGTTTTATTCATTTTTTTATTAATGCATTGCCAATGTATATGATCGGGAAAAATGATCGGGAATGATTGGAATTGAATCGGGAGCAAAAAAAAGCAATCAGATCGGGAAATATCGGGATCGGCAGATACTCAAACTAAAACGATCGGGAGCGGATCGGGAGCAAAAAAACATGATCGGAACAACCCTAATAACAATAATAATATAATTTAATAATAACACTATTAATTAAATAGATAATAACCAAATAACCCTTCTTTTCTTCACAGAAAAAGCCAGGAATTAAATAACACTATTGAAAAAATATATATATACAGTACTGTGCAAAAGTTTTAGGCAGGTGTGAAAAAATGCTGTAAACTAAGAATGCTTACAAAAATGGAAGTGTTAATAGTTTATTTTCATCAATTAACAAAATGCAGTGAATGAACAGAAGAGAAATCTAAATCAAATCAATATTTGGTGTGACCACCCTTTGCCTTCAAAACAGCATCGATTCTTCTAGGTACACTTGCACACAGTTTTTGAAGGAACTCGGCTGGTAGGTTGTTCCAAACATCTTGGAGAACTAACCACAGATATTCTGTGGATGTAGGCTTCCTCAAATCCTTCTGTCGCTTCATGAAATCCATACTATCACTTCCAGGACTTCTTGTTCTTCTTTACGCTGAAGATAGTTCTTAATGACATTGGCTGTATGTTTGGGGTCGTTGTCATGCTGCAGAATAAATTTGGGATTTTTCTTTTGTTCACTCACTTTGCATTTTGTGAATTGATAAAAATAAACAATCATTGTTTATATTTTTGAAAGCATTCTTAGTTTACATCATTTTTTCACACCTGCCTAAAACTTTTGCACAGTACTGTATATTGTTCAGGGGGCCGGACCAAATGTGGAGGCGGGCCGTATCTGGCCCGCGGGCCGTAGTTTGGGGATGCCCTGATGTACAGCAATGTACCATATGGTAAATGGAGAGTACTTATACTGTATAGCGCATTTATCTACATTGTTACAATGCCCAAAGTGCTTTACATAGGCACACATTGTAGTTTAAAATTATTGCCATAAATGACTATAAAATAGACACATAACTGGTAACAAAGTACAGTACAAACTATACTGTGTACTAGAGAAAAAAAAAAAGAAAAAAAACAACACAACTGAAATGACTGAAAAAAAAATAATTCTGTGTCAACAGGAAAAACAAATTCATCTAATAAGATCTGGAATTTTGTATGTCCCAAATTCCGCAGTGTGAGTCCCTAATGGAAACTTTTGAGAAACGGGAGGAGGGGTCTTTCTGGTGGGATGTAGGAACTAGGAAGTGACTCAGCTGAAATGCACAGACATTCCTGTTAGATTTTGTTGCTGTTTTTTTCTTTCGAGTGACGGAGAGACACAGCACTGGGATGGTAATAACACAGACACCCCTCCCCTATTTACCCTCATTTGATGGGGGTACTTGCGTTAATTGTCTGTTGGCACACTAGCCAAGCTTGTTACAGTGCTCTGCTTATGGACTGCATACTTTTTCGTACAGGAATGTCTCCATGTGAGACGTGACTCCTCCACATTTAAGGGAATGAACAGAGCCGCTTTCATCGGGGGTGAATGAAGTAGACTTTTTTATACCAATAGACAATGGCGCAATCTACCCTCATAATGTAACAAGCCATCACAGACTTTTACAGTGTAGTAGTCATGAAAATAAAGCCTGAAGAGTGGTGATTTTCGGTTTTGATACAGTAACGTTAGATTATTACTCAGGAACTATAAATCCAGTAACACCATTAGGCATCTAATTGTGTTTGGGCACTCAGGGTGGAGTCTGGCATTGTTGCTGACATCGAAGTGGACACCCTTGTGTCATCAGACTGTGACACCTTCTACCAGATCAAGAGTCAACCCATCCATAGCAGGTAATGTCTCTGACGTCTACACCTGTGTATTTTTCCATACAGCTATTTTCTACAGCTCTTGCCCACAAGGTAAAAAAGGGCATTTCATCCCTAACATTAATAAGAAGTGTACAATAAAAAATATAAAAGGGTACCATGATTTCAACCCTAGAGAGCGCATATATAAATTGCAGGTGTTCACATCTGAATAAAGGGCTCCAGAAATAAATTTGATTGATTGATTGATCGACAAATCATGTTACAAAGAAATATTTGATTGATCAAAAATAGCTTTATTTACAAGGGATGTCCCCGATCCGATCACGTGATCGGACCATTTTTCAGAGGATTGGAATCGGGTGAAAAGGACCAGGTTATTAATTTTAAAAAATATGTATATTTAATAATTTTTTCAAGAGCTAAAAACATAAATAATAATAATCCACAAATGCAATGTCATTCCCAAAACAAAAATCTTAATCTGTCCAGTAGATAGAGGCCAGACTGAGAATGGTTTGGGCATGTCCAGAGGAGGGATAGTGATTATATTGGCAAAAGGATGCTGAATTTCCATATGCAATGCAAGAGAACTAGAGGATGACCAAAGAGGAGGTTTATGGAGGACTTCGTGTCTTACCTTGAGAGGACATGTAATTGGTGTGAAAACAGAGGATGCAGAGGTCAGGGTTAGAAGGAGACAACTGATTCGTTGTGGTGACTTCTGGAGTGTAGAGCCGAACGGAAAAGAAGAATTTAGCTCTAAAAACACTATAGTTTGGTACATATTGGTACACTGGTACATGTGAATGCATTAAACTCAGAAGGTCAATACAACTGGTTTCTTAGCAGGCAGTGATTTCTCGATGTGGGCCACTAATGTTGAATTGGAAAAATATCTGTTAAACTGCACCTACATACAGTGCCTTGCAAAAGTATTCGGCCCTCTTGAACCTTGCAACCTTTCGCCACATTTCAGGCTTCAAACATAAAGATATAAAATTTTAATTTTTTGTCAAGAATCAACAACAAGTGGGACACAATTGTGAAGTGGAACAAAATTTATTGGATAATTTAAACTTTTTTAACAAATAAAAAACTGAAAAGTGGGGCGTGCAATATTATTCGGCCCCCTTGCGTTAATACTTTGTAGCGCCACCTTTTGCTCCAATTACAGCTGCAAGTCGCTTGGGGTATGTTTCTATCAGTTTTGCACATCGAGAGACTGACATTCTTGCCCATTCTTCCTTGCAAAACAGCTCGAGCTCAGTGAGGTTGGATGGAGAGTGTTTGTGAACAGCAGTCTTCAGCTCTTTCCACAGATTCTCCATTGGATTCAGGTCTGGACTTTGACTTGGCCATTCTAACACCTGGATACGTTTATTTTTGAACCATTCCATTGTAGATTTGGCTTTATGTTTTGGATCATTGTCCTGTTGGAAGATAAATCTCCGTCCCAGTCTCAGGTCTTGTGCAGATACCAACAGGTTTTCTTCCAGAATGTTCCTGTATTTGGCTGCATCCATCTTCCCGTCAATTTTAACCATCTTCCCTGTCCCTGCTGAAGAAAAGCAGGCCCAAACCATGATGCTGCCACCAACATGTTTGACAGTGGGGATGGTGTGTTCAGGGTGATGAGCTATGTTGCTTTTACGCCAAACATATCGTTTTGCATTGTGGCCAAAAAGTTCAATTTTGGTTTCATCTGACCAGAGCACCTTCTTCCACATGTTTGGTGTGTCTCCCAGGTGGCTTGTGGCAAACTTTAAACGAGACTTTTTATGGATATCTTTGAGAAATGGCTTTCTTCTTGCCACTCTTCCATAAAGGCCAGATTTGTGCAGTGTACAACTGATTGTTGTCCTATGGACAGACTCTCTCACCTCAGCTGTAGATCTCTGCAGTTCATCCAGAGTGATCATGGGCCTCTTGGCTGCATCTCTGATCAGTTTTCTCCTTGTTTGAGAAGAAAGTTTGGAAGGACGGCCGTGTCTTGGTAGATTTGCAGTGGTCTGATGCTCCTTCCATTTCAATATGATGGCTTGCACAGTGCTCCTTGAGATGTTTAAAGCTTGGGAAATCTTTTTTTATCCAAATCCGGCTTTAAACTTCTCCACAACAGTATCTCGGACCTGCCTGGTGTGTTCCTTGGTTTTCATAATGCTCTCTGCACTTTAAACAGAACCCTGAGACTATCACAGAGCAGGTGCATTTATACGGAGACTTGATTACACACAGGTGGATTCTATTTATCATCATCGGTCATTTAGGACAACATTGGATCATTTAGAGATCCTCACTGAACTTCTGGAGTGAGTTTGCTGCACTGAAAGTAAAGGGGCCGAATAATATTGCACGCCCCACTTTTCAGTTTTTTATTTGTTAAAAAAGTTTAAATTATCCAATCAATGTTGTTCCACTTCACGATTGTGTCCCACTTGTTGTTGATTCTTGACAAAAAAAATTAAATTTCATATCTTTATGTTTGAAGCCTGAAATGTGGCGAAAGGTTGCAAGATTCAAGGGGGCCGAATACTTTTGCAAGGCACTGTATGTGTGTGTGACCACGTGTGTGACAAATGCCTGGGGGTCTTGTAGACATTCTGATGACTACATTCACTGCTAGTGGTGTTAGCTGTTTTTGAACTCACAGTGTTGCAGAGTGGGCAAAAATATGATGACATTTGAGTTTTGTGATCTCTTCTCAGTGCTTCAGCGAACACTTCCTCATCCTCATCCTTGTCGTCCTCCTCAGTGGCAGTCGCTATGCCCTCCAGGTAAAAGTATGGTCTCACGGCCCAGTAGTGACCACTGATGTCCGATACTGATGCCCGATACTGATGCCATTTGGTTCCTCAGGGTCTTAATGCGTCAGGATCTGATGCGACAGCAGGCTCTGGAGGAGGAGCAGAAGGAAGCGCAGCAACTTCTGCGTCTGCCCACTGCCTCGTCGTCGTCCCCTGTCTGTGTCAGCGCGCCCTCCTGCGGACCCCCTGCTCAGGTCCCAGTAGAGGTGTTGAAGGTACGAACCAGAGGTTGGAGACTTTAAGGCCAATTTGAAGATTTGGCATTTTAATTAACTATTTAACTTTGAAAGACTCAACTTGACATTTACTTGAGACGGCCGCCTGAAAACATCTTCAACATTGAAGATTATTACAATCAGATTCAATGATTATATTTTTGACACAATCAGGAAACATAAAATGGCAGTATGCAAGTGTTGCAGCTAAAAATAGTGAGGGTTACAATAAATACAACATCCCATTTCATCTATTGTTAATTCCCAGTTCTGCTCACCAGTAACAGGTTACATATAAAATGAGTTTCATTTTGTCAAATTGAGAAAACAAAGTACTAGACAAGTAAAGCCTCTTTGAAAGATGAACACCAACCATGTTCTTGTAATTGTGTTACAGAAGTACTAATACTGAGTGCTAAGTGGCTAAAATGTTGTAAGTGAGCAAGGTGATATTACCTGTCTTATGATTTGCTTAACACAAGCAATCTCTTTTGTCAAGTTCAAAAATAGACCCTTAGGTAGACATTTGTAAAATTACCCAAAAATAAGGAGAGAAGACACTCAGTTTTCTTTGCCAAGGAGAGCAAAGAGGGACTAGACAGAGAAATGCTAGATTACGCTGTATAGTCACCAAAATTGATCTAAGGAAAAAAACCTCCTTGCTCTTTTCATTAGGGGTTTGTCCTAACACAGAAGGGTGCCGCCCTAAAGGGAGGGGGAAAGCAAGCTGGAGACACCCATGTGATTTTGATTGGCTATGTGTGAGCATGTAGGTGGAACTAGCTAAATACTCGTGTGTAAGCAAGGGCACAGGTAAAGTGGTCAGAATGACCCAGACACTTCAGTTATGCAATGCTTCGGCCATGGAAGATGTCCTCGAATGGAAAATTGTTCTCGAAAGTTTAGACGAAAGTCTAGACGTAAGATGCTGAAGATGTCCTAGAAGGTCTAGTTACGCAATGTTGCGGCCATGAAGCAAGGCAGTTGTCATCCTGGCCCTCTTTACTCTTTGTAATACTTAAACATTATACTACAACCTAGTATAGCAAGCAATAATCATTTACTGGTTATATCAATAAGAAAAAATATGGCAATATGTATTATGTATGTATTAGGTGTGTATGAGCACAAGCAAATATTCAATCAATCAAGCAAATATTCAATCAACCCTCGATAATTAACTCAACAACTACACTTAATTTGCTTGAAATATAATGGTGACTCAGTTGGACCTGCTTGAATTGTGACAAAGTAACTTGAAACCCGCTAAAAAAGGCTTACTTCCGACTCTGAGGCGTCTCTGTTTTGTTGTTTTCATTGTCTCTCCCCTGCTGATCACTAACCACCCCTCAGGTGCAGACCCACCTGGAAAATCCAACGAGGTACCACATCCAACAGGCGCAGAAGCAACAGGTCCGACGGTACCTTTCCACCTCGGTCAGGCCCGCCAGTCATAATGCTTCCGGAACGTCGTCGATCTCCTCCCCCAGTAACCAGCATGCTCTTAGCAGCCCTAAATTGGAGGTAATGCTGAGTTAATTGTTTGTGTTTGAGCTCATTCGTCAGCACGTTACCGGATTTTTCAGAGTATAAGGCGCAATGTATTATAAAACTCACAAGCAATTAATGAGATTGTCATATATCACATGCACCTGTTTATCAGTGTTGTCACAGATTACTTGAAAAAGTAATTTAACTACTGATTACACCTCCAAAAAGTAATCTATTTTACTGATTACTTTATTATCAAAGGAACCAAGTTACTTTAAAAGTAATATATCGGTTTTATTTTAACAATTTTTCTGCTTTGCTGCCTCAATAGAAGAATGACAACAGAAAAATTTCATCGCATGTAATTGACTTTCCAATAATTGAATTTAAAGGGGAAAATCAGAATTTTTCACTTAAGGTTTAATCTTCGAGTTATCGGGGGGTTACTTAGTCGATGGAGTTGATTTCAACCAGCATTGACTCGCGCTAGCTTAGCCACTCCAGAGCCCTGAAACTAACAAATAACTGACAAACCACATAGAATTTGTTGAACTCCCAACGACTAATTGAACCCCAGCTATCTCAAAGATTAAGCCTAAAGTAAAAACTTCTGAACTTCCCCTTTAAAAAATACACCTAGCCGTTAAAATGTTGTCCATAAAAGTTATAAAGCAATAAAGCAAACAACAAAAATGAATGAAATGAACAAGAATCCTCTAAAGTATTTCATAATTGGTCCAACTTATTTTTCGAACAGATCATGTGACCAGCACCTTAGAGACAGTCCTTTGCTTTGCTTAGCCAAAACTACAGCTGAGGAGGCAAGATGGATATTAAGAATTTCTTTAAACCTAAGCTTTCAAAAACTTCAACAACAACTGAGCTTGAACCGAGGATTGAACACGAACAGTGTAAAGATGTATTTTTATACAGTACAGGCCAAAAGTTTGGACACACCTCATTTACGCAATACAAATGATGGCCACAAGTCACAACCCCATTGAAAAGGCAACAAATTCCACTCACTAACCCTGATAAGCCATACCTGTAAAGTGAAAACCTTTTTAGGTGTCTATATCTTAAAGCTCATCGAAAGAGTGCTAAAAGTGTGCAAAAAAGTAATAAAAGCAAGAGTGGATACTTTGAAGAAAGTAGAATATAAAACATGTTTTCAGTTATTTCCCCGTTTTTGCAGTATACATAATTTCACATGTTCGTTCATAGTTTTGGTGTCTTCAGTGAGAATTTACAATGTAAATAGTAGTGAAAATATAGAAAACGCACAAACGATGAGGTGTGTCCAAACTTTTGACTTTTGTTTCAGGGTCATCAACAGTTTTTGAATCCTTGAATTGGATGTGGAGTTTTTAGCGGTCGACAGTGTTTTTGAGCTGGCGCAAAGTTTGCAGCGCACGGAGATATTTTTGTCATCTTTACTGGACAAAAATGTGAAGTAATGGCTGTATTTCCTGTGAGCGAATGCAGCTCTTCGTGGTATATCTCCTGCTTCTTTCATTGTTCGCGTCCTGACAAGGTAGCTAGGCTATGTTGTGTTGGACACAGACTCTCAGCGCTCACGCAGCATGATAATACATGTAACCCGTTTTTTTTTTTGCCCTCCGATGATAAAACGTGACATGTGATGTCACTCCCAAACTCAAGTGCAACATTTCTATTCAAAATTAACTTCGTACGTGACTGCAGTAATCTTCATTCTACATACGTTATGAGGCAATAACAAAATAGTAATGCACAACCTCTAACTAAGGAAACTAATCAGATTACTGGTGTGGAAAAATGAATGCGTTAGATTGCTCGTTACAGAAAAAAAGTTAACATATTACAGTAACGTCTTACTTAGTAACGTGTTCGTGACAACACTGCTGATTCTAAGGTGCATCAAATTGAATACATTTGTCATTTGTTCTTTAACTTTTTTATAATTTCTAGTTTTTAAATTCATTAATTTAGTATTTTCTTATTTTTATTCATGGGTTTGATGAATGGTAAATATGTCTTAAGCACTTTAATGGGGCAGTATAATGCAGTTATGCTCCAATAAAGTAGGTTTGAGGTCATTAACAACAACCAGAATTCACACATATGGCGCACTGGATTATAAAGTGCACTGTCAATTTTTGGGAAATTTTAAGTGTGCCTTATATGCAATATATATATATATATATATATATTTTTTTTTTTTAAGTATGATGCTATCCCCTACATTTTTGTAATTCACTTTCTGCAAACTCACCAACTGTGTATCTCATTTTTTTCCCTACATATATGTTGCTTTTCTACAGATATGTGCAGCCTATGACTAGCTGCAAAAATTATTTAGACGATCATTTGTAAGTGTAGATATCTGAATTTAATACTCAGGGTTCCCTCAGGGTCCTAAAAAGTCTTAAAAGCATTGAATTTATGTAAATGGAAATAATACCAGAAAAAGTATTGAATTTTCATATCTGGGTCTTAAACTTTATGTAACTTGTCTGTGTCTCATTTCTCCTCAAATGTGTCATTTGTCATTTTGATTAAAAAATGTAGCCTAAATAAATAAACAGGGCGGAGGAGCCAATCATTGAGAACACAACGCAGCCATGGGTCAAAATCGTCGATTCCAAGCAATGATGGCTTATTGTGTAGTTCTTCTGCTTTGCTAACCCAAGTCAAAACAGCGTTGGCTTACTAAAAGACATCTACAAGTATGGCTGCTTCTTCAATATGGTGTGCTGTGCGATCAGCTGAAAAATATCACTATTATTATACAGATCGTTGTCACTCCTGCTCCTGCACGCTCCCGTTGACTTTCATTCACGTCCCGTTCCGATTGATACAATTATTAATCCCGTCCTGGCGTCCTGCCTTTGGGTCAAACCAGAGGCTAGCAGTGTGTTTGAGACTTTTTGCATCGTATGCAAAAAATTCAGCTGGGTACAATGGGCATGAAGGCGCTAGAGTCCCATGCTAAATCATCCAAGCACATAACCTCCATGAGAGGAAAGAAACAAACTCCCTCCATTGCCGACGTTTTTCATCTGCCTGTTTAAACCAGCCAGCTGCTCACGAGCCTGAAGAGACAGAAGCTAAAGCCAGCCAACAAGCTGCTAATGTAAGCAAAGCAGCAGCAGCTAACACTAACCAGCTAGGCCCCCGCTTATTCAATATGCTGCATTCTTACATCCTGCAAGCATTCCACACTTCCACTTTCGAAAAATAGAAAAATGTGTTAATTTTTGTCGATATGGCTGTGAAGTGGGTATCAGGTTTTTAAAAAATGGTCTGAATTAGGTTTTTAAAAGTTTTAAATTTAACCTGAGGAAACCTGCAGAAACCCTGTAATACCACACACAGACTTGGTCTTTGAAATACATTACCGTTACTATTAAGTATGTATACTAATACAGTTTCTATTTATCATTACACAGTTAATTATGTTTGGATTTCAGTTTGATCTACCGAATTTAAAATGTCCATTTTAATTAATTGGTGCTCCTCCTTCCTATTCATGGCAGAAAGCAAGATTTCACACCTGTTAACGGTCTTCTGGGCACCTGGGCCCCACTACAAATACAGTATAACGTGCATATGTAGCTAAAAAGTGTACGTGGATGTCTTTCATGTCAGTTACTCTGAGAAGTCAACAGTCCACACACAGCTATTGAAACAACAAAGAGTGAAAATATGCTCTGATTGGGTATTTCAGATGGAAGAAACGGTTATTGATGACATCATCAGCCTAGAGTCCAGCCTGAGTGATGACTTTTTGACGCTGCTTGACTCGAGGAATCAGCTCGCCACCACGGTAACTCCCTGCTCACTCCTCTCACTGTTTTCTGTATGTGTGTGAGAGTGAGATTATAAAGACGAAGCAGGAAAAAATCGATGAGGCAGCATTTTTCTGCCTCCTTTCTTCTCTTTTGCTGCTTACACAGATCTCACGCCCTCCTCTTCCTGCTGCTGAGGGAAGTATTAGGGCTTTCTTATAAAGGGCAGTTTTTTTGTTTGTTTTTTAAACGTCACTGAAGAGAAACAGACAAAATCAGTCCAGCTGCTTTACTCGTGTGAATGCCTATGTGTCTCGGGACAGTGGACGTTTGCAAGTTGTGTGCGTATGTTGATGCTACGCAATGAGAATTTTAGTTTTCTTGCAGGAACATGACAAGAGGAGACTTAAAGCGGAGGTAACATTGTTCTTGTAGTTCACACAAAGGAGACATTCTTATTCTGCTTTTAACCAAAGTTAATTTTTATTTGAACTTTGATCCATGAGTAAGGAAAGCAGAAGTCGCTGAAGCCGACTCTTACTTTATTTGAGAATTCATGGAAGGTTTTCTGTCAGTTATTGATTTTATGAGCTTAGCCTTTAGCATCACATGTTTGTTTAGCTCTAGAAGAGTTTTAACTTAACCTTGATTTGAGTGCGGCAATAGAAAAATTACTTTTTAAAGGTTTGTTTAGCTATACCTGTATTTCTGGAGTGATTGTAATCTGCTAATTTCTTAAAAAACTTATTTTAGTGAGTCCTTCTGCTATTCAATCCTACTGTTGCAAAACAATGGCATTGGGTGACATAAGCAGCACCACACCACGTTCCTCAGCTAATGATTTGGAAACTAGGCTGGCTAGTTTCACGCACCATCATGTCAAAGTCAAAAGGTAAAGTGTTTGCACAGATTAGTTTTACTGCTTGCAGGATTAGATTGTGGAATTAATGTTAGAATTGTCGACATGGGGTTTGTGTCACTCGTTGACTGTCTTGGACTTTTTAAACTTTTTAAAGCTCACGGTGGTGGCCTATGTGTTCTGATTGGTCGTTCCAGCTGCCGGTGGCAGCGACGGGAAACATGGTGGATGTCTATGGAGAGAGTGGCGGAAAAACCACGCCGTCTGTCACCATTAGCAACAGCTGCCCTGCTGATCTGCTCACAGTCAAACAGGAGCCAAACAGTGAGTTGCTGTCCTTTGCTGTTTCCATGGACCAGGCGTGGCCAACCCTGGTCCTCGAGAGCCGCAATCCAGCTTGTTTTCCATGTCTCCCTCCGCCAACACACCTGAATCAAATGATCAGCTCATCAGCAAGCTCTGCAGTTGCCTGATAACAGTCCTGATAGTTTGATTCAGGTGTGTTGGAGGAGGGAGACATGGAAAACAGGCTGGATGGCGGCTCTTGAGGACCAGGGTTGGCTACCCCTGCCATGGACAGTTGGGTCATTCTTCGAGATGAGATTAGAAAATCAATGGATTGCTTCATAAGATAAATATACAAAATATGCTGTGTTATTGAATAATGTGCAGTTTTATGTTTTTATTCTTTTGGTGACAAGATAATAATTTTTATTTTTTATTTGAACTACACAGTATATAATTTATGTATAATTATTTCGCCTACTAAAAACAGCTAAATTGATATAACAAACGCTACTTTTAAATGCTTTAATGGGCTTATTACAGAACAGAACGAGCCAATTGTTTCTTCAGCTTTCAAAAAATTGATTCATAGTTTGATAGAGTAAATCATGCAGCTGATTGGCTGTTGACAAAGTTTAAACTCTCCCCATTCCTTTACTGGTACAGAAACTGCATTTCCTTGACTTTGATAAGTCAGCACAAATGCTTCCCTAGGCAAGAATTTGACATGGTCATCACTTCTTACTTCCTGTTGAGTGAAACTCGACCTCTCATGTCCAAAAAATCTTTTCTTCTGTGGAAATAGGCAAAGTAGAGATGTAAAAAACAAATGAAAATAGCGATGTCAACTTCCACAGATTTAACTCTGGGAAAACGTTTGTTGAAAAAAAACTGTTTAAAGTTTATGAGAAATAAAGTCAATTCCAGAAAGACATAAAAAAATGAAATACATACAACACTGATTTAAAATCATCAAACTGTTGTGTAATAATCTTGGGTTTTGATTTGTTTTTTGCATTTTCACCTAGTCACAATTTAAAGCAGGAAGTATACACAACAATAATATTATTGATGATGTTAATGTTGCAGCAGAAGTTGATGCCAAAACACTGATGAAGGAGCGGCAGAAGAAGGACAATCACAACCTCAGTGAGTTTCAGACTAACAAGGTCCTAAATCTAGTTGACCAGCTAGTTAAATAGCAGTTTTTGTTTTCCAGTCGAGAGGCGACGACGCTTCAACATCAATGACCGCATCAAAGAACTAGGCGCGCTCGTCCCCAAGACGCCCGACCCGTCAGTGAACACATTCACGTGCAGATCTCATTGATCATCGCTCGTCGTATCACGTGCTCTAACAGGGCTTTGATTGGATAGGGATGCCAGGTGGAACAAAGGAAGCATCCTGAAGGCTTCGGTGGATTACATCCGAAGACTTCAGAAGGAACAACAACGAGCTCGTGACATGGAAGAAAGACACAAGAGATTGGAGCACACCAACAGAACTCTGATGCTGCGCATACAGGTCGTCGCTGCATACTTGTACGTAGTTGGTCAACTACGCAAATGCTCACAAGTTTGTTACTTTCAGGAATTAGAACTACAGGCAAGCCTCCATGGCGTTCCTTATTCTTGTATGGAGAGTGCCACGACCGACTCGCGAGCCTTCCTCTCCACGGCGACCAAGGGCACTGTCACGCCATCGTCAGATATGCTCGGCTTGGCGGATCTGAATGAACTTAATGGTGGCACCGATGGCTTCTCTTCAGACCTGTTAAACGACACGGGTTTCGCGGCGCTAGATGACTTTGGAGACATTCTGATGGAGGACAGTGGCCTGATGTCACCCGCGGGTGGCGCAGACCCCATGTTGTCATGTGGGGCGTCACGCTGCAGCAGCAGGACGAGTAGCATGGATGACGACCTCTGATCAACCTACGTTTTCTGTATCACAGTGGTAACTACGCCATCCCCGCTGTCACTATGGTAACCTTGTTATTGCCCCTCCTGTATATGTAATGTACATTGAACAATGAAAGTGATTATTCAAACCTACGGTGGTCCGAAAAGTATTCTAAGTGCTTCACTTTTTCCATTTTTTATGTGAAGGACTAGTCCCAAAATAGAATAAATTCTTTTTTTTCCTTTAATTTCTACATACCTCACTCCATAATGTCAATTAAAAAAAGCTTTTGGGAAAGTTGCGACTCTGAAATCTTAAGCACTCTGAGGCAGGTTTTCATCTGTAATGTCTCCCTGATTTGTCTCCCAAGTCTTTCAATGAAAAAGTGAACACTTTACAAATACACTGTCCACCTAGCTACAGTATATTAGTGTGACGATGCTATAGCATTGCTGTTTTGTTTAGCTTGGATTTTAACAGATTGTGAGTTGTTGCTAACAACTCATAAACTTGTTAGGTACCACTTGGAGGTAAATTGAAATTTGTTTTAATGATATTTTTGATTGGACATTTTTTAGATCATTTTGTAATTTCTGGACTTCCATGGGTATGAGTAGGAATGCTGTACTTGTGTGTCAGTTGTCTGATTAACAAACACTCTAAAGGCCTTTTCACACTTGCACTTGTTAGTTTGATTCACTTATAGATATATATCACTTAGACTGAGCAGGGAGGATTTTGAAAGACCATTTTCGTGCGTCTAGAAGTTCGGGAAATCCTAAGAAAGCACAATTATTAAGGTTTTCTCCTTTGTCCTTATGCCGTTACTTGTGAGTACTTGTGAGTCAGGAAAAATAGCACAAAATCACACCGCCTAGTCCTCTGCTATTGGACCAGCCCTTTTACCACCACATACTGTACATAGTCAATAGGTTTTTCAAAGACTTGCTGCACTGTGCAAAAAGAAGTGTGAAAAGGCCTTAAGACAAAACTAGCCACAAGACCAACCAGCTGTCACGGCAAGAGGCGTCCCGATTTCTACTTAGACTGTCGTTTCAGTTGATTTAGTTTTCTTCACCATTCTGTTGCTGGTAAAAATATTTTGGGGATCAAACGCTTGTGTTGGTTGTCATTTCATTTGTTTACTCCACTCGTTAACAAGCAGTTAGCTGTCCGACAAAAACGCGTTCATTTGTAAATTTTGTACTAATGCTAGCCGGCTGCTAACAAACATTTCCTTTCGCATTGTCCCGCTGAGCGGTTAGAACTTTTCATGAATATTTCTGATATTTTTGTGTTTTTTTAATATAGAAAATTCTTTGGTATTTTAGCAGCACTTGCTTTGTGTCAGGATCATAAAGGGAGTCATGTTTATTGTTTTTTTTTACAATCATGTAATATTGTATAATATCTATAGGCTATATAGAAACTTTATATAGAAATATTGTCGATAATACAGAACTAAGAAAATAAAAATCAGGCCTTTAAATTGGATGCAAAAAAAAACCCTCTCTTGCCTCTTTTTTTAAAAAAAATATTTCCTTCCCCGTTCTTCTGTACAGCTTATTCTCATGAGAGTCCCGGGGGTGCTGAAGCCTATCCCGGCTAACTGTGGGCAGGTGGTGGGGTACACGCTGAACTGGTTGCTAGCCAATTACAGATATGAGTGAATATCTATATAAACTTATATATAAGTACAGGTGGTCCCCGAGTTCCGTTCCTATGCTGGCATCATAACCTGAATTTCTGCGTAAATTGGAATTAACCCTTTAAGTACCCCTAAATCTCAAAATAACTATCCAAAACATGTATTATGGGTCATATTAATAAAGTAAAAAAAAAAAAAAGCGTAAAAAGACAGACGAGACAATGTTACGCGATTTAAAAAAAAACAAAAAACGACTGCAGACAAAATGGAGGATGAAAGCCAGCGTCGTGAAGTCAAAATCACGTAAGTTGGGTATGTCGTAACCCGGGGACTACCCGTATATATGTGTAGAAGTTTTTTTTTTTTTTTTTTACAAGTCTTGTAAGCATGTATGAGTGTTCACCCAGAAGTACATGTCTGTCACTAGCCACGTTTACATGCTGACTTTTATTCATACCGATTCAAATCATTCCGAATGGAAATTTCACATCAACTGTTTACATGTCACTTCATCTATTCCGATCCAGCGTTTACATGTGACTGCCTTTATTCCGAAAGGACGTTTGACAACTGCCGTCTGACATGCGCAGATTAATCAAAACAAAGCGTCACGTTGCAAAACATGGAGATCGATCGTCAGATCAGCTGCTGTTTGAACTTTTCGAGTGGAAACAAAACTTCAGAATGACACGCCGTTCATTTAAAAAGTTGTGTGGGTGCGCTGTGCGTGTGCTTGGAAGCCATGTTGCAAGTGACGTTACTTACGTCACCAAGTGACGTCACCACGTCAGTACGGAGCATGTGCAGAAAGAACGCAACCTGCCACCATTCCGCTTCCCTGTTTACATGATATAATTTTACTTCTAATCGGTTTGGGAAAAGGAATATTCCACCCCTGTGAATCGGAATGAAATTCCATTCGGTTTGGGCCTGTTCATTCCGAATGAGGTGTTTATATGGAACACATTTATTCGGTTTGAACAAATATTCCGATTGTAATTGGAATATTTGGCTCCATGTAAACGTGGCAACTGTCAGCTATCTGGGCTCAAAGATCAGCTCACCTTGTCTTTTCAGTGACTTCCTGTTTTCCTGTTTGGATATTAAACTAACACACACGTACACGCTTCCTCTTTGAGCAGGGCCCAACCCTCTTGAGCTGTCAATCATGGGTGGCTTGGGGCAAGGAATTCTCCGGTCCACAAAAATTTTACAAAAAGGTGCATGCAGACAAACAATGGACTGGTTGCCAGTTAGTCACATTCCATATTTTTTTAACTATAAGGTGCACTTCAAATCCTATATCCATCCAATTTCTCCCACTTATCCGAGGTCTGGCAGGAAACCCCAGACACCCAGCCACTTCGCCCAATTCTTTGAAGAAGGTTGCTAGGCGTTTTCAGACCATCCGAGAGACATAGTCTCTCCAGTGTTTTCTGGGTGGAGCATGAGGCCTCGTCCCAGTGTGACTTGCACGGAACACCTCACTAGGAAGGCGTCCAGGAGTCATCCTAATCAGATACCCAAACTACCTCATCTGGCTGCTCTCAATACGGAGGAGCAGCGGCTCTACTCCGAGCCCCTCCTGGATGACTGAGCTTCTTACCCTATCTTTATAGAAGAGCTCAGACACTCTGCGGAGGAAAGTCGTTTCGGCCTTTTGTAGCCAAGATCTTGTTGTTTCGGTCATGACCTGCAGAAGTTCAATAATCGTACACGGCTTTTGTACTGATCGGGGGGGGGGGGGGGGGGGGGGTTTCCTCCCAATCACATCCCTCCAAGTCTCACTGTCATTGCCCATGTGAGAATTAAAGTCCCCCAGCAGAAATAGGAGTCTCCATGGGGGGAGGTCCTTTATTTTTCTCCATAAATTGACATTACGCATAAACCAGAATGATCATGTAATGACCTCAGACCTATTTTGTTGGAGCGTAAGTGTATTATACTGCTCCAGTAAAGTGCTCAAAACATACATTTGTTATTTGTCAAACCCATAAATAAAACAAATGATACATAAATTAACTCACTAGCTGCCATTGGCATGATAGTCATCCAAACATGTATCTCCTTTCATCCTTCTGCTCTGAATTCAAATTAGTTTGCCAATATAAACAATAATAAAAAAGTCAAATCTATTTGTAGTGGGAGTGAATAAAGTGAATGAACATTTTTTCAACAATAAATACTCCGAATTTTAAAATATAAAATACAAATGACACGCATTACAGTGATGCATTAATGTGCCTTACAATCAGATGCACTTATGTATAAAAATATACTTTTTCATTGATGGTGCAGATTATAGTCTGAAAAAACAGTACAGTAGCATTTATAGACAACCAATAGACAAATCATCATAGTTGTTGACACGGCACCAACAAAGGAACTAACATTATAACCACCATTCCACTTTGGTGCTCTCAAATTAATGTACTAAAGGCTCACGGGAGTCCAAGAAATTCTAGAAAATCTAATGTCTTCTAATGAGAAATGAAGAGGGTACATTTGGATTGACATAATCTTGTAGTTCTTTGATTGACCTGTCTAAGAAGGGAAGCATATAGCGCAACACTCCAGACAGATCTCCAAGCAGTCAGCGGAGCTGCAGCATTCTTCTAATACACCACAATCCAGCGAGACAGTGCATGCCTCGTTCCAGCAACAGCAGCAGAACCAGCAGCAGGTGTCCACGAACCAGCAACAACTGGATATGCGTCCTCCGCATGTCACGAATCTCTCCGCCGCCCAACACATAGACTGAAACTCACAGAACAGGCACGCTAGTAGGCAGTGAGCACCGCAGTCTGTGGAGGAAACAAGACAGTAAATGCGACACGAGTTTGGCCTATTATGGCATCTGTAGGGTTAGGTAATGCAAAAGAGGACGTCATGTCTAAGCCAGTGGTTCTAAAACGTTTTACACCAAATGAAATTAAGGTTTGGGTATTTAAACATGCCTTGTGTTTTGTTGCATTAACCCAACCTAAAACAACTGAATCTCCGATTTCTTTTAAATTTCTATTGATCATTTTATTGTACTTTTATTTTATTTTGTATTTTAATTCACTTTCTCAACTTAATTTGCATCTTTTGGATAGCAAAAGTGAAAGATTTAACCTTTATTTTTGAAATTTTGGCATCAAGGGGTAAATTGTAATCCGTCTGAGAAATAGATGAAAAATTATTGTGTACGCACCCCCTACAACAACACAGGTGGCGACTTGACAGGCCTTCAGCCTGTAAAAGTTCTCATGGTTGCATATCAGTCAGAAGTAGCGTGCTGTGATTAACTTTCTGGTTTAAGAAGTGCAACCATCACTAAATATTTCAAAAGCTCAAAAGAGGAAGCTGTTTTAAGCCACAGAACTGTTTAAAAAAGTGGGTTCTCAGCAGGGCCGGCCCAGGCCATTTGGGGGCCCTAAGCAAAAAAATGCAAAATATTTTTGGCCCACCATTTCGTCACAGTGTACTGTGAAACCCATACATGCAATCCAACCCATACGTCCATATTTTGTATATTAATCAGATTTTGTTGCGCTGCATACTTCAAACTTCTCACCCCAAATGATTGTCAGTACTTACAGTAGCTAGCGCCAAACCTTTTTCTAAAAGAGGAAAGAAGTTAAGGAAGAACTTTTATTTTTTTAAAGCTTGTAATCAAGTATCAAAACTCACAAAAGTCAAATAAAGCAAACTGCATTGAACAAAATAGAATATAAATTAAACAATTGCCAGATTGGGGGTCCCCTAGTGGTCAGGAGCCCTAAGCAGCTGCATAGTCTGTGTATAGGTTGGGCCGGCCCTGAGAACTTCTCAGTAGCACAGAAGCAGAAGAAGAATCTGCTTTAAGAGACACACGATACTGTAACAATATACTGTAAGAACACTGCACTTAAGGACATGACGATTAAAATCTGTAGGCTCTGTATGAACCTCGCTGCTTTGGCTGCAAATGTCTTTTGGGTCACTCAAAAAATACAGGGAATCTGAATCCATCCAGGAAAAAGGCATGTCAGTAAAGGCAACATTCTATCGGCATGCATCAGTTCTGCAATTTGGAGAGAGGAGACTTCAAAAATATGATACCATGATCAGGGTGTGCGTGTGTGTGTTTTTATGGGTGCTTATGTTCATCAGAGATAAGGTTCATGTTGAAGGTGTCCTGCTGATAATTGAATTGGGTGTGTTTGTTGATCTTTCTACTTCCTGTCTCTATGACGCCTCCTAAAATTTTGGAAAGTGCAATATGTTGACCATTCACCTGCTAAGTTCAAGTATATATTAAGATTTAAAATGATCTACCAATTTTATCACTGCATTGTATTTTTTGCCTGTTTTTTCCCCAATGGATTCCTTCATTCTGTGCGAATTACTGCTGACATATAATACAACATAGATCAAACAATAAATCGGACAACCCGACAAAATGTAGATGCTGCACCGATCTGATCTTGAGGTTTTGTATAGCAGTTGTTATTTCTATTATTTTCAATATTGTTTTCAAGGGTTTTAAATCGGCCAAAATGACCACAATTGATTATAAACAAGATGAAAAGGTACAATTTGACATAGTTTTCCTTTTTCAAATGTTCACAGTTTTTGAAATCGCATACATATTCCAAAATTTTGCCAAATCGTAAGATTTTGTGATAATCCTTTTTCCACATGCAGTTACTCTGGCCCTACAGTAAATGGAAAGAAGAGGTAGCCAAGAGGAAACCGTGATTAAAAGACTGAAAATAGCCAAGGTTTGAGATCATTTCAGTCGTAAAAAGACAATAATGTATTTACTGTTGAGCAAAACCGTACACAACACCACTATTGTAAGGTTGTTAGCTAATTTTTCAACTGGCTTCTACACTAGTGAGAATAAATTATAATCCCTCTTCACAAAACCACCGATGCACTTTCAATCCCTTTATCAAATAATCGTCCTAGTTTATTCTCGGTCTCTCATCATCTGTTTTATTATGCTCACCGTCTCCTGCCACCTCATTAATAAGGGCAGCATTTGTCTTGAAGGTGGTGTGTTTTTTCCTGGAATAGAGATGCTTCTCATTGGTGCACGCTGGAAGAGGGGGAGAAACTTCTGGCAAGTTTTCCTTTTCTGAGATAACATCAGTGATGACATTCGTGATGTCCGCTTGTTTTTGAGTTTCTGGAGTGTCACACAGGCCTACAGGTGATGACACAGGTGAAATCAGTGAATTTAAAAAAAAAAAAACTAAGGTTGGCATCATTTGCTATTTTTACAAATACCTGTAGTAACTTGATCTGCACTTTGAAGTAGGTGCGTTCTGCCAGTTGTCGGCTGGATGGAGATGCACTCAAATTGGTCAGGGCATTCAGTAGCCATTCCAGGTGTAGAGTGGTGCGATGTCACAGTGTCCATCCTGTCCAATGAGAAACCCCCCCCAAAATATTCAAAGTCATGAAGAAATGTTTTGAAGCTCAAACTCACTTTTAACTATTAAGACCCCTTTAAATTAGGTAAACCTCATTGTTTTTACATTCAGATTACTGTCTCACACACTATACTTTTTTTTAGTCAATCTAATTAGAATTTTAAATATCATACAAATCCACATTAATGTAGGTTAGCTCATGAAATGATATTAGAATATTTACCTAAAATCCAACCTGCAGCCTCTGCTCACTGCTTTGCCCTGCTTCCAGGCGTGTGTGTCTTTGAGCCTAGAGCACTTTTTCAGGAGGATGGGTGGTCGTGTGTGTGTGTTTGTGTCCGTGTAAACGCCCACCCACTTATGGGCGCGTCAGAAGAAATGCTTTTGATTTGACAGACAGTTGAAGTAAAAAAAAAAAAAAAAAAAATATTAACGCTGTATGTAACTAAACATTGTCATGTGTTAAACGTGGATGATTAAGTGCAAATCAGGGGTGGGCAAATTTTGGTGCTCAAGTGTATTGCAAAAGAGACTTATTAAATGAAATTTTGGACTAATAAAATTGCTAATTTAGAATGAAATTTTATTACCTCTTTGTTTATTAACTCTTTAATGCACAAATTATGACTCTTTTTTGTTTTGTTTTTACCATTGGACTAATTTAACTCATTAGCTACAGCACTATACGTGACGTCCAATTCATTTTGACGAGGGCCGATGTGTGTGTGTGTATATGAACGTTGAATGAATGTTCACTCGCCCCTCATAGTCAAAATGGAATGGACGTCTAGCACCTTCAATGGCACTGACAGATGAGTATTGTGGCTAGTCCTCTTAGTTTACATGAATTGGACGTCTATCGTGCTCAGTGGCATGCAATGCGTTAAATGATAATAATAATAAAAATCAACTTTAGAACGTTACTTTTATGTCACTTGCGTTACTTTTTGAATTATGGCTTTTTTTTTTAAACCCTTAGACTCATTTAACTCATTAGCTGCCATTGACGGCGCTAGACGTCCAATCCATTTATTTGAATTTCATTCATTTAACTTTTATCAGCATTGTATTGATTGATAGAAGTATTCACAATTATATAAAAAAATAGTGTAAAAATAGAACACTGATTATTCTAAAATTATAAAATTATAATTGTTAACATTTATATTTTTTGTGACCAAAAATAGTCACTTGCTTTGTGAGGGGTTAAACGTCTTAAGTGTAAAATTTTGAATGAAAAGAAAATAAAGAGAAAGAATTATATAAAACAGCAAGCCACTTGAGCTTTTCCAATAAAAAAAAAAAACAGAAGCACGTGGGAACTAATCAATCATATCGATCTACAAAAAGAAAGAAAAAAAAGCAACAGGAATAGCCAATTTCCTTAATATTCGCCCGCCTGGAAACTCAAGAGCAGCATGGAGGTAGATTTGTGTCTTTATTATTCAATCAAAAAAAAAGTTGCTTCAATCAAATAAAAAGTTGCTTCAATCAAAATATATATATTCAATAGAAGAAAAAGTCACTGCAATAAAAAAAAAAGTGTTTAAATGCAAAAATAAATTTGAAACTCAAAAAAATATATTTGAAAACTATTTTTCTTTGATTAAATTTTTTAAAAAAATTTGAGTCAAGTTTTTTTTGATTGAAACAATATTTTTGATTGAAGTCATGTAATTTTGCGTTTGGACCACATTTTGGCTAGGACATTTGTGTCTTTACTATGCAATCAAAAAATAAGTTGCTTCAAAAAAAATATATTTTCAAAAGAAAAATCACTTCAATCAAAAATTTAAAAAATTCAATCGTAGAAAAAAAGGTTTGAATGTGAAAAAATATTTGAGACTCAGAAATTCGCATTTGAACACTTTATTTTTTATTCAAACTGTTTTCTTTGATTGAAGCAATCCTTTTTGTGTTTGAGCCATATTAGGGGTAGGACATTTGTGTCTAAATCATTCAATCGCAATAAAAGTTGCTTTAATCAAAAAAGCCCTGATAGCCATTATTCTTGCTTCGTACTTTTATGCCATTGGTGGAGTCACCTGCCACTCAAACACACCGGAACTAGCGTTGAAGTTGAATATTTTTGTCAAAATGATTCAATCGAAAAAAGTGCTTTCAAAACTTTTTCCACTTCTAAAAAAAGTGCGTTCAAAAGTTTTTCCATTTCAAAAAAAAAAAAAGGCGTTTTGCTTTGCAAAAAAAGTGACACTTCAATAAAAACATATATGTTTCAAACAAAAAAAGATATTTCCAAAAAATATATATTTTTGCAAATGATTTTTTTCTTTGATTAAAAATAGTTTTTATTGCGATTGAATGTTTTAGACACAAATGTCCTACCCCCAATATGGCTCAAACACAAAAAGGACTGCTTCAATCAAAGAAAACAGTTTGAATAAAAAATAAAGTGTTCAAATGCGAATTTCTGAGTCTCAAATATTTTTTCACATTCAAACCTTTTTTTCTACGATTGAATTTTTAAAATTTTTGATTGAAGTGATTTTTCTTTTGAAAATATATATTTTTTTTGTTTGGAGCAACTTATTTTTTGATTGCATAATAAATACTCAAATGTCCTAGCCAAAATGTGGTCCAAACGCAAAATTGCATGACTTCAATCAAAAATGTTGTTTCAATCAAAAAAAAAACTTGACTAAAAAAAAAAAAAAAAGTTTTCAAATATATTTTTTTTAGTTTCAAATTTATTTTTGCATTCAAACACATTTTTTTTTTTAATTGAAGTGACTTTTTCTTCGATTAAAAATATATATTTTGATTGAAGCAACTTTTTATTTGATTGAAGCAACTTTTTTTGGATTCAATAATAAAGACACAAATCTACCTCCATAGTACAGCAGTTTTGTTGTAGTTTTCTTTGTTACCTGAGAGTGTCGCTGCCACTCAGCTAGGGCAGCAAAGGAAGGAAAAGAAGAAGAAAAGAGATCGAAGATGCTGTTGCTGTTGTGATGGGTAAGAAGAGGAGGGGAGGATGTAGTCTGACAAAGAGAAAGCAGTTGACGTGTTTGGGACATAAAAAGACGTCCTTTGGATTCCCTGCAAGTGATGGTGAGTCTCGTGACCTTGAAGAAGACAGAAAAACGACGACGTGAAAGAAGCAATGGCGGCTGCTAAGCGTCGACGCCTTTTTTTTTCTTCATTCTTCTTCGCGCATTTGCCAGTATTCGTTTGTTTTTCACATCTGCTTGCCAACTTCTCAGAGTGGCAAAATTACTCTTGTGCTGCACAGTAACAAATACAGATACCGGGTGAATGGTAAAGCTGGTAGTAATTCCTGGTACTTAAAAATACGATTTTGGCAATTCTTCAAAAGTAAAAAGTGTTGTTTTTAAAACGTGTCATTCCTTTAAGACTTATTGTGAACAGTAGGTTAGATCAGTAGTTGCAGAAAAGTGATGGACCTGAACTAAAATAATGACAACAACTTGATGATTGTCACGACACCCTAATATCTGAAAAGGTCTAGTTTTTTTATTTTTTTTTTACGTTTCTAAACTTGCTTAAAAATGATTCCATCAGAATCTTTAGGCGAATAGAAAAAAAAACGAGTAGATTTTGAGTTGTAGACATTTGTACAGCCAATATCGAAAGACTAATCAGCCGTTATGAATAATACTTTGGAAGGAATTAAAGCTCCCTCATTAGACTGCATGGGTTATTTTCCAAATTCATGCTAACAACATTTGACGCTGAGGAGTTCATTCTCAATTTGTCTTAAAGGCTGATGAGACGTCGCATCTTCATGCTGGCGAGGACGAGGACAGAGGAGATGCTCCCATGGAAAAGCCAAGGGGGCCTGTCTATTGTGTCTGTAGGAGACCTGATATCAACTGTTTCATGATGTAATCCACACTATCTATACTCTCCAAATTATTCACACCTGTAACATCTGTGTCACACATAGGACCGTAGCACTGTATGGTATTTCCACCTGTAACCCAAGTGTGTTTTTGTGCAATCAGAGGCTGTGATGGCTGCGCCGAGTGGTTTCATGGTAACTGTGTGGGCGTGTCAGAGAAGGCAGCCAAAGCCATCCGGGTATGGTTCTGTCCATCCTGTCGAGGTGAATTCTCTTTTTGGAGTTTATCTATCTTTACAATCATTAAATTATTCACTGACATTGATGACTAAAGACGTCTAATCCATTTAAACTCTCACTAGATTAATTGAACGTCAATCGCCATCAATGCCAGCTAATGAGTTAGCTCATGTCACACACGCGTGCAAGTGCTTATTTGTTATTCATACTTGTCCATATCAGAGGGGGATCCATCTCTGGAGATTAAATATCGTCAGAAGAAGACAAAAGCGGTGGAGCTGGAGGAGGATGGGAGCTCACCTCCACATGCTAGAAGTGACAGCAGGCGCAGCTCACAGGTGACTGGATATTAGGAGTGTGTCATCTAAGGCACGCCGCGATTTGATTATGATTCAGGTTGCTATGATTTGATCGTTGAACGATGATCACGGTGATCACATGTATCACGATTATCGATGCATCATACAGTATTAATTAATAAAATAGCCAAACAAATTTATGTCCATTATTTATTTGAAATATCCTAATGATTTAACAGGAACAATGGAAACATACCCATACAGCAAAAAGCTGCCCTTAAAGAGAATACGACAGGAGAAAAAAAGTCTCAAATAGCATTATTATGTGAATTAAAATCATATTTTGAGACTATTCGACTATATACAACAATTTAGCAAAGCGCAGATGACGAGAAATTGGTCTTTTAATCTGCCGGTTAGCCACGCCTACCATTATAGGGCTCAAGCGTCCCCAACAGTTGGATGACGTCAGCGGGTGACTGGGCTCATCGGTTTTACTATTCAGCCCACTGAGGGGGAATTATTCCGAACGAGGAAAACGCAACGAAGAGAGACACAAAATGTCATTGTTTCAGTCTCTCTACTCCAATATTTTTACAGGATATTGTTTTTATCCAAATATTTTCCCCCAATAGCTAAATAAATGGCTTGAGAAGGACCAGTCAGCCCATTGAGGGGGAACTATTCACAACGAGGAAAATGCGACGAAGAGAGCTGCAAAATGTCATTGTTTCTGTCTCTTTACTTCAATATTTTTACAGGATATTCTTTTTATCCAAGTATTTTCCCCAATTGCTAAATAAATGGCATGGTCATGACAAATAACACTCTTGTGCTAAATGGAATATGAAATAATAAAAATGCACTTATTCAGGACGACATGGCAAAATTACTCCATAATGGTCAAAACTATCGACTTCACCTTTACTGTCGCACCTCCCGCACGATATTTTATGACACCTAAATCGGACATATGTCATTTCCCTTCCCCGGCTTCGGAGAATGTAAACAAACCAAGAGGCGTGACAGCTAGCCGACATGCTAACTCGAACCGAGTGATGTTTCAAAGTCTTCGAAGCGGAAAATCACACATAACTACCCGGATTATTTTGACATGACGACTGGGTTGTCGATTGTCTTTGCGGATCGGCAAACCGCCCGGCGGAGAGCAATTTACAGTTCGTTCCCCGGAGGAGAGCGGCTGCAGTTGTTGTGCAGCTAATGTGCACGAGGAGAGCTTTTTACATGCCTATCAATGATCAAACGTAAGTAGTCCTTTATTTAAAGAAAGTTTGTAGTGTTTACTTTGTAATCGCTGTATTAACATTTAACATAATACAAAACAAGATGTTTACTCACTTCCTCGTACGTCTAATGGTCCCACAGTAGTAGGGCTTGGCCAATATCCACGGTGAATGGGAACCCTTTTGAAACTCCAAAAAGGCGCACACGCCTCTCCCTCATAAAGCAAGATTTTTCTGCAGCCGTTTGGCTTGCGTGATGTGAAAAATAAACGTATTAATCCGCAAAATCAGCTGAATCCTTAGTCCTCATACACAACAGTACGGCTGTTTAGTGAAGAGGACGCCTTCACCCGTACACGTCACAGCGCCCTCCTCCTCAATGCAAGACCGAAGCCGGAAGTCACTCATTTTCATGGCGCGGGATTCAAAAAACTAAATAAATATAGCGATCGCTTCCACACACATCCAAGTAGTCCATATCATTCAGGAGCATAAAATACCGCGTGTATGATGAAAGAAACATGTTTTTTCGTGTCACATGCACTTTAAGCTGCTTTTTAATTTTTTTTTTTGTACAAGAAAGTGCAAAAACATTAACCATTTCAAAGGCAGTACTTATTTCTCAACATGCCCATACAACACAAAGCTGACCTAAAGCTGCTGTAGTTCACAAAAAGGTCCAAAAACATTAGCTGTTTTCTCCCAACAATACAATGAAAAATTACACTGGTGGAAGGAAGTCCTCATTTTCTGGAAACAAATAAAGTACCTTTAGAAATAAGACTTCGTTTAACCAATACAGTTTGTTTTCACAGATTTCTGTACTATTTTGCATGCTTGTAGTGTTACTGCTGTACTTAATCCTGGTTTTACACGTTCTGAATCTGGATTAATTTTTGTACACCACCAAACAACGCATAAATAGACATGGAAATACACATTAGCGAATTCGCTAATTAGCATAGTGCTCTGTGCTAACTAGTAACATCTCAAAAACAACAATAATAAAGGCTAAACAGTACAAGAGGGCTTGTTTACTCACCTGTTATAGACTCACACAGGACTTAGAAACACACTAGGGACATTTTCCAATTAACACGACTTGAACCTACTGCTGGACAACTGAAAGGCAAGGCCCAACGAACAATTTCTGTTCCCCTCTCGCACTACATTTTCCAATTAACACGACTTGAACCTACTGCTGGACAACTGAAAGGGAAGGAGCAACAAACTAGCTCTCTTCCACTCTCGCGCTAAAAAATAACTTGCGCATAGAGGAGGAACCAAAGTGCGACCGCCAGGTCCCTGCCTGTCTCATACACAAATTTATTTTCTAAGCCTTTTGAACAGGAGTAAATCTCTCGCTCAGTAACTTCCGCTGCAGCAATCCTAACCTTGTGCATCCCTTACGGTGTCCGGGCGGCAGACGTGTCTTGAATTTCGTTCCGCTAGCAGCGGCTGTTAAGTTATTAAGTTATTAGGGAAAATCATCGTTTTTCAACATTTATGAATCGAAATCGAATCATCACGTGTCGAATCTCAATGAATCTAATAATCAATGTATTGGCACACTGCTACTGGATATATGTGAAAAAGCACATCATATCGTTGACAAAATGTCAAATTTGTCTTTTTTGTGTCTCGCTTACTTGCATCACACAGCAAATCAAACGTTCTGCTCGCATGTGCGGCGAGTGCGAGGCCTGTTTGAGGACGCAAGACTGTGCCACCTGTGATTTTTGTAAAGACATGAAGAAATTTGGAGGACCCAACAAGATACGTCAGAAGTGTCGACTGAGGCAATGTCAGTTCCGTGCACGGGTGAGCGATCGCATTCGTCATCTGTAGAGCACACGGGTTCAAACATGCGAAACTGAGTGAGTTTGTTGCATAAGAAATGGCATGTTCGTGGTGTGGAGCAGAAGATGCTTCGCAACAAAGAAGAAGAAATGATTCGCCGTGGTGCGAAGGGACGTCGGGTCCTCCACAGGAACGACGGTGGGAATCTTACAGACGAGGAAGAAGAGGAAGAAGTATTCAGTGAAAGTGAGCTTGAGCTCTACCAGCAGTACAAAGCTGCTGGATTCGACGACCTGGTCAGTGAATCGTCCCGGGTTATTAGGTTGTGACAGGTGGCACTTCAGTGACGCGTCTTTCTGTTGCAGCTATGGCACAGTGAGCAGGAGGAAGAGGAAGAGGAGGAATCGCTGAGAAAGAAGGCGGTGAAGGTGAAACACGTGAAGAGACGAGAGAAAAAGCCAGAGAAGAAGGTGAGTATCTTGAGAATATTACCTGTAGCTCACACGCCAAATATGGAGAGTTAAGTAGGGATGTCCCCAATCCGATCACGTGATCGGAAATTGAGCCGAAAAAGTAATTGCCTCTTTCCTCAAAGTGATGTGATATTCCACGGTAAAGACTGTCGATTTTCTAATTGGCGCAATTGTTACCATTCCAATAGTGATATTGCACAACACCGCCTTCTGATAGTCGAGTTATGGCAAGTGTGACAACCAACCTGTGTGACAACCAACCCTGTTTGCTCCTACTACATGTATAATTGTCTAATTCATCATCCATAGAAATCACTCTCCACCCCCAAAGAGGAGGTGCGACGTCACAAGGCAAAGCAGCGACACAGGGGGCGCGTGCGGCATAGTGAAAGAAGAGGAGGAGGAGGAGGTGATGGAGGAGAAGCTGAGGCTAAGGAGCTCGGCAGCACTCTGCGCCAGTGTCTCGGACCCGGTTGCATCCAAGCGGCCAGGACTTCCTCGAAATACTGTTCTGACGACTGTGGGATGAAGCTTGCAGCCAAGTGAGTCTTACTACACTTCACACACTGGCAAGCAGGGGTGTGACAACACATCAATATGGTGGTATATTATGATACTTTGTAGCCCAATAGGTTATTGATATGCTCCCACTAAGAATCGTTTTATCGATTTAAAAAGGTGTCACAGTGTAATAAAGAAACCCACAGATTGATAGCAACATTTTTCACTACAAATACTATTATGAAATGTTATCGTATTGTGAAGTACCCAGAGGTCTCAACTCCCCACCCATACAGGTAAGAAAATCAGATCATACAGTACTTGATAAAACACACACACACACACACACACACACCTATATTCACTGTAGAGCTGAAACTAATACTCGAGCAACTCGAGTTTAAAAACTGATCCGAGTAATTTTATTCACCTCGAGGAAGTTTGCCAGCTCTAAGCATCACGTTTTGCCCGGACTACTTTTAATGCGGGACAACGCGCTGATGTCACGTGCGTAGAGGAAGAAGCAATAAAAAAAATATAAAAAAACCTTTCTGCAGCCGACAGCCGCTACAAACTACGCCGTCGTTGCTAAAAACTAGCCCGCATGATGCGGTGGTAAAAGGTAGCATCTGATGCGTCTCATAGATATCACATGTATGTTGAACTAGATGTGAAATGACAGAGTCAGCGGTGTTAGTAAACAGCCGTCATCTTAAAGCAGTACACTTCTCAGCGCTAATAAATAAGATTAACGTTACTGTCACTCGCTCACGTACGTAACGTTAGCCCTGCGGAGGGCTAGGTTTCTATTAAGACCACTGTCGATGCGTGGCTAACGTGTCTTACATACAGGCTTTATTTAACTCATTTGCTCCCAGAAACGTATAAATACGTTGTATTTTTAAATGCTGAACTGTCCCGCAAACGTATTTATACGTCTTTTGCGTTTTTATTAATTTTTTTTAATAAGAAGCATATATAGCTTCCGCTGTATCCGAGAAACAAAGAACAACGCTCCAAACCAATTTTAAAGCAATAAAACTGGCCACTGGAGGGCAGTAGCACATTTTGGAAGACTCGGCAGCCCGATTCAACAGCAGTGAACGGCCGGGCAGCATTGTCAGAGCGCTGGCGGCTTGAGCCCAGGCGGCGCTCCGACCGGACAAAACAACGAGAGGACGCCTGGGACGCCAGGCGCTGGACGACCGTGCAAAACGAGTGAAACCCCCCGTGGAGCGGCTCGCCAAGCAGACCCCGCAGAAATGCAAAAATAATCCATCTTTGTGAGACAGACAACGATGAGGGAAAAGTTTACACAGCTGACGTGGCGACAACGGCGTCATCTCGGCGACAAACCGTCATCTCTCAGTAGTCGTGTGTTAATAAATTGTTACTTTGCTATCTAAAGCTCTATTTGTCTGGTTGTTCATGGTATTTTGTAAAAGGAAAACATTATTCAGATGTTTGGAATGTAACTAATGCAAAAAATAGCTTTGTTAAAGTCAAAGTTATGTTTGAAATGTATGCGTTTACAAAAAGCTCATTTTCTCCGTTTTTTCATCAGAAATTGGAAAATTGCTCAAACCAAGCTATTTTCTAATGCTGATTTCTAAAGAATGGAAAAAGATACAAACTTACTTTTTTTCTGCTGAAAGAAGAGAGTCTAATCTTTCTTTTGGTGGGTTCCAGGTTTATATAGCAATAGAACATAATTTTCTGTTGGCCTTGCAAAATCAGTCAAAATCCAGAAAAAACGGCCGGGAGCGAACGGCCTTGCTCTGGTGAAAATGGCTGGGAGTGAAAGAGTTAATCTGTGAAACATAACGCTTTAGAGTGGTGAGGGTGTAAAATGAAAATATGATAAAGCTAACTGTCAATTTTAGCTAAGTAGTCATTGTTGGATAAAACACCAAGTAGCACTGGCCCCTAATGTTCTCCAATAGAGTAGGTATCATAGTGTAACGTTGACAAAGAGTCACCCGCTTCGTTAGGTTGCAATTATTTCTTTTTTGGGAACTTGTGGAACGACAACAACAACAACAGGAAGGCACGTCTCTCACTCTCCCGCACTTCCCTCACCCCCGCACGTCACGCGGTGCATTCAGGAACGCATGTAAATATTCCCGCCATATTATAACCTGATATGTTACATTACATGATACATTTATTTTAAACACTGCAAAAATGCAAAATCCTATCAGGACTTACAGTTTAGACTAACTTAAAACTTAACTAGAACTTAAAAATGGCTTGACACAAATGGAAATTCAATTGAAACACGTGGGAAAAACATCTGACTTTTATGTGATGTGTGTTATCAAGCGTAATGGCATTTTTAGGTAAGAAATATATATATTTTTTATAAGATCTAAAAGTTTTTGTAGTGAAAGCAGTGAATTGGTCTTTTTTTTTTTCTAGTCACAGCTGAGAGGCAATTGTTGGCTGTTTTCAACAATGTACATCGAAAATAAACACATTGATTGACTGAAAATGGTTCAATATTAGATGAAATGTCTTTTTTTTCCTCATGTATATTTATAATTGCTCTCTACCTAAAAATATGTTTTATCCGATTACTCGATAGGATAGTCAGTCAATTACTCGATTACTTAAATATTCGATAGCTGCAGCCCTAATTCACTGTATTAGTAATACATTTCTATAATGATGGTAAACATGGTTTCCACAGCCGCATCTACGAGATTGTCCCCCAGAGGATCCAGCAGTGGCAGCAGAGCCCCTGTGTCGCTGAGGAGATGGGGCGGAAGCAGCTGGAGCGAATCAGAAAGGAGCAGCAGGCTACCAGGTTGCGCCTTACTCTGATGGAGAAGCGCTTCCACGAGCTGGAAGACATCATCGCCAATTCCAAACTTCACCAGGTTCAGCACGATGAGGAGGTAAAATATAAGTTATAGTCCTGCAATATATTACAATACAATGCCATTTTCGAGCCTAGACTAAGAGGCTGTCACAATTGAAATCTCGAATGTGAAACTTGAAGTTTGATTTTCAATTTTTTCAAACATTTGATACATGTTGAAAGGAGAATGGTAAATTGTGAATTTCATTTTTTTAAATTATAGGTAGGCGGAGAATGTGATGAATATTTTTATTTTGTCCTGAGTGGATTGAACATTTTGGTGTTGGAGTGGTTTGAATTGGTCAACAAATTTAGAAAAAATAGGCAAATTTGCCTCTACTAATTTGGCAATTTTGTCATAAAAATTGTGAAATATTGTACTGGAAAGTGGTGTAATGTTTATAATGTGAAATATGTTGAAGAACACTGTAAAGATGAGTGAACAAAATGTCTCCATTTCAATAGGACTTTTTTTTTTTTTTAAGGAAAATGTTGAATTGTGACAAAAAAAGGAAATTGTTTCAAGTATTGTCCTAAATTGGATCATTTTTACTTTGAAATTTTCTGAACTGGTGATGAATGCTCTTTAGCATTCACAAAGTAATGAAATAAAATCTTTCACGTCGTTTGTTTGTGTCCGCAGGCCAACGAAGGGGACGGCGACGACACGGACCTTCAAATCTTCTGCGTGTCCTGCAGCCATCCTGTCAACCCCAAGGTGGCACTGAGGCACATGGAGAGGTGCTACGCCAAGGTCAGAGTGACACGCAGCTTTTGTCCGACTATTAATTTCGTGCTCGTTGATTAAGGCTCACCTTTGTCCCAACAGTATGAGAGTCAGACTTCCTTTGGATCCATGTACCCAACACGGATCGAAGGGTGAGCACACGTGTCTGTCTGCTCACAACTGTGTCATATAACATAAGTAGTGCACTAAACACTTATACAATATGGCGTATTGTGTTTCTCACAGAGCCACGCGCCTGTTTTGCGACGTCTACAACCCACAGAGCAAAACCTACTGCAAAAGGCTTCAGGTGTTGTGTCCGGAACATTCCAGAGATCCAAAGGTTTGTCTCATTTCTAATTCATTCAAGTGGCTGGGACGGGACTTCCATACGATCTTCAAGTAAAAATCCAAGATTAACAGTGACTTCATTTGACCTTGTTTGCACATGTTGTCCAGGTGGCGGCAGACGAGGTGTGCGGTTGCCCTCTGGTCAAAGATGTCTTCGAGCCCACTGGCGAGTTCTGTCGGGTCTCAAAGAGGAAGTGCAACAAACATTACTGCTGGGAAAAACTCCGCCGGGCTGAGGTGGACCTGGAAAGAGTCCGTGTGGTACGTAAAGGTGCTATAAACTTTGTTGACGGCAGTGTGGTGAAGTACAGAAGTGTACTATACTTGCGATACTATACTATGGCAGTGAATGATCGTGTTTCAAAGTCTTTGAGAACGATAGACATACAATCCATTTGGACTGGGAGGGATGGCGGCGATAATTCGCTGCTAGCTCTTGCCAATCCAAGTGGATTGGACATCTATTGCCATCAATGGCACTCAATTAACTCATAATTTGAAACCGAGGAGCTAGTGAAGGTGATTAAGTTTTCCATCACTGTTAATGCGCTTTTGTGTCAATAGTGGTACAAACTGGACGAGTTATTTGAGCAGGAGAGGAACCTGCGGGCGGCCATGACCAACCGGGCAGGCTTGTTGGCGCTCATGCTGCACCAAACCATCCAACACGACCCGGTAACCACAGACCTTCGCTCTGTCAAAGACCGCTAGTATGGCTTTTTCACCATCACAATCATCATCACAAAGACCTTCCATCGGTTCAATTTAAAGTCTTTCAATATGGCGTGGCAATTTTTGTCTTAACATTTTGTCATTTTATATGAGTGTGATAGCGCATTGCTTTTTTATTTTTGTACTTTCATTTTATTGTTTGTGTTTGTTGGTAATAAGGAAATGTGTGATAAATTTCAATGGCAAGTTTAACAAGCGTATATATTAGCGTTTGTGTCGTAAGCATACTGTAACTTTATGCAAAATATTACCAATAAAAAGCTGGCATTTCAATAGATTTATTGGATGTACAACTTCATCAAGATTAAAATGTTTTTTAATTCTCCTGATTTATTCCTGTTCATTTGCAAAGATTCCAGTTAATTCCCATTGGAAAAAACTTAACCTACTTTTGCCTCTATCACTGTAACCGAAGTGAGACGTTAAAAGCTCAAAAGATTGGGTGGGCTACCCTTGCATTAAAAAAAACATCAGTCGTTTCTTTCTTTTTCTTTCAGGAGGTTTGTGACGCAATGATGAAGATTCTTTTTAGGTTCGCAAAAGGGTTTGGAATTTATTAACCCAAAAATATTCTCCTTGGATGACTTCAAACAATGAGCTTATTATAACCCTAATTTAGTGGTTGATAAACTGTTTCACTTGGTTGAACACGCAAGAGAGACCTGACAAACCTACTTTGTCTAACCATTGGAGCAGGATGGCCTGACTTTGAGGAAAACAAAGAAGAATCACAATGAATTCTAATACATCCTAAAATATATGATCTAACGACATGGTTCGTCGTAATTCCAAAGACAAAAACAAAACTTTGTTCACTAAAATAGCTTGGAAAAAGCACATTTTGGGCATTATTTAAGAAAATTGTCTAAAATGGCATCAAAGTTTATTTTTAAAATGTACAAATATAATGTAAATACCACATTCATACAAAGGATTAACCTTTTATAAGAATTTTAAAGATTACATGCAAATATTCTATAATGACCGAAATGTTCAATTTGTCTTAAATTGTTTTGTTTTCAACTTCAGAAAACATATACAATACTGAGAATTGTTGATCTAGAACTTAAAAGAGTGAATGTCATCAATGGATGAGTCCTGATGTACCATTTTTCAAATTGTTGGTACTAATGGGGAAACAATAGGCTCCCTAAAAACAGCATTTCATAATTGACGACAAGTCTGTTTTTCAGCAGATGAAGAAAACGAACTACATAGATTTAAATATGTTGTCTTTATTTCCTGACACAGAAATTGAATTTCACAAGTCATATCATCATTTAAAAATGCTTATTGATATGTAACATGGAGAACAAGAATGAGCCATGAATAATTTTTTTTTTTTTTTTTTTTTTTTAATCTTAAATTACATTTCATTTTATCCTTTGAAATGGATTGGACCACAATAGCTTTTAGATAAGTTCATTAAATAAATTAAATAAATAAATTACTGTAATTGAAAATGAATGAATACATTTTATTCACCCAACTGGCTAACAAATTTTAATGAAGAATATTGATCAAACAAATGCACCATCGAGCTCTGTAATTAAACAGGGGAAATATACTTTTGTCATATTCTGTAAATGTCCTAAATGACAATATTTGGAATTTGGACCTTTGGTTTTGAGTAGATTTTAAATACTGGTCTTTTGCTCTACGATTATGTTTGTGGCGGAAAACACTCAGGTCCCTTGAAGTTCCGCTCTGAGACCCCCAATTTAACCAACTTTCAAAATTGTCTGATATGCTCGTGTGATACATCATTGGAAAGCTTAAAATCTCAATTTTCTGGGGGAAGAAAAATTTTGAACAGGAGGGCATTTAAAAAAAATAAAAAATAAATAAAATAAATAAATAAACAGCACAACCCTATCTGGAGGTGAGAGCACGTGAGAGCAGAATTACAGACGCCATGACTTTGACGAGATATTACCGCGTACTTACCTTGTTTCGATTAAAAAACTCCATGTAGCATGTATCACTGAGTTTCAAGACACAGCTGTGAATGGCCACAGCTGGATTTTGGGGGGATTTTATGGGTGAAACACAGACATCAAGGAGTGGTCGAGATTTTCTTATTGATATATTTACCTTTTTAAACGTCCCCCCCCCCCCCCCCCCCAATTTTTCATCGTTTAGATCAATTATTTATCATCTAACATATCGGAAAAAATGCGACAGAAACAAACAAAACAATTAAGCGATAGTTATGAGGTAAATATCCATGACTTTTTTACAGACACCTTTTTTTATCGTAACTTAATTTGTTTAAAAGTTTAAAATATGCGAATGAATAATTTTTTAAAGTCGTTTTTTTTTTTTTTTAACGAAATATTAGACATCATTCTAAGCTAAAAATGACATTTTGAATAATAAATATAATTAATTACCTTTGTTCTATGGCTGGGTTGAAACAAAAGCGGTTGCGCGACGTCTTTAAACGGGGGTTTTCAGGGTAAAACGGGCAAATAAAAAATAGTTCGGGGGCTTAAGGCGCCATGAATCTGCTATGGCAGCATATAGACATTGTTCTATCAAACACAATAGTTGTTTTGGCTTAAAATACAGCAATTTCTTTTTAAGAGGAGTGCAAGAGCAGAAACTGCTTTTTCAGTCTTGTCTGTTTTTTTCCGCCACATACTATTTATACAGTTTTGCGTCGCTTTTTCAGAGCTGTACATTAGAATTCATACTTGATGAAATAAGTCTTGGCCCCCTCTCAACCTCCTCTCCTTGGCCCTATAACTTATTGAAGCATACTTCCGTCCACTGGGTGGCGAAATAACAACAACAATACCGGTTGCGGGCGGGTATAACAACGAAGAACAAATGTTATCTGGAACATAAATGCGTCGTTAATTAAGTCTATTTGACATAATAATTCCATTCGTTATGAGCTGTTCCGACTGGTTGTCAGATGTTAGTTGCTGGAATGTGAGCAGAAACTAAATATGAGGAATTACGTAACCTTAGGCTTGGAACGACCATGATCAGAAGAGCTAGCTTAGAGGGCTAGTAGGTTACCGAGGCAACGACAGTCAATCAAGACGCGACGTCTGGAGCTTTTGGGTCAACAAAAGGTATTTTATTTAACTCTGTTAGATACCGTCGAGCCATTCTCTACTGTTTAATCAATATTTAGCGATTACCAATTAAGGTGGGCTTTATATATCACCTATCAGTAAAATGAATCTTTTGGAATATTACTCGGGCGCGTTGTTTAATACGTCATTGCCGTTGTCTAATGAATGTGCAGAATTAGAACGTAGATTCCACTTTCATTAAATGGCTTGATAAATCGATGGAATTTGGAATATGGAATTTTATTCCACATAATGTATTTAGAATTGTGGGTGGTTTAGAGTTTCTTTTGAAATGCAACTTTGCTGTGGCAAAATTACCTGCAAAATTGTCAAAATTATATCAGCAAGCTTTATTAGCTCGGAAATTGTGTCATGGGCTTAACTTTTCGCCGCATAAAGAAATAATTTGGAGCAATACAAATACTACTATTCGGTGCAAACGCTTTCCACTGAAGGTTGGATTTAAATTGGTATCATCTATATCTCAGATATGTTTGAAAGTAAGAGTAATATTTGTACATATGAAAACTTTATGAAGGAGAAATCTTCCTGCAAAATTTAAGGAATTCAATTCTGTTGTGAAGGCTATTCCTCAAGGTATACTTGAGTTAATGAAATGCCATCTTACATATAAAAAATAAAGTTCAAATGCCGTCTCTCACAATTGGAGGAATTGTTATTCTAGATAAAAAAAAAAAAGTTCAACCAAGCATATTAGAAATTTATCCCCGAGGAAAATAATTTTGGAATTTTCTTTTCGATGAGGTTAATTGCCGTAGAGCTTGGTTGTGCCCCTTTCAATTTTGCATTTCAAATAAAATTAAAGAATTCCAATTCAAACTACTTCACAATATCTATCCCTGCAATAGCATGATTGCCAAGTTCATGGCCACTGACGATAAATGCACTTTCAGTAAATCTGAAACAAAGACAATTGTACATCTTTTTTACTTCTGTACTGTGAAAACTGCATTTTGGAGAGATCTAGTGCATTTTTTTGGGTGAAAAAAACTGAACAATTGTATACATGTCATTGAACAAAGTGTGATAATTGTAGGCTTTGTAGTTCCAATCTGATCTTGCTGCTTGGTGAATTTTACTTGCACATGGTGAAAGTTCCAAGGTTCAAGCCATATTTTCGGCTATTTCTTTTGGAATTTAATTCTTATATAGATACACCTAAGCATACGAAGAACGAGTATTTGTACACTACAATATCTCAGGGATTTGTCTTTGATTGACTCTTTTTGTTGTGTATATGTACTTTCTTTTTGTTCTTTTTTTGATTTTATAAATATGACAATTGAAGTGCCTTATATTTTGAAAGAATTCTGCCATGCGTAATACAGTATGTACACGTAGTACAGTATGTACAATGTGCCTCTTTTATTTTTGTTTTTACATGTATGTTTTTGTGGTTGTTTGCATTGCAAAGGTTTGTATTTGTTGTGCTGGTGTATGTGTGTGATTGTTTGAATTAGTTAAAAAAAAAAAGAAAGAATTACAACATAGCTTGGGACCTTCTTAAGTATTGATTAAAAAAATGTTTTTGGAACAATTATTTCTCATTCTAAATATATTTCAGCTGTACTTTTGTCTCATTCCGAAAATATTTTAGGGATCAAAGCAATGTGTGCTGGGATTTAATTGGTTTTTTTTAATTGTCATTTTTTGTTTATTAATAGTGAGCATTGTCCACCACGTTTCAGAACAAATTGCGATAAATTAGGTTGTGTTGTGCTCAAGACAATGGCATTCAATTTCAAAACTTGACTGAGATCAGAACACATTGAAGCCAACAGTTTGATAAGGCATCTTTAAAAAAGTAATTAGTTACAATTACAAATTCTCTCAAAAATTAATTTAGTAACTCAGTTACTTCATTGTAAGAGTAACATTACTTTTGATGTTCCACACGTTATTTCATATGCATTCTATAACATCTTTCACATCAAAGATGTTTATATTAAAGGAATAAAAACACTATATAAAGTATTTTAGAACATTTGGTATTCATTTGGATCAAATATATTGGTCTGTTAAGAAAACACAAATGTAAACTAACCCTTAACCATTGCAAATCTCTGAAACTGCATGTTACGCCTACTGCACAATAAGCAGAACACTATCATTAAATATTCCGTAAAGTAGTAATATTAAATGTTGCAACTAATTCAAGTTTGAGAATGCTACCTTTGAAATTCCGTGGCCGGACACCATTATCACGGTCTTGTTATGTTTAGATTACTTACTACTGAAAAAAGTAACGCCGTTATACTTAAACACTTTTGTTTACAAGACTGGAAGCCACTTTCTTGAAAGTGACCTGTCACCTTGAAAATCTTCAACACTTATTTAATTTCCTTCTTGAATGTAAGTTGGTCCACAAAATAACGACCAGGTTACATCATGGAGCAGTACAGCATTCTGGGTCGCATTGGAGAAGGAGCTCATGGAATCGTGTTCAAGGCTAAACATGTGGAGGTGATATGAACAAAACACTTCGCATCGCTTTGTGGACTGGTTGAAATGCCAAAATAACAAAGTAATAATGTCAAGCAGACGGGCGAAACAGTGGCGCTGAAGAAGGTTGCTCTCAGGCGTTTGGAGGACGCCATTCCCAATCAAGCCCTGCGGGAGATCAAGGCCCTTCAGGAAATTGAGGACAATCAGCACGTGAGTCAACGCCAAATTTCAGACTTCAGTCCTCTCACAAGTCAAATATATTTGAATTCTAGAGTCGTCAGTGGCAGTCACCGAGTTAATGGCACACCTCAAATGCAAAGCAGTTACAACGACAACACCTAACAACGATGTGTTCATATGTCATAAACTCACATTGGAATTCCTCAGGTGGTGAGGCTGAAAGATGTCTTCCCACACGGCACCGGCTTTGTCCTGGTATTTGACTTCATGCTTTCCGACCTCTCAGAGGTCATCCGAGACTCCCGGCAGCCTCTGACCCCAGCACAGGTCAAAGGGTACATGCTAATGCTGCTGAAGGGCGTAGCCTTCCTGCATCAAAACAACATTATGCACAGGGTGAGCACTGTCTGTACTGTCAGTTTGTCCCAAAAATGCACAAGACACCTACTGGAATTGGACGATTTATGGTCTTTAAATAAACTCTTTGCTTTGTTACCATAATTAACTCATATGAATTGTTGAACTTGATTAATTGTCCAGCCGTAGTCTTCCTCTGTGGTCTGTTGTCTCATATGTCACCCACAATAATAATAACATGTCTTCCTCCAGGACCTGAAGCCTGCCAACCTCCTCATCAGCTCATCAGGGCACCTTAAAATCGCTGATTTCGGTCTTGCTCGCCTGCTCAGTCAGCGGGAAGAGCGTCTCTATAGCCATCAGGTGGCCACCAGGTGATACCCTTGCTGCTCTGGCGATTTCAGTTGCCATGTCCCCCTTTTTTGTTGTTGTTGTTTTTATACACAATTATACAATTTTGTGTGTATCCAGGTGGTATCGTGCTCCTGAGTTGCTGTACGGAGCCAGAAAATATGACGAAGGGGTCGACCTTTGGTAAGAATGGTTGGATTTACACTATCTGCTTCATGAGACTTGAATTAGATTTTTTTATATGTATTATTCACAACTCTCATATTTGATATGGCAGACCTTGATGAGGCCTCTTAGAAATGAAAAACAATATCTGATGGTAACCACAGTTTACTCTCAAGCTCTGATTGGCTGCATTAACTCAAGTCGCATGTATGATCGTACAACACTTTCACCTATGACTGAGTTTGTGGATGTTTGTTTTTGTGCGTTGCAGGGCAGTAGGTTGTATTTTTGGGGAGCTGCTGAACTCATCTCCTCTGTTTCCTGGCGAGAATGACATCGAGCAGCTGTGTTGTGTCCTCAGGGTGCTCGGCACGCCCACGTGTGACACCTGGCCTGTGAGACACATACAGTATATACACACACAATCCACAAACATACGCTATACACATACAAACAATACACATCGAAACACTAATCATACAAACAATACACAGATGCTTATGCTTACACATCCAAATAATTAGCACACACACATACAAACACACAAGAGGCACACACTAATTCCACACAGACGCACAAACCCCAAATCACACAAGACATAAAATACACATGATGCACCGACAGTAAACATTCACACCCTTTTAGCAAGAAGCGTATTTAGCATTTCATTCTGTAACGGCAGGAGATGGCAGAGTTGCCGGATTATAATAAAATCACCTTTAAGGAGAATCCTGCCATTCCATTGGAGGTGGTTGTCCCAGACTCCTCCCCCCACGGTATCAGCCTGCTCTACAAATTCCTGGTTTACTCTTCCAAGCGACGATGCCCCGCCCAGAAGGTGAGAGAGGAGTGGTTCTGGCCCCCTATATCACTTTCATAGATTAACTCCTTGAGTGATGGATCGCCGCAGGCTCTCCTCCATCCGTACTTCTTCTACCCGCCGCTTCCTGCCCACCACTCGGAACTGCCCATCCCTCAGAGGGGTGGCGGGCACCACTTCCACCCGCGACTGCAGGCGGCGCCTGGCGACTTCTCGGTGGATCTCCCCCTGAAGAACAGTGTGGTTCAGCCTTCACTGCTGCGTCGACACGCCTCCTGCCTGTGATTGGTGGATGACCTTTGTTAAGGTGAAAATGCACTGTAAATTTCAATTGAACCAATTTCAGTTGAATTTTCACATTTTAATTCAAAAACTAAAAACAAGTTATTGGTTAAAATCAAACATTTTAAGTAAACTGGACTTCACTGAAGTACTTTGAACTCAAAATTTTAAGTTTACAATACTGATAAAATGAGTTCCAATTGGCTATCAACCAGTTCAGGGTGTATCCCGCCTCCTACCCATAGTTAGATGGGATAGGATCCACCAACCCCGTGACACTTGTGATGATAGTGGTAAAGAAGATGAATGATTAAATAAAATGTGTTAGGACTACCCAAAATAACGAATCACTTTTGATGGGAAACTAAAAAAACAAGTTATCGGTTAAAATTCAATATTTTAAAGGGATAGACAAGACCGTGATCATGTGTATCCAGGCAGAAAAAAATCTTGTTTGAGAACGTGAAAAGACAGAATTAAAATTTTTCGATGTGAAATTGTAGGAAAAATGTAAATAAAGGCTAATGTTTCCCGGATGTAGGCGAAATAGCTGTTGTCTAACATTTTTAAGTGCCGGTACTATTTTAGCCGATCATATGTGAGTCTCAGATTCTCTTGGCTACTCACTGTAGTATGTGGGGCTATTGGAAAAGAACCTTTAATGGACTGAGAAAGTGAAGAAGGCTTCATCTGAGTTTCAGAAGGAGAAAGAAATCGACACATTGAACAGGTACAGAAATTATAGAGTGTGCCTATTTTCTTAGCTATTTGTTAACCTGTTTCAGCGTTTATCTGCTGCACCCACATGGCGTGACTGACGTTACGTTCGTTACACAGTGTCTGCGCTTGTAAGCAGTGTCATTTTTTGTTTTTAGCCATTATCAGAAGACTTGCATACTTGCATCCTTACGTAGTTGAAACTCAATATTTCAAGTAACTTGAACTGCTGCCAAGGTGTTAAAACTCAAAATTGTACAAAGGTTTACAATATTAACCTGGTAAAATGAGTTATGAATACTTAAAATAATAAGTTACTTAGAGAACTTATTTTTACGGTACTTAAAACCTAATTAAGCATGAATGACATTAGCATGCCGATTGTCAAACCTAAGTGTTAAATGTGACATTTTTGGGAAAAATTAGGTTGTCTAGAATGTCCTGTGCATATGCTGCATGTTAAAGTCCAATGGAAATCTCTATGAGTGCTCATTCTGAGTCAGATGTTTCTAGCATTACTATGTTCTTGGATTTAATGGTAACTTCCCCCCATATGACACCTCAAAAACATTCAAATACTTTCATAATAATGTTTAATAATTTTTTGAAACAGTCCATAAATTGGCATTAAAGACAGGAAGTGGACAACGGACTCCTGGGGTATGGGAGGGTTTCTGACAGGTAGTTTGCCAGCAACCTCGTTGCCTTCTTGCTGGGTGAAAGCTGAAGTAAAGGAGGCACTTTAGTTAGCACGCACAGCCGTGGGACATCAGAGCTTGCTTGTTGCTGTAGAACAGTGATTCTCAACTACTGTTTGCGGAAAATTATACTATTTCACTAAAATGTCCAAAATGTATTAGCTCCAAATAATGTATCTTTGTTTATCTATCCACACTTCTACTGGGTTCTCAACTTTTGAAAATTGTTTAGAGTAACAATGTATGCATGTAGGTGTAGTGTTTCCTTTAGGATATTTTTCTGCAGCAGTGCTCAAAATAAAATTGAATTAATACATTTTAAAATATTTCGAATGTATTTATTTTATAAATACATATGTAAATAAATATTGAGGTTTGTATAAAATACTGTAATTATAATTTATTTTAAAATGATATATTTATTGAACAGAAATATTAACATGTATGTAGACGGGGAAAATAAATGGCTCAGACACCCACCAATATCAGTGTAATTTTGAGCCCTGAGTCAGGAAAAAGCTAGTGATTGATAGTAATTAGTTTCATCTTGCCTTTGTCTTAAAAGCGAAATATTTCAACAAGTTCATCTTTGATTTGTAGCTAGCTGTAAATAGCATGCAGCTCTTAAAGTTAGCCTAACGCTATCAACAGTTTACTCAGATTAGCAACACTGACAAATTATACATAAATAAACTACCATTAGTTGTGTAATGTTAGTGGGTTATCAATATGTTGTGAACGTCTTTTTACTTTAATGGCGTGGAAATGAGACGTGCAGGGCATTTAAACTCAAAGCTTGCTAGCTAGCTATTATTCTCCTTAGACTATGGTGGGTAATGACAACAATCGTTGTTACTTGTCAGCCCTATGAGGCAATTCTATAAATGTCACATGGAATTCTATGGAGGGTGTCCTTTGAAATGGCTATATTCATTTTTAACTGATTTTCAAATGTCTTGAATGGCTAATCAAAAATAAGGCAGTCCAACAAAATATTGCGCAGCAAATGTAAATGGAACTTTTAAAATCTGGCGACTTAAACCCTTGATGCCTATTGTTGCGAATTTGCATCATAAATAAAATGTATTTATTATTATTTTTTAATCTTACTTTCTTAAATTTGGGTGTCAATTTTATTTTTACATTATGACAATGGCCACGGTATATTTGTAGAGGTGCAAGAAATGCAATGTGTGGTGTAGGGTGTGAGAGTTCTGCATCTAAGCAAATGATATAGCGACAGCAATTAAATGCTTTTTCACTAGATGGCAAAAGCTCTTTGTGTGTAACAGGATAAGTTGGGAACCCACACCAACAGGATATCAATTTCTGGATAAATTGGAATTAAAACATAATTCAGTACATATACATTTTGTGACAAGTGTCCAATGTAAACTATCCACTGCGGCACAATAAAAGTTGGGAAACACTGCTTAAGTAACAATCTGCTCATTGGGCTGTGTTGCCATAGCGAGGATAAGACTGACAGCCAGCAGAATTGTGTGTGTGCGTGTGTGTATGGCTTATCACAAGCAGGTGTTCATTACTAGTAAGCAATCACTCTCTATTACTCTATAATCATATCATGTCATGTAATTACACTAGAGTCCTTACACGCGCACACCCAGGCACACACACAAAAAAAAAACACACACCATAAACAAACACACAATCCATACCCCTCCTCCATAAATTCGACACAAAATCAATTATCTGCAGAAATACACACATACATACATATATACATACATACAATCCACATGCGTACACAAAATCAACAAACTCAAACATCCGCTCATCACACAAGAAATCCAACAATATACAATCATACAGATCTACACACACACGACACTCATAGAGAAAATACGCAAGGCCCACTCAAAAAAAAAAAACATTCGATCTACACACACGCACACACTGCTGTGTGTTTATATGGCTCATCAGAAATTCTAAAGGTATTTTCATTACGAGCAAGCAATTCATTTCTAATACCCTATAATCCTTATTTGAATAATTCACTAAGGTCCTTTCAGGTTAAAAAAATAAAAATGATTGACATGCTTTAATATCAGGACGTGTCATGTTTAAGAGTTCTGTTATTTGCAATTTTGCATACTTGTTTTGTTTGGCCACGCCTCTTTTGCACCTCCCCCTTCGACCACAAGCACTGTACTGTATGTTCACATGCAGGAAAGGCCGGTCTTTTAAAAATAAAAGCCCTTTTAAGATACCCTCCAAAATAGGCGTAACCTGCCAGTTAATGTTCAGTCAGAGCACTAGGCCACCTAAATGGCCCCGCCCACTAAGGCGACTGCCAATCAGAACCTGTGTCAGTCTCTGTGGGCTGGGCTCTAGCCAAGGTAGGCCCTGTACCGCTTCCTGCTTTGCTCCGGTTCGCCTTGAATCAGAAACCACGCTGGCGCCTGACTGGCTGGCGCCAGATTGGCTCTTTTCGGATTGGCTGTCAGATGGCCGCTCGTCACGGGGCATCAGGAAGGAGAATGCTGCTTGCTGAGAATCCTTAGCATCCTCCTCCCGCTCAGTTTTCTCCTCTCTCATCCTGCTCTCTTGTTCCTTTCTTCTTTTCCTCTCCTCTTCCCGCTGCTTCCTTCGCCTTCTCGCTTCCTCCTCCACAAGGTCCAGGTCCAAATCAGGAGACCCAACTCCTTCACCTCCTCCTCCTCTTCTTCTTCCTTGTCTTGGTCTCTGTTTGGCTCCCCCTACTCGCTTTCTCCTTTGGGGGCTGTGGGAGCTGGTCGTCACGGTGACCACATTAACCTCCTGCTCCTCCGTGTGCGAGGAGGATGAGGAGGATTCTTTCTCAGGGCCTGGGAAGAAAGAGGCAAAGATCAATCCACTAATTTATTTTTCACCAGTCAACACCTTAACATATTCGTGGCGAGAACGGGTATGATTTTTGTTCTTTTGCCATTCTCACGTTCTACTATAGTATATATGACTTTGAGCATGTATGGCTTCAATCCTTATTAGGGAACTCATTTAACTCTTTAGCTGTCATTGACAGTGCTACACGTCCAATCCATTTTCCATCCAGCGAGATGCTGGCAGTGAATGATTGCTGCCAGTCCTTAGTGGCATTTAAACATAAGAAATCACAATCATTCTTCACAGTTTCTATCATTGTCAATAGCAGGCAAAGAGTTTAAATAGGAAATTTACTAACCGACAGATAATTATTGGTGGCCATGACCAGAGTGTATTACTGTTTTTATTATTTGATTTTGTTAATTATCTAACTTATTTAAAAAACTGAATAGAAAAATAAAAAGTATTCATAATTTTAAAAATACGTAATAATAAATGGCTACGTTCACATGATCAAAATTTCCTGAATCCGTTCACCATTCGGAGTAAAATTATTATTAGATGCACAGTTTTCATGGATAGAAAAAAATATTAGTACGTGCATGCAGGACATTCATGCATCAGAACTTCAGTCGGAACAAATTATTTTGACATGCACAGATTGATGCTGCTTTCATGTGGTGTTGCAATTATGGTAAATATGGGTTGGAGGCTAAATTTTTTTAAAGAAGATTTATCATCACTTTGCACATTTTTTGACGCCATAATAATAACATAGTGTACACATCATTAAAACAATATATTTTTTAACCAAGTGTTCGTGACAATGTTCAGTTACAAACAAAAACTTAACATTTGCATTTTAATACATTCTCTTCTTACTGCAGTTGAATTATTAGTAGAGGCGTGCGAAATTTCCGATTCTTAGATTATTCGCGATTCGGCCGTGGAAGATTCGAGAACGATTCACAAACTTTCAAATTCCGATGATTGAATTATACCAGGTAAAGCGGAAGTAAAACACAGTCAGCGCGGTCTTTGGGACGCAATGAGGAACGGACCGAGAGTAAATATTATATTCAACTCATGCCGCTAGATAAAAAAAACAATTATACCTGACTGCGGCCGACAGCCGCTACAAACAACGCCCGGTTGCTAGTTGCTACAAACAAACGGCTACAGTAGATATCATATACTGTATATGTAGAACTAGATGCAAAATGACAGACGACGGCGGTGTTAGAACATGTATTATTGAACAGAGATGCGAAATGACAGACTTGCCAGCGTTAGTAAACAGCCGCCATCTTAAAGCAGTAGACTTCTCTAGAAGGCTCTGTTGTAGCGAATCTAATTAACTTTTTATCTAAAATACTCCTAAATCAGCGAAATCTTGTCTTGAATCTATCTTTAAATGATGAAACAGTTTTAAAACTTTGACATGTCAAAAGTAGAAGGGAAATTATGGAATAAATTTGACATGTCAAAAGTAGAAGGGAAATTATGGAATAACGGGAGCAACTTTAACAACTGTAACGGTTGATTCACAACAATAAATTAACTGAATGTAGTTTAAAGCTGCTGATACAGAATGGGGACAGGAGTAATTTATTTACTGTTATTTTTGTATATTTGTATACTGTTATATGTTAACTTGATACTGAAATACCAGTTTGGTTTAGCCTGAGAGGATTTTTGAACAATTTTAGAATTAATGTACAAAACATAAAAAAAATAAAAATTAAAAAAAAAAGGAGGGGGGTGCATCAATAATCGTTTTATAATCAATTTGGAGCCTCTGAATCGTAATCGTAATCGAATCGTTAGGTGCCCAAAGATTCCCAGCTCTAATTATTAGGTCTAAAAAATTTTCCAAGCAACAAAGCAAAATGAAGTCCATGTCTGTCTTTTTGCTACGACAGCATAAGCACATGAACAGAACGTACTCGTAATTACCAATGTGGTAAGATTCATCTTTCCCACAGCAAGTGAAGGCAACATGACCAAATGTACAGTACCGGAAAAAGTAGTAGAAGAGGAAGAACTCCTACTGACTTTCGTATCAATAAAACATCATTCTGTCCATTCAGCCGTTAAACGTTAGCATTGTTTTTTGTATTTTTCCTGGTTTTCCACCATCAAGTCTTTTAAAATGATCTTTTAATACCTCCAGCAGTGTGTTCTTCTCTGTTACAGACAAGTTTACTCTTGCGCAAGTTGCGCCTACCCTGTCTTCCGGTTGATCATGTGCGCTGAATTTTCAATCTGCATAAACCACCCCTCCTGTTCAGAATAGAATCTTGATCGGGATGGGCTGAATCGGATTGGAATATTCTGAATAGGCTGTGTACATGAAGCATTTTTTTCCGGTCATGCTTTTAATCCGAATAAAAGTGTCCCTATAAACGTTCCCATTCAGACCTTAAATCCACAAATGCCAAGTCCTGGCTGAAAGAATGACATTGCTGTCAGCGAGAGTATACTGGCTTTTAACTTGCCAACCCATTTAAAAAAAAGAAAAAAATCCTGAAAGGAAAAAAGCTAAACGTGTTTAGAATGTCATTTTCATTTGCTTTTACTGTGAGGTGAAAAAAAAATCAATTTAAATGTCTATATTTTCATTTGACAGAAATTATTTGGAATCCACAATGACACACTGATGTCATGAGCAATCATGATGAAGAATGAGTCAGGTGGAGGAGGAAGAGATGACCCTTATGGTTACCGACCGCGAGTTTTCCGTGCGTCCGATGACGTAGAAGCACGGCTCGCCCTGCTTGGAGTTTGTCATGCACAGAGACAGGCTGGACAGCTCCACTAAGTAGGAGGAAGAAGAGAAAGAAAGGCAGGGAAAATAAGGTAGTATAAGTTGAAGGAGCGTCCTGATTGGTTGGGAAAAGTGAACTTCCCTGGGCTACATGCTTGCCAATTGTCCAATAATTGAAAGAATAGACTTCTTTGACAAAGAAAAATAGTTGGGTTCAACTTTTGCTGTTTTTAATTCACCCGCAGTAGAACATTGGATGGATTTTATCAAAATCTGCCATTTCTCCCAGGAACCAAGTTAACTTATAAATTTAATTTAAAATATTACAGCTTTGCTCTTATAAAGGTTGGTTAGAAATGAAAAAAGAAATAAGAAAAGAAAAAAAACAACAATGCAAAGCCTCCCTTAAGAATGGAGGTGGTAGTTCAAAGTAGAAAGGAAGGAGAAGCATGTGAAAGAAATGTGACCACATGCTGAAGTGGCCATCATTACCGTAATCGGGGACGTAGCCGTTTCCTTTCTTCAGGACGAGATGAATCCGATGGCCTCCTCTTCGGATCTGTTCCACGGCCTGACTGTGCGTCATTCCTGCTGTGCTGTCCCCGTTTATCTCCACAAGCTGGTCCGAAACCTGAGGGCGAGCAAAAAGAAGCTGCTGTGTGGGTGGCGGCTTAAATCATTCACTGCAGATGTCTAATCCATTTTGACTGAGAGGAATGGGAGCCCATTAGGGAAAGAAAATAGTGGAGAAAGTTAGGTTACAGATTTGGTTAGGAGTGGTTATTTGTGTATTAGCTCAGTGGTACGGATATCGCCAGTGTCACACAAAAGATTAAATTAATTATTCAATGCATTTATCATGTACAGTTATTTAAACTACAAAAGATTCACATGGAATGGTTTAGTACGGTTTGGTTTTAAATATTTATAAACAACCAAGTGCAATCCTGAAGTATGTTTTCCTGAAATGAAAGTACAATGTTATGCCTAATAATAAAAATGACGACAACAACAACAAAAATCTCATTTTTTCTGGTCATTTTGGCCTACTAAACGAACATATTTTAGCTCATTGCCTGCCATTGATGATGACAGATGTCCAATTTATTTGAACTGGGAGCACTAGCAGTGAATGGTCATGTTTCAATGCCATTGGTGGTGCTAGAGGTCCAATCCATTTTGAGTGGGAGGGTTACCAGCGATAATTGACTGCTCAGTCAAAATGGATTGGACTTTTAGTGCTGCTAATGTTGGCCCTGATGGAGCCAAGTATTATTTCAGGTGGTACTTGCTTTAAAATGTTTGAGAACCATTGGCCTAGATCAAGGGTCGGGCACCAATGGCTCGCGAGCCAGATCTGGCTCTTTTGACGGCTACATCTGGCTCGCAAATCTTTAACTATTAAGAAAATAATAATTATAAAATTTTGTTATACTCCTTTGAAACGGCGACAGTCACCGGTCATACGCTGGTCTTGTCCAGTAATGAGCAGACGTGATTTTTGCGCTGTATGTTAACTTTTTAAATGCTCTGACAACACTTCCGTACTTCACACTAGATATCATCAAACAGCAACCTAGATGTGCTACGTTAGATCCCCCCCCCCCAAGTCCCATGCCATTGGCTGCGTGAGCCCAGGGTAATCATGGGACACGTAGTCCATATACTACAACCACCGACTAGAACGCCGGTTCGCAGTAATTTCAGTGGGAAAGTGGCAAACATGCATGTCATTGTGTCTATCTATTTATCTATCAATCGCATAGGCAATGCAGATGAGGCACAGACACTGTTCAAGTGGGGTTGCCGTATTTTGCTGAAAATAGCGGCCTACGTGCGCGAGTGCGTGAGATCAGGAAGTAAACTTTCGTTTTCAGTTTCGTTTACCACGTTGTCATCTAATTTTAGAAACGCTTTTGAGAAGATGGCAAAAAAAAAAAAAAAAAGACGAGCAGTATCGTACTTTTCAGCAGGACATAAGGACATAAATGCGGCACCGTTTCTTCTCTCGCTTTGGATGAGTCAACAGACGTAAGCTATTTATTGCAGTTCAGCGCGATTGGAAGGTTTTGACTATGAAAGGGACAACACGAGGGGAGGATTTATTCAAGTCCTTCACTGAGTTCGGTAAAGAAAAAAATCCAACAATGGATAAACTTGTTTCGGTGTGCACTGATGGTGCTCCGTGCATAAGTTTCTCAACGCCTGCATGAAGCTTAAGCCAAGTATCAACCAGACTACAAAGCCATCTGCAAAACCATGCAGCACCAGAAGTCGCATTAATGGGAGGAAATACTCATCATTGATTAGCAACAGCATGCAACTATGTTATAAAAAGAATTCAGAGACTTATGGTACTTGAAATTACACAAAATGCACACATTACTTGTATTTTTTTGTTTTAAACCTACTGTATGGCTCTCACGGAATTACATTCAAAAATATGTGGTGTTCATGGCTCTCTCAGCCAAAAAGGTTCCCAACCCCTGGCCTAGATGTAAGGTTGACAGTTATCGTGACATGTTAATGTAAGTTTTTGTGTGTGGACGTACCTGCATCTTGTTGCTGCACTGTGCTGGTCCACCATCCATCAGTCCCAGCACATAGAGTCCCATATTGTACTCACTGCCCCCTCTTAAAGAGAAACCGAAGCCTGTTGGGCCTCGCTCCAGATCCACTCTGTAGAACCTGGACTCATTCTGATGCACACAAACAACAGTGCAACCACTTTGACTAATACTGAGACCATCGGTTTGTGAATGAATGGTTCGACTGCTACAATAGCTTTTGTTTTATTTAATCTCAGAAGCAGCTTTTGGTGAACAAAAAGGATTTTGAAAGGAATTTGGCTCCCAAGTACCAAGTCTGGTGCAACTAAGTCCATTTGTGTATAATCTAAAGGTCAGATTTTTTTACAGACGAAATCATCAACTTTTCAACTGAAAAAAACTTTCTGCACAAAAGCTCAATATCTATGGAACTGTCCTTCCCATTAATCAATTTCTTGGTGCGTAGCTTTTTGTGATTAAAGGATCAATTATTCTGATAGCGTGATACCTTAGCTCTCCCTCTGCATCCCTTCGTGAAGTGCTTGTCGATTTCCACATCGGCTCCTTCTGACGCTGTGTTGGACAACAAAAATTTTGGATTCTACTTTGTCATCAAATGTGGAATTTAGATGTTACAGAATTTTGGTGCACATCTCACGTGCTCGCGGTGTCACACTCAGCTTCAGCGTGTTCCCCGCTCTCCTCAGGATCTGGGCAAGGTCTCGGTGGTGCAGGGAGGCAACACGCCGTCCCTCCACGGCGTCCAGCTGGTCTCCGGGCTGGATAAGGCCACTGCGGGCCGCTGGGCTGCCGCGCCGCACCGTCACAAAGCGATGGGACATCATGGACTGGGACGGAGCTGGGGATGTGGGGAGGAAATGCACCGTTTTTAAAAACAATTATCTCATTGGCTGCCATTGACAGCGATGGACGTCCAATCCATTTTGACTGGGAGGGTTGGCAGCGATCAGTCACTGCAAGTTCAAGCACAGTTTAAAAAAAAAAAAAAGTCATTATCATGTAGCCTATAAACGAAACACATGAAAAAAAAATATTTAAAATAAATATAAACAAGCCCTGCAATTGGCTGGCAACCAGTTCAGGGTGTCCCCTGCCTACTGCCCCGAGTTGGCTGGGATAGGCTCCAGCACCTCCGCGACCCTCGTGAGGACAAGCGGCATGGAAAATGAATGAATGAAAATATAAACAAATATACATAAAGCATGAGAGGAATACATAAAAATAATATGAGATATAATAAGATTTAAATAAAAACAAAAATAATACAGCTAAAAATCAGCTAAAATTAAAAATCCCTCAAATTGGATACTTCATCCAGTAAAAGGTCAAAAGTTCATGTCGCAGTCTCCCCTGGAGGTGTGGGTTCGAATCCCACTTCTGACAGTGTAATTTAATCGGAAACTGTCAATAGCTACCTTTACAAGGCGCCACAGTGAGGCATTTGCATGCTTCCTTCACATCCCAAAAACATGCTTAGTGGGCTCTCCAAATTGTCCATAGCTATAAGTGTGTGCGTTAACGTTACTTTGTCTCTTTGTGCCCTGTGATTGGCTGGTAAACGATTTAGGGTGTTATCCGCCTACTGCCTATAATTACATCCAACATCCCTGCCGCCCAAGTGCGGATAAGCAGCTTGGAAAATGAATGAATGAAATGACAACTGTCATCTTATTTATATCTACAAAATTTTAATTTTTACTGTTAATTCTCTATACTAGCCTCAATTTTTAAAAAGTTTTTGAATTTTAATTTTCTTTGTTTTTTAATTATTATTTATTTTCACATGTATACAGTGGGGAGAACAAGTATTTGATACACTGCCAATGGGAAAACCCATTGGCGGTGTATCAAATACTTGATCTTCCCACTGTATGTATTCCCCAAATGCTTTTTTATGTATATTTGTTAACTCATTCACTGCCAGCCCATGTTAATATATAGTATTCATGTCTCATGTCTCATTCATGACTCGTGGTAGTTAGTAAAAGAAGAATTTCAGGCATATTAACAACTTCACTAATTCATTTTCGGCATGGCAGATATGAGTTCAATGTAAATTAGGGCATCAAGGGGTTATTAATATTTTTTTCCCCTCCAAATATATTGAAAGCCTGACCAACAGGGTTTATGTGTGATGTGAAAAGAAGATAAATACCTTATGAAAATATAAAAGATAAAAACGATATATCAATTTTTTTCTCACTTGATTTAAATATAATCACGTTATTCAGGACCAAGTCATATCAAAACGTGTTAAGCTCTTAGCAGCCTAATGTATAATTGAAAAAGCAGCAATTAGGAACACTGAATTATTCACACAAGCTTCAAATGTGTCACGGAGGCAGGAGAACCATTTTGAATGTCCTTATATCGTCTGCTTGTTCTCATCATCACGTCGAATGTAAATTGGAGGGAATATGCAATGTGTTTTAATGAAACATTGGTCTTTGTTTTTCAAGTGTTTGTGGGCACAGAGAGGCGATAAGCAAAGCATTTGACGTCATGGCGTTGAGCAAACACGAAAGCCGGAGACCTGACGCGATCTGGACTGACAGCACCACTCCACACGGAACAACTCACTAAAGCTAAAAATAGGGCAAAAACATCTCAAATTCTGCACCAATTGTCCAAAGCCAAAACAGCAAGTGTGTGGTGCAAAGTTAGGATGAAACAGTTTCTCTTTACGTTCAAATGATTATGCTAGCTAGAGGCTGCCAGCAGTTTTCAGCTGAGGATGTTTGGTCCTGATAAAAGATGCAAAAAGTCAATAAATAAAAGATTAACTCTTCGTCTTTATCAGCATTCTGGAATGTTTGAACCTCTTGGTGCTTGTGACCCACTTGAATAGTTGGCACGCAGACACACAGAAGCACACTGACACCGTGGTGCGTTATGTTGCACAATTCTAGAATTTAATGATAAAACCTTAACAAAGTAAGAAAATTGAGCGAGTCTTTAAAAAGTAAATCATGTTATGATGATGTGACTGTTGTACAGTGCGTGTGTGTTTTGCATGTCGATGACTCACTGCCAGTTAAAGTTAAAGCAGTGGTGGGCAAACATTTCAGCTCAAGGGCCAAATTGATTTTTATAACAGACAGATGAGCCCGGTCAAGTGCAAAAAAGTATGTAAAAGTCTTTTCTTACTGTCCGTGCCAATGTCGAGAAAACTTGAGGTCCAATGACGACATTCGCTGCAAGACCACCCAGTTCAAATGGATTGGCCATCTATGTCGTCAATGGTGGCCAGTGAGTTAATAGAAAAATCATCCTGTTTGCTTCATATTGTATTATTGATAATCAATTATATCATAATCCAGTTGTTGTTGTTGTTGTTGTTTTTAACAAATACATTTCTCAAATGGATATATAACATTGGCTATTGGTACTACGAATACAGTCTTATCGATTTTACTGTTTGCAATGAATACAGTAATTAAATGAGTACTAAATCAACAGATTTTAGGGGAATAAATCCTAAATGAATGCAACAAATATTACAGGACTCATGATATTGTACATACAGTGAAACATGTTTATCACGGGAATACTTTGTCTCAGACTCATCCACAAAAAGGGAAAATTCACATTTTGCAATAGACGATGACAGATGTCCAATCTATTTGAACTGGGAGCACTAGCAATTTTACTATTTCCTTTTAAGCTGTATCTCAAACATAAAAATGTATTAAAACAATTTACTCATAATGCAAACAGGAAAAATATTGAAATCACAAAATTATAGAAATGCTTAGAATACACTGATGAATGTGGTCAAATTGTGTTTGTATAAAAAAATGCAACAAACATTCAACATGTTGGGGAATTACTGTAAGTAAATATATTGTAAAAAGCCATAAAACATTTGCTGTATACTGCAGATTTCTGCAAAAAAAAAAAACAAGCAGATACGTGCCATAAAAAGTCTGCGATGTAGCCATGTGCAATAGCTGTACAATGCTATAGTGAGAGAATTCTGTACTCAGTAACCTGTATGTTGCAAGTGGTTTTGCCTTCCCCAGGTAAAGGGATATTCCTATGAATTGAGGTCAGCCATTAATTGAAAAGTAATACTCTGCCCTAAAACATCATTGCATCACTCGCCAGAGTTCTTCATCACACAATTAGAAAGTCCTCATCAGGACACATCAATAGAGTTAGGTTGAATCCAAAGAAGAAATGCAAATGCCACACAGCAAAGCCCAAGTTCAAATCATAAACCTCAGAAGTGAGAGGCAGAAACCTTGATACCTTCTGATGCTGTTTTAAGCATGTTCTGTTGAACTCATAAGCAGCATGAAGAAAAATACTGATGCACGCCATTACAGTCACTTACATTTTGAGTCCTTGACCATCTTAAGAACAGACTGCAGTCGCTCCAACATCTTGAACCAGAACCTTTTTAGGTGTGTGTGCGTGCGTGTTGAGTCCCGGACAGCAGGCAAGCATTTCAGCTGAGGGGAAACCACTCGCCGTGGGGGCTGAGCTTGCACTGGTGGGAGGGACTGACACACAGTTTGTGTGTGGGTGCGTGTGTGTATGTGCAAGAATCTGTGAATACACGCCCCCCGAAACTAAGGCCAACCTCAGTGCAAACCACCTGACTCTCACAGACACACTCACCGTTTGAGTCCCCAAAAAACAACTCTCTGAACAAAAGGTCATTGTTTACCTTACCTGGAGAGAAACAACGGCATATGAAGTGGGATAGCTGCATAAAAAAGGACCCTAAAGCACATGTCATGATAACGACATAAAGGTAATAACGATAAAAGGTGATGTGTGACGGCAACATAGCGCCACAGAATGAAATTCAGTGCAACTATGAGGTGACGAGTGTGATAGAGTAACAATTATCAATAATGACAGGACCAGTGGAATCTTGAGGCAGTCCATGCAATTATGAGGTTCCAAAGTATGATAACGAAAAAACAGTTTGATAACCACATAACAAATCTGATCGGTAAACAAGATTAGGCTAACAAGCAGATAAACCACACGTCCCTAAAGTTTGCCATCAAAATGTAATAAGTAGAAATACAGGGTAATTAATTTTGGCGGTGCGCCCTGAAGGCGAGCCCCAAAAATATTAAGCTAGTATAGAAGTCTCTTGAATTATTATTAGAATTTTGTATATGGCCGAGCCCTTGACTAAAGACGCCTGAAGTTACCCGCAAATCTCCCCTTCATGAGGGATAGGCATTAAGCAATGCAGGAATAGCCGTACGAAACCCACATATGATGAATTTCCCCTGACCCAAAAGCCATTTTACATGGACAACTATATTCACCAGGGGACTACAAAAGTTTTTTTTTATATTGATCATCAAAAATAAGCCACTTCCACCTCAGGTACATCGATACTATTAGCTCACATACTAGCTAGTACATAAGGATGCAACATCATCATACGGGCCAAAAAAAAAAAAAAGGAGACGTAATAACACTTTAACAAAATCGTTAAACTCACCTTTTTGGATTTAACTGAAATCTTGGCTCTATTTTTAACTTGACAAATCTAATAACTTGAGGCATTTGTAAATCAAAGTACTGCTGCAGTAACAGTGTTACTCCAAAATAGGCTTTTGGCAAATTTGATCAGAATTTATTTTCTAAATTAGACAAAAAATTGGGAGCAACCTACCTCCACGGTTGACTTCTTGGGATGCGATGACAAATCCGAAGCCTTCGCCGGGCCGCCTCGACAGCTCCACCTCTACCTTCTTCCCTTCCCTGGTTTCCTTGGCGACGGCCCCCCTGACTGATCCCCCGACACTCTCCTCCACACCTTGTAGGTCACGCGGCTCCAAGGTTAAGGTTACGGGAACAGAGTCCAGGAAGCTAGTGCTCTGGATGAGGCCTGAGGTGGGGGGCCCATTGGGAGTTTGGCTGGGAGGGGTCCCTGGAAAACAAGGAAACACAGAGTCCAAACAATCATGGATGAATAAAATCTGACTGATGAATAAACCTGAATTAATTGGCCAAATAGATGACCGCTCAAGTCCAAAGTCAATGTCATAGCCATGGAGGCTGTTACCTGCTACTGGGCGGTGCCCCTCAAGTGGGGCTTCCATCGCCAAACCAGCCTGACAGAGTGGGGGCACGTCACCCACCAAGGCACGCAAAGACGGGGAAGGCAAATCGGTAGAAGTGGAGGGGTGGGACGCGGCCCTTGTGAGACCATGCGGAGAGGGGAGGGGCTTGTATAAATTAGGCGTGACCAAAGGTGCGGAGACGGGAGCTGAGGGTGGAAGACAAAAAAGTGAAATCGCGTTTCAATCATCGTTAAAGTGATGAGCAAGTTACCTCGCCTGTGCACCAGCAGAACCACATTCCCCTGTTTTGAGTGATCCTGCAGAATCTTCTGGACCTGAGGAATGGAACATAGGCCCCATTAGTAATGCCGCCCGTAAGAAAGTGACAGCATGAGGGGAATCATTTTCCATTTATGTATGTATTACAATAAAGCCAGTTGGTTTATTTTTACATCTGCAGTGCAAAGCGGAAGTGTTCTGACCTGAGAGAAGTTGAAGTTCTGCACATCAGCACCGTTGATCTTGACCACAGCGTCCCCCGGCTGCAGGGAGGGGCACTGCCTGCGGTCCCAGACCCGCCTAACTACGGCTAGTTGACCTCCCGGTCCTCCTGCAGTTATGCTGAAACCCAGACCGCCGCCTTCACAGCGCTCCAGGGCTACCGGCACCAGCTCGCCAGCAGAAAAGGACCCTGTACCCAAAGGGAGTGCCAAGCCTGTGTTTCCGAGGGGTGTTTGAGGGGGCACTTGGTGATTGGCTGGGCATCCGTTGAAGCCGCAAGGTGGGATCTCCCGGGGTGGCGTTGGGGGCAGGCAGGTCTGCGGCATCGGAGGACGCTGCACAGGGCCGCCAGGGGGCGAAGACTCACACAGTTTGGATGAGGATGCGATGGGGAAGGTAGACGTAGACAGGTCACTCTCTGAGGACTTTGAACTCTGATGGTGGAGGAGGGAAGAGGACGAGGAGCGGGTAGGGAGGGTGCTACTGTTGTATCCAATCACAGAAGACCTGTGCAGAAGGAGCGGGTTGACAGCGCTTTCGAGAACAATGGTCCCCAACCTCTTATAGACTTAAATTAGAGGTGTCCAAACAGCGAACCAGGGGACATTTTGTGCATCAGTGAATATACAGGACAATGTCGTCATGAATTGAACTATTAATACTTATGGGGCATTTTTGGCGTTGTTGTGCTGCATAATTTTCCTGAATGCCTTGGCTCAATGAAAGTTGGGATGAACTACTTGAGGCGACAATGCTAACACATTAGCTCACCTCCGAGTGCTCCCGTCAGAGTTGCTGTGATTGGATGACATCCTCTCCGAGGTAGGTGGGGGGTGGGCCATGGACATTTCAGAGGAAGTGGGAGTTGGCGCACCTATTATGCCATTGGTCAATGGCTCTACTGAATAGGATGGTCCTGAAATGAAATCCAAGAAATACAACTTTTTCTTCCTCTTGTTTAAATTTCCGCCACCTTTTTTACAAAAAGAAAGTGAATGAAAAGACATCGCTGGATCATCACCAAGACCACCAAAGTCAACAGGGAATAGCACTGAACTTTTGAACAGTTATTTTTGTTGGGACATTCTCCATAAAAAAATGCCCCTAATTCCACATCTCTAAAAAGGTGTTTGAATTCAAAAGGACGAATAAAAAGTGTGTTTATTGTCTGCTGACCTGACCCGCCGCTGTTGGCATCCTGCACATGGCTGTAGGTTAGCGGTCCACGCTGGTGGTTAGCTGGAGGAGTCTGTGGCTGATGGGTGGACTTTAGTTACACAGGTTTACATGGTAACGATGCAACAAATTACAATAATGGATTGATAAATTTGACAGCAATGTAACAAGGGGATGGTAACAAATGGCGATAAAAATATAACAAATCAGGATATTGAGGCAACATGAAGATAATAAAATGGGATAAACACCAGAATGTATGGTGACAGTGTTGGAAAAAGTATCAAAATGAAATAATATTGTTTTTTTTATCTTATGTTTCTACCTGTGTGTTTGAACTCATAAATGTTTTTTTAAGTAAAGTTTTAAGTAACCAGGATCATAAAACCAAGTTACCATAGATGAATTTTCAATAAGTGTTGAACTAGAAGAAGTGTGGCATAATTAGAGAGAAAAGTCAAGATAAAAGACACAAAATGGTACCGTGTCTAATGAGTGTTTGGGACAGCCGTCTGGGTTGTAGAGCATCGGGTACCCTCGTCTCAGAACCACGTCCACGCTCTGGCCCATTGGAACTGACTTGAGCATCTCCACGACCTCTTTGTGTGAGCGGCCCAGTACACACGTGTCATTGATGTACACCAGGATGTCAGCTATGGAATATGGATTTGTAGATGGGCAAGGTTAGAAAAGATCGAAAGAAGTTTACCTCTTAAGATTGCCGTACATATTAGGTCTGCCCTGAAATTTCACCCAAAGAGAAAATATCTCGTCAGAAGTGTAGGTAAATGTGGATGAGTGCGTATTTTGTGTGGGTGTGTGTATGGATTAGCAGGTCATGAGAATTAAACATAATCCTCTCTATTCAAATCTCTCGCTTTAGAACAAGTAAAAGCTTTCAGTCACATGATAGTCACTATGATTGACAGCTCCGATGATGTTTCGGGTGTGTGGTCTGAGTGACGGAAGGACGTTACCTTGGTGGAGGGTGGGCGGGCCTCCAGGCGTGACACTGTACACCTGCAGGAACTCCCGTGCTCGACTTCCTCCAACAATATTGAAGCCGAAGCCTCGCGGGCCTTTGGAGAGACGGGTGTGTACCGAAAAACCTTGCAGCTGACTTGGCTGATCGGTGAACTCTGGAACTGAGAGCATGAACGTTGAAGTTTATGTTTATTAGCACCCCCATTAGTCTTCACCTCACAAGTGTATCAATTGTAAAGTGCCAAGTTCACAAGCAAAATAGCAACAAAACAAGTGGCACAACAATTTTTATCTTTGGAACAACTGTCAAATAAAGCCCCTTTCACAAACATATCCCGGTAAATTCCCGTGTAAGGTGACACGGGATTTACTCGCATCATTGCTTTCACGCATGTAGAGATATCCCGGGAATGACGCGGTTGGACACTTTCACAGACTTGTCCTGTGCTGCCCACTGGCGCTCTCTGTGCGGGGAGGGCTGCTGGTGCAATTTTATACCCTGGACATTACTGTATGTCATTTTTGGTCGGTATCGGCTTTCACAATGTTGGTCAAATCGTGTTTTGTTACAGAGCCGGTTGTGGGAGCATTCCCGACGTCTTAACTGCAACCAATTCAAGCTCGTGAAGACTGTATTTAAGCCCTGGCGATGCAAGAGAAGGGTGCCAAGATATTAATTTACTGGGCGCCATTTGACACCTCTGCCGCTCTCGTTTTGAAATCCTCTACGTTGTGCTGGTATTTGAGTGTCCTTGTTTTGTTGTCTTATCGGCTCTCTGCCTACCGCTTAGGTTAGTAATATTGATCCACGTCGACCTACTATCACGGACCCATTGTGTTATTCCTCCTTTTCCGCGATCGCGTTTAATTTTATTTGTATTTAATAAACCCTTGAATGCATCCATCCGTTGTTTTCTGCTTTGAGGTACAACTTTGTTTCCGCAGTTGCGGAACCACACATTTCCAAAGATGGACGACATTTCCTCGGCTCAACGATCTAGTAGGAATTTAATTTCAATTTAATTCCTGCTGGAACAAGTGATAATGAGATATCCTTACCCACAATGACATAATGTACTGCATAATAAGGACAGTGACTTTGTAACAAGTGGTGACAAGGAGACAACAAGCACACCACTGACCAACACCACCGACAGGAACTAGATGTGTTTCGTCCCCTGCTGTCACAATAAAATCTAAAACGCAGTATGCCATAGACTCACGTTCTGCTGGAGAGGAAGTGGTCTCTTTGTTTTGAGTGCGAAGATCCTGTCTTGTCTTTGACATGACACTGGCAGACATGGTCCTTATGAATATTTTGATCTTCTCACTATATGCTTTGATGGGTATATTACATACTCAGCGTAAAAGTTTGCGTCGCCGTTTCCAAACGCCATCTCCCATGTGTCAGCCGTGGGAACTCTTCCTCGTCCTGCTCCTCTGCCTCCATTCTCTGTTCCGTCGCCGGTACCCGCCAAAGACTCTCCCCAGGAATGGCTCACAGGGAGCGTGGAGGGCGGGGCTCCAGCAGATCCTCCTGAAAGACAGATCTCATGTCTCTTAATTCAACCATGACTTAGAGGTTATTAAAAAGCGAACAAGACTGTGTAACCTCAACCATCTTGTAACATACAGTGGGGCATAAGTATTTAGTCAACCACTAATTGTGCACGCTCTCCCACTTGAAAATATTAGAGAGGCCTGTAATTGTCAACATGGGTAAAACTTAACTACGAGAGACAGAATGTGGAAAAAAAAACAGAAAATCACATTGTTTGATTTTTAAAGAATTTATTTGCAAATCATGGTGGAAAATAAGTATTTGGTCAATACCAAAAGTTCATCACAATACTTTGTTATACACCCTTTGTTGGCAATAACTGAGGCCAAACGTCTTCTGTAACTCTTCACAAGCTTTTCACACACTGTTGCTGGTATTTGGGCCCATTCCTCCATGCAGATCTCCTCTAGAGCAGGAATGTTTTGGGGCTGTCGTTGGGCAACATAGACTTTCAACTCCCTCCACAGATTTTCTATGGGGTTGAGATCTGGAGACTGGCTAGGCCACTCTAGGACTTTGAAATGCTTCTTACGAAGCCACTCCTTTGTTGCCCTGGCTGTGTGTTTGTGATCATTGTCATGCTGAAAGACCCAGCCACGTCTCATCTTCAATGCCCTTGCTGATGGAAGGAGATTTTCACTCAAAATCTCTCGATACATGGCCCCATTCATTCTTTCCTTTACACAGATCAGTCGTCCTGGTCCCTTTGCAGAAAAACAGCCCCAAAGCATGATGTTTCCACCCCCATGCTTCACAGTGGGTATGGTGTTCTTCGGATGCAATTCAGTATTCTTTCTCCTCCAAACACGAGAACCTGTGTTTCTACCAAAAAGTTCTATTTTGGTTTCATCTGACCATCACAGTCTCCCAGTCCTCTCCTGGATCATCCAAATGCTCTCTAGCGAAACGCAGACAGGCCTGGACGTGTACTTTCTTCAGCAGGGGGACACGTCTGGCAGTGCAGGATTTGAGTTCCTGGCGGTGCATTGTGTTACTGATAGTAGCCTTTGTTACTGTGGTCCCAGCTCTCTGTAGGTCATTCACTAGGTCCCCCTGTGTGGTTCTGGGATTTTTGCTCACCGTTCTTGTTATCATTTTGACGCCACGGGGTGAGATCTTGCATGGAGCCCCAGATCGAAGGAGATTATAAGTGGTCTTGTATGTTTTCCATTTTCTAATAATTGCTCCCACAGTTGATTTCTTTACACCAAGCGTTTTACCTATTGCAGATTCAGTCTTCCCAGCCTGGTGCAGGTTTATAATTTTGTCTCTGGTGTCCTTCGACAGCTCTTTGGTCTTGGCCATAGTGGAGTTTGGAGTGCGACTGACTGAGCTTGTGGACAGGTGTCTTTAATACCGATAATGAGTTAAAACAGGTGCCATTAATACAGGTAACGAGTGGAGCCTCGTTAGACCTCGTTAGAAGAAGTTAGACCTCTTTGACAGCCAGAAATCTTGCTTGTTTGTAGGTGACCAAATACTTATTTTCAACTCTAATTTGGAAATAAATTCTTTAAAAATCAAACAATGTGATTTTCTGTTTTTTTCCCCACATTCTGTCTCTCATGGTTGAGGTTTACCCATGTTGACAATTACAGGCCTCTCTAATCTTTTCAAGTAGGAGAACTTGCATAATTGGTGGTTGACTAAATACTTATTTGCCCCACTGTACATACCAGACAGGCCACTGTCCTCTTCGCTGTTGTCTTCTTCTACAGTTTTTTCCAGGTTGCTAAGGGATTTGCTTCTGGTCCTGAAGTTCCTCAGTAGGTTTCGATGTTCCTGGTATGTGATTGGTGGACTGTCTGGACCTATGTGGACTGGGCGGGGCGTCCCATAATAGTTGCCTGTGAAAACGGGGAAAAGAGTCTGTTTGGATCCAATACAAGGGGGTAAAGTAAAAAAAGAAAAAAGATGTGATGAGGGAATCTTAAGTGTAAAATTTTCCTCATGCATGGTTTTGGTGCTGTTCCGTCTGGTTTTATTATTTAAGACATTTTGACATAAACAGAAAGAACTAGGTCATGAAGGTGTACTGTATTATGCTGTGTTTCTCAACTATATACATTCACGTTTAGTCTATTCTTGGCTGAGCTTGTTTGTCATGGTAAATTTGCAGGAATGTGTCTTCTTAATCTATTAATGAATCTCTTAACAAAGAATCACTGCCATGATCATTAGCCTATCAAATGTCAGGTCAATGCTAACCTACAAGAAATGCAAATTAATAGGCACTAGCATAGCTATTGTGAGTGAACTATCAAAAACAAATTCACCTTACCTTAGCACAAACACAAAAGTACATGCACCCTCTCTTAACCTTTATGATTCAGTATGAAAATCTGAACTTTTATTGTAAGCCATATCACCCGGGCAGATGGGATCTAGATGCGCAAGATCATTCAAGATTGGGTATGTTACCTTTGAACTTTCCGCTTTCCAACAGCGCCCCCGACTCCTCCAGGGAGAAGAACTCCTCTATGGACACAAAGTTGTAGTCGACACCGCTGATCTCCCCATCGCGAGGCTGCCGGGTTGTACCTGCCGAGTGAAAATGTGATGTCATCACAAAGCAAAGCATCATGTAATCTGTGAATGTGTGCACTTACAGGGCACGGCACGCAGATAAAGGTTCTCTCGGATGAGCTGCTGCAGCTGACTGTCCATGGAGGTTGGTGTGAAACACTTACTGAGGTATAAGCGGAGGTCTTTACACAGAGATGCACCTGTCAAACATATGCACACACAAACACAGTAATGTCATCGTCGATGCAGTCGATATCTACAGTAATTAGTTAGGTAGCAACACCAAACTGTAGCAAAACATCTTGTATCTTGTTTAGCCAGGTGTTGCCTTCCGGGACAGCTGGAGATCATTTGGTTTCTCAAACAACAAAGCCCTTGTTCCAAATCTCCTTAAATATTTTCTTCTATCGTGGCTAATAGTTGACAGACAAAACAATTATCATTTGACTGGATCACCTGGTGAGACGGTCTTGATCCTAATTGGATGAGGACAGGAGTTGAGGACGCCTCGAACGTCTCCCAGCGTCATGCCCAGCACGGGCGTGCCACCTATCTCCAAGATGATGTCTCCTACGGTGGCCCCGCCCCCGGGTGCCACTGTCACAAATGGGAATTCTCCATAGTCAGCGCCGCCCCCGATGGCCAGTCCCAGCTCACCGGAGCTTCCACTTAACGGCACGAAGCCCTCCTGCACCTGCGTAGACGACGGACGGCGATTAGCTGCCGGTGGGGCCTTTTACAGTTAGCATATGAAAGTTTTGTGGTGCTTACCTTTGAGCGCCAGTGCAGCTTCTTCACCGTGTTTTTAGACATTGCGGCCGAGCTAAAAACATAAAGTCAGTAAATATCATTTATATGGAAGTCACACCTGCTCATCTATCTGGCTATCTATCGTGTTTTTCCAGGGACAAAAACCTTTTCCGAGACAATCTTCTCTTAAGACTAGAGTGTTCACAGGAGAATTCTATCTTCACCCGCCCTCAGAACCTTTTTTTGAGACATAAAAACTGATGAAAATCTTTTCTCAAGACTAGATTGGGACCAGTACCAACTTTTTTTCCTCTTTGGATTACCGTATTTTTCGGACTATACGTCGCATCTGAGTATAAGTCGCACCAGCCGAAAAATGCGCAATGAAAAGGAAATATAAGTCGCATTTTTTGGGGGAAATTTATTTGACAGAATCCAACACCAAGAACAGACATTTCATCTTGAAAGGCAATTTAAAATACAATAGAGAACAACAGGCAGAATAGGTGCACGGTATGCTAACATTACATGACGCCAGAAGTTAGACCGTGCCCAAAAAAATCCAGCCCGATCCGATTAGCCCGCGGGTATTAGAGCCCGACTCGACCCAAGCCCGATCAATTAACTTGATTTGCTTGCCCGAGCCCGAAAACAACAAAATTTTATGTTTTATTTGTGGGCACGAGCACCAAAAAAACCTAAATTTTATGTTTTATTTGTGAGGACTCAGGAGAAGGAGGAAATGCGGGGATGCGATGCGTGGTTGCGTTTTGTGTGATCACTTCTGTGACGATGCCGGTGCATATATGCATAATGATAACAAATTAAAGCCTGTCTTTTGTAACAAATTCTCCCAGTTAAACAAGACTATAAGATGGATATTCAATAAACATTTATATCTTTTATATTTGCGTGTCTGTTCTAACAGGCGGATAGTGGATTGAACATTTATTTTAATCTCCTCGAGTTGACAGAAAAAAATCCATTTAAATAGTCTACACATTTTTATGATCATTATAAATGCATTTGAACAACCAAATAACGCCGGAGAAGTTTGTTAAATATATTTCTCGTATGAGACCAAAGCGCCACATTCGTTTACATTCAGCGAAGCCGACACAGGTTTCCGTATAGCATTTTCAACAAACATTTTGAATCCTTTCCATATCCCACTCCTACTGCAGTTGTTTGCTTTTCAGTTCCCCTGTCTTTTGTTTGTTTTTCACTCCTATAGCTGCTCCATATCGAAAATAAGTCGCTCCGGAGTATAAGACGCACCCTCTGCCAAACTATGAAAAAAAAAAAAAAAAACGCGACTTATAGTCCGAAAAATACGGTAAAAGCTTTTGAAAGAAAATCCCTTTCTCAAAACTACAACCTCTTTCATCAGAAGGCGGGATCCTTCTTCTGGAGAAAAACCCGCTCAGGGGACAAGTACCTTCCCTCCAGACTACAAACATCTTGTGGAGTTGAATCTTCCATTGTGATGAGAACATTTCCTCAAATCAGAACCTTCTTTGGAACCTTAGTTTGGGACTAGAATCTTACAATTCAGGATGTTTTTTCGGCCTTGCCGCTTACATGCAGTGATTTTGTCAGATTCTCTGATCGTTTTGATAAAATATATGGACTGGAGATAATGAAATCCCTAAATTTCTTGTAGTTGTAAGTAGGGGTGTGACAAAATATCAAAATGGTGATATATCGTGATACTTTGTATCCCAAAAGGTTATCAATATGCTCCTGTCAAGAATCGAGATATTGTTTTAAAAGGTGTCAATGTTAAAAAAAAAAAAAAAAAAGAACCATCAAGTTGCTTACAAAATCTTCCACCATAATAGTGTCTCAGCTAACTCTAAGCATGCATTGACTGGCAACGTTCGTTCATTCATTCCCAGGTCACTTCCTGTTCTGTAACACAAAATAAACAGGAAGTGACCCATAAAATACCCCAAAATCAACAGGAAGTAACTGAAAATCAACAGGTAAATGACCTTAAATGGCCCAAAATTACCTCATTGCCTGGCATTGGCTGCCACTGACGGCCATAGACGTTCAATCCGTTCAAGTTCAAGTGGATATCCATTCCGAACCGAGCACCACGTACCGAAACGGTTCAATACAAATACATGTACGGTTACATCCTTAGTATTTTCAGAAAAAAAACGTACATATATGGGCCAAAAATGCACAAAGACCAAGATTGTAGTTTAGCTACAGTTAAATTCCGTTTAACACACACAAATCACACAACAACTCGCGGACGCAACCCCCCCCCACACACGCACTCGCGCATACACACATAGTGTACCACTTGCAAATATTTGCAGCGGAAATCGGCTCCAGTAAATAAGCACGCAAGTCTAGCTCACTTTTTACTTTTTCTCTACACTCAATCATGATGTCAGTAACCCACCAATGGGAACGTCGCGTTGTTGCATCAAACGCAACGAGTTGCCGACAGTATTCCTAGTGACGCTCCAATAGTTTTAGGAAGAATGTTATTTCCTTTAGTCATTTTAAAATATACTGTATTGTTTGGAGGTACACAAGCACTGCAAATTTCAATAAAATGTAGTAAAAATTAATAAAAGTTTTACACTCTCACACATTTTCTGCAGGGAATAAAACCTTATCATGAAAGTAGAATCTCCTCTATAAGGACAAGAACCTTACTTGAGTTTTCTGTCTTTCGAAACATTATTCTCTCCCGTGGGTTGGTTCAATTTTTCAAAACGTGCAATTTGTAACTAAAACCTTCCCCTGGGACAAGTAGCCTACCTTTTTGTAGGGTCTAGAATCTTCGCTTGCGAACAGAATTTTATCTTGCATGGGAACATCCCATTTATAATAGAACTTTTTTTTTTAAATCAAAACTTAATCCTCTTGGGAGTAAAAGCTTCTTGAGAGGAATACATACTTCTATGGACTAATATCTTTTAATGAACTTTTTTTTTATGTGAATTGCGATTCCTCTCAAAACTACAACTTTAAAATTAGAACATTATCTCACGATTACAAACCTATCTTGAAACTAGAGCCTTCACCTGGGAATTAGGAGTGGGAACCTCTTGGTACCTCACGATACGATACGATTTGCGATACAAAGCTCACGAAAACGATGATCTGACGATATGGCGATACAACGATTATCGATACATTGGTCAGGAAATCATTCTAGAATATTCTACAAACAACTAATAAACAGAAAAACAAAAACAAGCTTCTGCTGTGAATTGGAATGAGTTTATCACTAGTAGACCTCCAATCCATTTGAACTGGGAGGGTGGCAGCGAATGAACATTCATTCATTCATTCGCTGCCATCCCTCCCTCTTCAAATGGATTGAATGTCTATGGCCGTCAGTGGAAGCCAATGCCAGGCAATAAGATAATTTTGGGCTATTTAAGGTCATTTACCTGTTGATTTTCAGTTACTTCCTGTTGATTTTGGGGTATTTTACGGGCCACTTTCTGTTTATTTTGAGTTACAGAACAGGAAGTAACCTAGGAATCACCCAAATGAATAGGCGGTGACTCAAACTCAACAGGAAATGACCTGTAAATGCCCTGAAAATCGGACAGAATGACTGTGAATGCTTTGGTTTCGAATGAACGAACGTTTCCAGTCTAAATGGATCCGGCGTTGTGCACTGTCACTGCAGCCTTAGAGTTAACTGAGACACTATTATGGTGGAAGATTTTGGTAGCAACTTACTGGTTTCCTTTTTATTTTTTTAAACATTGACACCTTTTTAAAACGATATCTCGATTCTTGGCAGGAGCATATCGATAACCTTTTGTGATACAAAGTATCACGATATATTACCATTTCGATATTTTGTCACACCCCTACTGGTAATAAAATGTTTTCTTGCTATGAGAACCTTCTCTCAAGACCAAAAACTTTATCTCGGACAGGGGTCACCAACTCCGGTCCTCGAGGTCACCTATTAGTCCGTTTTCCATGTCTCCCTCCTCGAACACACCTGGTTCAAATGATCAACTCATCAGCAAGCTCTCCAGAAGCCTGATAGCGTTCCTGAATATTTGATTGAGGTGTGTTGGAGGAAGGAGACATAGAAAACAGACTGGTTAGATGCCTTTGAGGACCAGAGTTGGTGACCCCTGATAAAGGACCAACATCTTCTCAGTGGACTGCTGTAATGACTTCTCTCGAAACTAAGACCTCATCTTCAAATAGAACTTTGACACGCTGGTTTGTTTTTTCACCTAAACACTTAAACACACAAAGACACATACATTGTACTCTCAACTAAGCCTGTCGCAATTTGCAATAATTCCATTTATCGCGCGATAAATAAAAATGAAGGCGGTAATTTTTCCGCTGTGATTTATCGCCTCACGTGCATGTGCGTGCGCGCGTGCGGCAGACGTGCTGTTAAAAGTTCGAATTCCTCGTTACCAACTGCGCAAAATGCATCTTCGTTCCGGGTCCGGCAAAAACTAGCGCCGGAGCCAATCTTTCCCATTATATCCTATTGTTCAAAGTATACCGGCCGCGTCAGTGCTCCGGAGTGACTGTGGACCATCTATGGCGCGCCGGTGTTGTTGACGTGTGGGCGCTCCCGTCAGGAGTGACATTTCACGCGGGGCGGCTAGTTTTCGGCACAACGCCGGATATTTACAACGAAGTCCGCCAAAACACTGTTACCGACTTTGCTGCTACGAACAACCTTGCTTTGACAACGAACAGCTGAATGAAATTAAGAGCGCTGTGCTTCAAACTTGTCTAATGCGCGCACACACTAGATATTATGAAATGGCAAACTAGATGTGCTACGTCCCATACCATTGGCTACGTGAGCCCAGAGTGATTATGGGACACGTAGTCCATATACTACATCGATGAATTCTAAACTGTCATGACTGAATGGAAGTTAAGAAGGCCAAATCAATCCATACCAGTGACTATAGATAATGTTGCAAATATTGTTAATTCAGTAAGTGACACAGATGGATTCGGACCACAAATAGGATGTCTTGCTCATGTAGTAAACCTAGCTGCTAAGAGAGCTGTAGCAATCAATAGTGTGCCCTGCCTCAATTTACAAACAGTAAAGATTGTTCTCAGCACTTTTATACAAATTTTTTTCAGATCAGTAAGAAGTAAGCACATAAATATTATGCACGAAAATGCATGTTTATATGTTGGCAATTTAATTTTTGCTCGTTAGCAAAACAAAAAAAAAAACAAACAAACAAACAAACAAACAAAAAAAAAAATATATATATATATATATATAATTGTTATTTTTTTACAGAGCATTAAATGTATTGAATCGGATCGAAAATCCTGTCCCCCGTATCAAAAATCGTACCGAACCATAACTTAACTGTATCGTTGCATCCTTATGGAACACCATTGCAGAAGCTATGACGGGAAAAGTTTTCATTTGCCTAAATGCTTAAGTTATTAAGTGCAATTTTTATTTTTTTAAACACATTTTATTTATTCTGTGTTTCTGTGCCGTATCAATATTGTGGTTTTTTACTTAAGAGGCATGGTGTATTGTTTTTAGTTGTGACTTCTTAAAAAGTATTTTGAATTTAAGAGTAAATATTTATCGCGTTTAAATGGGTGTACTTGGTCTATTAATATATACTGTATTCTCACTGTGTTATTGTAAATTGGTTAAAAAAATTGGGGGGGGGCGCAATAATATCGCATATCGCAATAATTTATGAGAATACATGTCGCACACTAAAATTTGTTATCGCGACAGGCCTACTCTCAACCTAATACATCTGTTAACATGAAAACATTCCAAGCATGCGAGATGAAGTATCACTTCTTGTTTGTTACCTGTACAGCGTTCTGTTGTGTTCAGTTCTTTCGACACTTTGCGTGTATGTGTGTGTAGGTGTGTGTTTCTCTCCAACCGTGGTTGTGTTCATTCACCTCTTCCACTTTGATAGAGCCGGTCAAAGGTCGCATGTCAGTGTGTTTAAGGTGTGATGAAAGGAATGTGTGAATACACAAAACAAATGCTCTGTATTATCAATCAATCCATTGATTTCGTTGCTGTTCCTTTTAACTGATGTTTCAACAGCCTGAAATCACTGATCTTAACCCATTCATAGTGTTATATACTGCATTTAGGAGAGGGAACCTCTTGGTACCTCACGATACGATTTGTGATACAAAGCTCACGATAACTGACGATATGGCGATACAACGAATATCGATACATTGGTGAGGAAATCATTCTAGGATATCCTACAAACAACTAATAAACAGAAAAACAGGCTTCTGCTGTGAATTGGAATGAGTTTATCACTACTAGACGTTCAAACGGAATGAACGTCTATGGCCATCTATGGCCAATGCCAGGCAATGAGGTAATTTTGGGCCATTTAAGGTCAGTTACCTGTTGATTTTCAGTTACTTCCTGTTGATCTGGGGGTATTTTTTGGGTCACTTCCTGTTTATTTTGAGTTACAGATCAGGAAGTGACCTGGGAATCACCTAGATGAATAGGCAGTGACTCAAACTCAACACGAAATGACCCGTAAATGCCCTAAAATGAACAGCAAGTGACCTGTAAATGGCCTGAAAATCAGACAGAATGACTGTGAATGCTCTGGTTTCGAATGAACGAACGTTGCCAGTCTAAATGGATCGGGCGTCGAGCACCGTCAATGCAAGCTTAGAGTTAGCTGAGACACTATTATGGCGGAAGATTTTGGAAGCAACTTGTTGGTTCCTTTTCATTTATTAATTTTTTTAGACATTGACATCTTTTTAAAATGAAATCTCGATTCTTGGCAGATGCACATTGATAACCTTTTGGGATACAAAGTATCACGATATACCGTATTGGCCCGAATATAAGACAGTGTTTTTTTTGCATTGAAATAAGACTGAAAAAGTGTCAGTCGTCTTATTTTCGGGGTCTAGACTTTACACCCATTCACGACGCTAGATGGCGCCAGATATCATTGAAGCGAATGCTGAACTTGTGGAGTAATGTTCTGTCATGATAGATCTCAGCTACTCTCAAGTTTAACCAGTTTGCATTACTTTATTGCAATGTTTTTCCCTATGAATTTGTTTCAAAACTACAGTTAGTTAGACCTCCCTTTGATGGTTAATGCAGTTATTTCAATTTTGTTGTTTTATCACAATAGATTGGTTTATTTACAGTTCAAGAACCAGAAGCCATTCATTTGCGAATGTGATTGCACTTTAGTTTACATATTTAAATGTTCAGATATTAAGATTTGAATGAGGCAAAATAACATGCTTTTTCTCTCAAATATATTTTTTATAATCATTTGTGTCAGATGTACTGTAATTTCTGTTTAAAAATTAATTTGGTGGTCAAAAAGTCTTTTTTCAAACTTGAGTCTTGAAATAGAGGGGGTCGTCTTATAATCAGGGCCGTCTTATATTCGGGCCAATACGGTATCACCATTTCGATGTTTTGTCACATCCCTAACTGCATTGTTGAAATATCTATCCAAATAGGTCCAGTCTATCGTCCAGGGACAGTGTTCCTTAAATGTTTATGCTTTCTATTATCCACTCAGTTTGTTGTCATCACTGTCGCTAGTTAGCAACAGTTAGCAAGTTTAGTTGTAGCATATAGCTGTTTCCAATTAGACAATTGGCAGGTGAGTTCCCTCTTTATTCCTTTCTTGTATGACGTCATTTCATCACCATGACGTCACTTTAGCGCCTGAATCGAGGAAGCCGATATAGGGTCAAGTCAGCTGTTAATGGAGCATCATCAGCAACAATGACAACAATTCAAAGGCATCACGTTGCGTCGCAAGTCAACAGGCACACACAAAAGGAGCGCGCGCACATACGTACACACAACATATAGTAGGGGGCTGCCGTGGACAAACGCGCACGTAGCCAATCTGCAATTGTGAGTCCGCCCCCTTAGCGCGTTCCCGGTTGACAATGTGCTGACAGCGTCGTTTTGACCTGCAACACGCGCGCGCTCACGATACGATGCCCCCTACGACCCAGCGTCTTTTCACGGGTCAAAACGTTCTCACGCACACACATACACAGAGAAACGTTTACCGTCATGCTCGTCCACCGTATGACCGCGTCGCGGTGTTCCTACCCCGGTTTGGGGTCGCTCGACGCGTCGCTGAAGGCTGCTGCAAGGTGCATGCGCGCGTGCGTGCGGAGGGGATGGGGATGGGGGAGTTTGTTGGCAAGGCGCGTGGACGGCAGTCACTGCAGGTGAGGATGCAAAGTATGCAATGCTGCGAGACGGTAAACGCACTCGTGTGTGCGTAAGCGTTCCCTACTCTCTCTCTCTCTCTCTAGCGCGTGCGCGAACACAGCAAGAGTACATGCGCGCCGAGGGCTGTGAGGGGGCGTGGCAGCAGGGGAGAAAGCGGAAGTTAAAGTAGAAAATAAGGATACGAGGTTTAGGGAAAAGTGTGTGTGGGAGGTTTGGGGGATTATACCACGAGGAACATTATTCAGGATGACTCACACAAGCTACTGATATCTTCTCATGTATAATACTCAAGGTTTTACAAATTAAAATTGTACATACACCACTGAAATCCTCCCAATACATATTGTGAATGATGTGTTCCCCGTTTTCCACTGCTGAAACGCTTACACACTGCTGCAACTCACTTTCTCACTCTCTACATATGCACAAAATTGAAATATTTTGCCCTATTTGTTCATTTATTTTATTCATGTGTCCCTTGGTCTACTCCTCAAATTGAATAGTGAGCAGTCAGTTGTTAGTACGCTGTTATTGACTTTCAAATAAGCCATTAAATATATTAAGATTAATGTTTCCGTTAGTGTTTGCTTTTCAAACATTGCTACTTCAGCATCTTCACCATCTGTTCACCTTACGCGCACTCACGAGCACACAGGATACCGTTGCTCTATTGTGCGGTAGGAGGCAGCAGAGCCCCATGTCAGTATGTCAGATTAATCCGCGCAACAAATAACAGTGTATGTCAATAATTATAGAAAATAAAAAGAACAAAGGTCTCCAGTTTGTAACATTTTTTTTTTTTTTTAGAAATAATGTTGCCCTAAAAATCCATCTCCTAATTGGAAAATTTTAAGAAAATGACATCTTTGAATAATTTTGTTAATGCTGTCAGGGACAGGGGTCACTACGGTGGACAGCTACTGTATGCAAAATTTATTACCTTCAACACTTTGTAGAGCAAGTGACTATTTTGGGTAATCTATTTTTTAACCAATTTTTTAAAGTATTTTTTTTTAAAATATCAATTTATATATACATATTACATATTATATAATATTAATCATTTTTGCTCTGTTTTGTTTTTACACATTTTATCATAAATTCGTAATTTACTACAATGTAAATAATTAAAAAAAAATTAAAATGAATAAAAACAGAAATACTTATTGATTACGGTCTCAATTAAACCTCTCAAGTTTGATTTAAAAAAAAAAAGTATTTAAGTAATTGCATGCCATTGATGGTAATAGGCGTCCAATAGCGTACAGCACGAATGCTATTTTTAGACCGTGACGTCACCATCGTAAAGCGGAAGTGGGACATTATAGACACGACCTCGCATACAATCCATGTTATTTCTGCTTGTTTTCTCCGGTAATCTTTCAAAAAAGAACATGCCAGGTCAACACTGCTGCTATGGAACTTGTAGAAACGACACTAGACGTTACGACTTATGAAGGATGTTTTCTTCATACGTTTCCCGAAACCAAAAACTCGGAGGAAAACGATTGATCAACTTGTGCGGACGTCCAAAAGACCGGTTTACGCCAGCAAGGTGAAGCCATTCATAATTCATATACAGTAAACATTTTGGTGGGTGCCATGGTCCTACATAGGACAAAGAGGTAAGCCGTTTTGATATTTTTACTTATTTTTTGTGTGTGGCGTTTTGCCTTGCTGCTTCTGACAATGAATGACCTGAAAAAAATTAAAATGGTATCTGACTGCCACTGTTGTTACATTCTCTGTTGTAGAAAAACAACTTCAGTAAGGGGTGAGTGTAAATAAATTATAGAATTAAAGTTTGTTATTAATGAAAAAATCAATAGTGTTCGTAGGCTGTCACTGAGTAGCATTTGCGATCACTACACAAAAATAGCAATGTAAATTGCCCCCAAGAACGGTCGGAGATGTAAGACAACCAGAGGATATAATATATAAGAAAGACGGCATATGGTGGTAAAATATAGATTGTTGAAACAGGAGAATGTCGTTGTCAGTGGCGTAAGGCAGTGCACACAAGAAAAAGGTGTCGATAAAAAAGCTACCTCTGGATCAGGTCGGTGTTGTCTTTTTTCACCCCGTCTTTTTCAGCACTCGACACTCAAGCCATCTATTTAACTGAACATTTGTATGTTCTTCCACATCTTCACCAGTGAATTTGGCAGCAGGGACATCATTTTTGGACACAATTGATAACTTTAGCTCAGTAAACATCTCGTTCGTACACTATTTCCATGCATTTACTATTAGGGACAAACGGGAGGTTGACCCGTCCACCTACAATTGCTAACGTCATGAATATTAGTGAGCAAAAGTGACGCGTTGCTTGCGGTACGCCATTCATTTAAACTGGGAGGGCTGGCCGTGAATGTTCATGTTCAATGCATTTTACTAGGCTAAACGTCCAATCCAATTTTACTGGGAGGGGCGACAAAAGAATTAACGTTCATTTGCCCCTCCCAGTCAAAAACGGTAAAAAAAAAAAAAAAAGGTGGAGGGGGTCATTATTTATGCATGAAAGAGGTAGCCAATGAAGGGGAAACGATAAATGAAGGGGAAACGATATCGTCATCGCACACACCATATAACTGTTTGCATTAGTCTAACACATATATAGTCTAACACATACATATGGTACAGGTTTTCGTAGGCACCGTCTAACTGTTTGCATTAGGCTAACACACGTAATATAATTAATCAGGAAATGTGTATCATTTTCATATTTACGGTAGGACTACACTACTAATATAAAATAAATAGCACACCATAGTTTAATGAGAAGAAATAGAGATACACAATGCCGTCTTATCACAAGAGTGACGCACATACTCGGGGAATCTGCTCTCAGCAAACTCCAAGGACAAAGCGCTTTGTCCTAAAACAAGCACCACCAGCCCGGACAGCAAAGTTGATAGCGGGCGTCCCAATCCGCGCACGAACCTAAACCGCCCAAAACCGGCCACAGCGGGGGCGGCCCCAAAGCAACGCCCAGAAACGCCTTCGACAAGACCCGCGTCAGCAAAGACTTCAAAAAGACTGGACACTGAGATAAGACAGATTTTCTTCTGCTCGGAAACATGTAGCCTTGTTTTGGATCCAGAATTGTCCCTCCGTCGTCTGTTTTTGCCTTGTCTTTGACCATTGTCGACGAATAAATTGTCAACCTGTTTTCGGCGAGTGTTCTTCAAGCTTTTGAAACATGGAGTCAGTGTGCAAAGGGTTAACACAGGAACGCGCGGAGTTTAGCTTCCTCCTTAGCCTGGCTCCTCGGGGGAGTCAGCGACGGAGCACATTTCCGTTCTGTTGCCGGCCTCCCCGTGCAGTTTGGGCTGGGAGGACTAAATTCCTTCACCAATGATTTTCCAAACATTTTACATTTTTTATTTTCCCCGTTAGTCGTTCATTTCTTTATTTACTTGTTTTTTTTTTTACTTTTACTTTTCTATTTTACTCTCTTACCGAACATGACGACACACAATTCAGGAATAAAATGAAAAAGCGAGTGTACATTTATTTAGTGTGGAAAGAAAAGAGAAAAGATAGCCGACCAGGACAGGATTTCCCTGAAAGCACCACGAGGCGCTCCCGAGTCGATGATCCCCGACCTTCAAGTTCATACAGTTTATATGTGTCCTATCAAATAGCAGCCTCTAAATAAAAAAAATGGAGGAAAAAGTCCTTGTACATGAGCAGTACTGTTACCAGACGTTTATAGATAAACACACAGTTATGAGAACAAAGAATGATTATGTGCAACGATGTGAAATGAACATATGTTCAAATTAATAAATTGTAATATACTATACTGTTTCTATTAAATATATTCACTATATCTCTTATAACTTGAATGTATACTGTCACATTGCTTTTCTAATATGTAAACTGTATTGTTTAAATACAGTATAAGTAGCAATAAAAGTATGTGCAATGGCAGCGTAGGACCGTCGCAAACTAAAAATACATGTTGCTTGACAAACATGAAAAGAGGCAAATCTGGGATTATCTGATTGCATGAAGCACATGAACACTATCATAAAAATACACACAAAGATAGGGGGTAAAGGACTCAGTTAATAAGGAATAGAGGAGTTGTGAAGGTGAATGTGAATTCATCCTCAATTTCACCTCAAGTGTCTTTAAACCTTGCAGCCCCTCCGGGAAGTTGTTAGTCTATCAGCCATATAGCTCAAGCCTATAGGCCTTTAAGACTTGCTCAACAATCACATCTGACACAATGGATTTCAGAGCTCATTTTCTCACACGTTTCATGCGTGACGGATATCCGTTGTGAGTCTTTACATACGATACCATTTACAATGGTATAAAACAATTTGGCCACTACTGATAATTTCCAAGATTTTCCTTTATATATCATTGGTTGTATGGATAGGCAATTTTTCAGTGACATATATCATAAAGCAGACAAATAGTAATATTTGAGAATTGGAAAAAAAATGTAGGAGTTACTGTAGTGTGCAATAATTATTTAAACAAAAGAGCTAGTTGCCTAAATTTGGACACCCTTGTTGTTTTTTTATTTTAATACCTTTAGCACTAATTATTGAAACATACTTCTTTATTTTGTAAACTCATTGACCTTTGACCTGGCCATTTGCAAATGTTTCTCTTCTTTGCAACGTCCCTGAAGAGCGACATTATGGGAACTTCCAATCAACTCTCCAATGACGTGAAAACTAAGATTTTTCAACATCGTGGTTTAGAGGAAGGATACAAAAACCTAGCTCAGAGATTTCAACTGTCAGTTTCTACTGTGAGGAACATAGTGAGAAATTAGAACACCTTAGCCACAGAGTGGCAGTCCAAGATAAATCTCAGATAAGCAGAAGCGTTGTATGCTGAGAACAGTCAAACTCAACCCACAGACAGGCTAAAAATCCTAAAACACGCCATTGCTGCAAATGGTGTGATTGTGCATCCATCGTTCAAATATTCAGCGCACTATGCACAAGGAGATCCTGTATGGGGGAGTAATGAGTATAAAGCTTTTTCTCTGCATATGCAACAGAGAAGCTTGAGGTGTGCTAAAGCATATTTCGACAAGCCAGCTTCAATTTGAAATAAGGTACTGTGGACTGAAGAAACTAAAACAGACTTATTTGGACATAACAAGGGGTGGTGGAAATTGGTGGGCGCAAGCAGCCAGGATCAAACGGTATTTCAACATGCCAATAAGACAGTTGCCTATACTGTCTTTTTCAAAAAGAAGGAGGATGTTTCAAAATGAGTCAGAAAAGCAACAACCGGCGATGAGGGCAGCTGCAGCGATCACGCTAACGGGTGCAGCAGGAGGTTGGCGCCGCAGCATCTAGCCAGGTTCATGGACAGCCATTCAAGCCGGGGCAGGAGGCTGCTACTGTGGCAGCAGCAGGTCAGGTTCAGCGCCACCCGGAGCGGGGTCCAGCTACAGCACCAGCAGTCAGCCAGGTGGACCACTAACAGCCGGAGCAACAGGCATCAGCTAGCCCGGTAGAGCAGCCGGAGCAAAAGGCGGGAACCGCGACATCATCTCGCTTACAGGAAGATTCAGAAGGAGAGGAGAGCGCACTGAGCGGAGAAGAATGTGGGAGATCCAGTGACAGGTCAGGGATGGGATACACAACTGTTTGGACAGCAGCTCAGTTCAAGGTGAAGCAGACTTACTACCAGCACTCTCGAAAAACTAATGACGTTAAACAACAGCATCAAGTGTACTATTGCGATTATATAACGGACCATAACATTAAAATCAGCATAAAATGTGTTCATAATGTGAGCTAATTTGCTGTCAAACTTAAGCTTTCTGATAGAGTTCATCTTTCACAGAAAGTAGTTCCTTTGCCTCTAATGTTACTCTAAACCAGTGGTTCTTAACCTTACTAAAGGTACCGAACCCCACAAATTTCACATGTGAATTCACCGAACCCTTTGGAATTAGATAATAAAGCAATTTTTTTTTCAAAATCAAAACCGATATATCTAAGCTAGAAAGCTAATAATTTAGCAAATTCCAATTCAAAATTCTTATTTCGACAGCATGTTTTATAAACAGGTCAAAATTTGAGACCACGTTGCCCATTGGTCTGTTGTATTCCCTCAAGTGCAAGTCAACCTTCCACTGAGCAAACCAGTTCCTTCTCCCATCAGCTCAAGAACTAGCAGTTCAAAGAAATTGATTGAGCCTGTAAATTGGGAGCAAACCAGTCCAAAACCTTGTTTAAAAAGCCACTTTGCCTAGATTTAATCAACGAATGAAAACAGGGCTCTGCATTTCTTTACCTTCGCCGAACCCCTTAGACTTACGCACCGAACCCCTGGGGTTCAATTGAACCCAGGTTAAGAACCACTGCTCTAAACCATGTTGTCCTAACAACAGTAAACAGACTGCAGTCTTCACACTTAAACTCGCAGATGTTACGTTAATGCAATAAAGTAGTCGACACTGTTTTGAATTATTTTCAATTTATTTGCTTACATGGGCCTATACAATAATTACAGCTGTGTTGTTGGAATTATTATAGAAGTATAATGAATTAACTGAAGAATATGTTTGTACACCACAGACACAAGGCATTAAAATACAACGGCATAGTGATCCATTTGGTGATGAGGCCCTAGCCATGTATTAATCATCTAGCCATGTTATATCGTGATTAATACACGGCCCGACTCGTCAGCCCTTCGCTGTCATATGTACTTTGCGTTCCGGCACCTTATGATTTACAAATTAAGCACTGGTGGTATGCATGGGTGATGAACACAGCATTCCAAGACAAAACACTACCCACAGTTAGATTTGCTGCCGTTCCATCTTTCTGTGGGACTGTGTGCCCAGTGCAGGTGCTGGCAATATTGTTAAAGTTGAAGTTAGAATGGAGTCCAGTCAGTATTGGCAGATTCTTGCGAACAATGTTCAATTATCAGTGACAAAGTTGAAGTCTTCAACAACACAACGACCCTAAACACTGCACAAAATCTGTAGCCACTCACTCAGAGGAATAGGTAAAATGTTCATCATTGGCCATCTGAGTCCCCACACCTGTGGTGCAATTTAAAAGTGGGCTGTCCATGCTTGGAAACCATCAAACCTGACTGAAATGGAAATGTTATGTAAACAAGAATGGTTTAAAATACTTTCAACCAGAAGCTATATAAAGCTTTTAGAGGCTGTAATGTTTTGCAAAAGTAGGATCTACTATATATTGATGGTGTGTTTCTGGAGGGGGCCCCAAATTTATGCACATGGCTTTTTTATTTTTATTTTAGATTGCTAATTCATACAACTAATGATTCATAAAGGAAAATTTTGAAATTTTTCAGGTGTACCCAAAAACTTTTTTACCACTGTATAGGCTACACAATATATATATTTCATACAAGGGATGGGAGGGACATAACACTAGCAACTTTTTAGGTTGCTGAAATTGTCCCCACCAACTTTTAAGCAACCTTATTTGCATTATATCATGACTTCAGGTGTACAGGATATGTTGTAAGGATGGAATTGACTTTAGCATTGTTAGGTGATATACAGTACTGTCATTATGTTCAGACTTACATTGACCCCGTATCACTTGCTGAATGTTTTCCCCTTTAACGCATGTTTGAATGGCACACACACACACACACACACCTACACACACACACACACACACACACACACACACACACGCATTCACAGCCCTGACAGAAATGCAACATGCCGCCTCCTCCGCCCCCTGAGAAGACAACAGATATTAGTTTTTTTTCCGCCAGCAGCACCCACTGTAAGTAATGTAAAAAGACGTCAATATTGTGGATGCGGGGAACACGCCACAAATTTTGCTACTGAAAGTCCAACCTGCATCATAGTTAGCGTAACATTATATGAATTTCTCGAACTCTAGGAGGAAGCTGCTTTGAGATAAATATCCTCCTGTATGTTTTCTATTGTTAATGTTAACTAAACTGTAAGAAATGTAGTAAACCAAGGTTTACCCCCTATCCCCAGTTTTCATTTTTATTTTATTTATGTAGTCTTTAAGGAGCCAAAAGGAGCTTTCATTTTTGAGTTGCATTTGGCTGTGCTTGTGGACAAAAGCAGTAGTGTTTTACTTGAAGGAAGACTTCATTTTTATTTATATTTGTTGGGTTATCGTCCCTACCAATATTGAAAGCAAACCTACGCCCTTGATTTCATAACAGGTGTGTATTGATGTGTGAGGTGTGATTATGATTTACATTAATGTGTGATTTGGTTTACTGTATATTTCAAGTGTGCTTCTGTTTACTTGTCATTGATCGTGGTCACATCAGGTGTGATTATGTTTATATGTCTGGTATAATTGTGTTCATGTCAGGTGCAGTTGTGTTCATGCCAAGTGTGAGTGTTTGACATATCTTGTATCATTATGTTTACATGCTTTGTGTGCGTTTAATATAATATACAACATTTTTGGGACATTTGTTTCAGTCATATATTTCTCTCCTTGCCTTTAATTTATTTGCAGCTGTCCTCCCCTTTAAACCACTGAGCCCTTTTCCTATTTAATCCCCAATTGGGGCAGGGGGAGGAGGGCATAGGAAGCAAGAGAGAGTGAGAGGACGAGAGAGAGAGAGATGAGATGAGCAGAGGAGAGAGGAGGAGGAGAGATGAAGAGATTCAGATTAGTGAAGCCGAGCTGAATTTCTCTCCTCTCAGCCTCTCGTTCCCTTTTCGCATCACTCGGCCTCGTCACAGAAAGAAAAAAATACCGAACATATCAGATGAAACTGTGAGTCACGAGCAGCTGGGGCCAATGGACAGAGTGGAATTGTCCAGAATGCAAAGTTTTGCTTGCTTAGTGAGAAGAAATGAAGATGGGACCAACATGAGCGTCTGAAGTGGACTACCAGAAGACATGCAGCACAACCACAAAAGTAAGTTTTATCTATCCATCTATATTCTAGTGATCCATCCAGTAAAGTAAATGTATACAAGGTTTGAGCGGTAAGATTACCATTACTGTTATAACTCCTATTAGCATTAATGTGATCACTAATACTGTATTATAAATGTAGTCCCTAGGCCTGTCCTAAACCCGGATAAATGCAGAGGGTTGCGCCAGGGAGGGCATCAGGCATTAAACTTTGCCAAACAATTATGAGTGTTCAGCTTGTGAATTTCATACCGGATTGGTCACAGCCTTGAAAAACAGCATCTGCCATCTGTGTAAACCTTCAGGGCGCCAGTGGAAATTTGGCTACTGTGGGTCGTAGATCAAGGAGAGGAGGAAAGGTTGCCCCTCGGTGGTATGAGCAGTGGAAAGCAGAGTGTCTATAAAACTGAAAATAGGCACTAGGACAGAAAACTAGGATCAATGCGTAGACATCCCAAGAATATAACTACCAAATGTCACTGTGATCCGTCCACGAATAACGGAGGTGTAGCCATTTTAACTGGAGAAATAATTTAATTAATCAAGATTAAGACAAAAAAAAAAAAAAAAATCAAGAATCGGACTCAGAGTATTAATGCTTATATTTTACATCCCGAGAATATACTGACCAAATTTGATTGTGATCCGTCTACGAATAACGATGAAAAAGCAATTTTAACGCTGCAATTACCTAATCCAATTAATCAGCTCTGAGACAAAAAAGATAAAAAGTCCGCCTCTGAGCATTGATGCATATACATGCGTACTACACACCTACTAGAAAAAAGTAAGCAATACCTTGAGACCTTCTTCTAGGTGATCTAAAAACTAGGGAGTTTGTTGACATGGCTATTATACTGTGTGTCAATTACCACCTTCCGATGAGAATGCAGAATCTGGGGACGCTGAAGTTAACTCATCTCTGAGATTGAGGTCAGTGAGGTGGTTAGGAAACTACTTATCGGAACCACATGGACTTTGGCATTATTTTAGGCTGTTTTGGTTGACAAACCTCTGGAATTGCAAACCTGGAAGGTGGTACCTCTTCTTAAGAAAGGGGTCCTGAGGGTGGGTTTCAGCAACAGGGGATCACATTCCTTAATCTGCCTGGTAAGGTCTACTTAGGGTTTGTTCAAGGAAGGGCCCAACGCAAGTCAGATTTCAGATTCACGAGTAGCAGTGTAGTTTCACTTCCAGCCATGAAGCATTAGACCTGTTCTACAACCTCAGCAGGGTCTTGCAGGGTGCACAGTTGTTCGTCCATACAGTCACATGTGTTTTGTGAACATGCTGCTGGTATCTTTATTGCATGTGATGGTAGCTCTGGAAGGATGGTGTTCAAGGAACATCTGTTAAAGGCTTTTGTATGGTGTCGGAGTTTGGTCTGCAGTAACTTAATCATTTCTAGTGCGTGTGGGACTCATCTACAGTAAGTGCTTATCTTCACTGATTCTGTGCCAGGCCTTTATTGACAGAATTTCTCTGGAAAGCAGAAGTGGTCAAGGGATCTGGCTTTCAGAATCTTTGCTTTTTGAGGGTTCTGTTCTCTTCACCAAGCTGCAATTTTCCAAGGCCATGATCCGCTCTTGATTTGGGATGAGATCCTGTGCCAAGTGGAGGAAGTCAAATATCTTGGGATTTCGTTTGTGAGTGAGCAAAGAATGGAGTGGGAGATCAACAGGTAGATTAGTGCACCATCTGCTGTGGCGCTGACTCTGAACTGGTCTGTCATGGTGAAGCAGAAGCCAAGATGAATGGACAAATATACTGCTCAATCTTCACTGCCCTCCTCATGTATGGTCATAGGCTGGAGCTTGTGACCAAAAGAACAACATGACAGTTAAGCGCAAGTAAAAATAACGTTCCCTACACAATATTAACAATGATATTAACTCTTTTACTGCCATTGCAAACAATACGCATCTTTCGTCTATTGCAGTTAATGGCAGCAAATGCGTTATCAATGACGCTCGCACTAATTTTAGCGTTAACACTAATAATTTGGATTAATATTAGAATGTCCATTTCACTTCTGAGGTCGGACCTCATTTTGGTCATTTGTTCAGTGTCTCATTATTCCATTCGGTTACTGTATTTTTCATTTCTTTCCATGATCAATACACCATCACATTGACCTCCACATACCTTACTGAGTGTGCCTTAATCCTTTCATCCTGGCGGAGGATCAGACTTCCTGCTTGCGGAATTAAGATGGCGTCCACCGACATCCTGATAGCGTTGTCATGGAAATGAGTGCTAAATCGCCGGTTGCCATGGCGGTGAAGCTAATCCTTCAAACCTTTTGTTCCAGTTCCTTGCGCTTTACTCAATTGACTGAAACCCGATTAGTCTTTGACCATGATGTGCCAAAATGCTTCATTTATTGAGAAATGTATTGTAGGACCCAGTGGAGAAATGCTGCTCCACTACGAATGTGGTCTGTGCGAGGTAAGCAGCGCTTCACTGAGTGATAGTGAATGCAAAGATTTGCGTTCTGAGAGTGTTAGGCCCTTTTGTGCTTGGCTGGCGACCAATCCAGGGTGTACCCCACCTCGCACTCACGGACAACTGGGATAGGCTCTAGCTCAACAGACAATGGATGGTGGAGACACATTATGCCTTTATGACGAAAAAGAAAAGCACAACGACGTTGACTAAATAACCCAATGACCTTCCCAGCTGGACCAGGCTGGAGGGCACAACCGCATACACACATGCGCGCGTACACGCACTCTTAAACACACACGCAGAGAAACAGAACAGTGAAAATCAGGAAGTTAACAAGGCGTATGAGGGTAGTGTGCGAGTGATGCTCAACTACACACACATACACACACAGACATGCAGTCGGTGTTCTAACGACACAACACAGTCCCGCTAAAGTGGGCCTCGACTCAGCTGAAGGACTTCCTCCAAAAGTCTTACAGCCATTGAGGTCACGCTAGTCCACACACATACACACACACGCACATTTGTCTTGTACATGCATGCATGCATGCACGCTCGCTGCTGTCAGGATGATCTCGGTTGTCTCGGGATAATTCGGGCATAATTAGACGGATTCTCGTGGGGCAATGCAGGGGCTGTGCGTGAGTGTGTGCGTGAGTGTGCAGCTCCACCAGCCACACATGCACACACACACGCATACACACACAAAACAAAACAACGTGAGCAACAGTCATGTGACCTGCACTGTCCTAACCTCAGCTCCTCAGCAGCCTGAGGACAAAATAATCATGTTAAGTTAATACAGCAAAAGCAGCAGCGCCCCCTGCAGGCTTGCTTCACTCTTTACCGGCTCATTTGTTTGCTTCCCTTCCGTGACTACCCATTATTCATCCATCATTCCAATGATTATTCATCAATTCAGCGATGCTAGGAATTAAACCAAGTAGGCTACAAATCTTTGTTGGTGTACTTTACTCATTCACTCTTAAACATTATGCCACAAGTGCTACATAATATTGTGTTCTATGGATACATGAACACAGAACCTACAAAAAGAAATTATCTCCCTCTTTTTCATCATAATAAAACGTTTTATTCACTTTTTCCCCCGTTCTTTAGTTGCTGAACATCAGAATTGACAGAAACAACATCTTTGGTAGTGAATGAGTTAAGTAGAGAGTTGTGTGTTTTAGCAGAGTAGCCAATTTCTATTTTAGCACTTCTTTTTACAGTTAATCTCTTTATTTGATTGAAAAAAAAAAAAAGACATGAGAAACATGAACAAGGGAGCGTTCATGACGATTTTGCAAGAAATCCAGAGATGCATCCATCCTTTTGCAAGAAAAATGTTAAATTAATGCTTTTAATCACACATAATAATTTCTTCCACAGTTAGCTCTACTCAACTCAAAGAGTGAGTACGTACTTTGGTCTCCTCTGCATTTAAGTCATTTTAGCATGTTGACACATGGTGACGTTAGCAGCAATCGGCATGGGCACGCCATTTTGTCGTACAGTGTCAGATGTTGTGTGAGTGCAATCTGGTCGCCAAGTCGGCAATAGTCAACGTTTGTTGTCGGTTTACTTGCGTGTGTGTGAAAGACTTATCAGCTTTGTGTCACAGCTGGACACAGCAAGGCATTGTGGGAAACAGGAAATCTAGGAAAATGACAACGCGAAGGTCGAGTGAGGCAGAAATAATCTCACTAAGATGTTCATAGTGTGTTTGTGCGTGCTTTAGTATGAGTGTTTGTGGTCACTGTGTGTGTTCATGATCCTCAGGTAATAACTAAAACACACACACATCATGACCCATATCGCGCACATACACGCACACACAAATCTAGGTCACAGCTGTTCACTACGATGGTGTGTTCACGTCACCTTCGTCTTCCCTACTATCATCATCACCATCATCTTCCTTTCAAATGATAAATACAATAATGATGATGATTCTTCCATCTGTTTTCTAAAGGGCTCATCTTCATTCAGGTCATGGCCGAGCTGTAGCATATGCAAACTTACTTCGTTGCGTAAACCTTTGACTGGTCGCCACCCAATCTCTGGGCATAGAACGTACATAGACAAACATGTCTTCACACCAGACGATTGAACTCGAATCAAAGGGACAGACTGGAGTCGACTTGATTCGCAAATTTGATGACTCACAACTCGACTCAGATTTGGAAAAAAATGCAGACTCAGGCTTGACTTGCTTGAGCTGGGAGGGCCTAAGTCTTGAGGCTCGTCTCAACTCGACTTGTGAGGCAATAACTCGAGACTTGACTTGACTCGTGAGACTGTGACTCGAGACTCGACAAACTGACTTGAAAAACCTGGATCGTAGATTGGTTCCCAACTGCCAGTGACCCGCTTGGTCACCTTGGCCGCTCTCTTAATGTCCTCATGGAACATCACTTGAGTGCAGACTGAGACAGCAGATGCATCTTAGCAAGTTATGCATGGCTAGTTCCCAAGATGAAGGCACAACGTCAAACTGCATAGCTTTTTTTTTTTTTTTTTTTTTTTACATTGACAGTATAAGGTTTTCCTTAAATATTAAACTTGAGTACTTTGTGAGTGGCCTGGGGAACAATGGTGAAGGCCTTGACTAACCTGTAACTCGACTCGACTCAACAACCTTTTGACTTGCTACAACTTGTCTTTACAACCAACATTTGACCTGACTCGTCTTTACAACCTTGTGACTGCTCGACTTGACTTGACTCGACATAACCTTATTACTTGACTTGACCTAACCTTGTGACTCGACTCGTCTCGCCCACAACAGGTAAGACTTGGGACTTACTTGTGACTTGGATCATAGTGACTCGTACAATCGTCAGCTTCACACTCACCATACACGTCTGGGTAATTTAGTCTTCAGTAACATAACGTGCATATTTTTGGAACGTGGGGGAGAAAAAAAGTATTCATGGGAAAAGCCAATGCAATTACAAGGAGGTCCTACAAACTCCAAATAGGAAAGCATGTTTGAAATTATATCCTAAAAAGTCCAAATCCTCTGATTTCAAACTCTCAAATGTGAATAATTTCTTTTTTCCCTAGTCTTCCATGAATCCAGACAATTGTTTTGTATGTTTAAGCAAGACAAGATATGTACGGTTGTCATTTTGAGTCAACATTTTTAATTATTTTCTATGAATTTGAATCAAACATTGATATGGTCATTCCCAAAACAAAAAATGCGTCGGGTCCAACTTTTGACATTTTTTAAAAGGATCAGAAATTTCAAAAACCTTTGAAGCCCGCCCATTCTGTCGATATGCTTGGATACTATTGGAGGCAGTGTCCTCCGCGTGTTTGTTTTCAATTCAGGTGAGACAGCTAGTCTGGATTGCAAAGTAAAAGACTGGAGGCAAGAGATCATTACTGGGCAGTTTTAATTTCAGAAATTTCTGGGTGCATTCAATGACAGAACAAAAGCTGTGTAGAGAAATGCACACCGAACAGAGAGCTCGGCGTTGCTTATATGCTGTTTTTAAAAGGAGGTGTGTCTGTTTGGTGATTAACTCATCTTACAAAATAGGTCATGAGCCTTGCTGGTTGGCAGTTAAAAGTCCATGATTATTGTTGGCAGCTAAAGTCCATGATTATCTGAGGCAAAACTAACTGTCAGCGGTTTTCTGTGAAAAACAACTGGTCATGCTTGCAAGCATATCAGAAGATTGCTTTAGGCGAGATGTACAGTGGGGCAAATAAGTATTTAGCCAACCACTAATTGTGCAAGTTCTCCCACTTGAAAATATTAGAGAGGCCTGTAATTGTCCACATGGGTAAACCTCAACCATGAGAGACAGAATGTGTGGAAAAAAACAGAAAATCACATTGTTTGATTTTCAAAGAATTTATTTGCAAATCATGGTGGAAAATAAGTATTTGGTCAATACCAAACATTCATCTCAATACTTTGTTATGTACCCTTTGTTGGCATTAACAGAGGCCAAACGTTTTCTGTAACTCTTCACAAGCTTTTCACACACTGTTACTGGTATTTGGGCCCATTCCTCCATGCAGATCTCCTCTAGAGCAGTGATGTTTTGGGGCTGTCGTTGGGCAACATGGACTTTCAACTCCCTCCAGATTTTCTATGGAGTTGAGATCTGGAGACTGGCTAGTCCACTCCAGGACCTTGAAATGCTTCTTACGAAGCCACTCCTTTGTTGCCCTGGCTGTGTGTTTGGGATCATTGTCATGCTGAAAGACCCAGCCACATCTCATCTTTAATACCCTTGCTGATGGACGGAGATTTTCACTCAAAATCTCTTGATGCATGGCCCCATTCATTCTTTCCTTTACACAGATCAGTCGTCCTGGTCCCTTTGCAGAAAAACAGCCCCAAAGCATGATGTTTCCACCGCCATGCTTCACAGTTGGTATGGTGTTCTTCGGATGCAATTCAGTATTCTTTCTCCTCCAAACACGAGAACCTGTGTTTCTACCAATAAGTTCTATTTTGGTTTCATCTGACCATATCACATTCTCCCAGTCCTCTTCTTGATCATCCAAATGCTTTCTAACGAACCGCAGATGGACCTGGACGTGTACTTTCTTCAGCAGGGGGACATGTCTGGCAGTGCAGAATTTGAGTCCCTGGCGGCGCATTGTGTTACTGATAGTAGCCTTTGCTACTGTGGTCCTAGCTCCCTGTAGGTCATTCACTTGGTCCCCCCGTGTGGTTCTGGGATGTTTGCTCACCGTTCTTGTTATCATTTTGACGCCATGGGGTGAGATCTTGCATGGAGCCCCAGATTGAGGGAGATTATCAGTGGTCTTGTATGTATTCCATTTTCTAATAATTGCTCCCACAGTTGAGTTCTTTACACCAAGCGTTTTAGATATTGCAGATTCAGTCTTCCCAGCCCACGGTCTACAATTTTGTCTCTGGTGTCCTTTGATAGCTCTTTGGTCTTGGCCATAGTGGAGTTTGGAGTGTGACTGACTGAGCTTGTGGACAGGTGTATTTTATACCGATAATGAGTTAAAACAGGTGTTATTAATACAGGTAACGAGCGGAGCATCGTTAGACCTCGTTAGAAGAAGTTACACCTCTTTGACAGCCAGAAATCATGCTTATTTGTAGGTGACCAAATGCTTGTTTTCCACTCTAATTTGGAAATAAATTCTTTAAAAATCAAACAATGTGATTTTCTATTTTTTTTCCCTCATTCTGTCTCTCATGGTTGAGGTTTTACCCATGTTGACAATTACAGGCCTCTCTAATCTTTTCAAGTAGAGAACTTGCACAATTGGTGGTTGACTAAATACTTATTTGCCCCACTGTATACTGACTTTAATACTAACATCAACAATGACCTTTTGTGTCTCACCTTTCTTGTGTCGATGACTTTCTTTCTGGACTTCTGTTAAATCGGCAGTGTTCTTCATGATTCTTTAGCGTTCTGAATCAGACTATGATATTGTGTAATTGCTCATGAAACATTTGCAGGTGTTTTGGGTGTTTTAGGGTGTGACATAATGAGTTTCCAATAGTTAACATTGTCACAATACAAATTATTTTCTGAATTTCCGTTTTTCATCATCTTTAGTAAAGTTCATCTGAATTCCATGCATTACACAATTCAAGTCTTATGAATAGCAGAATCTAAGAATTCGTAGTGTTTTGAACAGTATTATCTTGATTCACGTTACTGTTTTCCCATTAGCAGAAAAATAATCCAAGCCACAGTAGGCTTAAAAATAGTACTTTTTGCTTTATTGACACAAAATATTAAATGTTTTTTTTTTTTTTTTTTTAAATTCCTGAATTCCTGTAATTTGCCAGGCACGGCACGTAACGGCTACGCCAATGCTGTGGATGGTGAAGATGGTGGCGGTGAGGGGGAGGAGGGCGGAGAGGAGGACGGAGGAGGAGGTGAGGGAGAGGAGAGAGTTGGCGGGGACTGGGACGAGGAGCTTGAAGGCGAGGACGAGGGAGTGCGGATGACCAGGACGGATACTCTCCACTCCACCACCAGTTCCACCGGGACGCAACGTAGGAGAGGTCAACACGCTAAAAAACAAGTGAGGCATTAAGAGATACTACACCCCTAAAAAAAAAAAAAGTACAGAAACAGGAACAGTTAGACATGTTCATTCAAAAGCTAAAATAAGTTGCAATTCAGTTCACCTGTAAAGCTAACAGTGCATTTTAGGTTAATTCTTAAATTTCTTAAACTACAATATCACCAACTTTGTAAGCAGTATATGTGAGACAACACACTCTATGAACCAATACACGCTGCTGGCCAAAAGTATTGGCACCCCTGCAATTCTGTCAGATAATGCTCAATTTCTCCCAGAAAATGATTGCAATTACAAATGCTTTGGTAGTATTATCTTCATTTATTTTGCTTGCAGTTAAAAAAACACGAGAATGGAAAAAAATCAAATCATGGCACAAAACTTCAAAAATAGGCCGGACAAAAGTATTGGCATCATTTGAAAAATCATGTGATGCTTCTCTAATTTGTGTCATTAACAGCACCTGTTACTTACCTGTGGCACATAGTGGCACAAGTGGTGGCAATAACTTAATCACACTTGCCACCAGTTAAATGGATTAAAGTTGAGTCAACCTCTGCTCTGTGTCCTTGTGTGTACCACATTGAGCATGGAGAAAAGAAAGAAGTCCAAAGAACAGTCCGAGGACTTGAGAAGCAAAATTGTGAGGAAGCATGGGCAATCTCAAGCCTATAAGTCCATCTCCAAAGCGATGAATGTTCCTGTGTCTACCGTGCGGAGTGTTATCAATAAGTGTGAAGCCCACGGCACTGTGGCAAACCTCCCTGGATGTGGACGGAAAAGTAAAATTGACGAGAGATTTCAACGAAAGATTGTGCGGATGGTGGATAAGGAACCTTGACTAACATCCAAACAAGTTCAAGCTGTCCTGCAGTCCGAGGGTACAATAGTGTCAACCCTTACTATCCGTCAGCGTCTGAACGAAACGGGACTCTATGGTAGGATACCCAGGAAGACCCAACTTCTGACCCAGAGAAATACAAAAGCCAGGTTGAAGTTTGCCAAAATTTACCTGAGAAAGCCAAAATGTTTTGGAAGAATGTTCTCTGGCCAGATGAGACAAAAGTAGAGCATTTTAGGAAAAGGCATCAACATACAGTAGAGTTTACAGGAAAAAAAAAAGAAACCTTCAAAGAAAACAACACGGTCCCCACAGTCAAACATGGCGGAGGTTCCCTGATGATTTGGGGTTGTTTTGCTTCCTCTGGCACTGGACTGCTTGACCGTGCGCATGGCATTATGAAGTCTGAAGACTACCAACAAATTTTGCAGCATAATGTAGGGCCCAGTGTGAGAAAGCTGGGTCTCCCTCAGAGTCCATGGGTCTTCCAGCAGGACAATGACCCAAAACACACTTCAAAATGCACTATATAATGGTTTAATAGAAAGCACTGGAGACTTCTAAAGTGGCCAGCAATGAGTCCAGACCTGAATCCCATAGAACACCTGAGGAGAAATGGTCTAAAATTCCAGCACAGCATTGTAAGAAACTCAGTGATGGATTCTGGAAGCGGTTGTTCGCAGTTTTTTTGTCTAAAAGTGGTGCTACCAAATATTGGGCTGAGGGTGCCAATACCTTTGTCCTGCCCTTTTGGGAGTTATGTGTAAAATGATAATGATTTATTTTTTTTTCTATTCTCTCTTGTGTTTTTTCATTGCAAGCCAAATAAATGAAGATATTACGACCAAAGCATCTGTAATTGGAATATTTTTTCTGGGAGACATTGAGCATTATATGACAGAATTGCAGGGGTGCCAATACTTTTGGCCAGCAGTGTACAAAGAAGCAAGGTGTTAAGGTGATTATGTCCTTTCCTGTCTAGGTCCAGGGCACCAATCAGGTCCAGCGAGCTCCCCGAGCATTGTTTTGCCTAAAGCTCAACAACCCCATCAGACGCGCTGCGCTCTCCATTGTTGAGTGGAAGTATCCTTTTACAGTAATTCCAGGCCATAGTAAGTCCTTACATCAGTTTTCCAAAGATGTCCATTCTTAATTCGTGAGATCTGTTTTATAGCATAGAAAAAGCTTAGTAAAGCTTCCTTAATGTAACTCAGACCATTTGACATCTTCATTCTGTTAGCAATCTTTGCTAACTGTGTCGCCCTGGGTGTTTCCAAACCATTTCCAGAGGATGACTCCAACTCCACCAACCACGACCTGGTGAGTTGTTAACTCCTCACACATAGAGTGGATCTGATCCTAAAGTAGGTTAATTGTGTGCTCAGACAAGCTGAAGATAACCTAAATGCCAGAGTCAGGACATAACAACCACATTTAGGCACAACATGAGTACATGTTGTAGAGACTCCTACAAGATGTGAATTGCGAGGACAATTTGGTACAAGTGGGGAAATATTTGTAAAGACTCAAATTTGTAAATATTTGACTAAAAATCTGGACATTTATACACAAATTTTACACTGTTGGGATGTGTTTCCTCCAGGAACAAGTGGAGTATGTCTTTCTCATCATCTTCACTGTGGAAACCTTCCTGAAAATCCTGGCTTACGGTCTAGTCATGCACCCAAGCTCGTACATCCGCAATGGCTGGAACCTTCTGGACTTTGTCATTGTCATCGTTGGGTAAGCTAAGCATTGTTACGTTAGTGTTTTTATTTTTTAGTAAAGTCTTAGCAACGGACTTAATGGGTAGTTAGTCAGTGCACTGCTACACTAAAATGGTTAGGGTTTAAGTTATTGTCATGTTATTGTTCTCGTTTTGCTATTGTCGTTGTTACATTATAGGTATATGTGATTGTTTTGCTCTAACATCTCATTCAAAGTCTTTGACGACTATAGAAGTCAAATCTCTATGTCACTGGAAAAGCATTAGTTTTTTGTTATGATTGTCATTGTTGATGTCATGTTATGATTTTGTTGTTACATTATCTGTATTTATTCATTATTGTTATAGTCTGACATACCCATCTTAGCTACTGGGTGAATGGATAGAGTGTCAGCGGTTGAAGTGCAGCGGCGCGGCGGTAAAGTGTTTGAGTCGAGGCAAACGTGAGCTGACGTTCTCGTTTGTCGGGCGTCCCAAGCGGATGCCTGCGGCGCTGCCACAATTGGTGTGATTCAGCGCCGTGGTTGTGAGCGTGCGTAACGCTCGGCTCGCCACGCCGAGCCGCCGGAGCCTCTCTCGCTGGTACTCACAACATTTGGTCAACGGTGACCTCACTTCATGTCCTTAGGGTCATGATGAAGGCTGTTGTCATAGTGACCGCAGGACAAATGCCTTCCGTTGACTTGTTTAGTAGACTTGCATCTCTTTCTGTTGATGACTCCTCAACATATTACTAAGTTCTTTCTCATCAAAAACCACCGTTGTGGTCATGGTTTTGCCTTTATTTTTCCTGTATCCTAAATTGATGTACAGTATGTAAAATGCTTCTTGATGTACATTACATTACAATTACTTGAGTAACTTTTTGAGAAAAGTGTACTCCTAAGAGTAGTTTTTCTATGCCATACCTTTTTACTTTTAAACTTGAGTAGATTTGTGAGGAAAAAACGCTACTCTTACTCCGTTCCTTTGGGCTTCACAAGAGTCGTTACATTTTTCCTCTTTATGCTACATGTTAACTTTTTTTTTGCCAGTGAGGCCGAGAGTAGGTCTACCAATTTCACCAATGAGACTTCGTAACAATAATCACATGACTCCATTATACCAATCAGACACAAGCTTGCTGTTCTATGATCATGCCAGTCTGTTTAATAAAATGGCATCTTTAAAGCACCGTTAAAAAAATGAAATATTTGAGATAGAGCGCTGCCCTCAACATTACTCAAAAGTGCGGATTTTACCCTCTCTCCCAGTGTTTATTTGGCACCGATTGACCATGGAAAACCGGATATATGATACTTTTAATTTCATAAAATTCATAATAGTAACTATGAAATAACTAATCACTATTCAAACTAGGAACTATTTTCTCCAATAGAGGGCACTCATGCTCTTTGGACAAATAATGCTTCATTTCTGTCATTTTTTTTTCCCGCACATTTTTTTTTTTTTTTTTTGTATTTCTTTGGCTTGATGTGGTTATATTATGGGTTATTGGACAGTATCATTATAACAACAGTTCATATAGATAACGTTGTGCTGAGAAGAAAACCATTGTTTGAAAACAAACAAGCAAACAAAAGTATAAGCAGTTACTCGCAATGTTACTCATTACTTGAGTATTCTTTCACCAAATACTTTTTTACTTGTACTTGAATACATTTTTTGGATGACTACTTTTACTTGAGTAGTATTATTTTGAAGTAACGGTACGCGGGTAAATTTTTTGGCTACTCTACCCACCTCTGTTGTTAAACTGGAAAGCCTAAATGAAACTGCCACCCAGCAGCAGCAGCTTAAGGTTTCTCTTGGAGAACTTCCCAAACAGTAATATCCAGACAACATTATAGAGCACTCGAATCTGCTATAAGTCAATCATCCTCGATACATTCCAAACCATTCTTGAATACAAGTCCAGAAAACACTGGGACTGGTTTGATGAAAATGATCGAACTGCTTATCTCCAAAAAATGGGAAGCATGTAATGCCTTGCGAAACAACTTTAACAGCAAGGCCAAGAGACTGGCTCACTCTAGAGCCATGGTTGACTTCCGGATGAACAACTTATGGTGGACTGGAAGGGCAATGAATATCCAGTGTCTGACAGACTTTGGAGACACTAAAGGCTTTGTCAGTACCACTGAGGATGTCTACTGCCCAAAGCCATTACACCTTGAACCCAATACACTCAAAGGATGGTCAGGTGCAGAAGGACAGCAAGTCCACTAACAAACGATGGAGAGAGCACTGTCAGGAACTACTCAACCGTAACACTGTAACTCAGTCAAATCATATCTGTCACATCCCTCAGAGTCCCATCACGGAACACATGGGTGCACATGCCACCTTATCTGAGGTTCAAGATGCCATTAGGATCCAAGCTGGGGTCCTGTAGAAAACTGCCCAGAACATACTCTCCTTCTGAAGGCCTTGAAAGACAAAGAGCTCCCCTCTGAGCTCAGTGATGCTCTAAATGTGACCATATTTAAGAATGGAGACAAATCTGAATATGGAAACTACAGAGGCATCTCACTCCTGTCAACTGCTGGCAATGTAGTTTCTCATGTTGTCGCTAACCGTTTACTGCCAATTTCTGAAGAAAATTCAGTATCCTGTCTTCTGACTGGGTGCACATGGCCTTAAAGAGGCACCGATGGAAGGAAGAGGTGCAAGAAGGTGATGCACACTATGAGGAGCAACTCCGCTGTGTCGCAGAAACCAAACAAAATTCCTGAAAGGAAAGACAGGAAAACACCCGTTCAAACATTGCACCAAGAATACAGGTCACAGATCAGTGTCAACGTCCACCTGAATAGCCACAAGTAGACGCCCCCACGAGAAGGGCTCGTTGTCGTAACTACTGATGACGGTGATGATAATAATTGTCTTTAAAATTTAATTGTTACATTGCATTTTTGTCAATGATGTTAAGCTATTGTGATTCCATTGTTGCGGTTACATTGTTAATTTGATCTGATCATTTGTGTTAATGTTATGGAAGTTTTACATTTGTTACTTTGCATTATGTTGTTTCATTCCGATTTTCTTGTTACTATATCATCATGTTAATATTGGAATATTTGCATAATTATTACAGTATATAATTGTTTTATCCTTATGTTGTTACATTTTTATAATTTATTTGTAATGTTATTGTTGTTGATAATGTGGAATAATTGTTGCGCTATTATTACATTAGTGCTACATTGTGTTTATAAAATTGTTACATTGCAGTTTATTTATGGTTATGCTATTGGTAACCTATTCTCTACCGTGCTTGTGTTTTAAACTGTCAGAAGCTTTTAGGATGAGTTGCACTTGTCTTCAGCTTGTTAAATACAAGCCCCAGGGTCTAGTTCAGTTCTGTCCAGGTTGAGTGAGAGGGAAGCATAATTTCCTGTCCTACCTAAAGTTAATGAGTCCAAATGAGTTTTCTTTGTGCCATTGGAGTTGTGGTTTTGCACGATGTTCAAGAATCGTATACATATGTAGTTGCTGTAATCTGATAAAATAACTGCTATTACTACAACAGGTTGTTCAGTGTCGTCCTGGAGACCATGACGCACAAGTCGGGCGAACAGGCGAGCACGCACCACGTGCCGGGCAAACCTGGAGGTCTAGACGTCAAAGCCCTGCGCGCCTTTCGGGTCTTAAGGCCTCTTAGACTGGTTTCAGGAGTTCCCAGTGAGTGTGTGCAGACCGTGGTGGTGACATAATTTCGTGTGTTTTGACGGACGTGTGTGACAGGTCTGCAGATTGTCCTCAACTCCATCATGAAGGCGATGGTTCCGCTGCTCCACATCGCTCTGCTGGTCCTTTTTGTCATCATTATTTATGCCATCATCGGTTTGGAGCTCTTCATCGGACGCATGCACAGAACCTGCTACTACATGGAAACTGGTACACACCAGCCACATATTTTCTTCCTAATTGAAATGCTCAGTAAACAGAACCACTATTTGCCTGCATGCCATTTGGAATATTTTTGTTGTTTCAACCTACATATCTGTTATCTGTTTATTAGAAATCAACTGAAGTGAATTTGAAAATTCTATGGAGATTATTTTTCCACATTTTCACAAACTGACATGCGCTGATTACAGTACACTAACAACTGTGCAACGACAGTATTGGCAAGCACAGGCGGAGTTTGACTTTTGGGGGGTGGGGGGGTGGGGGGCACATATTGATGACCCCGAAATGCAGTGTCCGCAATAAAATACTCTACCGTTCAAAAGTTTGGGGTCAAAGCGACCTCTTTTTTGAACGGTAGTGTATATATGTACGTATATGTACATACATCTTGAAAGTGCTCGTGCTCAAACCTCGGTTCAAGCTCAGTTGTTGTTGAAGCTTTTGAAAGCTAAGGTTTAAAGAAATTCCGAATATCAATCTTGCCTCCTCAGGTGTAGTTTTGGATAAGCAAAGGACCATCTCTAAGGTGATACTCACATGATCCGTTCAAAAAATAATTTCGGCAAAAGTGGCTCAACCAGTTTCACCAACGAGACGTCGCAACAATAATCACATGACTCCATTATGCGAATCAGACTCAAGCTCGCCATTCTATGATCACGACCACCTGTTCAATGACATGGCGTCTTGAAAGCACCATAAAAAATTAGGTATTCGACATAGAGCGAAGATTTTAATCGCTCTCCCAGTTTTTATTTGGCACTGATTGACCAAAGAAAACCGGAGATATGATCCTTTTGTTTTCTCCACTAGAGGGCACTCATGCTCTTTGGACGAATAATGCTTAATTTCTGTAGATTTTTTTTCTCTCGTAGGAATTCAGCGTTTTTGTTTTTTGTATTTCTTTGGCCTAATGTGGTTATGTAATATGTTACAGTACAGCATAATAATAACAGATGATATGGAAAACTTTGTGCTGAGAAAAACAAATCTAACATCTTAAGCACTTACTCACAATGTTACTCATTACTTGAGTCTTCTTTTCACCATATACTTTTTTTCACTTGTATTTGAGTGCATTTTTTGGGATGACTAGTTTTATTTGAGAAATATTTATTTTGAAGTAACACTACTCTTATTTGAGTAAAAATTTTGGCTACTCTACCCACCTCCGTTAAAAAGTGATGAACCATAATCCTTTGCTGTAAATTATTTAGCGGCAACAAAGACTCCCCTAAGAACGTCCGTGCCGATGTCTTTATTACCGCAGACACATTTGTGGAGGACGACCCGGTGCCTTGTGCCTTCGCGGGTCACGGCCGCCAGTGCACTGTGAACGGCTCCGAGTGTCGTGGGCGCTGGGACGGACCCAACGGAGGCATCACCAACTTTGACAACTTCTTCTTTGCGATGTTGACGGTGTTTCAGTGTATTACCATGGAGGGATGGACTGACGTTCTCTACTGGGTGAGAAACATCCAACTTGGACATGAACCCAGATAATCTCTCACTTACACTGATTAAATGCTCTCATACATTGTAGTGAAACGCATGATCTTCAAATACACCCTCATACACACACCTAAGACACTCAACCACGCTTCTGATACGCCCTCATATACTGCTAAAATCCTGTCATACACTACTGAATTTCCATCACTCACACAAAAACTTTTGCACACACAAGTGAAACACTGCCACTGCTCTCCGATGAGCCTTTATATCATTCTACAACTTTATGTGGTCTCTCATGTGTGCAGATGAACGATGCAATCGGCTTTGAGCTGCCTTGGGTCTATTTTGTTAGTCTGGTCATCTTTGGGTCTTTCTTCGTTCTCAACCTGGTTCTTGGTGTCCTCAGTGGGTCAGTAATCAAAAAAGCTTCTTAGTGCTCTAACATGAACATCATTTTGGAGTCAGTGTTTTCTTACTGGTACAGCATTATCATGCTTATGTTGGGTTACTGTTTCGTTGCTATTCTATCGTTAGCATTTGTTACAGTCTACGTTCCGTAGCGTTTTGACAGTTGCAGTCATATTTTTGGGATCATAGCACCGTATACCGGAATGCCGTTACGGCTCGAATCTTGTACCGTAACAGCGTTCCGGCCCGTTCCGGCCCGCTTTCACCCCTGATGCTATGTCAAATTAATATTACTTTCCTGCTACAATATTGTTGAATCATTATAAGGTTATTTGTATGCCACTGATAATCTATTTTGACATTATAGTATCATTTTTATGCAATTTATTTCTCATTATAACATTACTGTAATTACTGAGAGTTTTTCATGAGTTAGTGTTGCATACTTTTTGGGGTTTCGGTTTATTTTGTGTTGTTGTTGCCTTATTGCAAATGATTAATGTGCTTTTACTACCGTATTGTTGCCTGATTGGTGTGTTATTGCCACATTGTTAGTCCATCATCTTATCATTATTATTGTCACACATTAGTAATGTTAGTGTATTGACGTTGTAGAGAGTTCAGCAAAGAAAGGGAGAAAGCAAAGGCTCGCGGAGACTTCCAAAAGCTCCGTGAGAAGCAGCAGATGGAGGAGGACCTGTGTGGATACATGGACTGGATCACTCAGGCTGAGGACATGGACGACTTGGATGAGGATGGAAACCCGCGTGAGTGTGTATTTGTTTTTACATATGTGCATGCAGGTAAATAAAAGCTTGTGTGGGTGGGTAGGTCCGTCTCTGGGTGATCTGTCAGATAAGAAGAGAGGAAAGTTTGGATGGTTCAGTCACTCGAATGAAACACACGGTAAGAAACACGGAATCACACACTGAATGAATATTAGATGTTCCATCATTTCATACCCATCTCTAACTTCACAACTGGTATCAGCATTAACTTGAGCTGTGTCTCTCACTTAGCAAGTCTTCCCGCCAGTGAAACGGCATCTGAGAACACTGAGAACATCGATGAAGAGCACACCAACTGTTGTCAGGCCTGCTGGTAATGCATGGACGCACACAAACCCACAAATATACATCTACTTACAGTATATGATCACACCACAAACGAGATAATGCCTCTTTCTTTTGCTTCAGTTCACGAATGATGAAGATCAGCTGCTGGTGAGTTTAATCACAAGACACTTTGTTGATGGAGTGGGAACACTGACATGAACTCACCTCACGTCTGTGTATTGCTGAATCCAGTCGAACTTTGCGCCGCTGGAACCGTGTCTGTCGCAGGAACTGTCGCACAGCCGTCAAATCGGTGACATTCTATTGGTTGGTCTTGCTTCTCGTCTTCCTCAACACATCTCTCAGCGCATCCGAGCACTATAACCAACCCGATTGGCTGACGCAGGTGCAGGGTACGGCCTCCGCCCTCCATCTATAACTGTCATGTAACGACGCCTGACCATGTGACCATTCGTGAAGTGTATGTGTGCATGTGTGTTTTCATATCTGTCTTATCAAATGCATGCATCATGTGACCAATGCCACGCAGATATTGCCAACAAGGTGCTGTTGTCACTGTTCACGGTTGAGATGCTGCTGAAGATGTACAGCTTGGGCCTGGCGCATTACTTTGTGGCATTCTTCAACCGCTTCGACTGCTTCGTGGTGTGCGGCGGCATCATGGAGACCATTCTGGTGGAGCTGGAAATCATGCCACCCCTGGGGATCTCTGTGCTACGCTGTGTCCGCCTGCTGCGTATCTTTAAGGTCACACGGTAAGGAGATGCTACGTGATGGAACTTCTCTGTGCACAAAATAGTTTACAGTGGTTTGCAGAAGTTTAGGCACCCCTGATAGTTTTCAAGATTTTCATTTAAAAATCAGTTATATGAATCAGAAATTTTAGGTAAATATATCATATACAGTAGCAGGCAAACAGTAATATTTGAGTGGTGAAAAAAAGTTTATAGGCATTATGGAAAGTGTACAATAATTATTTAAACAAAAGAAGCCAGGTGGATACATTTGGGCAACCCAACAGATAAATTACTTCAATATTTAGTAGATCCAAAAATAACAGCCTCTAAAGCAGTACTTCTCAAATAGCGGGGCGGGCCCCACCAGGGGGGCGCAGAGCGATGCTGGGGATGGCGCAAGTGACCTTGGGGAACATACTTTTTTCCCCGTACTAGAATAAAGTGTAACTGCACATCCACTGAGTGGGTGGCAGTGGCGCTCTCATTTTCAGCATGCAGTATTTTTGAACCAAACGAGAGCACACAGCAAAGAGCAATGGAGATATGAAAAGCTAAGACGAAGAAATATGATGAAGCGTATGTAGCATTTTGCTTTTGGCTTTGAGATTTAGTAAAGTGGAAGACGAGGAAAGACCAGTCTGTTTACTTTGTCTAAAAATGTTTGCAGCGGACAGCAGGCTATTTTTTCCCAGCGAAAACGTGCCGAATATTGCCAACAATCGTCCCGCTTTGTCAGTATTACATCAGTAAACCAGCCAACACTGTCAGCATCACATAAGGAGGCATACTAAGTTGCTCAATGCAAAATAACCCAACACCACAGCAAAGGAGCTGATACTGCCTGCAGCAAAAATAAAAACTGTCTCTCTGTCCAACGACACTGTCGTTTTTGCTCTATTATTATTATTTTTTTTTTAGTCTAATAGTTTGGCATATTGTCCTCTAGAGTTAATGTTGCTAATCAATTTGAATTTATGATTATTTATTGATTTCATTTTTTTTTTTTTTTTTTCAGTGTCAAACGGTCAAAAAGTTAACTTGAGTCTATTTTTACAGTATGGATGTTTTTTTTTTTTTTTTTCTTTTAACTTTTTTCTTTAATATTAAAATATTATGCAGAGGTGTACTTATTATAATAAGAATTTTATAGACAAATGATACTATTGTATATTTAAAGTGGCGGCAGAGAGTTGGGAGGGGCGCAGAACGTTTACGTCTTCCTGGGAGGGCGTAACAGAAAATATTTGAGAAGCACTGCTCTAAAGGATTCTCGTTGAAGGTATTTTGGACCAAAACATTTTGCAGTTTAGTCATCTTTGATAATTTCTGAACATGAACAGCTCGCTTTAAATCACACCAAAGGCTTCAACAATACAGTATTCAGATTTGGGGACTAAGATGGCCATTCCAAAAAAAATGTACCTTTTCTTCTGAAAAAATGCTCCTGCAGATTTTGGGTAATGTTTGGGGTCGTATTTTTGTGGAAGTATACAAATTCAAGTATCCAACGCAACTTCAACTTCGTCAGTGATTCTTGAACATTGTTCTCAAGAATCTGCTGATATTGATTGGAATCCATGCAAACTTGAACAAGATTGGTAGTGCATGCATGGCCACTCTGCCCAAAATCGAACACACATGGAACCACCACTAAATTTTGCATAGGTAGGAAGTGTTTGTCTTGTAACTCAATTTTAGATTAATCAGTCCACAGTATCTTGTTCCAAAATAAGATGGATTGCCCAAATAAGCTTCTTCTGCCTTACATCCAGCATACAGCATCTCCTTGTGCAATGTGCGGTGAATAGTTGAACATTTTAGGTCTTTGGAGTTGGTCTGAAGGTGGAATTTACCTGTTCTCTCTATCCTTCGCTTATGCCTTAACTAGAACTTTGTATGTGGTGGTCCTTTTCCTCACAGTGGAAACTGACAGCTGGAATCTTTGTTAGCTTTTTTTAAATCCTTCCCCTAAACAATTATGTTGAACAATCTTTGTTTTAAGGTCATATGAGAGTTGTTTTGAGTCTCCCACAATGCCCCTCTTTAGAGAACATGCAAAAAGGAGAAACATCTTCAAATGGCCATCTTAAATACTCTTTCTCATGATTGGTTTCACCTGTGCATGTAGGTCATGCATGGTCAAGGTCAATGAGCTAACCAAACCAAATTTGTGTTCTAATAACTGCTTCAGGTAATCAAATTTAGAAACAACAAGGGAGTCCAAATTTATGCACCTGGCTCAGTATGTTGAAATAATTATTGTTTCAGTGCAGAAATGAGGTATTTTTACTTCACCCCCAACCACTGTTGACTGCTATCTCTATGCAGCCATTGGACAGCTCTGTCTAACCTGGTGGCATCTCTGCTCAACTCCATGAAGTCCATTGCCTCGCTTCTGCTACTTCTCTTCCTCTTCTTGATTATCTTCGCTCTCCTGGGCATGCAGCTCTTTGGCGGCAAGTTCAACTTTGACGAGACACAGACCAAGCGCAGCACCTTCGACGCTTTCCCACAGGCGCTACTTACCTGTTTCCAGGTAACCTCGCTTGTGATCTCGGTTGTGGTAATGAAATTACAATCACTGAAATAATTTTCAATTCTTAACTGACATGAAGCGTGTTTCATGTTTCACCAGAAATCAGTTTCCTAAGATGTGATGTTCAGTTAGCTTGTTTGAAGTTCTCAGCCATCCTTATTGTGTCGCTTATCTTTGAGTTGTAGACCTTGCATGATGTCATCCCTCTTTTTCTTTTGATCCAAAATGTAATCTTTAAATCCAAATTCAATAACACTAGTAATAATTTCAAAACAAATCTGTTGAGTTAGGTATTTATGATGAATAAGATAACATTGATTTTAAAAAGTGCAGTAATCTTCTAATTTGTCATTCTTTGAAAAAAAAAAACATAACAGTGTTAAATAAACATTGCAGTAATGCCTTTTTCTTTCATATTTTATTGTTGGTCAATATTGGTCAAGCACATATTGTATGTTAAGTGCAGTATATACAGTACATATACAGTATATATATGGCGAAAAACACATACAAGGCTGAAAAAGCAGTCTCTGCTCTTACACCCCTCTTTAAAAGAAACTGCTGTATTTCAGCAGCCAAAAGAACTGTTTTGTTTGATAGAACAGTATATCTATATGCTGCCATAGCAGTTTCATGGCGCATTAAGCTTACGAAATATTTTTAATTTGTCCGTTTTACCCTGGAGCCCTCCGTTTACAGACACCGTGCAACTGCTTTTGTTTCAACCCAGTCATAAAAGAACGGAAGTAATTATATTTAGTATTTTAAATGTCTATTATCATTTTTAGCTTAGAATAATTAATAGATGTCTATTTAGTTAAAAAAAAAAAAAAACGACTTTAAAAATTATTCACTCGCATATTTTAAACTTTTAAACAAATTATGTCAAAATGAAAAGAATAGTGTCACGGATACCTACCTCATAGTTATCGCTTAATTGTATTTTTTTTGTTACTGTCGCATTTTCCCCGATATTTTAGATGATATATAATCGATCCAAACGGAGAAAAAAAGAAAGAAAGAAAAAAAAAACGTTTAAAAAGGGTAAATATTTGAAAATTTAAACCTCGACCTCTCCTTGATGTCTGCAATTTCTGCATTGCGACACTTGTTATATTACCCTGTTTCACCCATACAATCCATATATGTCCGGCTGTGGCCATTCACAACAGTGTCTTGACACTCGGTGATATATGCTATGCAGAGTTTTTGGCTCAAAATAAGGTAAGTACGCAAAAATATCTCGTTAAAATCATGGTGTCTTTAATTATATGCTCTCTCATCTTGAGTTAGGGGGGTTTAAACTTTTTTTTCAATGCCCTCCTGTTCAAAAATGTTTTTCCCTCAGAAAATTGAGATTTTATGCTTTCCAATGATGTATCACACATGCATATTGGACAATTTTGAAATTTGCATTAAGAGCGGAACTTCAAGTCACCTGAGTGTTTTCCGCCATATATACAGTATATACTAGTATGGAAACAGATCTTGTAGTGAAAAAAAACTAATCAAAAAAAATTTTGATTCTGCACCAAAACTTTATTTAAACACGGCTGTCAGTCCTAACGCAACAAAAATTGTTTCCCTATAATAACATGGGGTTTCCCCCGTAATCGGTTTACATGAGGTGTCCACTCAACTGATATCACAGGATAATGGTGGGTTGCCAGGTTTGCCCCCCAGCCCCCAAATATTTTTATTCCAAACACACACACACACACACAAAAAAATGGCTCGCTATCTTAGATGTACTGTAGATTTTTACACGTACTGCAACATTGTAAGATTTGTCTAGTTCGGCTGCGTGTTGCTGATTTAGGATAATCCGACTGTGTATTGCAGATCCTGACAGGCGAGGACTGGAATGTAGTGATGTACGATGGGATCATGGCTTACGGTGGCCCTGTTTTTCCGGGGATGATTGTCTGCATATACTTTGTCATTCTCTTCATATGCGGAAACTGTATCCTTTGCCATGTCCTCTTGTTGTTTGTGACCAGACAAACGGGATCAAGAGAAGATTCCTAAGGCAGGCCACAGTTATTTGCCCTTTTTTTTTTTTTTTTTTAATTATTAAATTAAATATGGTGTTCTAGTCCAGTGGCTTTCAAACATTTTACAGCAAGAACCACCATAAAGAATACTTGGCTCTCAGAGTATCACAGTCATGGCCAACAATAACTCATTGGCTACCACTGACGTCCTATCCATTTTGACTGGAAGAGTTGGCAGCGATAATCACCGCTAATGGTACTTGTACCACCATTTGAGAACCACTGTTCTGGTCTAATATACAATTTAAGACAAAGACAACAGTTTAAGAACTACTTAAAAAGTATTTTGAGCTAGGGGGAGAGATGATTAGAACAATTTGAGCCAGGAAAATCCTGTACGTTCTTAACGAGCCACAGACATCCTGCTGAATGTCTTCTTGGCCATTGCTGTGGACAATTTGGCTGGAGGGGACGGAGACGACAAGGCAAAAGAGTAAGTGCTGACAGGAAAATGACCAGCTGTAAGTATTTGACAATCTGCTGCTCGTCTTGTCCTCCATGCAGAAAGAAGACGGAAGGCGCTGAGGGTGAAGGAACGGAGGAGGACAAGGAAGTGAAGGTGATGATCAAGGTGGTGACTCTATTTCTCTGTGGCTTCTTCGTTTAACTTTGTGCCCGTAGGTGGACATTGACGAGGACACAGAGTATGAGGAAGAAGAAGAGCTTCCGGAAGGCGAAGATGGTGAGATGATGTCATAAAATTTGTTCATATAACCAAGTGGGTGTTAAGATCCGTGTGATAGCAAGTGTGTTACCATCAGTGTGTTACCATGTGTGACCATCGCATGTGACCGTTTGCGTGTGTGTTACCATGTGCGAGTGAGTACAAGGAAGAGGAAGAGCACCCAGAAGGCAAAGCTGGTGAGATGATGTCATGCAGTAGTCATGAAGTCATTAGCCTGACATGACATCATGATGACATCGCAGACATATCATTTTTGGCCTCCCTTCAGACGGAGGCGTGCAACTGAAGATGGCTGACCTGGCTCCGCCTAAGGAAAAGGTTTTGCCCATCCCAGAGGGCAGCGCGTTCTTCTGCCTCAGCAAGACGAACCCGTGAGTTTGACTTCCTCTTCACCTTATAGTGAAAGACAACACCTTTCTCATGTGTATCCCAAAAAAAAGTGTCTCGTATAATATATTGAGTAGCAGTGTTGTCAGAGATTACTTGAAAAAATAATTTAATTACTGATAACTGATTACACCTAAAAAAAAGGAATCTAGTTACTTTACTGATTCCTATATAATAGGGGTGTAACGTTAGACAAAAATCTCGGTTCGGTACGTACCTCGGTTTTGAGGTCACAGTTCGGTTCATTTTCGGAACAGTAAGAAAACAAAATGCAAAATATAAATGTGCTAGTTGTTTATTACACACCTTTGTGCGTTCAACCATGGGAACATTAGCCTATGCAAAGCTAGAATTCTGCTCAAAAAGTAGCGGGTATTTAAAGATAATCCAACAACAATTTGCCTTTCAGACCCCGCGTATTGGTCAGCTTTCTTTCTGAAAGAAAGAAGAAAAAAGAAGTCCTGTGCTACAGAGAAAAGCAATCCCAATGACAAAGATTTTAACATGTATTTCACAAATGTAATGCCACAATGAATATTTTTTTTTCTTATGAACGGTTTTCAACAGCTTTATTGGTGGATTTTCTCAAGTTAAAGCGCCACGCAGAAATTAATCAATTTCATTGTGTAAGCAGGATCTGTGTATTTTTATTATTTAATTACAGGTGCTTTAGCTCATTTCAATTTATTTTATTTAACTGGGCTATTATTTATTTTATTATGTGTTTATATTTTGCAAAGGTGATGTAGTATTCATTTATATTGTATATTTTATGTTGTATAACTTTAGTTCCTATGTGAATATTAGTTCCTACTTATTTTATTGTGGTTGGAGGGTTTTGTATTGAGCACGGGGCCGTGTTGGTTATTATTATAGCAGAGAAGACAGCAGTAAATCAACAAAGACAAGTCAACTGTTCCCCAATCTACCACTCAAGAGATCTGTTGGACTCAAAAAGTGGGTTACGATTGCATATTAGTTTGAAAATCGACCGGATCCACCGTATTTTTACACGAGTGACATCCAGTCTGCCCGATCCTAGCTACTGGTAGTAGTATTGACGCAGGAGGGTCGCGTCTCGCGTCAAATAATAAACTCTGCCGTTCTTTTCGCGTGCGTCGTGTTGAGCAGCTTCTGGGACGCGTCTAACACGCGGCCGCACTACGACTGGTGTGTATTGGCTGATTGACTTTAACGCCCGCGTTTCACTGCGTTCTCGCGGCGGCCACGTTGTCGCGCCGTTGATGTTTCTGGGTTATACTGTCCTACCATGTTGGTCCTCATTATAGTAGAGAAGATGAAGTAAATATAATCTACACAAAGAAACTGTAACCCGATCGGCTCACAGCCTCGAAAAGTAAGGGTTACATTACGTCAGAAACTCGTTCAGTATGCCACCGTTCTGAGCCGAGCACCATGTAACGAAATGGTTCAATACAAATACATGTACCGTTACACCCTTACTATATAATCAAAGTAACTCAGTTCCTTTAAAAGTAATTTATCGGTTACTTTGTCCCAGTTTTCTCCCTTTGCTGCCTCAACATAAGAACATAAAAATGTCATCGCATGTAATTGCCTTTCCGTTAATTTGATTTCAAGGGGAAGATAAGAATTTTTCACATAAGGCTTAACTTCGAGTTAGCGGGGGTTTAATTAGTGGATGGAGTTGATTTCAACCACCAGTGACTCACGCCAGCTGAGCTTGAAACTAACAAATAACTGACAAACTGAATGGAATTTGTTGAAATCAACTCCACCGACTAATTAAACCCCCACTAACTCAAAGATGAAGCCTAATGTCAAAAATTCTGATTAGGGGTTTGGGGTTGGACTTAACAGCATATCGGTGCCAATGTAAAACAATGCAAATTGACTGCAGAATAATCAACAACACACAAATGAACTGCACAGTGCAATAATCACAAAGGTGGGGGCGGCCGCGAACGTGCGCGCATAACCCGGAATTACGCCATACACACAGACGGTCAATTTGGCCACAAAACGTGACGGTAACTAAGCACTTTACACTCAATCGGATTTGCATCAAATCCCAAAGATGCTAAATGAACACGTCAACTAATGGCATGAATGCGCAAAGCGAATATGATGTAAACAAAACTCGCTAACTTGGCGAGGACGACCGGTAGCGAGGACTACCCGCTGCTGCAACGGCAAAGCTACGAAACGGCCACGCATGTAGCGGCTCAAACCCATCGCTGGAACCCTCCAAAATGAAGGAAAAATACTCACGTACATTCATGGACGCACACAGATCAACATTCCCTCGCACATCTCACCTGACGGCAACTAAGCACTTTACACTCAATTGGACTTGCATCACATCCCAAAGATGCTAAATGAACACGTCAACTCACGGCATAAATGCGCAACACGAGTATGATGTAAACAATACTCGCTGACTTGGCAAGGACGACCGGGAGCGAGGACTACCCGCCGCTCCAGCGGCAAAGCTACGAAACGGCCGCTCATGTAACAGCTCAAACCCATCGCTGGAACCCTCCAAAATGAAGGAAAAATACTCACGTACATTCATGGACGCACACAGATCAACATTCCTTCGCACATTTCAAGGTTTCAGGTGGCTGCACTCGGCTCGAATGTGCACCCGCGATCCTCTCTCCTGTCTCAGTCCCAAAACACTTAGCGGGTGTGACTCAAGACCAAAACAGGAAGTAACTATGAGCGGTTACCATGGAAACAAACGCGTAGTGGGAACCTTTCTAACATTTTTTTTCAAAATGCTCTTCGTACATGACTTCACTAGTCTTCATTCTACATACATTATTAGGCAATAACAAAATAGTAACGCACAGACACTATGGAAACTAGTTGTATCGAGTTCTTTTTGTCTACCCTTATTGATTAGTCGATTTTTTCTTTTATCCCAGACAATAGTTGGTGATTTAATTACCTGACATGTTTTTGCAAACACTTGCGCCTTCGTCAGTCAATCTGACAGGTGAGTCACGCCTTCACCCATCTGCTGACAAAGACGCGTCACAACAACACTAGTGACCCTCAGCATACAGTTTCATTTTTCTGATGTTAAACAATGGAGAGAAATGTAAATAAGAGCCTGGAAGTTGCTGCCATTAGTGTGGGCAGACATTTTAGCCAATCAAATGTTCTTCATGATGTCAGCACCGTATTGGCCCGAATATAAGACGGTGTTTTTTGCATTGAAATAAGACTAAAAAAGTGGGGGTCGGCTTATATTCGCAGTCTAGACGTTATACGCATTCACAACGCTAGATGGCACCAGATATCATTGAAGCGATGTTCTGTCATGATAGATCTCAGCTACTCTCAAGTTTAACCAGTTTGCATTATTTAATTGGAATGTTTTTCCTTATTCAGATTTGTTTCAAGACTACAGTTACAGTTAGACTTCACTTTGACGGTTAATTTTGTTGTTTGATCACAATAGATTGGTTTATTTACATTTCAAAAACCAGAAGCCATTCATTTACGAATGTGATTGCACTTTAGTTTACATATTTACATGTTCAGATATTAAGATTTGAATGAGGCAAAATAACATGCTTTTTCTCTCAAATATATCGTTATAATAATTTGTTTCAGATGTACTGTAATTATTTTTTGTATAAAAAATGATTTGGTGTTCCAAAAGTCTTTTTATCAACCTTGAGTCTTGAAAAAGAGGGATCGTCTTATAATCAGGGCCAATATGGTAATATTGATTCTCCTGTGCACCTGTGTTCGAGTTAATCAGTGTTTTTCTGCGTGGGTTTAACTGACATCACAAAATGGCGGTGCCCCTAAGTGGGATTATTATTTTTTTTAATTATTTTTAGTCTAAACATTATTTTCCCATTGTCAGAGGTCCAAGAAACCTGACATTTTCAAACTTAAATATTTTGGGCGGCCGTCTTTTACATGAAGGTGATTTATACTAGTTGTTGTCTTTTTCATTAAAACAACTATAGACCAAACTGACGTCAGCCAATGTGACCGACGTTTTACCGACTTCCACGTTGGCAAGTCAGTCAAGTATAAAATAATTATTATTATGCAAAAAAACCCAAACATGAATTGATATAACCACAGTTCAGATTTCATTTAGATTTTAATCTAGTTTAGATTTCATTGTTTAGATTTCAAATCCAAGTTTTTCCAAATAATCTTTGCCCTCTATCATCCCTGTAGCCATGATGTACCTTTGAAATTAAAAGTAGTGGGTGTAAATGAGCAAAATTTTTAGACATTCCATATGGTAGCCATTTCTTTTTTTTGGTCACTTCTTCCTCTTGTCTCGTACGCTTATTCGCTAGTCACTGCCATTCAGAGTAATCAATTTTTACAACATCTGAAGCCAATTAAAAAAGCTTCCCAATAGCCATGATGTGTCGACAGTGCAATCTGCACCTGGCAGATGGCGCGCACTGACACCCAACCAGGTTTCAACGTCATATTAGTCTGAAGCAGTGGCAATTGCTCTAAGACTGCAAGAGAAGGTCACTTTCCCCTAAAGTGTCAAAAAATAAGTGATGAAATGTACTGTATTCTGTTTCGTGTACATGTCATTCACTAAATATACGCTACAACACGCGCAACTTTTGTTCAGAATTAGCTTCTTATCACTTGTTACGATGCAGCTTGCTTTTCATTCATTGGTGCAGCTTCACAGTCCTTTAAAAAGTGCAGCCTGCGCTGAATCTCTAGAGTTGAGAGCGAGAGCGAAATGAGACATGTCATTGGCTAAAGGTTGGGTTTATCTCGTGCATCGGACGCTCTGCGTCTCTGAGGTCTATGGACAGTGTGTGGAGCTTAGCCAGCCTGGACTACGCACTTTATGCATGATGATTAGATGATCTGTCTAAGGCTGAATCCTTCTTAAATTGACGGCGAAATGAGCGAATCAGTTATTGTGCTGGAAATGTCTGTGGTAGCATTTTAAAATTTTTATTCTGTTGTTCTGAGTTAAACTGCGACATCCTAGCAACACTTTCTTTTTTAAAAACAACTCCCGAAAAATTGTGCTTCCATTCCATTTTTTTTTTTTTTGTAGCTACTTGTGTTTGGAGACTGACTCTTATCGCTCTGCACTTTTTGTCCCTACCGAACAGCGGGTAACGCTGAGCCCCTCCACTGTCACAAAGCACACACAGGCGGACACACCTTGAGTTTCCCCTCATTGAAAGACCAGCATCCGCCACTGGTCTAAAGCAATGGTTCACAAAGTGCGGTGCGAGTACTCCCAGTAGGACAGCGGCGCCCTCTAGTGGTACGCAAATGATTGACTGAATCCTTTTAATAAGCCATGACAGTCTATTTATCAAATACAGTTCAGTTGTATTCAATATAAAGTAGAGAAGATTCACAAAAGATGTATAAGGAACAGTTTCATTTTAAATATTTAGGAATAGCTACTATATTTGAAGTCGATGCCTGCCATTGACGGCGATGGATATCCAATTCATTTTGACTGGGAGGGTAGGCAGCAATCATTTACAGTCTAAAGTGTCCTTTAGTTTGTTTCATAAAGATGTCCCATGACGTGTGTTTTGTGTGTTTGTCTCCAGCATCCGAGTGGCGTGCCACACTCTGATCCACCACCACATCTTCACCAACCTCATCCTGGTCTTCATCATCCTCAGCTCGTGCTCTCTGGCCGCTGAGGATCCAATTAGGGCGCACTCATTCCGGAACAATGTAAGGGCGCCGCTGGGCCCCAACTTAAAACTCACTTCACAGCAACTAAAAAAGCAAGCATAGATAGTAATCAAAGGCAGGAGTCGTGGGGGGCCTCCACGCCAGTGGATTGAGCGGATTATTCCAGAAGTGGGTCAGTGGCTGACGGAAAAATCACCAGTCTAAACGCGCCCGCACACGGCAAGCGGCAGCAGCTGTGCTCACGCAACGAGCCCGGCAATTGGACAGATGTTAGCTTGGTGTGTGAATTTGTATGCCTACTCTTATGACCAGCTTGTACTTTATGTAGAGGCCAATTCACAAACTGGATCTTTCACACAAGCCAAACACATCTACTTTCCCCCAGGAGTTTACTGTAAGAAGTATAGTTCCAGGTGCTGATGCTACTTGCTACTGGGTCACATCTGTCCAATCCAGAATAACGCCACATTTTGTACCAACCTGCCATCCCAAAAATATATTTATTTAGTTCATTAATCCCACATTAAAAGGGATCCACAGATAAAAAGACTTAGTTCTTAAAAGATAAACGTTATTTCGAGTTAAAATAATTTGATATTGAAACCACTCTTGATGTTCTCGTTTTTATATAATTTGTAAAATTAATTTAACTAGTAGGTCGCCATTGTTGTTGACATTGCAGGGCGGTGACGTCACATGGTTACGCTGCCGGGGTTCCAGAGTATGACTCTAGCGACATAAACATGTCATCTGTTCAACCCTTTCAATTTGAACCTGAGAGGAACATTAACGAGCATGACAGCACTGTCGATATTTCACAAAACGAGCAGCAAAAGCAAAATGAACAGAAAAGACGAGATGAGACGTGACGAGAGTATGAAAAAAAAGGTGTTCCGCTAAAATGTGTTACACTGGCGAAACGTCCTAAAAGAGGCAAATTTGACACCCAAAGTACTACCGTGCACTTTCAGCTTGTTTTGTTTCGATGCATAATGAGAGAACATACTAAAGATGCCTGAAGAAAATACTTAAACATAGTAATATCAAATAAGGGTGGTTTAAATATGCTACGTGACTAATGTGGTCAACAGATCAACAATCTGCTTTAAAGCTACCACAACAAAACGAAATGCTTAAAAGTATGAGAGGGAAACACATGCAAAAAGTATTTTGAGGCAATGAAAAGGTAATAAAAAAACTCAATAAAAACACCAATAATAAGTACTCGCCGCTTTTAACCGATGAGAGCATGTGTTGAACATCTCGCCGCGTAAAAGGAATTGCAGTAACCCGGTAGTTCTCGTCGAGTGACAGTGACAATCTGTCATCACCCTGAGCACCCATTTCACGGTTGAAACATGGCGCCCTCCGTAGGTCAAAACATGTACTAAATATTATAGATTTTTAAATAAATGGCAATATTTTATGTGTTTCTAATAACATATTTTAGTAAAAGAGAACAATTGTGGCTCATTAGAGCCTACAAGTCTTTAAGTCCAAGGTTCCCTTTGAAGCAGAAATGGGTCATTCCAGTATTGAATGACATTTTACATTTCACTCTTCAAATTTTAATTAACCCACATACAAAACGTGCAGTTTCTGGAGTTGAATTACTTGTCCTGAGACCAAATCTAAAAAAGTAAGAGAAAAGGATGCTTGAAAATACCAAATTAGTCCGTAATACCACCTATAATGATTTTTTTTCTCTTGTCCTGCCCCCCTAATGACCAAATTAAATCTCATATAAGGCAAATAAAATTTAAGATTTTTTGGTATTATTACCTTCATTGCTGTCTCTTCTGACTATGCAATATTTGTTTTGATAAATGTAATACTTCAAATATGAATAATTGTGTCCCATAACATGAATGTAACCCTGTTGCAATAAACATTTTTTTTCATTATAGCAGAAGAAAGGAGAATCAAAAAAAATGTTCTGCACATCTCACTTTAGTACTTCATCTATGAATGTTTTGGCTCGCCATCTGATGCTGATGATATCACGCCATGCGTGTTTAGGTTCTGGGTTATGCCGATTATGCCTTCACCTCCATCTTCACCGTCGAAATCCTGTTCAAGGTGAGAGAGAAAGTGACATCGCTTGTGGCATTGTTGGTCCTGCTTACTCACTTCTTGTCTTTGTGCCAGATGACGGTCCACGGAGCGTTTCTCCACCAGGGGTCCTTCTGCAGGAACTGGTTCAACTTGCTTGATCTGCTTGTCGTCAGTGTGTCACTTGTGTCCTTCTTTCTGCAGTCAGTACCCATTTTGTTTTGTTGAGTTGTCGACGATCAGCAAATTTCCATGCGCAATCTCACTTGCTTTTTCACGGAGCGATAACTAAAACTAAGTGCTGCAAAAATACAGCATTCAGCTATTTGTCCTGAGTGTGTGTGCGCATGCATCTGTGCAGTTCAAGTGCCATCTCGGTGGTAAAGATCCTGAGGGTCCTCCGTGTCCTCAGACCTCTGAGGGCCATCAACAGAGCCAAAGGCCTCAAAGTAAGCAAACAGGCATGCGGCTCAAAAAGGCTGCCAGGCATCCACCTAGATAGTCTGTGTGAGATTTGATGATAAAGCCTTGTGTGTTTGTGTGTCTCACAGCATGTGGTCCAGTGTGTGTTTGTGGCCATCAGGACCATTGGAAACATCATGATTGTCACAACATTGCTCCAGTTCATGTTTGCGTGCATCGGTGTACAACTTTTCAAGGTGAGGGAAATCTGGACACAGATGACATTTTAACCGCCACCAGCTTTTCCACCGAAATCTTCTTGCACATTGTCAGAATGTGATTAATCATTGCTGTTGTTGATACGTTTTAAAAGATTTATCAATAAAGTCTCACTTCTGAAACTTTAACTTCTAAGTTTGTATCCTCAAATTGAATTTGAGCGTGCTAGTATGTAAGAAGATCTGTATCAGGTATTGCAAAAACAACACCCAAAAAAATACGATAAAGGGGCCCATTTTGAATGGCTTCTACCACCGGGTTTAAGGTATCAGCTGCTACAGTATATGCAATACACTGAGGAGCAGGACGGTGATACAAATTTTCCATACATAATTCAAATCAGGGTTTGAAAACAGATTATTTGAATTAAGAATGGTTGGTTGCTGTAGTCTTATGAAAGGCAAACATACATCATAGCTACTGTGGCCATTTTCTTAAAATTTAATATCTCAGATTTCCTCTAATTTGAAGAATTTTATATGATTTCATCTTTGATGATTTGTATGTATAGTGGTAGGGAAAAGTATCTGAACCTTTTGGAATTACTCACATTTCTGCATAAAATCGCCATCAAATGTAATCTGATCTTTGTCAAAATCACACAGATGAAAAAACTGTATCTGCTTTAACGAAAACCACCCAAACATTTATAGGTTTTCATATTTTAATGTGGATGGCATGCAAATAATGACAGAAGGGGGTAAAATAAGTAAGTGAACCCTCTGCCTAAGGAGACTTAAAGAGCAGTTGAAACCAATTTGTTACCAAACGATTTAAGTCAGGTGTGTGCCCAATCACTGCTGAGTGGTTTAAAGCTGCCCTTCCTACTATAAAAACACCCCTGGTAAGAATTGTCTTGATGGAAAGCATTGTCTGATGTGACAATCAGTCAAAAGAGCTGTCTTAAGACCTGTGATCAAGGATTGTTGATTTGTATAAAGCTGGGAAAGGATACAAAACCATCTCTAAAAGTCTGGATGTTTATCAATCGACAGTCAGAGAAGTTGTCTACAAATGGAGAGCGTTTAGCACTTCTGCTTCTCTCCCAAAGAGTGGCCGTCCTCCAAAGATGATGCCAAGAGTTCAGCGCAGAATACTCAGGTAAAAAAGAACCCTAGCGTGTCTTCAAAGACTTACAAAAATCACTTGCACAGTCCAATATCTCTCTGCACACATCAACTATATGTAAAACTATGGCAAAGAATTGTGTTCATGGCAGTACTCCACAGAGGAAGCCCCTGCTGTCTAAAAAAAAACATTGTTTGCTCGTTTAATGTTCGCAAAAAGGCAGTTGGACACTCCAAAGAAGTTTTGGTAAAATATTTTGTGGACTGATGAAACCAAAATTGAATTGTTTGGGAGTAACATACAATGTGTAATGTATGGAGGAAAACTGGAACAGCTCACCAACATCAACACCTCTTCCTCACAGTGAAGCATGGTGGAGGGAGCTTCATGCTTTGGGGCTGTTTTGCTGCCTCAGGGCCTGGACAACTTGCAGTCATTAATGGAAGAATGTTTCAAAAGTTTATCAGGATGTTTTGCAGTAACCTGAGGCCGTATGCCAGTCAGTTGAAGCTAAAAAAGAGGATGGATGCTGCAACAAGACAATGATCCAAAACACAGAAGTAAATCAACTTCAGAATGGTTTCAGATGAACAAAATACACGTTCTGGAGTGGCAAAGTCAAAGTCCAGACTTGAACCTAAAGAAACCTGTGTTTTAAATTACCTGTTAACAGATTCATCCTCAAGGTTCCATGCATGTTCGTTTTCGTAAAAGGACTCCAATAACGACGACATGTTCAAAGTCAACAATTTATTGCTCAAAATATTAACTGTGATAGTTCACTTACTTATTTATCCCCCTTCTGTCATTGTTTCCATACTATCCTCAATAAAATATGAAAACCTATAAATGTTTGGGTGGTTTTAGTTAAAGCAGACACTGTTTTTTCATCTGTGTGATTTTGACAAAGATCAGATCACATTTGATGGTGATTTTATGCAGAAATGTGAGAAATTCCAAAAGGTTCGGATACTTTTTCATACCACTGTATGTATATACGTACTGTGTGTATGTATGTATGTATGTATATATGTATGTATGTATATGTATGTCCTTATGTGTGTATGTATGTATGTACGTACGTATGTATGTACGTACGTACAGTGAGGCAAATAAGTATATAGTCAACCACCAATTGTGCAAGTTCTCCTATTTGCAAAGATTAGAGAGGCCTGTAATTGTCAACATGGGTAAACCTCAAGCATGAGAGACAGAATGTGGAAAAAAGACATTTTTGATTTTTAAAGAATTTATTTCCAAATTAGAGTGGAAAATAAGTATTTGGTCACCTACAAACAAGCAAGATTTCTGGCTGTCAAAGAGGTTTAACTTCTTCTAACGAGGTCTAGCGAGGCTCTGCTCACTACCTGTATTAATGGCACCTGTTTTAACTCATCATCGGTATAAAAAACACCTGTCCACAATCTCAGTCAGTCACACTCCAAACTCCACTATGGCCAAGACCAAAGAGCTGTCGAAGGACACCAGAGACAAAATTGTAGACCTGCACCAGGCTGGGAAGACTGAATCTGCAATAGGTAAAACACTTGGTGTAAAGAAATAAAACTGTGGGAGCAATTTTTAGAAAATTGAAGACATACAAGACCACTGATAATCTCCATTGATCTGGGGCTCCATGCAAGATCTCACCCCGTGGCGTCAAAATGATAACAAGAACGGTGAGCAAAAATCCCAGAACCACACGGGGGGACCTAGTGAATGACCTACAGAGAGCTAGGACCACAGTAACAAAGGCTACTATAAGTAACACAATGCGCCACCAGGACTCAAATCCTGCACTGCCAGACGTGTCCCCCTGCTGAAGAAAGTACACCTCCAAGCCCGTCTGCGGTTCGCTAGAGAGCGTTTGGATGATCCAGAAGAGGACTGGGAGAATGTGTTATGGTCAGATGAAACCAAAATATAACTTTTTGGTAGAAATACAGGTTCTCGTGTTTGGAGGAGAAAGAATACTGAACTGCATCCAAAGAACACCATACCCACTGTGAAGCATGGGGGTGGAAACATCATGCTTTGGGGCTGTTTTTCTGAAAAGGGACCAGGACGACTGATTTGTGTAAAGGAAAGAAAGAATGGGGCCATGTATAGAGAGATTTTGAGTGAAAATTTCCTTCCATCAGCAAGGACATTGAAGATGAGACGTGGCTGGGTCTTTCAGCATGACAATGATCCTAAACACACAGCCAGGGCAACAAATGAGTGGCTTCGTAAGAAGCATTTCAAGGTGCTGGATTGGCCTAGGCAGTCTCCAGATCTCAACCCCATAGAAAATCTGAGGAGGGAGTTGAAAGTCCGCATTGCCAAACGACAGCCCCAAAACATCACTGCTCTAGAGGAGATCTGCATGGAGGAATGGGCCAAAATACCAGCAACAGTGTGTGAAAAGCTTGTGAAGAGTTACAGAAAACGTTTGGCCTCTGTTATTGCCAAAAAAGGGTACATAACAAAGTATTGAGATGAACGTTTGGTATTGACCAAATACTTATTTTCCACCATGATTTGCAAATAAATTCTTTAAAAATCAAACAATGTGATTTTCAGTTTTTTTTTTTCACATTCTGTCTCTTATGGTTGAGGTTTACCCATGTTGACAATTACAGGCCTCTCTAATATTTTCAAGTGGGAGAACTTGCATAATTAGTGGTTGACTAAATACTTATTTGCCCCACTGTATGTATGTACGTACGCACAACCGTGTATGTATCTTCTTGTGTACAGTATGTCTGGGACACATTGTGAGTAAGTCGTCAAAACTTGTGTTCTTGTATTATCAGGGTAAATTCTACCGTTGTACCGATGAGGCCAAACACACTCCTGAACAGTGCAAGTATGTTGAACGTTCACATTTTACAAAAACATATACACAATGTCGTCATGTGTGGGTTTTACGTGCAGAGGGACATTCGTTGTGTACAAAGATGGAGATGTCAACCATCCGATGGTCCGAGAAAGAATTTGGCACAACAGTGACTTCAATTTTGACAATGTGCTTATGGGAATGATGGCACTCTTCACCGTGTCTACCTTTGAAGGCTGGCCAGCGTAAGTACTTTGTCTGCGTGTTTGTGGTATTTTGACCGTACATTTAAGGTTTGTCGCCCACCCTTCAGGCTGCTTTACAAGGCCATCGACGCCAATGGGGAAAACTCGGGTCCTATTTACAACTACCGTGTGGAGATTTCAATCTTTTTCATCGTCTACATCATCATTATCGCCTTCTTCATGATGAATATCTTTGTGGGTTTTGTCATCATTACATTCAGAGAGCAGGGTGAGCAAGAGTACAAGAACTGTGAACTGGACAAGAACCAGGTGATTCATCTCCCCCAGCACCTTCTAAAACAACAACAAAACATTCACACTTCACTGAGGTTGCATGTCGTCAACAGCGTCAATGTGTCGAGTATGCTCTGAAGGCTCAACCACTAAAGCTCTACATCCCTAAAAACCCGGTCCAGTACAAGTTTTGGTCCATCATAAACTCCACGGCTTTTGAGTATGTAATGTTTGTGCTCATCCTGCTCAACACCGTCACGCTTGCTGTCCAGGTAAACACCGGTGTGTGGAGTTGAGGGAAGTTGGGGACACCCTTGGGTGGGGCTGTAAGTGACAACTGTGTTTGCTGCCTGCAGCATTACGAGCAATCCAAGACCTTCAGTCACATCATGGACATCCTCAATATGGTCTTCACTGGACTCTTTACTGTGGAGATGCTGCTTAAGCTGTTAGCCCTCAGACTCAGGGTGAGACATCCTCTTCTCTCAAAGTGTTCCAACGGTAACAGCACTTACCTGTAAAAAAATGTGTTTGTGTGTGCAGCATTACTTTGTGGATGCATGGAATTCCTTCGATGCTCTCATCGTGGTTGGAAGCGTGGTGGACATTGTAGTGACGGAATTCAGCGTACGTCAACAAATAACAATAACGTGCGTTTATTTGTATAGTTAGCAGACTGTCTCTCACCTGTATGTGTCTGTGCTCTCGCATGTCAGAGTGGAGAGGACAGCTCTCGAGTGTCCATCACCTTCTTCCGTCTCTTCCGAGTGATGCGATTAGTCAAGCTGCTAAGCAAAGGGGAGGGCATACGCACCCTGTTGTGGACCTTCATCAAGTCGTTGCAGGTCTTATTGTTATTACACACTCATAACTATGTTATTACAAAGGTATGCGCTTTTATTAAACAATAGGTTATTTTGCTTTTACAAAGGTTATTACAATGTTATTAAACCAGTCGACTACACTACACTACTTAGTTCCATGGAATGCAAATTATTCCTGTAGCTCCTACTTTATTACAAATTTTACCAGGTTATCACTATGTTGTTACACTTGAATACCTTTTCTCTCTCTTTTTTTTTAAACTATTTTTTAAAACTTATTTTTAACTACTATTTTAACTATTAACTATTTATTTTTTACCCGAAATTGCTACTACTTAGTGAAACAGATTAATACACCAGTAGATGTGCAACTCTTTACACAAGTTACCATTGTGTGGTTCAAGAAAATATTTATATTATTACACCTGTAGATGCAGGTTGATAACTGGCTTTGTGTCTCTGAAGGCCCTTCCATACGTCGCCCTGCTCATCGCCATGATCTTCTTCATCTACGCCGTCATCGGCATGCAGGTGAGATTGCATTGAGGACAGAGCAAGCTAATGGAGGAGATGAAACATGTCATGTGACTTCTGTATCACCATTAGACATTTGGGAAGATAGCTATGCAGGATCACACACAGATCAACAGAAACAACAACTTCCAGACTTTTCCTCAGGCCGTCCTCCTCCTCTTCAGGTGGGTCATAACTTATTTTTCTGCCCTGATTGTGCGTGATTACGTGTATGTATCTGGGTCTTTCAGGTGTGCTACAGGTGAGGCTTGGCAGGAGATCATGTTGGCAAGTCTTCCCGGGAAACGTTGCGACCCCGAGTCCGACTACGAGCCGGGTGAAGAGTTCAGCTGTGGGAGCAACTTTGCCATCGTTTACTTCATCAGTTTCTTTATGTTATGCGCATTCCTGGTGTGTGTTGTTACTGTTTTTGTGCCAGTAAAAACTACTTTACACAATTCAACATTAGTTTGCCCCCAAAATTATAAGTACGGTATGTTATTATATCACTGTACACATAGGTCTTGTTTCCACCATGATTTCGTGACATGACTATAATACTACATTAATAGCTGCTACTTTATTAACTCATTGGGTTCCATTGATGGTGATGGACAAACCAGATATGCAATGATAGTACCATTTACAACACTGAAACTAAGAAACAGATCAAAAACATTTGTTCTGTCGTAATGGCTTGAAAGTAATTCAATAAATTAACTAATTGGCTGCATATAAAGACGATAGAAGTCAAATCCAATGTGACTAAGAGAGACTGGCAGTGATCATTCACTGCCAGCTTCTCCCAGTCAAAATAGATTACGTGTCTGTCGCTATCAATTGCACTGAAACATTATCATTCAATACCGGCCATCCAAGTACAAATGGATTTGAGCTAGATATAAAGTTATATGGATGCACATGTCCATGTAAAGACTGTGTCTGTGCTTCAACAGATCATCAATTTGTTTGTGGCCGTCATCATGGACAACTTTGACTACCTGACCCGTGACTGGTCCATCCTGGGTCCGCATCATCTGGATGAGTTCAAGAGGATTTGGTCAGAATATGATCCAGAGGCCAAGTACGAGCACTAGGAGGAGTAAACATATTTTTTGATAGCATTGTAGTTAAAATAACATTCCCTCCATTAGCATGCAATGTTTCTGAGTTGCCCATTTGTGTGTCATCTCTCAGGGGTCGCATCAAACATTTGGATGTAGTGGCTCTACTACGGAGGATACAACCTCCTCTTGGCTTTGGAAAACTGTGTCCTCACAGAGTCGCTTGTAAGGTAATTACAGCCAACATATGCAAATTATACATGGCAACAACTGAAGATGAACCTCACTTTCTGCGTACATTAACCTTCCTTGCCTCTGTGGTTATGGTGCTCTTTGCTAGCGTCTGGTGGCTATGAACATGCCTCTTAACACGGATGGCATGGTAACATTCAACGCCACCCTCTTTGCGCTGGTCCGCACAGCACTGAAGATCAAGACCGAAGGTACTACCTCAGGAAACTAAACGTTCCAGTCGACACAGCTGCTTATTGGCATGTTCGCTTTGTGTTTTTGCAAGGCAACCCAGACCAGGAGAACGAGGAGCTGCGGGGAATCATCAAGAAGATCTGGAAGAGAATGAAACCAAAACTTCTGGATGAAGTCATTCCACCACATGAGGGTACAAACATAAGTTTATGCTAGAACAAATTTTAGGTGCTTGTTTACTTTGCTGTTTAAAGACAGAAAGAAACAGAGAAACACGAGAAAAAGACATAAAACAAATGCTAAATCATTGACCCAATTGCCTGAACCACTATCATGTATCACTACCATGTTTCAGTAAGATGAACCTATACAACAAACCAATGCAGCTGACCTGCATCAATGTCTGTCTCTCTGGTGTTTCTTGCTGCAGAGGAGGAAGTGACGGTTGGAAAGTTTTACGCTACCTTCCTGATTCAAGATTACTTCCGCAAGTTCCGGAAGAGGAAAGAGAGAGGGGGTCTGAGTGTTGAAACCGACACCACCAACCCGTCAGCTGTACAGGTTGGTCGATTGCATCAACAATCATAAAAAGTGTGCATAATGACATGTGTATTTGTTTGTTTTTGCAGTTGTGTAAAGCGGGTCTAAAGACTCTGCAAGATCTCGGTCCAGAGATGCGTCAGGCACTAAATGAAGACCTGGAGGAGGAAGAGGAAGAAGAAGAGGAGGATGAGGCCATGAGGGAGGAAGAAGAGGTGAAACTTCTTCATTAAGCACACATAATTGTCTTTACTCACTTTGCTCCCACCTCTGCAGATGGACACAGTAGGAGCACACAAAGACCGGCGGGGATCCATTGTGCCCGTCGGTCCAGGGGGAGTGGATGGTGGTGTGGTGAACGGCGGTCTGATCCATCGGGTCGGTTCGCTCGGCAAGATGTCTAACGGCAGGGAATACGATCCACATGGCTCACGTCGAGCCAATCTGAGGTCATCTGTCAATCACCATCACCACCGACCCTCGGTCAGGAACAGCCTTGTGGAGCGCGTCCACACGAGGCCATCACATTACAAACATGGAAGGTAGGAAGCTATCACAGTTGACATACAAACATGAAGAATTATTTTAATGTGTCATGCATACACACAGGGATAGACACTGGAGAAATGGAGAGATGGACATGTCCAGAGAGTCACGATACTACACAAGAGAGGATGACGCAGACAGCATCACTTCCACAGAGAGGTTAGCGCATGCCTGCATGCACACATACAGCATAGTGTACACCCATATATAATGTGTGTTTTTAGATACTATCCTGATGATCCTCCGTACCATGATGGCCACGCCCCCTACAGTCACTATGGCAACGGCTACAGCGAGGGTAGGCGGACTACACGGAGGCGTCTTCTTCCTGCCACGCCCACAGGTGAGCTGTGACCCATTACTACATTTGTTTGACATCATCGATGTCAGCTGACTGTGGATTTGGCCACCAGGTCGAAAACCGTCATTTAACATTCAGTGTCTGAGACGTCAGGGCAGCAGTGATGACTTACCCATGCCGGGAACGTACCACCCCAATTCTCCTCCACGCCGCGCCCACGCTCAGGTACACACGATACCAGGAAACTCGGTCACTTAAATGCACACACAGACAAAAACACCAGTTCTATCCTCCTGTAGACGTACACCAGTTACGAGTGTCCTCCACCGTCGGGTCGCTCCTCTGCGGTCTCCTCTACGTCTTGGGCCAATCCATGTCCTCGTCGCGGTCGCCTTCTATACGCTCCTCTCATTCTGGTTGAGGAGGAGGGCAGTCCATCGTGGGGACGAGGGGGAGAAGGTAGACGAGGAGGAGGAACAGGTGGAGGCCGGGAGGACAAGCTAACAGGAGCAGGAGGAGGTGAGCCAAGTCCTCTAGGGCAGGGGTCCCCAACGACCAGTAACGCTCCGCGGCACATTTGGCACCGGGCCGCGCAGAAATGATAAATAATTTATTAACGACTGCATTCTGGCCGATTGACTTTGGCCTGTGCTGCTTAACACACCAATATCACTGTCTACTCTAGATATACAACTACAGAATAGGAGGTCGTCATAGAAATGCATTGATTGGACTGTTAGCAGTACATCTTGTTTTGTATATCTATGTGCGCTTGGCCTCGATAATAACGTATGACGTAGGACGTCGCCCATCACATTCGTTCCTGGAAATATTTAGCCCCCACACTAGAATTACTGAAAAACAGACGTCTTTGGACAGATTTTTTACAAGAAAAGGGAAGATGAGCCTACGACCTCGCAGAAAACAAAATCTATGCTACTTCCCAACCACTAAAGACCCACGAACTGCGAAGCAGTGGATTCATGACCTGTATGTGAATAAACCGAGTGATTCGAGCATGTCTGTGCAACAGAAATATCAGCTTGTACAGATCGCAAATGACGGCGACTTTAAGCGTACATTTGAGACAACAACTCTACCGAGGTTCTGGATTAAAGTCATTTCGGAATATCCTGACATCGCTAGGAGAGCAGTGAAAACTGCTACAATTTCCAACATCGTATCTTTGTGAAGCGGGCTTCTCTCACTCTCCCATCTCGGGACCATCTTGTCTTAACGAAACGAGCTCAGGTCTCCCACTGATTCAGCGGGTGAGTTGTATTTTCCCTACACTTAACATTTGTTTTTAGCTCCGTTGTGTTATTTTATGTTTGCTGTTTTTTCTGCTGTGTTCTGACAAATTTGGCATGCACGTAACGTTAAAAATGACCGCGAATGCAGCGATTCCAAAGTACACACTACAAACTTTCTTTAAAGAAAGGAATATTAACTTACGATTGCCATGTAAGCTACACACAACAACTGCACGCAGCTCTGTCACTTAACTTCGCCGTGTCGTTAAGCATTAATTTATGCCATTTTCATGTTGCACATGTATGTTTATGATGTAGTTTTATAGCACCGTTAGATAACATTGAGAGTCCAACTGATTATAAAAGAGGTTTTTTTTTCACCGCCACAAAAGCTTTGGGAGCAAAATTTTATAAGGGTGCAAAATTTGAAAGAACACCGGTCCGTGAAAAAATACCCAAATCACACTGGTCCGTGGTGTAAAAAAGGTTAGGGACCCCTGCTCTAGGGTCAGTGTTGCCTGACTGCCAGTTGTTCATTAGCCGTTGCATTTTCCACCGTCAGGTGTCAGCGTGACGGGAGCCGCACCGACACCTGCCTGGTACGGCAGCCCAGCAGGTGAGTGGGAAGACATCAGAAGAGTAGCGAGCCTGTCACGCAGCCAATCGGCATCTGATCTGTCGCTTCTGTACTGCAGCTCCGCCGCCTTACAGAGCATACACTACACTCAGAGTTCCTTCTCAGCTTGGCGCGCCATTTGGTGAGAAGCGAGGCTCAGCTGACAGCCTTGTGGAAGCGGTGAGACCAATGCCCGTCAGAAATTATAAGATAATCATCAACATCATAATTGATACTAACATATAGTATATGTAAATAATACTAATTACACTAATTGTAAACATTGATGATCACCATTGTCAATCATGTCAATCAGACACCACCGATAAAAGGAGGCTCTAAAGAATATGACGAATCAGAAATGTCCTAACCAGTTTGGGATGCCAAAGTCGGTGATAAATAAATGATTTCCTCGGCAGGTTCTCATCTCTGAAGGTCTTGGCCTCTATGCACGCGATCCCAAATTTGTGGCATTTGCAAAGCGGGAGATCGCGGACGCATGTCACATGACCGTGGACGAAATGGAATCGGCCGCCAGTGACCTACTGGGATCAGCAAGCCACGAGTTTCTGGACACTGCCGCCGTGGATACTGGCGCATTATACAGCGATGAAGAGCCGATCAGGACGGGTCGAGAGGAGGAAGAACTGGCAGACGAGATGAGTTGTGTGACGTCATTTTGATGGACGGATGTTCACCACTAAGATGAGTTGTGTGACGTCATTTTGATGGACGGATGTTCACCGCCGGTGACGCCCCGCAGGAAATTAATACTCAATTAAACTCGAGCTAAAGTTTCCAACAAAAGGTAAAACGAATAAAATTTTAATCAGTGAGGGACGGAAGGTGGCCGCGATGTTCGTGGATGGAAATCACACATCATGCTCAATCTTATCCAGTAGGTGGTGATAATGAATGGATGGACCGCCTTGTGTTTCCGAACAAGAATTGCAGAGAGAGAAAACTTTCTTTTGGCTGCAATCAGTTAGCATTGCCCAGCTAGCTGCTTAGCATTCTAGCTGTACAGATACAAAATATTGACTTATTTTGATACAGTAGTTTGGAAATTTTAAAGTCTTCCAGCAAACAGAACACTTGTGTTATTTATTTTGGCCTGGCTTAGCAAAAACATAAGGATTTTATCAGATGCTTACTTACAGGAGTTATCAAAGCTAACTTCCAAATGTGCGCGATGACTAACTGGATTTTTCATCGACCTTCATTGAGCCCGCATCAACTGAGCCGCCATTTTGTGCAATGAATACTTTAAACAATTACTTTTTTTTTCTCCGTCTGGTGTGCTACCGCATGCTAAAGGAATTATTTGCGTACTTACACACATAACAGCAAAAGACAACTTTTCTACTTTTTCACACGTCCCTCGTTGCTTTCACAACCTGTGCTGCGTCCATTGGATGAGCTACTTCTTAAAGAATCAGAGGAAGTTGTACAGAAATAACTAAGAAAGAGAAAAAGGTTTGTTAAATCAATTTTTAAAAAAATCAAACATGACTAAGTGAAATAGATTAAAAAGACTTAACTATATGGAGATGGATGAATACTAAAAGCAGTGCTATTTTGTTTCACTTAGACACTGCACTTCACCAAGAGAATTTTTGTACTTTTTCTATCTAGCTGTGCTTCGTTTCGATGGACAAGCTACTTCTTGTTCGCGCGTCATGCGAAATCGCAGGCTGACACTCTGATGCTCACATGAGGATACTATGAGCGAGTGTGAATTTTATATCGTTTTTGAAATCTACTGGAAGGTGGATTTTTGTTGTTGATTTATTTCGTTGTCAATTATGTTTTTTGTATCAATGCTGACTCACAGTCCTTGTGTCTTCTCGTGTTCTCCTGACCGTCGACCGAAGGGCTTACTCACGGTATCCCCTCCCGATTCTAGTCAAATAAACAAGTCAACCGTCCGTACCTCAAATAAAAGACGTTGAAAACAAATGCGTGTTTGTTTACTCACTAAGAGGTTTTCTTTGAATCTTTTTTGACAACATGGCTGCTAAGAGCAAGGAACATGTTTACATAAGTGCAGTGTTGACTCTGTTTAAAGACATTTCTGAACCCTTGACTCATAATTTATGCAAAAAGCGGAGAATGGTATAATTCCTACTAATAAACACACAACATGAGTGGAACTGTTGTCACATTTTTTTATTTATTGTCTTCAAAGCAGACATATTGCAAAAATAACATTGCGTACATTAACATTCTCAAAGAGGAAGCATTTCTAATATAGACTGGGAGGGGAAAAATATTTTCATCAAATCAGGACTTTAGCTAAAATGCTAGCAGAGATGCTAACAAAGTTTAAGAGGTGCAAGTAACGCCCCCTGCTGTTCGTGGGCAATCAGTGCAAATGACTTGCACCAGCCAAATTATCTCATGAACCTGCCTTGCAAGGATGAACTGGAGAATTCCAAACAATTTGTCTGCGGGTATTGCTCTAAGAAAACTAAGTTACTAATGTCACACGCATTAGGCAAAATATGTATTGTAAAAATGTCTATAAATTAATTTATTTTTGATGAAAGCCTAATGAAAGTTTTCTTTGTGTAATTCCTGACTTATTTTTTTTGTGCAATGCAAAATTATTGCAAAGCAATATTTTAAACAAAGTGGTTATATAGTTTGCACGTTAACAAATGTCCATATTTAGGAAAATGTGGTAAAATAATACTTGTTGCGCCATATTTTAGAGTAGGCAACTGCAGTCACAGGAGACCAACAAAAAGGACGATGTGATGTGCTGAACTGCACTGCTGCCAAATTGCTCCATTATGTGAAACTCAGTCTAATATCAGTAGTTAATGTTGATAACGATTTAGGAAAAAAAAACAAAAAAAAAAAACATATATGCCAAGGGCGTAGGTTTGGTTTCAATATTGGTAGGGACGATATAACAGCGTAACTTGCATGTACACTTTTTGCTTGGGAAGGAACATTAATAAGACCAAACAGATTGGGTGAACGGCAGTCAGGGCTACATTTCTCACCAATAACAACCTAATTCATTGGTAGGCTAAATGATAAATGCAAACTAAATCTGTATTGACACACACTAACTTTAATACTGCAAATTTAATGTTTTAATCTGATAATTTTTCTTAAGTCTAGTCGAATAATTTTCTTCATCTCGTTTTGAGTGATAAAGGCTAGTTAACAGATTAATGCGTCAGATTCTTCCACTTACCTTTAGTAAATATTATCATTTGTTCTTATTAAGTCCATACATCTAAAAGTTGGTCATTTTCACCAGAATCAAGAAAATAATAAACTTAATAATAATTGTTCAAATAATGTTTTGAACAATATTCTTGAATTAAGAATGTTTCTGACAAACAGGTTTTTTTTTTAGGATTAAATATACAAATGTTCTGCTTGAAATAAGTCTGTTAAGCTTATTTTCAGTTAGATATTTTTCTTATTCTAAGAAATCCAAACGAGTAAAATTGATAATTTGATCATTTCACTTATTTCTGGTAGATTTACACTGAAAACAAGGGAATTTAATTTTTTCCCCCTCAATTTTAAGGAGGTGGTTTTTTGCAGTGTATATGTATAAATTCAGGTGATACACCGTTTGATTCAAACCTTTGTATTCAAAAACTACTGAAGAAACATTTTGAAAACTTTCAGAATAAATGTCTGGATTTTATTAGAAAATTTTAAATTGCATTATTTGAACACAAATTATATTAACATACACAAGAACTACAAACTTGTTGAACATCTCTTACGTATCCAGCAATGCAAATAAATAAATAAGCATGTGTCTTTATACCACTAAAATTGTCTAAATAAAAAAACAACAAAAAAAGTCAGGGAATAAAAAAATAAATAAAATAAATAAAAATGGAGCCTTCCTTAAGGAAGAACACTACTGCTTTTGTCCACAAGCACAGCCAAACTCGACAAAAAATGAAAGCCCCTTTGGGCTGCTTTAAGACCAAGTAAGTAAAATAAACATGAAAATTGTGGAGAAAGGGGTAAACCTAGGTTCACTACATTTCTTACAGCTGAGCAGAGTTCACTATATTTCTCACAATTTAATTAACGTCAATATAGTAGAAAACACATACAGGAGGACACAGAAGCTTCCTACTCAGGTTAACAAGTTCAGTTGGTAATACTAACGCTGATGCAGGTCAGACTTTCAGAAGCAAAATTAATGGTGTGTTCCACACCTTCACAATAATGACTTTTTACCTTGCTTACAGGGGCTGTTGGCCGAAAAAAACTTCTAATATCCCTCCTCTTCGAAGTGGGCGGAGGAGGCGGCATGTCGACATGTAACTCCTAAGCGGATTTTAAGGGGGACCAGGAAGCCAGGCCCGCCTGGTGGCCGAAAGGTGTCATTGCACGTAATTGACTTTCCTATGTATATATGTATGTATATATATATATATATATATATATATATATATATATATATATATATATATATATATATATATATATATATATATATATATATATAAAACCTCACATATTTTTATAATGGGTGAAAATTATATTTCGAGCACCTTAGACAGTCATTTGCTTTGCATATAATTTAATATATATATATATTAGAGAAAAAAAATATTTTTAAAAAGGACTTTTTTTCTTTGATTGAAATTTTTTTTTTTTTGATTGAAGCAACTTTTTTGGAGGATTGAATGATTTAGACACAAATGTCCTAATCATAATATGGCCCAAACACAAAAAGGATTGCTTCAATCAAAGAAAACTTTTTCAATGAAAAATTAAGTGTTCATATGCAAATTTTTCAATCTTTAAATATTTTTTTGCATTCAAAAACTTTTTTCTATGATTGAAATTTTTTCTTTTTTTTTTTTTTATTAAAGTGATTTTTGTTTTTGAAAATCTATATTTTTTTAAGCAATTTATTTTTTGATTGAATAACAAAGAAACAAATCAAACAAAATAATAAATAAATACAAATGAATCAAGAAAAATAGCTTTCACATGCATTTTTTTGAGTTTTTTAAGTTTCAAATTCATTTTTGCATTCAAACACTCTTTTTTTGATCGAAGCGACTTTTTTTTGGTTGAAATTATATATTTTGATTTCAGCAACTTTTTTTTTTTTTTTAATTGAAGCAACTTTTTTTGGATTGAATAAAAAATACACAAATCTACCTCCATATGGCTCCGCCCAGGGGATACAATTTTTGACTGGGGTAATTACATTGGCACGACACCGGCGGGCATACCAAATTCAATGGATGACGATCTTGGCGAAAAGTATTGCCTAAGCAATCTGATTTAGAACTCCCCTCAAGAATGCTGGGAAACAAGGAACGCTCATTATCAACTTATTATTTTAAATATTCTTGTAAGTTAATTTTATTGCTGACACTGTATTTTGGGGTCATCAACATGTTGTGCCCCCCCACCCCAAAAGTCAAACTCCGCCGATGATTTAACTTCATTTTGTACTGTGAGAGTGTGCGTGTTTGGGTGGGAAGTGGAGGGTGGGGGCGTGAAGTCATCAGCCAATCAAACGTTCGTTGGAGGAAAAAACATGGACTGGAATATTCAGCAAGTGAAAAGGGGTCAATGTAATTCTGAACATAAAGTACTGTAATTCACTTAATAATGGTATAGGGTAAATTTTATCGTTACAGCACATGGGAAGACAATCTAAATGACCTATATACTGTAACTGGTCATTATATCATCATATAATGCAAAATTTGGTGTGGACAATTCGAGCATCCTGAAAAGTAAGTTTTGTCCCTACCGTCCCTATGCAAACCTACACCTTTGTATATACAGTGGGGCAAATAAGTACTTAGTCAACCACTAATTGTGCAAGTTCTCCCACTTGAAAATATTAGAGAGACCTGTCATTGTCAACATAGGTAAACCTCAACCATGAGAGACAGAATGTGAAAAAAAACAACTGAAAATCACATTGTTTGATTTTTAAAGAATTTATTTCCAAATTAGAGTGGAAAATAAGTATTTGGTCTATACCAAAAGTTCATCTCAATACTTTGTTATGTACCCTTTGTTGGCAATAACAGAGGCCAAACGTTTTCTGTAACTCTTCACAAGCTTTTCACACACTGTTGCTGGTATTTTGGCCCATTCCTCCATGCAGATCTCCTCTAGAGCCGTACATAACAAAGTACTGAGATGAACTTTTGGTATTAACCAAATACTTATTTTCCACCATGATTTGCAAATAAATTATTTAAAAATCAAACAATGTGATTTTCTGTTTTTTTTTTTCACATTCTGTTTCTCATGGTTGAGTTTTAACCATGTTAACAATTACAGGCTTCTCTAATATTTTCAAGTGGGAAAACTTGCACAATTACTACAATTACACAATACAACTTGTATTGAGTGAATATATAAGAAGACTCTGCATAAAATACAACTAAAATAAGAATACTATCCCATAAATGCCGATTGCATGAAAGCTAAAGCATAAAGAAATAAATTGATGACAGATTTGAAATTAGCGACCAAAAATTGTATAGAATCAGTTTTTGAAAAAAATCTTTTAGAAAAAGGAAGAAAAGTTGGCCAGTGTAATAAAAAAAAGTTAAAGTGAAAAACATTAAATCTAGCCAAAGATATTATAACTCCCTGTAATAAGACGCTGACGGGAAGATGGTCATAAGAGTCAAAATTGTGACAAGCAACCCCATTGCCCGTTCCCTTGATGATAGAACTCAATGAGTGAAATCAACATGTTTTTCTTGACAACACAATGATATGTAAGATTTGGAGCCCTTGGAGGCCAGGCTGTGAGAATGCATCATTTTGCTGGGACTGTACAATCCATCGGGCAGTTTTGTGTTTTCATGCCCTGGCCTCCCAGGTGTCCATGCGATTTCTTTTTGAGAGGATTTATAAAAGGGCTACGTCCCTTCCCTTCCAAAAAATGTGGATGAAATGAAGGAAGCAATAACACAAGCTGTTGCAATCAATTATGTAATGTTGGATCGTGTTTGGCAAGAATTAGACCAGCAACTTGGTGTGTGCTGTGTGAACAAAGGTATTCACATTTAACATCTTTGAACATTCCATTACAAAACCTACAGATTGCAAGCTTTCAGAATCTATCAGAGGCATCTTTAACTGTTTTTGAAATGTCAAAATCTACCCAAGACTTCTGGATTGCCCTGTATTTTGTCTTGGATTTTGTTTTGTTGGATAACAAAGGCATAAATACTGTATACTGTACATGATGATCAGAAGAAGAGGAGCACACAGGAAACACGTCAACCCTAACCCTCCCTTTTTTCCCTCATCCCCCCTCCTTTCTGGATCCTCCCCCTGCTGGTCCATCTGGTGCCGCGCTCTTACACATCCAGCATCATGGACGTCGTCAATCAGGTAATTAAAAATAAAACCATAAAAAAATGTCATTTTTGCTCCCCTATTCCCACTCCCCCAAATGTTTTTTGTAGCACCTATAATCGCTCGTGCACGACGTCCGTTTTTGCGCGTTCATGATGAAGCCCGCGCCGCGCGTCCTACGGCGCATATTAGGATGAAAACGAGGTTGGATCATTTTGAAAGCGAGTGTGTGTGCGTATCTTCGTGCTCGATACATGACGTGGCGTCATCGTGTCCTTCGTATACATGTATGCGTGAGGAAACGCGTAAAATGGCAGTGGGAGCAGAAAGAGGAGGAGGAGGTTGCTGATGAAGAAGAACCAGCATCACCCTCCCTGTTTGGGTTGTGTCACGTGATGATGTTACCAAGTCGTGTCCTCAAGTTAAACCGCTAGGAGCAGGGTGGCCGCTAGGTGGGGCAGTGAGGGACAAACGAATGCCGAAAATTGATCTGCTAAACATTTATAAACAGCCCCTGACAAAAGTCTTGTCGCTTATCCATTTTATAGAAACAATTGCTAATAGCCTGACTTTTAATTATTCAATTGGTTTCAGAAATGGCTCATATGAAAGCTAAGACCCTCCCAAATGATGTTGAATGTACAAAAATATATTTGTTTCACGGAAAAAAGATTTATCATTTAATGAAGACATAAAGGTCAAATTTTGGCAAGACAAAAGTTTTGTCGGCTACAGAAAGTAGTGTGAAAATTGAACTAAAAAAGTACTTCAAATACAAAAATATGTTACATAATATAAGCGAATTAAGCAGTGGTGCTGTGAGATCCAAATTTAATGTTTTGTATGACTTCCATGGGCTTAGGCAAGGATTCATACAATTTGTTGATGAAGTCATCAGGAACATCAAAGAAAGCAGTCTTGCAGGCCTCCCAGAGTTCATCAACATTCTTGGGTTTCGTCTTCCATGCTTCCTCTTTCATCCTACCCCAGACATGCATGACTGGGCTGGCCAATCCTGGAGGATGTTGATCTTCTTTGCCTTGAGGAACTTTGAGGAAGACATTGAAGTATGCGATGGAGCACCATCCTGGTGCAGAATTTGTCCCTTTTTATGGTTAGGAATGTAAGAGGCAGCTAAGATTTGTTGATCTTTCAGGCTATTTATCTCTCAGGGTGCAGACAATTAAAAAAATGTGTGGCATTTGCCAAGGCCCACAACCTGTCAAAAGGATGGACGCTGGAAAAGTGCAGAAGGTGGATTTTTCAGATGAATCTTCCATTGAATTACATCACAGTCGCCGCAAATATTGCAGTAGACCTACTGGAGCCTGCATGGATCCGAGATTCACTCAGAAAACAGTGAAGTTTGGTCAGCCAGCCCAGTCACCAGACATGAACGTCATTGAGCATGTCTGAGGGTAGGATGAAAGAGGAAGCATGGAAGACGAAACCCAAGAATGTTGATGAACTCTGGGAGGCCTGCAAGACTGCTTTCTTTGATGTTCCTGATGACTTCATCAATAAATTGTATGAATCCTTGCTGAAGCCCATGGAATCCATATACAAAATATCAAATTAGGATCTCACAGCACCACTACTTAATTCGCTTATGTTATGTAACAATTTTTTGTATTTGAAGTCCATTTTTTGTTCAATTTTCACACTACTTTCTGTAGGTGACAAAACTTTTGTCTTGCCAAAATTTGACCTTTATGTCTTCATTAAATGATAAATCTTTTTTCAGTGAAACCAATATATTTTTGTACATTCAACATAATTTGGGAGAGTCTTAGCCTTGATATGAGCCATTTCTGAAACGAAATTGAATAATTAAAAGACAGGTTATTAGCAGTTGTTTCTACAAAATGGACAAGCGACAAGACTTTTGTCAGGGACTGTATGTATTTAACAGTAATTCTTTGAGAACAGTTCAGGTCACTATAGTTGACACCTATTCAAAAGTTGCCACTTAAGACCTTTAAAACTTTCTTGAGCAAGTGACTATTTTGGTCATTTAAAAAACCTTAAATATTAGCATTTTGTTAAATCATTAAATTAATTTATAAATTAAAACAATGTTCATAAAAACAAAATTGGAGTTTGGAAGGACTGACCGGGAATGATCATCTTTCAGTGCTATTGACGATGAGCGGAGGAGCGAACAAATTCGCCCCACTCAGTTTAATAAGGATTGGACGTCTAGTGCTGTCAATGGCAGGCGATGAGCTAAATGAGTTCACTGTAAAGGTTAAAAAAAAAAGAAAAAGTCATAATTCGTGCATGAAAGGGTCAAATTACTAAATTGCTTGCTCTATCACGGTTAAAGGTCTTAATTGTCAACTATTGAGTAGCTGCCCACTGTAGTGACAACTGTAGTCTTTTTTTTGGCCACTTAACAGCTTTAACCCTTGTAGGGCAAGTGACTTTTTTGTCATCTAAAAAACAGATATTTTAGCGATTATTTGTTTATTTATTTATTTGAGAATTATTATTGTATTTTTAAAATATATTTTTAATAATTATAACTGCTTTTACAAATTAACACAATGTTGATGAAAACAAAATTAATGTAATTAAAAAAAAAAATACAAAAAAAACTCAAATACTCGCTGGTTAAGGCCCCAAGCATACGCGTAGTTTTACGGGGGGCCAGGGGGTCATGCCCACCCCCGGTGGCCGAAAAGTGTCATCATTGCATGTAATTGACTTTCCTATACAGTGTATATGATTTTTAAAATTAAGAGTTTCCGGTAAAATATTGTCTATAAAAGTTGTAAAGCAATAAAACAAACAACAAAAATGAATGAAATGAACAAAAAAAATCTATGTTTATAAATGGGTCAAAATTCTTTTTCGAATAGATGTGACTAGCACCTTGGACGGTCATTTGCTATGCTTAGCCAAAACCACCTGAGGACCGAAGAGGCAAGATGGATTTATGTAATTTTTTCTAACCTAAGCTTTCAAAAGTGACAACTACTGAGCTAGAATCAAGAATTGAAAATGTGGACCATGAAATGCTAGACAGCAACGCCAAAATGGTGAGCTGAGTTTCAATTTGCTCCACTAAAGACGCTAATTGAACAAGAGAGCCACCACCGGCGGGTATACCATATTCAATGGATGACGATCTTGACGAAAATTATAGCTGTACCAAGCTCCCTGATTTAGAATTCCCCTAAAAAATAATGGGGAAAAAAACCCTCTCATTTTCAACTTATCATTATAGATAATCTCGTAAGTTAATTTTATTGCTGACACTGCGTTTCGGGGGCATCAACATGTTGTGCCCCCCTTGCCCCAAAAGTCAAACTCTGCCTATGGCCCCAAGTAACGCTTTAAAGTAGATATATTTTTGATTTGTATTTAACTCAAAATATCCTCAATATTGTCGTTCATGCACGAAATTGGCTCAATGACAAGGGGGAATGAACGTTCTCACTCATAATGGATTGGACGTCTAGCACCGTCAACTGCAGCCAATGAGTTTTAAAAAAAATCATGATGATCATCATGATGAAGACCAGATTAAATGAGGAACTCCAATCGAAGAAAAAAAATGCTGATGACGTTACAGGATGTTCCCAATGAAGGAATTAAACAGAACTGGGAGTACATTACAGAATATCCAGATGTGCGTTTGTCCACTTACAACAACAAAAACTATTCACTTTCTTACCGAAAATAGTAAAGCTCTTTACACGGCTACAGTATTACAATCTGGCCTATACTCCTTCCTTTTTTCATTTGATGGCCTCCTTAAAAAGATTTAAAACAGAGGATTGGTGTTTTTGTCTCTCCAAGCTGGTGGCCCAAGGTCAGTTCAGAGTGCTGAAAGTTCCCCTAGGCTTCATCAAGATCTTACAATGGGTGAGTTACCCATACGTTTACATGCATGTTGACTGTGTGACCTGAGCACCCACTTAACTCATGGTTGATCCCACAGTTCTTCGCTATATTTGCCTTCTCCACATGCGGAAGCTACTCGGGAGAGCTGCGCATGTCCGTGGAGTGCAAGAACCGCACGGACAGCGACCTGAGCCTCGAGGTGGAGTTCGAATATCCTTTCAGGTCTGTGACTGGCACCTCGTGTCCCCGTGGAGCTTGACAAATATAATATTCGTACTATATATCAACTCTTTTTGGGCAAGTGACTATCATGGGTAATCAACTCACTGGCTGCCATTGACAGCGATAGATGTTTATAGCAAACCCATTCAAAATAGACTGGACGTCTGCCGCCGTCAGTGGCACTGATCAATTATCATTCAATGGCAGCTATCCTAGTGGATTTGCTCTCTATTGTAGTCAATTACAGTGAAAGAGAATTGAAAAAAAACTTTGGGGTCATGTATAAAATTGTATTTTCATTTTCAATAATCATTACTTCATGAGTTTTATGGACAAATTGAATCATAGTTTGGCCCTAAGTAACTGGCTGTGAATGATCATCTTTCAGTGCCACTGAAGGCGCTAGATATCCAACCTCTTCCAGTCAAAATCTTAGCGCCATCAATGGCAGCCAATAAGTTGAACGCGTTCCCGAAAAAGGGCTAATATCAAGTCATTCTCTGCTTTTGCCTGAGATAGTCGATGAGTCAATGCAAATACTAGTAATAACATAATAATAACAAGTAATAAGTAAGTAATAACAGTTCATTTGGCAATGTTGTGTGTGTGTGTCAGATTGCATCACGTGTACTTTGACGCCCCCACCTGTAAGGGGGGCAACACAGAGCGTGTCTTCCTGGTAGGCGATTATTCCTCCTCGGCCGAGTTCTTCGTCACCATCGGCGTCTTCTCCTTTCTGTACACCACGGCGGCGCTCGCCATCTACGTCTTCTTCTTTGAGAAGTACAAGGAGAACAACAAGGGCCCGCTGGTGGTAAGTGTGTGTATACACGTTACTGAATCTACAGCCGTGCTTGAGTGCTTTTTAGAGGAATTTCATCGAAGATTAAATGACCGTGACTTAGTTGACTCAGCAATATGGCTGACATGTTTGTGCAGGACCTCGGTGTGACCGCCGTGTTTGCCTTCATGTGGCTGGTGAGCTCAGCGGCCTGGGCCAAGGGTTTGTCTGACGTCAAGATGGCCACAGACCCAGACCAGGTCATCACTTTCATTGAGGCCTGTGAGGCCGAGGAGAACCGTTGCCGGGAAGTGCACGACCCCGTCATGTCTGGACTCAACACATCAGTGGTGAGCATTGACCGTTGACGACAGCGGATGACCGCTAGCGAGCGCTGATGATTGCCGCCGTTGTTTCTCTGTAGGCTTTCGGCTTCATCAATCTGGTCCTGTGGGTGGGAAACCTGTGGTTCGTCTTCAAGGAGACGGGCATCATCGCCCCCTTCATGAGAGCGCCTCCCGCTCAGGAGAAACCACCCACCAACGCGCAAGGCATTTACGAGCAGGACCCTTATGCCAGCAACCAGGGGGGCTACCAGCCTGAATACAACCAGCAGGGTTACAACCAGGTGAGCTGTATTAGTTCACTACAACTTTCTATTCTACATCTAGTCCAGTAGAACAACTAGAACGTTCTTCATAGCCACCATCACAATCACTACCAGAACCTCTTTTACATCATTACACACTTCAGTACTGTAGAAAATCTGGAGACGAAGTAAAGCATTAAGACCTTCCTAATGGTTGCTGGGGGTACTGACATGTTGATGTTCCACGGTGCTTGTTGTAGGATGCAGAGCAGGGGGCGCCCACCTCCTATTCCAATCAGATGTGAGCAGACAAGAAGTTGGTGAGTTACACACGATTTTGCACAATATTTTAATTAAATTCCAAAGCGAGTTATTGGAGTTTCTTGAGTGAACCTGAGCTATTTAAATCAAACTTGGAAAAAAAAAAAAAAAATAGCTGACTTGCAGCGTTTTAACTGTAGTTTATTACTGTCAATAGGAGTGAACGAATTAAAGTGAAAGACACCTTCAATATAAAATACCTTAATGGGAATGACGGTTCCTCAAAAGTTTGGTGTATGTCAAAAATGTTTACACCCCAAAAATGACATCGCTTACGAGCGCAGCCATTATTTGACGAACATGCGGTCAGTCACGCCATGCGCATAAAGCGCATGAATGCGAATACATTCGAAACAAGTAAAAAGTAGCAGTAGTAGTCATTGTAGTAGTAGTAAAAGAGACTGTTGTGAAGTATGCTGCCACCATCTAGCTGTGTGGGTCAAACTTTTGCTTGTTTCTAAAGACTAAAATAGTCAATTAATTGCTCGCAGCTTGAAAATCTCACACAGCAAGGCATATGTGACTCAAGCTACCAATTATTTTGATGAATGAAATTGATTTGTTAAAAAGGACATTAAGCCTTGTCAGGAAACAAATTCAGTCATAATTCATTTTTGCTATCACTATGAATCATAAAAGTGGACTTAGTAGTGAATCATTGAATGAGCGTCCTTTCATTGTGATCACACTTTGTTGTCCTTGCCCTTCACAGGAAACGTCAGAGCAAGGCGAGTGCCAGCCTGAAGCCTGCACACAATGCAACACTCCTGAAATGTTTACGAAGGGGTATTTTTTAGCATTGGTGTTCACGTTAATCAATTGGACATGTAAAAAAAAAAAAAAACTAAACAAACAAACAAACAAACAAACAAAATAAAATCAAACAATATACAGATATATATATATATATTACATCATGTAAGTCATTGATAAACAAACACAGTTTTCTTAAACTAATACCACTAAAACTATTATATGTTATCAGGTTTTACTTTGGGCAGTGCTTTGTGAGAATAGTAAACTAAATACTTCTGTTTTGGAAGGATGGAGCTGCTTTAACCAACGCCTCCAATCTCATCACATTGATCGAACTGATTGACTTCTGTTTGCTCATGAAAAACCTATTAGCCTCGTTTTCCCCCACTCCACTGCAAAATTTGGTCTGTCTAATTAGTTTAAGCAGACTGTGATTGTCTCTGGTTACTTACTATAGATGGTCAAATAAATTTCATGACCACGTTATACAGAAACCCACCTAAAAAGGTTTGTATTTGGCCACAAATGCCGCAAGATTGTGGCAAAGCATTTTCCCCTACCTCTAGACAAGGTTATGGTCCGACTAAATGAAGCTCCTCCCCTCACTTCAATATAGTTCCTGGTACCAACATGCCAGAAGATGGAGTCAAACATATTATCAAATTAAAGAGCACAAAAAATGTTTCAACAAATAATGAAAAATAGTTTCTGAAAAGAAAAATGTGGGGTTTACTGTATATGCATAAATATTTATATTAGCTATAGCTAAATATCCTAAATACATATCTATTTGTTTCTCTTTGTCGATCAACAGTGAGCATCCCGTGTTCACTAACCTCAACCAAACTAAAACTGGTTTTAAACCTGAAAACAAGCACGTGTCTTCAGCCACATCAGAAAACAAAATGGCTTCCTTGTTGTAGTTTTTAGTGACTCAACAGAAATGAAAATGAAAACCATTCATAAGAAGCAACCTAGAGTGACTAGTTTAGCTTCCTGGCTAAAGTTGCCAAAGTGGATCAATCCCTCATTCTTGTGATGGACATTTCTCCTGATATTCATTTTTTCCCTTTCAGCCAATCATCAGCCATTTTTGTGGATGTTTGTGTTGTATAGTAACTGATGGTGTGCGGGTGCGTGTGTTTTACCGTTCTCCCTCTGCTTGACACTTTTCTTTGTTCCTCTTTTATCTCTTCCCCATGTGACTATTTATCGAGATGACCATAGACATTGGGTGCGTTTGGAAATTCAATCCAACTCCCTAACTCGACTCTGAGTGAGTGTGTTATTGAATTTAGTGTATATTTGAATTTCCATTATTTTGAGACCCCTAAAATTTCCTGTCAGTCCACAAGCTTCATATCATACTTTAACAGTTTCCATGTTCGTACGGCAAGCCGGTTCTTTCACACTAGTTAGAATGGTCAGAGTGTGATCCGGTAATCCCTGATTGTGACAAACACACTAACCGAACAGCACAATCAAGCAACCCTTTCCGTCTCTGAATATTCTGGAGTGAAGTAGAATGCGTTCAGAGAACATTTCCAAATGCACCCATACTTAAACAGATGCCTCATTGAGTGGGTATGCTTATACGATATACTATACATCAGTGTGTCCGTTGTATTGGACTTTGCAGATCTGCCGTAAAAACAATTAGTAAATGGACTGCAACTCAGAGAGCCACAACCTACAAAATGAATGAGTTCCTTTCCTTCATTATGACATTATTTGTGAAGCAGATATTCACAAACATGTGTAACTTTTATGATGATTACAATCTCTTACCCCTTAAATTTTGTATTTAGGAAATTGCTGCAATGTTTAGTTGTAGTACCATGAACAGTTATTTGGGGAATTTATAAGACGTTTGAGGAGATTTAGTCTGCTGTAGTTATCTCGAGCGAAGTTACTGTTCCCGATTGAAAATTCTCATCACACGAGAAGGTGCTAAACATCAGAGAAGGTACTTGTACACAGAGAAGGTCATATTCCTACGATGACTTTCTAGTCCTAAAGTAAGGTGCTTATTTCCAGAAAAGGTTCAAATCCTATGAGATGATTCCAGTCCCAGGAGAAAGTTCCAGTCCCGGAAAAAGTTCTCTTCAGAGAAGGCTCTAGTCCTGAGAATCTAGAATCTTATCTCAAAAGTTATTCTAGAGAGGTTTTAATTCACAGAGAGTAGGTTGTAGTCCCCAGAGAAAGTCTTTTGGTTTGTGCGTTTAACATCTACATTTAATTGATTTTTTCCCCCCAAATGTGTTGTATTTATCTTTTAAATTAGGTCAAACACAAGATAATTCATTAAAAAAAAAAAAAAAACAATCTCTTACCCCCATGACATCTGTCTTCGAGAGTAAAATGGCTGCTGATCTCCAAACAACACATAAATTGGGCATGCTCATCGATCCTTCCACTTTGCCACATCCAATACGGTGCGATTCAGCGCTCAATAGGCTATGATGTCCATCTGCAGATGTCTATGGTGATGCAAAGATTATGTTTGTGAATACTATGATGATGATGATGTACGTGTGATTTGTTGCTATGATTCTCCCCCTGCTGTGTTCACCTGCCGGAATGTTTCAATAAACAACAAAACAAAACAATTGTGTGGCGTGATTGTGTACACACCCACATACAAACGGCTCAAATTACTGTGCTGCCACGGCAAGGCAAAATCTGACTTATTTGGGTCAAAAAACAACACATCCTACATAGTCATGACCTTCCCTTGCTCTGTGAGATTGTTGTAGTCCCGAGAGAAGGGTTTAGTTATTAAAGAATGTTCAAGTCCCGAAAAAAAGCTGCACTCCAAAATCAAGCCTGTACTTCCGAGAGAAGGATTTAGTCCATGGAGGATGCTCTACGCTCGAGAGGAGGTTCTTCTCCCAATGGAAGATGCCAGTCCCAAGGCAGGCTTTTTTTTGTCCTGAAAAAGATTGTCATCTGAGGAGTTTTAGAGATTCAGCAAAAGCCTTATTTGTTAAACTGTCTGCTCTGGATCAGTTGGAACAAAACCCAGAGCCAACAGTGGTACTTTAGGACCAGCTTGGAAAACCCTGTTCTAGACAATATTATAGCAGTCCACAAGAGAAAGTTCTAGTACTGAGGAAAGTTTATTATGCCAAGAGAAGGTTTTTGTCCTGAGAGAAGATTCAAGTCTCAGGTGTAAGTCTTGATATGTATAGAGAATACTAGTCCCAAGAGACATTTAAGTGCCAAGTAAAGGTTCAAGCCTTGAGAGAAGTTACTTGTGGCCAGAGATGGGGCCCATTCGAAGTTCCTAACAGAATACTATTCCTCTAGGGCAAGGGAATAACTTTCACTTCCTAAGAGAGGGTTTTTGTCACTATAGATAAGATAGTTCAAGTCTTGAAAGAAGATACTTGTGACCAGAGATTGTTCTCAGTCTCAAGAGCAGGTGTTAGGATTTGTGTTTGCTTCCTCCTAGTGCGTCTTGTCTCTTTGACTGCCCATTGATTTCACCTGTTGTGCCTGCTCCTTGTGTGTCAACCAATCCACCGCCTCTTGTGTCACCCTCCTGTGCCTCATTTTCTCGTTACCCCATGTTATTATTTAGGTTCCCCATGTGCAGTCAGTTCTTGTTGCGTCATCGTCAATGTCACGTTCAGCCTCTGAACTCCCGGTGTTCCTATTCCCTCGATCCCAGAGTGAGTTTTGATATCCGGGCTGTTGTTTGATCCCCTTGAGTTTAGTTTGTACTTTGCTTTTTGGATTTTGTTTGTACTTTGTTTTGGTTGATTTCAGTTAAATTATTTTTTTTGTTGTATCCACCACCCTGCCTTGCCTCCCCGTGTTTACCCTGCAATTGGGTCCACCTCGCCTGTCCGCCTGATATTTGTGACAGAAGGATCTGGTCATTAGAGAAGGTTCTACTACTGGGACAAGAAGATTCAAGTCTTGTAAATAGGTTCTTAGCCCAAGAGAAAGTTCTAGTTATGAGACAAGGTTCGAGACTTGAGAAAGCTTCTTATCCCCCAATAAAGTTATTGTCCTCAGAGTAGGTTGAAGTCTCAAGAGGGTCATCATTTATTTCTACTCTCCCTCTCATCTTGCTGGCTATCACCTCCCTCTCCCTTTCTGTCGTAATTCTCCTCACTGTTTGCACTCGCTCTCTTTTTCTTGCCGCTCTCCCTGCTCTCTCGTCAATCCTGCTTTCTATCATTATTCACCATCCTCACTTGCTCATCTTTCTCCACAACTCCCCCCCCTTTCTCATTTTCTCTCATCCAACCCCCCTATTCACATATCTCTTCCTCCCCCTTTCAGCCACCTCCTTGTTGTTGGCGGTCTGTCTGTGTTCAGTAGTCAGAATGGCGTCGCTCGGCCTCCTACTGTGCGGTGTCGCACTGCTCCATGTTGTACAGGTAGGCACCATCATGTTTTTATCAGGTCGAGTGACTCTAGTGGCCGCTTTCAGTTTGTATTTTGTTCTTGACTGCCATTTTATGGGTGCTCCTCTTTGTATGTGTGCCTTGTGTAAATGCTTTAGTATGTGTCTGTGCTGACGAATATTGCATTTCAGCTCATGGTCACCATAGTGACAAGAGGCAGTAGCCCATGGCAACCTATTGTCTCCTGCTGCCTTGTGTGCGTGTGTGTGAACAAAGATAATGATGATAATCATGATTAAACTTATAATGTAAACACAGAAAGAGTTTTGACTGATTTAATTAAAGAATACATTAAATAGATGTGATGCAGCAGAGTGCAGACTGGTTAGCATAACTTTATCACAATTTTAAGGTCCGGATCCTAGTTCCAACCTTGTTGTGTGGGGGTTTGAGTGTTGTGTGGTGCATTTCCAGGTACTGAGGCTTCTTTCAACATCTCAAAAATGTGTATGTTGTCAGCTTCATTTAATTGTACATTAGTGTGACTGAGTATGAAAAGTGGTTTGTCTTTGTTGGACATGCCATTATCTGGCCACCAGGGCGTAAACCACCTCATCTGGGATAGGCTCCAGCTCACGTTCCACCCTTTGGTGGATGAATTTACAGTCCCTGACAAAAGTCTTGTCGCTTATCCATTTTGTAGAAAAAATTGCTAATAACCTGACTTTTAATGATTCAATTGGTTTCAAAAATGACTCATATGAAAGCTAAGACCCTCCCAAATGATGTTGAATGCTCAAAAATATTATTTGTTTCACTGAAAAAAGATGTATCATTTAATGAATACATAGAGGTCAAATTTTGGCAAGACAAACGTTGTGTGGCCTACAGAAAGTAGTGTGAAAATTGAACAAAAAATGTACTTCAAATACAAAAATATGTTACATAACATAAGCGAATTAAGTAGTGGTGCTGTGAGATCCGAATTTATTATTTTGTATGACTTCCATGGAGTTGAAGGACTGCATCCATGAGGTTCAGCAAGGATTCATACAATTTATTGATGAAGTCATCAGGAGCATCAAAGAAAGCAGTCTTGCATGCCTCCCAGTGTTCTTCAACATTCTTAGGTTCCGTCTTCCATGCTTCCTCTTAAATCCTACCCCAGACATGCTCAACGATGTTCATGTCTGGTAACTGGGCTGGCCAGTCCTGGAGGATCTTGATCTTCTTTGCCTTGAGGAACTTTGAGGTAGAGATTGAAGTATGCGATGAAGCACCATCCTGCTGCAGAATTTGTCCCTTTTTATGGTTAGGAATGTAAGAGGCAGTTAAGATTTGTTGATATTTCAGACTATTTATGTTGCCTTCCACCCTGCAGATCTCTCGCACACCCCATACTGGATGTAAACCCAGACCATGATTTTGCCACCACCAAACTTCACTGTTTTCTGAATGAATCTCAGATACATGCGGGCTCCAGTAGGTCTCCTGCAATATTTGTGGCAATTGTGGTGTAATTCAATGGAAGATTCATCTGAAAAATCCGCCTTTTGCCACTTTTTCAGCATCCATCCTTTTGACAGGCTGTGGGCCTTGGCAAAAGCCACACGGTTATTTGTCTGCACCCTGAGGGACTGTACATGTACAGTACATCTAAAATAGGCTTTGAGCAAAACAATAACAGTTGTTTTCATCATGTACATCTCAAGGGAAAGAATCTTGAAAATTTTGAAAAAAAAAGAAATTTTTCTGCTGTGTAATAGTGCAGAAAACGACTATGAAGACCAATATTTCCAGTAAGTAGGCTAAATTGCCACAAGAAGTCATTTTTAAATGTCAGAAGTGTTTTACCCAATTAAATGTGAGTATTTCCGATGGTCTGCCATCGCTCCTGATGTTGTTGCGATGTTGTCTACATGCAAGTCCTAACTTAAAAAATTGTATAAACACTTATTTTGCTCAAGCAAAAACAATATATGAAAAGGGGAATGCTGTGTATTTTGTCCTACTCTTGTTGTCTATCTGTAGTCTATCTTGCCATGCTTATATTTGGTGTGGCTATCTGCTGCTCGCAGTATATTGCTTTGCAGACTGGCTACAGTCGTGTAGTGTATAATCGTTTCATACACTAATTTTGATTTTACTCAGAAAAACGACAAAGAAAAGGAGAAGGCAGTGTCATTGTGTTTTTGTTTTTGGCTGTACAAAGAAGATGGAGGGTAACTACATACGGGCAGGCAAGCAGGCAGGCTGATACTGAATAGAACAAATTGTTAAACATATCCAATTAAAAAAACTCACCTGGAGCTTGGAGATGCTCACACTGAATTACAATAACCTTGGTACACAGCTGATTGCTTGTATTAACGAAAACATCGGCTGATGAAGTTGACTCATGGGAATGGCCTCTATCAGTGTGGACTTGCAGCTCGTGGAGGAGCAAGACGTCAGAATCTGTTGGCCTATGACGACAACCGCAACGACGTGATGTTACACCCAGCATACTACCAATCAGAAGGCTGGAGTGGGCGCAGCTTGGAGGAAGCCCTTCAGCAATTGTTGGAGAGGAGCCAAAAACGGGAACAGGAGAACAAGGAGCAGCGGGCAGGTTAGATAGGACAGTTCACTATCACATCACATGTACAGTAGGCCTACTTTCATCTTGCAAAAGCCCAAATTTTGCTCATGCCACCATGGAATACAAACCCTGGCATTTGACTAAGGCAACATGATTTACAAATCATAGTAGCTAAATGGCTTGAATGATGATTTTGGCATTTATTCCTACCACTGTAGTTTAAATACACGAAATGTCAGTTGAAAAGGAGATTTTACATGAGGTAAGCTGCTTGGGTTAGGGTCAAAGTGCAAATCAAAAGCCCAAGCAAATTGATTATAAACTTCAGGCAGTTATCATGAAAATAAACATATTCTGTTGCTTGGATTTAGCACTAGCATGCTGTAGGAAATGAATAGTGTGCTGAAAGACTAACATTAGTTGGCTGGCTAGCCATTATGTTATGGTTATGGTGTTATACTTGTATTGATAAAGTGCAGAGATAAAATGTCTGTGAGAAAATGCCATCAACAAACCAAAATACAGTATGTGGTTTTGGTTCTACTGTAAGTTTGTTCCTTTATACACTAACTACTTTGCTTAACAGGCAGTCTTGCAATCTGCGTCTAACTATTTACATGTACAACATATCCAACTTGCGCACAATGCCCACCTGATTACTTTAAATTTTTGGGAAAGGGAATTAAAAAATATATTATGGGGATATGTACCACTAACAGTTCAATTATAAAACAACACAAGGTCATTGCTTCAGTTTTCGACAAATCAAATAGTCTATTAATGTTCATGTTGACCAAATCCAAGTCTGTATCTTTCAAGCAGCATACTTGGCGACTTTGCTCCGCCTCCTTGCCAAGACGGAAGCCACAGGACTGGCTGAAACAAAAGATGTGCGGATGGAGGAGGAGGATGACTTCCAGGGCCCGGGTCTGAGTATGAGGAGGCGCCCCACAACCTGGTGGACTAGCATGACGCCACAGCTGCTTCAGGCCCTGCTAGACAGGTGACGGGACTGACAAAATTACTTTTTGATAGCTTATATGCAAATGGCCAACAAATCACTTTGGAGTTGTGGCTGGCAATTTAACCTGAATTTCCGTGTAAGTCGGAAATAACCCTCAAAGTACCCCAAAATACCCCCGAAACCTCAAATTATCTGTCCAAAAAGATGTATTATACATCATACTAATAAGATAAGGTAAAAAATAAGATACTGTGAGGTACGTTGTGTTCAATGCCCTTTTATCCAATGAGTATTCGGGCTTGAAAAAAACAAACTATTCTTTACTCGTGTGTGAGTCGCATGGCTGAAATAAAAAGGGTGCTCTGGAAAGAGAAGGGAAGCAAGGGGGGGGGGGGATATCATGGCAGCCCAGGTTGCCAATGTCGCCTCTCTTAACGCGAGCCCGCCGTCCGAACTCCCAAAAACCGGATCGGGACTCGCAAGAGGAGTCATTGCCAGGGGAGAAGCAGCAGCAGCATAAGAACAAGGAAGTGGGACCTGACCTGACCAGGAACTTCAGGCGACGTTGCTGGTTGAGGAGGGGATCCTGACATGGCAAGAACTAGGTATGGTTATGTGACAAAAAAAAAAAATAATTAAAAAAACGACTGGAGACTGAATGGTGGACGAAGCTCCAGCATCGTAAAGTCGAAATCATGTAAGTCGGGTACGTCGTAACCCGGGGACGACCTGTATTAATGAATTAGAAGAATGCTTGTGTCATGTTTATCCTCGTACATAAACCATATTAAAACAAAAATATATTTCTTTACCCTATCGTTTTCCATTCCATTTTCAAACATTTTTGAAAAAGCTCCCAAGGTTTTAGCAGACTAGTTTAAAAATCCTTCCAGACTAGACTTTCTGAAGACTCTACACACTTGTAAATTCATCTTTAAAGACTAAGAACCTTTATAGTTGGTCTTTCTAAAGAGTCTTTCCAGACTACCGGGGTTCTGCCAAAATGTCCCACATCGGCAAAACGTCCCAAGAGGGGAATTTGACACCTAAACTACTACCGTGCGCGTTCGACTTGTTTTGTTTAGATGCATAAAAGCAGAACCTATTAAAAATACCTTAAGAAAATACTTAAAATGTACTTATCTCAAATAAGTATGGTTTAAATACACGACGTGACTAATGTGGTCAACAGATCAACAATGCTTTAAAGCTACCGCACGAAAACACAACGGTTAAAAGTATGAGAGGGAAATGCATCCAAAAAGTATTTTTGAAGCAACGAAACGGTAATTAAATAAATAAATAAATAGTGAATACTAGCCGCTTTTAACCGATGTGCGCATGCATGCTGTTACTGGCGCAAGCGCACTGAGCATTGTGTAGGACATCTCGCCGTGTAGGAAGGAATTGCCAAACACCGGTAGTTGGACTTCCTAAAAACCTCAGGTCACACACCGGTCTCTGAATTTACTTTAGGAGTCTTTAGACCAGGGGTGGGCAAACTGGTCCTCGAGGGCCGCAGTGGGTCCTGGTCTTTGTTCCAACTGACCAAGCACAGATAGTTGAACCAATGAGGTTTCAACAGAAATGAGAAGCACCTGGCTGCAATTGACTGATTGCACTTGTAAAACAGCAGATTGGTGAAAAGGTGTCCTCTTAATGGGTTGCAACAAAAACCCGCACCCACTGCGGCCCTTTGTGGAATAGTTTGCCCACCCCTGCTTTAGACCAGTGGTCTCCAAACTATACCACATAGGGTTGCAGTGAGTGCAGGATTTCAGTCCAAAAAAACAAAACCACACCTTTTCACCAATCTGGTGTTTTACAAGTGTAATCAGTTGATTGCAGTCAGGTGCTGCTTGTTTGACCAGAAACCCCATTGGTTAAACTGTTTGTGCTTGATCGGTATGAACAAAAACCAGGACTCACAGTGGCCCTTGAGGGCAGGTTTGGACACCCATGCTTCAGACCAGTGGTGTCCAAACTATTCCACATAGGGCCGCACTAGGTGCTGGATTTCATTCCTACAAAACAAGACGACATCTTTTCACTAATCTGGTGTCTCACAAGTGTAATCAGTTGATAGCAGTCAGGTGCTGCTTGTTTTAGCACAAACTTCATTGGTTAAACTGTCTGTGCTCGATTGGTAGGAACAAAAACCAGGACCCACAGCAGCCCTTGAGGACCAGTTTGGACACCCGTGCTTTAGACAATAGTTGGGTCTAGTTTAATAGTCTTTATAATAAAGTTGAATTTTTTTTAGTCTCCCAACTTTCTGAAGGCTCTCCAGGCAAGCTGAAGTGTCTGCGTAGTCTATTTTAAAGAGCCTTTGTAGACAAGTTGGATGTCCCTAGAAGTCTGTGGACTAGTTTGTCTTTACAGGCGAGTTAAACTTTGAAAAGAGTGTTTCTACAGTTCTGCTGATGAGTCGTTAAAGATTAGTTTAAGAAAAATACTTAGACATTCATATCTAAAGATTTTAAAAATACTCTTATTTTTACTGCCAACTACTTCAGGTGAAAACATCAAAGAATAGAGAACCATAACAGACCAATTTAAGTCCGTACAGACAATTTGTTAAAAGGCATGTGACAACATGTGACAACTAACATGTGATTGGCAGGATGGATCTGCAGGTAGGTGGAGCTCCACCAGCAAGGATGAAACCTCGCCGATTCCGCAGTGATGAACATGACAGTGGAAGTGACAATGATGATGTGAGGTAAGTTCATGTCGGCAGGTCAAAGGTGAGCAAGCTCACTTATCACATTGTCTGACATCCTCAGACGTCTACTCGCTAGGATCCTTCCAATCGTTGGCTTCGACTATGCTCCTTCCACTCGGCGATCACGACGGGATTTGTCGGTATTGGAGCCTGTGGGAACCGCCCATAGGAGAAGCCGCCGTTCCCTGGAGGATGACGCGTTGCGGTCACCCAGCAATGAGCCACTGCTTAGGGTTAAGAGGCTGGGTGATGAAGAACAAGAAGAGCTGCAGTTTCGAATGGTGGCAAATGCAAACGTTCAACAACATAGTGGCCGACGCCGGAGAGCCGTCCTAAACCATGCGCTGCTTGACCAGATTGTCAACTACATGAGGAAGTAGAAAACAAAGCGAGTAAAGGAAGGATAGGGTGTTGTGTTCAGAAGTATCATCTTTATTGTCATAATCACAAGTATATCCGTGATGTGTCCTCGTTATGGGGTCAACTTACGTTGCAACTGAGTGAAAATCTTCAAAACAGCCCAATTATAGGTATGTGCCCCCTGCTTGAACCATGTAAGATCAGGGGTGAGTAATAACATTTAAAAATGATGTACCACAATTGCTCACAAACATCTTTAGAGACATCCTATAACTGAGCCTTTGCACAGATTAGGTGCAACTATCGTTAATGTGTAGGCCTAACCTACCTTTGGCGACAAAATTGTGTAGGAAGAATGGCACACAAACACACACACTACACTCAGGATGATTTATTTGGAAACATTAGAAAATCGGGCCATTTTATGACTTCAGTTGGGTATCAGACAATGAGCTTAACTACTTGCCCAAAGCTGCTCCACCTTACATTGTCATGGATTTTGTTTGGATTGTTTGGATTTTGCTTGATTTTTGGGGAGTGAAATTCAATGTGGCATCACCAAGGACATCAGTTGGAGCTGAGTGATTGGTTTCTCCTTGCCGTATTTGTGCACTATAGCTTGTCATGCGACTACTGGTATTCGTGCCTCTGTGGCAATCTGTAATCAAAGGTGACAAAACATCATGTGCCGACTTAAATAAACAGAAGACATCAACTAATACGCTTGGTTATGTTATGCTAACATCAGCACCAAAGTAACCAGTAGCTTGAACAAGCATCCAAAAAATTGAGGATTTTGAACCATGCCTGTGTAACCGGTGTTGAATGGATCCACGCCATGCGACCCGATCCAATCCCCCTTGTCCAGGTCAGGACTTGAACCCGTGCGCACGATGCGTCCACCACGGCAGGCGGATGCGCTGACCACCAAGCCAAAAACCCCAGGCTAGCTGCTTTGGCCGCCAGCGCACCCACGTGAAGGCATTGGGAGGGAAGTTTCCACGCACCGCACACTACGGACCCGCGTGTAGCCTGTACACCTTTCAAGTTTTTGTTATAAATCTTGTAGCTCTCATTCTGAAAAATGATCTGCCTGGAGTATAATGAGAAACGAAGAAATTCTTTCCTTTCTTTTCCTCTTTTATTTTGAAGATTTAGTTGAAGACCAAGTTCACATAAACTTCATTTAACATGTCAAAGACATGCACACACGCAAAGCCCCCCTATCCCACATATCAAGGGCGTAGGTTTGGTCTCAACATTGTTAGGGACGATATAACAGCATAACCTGCATGTACACTTTTTGCTGGGGACGGGACATTAATAAGACCAAACAGATTGGGTGAACGGGGTCCAGGGCTACATTATTCACGAATTTGAACCTAATTAATTGATAGGCTAAATGATTCATTCAAAATACATCTGTATTGACTTATACTTTCATATGTTAGGGTTCTGGTTCAGGTGATACAACGTTCAATTCAAACCTTTGTTTTCAAAAACTACTAAAGAACCAGTTTGAAAACTTCCAGAATATATGTCTGGATTTTATTAACAAATTTAAACTGCAATATTTGAACATAACTCAAATTATATTGACATACACAATAAATACAAACTTGTTAATAATCTCTTAACTATACAGGAATGCAAAAAAAAATAAACATTTGTCTAAGGACCACTCAACATTGTCTGTTTAAATGAAGAAATTAAATATAACTGAAACTGATGTTGATGCCTTTTCCTCCGAAGAGCTCTACTTTTGTCTCATCTGACCAGGAGCATTCTTCAAAAAATTTTTTTGGTTTTCTCGGGTAAGTTTTGGCAAACTCCAGCCCGGCTTTTTTATGTTTCTCGGTCAGAAGTGGGGTCTTCCTGGGTATCCTACCATAGAGTCCCGTTTCGTTGAGACACTGACGGATTGTAAGGGTTTACACCAGGGGTGTCCAAACCTTTTGCAAAGGGGGCCAGATTTGATGTGGGGGCCGACCTTGGCTGACATTATTTACGTAGAACAATATATTTAAGAAAATGTTAGCAAGCCATTCAGTGTATCACATTTGCTTTATTATTTTTTTAATTAATCATTTCAACAATCTCGCAACCATCCTTTGTGGCATTTTCTTTCGACTCTCGGGCTCTTGCGAAATACTGGTGCTGTGAAATTAAACTAGCTTCAAGTTGCTTCAATTTCTCGCTGCGTATCTTCCCTGTAATCTGGTCGTATATGTCAGAATGTCTTGTTTGGTAATATCGCCTCACATTGCACTCTTTAAAAACAGCGACTATCTCTTTGCAAATGAGGCAGACACAGTTGTTGGGTATTTTAGTGAAGAAATAGAAAATAGAATCCACCTGTGTGTAATCAAGTCTCCGTATAAATGCACCTGCTCTGTGATAGTCTCAGGGTTCTGTTTAAAGTGCAGAGAGCATTATGAAAACCAAGGAACACACCAGGCAGGTCCGAGATACTGTTGTGGAGAAGTTTAAAGCCGGATTTGGATACAAAAAGATTTCCCAGGCTTTAAACATCTCAAGGAGCACTGTGCAAGCCATCATATTGAAATGGAAGGAGTATCAGACCACTGCAAATCTACCAAGACCCGGCCGTCCTTCCAAACTTTCTTCTCAAACAAGGAGAAAACTGATCAGAGATGCAGCCAAGAGGCCCATGATCACTCTGGATGAACTGCAGAGATCTACAGCTGAGGTGGGAGAGTCTGTCCATAGGACAACAATCAGTCGTACACTGCACAAATCTGGCCTTTATGGAAGAGTGGCAAGAAGAAAGCCATTTCTCAAAGATATCCATAAAAAGTCTCCACAAGCCACCTGGGAGACACACCAAACATGTGGAAGAAGGTGCTCTGGTCAGATGAAACCAAAATTGAACTTTTTGGCCACAATGCAAAACGATATGTTTGGCGTAAAAGCAACACAGCTCATCACCCTGAACACACCATCCCCACTATCAAACATGGTGGTGGCAGCATCATGGTTTGGGCCTGCTTTTCTTCAGCAGGGACAGGGAAGATGGTTAAAATTGACGGGAAGATGGATGCAGCCAAATACAGGAACATTCTGGAAGAAAACCTGTTGGTATCTGCACAAGACCTGAGACTGGGACAGAGATTTATCTTCCAACAGGACAATGATCCAAAACATAAAGCCAAATCTACAATGGAATGGTTAAAAAATAAACGTATCCAGGTGTTAGAATGGCCAAGTCAAAGTCCAGACCTGAATCCAATGGAGAATCTGTGGAAAGAGCTGAAGACTGCTGTTCACAAACACTCTCCATCCAACCTCACTGAGCTCGAGCTGTTTTGCAAGGAAGAATGGGCAAGAATGTCAGCCTCTCGATGTGCAAAACTGATAGAAACATACCCCAAGCGACTTGCAGCTGTAATTGGAGCAAAAGGTGGCGCTACAAAGTATTAACGCAAGGGGGCCGAATAATATTGCACGTCCCACTTTTCAGTTTTTTATTTGTTAAAAAAGTTTAAATTATCCAATCAATGTTGTTCCACTTCACGATTGTGTCCCACTTGTTGTTGATTCTTGACAAAAAAATTAAATTTCATATCTTTATGTTTGAAGCCTGAAATGTGGCGAAAGGTTGCAAGGTTCAAGGGGGCCGAATACTTTTGCAAGGCACTGTAAGTCGAGGTTCTTTACCCACCATCCGAACAATCTTTCGTTGAAATCTCTCGTCCAATTTTCTTTTCCGTCCACATCTAGGGAAGTTAGCCACAATGCCATGGGCTTTAAATTATTGATGACAATGTGCACGGTAGACACAGGAATAATCAGGTCTTTGGAGATTGACTTGTAGCCTTGAGATTGCCCATGCTTCCTCAGAATTTTGCTTCACAAGTCCTCAGACAGTTCTTTGGTCTTCTTTCTTTTCTCCATGCTCAATGTGGTACACACAAGGACACAGGACAGAGGTTGGTTTAACTTAATACATTTTAGCTGGCAGCAAATGTGATTTAGTTACTGCCACCACCTGTTATGTGCCACAGGTAAGTTAATTACACAAATTAGAGAAGCATCACATGATTTTTCAAAGGGTGCCAATACTTTTGTCTGGCCCATTTTTGGAGTTTTGTGTAAAATGATAATGATTTTTTTAAAAATACACTTTTATGTTTCTTCATTGCAAGCAAAATAAATGGAGATATTACTACCAAAGCATTTACAATTGCAATCATTTTCTGGGAGAAATTGAGCATTATCTGCGGAATTGCAAAGGGGGCAATACTTTTGGCCAGCAGTGTATTAATGATAGGGTCAAATCTATCTTTACAACACATGGGAAGACAATCTAAATTACCTCATTATAGATTGCAAATAAGATTGCTGTAGAAGTTGGTGGGGACAAATTGAGCATCATGAAAAGTTGGTAGTGTTATGTCCCTACCGTCTCTATGCAAACCTATGCCCATGGGTCAGTTTGCCTTATTGGTCAATACTTCAAATAAAAATGGCTGAAATACTAACAGTTGATTTTCTAATATTTGGCAAATAAAAAAACGTAGCAACACCTGGGTGTAGATGAACACATTTTATTTGTTTGCGTGAAAACAATGGGTAACAGTCAACCTCTCCCAAAGCGAAGCTAATGCGTGGTACAGTACACACAATGCAGGGTAAAACACCCCTTAAGAACAATGAATTTTCTTGGAAAACATAAATGATCAGGATATCAAAGTGTGCCTAAGTAGATACATTATTTTAGAGGGTAACAAGATCATAAAGCTATGTAACAATGAGCTAGTTTTGAATCAAATCAAGTTGAGTCACACAAACACGCACTACAACACACGCAATATACAGTACACAGGTTGTACTGTAGTTGAACTCAAAAGTGTAAATGTTTACTGCTATTAATGTGTAATAAATCAGGTAGGTAGCTTCTTATTTTGATAACAATACATTTTTTACAGTTATTAAAGACACTAAGTTGATGTGCAAAATCACGATGATCGTGTACATAATTTCTCAGAAATAATAACATCAAAAAATAAATATCAAAAATCAATGCGGTAACTTTATATTTCAAATGGGTTAAACGTGCGGGTCACAAAAATATGCATTTACAATTACACAAAGGTTTTCAAAGGTAAGACAGTAGTACACTTGACCTAGGAAAAAAACGTGTTTGATTTTATGGAAAATACAAAGAAAAAAACAAGAGTAATAATATTTACAAATGGAGAAGCATGGCAAACCTTTTTCATCACCTAGTAACGCCACTGTGGTTCTTGTGACTGACTTGATAGACACACAGTAATTCCTAAAACACGCAACACTACATGATAATTGATGATCACTTTTGGAGGCATCCCGCAATTGGGTGATAGCTCACTTTGATATTGTGGGAGAAAAATTCTCAAATAATCTTAGCTAAAGGTAGAAATTATGGTTGTCTGTTAAAGTTTGGGAGAGTAAACCAGTCAATTTCTAACTACAAAACTTATTACTTGAACATAGGGACTTGAGAAACAACAGTTGCACTTTTCAAATACTGTAAATACTAGTATGTTGTGCCTTCATGACATCAGCATGATGTCATTGTGACCATGATGATGTTGCCATTGGTTTGTGTCGAGGAGAAGAGGAGTCACATGGTGTCTATGCCGACATCAGCAGTCCTGTAGTCACTGCAAACGATAAACACATGAACACAGTTTAAGGTCACACAATTCAGGTCATCCCTTGAGGCCCGCTGCCGCGTGCATAAATCCCCAGCCCCTCACCCACCTTCTTTTCCAAGTGGCGGCAAGAGGGCATCTTGTCTGTTTGCCAAAACAAACGCCAGGGTGGCTAGGATGGCGGCATCCAAAACACCAAGGATGGCCAGGATGAAGGCCCAGTGGACAGAGCAGTTCCCCGAAGAGAAGCTGCCCACCTATGTGTGACACACACACCCAACCACCATTAACTGTCGACGCGTCATCAAGGGGTCGCATTAAGGTTCACTCACAGAGTCGCCGCAGAGGACTCTCATCTCTGGACTCTCCCACGAGTCAGGGAATAATAGACATGCTAACGCCAAGCAGAACCCTAAAGAATTGCATAGATGTCAGTAAAGTCAAGAGTAAAGCCTACTTCTTAAAATTGGCCTCTCGACGCCATAGCCAATAAGAACTGATCAGACGTGTTTTGGTGGAAGACCCCTGTCCACCTGCTGTGAGTTGCAGCCAGGCGCAGATCTTGTAGACGGTGGCGGCGCTGCAGAACCGGAAGAGTAAGAGACAGACCACGCTTGTCCACACCGCCCACAGCGACACGCCTACCAAGACAGCCACAGACTGGAAGGACGGCAGCGGGGAGAGACTGGAGAGTCGGCCGCGACAGTCTGGAACGGGCAGTTCGGACTCTAGACACACCTGATGGACACATACAGCTTGTTTGAGAAGTCAAGGAGACATATATGTTTGCATATGTACTGTGTATAAGACATCACCTCAAATAATCCCAGGGTCCCACTAGGTGGCACCGGCCCTGTCCCCGGGTGGGTTATGTCTGCAGTTCCTATCCAGGAAGGCTGCACGAGGATGACCACTTGAATGATGGCGAAGCACAGCGTGCATACAGCCCACAGCACGCCTACCGCACGAGCACTCCGCACAAACTCGGTTTGGTACAGACGGGACAGGTCCCCCAAACCGGGTGTAGCAGCTGCCATGACTGCGTGCACAAGTCACGAGACTCAGGCTTCCTTTCAGGACAAAATGAAAAAGAACTAAAAAAAAACTTGTAAAACCTTATAGCACTATATACTATATATACTATACAGCAAAAGTTAAAGTAATACATGACATTGTTTGTGTTATAGATATTACGTTGGTCTGTGTTCTATACCCTTTTTGTTTCGCATTCCAAAATATTTTCACATTTGCCTATTTAAATGCAAAATAATAATTGGTGTTCACAAAAATCTTGTAATTGCTTCAAGCATTCCTTAACAAATCTCCATCTGCAAGGCAGATGGTGATCAGTTTTTTAGGCAACGGCAATGGAGTTTCTAAAAGATCCATCTTGGGCCCAATTTTATTTTCTCCATTTATGAACAATTAACACTAGAAGTCCCAGAGAATTCTTGTACTCCTAATAGTCCCAAGCAATGGCCGATTTGGCCTCTACCCCGAAAAACCCAGAGGTGGCCAAAACGACCCAAGTGCTTTTGAATTGGCAAGTCGTTGTCCGACAGACAAAAGCCATTCATATATTGGAATATTAGGAGTATTTGTCTTGAGGAAAGGACGATTTGGCCCTTCCTGGGTTTTCTAGTTTAATGCACGGGTACAGCCAATGATTCTATTCACTTGTGCGCCAGTGACGATTTATTCTGGTGTTCTAAATTCTGACGGACCTCACTTTTCCAAGTCTCATTTTCATACTGTACAGGAAGTGCTAATTGATTTAGAATAATTTCTCAATAAAATGAGACAAAATATAGGATATTTACAAAACTGCAATCACCCTTAACTTTACAGAACGTCTTCTTACCGGCCACGTTTACCTCCTTTTGCAATTTCCAATTCTATTGCGATGTTGCATTGTAAAAAACATTTTAATTTCTTTTGACAACCTTGTACATCATGAATTTGTTGCCTTGCAGACCTTAGCAATTTAATTAGTTAATCCAGGCCCAAGGTTTCTACAAGTATCAGCAAATTTTATTTATTGCTTTTTGATGCCACTTTAAACTAATTTAATGCTCAAATTGTTTCACACACACAAATTATAAGTAGAGTTGTCCGATAATGACTTTTTAACCGATATCCCGATAATGTCCAGCTCCAAATATGCGATACAGATGTCAAACAGATACCGATAAATGCGGTCGTGGACTTAATTGTATTATGATGCCCCACTGGATACTTTAATAATGCTAAATGTAACAACTTCAAGGCATAGACTTCATAATTTATATTTATATTATGAAGGCTATGTTCAAGGTTTTCCAATAAACATTACTTGAAAAATAAGAGAACAACTTCAACTGAAGTTATGGAAAATGTGCCTATTTTGCACTGCTATATTTATTGTTGAAATCCAAATAATGCAAACATCAGTTTTTTTGATCAAAGAGAAAGTTCAAAGTGCCATAAGGCACTGCCATATCACATTTTTGCAAATGACTATGAATGCAAATGGTGTGCTCACATAACAAATCCCAAGCATCTTAGTTTGGAGAAATCTACTGGTCAATAAGCATAACTGATGAGATAAGTTGTGACCAGCCCTTGTACAAAGGCAGAAGGCTTCTACATTCACTTTGAAGGCAACATGATATTGGCCCAAAACCGATGTCAATATAATCCAATATCATTTTAAAATGCTTTTATTGGCTGATATTATAGGCTACCTGATTAGCCGATAATATCAGACAACCCTAATAATTTATGTTTTTTAAAAAAGTTTTTTTAACATAATTTTTCATGTCTCACACATTTAGTTTGTTTTTAAAGGCCTACATTTTGACAAAATCGATTTAATGACTTTTAATGCTTTTTAATGACCCGCATACGTAGTGTAATCATTCCATCACATTCCGATCATCTGACAATGACATGATCGGTAGTGTTGTATCGGTCGCGAACAATTCGTTCTTTTTGAACGAATTGTTTTGGTGAACGAGACCGAACTAATCATCATCTGCACTGATTCGTTCTATGAAGGTGGTGCTTGTTCGCTGCGTGGGAGGGCGTTGAGCAAGCGGCAGCGTCTTCTGACATCGCACACGACCAATCAGACGCCAGCCTCATCGCGGGCAGGGGAGGGAGCGGAAACAGAATCAGGGCGTTTGTCACTCACGTCCACGTGTGGCCAATAAGCAGCCAGCGTGCAGGCAGGGGGGCAAGACTGAGTTTTGTCACTTCCCGTTCAGTGACTCGGTCCTCCGGTTCCTGACCTAGCTTGCTGCTAACTTGATTTTCCAGTAATGACTATGCGGTGAACGAATCAGAAAATGAAAGGAAATGACTTTGTCACATATTTGTTAACGTGGAGCCTATCAAATGCTGCTCAAACAGACAAAAACACCACACAAATCTAGCGAGCATTGTTTAGAGTAGTACTTTTCTCAACAAACTCGTGACTGCCTATGACGACATACTATCAAATTTACAGTAATTTAAAACACGGGTAGCTACGAGGCAAGCAAAAGCTGAGCTGCGGTCGCGTGACGGCAGTGAAGCGGGCAGAGAACTGTCACTATATGGAGGCGTCATGGCAGCGATATTTACCTCATATGTGCACAGAAAAAAATATTTAGTATGATCACCAGAATACTGATTTGCAATGAAACTGTATATACATGTCAATTTTTTCCCGAGTGTTTTATTTTTTTTTTCGTGTCAGCGTGTCGGGTGTTGGTTGGTTTGACAAATTATGTCAATCCGTCCATCATGTGCTACTCAAGCGCCCAAAACAACGCACGCAGACACGGGAGATGTCGCAATATGTCTACATTTTTCTTAACAGACTAATGAGAGTAGAAAGGCGACATCGTAAAGAGCTAACAATTATTTCTCGTCAGCATTTGACGATCTGAGATGCGGGGACGACAGGGGAGCTGACCGGATTATTTTATTTATTAATACCAGTGCAAAAAAACAATATGATCACCATAATACTGATTTGCAATGAAACTGTATATACATGTAATTTTTTTCCGTGTTTTTTTTTTTTTTTTTTTCGTGTCAGGTGTTGGTTGGTTTGACAAATTATGTCAATCCGTCCATCATGTGCTACTCAAGCGCCCAAAAACAAAGCACGCGGACACGGGAGATGTCGCAATATGTCTACATTTTTCTTAACAGACTAATGAGAGTAGAAAGGCGACATCGTAAAGAGCAAACAATTATTTCTCGTCAGCATTTGACGATCTGAGATGCGGGGACGACAGGGGAGCTGACCGGATTATTTTATTTATTAATACCAGTGCAAAAATTCAACACGATCATCTTAATACTAAAAAACAAAAATACAACAGAGCGAGATGTAAATATGATGTGTTGGTCGTTCCATATTCAGAAATTAAACTTTCGATGTATTTTTATTTTCGTGACAGCAAACATGCTGTATATGTATGTGTGATCAAGAACCTGCTAAAGAAAGTCCGTGCGCCCCCGCCCCCTACTCCCCTCACAAAAGGAAAATGTTTAACCGTGTCCTAAATCGAAATGCAAGCACGAGCCATGACTTTGAGCCCATAGAACTAGGACAGACGACGCGGAAGTTCTCCCTCGCTTTTGCAGCAGCAGGAGGGAGACGAGGCTGTCTGTGAAAGCAGAATGATACCGCCTGTCACTCATTTCTGAAACTACGACGAGTGGTCAATGTGAAAGAGAGGGAGGGACCAAGCAATGTCACTTCCCGTTCAGTTATACTGCGAAGCGGTCTTTGGTGATTCGTTCGGCAACGTCACTTCCCGTTCAGTAACCGAACGATTCGTTTGGGCGGGGAGGGAGATGAGGGGGGCGAACGATTCGTTGAACGATTTGTTTGAACGAATCTTTTTACTGAACGAACCGGAATGGATTCGTTTACTCAAGTGAACGACAAATCTCGTCACTAATGATCGGGTCCAATTTTTAATCACGTGATCGAATCGACAACAACCCTAGAGTAGTTATGTTGTTTTTAGAACTCGCCAACAAATAACCTATGGTGAAATATAAAACGAATAACATCCAGGTGTGGCAGATATAGACCGATCGCCAGTCCATGTCAGGACTCATAGAGAAAGTCAATGGATAGGTCGCCAGTCAATGTCTCATGCCTGTTAAGTTGTACGGTTTCGGCATAATTTGTACAAGTGAGCGCTGATTTTTAAATGTGTACGCCGTACGTTCAAAATCTGTAGGTTTTTCGTGCAGTACATGTTTTTTTTCTCCATTCGGATTTTGTCACTGTTTCGGCAAGTAGAAAATGTGCGTTACTATGCTTTACTATGTTGGTTGAATGACGCGAGAAAATTCAGAGACATGGAGAGAGAAGAGTGCTTGTTGTGATGCTGTTGCAAACGCGATGCTGGGCTCGATGGCTCCAATATTTCCTGACTGTAGCCGACAGCCTACAATCTACACCTAGATATCACATGCATATAGATGCGAGAAAAGTCAGAGACACGGAGAGAGAAGAGTGTTTGTTGTGATGCTGTAGCAAACGCGATGCTGGGCTCGATGGCTCCAATATTTCCTGACTGTAGCCGACAGCCTACAATCTACACCTAGATATCACATGCATATAGAACTACATTCGAAATGACAGACTCGGCGGCGTTAGTAAACAGCCGCCATCTTAAAGCAGTAGACTTCTCAGAAAGGCTCTGTTGTAGTGAACCTTCCTACCGAACCTCAGTAACTTTTTATCTAAAATACTCCTAAATTGGCAAAATCTTGACTTTTATCTATCTTCAAATAATAAAACAGTTTTAAAACTTTCACATGTCGAAAGTTGACTGAAGGGAACTAATGCAAAAACGGGAGCAATTTGAACAACTTTACCAGTTGATTCACAACATTAAATTACTTCCAAACATAGCAAAGGTTACTATGTTTTTTTTTTGAAACAATAAAAAAAAAAAACATGAAAGGTAACACCAGTTACTTTGCCAAGTAATTACTCTTATTCTGGTAACTGAGTTACTAACTCAATTACTTTTTGGGAGAAGTAATTTGTAACTGTAATTAATTACTTTTTAAAAGTAAGATTAACAACACAAAGATGAAGTCTGCAGAATGAAAAGTGATGAAACAATTTGTTGCCGAACACAATTTGCCAGCAACTATTGCTGATCACTTCTCAGAATTAGCAAGAGAAATGTTCTCTGACTCAAAGATTACATCGGTAAGTTAATTGTATCAATTGACCTTTTTAATTTATAACTGGACACACTAACGAACTACTTTCAAGTCAAACTGAATGGCGAGCTGAAGTGCCATGAGGTGCAGCCATCAAGACATGATAGAAATTGCCAAAAGTGCTACATGCAATTATAATAAAAGTGACTGTTAAATATTAGTAATCATGATATAGTTGAAGATATTGTTCTTTGATTGCACCAGGGCATATGGTACAATATTATCAATAAATTTATATTATTTTAAAAATTGAGTTTTATTTTTGTTTCATATTGCACGCTATTTACAACGTTGTAAGATTAGTCACCAATTTATAAGGGCATACGTCATCTTTGTAAGATTGCAAACGGCCTCGGGTTGACAGGTATGAATTGTCTAGGCAAAAGCGGATTGGTAACAATTCAATGGACTTGTCGCCAGCAAATTCAGTATCGAGGCACATACTTGACCTATGTGTATAAAAAGACTAGTCGCCAGTCAATGTCAGCGCACATGTAAATAAACAAGCATTCAAAATGATATTTTTCGTGGCGTTCTTTAATCAAACAAGCGCACTCGCATGTTTGGAACGTGCCAGTGGGAGAACATGCAAACTCCACAGCTCCTGATGAGCTCAGAGACGAACCTCCATCCTCAGCAATGTGACGCAGACATCCTAACCACTACAGCCCCGTAACAAAATCAAAATGACGATTGATATTTTTTAAAGCGCTCAACATGGAAATGCAATTTAGCTCGATTGTCCACGCGCGCGACAACATCGCCAGCATCAAGTGATGGAATCACTGTTTTCACCACCGCGTTTTATTTTTGCAATAGATGGAGAAGGAAAAGCAAACACCAACCTGCAGCAGCTTCGCACGCGCGCACGCACCCGGGCCGACAGGACGGACGGAGGCGCGTTCCCGCAAGTTGGGGCGACTTCCACAGGCGGGACAAGAAACTACAGAAGCAAGCGACCGATTCTGTTTTTTTATTTGTTTTCTTTTTTAAATTCATTTATTTAATAGTTACCGTCTATTTCCAAAGAGATTTTACTACAGTATACTACTTAAATTGAACATATACTTAAATTGAACATAAGTATCAAGCAGCACTGGCAAACGTTTGTGCTTAAGGGCCATATTTGATTTTTAAAATAGTTGGACTAGAGTAGAGCGCTGATGAGCTAAAAACAAACCCGTTTAAATGAACATGTAAAATTCGTTTAGCCTAGTGGTAAAAAAAAAATCATTTTAAATTGTATTATTTATAATAAGCCACTTCCTAAAATTCATATTTTTTCTAATTTCTAATCAGTAAGTTAACCAATTAATTTAGATGAAAATTGAATAACTACTATACCGATATTGTCGTATGTCTATAAAATTTGTTCCCTGCCATTGACTGACAACCAGTCAACTTTTTTTTGTGCCTAACTTAGATTGCTGACCAGTAGTCTTATTTCTATAGCCCTTTACAAAACCCCGAAAGGCCCTAAAAGTGCTTTACAACAAAGACAAACACGGTTCATGATAAATAAAAGGAAGGAAAGTACCACACTATGACATTGAGAATAAACAAAATCAACGCATCATGATAAAAGTCAAAACAGCAAACAAAACCACAAAACAGATAAAATCCAAAACATCAAAACCCTCAAGAAATAAAATCAGGCTACCCTAGCCAGGGGAAAAGGCAAATCTAAAAAAGTGCGTCATTAACATAGATTTAAAAAGGCCTAGATTGGTAAAGGTGCGGATTTCTAGGGTTACGCTATTATTCCACAACCTTGGGACAGCAACTGCAAAAGATGTGTCCCCCACTGTTTAAGTCTCGACCACGGAACTTGCAAAAGGAGCTGGCCGGTAGAACGAAGAGCCCTGCCAGAGTTACGGAGGGTTAAAATTTCCGATAAATAAGGAGCCTGGATATTATTAGAATTAAAAACAAACAGTAAAAGGTTTAAATCAATTCTAAAATGGACTGGAAGTCAGTGGAGCGATGATAGCACGGGGGTAATATGTGCTCACCAGTGACCCAAATAAGAATAACGTAGACACTCAAATTACTATACTCCGTCTCTAAGCAGCTGAACAGAAGAAGTGGTGTCTAAACAGGAATTTTTTTTTTTTTTTTTTCTGGAAGTGGGGTTTAAACTAGGGCTGTCAAACGATTAAAAATTTTAATCGAGTTAATTACAGCTTAAAAATTAATTAATCGTAATTAATCGCAATTAATCGCAATTCAAACCATCTATAAAATACGCCATATTTTTCTGTATATTATTGTTGGAATGGAAAGATAAGACACAAGATGGATATATACATTCAACATACGGTACACAAGTACTGTATTTGTTTACAATAAATCAACAAGATGGCAATAACATTATTAACATTCTGTTAAAGTGATCCATGGATAGAAAGACTTGTTCTTAAAGATGAATATTAGTATAGTATAGTATAGTTATAGAAATTTTATATTAAAACCCCTCTTAATGTTTTCGTTTTAATAAAATTTGTAAAATTTTCAATCCAAAAATAAACTAGTAGCCCGCCATTGTTGATGTCAATAACTACTTACACAATGGTAATGGATGCTGAAGCCTATAAAAGCAGTCGCACCCGAGCGCCAGCAGAGGGCGGAAAAACTCCATAAAACACAATTAACAAGTTGGCCTTTCACTATACTGACATTTAAATCTGTCTGAGCGGGGCTAGTGCGTTAATTGCGTCAAATATTTTAACGTGATTAATTTAAAAAATTAATTACCGCCCGTTAACGCGATAATTTTGACAGCCCTAGTTTAAACACAATTTATCGTTGAATATCACATATTGTTCATGCATACGGTATCATTCTATCTAAAGCACGATTTTACCTTGAGTATTTGTAAAATCTATATATTTCATACACGGTTTCATATAAACTTGTCTTTTCCTCATTGCTGTCCCAAACGGCTGGAAATGGGACTCTGTCTCATAGTCCAGCCATTTCTGATGAAATGCGTTGTCCTTTGAATATGCAAAACGAGGAAACTCTTCTTTGCATCCAAATATACATTCCTTCCACATTTATTCGATCAAAAAAGCTGCTGTGTTTTCCCTCCCACTTGTAGTCTGTTTAAGTGTTGAGTATAAACTATAGCATTATCAACAATTACCGTAATTTTCTAAATTAGCATGCAACCCCCTCTTTAAATACCAGCACTAGTCAAAATAGACTAACCTGGTTAATACTGCATTGTGGAACAGGAAAATAGGAACGAAAAAGAATCATTCATCGGTCTTCATCACACTGTGGTGGCTATGTTTTTTAAGAAGGCATTTTTAAACAGGAACCACACGTGGGATCTTTAGTGTAGTTCATGGCTTGTATATGTTGTACCTTGTTGGTCAGTGCTCTGATTAGGTCAAGGTGGCCCTTTTTAAGGCCTATTGTACACCCCTCTACACTGCACATCTGTGGTCTAATTATAACAAAGCAAGTTTCCAGAGACTACAAGTGGCATATAATGATTCTATGAGAATCTTGTTGAAAAAGCCCAGGTTAACCAGTGCTTCAGATGTTTGTAGCAGCTCGGGTGAATACCCTCCAATCTGTTTTAAGGGTACTGTTTAATTTTATCAATTGTCTGAATGGTTAAAAAAAATGTGATTGGGTGGCTTACATTTTGTACAGCTTTACACACTACTTTTCACGGGTTTGGAAGCACTGGTATATGTGCCTTTAAAAGAGGGTCGCTAGGAGACCCAGTGTTGTGTACTGAAGTCCACTTGTTATTGTTTTATAATTTTTTTTCTATAATTTTTTGTTTTTAATCTATTGCTGTGTTGTGTTGTTGTGATTTGGATATTGATTCTGTTTATACAATCGATCTATCTATATATTATATATATATTTTTTATATATATTACTGAGATCACATTCATAAATCCGCCATATCTGCTCTTTCACATGTGTTTCGGGGTCCACGTTCTCCGGTCAAAACATGTTCAAATATACTAGTCCTTCTCAAAAAAATGAGCCTATTGTGATAAAGTGCATTATTTTATGTAATTTACTGATAAACATTAGACTTTCATATATTTTAGATTCATTGCACACAACTAAAGTAGTTCAAGCCTTTTATTGTTTTAATATTGATGATTTTGGCAAAAAAAGTCAAGAAAAAACAAAAATCCCTTTCTCAAAAAATTTGCAAAAAAAGTCAAGAAAAAACAAAAATCCCTTTCTCAAAAAATTTGCATATTTCATCCGACCAATACAAAAAAGTGTTTTTAATACAAAAAAAGTCAACCTTCAATTAATTATATCAGCTATGCACTCAATATTTGGTCAGGAATCCTTTAGCAGAAATGACTGCTTCAATGCGGCGTGGCATGGAGGCAATCAGCCTGTGGCACTGCTGAGGTGTTATGGAGGCCCAGGATGCTTCTATAGCGGCCTTAAGCTCATCCACAGTGTTGGGTTTGGTGTCTCTCAACTTCCTCTTCACTATATCCCACAGATTCTCTATGGGGTTCATGTCAGGAGAGTGGGCAGGCCAATTGAGCACAGTAATGCCATGGTCAGTAAACCATTTACCAGTGGTTTTGGCACTGTGAGCAGGTGCCAGGTCGTGCTGAAAAATGAAATCTTCATCTCCATAAAGCTTTTCAGCAGATGGAAGCATAAAGTGCTTTAAAATCTTCTGATAGCTAGCTGCATTGACCCTGCCTTTGATAAAACACAGTAGACCAACACCAGCAGCTGACATGGCACCCCAGAGCATCACTGACTATGGGTACCTGACACTGGACTTCAGGCATTTTGGCATTTCCTTCTCGCCAGTCTTCCTCTAAACTCTGGCACCTTGATTTCCGAATGAGATGCAAAATATGCTTTCATCTGAAAAAAGTACTTTGGACCACTGAGCAACAGTCCAGTGCTGCTTCTCTGTAGCCCAGGTCAGGCGCTTCTGCCGCTGTTTCAGGTTCAAAAGTAACTTGACCTGAGGAATGCGGGATCTGTAGCCCATTTCCGGCACACATCTGTGCACGGTGGCTATGGATGTTTCTACTCCAGATTCAGTCCACTGTTTCTGCAGGTCCCCCAAAGTCTGGAATCGAGTCACAATATTTCTCAGGGTGCGGTCACCTCTTCTGGTTGTGCAGCGTTTCCTGCCACACTTTTTCCTTCCCACAGACCTCCCACTGAGGTGCCTGGACACAGCACTCTGAGAACAGCCTATTCGCTCAGCAGTTTCTTTCTGTGTCTTAGCCTCTTGCTTGAGGGTGTCAATGATGGCCTTCTGGACAGCAGTCAGGTCGGCAGTCTTGTCCATGATTGCGGTTTTGAGTAATGAACCAGGCTGGGAGTTTTTAAAAGCCTCAGGAATCTTTTGCAGGGGTTTTGAGTTAATTTGTTGATTCAGATGATTAGGTTAGTAGCTTCTTTATATCTATCTATCTATCTATCTATCTATCTATCTATCTATCTATCTATCTATCTATCTATCTATCTATCTATCTATCTATCTATCTAATACGTTTTCATGATATGCTAATTTTTTTAGATAGGGATTTTTGTTTTTTGACTTCTTTGCCAAAATCATCAATATTAAAACACTAAAAGGCTTGAATTACTTCAATTGTGTGTAAAGAATTTAAAATATATGAAAGTCTAATATTTATCAGTACATTACAGAAGATAATGAACTTTATCACAATGTGCTAATTTTCTAAGAAGGACCAGTCCATTCTATGTTTTCATTGTATTTCACAAATTGACAAACTGCCCCTGGCTTTAGTTCCCCTCTGACATGCACCGTTAACCACTTCTATTTTTATTGATTTTCATCACGTGAGAAAATCAACTATACATCTTGTTCTAAACATTGACGTTTGACTTCAAAAACATTTAAAAAATGTTTTAATGTGTGTACAGAACACTGTTATTGCACAACAAACAGGCCACGACGGCCTCAAAACATTACATTTAAATTTAAATTTACTTTAAGTCCCCCAACCCCTATATCACGTTTAGTTTTTGGCAGCCCCTTTTCACAGGCATTTTCGAAATTTAAAGAGGCACTAAAGTCATTTTTTAATGTTTTCGAGTTAAGTTGAAATGGAAGAGTGCCCGTTGAAGTTTGTCATCTTTGTATTTTTTTGTTTTGTTTTGTTTGTAAATTGTTGGTTTTGAAATCGGTCACAGGGTAACATCCCACCGTGCCCAATCATGCAAGTACCTGCCCTCTTCATTTTTCTTCCACATCCACTAATGTGCATTGAGTAGGTAGGCAAGCTTGTTTTGAGTGGCCACTTCCTGGTTCTAAAATGTGTCGCATTAAGCATACAGTAGATTAAAGGAGCATGTAAGCATTTTGGAACCAGGAAGTCTTGCCTTCTGACTGAAATACTCCTCTGCACGCACGGATCCCTGCTGAAGTGAGGGTGTGAGGTGAGTGATTATCCTATTTTTCTACAAAAGGAAAATAGCTTAGCTTTGTATCATTGAAAAACTTTGTAGTCAAAGTCACCACACACATTTGCCAAAGCCCACAAGCTTCCAACTCACACACCCACCCCATCGACGGCCAGTATATAAATTACATCCAGTCAGCTGCCCATTCTGGGCACTTTTATCGCAAATTGTTGTGCAAACCTTGTAAAATGACATCCGAGGTTCTAAAAAATATATGTACACTTAAGTGCCTCTTTAAAAGCCTCCATTGTAGAACCTGGTTGTGAAGCAATGTGCTGGTGAGCACTAATGGAGGAGCTGCACTTTAATTAACAGCATGAAAAAGTTGCTGAAAATGATCGCTACTAGGTTGACTGTAGTGATTTTAAAACGTCCAAAAGTCTGAGCAGTCTTTACGGTCAAGTCCATCGTCTATCTCCTCTTTCTAACTCCAGGGTGGAATCTCCTCTCCGAACTTGGCACTGTGGGCGGCGTTCTTTGCTTCAAACAAGACCTGCACGCACCAGTGAGGTCACCATTATGATATTGCATTATGTAATAGGTTAACATCAACATAATTAATTTGTTGGGTGAAACTGGACAAGGTTAACATCAACATCATTAAATTGTTGAGTAAAATTGGACAAGCATTAACTAGTTCAGAAGAATGTATAAAAATATGTTGCACATAGGGAATGTGGTGATTGTATCAGCTATTTTTCATTTCACCTGGTTGTGCACATAGGCTTCGCATGCGTAGCACCAAACAGAGAGGTCACAGAAGCTCAGCACCACAGGATGATCGGCCATCATGCCGTGCATCAACATGTGCTCACTGATGTAGCGGCCGCATGCCACCTGACGTGGAAAACAAGTGTCACATCATGAGATACGCACAGGGAAATCTTATTTACCGTATCAGAGTACATGTATATTTTAAATTTTTTTATTAATTGAATTATTTGCTTCTCTTTTTAACCACATCCATCCATCTGTCCTTTGCAATGTCACCTTGTAGCAGCTAAGGCAGATCCAGTTCTCCGCCTCCGAGCCACAGTCTTGACAAGGCATGAAGACATCAATACCGGACGTGGGCAGGGGCTTGACGGTGTCAAGGTGAGGACACCAGGACAGAGGGTCCACCACAAACATTCCGGCCTAAGGACAGACACCCTCACATAACAAATTCATCACTTTAAGAAATTTTACAGCAGTACTAAAGTCCTGACTAACCATCTGAAGTCCACATGTCAGTTCCAAAGTTCCCTCAGGCTTCGACCAACCACACGCTCCCTCTGGCTCTGGCTTATTTCCGGGGTCAATGTTTGCTGGTGCGGCGACATCGACCTAAGCATATTGATAAGAGACAACTTGGCAGAGAGTAATAAATAAAGAAAGAAAGAAGGTATCAAGTTAACCAGAACTTTATACGCCCATTGACCACAGTTTGGTCGTTCCAATATTTCATCCTGCATCTTAACGAGGATTTATATTATCAGGAGTCCTGTGATAATTGTTGCAAAAATTTAATTTGATTTTGGAGTTGCTAACAATTTTAACTATTTATTCATTCTATGTTCATTTATCTGATTAAAAAAGATTATCATTTGTTATAAAATGAAAATAAAAATACTAATATTGTCAAGTAAGGGTGTGACAATATATCGATATGGTGATGTATCGTGATACTTTGTATCCCAATAGGTTATTGATATGCTCCCGCCAAGAATAAACATATTATTTTTAAACGATGTCACAGACTAATAAATGAACCAACAGGTTGCTACCAAAATTTTCCACCAAACCATTTTTTTTACTAGAATAGTGTCTATGCTATCTCATTGGCTGCCATCGACAGTGCTAGATGATTAATGCATTTTAATTAAAAGGTCAAAAATCAGTCCTCCCAGTTTAGAAAAAATTCAATTTTCACGTAAAATATGGTGGGTAGGGCCTATAGTCAGGTGTGCCTTATAGCCCAAAAATTACGGTAATAATTTATTTGATTTGTACCAAACCAAACCATATTTCACTTAAAGATTAATAACATAGTCAGGTGTGTCATATAGCCCAAAAATTATGGTAATAATTTGTTTGATTAGTACCACACCAAACCATATTTCACTTTAAGATTAATAACTGGTGAATAAATAACAATTAAATTAACTATAAAGATCAAAACAACAGAATTAGCCTTTATGTAAAGTGCATTATTAAAATAAACGACACAAGGTTTTTAAACCTGTGATTGGCTGGCGAGCAATCAATGGACTTAGGCTCTTGTACACCTACAACCAAATGAGGAGAAGAAATTCAGATATGGCTCAATAGATGTAAATGTAATAATTGGTGAATTTATCAAAATTTCCATATAGTTGTTTTGAGTTCATTTTGTCTACACCTATAGATTACTTGATTTTTTTTTCTTATCCCAGACAATTGTTCTAGGTTGTTTTATTTACCTGGCATGTTTCGGCGACTACTTCCGCCTTCATCAGAGTGTCACTAATGTTGGTGTGATGCGTCTTTATCAGCTGATGGATGAAGGCGTGACTCACCTGTCAGATTTGACAGGCGAGTCACACCCTCTGCTGACCATTCACTTTTCCAGGATGCTGATCCAGGTAGTAGAGAGCATGTAAGCCCCCTCGTCCCTGTTGATGGTCCTCGGCCCCCGCTTGCGAATCTCAATGGCCTCCCTGATCCAGCGCTGATGCTTGTTTTCTTCGGTGCGGATGACTCTGGCCTTTTACCAGTCCGAAATGTGATTTTTCCCTTTTGCAGTGGTCGGTGATGGCGGACTATTGGTGTTTCTGTTGCGCTTCTTCTTTTATTAGCCTTGTTTGACTTATTGCTGTCTCCTTCTCACACTCCTTCTTAGGGATGGGAATCGAAATCCGATTCCAATTCGGAACCGGTTCCGAGTGTTTCGAGGCCTCGACATCACAATGAAAAAGCCTTAACGATCCCTTTAACGATTCCTAAAGACGCGTATTGCGTCGTGACGTGTCTTGTTGTCCAGACGCATCAAACTAGCATGGCGCCAAGAACCACTCGCTCAAAAGTTGGACTACACTTCACCAGGAAAGAGTGTGAAAATGAAAGGTTACGACGGGTAAGCACGAGCATTGCAGCCATAAACATAACAATGACAGCACGTAGGTTCAAACGCACGAAAGTGTGTCTTCACTTCACGAGGAAAAATTACAACAAAGCGACTTGCAGTCATTGCAAGGTGGAGATAACTTTTTCTTGTAATGAAGCTCCTGCCTGTCTCACCGATGTATGATTTATTGCATGATTTGCATGGAATTTCATAAATGGAGTTGTATTTGTTTTCTGGGTGGAATTTGTCCTTTGGATGGACCAATATCTGGTGGGGTGTTGTGTGTGTTATTGACCGGTGTGTTTATGTTGTATTTTTTCATGACTCTTTGGATACATTCCGTGACTCCTCTCACGTATGGCAACGACACTATATCTCTGTGTTCTTGTTTTGTTTGCCCGCCCTCCCCCGTGTTGTGTTGTTTTTAGCCTGTGCTTGCCCACTGTGGATACTGACACATTTTTAGTGCATGTTGTATACTGTACCCTTTTCCTCCCTGTGTTCTGTCATCCGGGTCCGTGATTATTGTCGTACGTTCATGTATTTGTTCTGACTACTGATGAAGGCGGAAATAGTCGCCGAAACATGTCAGGTAAATAAAACAACCTAAAACAATAGTCTGGGGGGGAAAAAATCAACTGAAATTTCTGTAGTTAAAAAAAGCATTAAATGTTACCAAGAACTATTTTAGCCAAAGTTGTAGAGCTAAATACTCAAACTCACCTCCGGCAGCAAGCTCTCTGCTAATTGGCTCTGCTTAGGTGTCACTTCACTTCTCTCCGCCCTCAATTGGCTCTGCTCAGATGTCATTTCTTCCGACTCCACCCTATCGTTTCCCTCGCAGTGCATTTTGGCCTGAGTTTCATCTGCTTCAGGCGTGTGCATGCTCTTACTGATATTCAAGCCGGCCAATCCTTGTGTGAGCTTGTCCAAACCGGCATCTGCCTAGACGGTCAAAACACAAAAAACAACGTCAACGATTTCTTACATATAGCATAAACATGAATGAATGTGATTAATGCATAGATTTCATAATGTATTGACGTGACACATTCCCCATTCACAGCGTAACGCCTTTCTGAAGGGGGCCGTCCCACACTCTGCTTCATTTATCAGCAGTCGGTCACATGCAGCGATCTTACGCCGGACTTAGGTTGAAAAAGTACGAACGCTGTACTGCATACAAACAGGAAGGATTGTCTCAGGAGTGATTTGTTCGAGGATTCAAGGTAATTATTATATTTTTCGTAACTTGCATGCATTTTGAAATGTTGTAAAAGAAAATCAATGCGAGAAATTAGCCGCTACAGCATTATTTACATAAAATAACTGCTAACTGCCCAATTTTTTGCTTTTAACCAAGAATCGAGACTGTTTTGTGTCCATATCTGTAAAGAATTCAGGCATTTAAGCATTTATTCACACAAATTTTCAATGCAAAAAGCTCTTTGTTGAACTAAGAAGGCCGCCACAGTGACTTAAAGACTAGCAGCACATTCGACATATTTAGATAAAATAAATGCTAACTTCCCGTTATTTTTTGGGTTTTTTTTTGCTTTCAATCAAGAATCGAGACTGTTGAAAGGTGGAAAAGCGCTATATAAGTATAACACCATTTACCATTTAACACCATTTTATGTCCATATCTATAAAGAATTCAGGGATTTAAGCATTTATTCACAAGAATTTTCAACCGAAAAAGCTCTTTGTTTACATATGGCGGCCGCTAATTTGCATAATGACTAGCATCATAGTTCGCAATATTTACGTAAAATAAATGCTAACTGCACGTTTATTTTGCTTTTGACCAAAAATCGAGACTGTTTTACGTCCACATTTTTAATGAATACAGGGATTTAATCATTTATTCACAAGAATTTTTAACAAGAAAAAGCTCTTTGTGTGTGATATGGCAGGCGCTAATTTGCTTACTGACTAGCATCATACCTCGCAATATTTACGTAAAATAAATGGTAACTGCACGTTTTGTTGCTTTTAACCAAGAATTGAGACTGTTTTACGTCCATATCTATAGAGAATTCAGGGATTTAAGCATTTATTCACAAATTTTCAAGGGAAAAAGCTCTTTGTGATTCCACTCGGTCAGCTTTGACGGAGCAAGGCCCCCTATGAATCAGACCCGCACCCCATCAATACATTATGAAGTCTATGATTGATGGTGTTATTACTGTGGTGTCCTTCAATCCCATTGTGGGTGGTGATGGTGGTTTGTCTGGTCCACTCTGTCTTGACCTCCTGCCTTTCCCTTTACCACTACGTCTCCGATGAACACTTGGGGAAGGTATGGCTGTTCGTACGGACTCTGGGACTAAAATCAAATGGAGTGAAACAAGGGCTAGGATAACTTTGGTGTGGAAGGGTCCCATTTCATTTGGAAACAGTATAGCTATACATTGTGAAGCAGTATAGCTCTCCACACAGCAAGTATGTAGCAACTCTAGTAGGACTGCCGTACTCACTTCTTATCCTCAATGACTTCCAGTATGTGGCGTGGTGTCGGATGACCTCGTTGATGGCAGCTACTGCAGTGTGGTGAGGTGGGGGGAGAGGCTTCACCAAGAAAGGAGGAGGGTCGCCAAGCAACACACTTGTGCACATGGCCATGGAGTCGGAGATGGACGTCAAGTTGTAACCACCCTGTGATGTGAAATGATAGGTAGCTGGTAAAAGTGATTGTTGGCATTAAGGTTGAGTGATTAATATATCAAAGAGGGAAGGGCTTTCTCCTCTATTTTTCAGGTATAGGGTATCATTCCACAGCATATTCAAGTAACAATTTTATCTTGAGTTGATTTGTGAAACCTATACAGTGTATATGTATGTGTCTATAAACAACTTCTAATAAAAATTTGTCTGCATCATGGCTATTTCAAACGGCTGGATTCTTGTCCCTTTAAGAAACATGCCCTGCCCCTTCTCTCTCTCTATCTCAAAATCTGCGGTTTCCTTTCGTTTCAGAGTCAGCGCCTCTACATAGAGGCAGTTTAATAAAAGATGCTCACATTAGCAAACAGTGTGACTCATGTGCATTTATATAGACAAAGTACATGACTCCTCACACTTGTAGTCTGGCCAAGCACTAAGTGTCACATCATAAGCAACATTACTTTAAAAAGAGATAAGCAATTTTTAGAAAAGTACTCTTCAGTGTTCATGAATAACTGAATCGTGCCTTTTTACTATAGGTCAGGGGTCTGCAAGTCCGTTCCTCGAGAGCCCCTATCCAGCTTGTTTGCTATGTCTCCCTCCTTTAACACAGTGGTCCCCAACCACCGGGCCGCGGACCGGTACTGATCCAGCGTCAGTCAATGTAAACAGTAACTTTAGCTGCTGTTGGCTGTGTGCGACGACGTCTTTGGACAGCTTTTTTACGGCGAAAAGGCCACCTGCTGAGCCGGAAGAGGAGCCTACAATCAAGTCCATTCTGCATAATATGTGGCTAAAAGCTACCAAACGCGGCAACAAAAGCATGCACTGAGCGCATACCTCATGGCGAACCGTATTGCTAAATGAATGAGGAAGACGCAATTCAGTGTGTCAATCTATCAATGTAAATATCCCATACAAAGACACAGATACCGGCAGCTTATAGTCAGGTGCTACGTATAGGGTAGTGTGGTTTATAGTGTCAGGATCGCTCTACAGTCCAGAAATTATGGTAATTTTGAAATCTTAGACTTTGTGAAAAATGAAGAGATTTTATTTGAAGTCGATTTAGCCCAGCTCAATTTCACATCATCACTCACCTCCAGTATGACTAATACCCGCCCACAAGCCAACGACATCAGCATGTGCGTGAGGTGGGCATAGCCCTCAGGGGTCACGCGGTATCCTCCCAGAGGGTCTCCCCGTGCAGCGTCAAATCCCGCCGACACCAACACCAAACTTGGATTGAACTGTTAAGGCAATGCATTTTTTTTTTTTTTAAATAGGTGAAGAAATCATGATTAACCAAATTATTGGCTACCATTGACAAAGATCAAGGGTGTCAAACCAATGGCTCACAGGCTGGAACTGACCCGCTAGGCGGTCCATTCCAGCCCGCGGGTTGTTCTTCCTGTCAGGCACTTTTTAGTACATTCCTACAGAAGCTCGAGCGCTGTAAAACTGAAAATATTGTGATTTGTGTGAGAGTGTCATTAATGCGCACTTTGCATTTCAGCTGAGCGCCATAAGTCTTGGAAGTGTTGTGTTGTGTGAGCCAGTGCGTACACTTTGCTCCCTTTCGTGTCTGCATTAAGCTACGAACTCCCACCATAAATGTGCTTTCTTGAAGTTTCCTGAGCTTTGGGACACTCGAAAAGGGGCTCATGTGTGGCTCACACACACAAACACAGGTGGCCCTTTCACATTGGGCTGCCACTAATGTGAAAAGGCCTGTACTTATCTTTCCCCGGCTATGCTTTGCGAGCCTGCCATATTTAAAAAGAAATACATACTTGTGCAAACACAGCACTAAACATATGAAAAATACACAAATGTTAGCAAATCTCTGGTGTGAAATTTCCACAACTGTGTTTTTAAGAGGTGTAGGAGTGCTAACAAAGGAAAAAACTCACAATGACAGACATTCGTATAATAAGAATAAGCGCAAGCTAGCGTCACATTTTTTTATGTATTATTTTTTTTCTGTCCAGGATGTGGTGTGATAGCTAATAGCAGTCGTAGCGGCACCTCCAGAAATGAAACTGCTGCACATTTTCAAAACAAAGCGTTTGGTTAGGCTCGAATGTGAAGGTAAACTACACATAACATTGTTGCTCTTCGTCAACATGTCGATGGACGTGCAATTATAAATCCATCTTAAGAAATTTGCCATCTGCATACTTAAGTACTTTGAGCAACCATTTTTCACATGAAGATCATTTACACTAGGTGTTGTCTTTTGCCATTAAACTATAAGGTACCACTGTGCCTTACACACGATTGTGTGTGTGTACGTGAGTGTACGGTCACCTCAGCGGCAATGGGCATGACGACGTGGTGGAAGGCGGCAAGATATTCGGCGTCTCCCATCCGCCCGCCGCTCCAGGCCACGTTGACATTAAAACCCGCTCCCTGGCCCACACCCACTCGGTCCGGGGCGGCGTCCTCCGAGGACGGGAAGAAGGTCCCGTTGTCATAGCGATGGAGAGAGATGTAAAGGACGCTGCAGAGAGGAAGCCACACCAATGATGTACTGACCGTTGAAATGACACTCCCTGGTCGCGCGACATGGTACCTATTATCGTCTTCAAACATGTGCTGTGTGCCATTGCCGTGGTGAACATCCCAGTCCAGGATTAAGACTCGTACAGGTGCATCGTGGGAGTTTTTCTGAGCATAGCGAGCTGCGAGCGCAGCAGTGTTAAAGAAACAAAAACCGCAAGCAGAGTCTCTCTCGGCATGATGGCCTGGGGGCCGCACGATAGCTACGCCGCTTCTCACCTGCGCACATAAATCCAGGATGAATTGGTGTATGGACATGTGGCAATAACATTTGTGTCATAGTAAACCCCTTTTACAGCAATGTCATAGAGAATTACTAGGCCTACAGAATGAATCCATTTTAAATATATTATTTTGAATGCAGTACGGACGTAAGGGAGACACTTGTTGTCTTTCCAAATAGCACAACCATGTGTGTTGTTTTATTACTTTATAGTTGTGGCCGCTAATTAATTCATTGCTTCTGTTGACGGAGATAACTCTTTTTACATAAATCACTGATTAACTTTGCTATATTACAACAGTGAAATCTTGCTACTGTTCTAATGACTTTAATGTCATTTCATCTACAAACTCATTCGCTGTCATTGACAAAGACGTCCAATCGATTTGGACTGGGAGGGTTCGCAGCGATCCAATGATCGCTCGCCAGCTCCTCCTAGTCCAAATAAATTGGACGTCTATCGCTTTTAGTGGTGCTGAATCATGATCGTTCAATGCCAGCCATCCCAGTTAAAATGGATTTGATGTGTATTGCTGTCGACAGCTGTAAATGAATTAAGCAGCAGTCATGCAATTAAAACAGAATTTTTGCACTTTCATTTTAATAACAGTGGGTACTTTTGCCCTCATTTAATTAAATTATATTTCAGTTTTTATTTTCAGTTCTCGCTAATTTTTAGATTTATTGTCGCCTTTACAAGTAAGCGTAGAAAAAGTTGATTTTGTGAAAAAAAAAAAAAAATCTTCATTTTTTTTGTCCCCTCCCACATTTCAAAAGCATGTTTGTGTTTGTCCTTTCAAACAACTTTGAATGTGTTTGAAAGGGCACCTTGTAGACCAGGCATGACATTGGTTCTCCCTTGACCCTTTGACCCTCAAGACAAGGATGTTAATATACAGTACAGAGGTTTGTTTAAAGATGTGCTGTACCTGTCCACTCAGGATGTGGTCTACAGCATTGAAGCAGCATCCAGCAGCCAGCAGGGCGCACTGATAACTCTGACAGTTGATGAAGATGGAGTTGAACTCTTGTCCCAATAAGTGCAGATCTCTGCTCTTCATCGTAGCGGTGGACTTCATCAGCTGGATATGTTCCATGCTAAAAATGTTTTGTCACCACATAGAATGGACATTGTGAAAGTAGAAAGATGGAAATGGTTGACAATGCAGTCTGTGGATAGCATGTCTGCCTTGGTGTTTCTATTTGGAGTTTGTATGGTCACCATTTGATTAAATGTGTGTTTTTCGTAAAAATATTATAATTGAAGACTAAAGAAGATGTATTTTTCCATAAGTGTGAATGCTTGTTCATTTCTGAGCCCTGCAAATGACTTTCGCCCAGTCCAATGTCTGTCTATGTGCATTGTCACACTTTCACATACGTGTGACACATGGCGAGCTCCTCTTCCGTGGCATAGCGAGCAGGGATTTGGCGGCAACGCTCTACCAGTCCAAGCTGCTGATGCCTGGAGAAGATCTTGAAGATTCTTTGTGGCTGTTCAGGATGATGCCTGCATACAAAGTATAGAAGACCATGTCATTCCGCCAATCCAGCTCAGGACCCCATGCACACAAACAGACCCACCTATCCCACATGTTCAGATGCTCCATCATCCTCTCATCATACACCAGACCAGTTGTCGTGACACTGGGACTCAGTGTGCACTCCTTATTCGGTGTGTCTCTGAGAGCACATTCTTCGGCGAATATATCACCCTCTACAGAAGATACAAATTATGTGCAAAAATGAGAACATACTAGCTACAAATAAAGCAATCCTTTGTTTGGAGCGGTGATTCCCAAATACTGTTTCATGGAAAACGATTAAATTTCACTTAATTGACCCAAAAAGTATTATTGCAAACAACGATATTTTGTTCATCTATTTTTGCCAATGTCAAATGGTGAAAGGCAAAACAAAAGACCTTATTCTTCACCTAAATGGCAGTTGAGAATGTTAAAAGTTCAAATGGAAATGAAACATGAATCAACTATAGAAAAAAGCTTCGTGATTGTGTGTGTGTTTACCCAACACTTGTAGTGAGGTCCAGTATGGGTACAGAGCTGAGATGGTCTCAGAGATGGAATTCAGGGCACTGACACACAGAGACAAGTATTTTTTTTTTCGAAATAAAATACTGTAATGTCAAATTTGCCTTGGTTTAGCTAAAGACTGACAGTCTAAAAATGTTTGTATTATGACCATTTAAAATGATTTAAGCTTTCCAAATAACTACATGAATTCTCTTCTACAACTGAAAAGGTCAGACATAGAAAACAGAAACTGTAATGCATAAATATCAGTGCAACAGTGTCTGCATGTGTGGCTGGTACCAGTCAGAAGGTGCAGTGGCTGGACCCTTTGGTGCAGAGGCTCCCTCCAGAAGTGCTCGAACACAAGCAGCAGCACCCTCTGCAGTCTTCTGTAGGTTGTAACCGCCCTAAACATATGCAAAAACACATTATATGTGCAGTATGTAGGGTTAAGTGAATTGGGTCTTTTTATTCAATGATGGCCTTAACTTAAAAAATTTTAACATAGTGTTTGTATTCAAAGACAAAGTCTGCATGAAGTCAGTTATTTTGATTGACTTCTTAGGTTTGAAACAAACAAACACAGGTACCGTATTTTTCGGACTATACGTCGCACCTAAGTATAAGTCGCACCAGCCCAATAATGCGCAATGAAGAGGGAAAAAAAACATATAAGTTGCACTGGAGTATTAGTCGCATTTTGGGGGGATATTTACTTGATAAAATTCAGCACATAGAACAGATATGTAATCTTGAAAGGGAATTTAAAATAAAAATACAATAGAAAACAACATGCTGAATAAGTGTACAGTTTGATAATGTTACATGATGCATGAACAACAAAATGGGAACGTGGCCGGTATGTTAACGTAACATAGCTATTAAGAGTTATTCAGATAACTATAGCATAAAGAACATGCTAAGAAGTTTACCAAACCATCAGTGTCGCTCCAAAACACCAAAATAACATGTGAAATGATATAATAATGTGTTAATAATTTCACACGTAATTCGCATCCCCAGCCAACCTTTGAAAAAAACTGCGACTTATATTCCTAATAATGCGGTACGTCAAAGCAATTAGGCTTAGCTAATCATTTTGACATTAATTATATCTTGAGAAATACTGGAATTTCAGAAAAAGGCAGCTTTCTCGTTATGTTTATATTAGGGCTGTCAAACGATTAAAATTTTTAATCGAGTTAATTACAGCTTAAAAATTAATTAATCATAATTAATCACAATTCAAAACATCTATAAATTATGCCATATTTTTCCGTAAATTATTATTGGAATGGAAAGATAAGACCAAAGACGGATATATACATTCAACATACGGTACATAAATATTGTGTTTGTTTATTATAACGATAAATCAACAAGATGGCATTAACATTATTAACATTCTCTTAAAGCGATCCATGGATAGAAAGACTTGTAGTTCTTTAAAGATAAATGTTAGTACAAATTATAGACATTTTCTATTAAAACCCCTCTTAATGTTTTCGTTTGATTAAAATGTGAAAAATTTTCAATCAAAAAATAAACTACTAGCTCGCCATTGTTGATGTCAATAATTACACCATGCTCACGCACTGTGCTGAAACTCATAAAATCATTTGGGCCCAAGCGCCAGCAGAGGGCGCCAAACACCCAAAAAACAAGTAACAAGCGGACATTACACTGCTGTCATTTTAATCTGTTTGAGAAAGGCATGTGCGTTAATCGCGTCAAATATTTTAACGTGATTAATTTTAAAAATTAATTACCACCCGTTAACGCGATAATTTTGACAGCCCTAGTTTATATATATGAATGTTCGAATGTTTTATTATTATTAATTCTTTTTTTACCTCGAGTGCCAGAATGAGTCGACCTTCTGCCAAAGACATCAGCATGTGCGTGAGTGTCTGGAAACATTTAGGACTCACGCACATCTCGCCCTGGAAACATAACAATGCTATTTTTTGACAAATGAAAATTTGAAAAAAGAAATTCTTTCAAAAACTGCTGTCATAAAAAAAATTTTTGTTTTATTTGAGGATGTAAAATTATATAAGAACAGTATCTACAGGGTGACCCAAAAAAAAGTTTACACTCAGTTGACTGCTTGTTTAAAAGCCATTGAAACATATTTAAATAGGTTGTCATGGTTAAGTGATACATTAAGGTCACTCAATGCAGCTGGTAATCTCTCGTCTCTACAACTCTACAATTCCTGTGCTTCTGCTGAAAATGAAGAAAACTTTAGCTGTACCTGAATTGCTGCGTGCCGGTCTGGCACCTACTGAGATTGCAGCAAATCTGAGAATATCCAGATGTGCAGTCTACAAAGTTAAAAAGAAGCTGAAAGATACTGGAACAGCCTCACGAAAACCTGGGTCTGGAAGTGACGATTTGTGCGGACCAAAAAGTTGATTGACAAGGTTATATGTGGCCACCCCAGAGTCTAGATCTCAATCCCCTGGATTATAGCATATGGGCAACTGTGGAGGACAGTGCCTGTAAGAAGCCACAAACTTCTGTGGCAGCCTTGGAGAGGTCCATTGTTAGATCTTGGGAAAAGATGACAGCATCCTACATAAAGAAGACCTGTCAAGCATTCCGCAGGCGCCTGGAGGCTGTTGTGACACTTAAGGGAGGACACATTGAAAAATAGAGTGTACTGTACGTGTTCTTTACAATAATGTATAATTTGTGATTCAATTCTAATTCTAAACTGAATAAACATGGCATTTAAGTTGTATTACGGCAGTGTAAACATTTTTTTGGGTCACCCTGTAGTAGTATTAATTATAATAGAGCTAGTACAAGAAATATAAAATGAGGTAGTGATATCTTCACATAAGTGAGCTCTAACGAGCCCTGTTGTACCTTGGGATCCCCCAATACAGCATCAAAACCTGCTGAGACCAGTACAAGCTCTGGCTGAAACTTAGGAAACAAACATACACAAACACGGGGAAACAATGTTTTAATTTAAAGGTGTGACATCAAAGAGAAATTGCAGAGAGGGCAGTGGGAGTTACCTCGTAGGCAACAGGAAGTAGCAATTGCTGGAAAGCACACACGTAGTCTGCGTCGCTTTTTCCTGCCTGAAAAGAAGCCAAACTCTTCAATTGGGTGACAGAAGGTACAATTCACAGTTGTCATTCATACTGTACATCAGAATTACTTACTAAAACATTTAAACCATTTTTACTACATTAGATTTTTTGGATTCTTGCCTTGACTCAATAAAGATTCAGAAGCTGCATTAGAGGATATTTGACTGACCGTGCTCCATGCCAGGTTGATGTTCCTTCCTTCGGCAGGGGGGCAGCCGACAAAAGTACTGTGAGACTCAGGTAGGTGAGGCCAGAATGCACCATGCTCAAACCTGTGTACGCTCATGTACAACACGCTGACTCACGCATACACGTTTAAAGACAGTTAAACAGCTCAGCACTTTTGGTAATGCCACATTTTTGTGTTGTTTAACCATGAGAGGCGTCACCTGGGATCTTCCTGGAAAACATACTGGATCCCTTGACCATGATGAACATCCCAATCCACGATCAAAATTCTGACAAACATTCACATACACTTAACTTGATGAGTTCTAATGTCCAAAATGTCTTAATTTTTCACATAAGCGACAAACCTTTTAACACTGTGTTTTTTCTGAGCATAACGAGCTGCAACGGCCACATTGTTGAAAATACAAAACCCGTTGGCCTCGTTTGATTGAGCATGATGACCAGGAGGCCTGATACAAACAAACATACAGGTATTTGTTTATTATTGAGACACCTGACTCCATCATTAACAGCTGTCTGACGAACCTGACAACAGCAAAGCCGTTCCTAAGTTTAGATGTCAAAACCTGGTCAACGAGCTGTAGCACTGAACCCACCGCTAGTATCGACACATGGAAGGTCTCCTGTAAAACACACAGACACGAACGTACGTAACAGACAGTAATGTGTATGTGTGTGCTTCTGTGTGAGTGTGTTCTTACTGGATGGATAAATATGGAATCATATTTGTCAGAAAGTTGATGCAGCTCTGTTTCAGACATTTGCTGAGTGGACTTTATCAGGTCAATGTAGTTCTTCCTATGAGAAGGACATGAACACACATGGAACCGAAGTTGATAAAAGATGTAAAAAATGAAATGGTTATTTCATGTTCAGGTTTCATGTAATTTTGAACTTACGTGTGAACAAAAAGCAGCTCTTCATCAGTGGCTGCTCTGGGCTGAAACACACACACACATCTGATTCTCCTGCTTTTGTATGAAGTCAGGAAACGGTCAAGCGGCGCTCACACCTGCACTCGAACGCAGCGAGACAAAAGCTCTTGTCTTTCTAGCTCCTCCATGATGAACCTCAGTCTGTCTGGGCTTTCTGCATGACTGAACACCGAGACCGATCATTAGTCAGGTTACATATAGTGTGTATCAAAGTTCCAATTTGTGTGTAAATGTTGTTATTTTGCCTGCAAATTTTCTTGGATTTTGTCCAAATGGTTCAGAAAGGGCATAATTTCTTCATGTGAAAAACATGCAGAAAAGCGCAGCGTTAGGAAGAGTGGCCACTAATTGTACTCAAATACTTTTCACTTTAGAATAATACAGTACCCGCTAAGTCTGAACGATATATTGTTTAAACATCGCCATTGCGATGTGCGCATGCGCAATAGTCCCATCGCAAGGACGCACGATGGTTAATTTTATTGAATTTTTTTTAATCCACAATTTTTTTTCTTTGCTTCATGCTTTCCCTATCCCGAGCTGATAGCCTATAGTGTTACTGTCGTTCCCTCCCTCTCCCAGCTCTTTGTTCCTCTGCGGCACTTGCTGATTAAAGTTAACAGAGAAGCGGACTTCAAACGCGCCGCATGTTTCAATAATGGTCTAATTTGTTAGGCACTTGCTCCATGAACGAAGCGCACGCTGGAATGAATGTGTGCGTGTAAAGACGTTTGAGGCAGCCGGTGTTCTGACGAATGGGTATGCTTAGTACACCTGTTGTGTTGTGCATCAACAAGTAATGCTCTGCGCATCGGTGCCCCATGTGGTCAAAGGGCACCATTTCAAGTCAAAATTTGTCTGGCTGTCTGGCTTTATTTGGCAACTATGACACACATGTTCATCACAATTGGTAAGAGGGTGCATCCTGGACAGCAGAAGAACGAGTTTATATTGTTTAAGCAGTTTTCGAATGAAATGGTTTGCTTGTGGGGAAAAAAAAAAACGTCTGGCTCAAATTGCTGGGTGTCAGGCCAAATGATCAAATGGCGGAGGACTTTACCTGTTATACAGGCGACACGTGTTCGATTACCACTCAGGTACTTTGTAAATGCTAATACACAACTACCGTATTTTTCGTACTATAAGTTGCACCTGAGTTAAAGTCGCACCAGCCATAAAATGCCCAATGAAGAGGAAAAAAACATATATAAGTCGCACCGGTGTATAAGTCGCAGTTTTGGGGGAAATTTACTTGATAAAATCCAACACATAGAACAGATATGTCATCTTGAAAGGCAATTTAAAATAAAAATACAATAGATAACAACATGCTAAATAAGTGTACAGTATGATAATATTACATAATGCATGAAAAACGAAATGTGAACGTGGCCGGTATGTTAACGTAACATGGCTAATTAAGAGTTATTCAGATAACTATAGCATAAAGAACATGCTAACAAGTTTACCAAACCATCAGTGTCACTCCAAAACACTAAAATAACATGTTAAATGATATAATAATGTCTTAATAATTTCACACATAAGTCGCTCCAGAGTAGGGCTGCAGCTATCGAATATTTTAGTAATCGAGTAATCGACTGAAAATTCTATCGATTAATCGAGTAATCGGATAAAACAAATATATTTTTAGGTGAAGAGCAATTATAAATATACATGAGAAAACAAGACATTTCATCTAATTTTGAACCATTTTCAGTCAATCAATGTCTTTATTTTCGATGTATATTGTTGAAAACAGCCAACAATTGCATCTCAGATGGAACTAGAACTACAAAAAAAAAGAAGAAAAAAAAAAGACTAATTCACTGCTTTCACTCAAAAAACTTTAGATCTTATTACAAAAAAAATTATATATATCTTACCTAAAAATGCCGTTATGCTTGATAACACACATCACTTAAAAGTTTGGATTTTTTCCCACGTCTTTCAATTGAATTTCTCTTTGTGTCAAGCCATTTTTAAGTTCTAGTTAAGTTTTAAGTTAGTCTAAACTGCAAGTCCTGATAGGATTTTGAGTTTTTGCAGTGTTCAAAATAAATGTGTGATACAGGCTGTATTGGAGCACATTAGCACCAGTGCTACTTGGTGTTTTATCCAGCAATGACTACTGAGCTAAAATTGATAGTTAGCATGATTAAGTTTTTTTTTACACCCTCATCACTCCACAATGCTATGTTATGTTATGTTAAAGCCTGTATGTAAGACACGTTAGCCAAGCACCGACAGTGGTCATAATTAATAGAAACCTAGCCCTCCGCAGGGCTAACGTTACTTCAGAACAGTAACATTAATCTTATTTATTAGCGCTTAGCGCTCTTTATTAGTGCTTAGCGCTGTACTGCTTTAAGATGGCGGCTGTTCACTAAAGCTGCCCAGACGCGGCCGAGTCTGTCATTTAGCATCTAGTTCAACATACATGTGATCTCTATGAGACGCATGAGACGCTACCTGTACCAACGTAGCATCGTGCGGGCTAGTATTTAGCAACGTCGGCGTCGTTTGTGGCGGCTGTCGGCTGCAGTAAGTTTTTTTTTTTCCCCCTTCTTCCTCTCCGCACGTGACAGCGCGTTGTCCCGCATTAAAAGTGGTCCGAGCAAAACGTGATGCTTAGAGCTGTCAAAATAAACGATTACTCGAGGTGAATAAAATTACTCGGATCAGTTTTTAAACTCGAGTTACTCGAGTTGCTCGAGTACTCGTTTCAGCTCTACTCCAGAGTATAAGTCGCACCCCCAGCCAACCTATGAAAAAACACTGCGACTTAATGTCCAAAAAATACGGTGTAATATGAAAAGGGAACCAAACTCAATTTTTTGAAGCTGTTGTGAACACTACTTTTTCATAAGGAAGTATTAATTTGGGGCTGGAAAACATGCCTAGCTTGTATATCAGTTAAGTCAATTTAGAAAAAAATTGTTTTTGTACCCCGTGTTCTTTGGCGTTCTTTCAGACATGCACAGATCTGACTTGTCTATTGCCGCTTTTCTGACACCAAAACATTCCTGCACACGTCCACGGTGAATCGCGCTGTCAACCAGAGCTCTCTTCTGCACCATCACTTATTTACTTCACATTGATTTGGTAAGTAAATATTTGACTATGTCTAAGGCAGTGCTTCTCAATTATTTTCTGTTACGCCCCCCCAGGAAGATGTAAATGTTTCGCCCGCCCCCCCCCAACTCTGCCGCCACTGTACATAGTATCATTGTTCTATAAAATTATAAGTACACCCCTGCCTAACATTGTGTCCTTTTTTTCTATTAAAAAAAGTAACATAGTAACATTTGTTTGTAAAACAAAGCGCATCAATTTGCCTGGATTAAAAAAAGAAGTCACATCCAAACTGTAAAAATAAACTCAAGGTACTTTTTTGACAATTTGATACTAAAAAATAAAATTTCATAATATATAATAATAAATTTAAATTGATAAGCAACATTAACTCATGGTAACAATATGCCAAACAACTTCACCGAAAAAACAAAAATGAATAGCTCAAAAACGACAGTGTCATTGGACAGAGGGACAGTTTTTATTTTTGCTGCAGGCAGTATGCATGCTACAAAGTGCATGCTGGTTTACTGATGTAACACTGACAAAGCGGGACGATTGTTGCCAATATTCAGCACGTTTTCGCTCAAAAACAATCAAGCAGCTTATCAATGAGATTGGGGTCTAATGTTTTTTAAGCGACGTCTTGATCGATTTGGCTTCCCGCTGTCCGCTACACAGTAAACAGTGTCAAAGCCAAACTGCCCGAAAACGGCGCATTCTCGGCTGCCGGGGGACGGCTATTTTTCGGCACAACACCTGGCCCGAAAACAGCGCAGAGCTCTTCATATCTCTTTTGCAGTGCGCTCTTATTTGGTTAAAAAATACTGCGCACACTCTGAAAATGAGTGTGCCACTGCCACCCACTGAGTGGATGTGCCATTACACTTTATTCTAGTATGGCAAAAAAGTATGTTCCCCTAAGTCACATGCGCCACCCCCGGCATCGCTCTGCGCCCCCCGCCCACTATTTGAGAAGTACTGGTCGAAGGCAACGCGACAGTTTATAATAGAGTAAAATATTGTAGGGACTCTTATTTACAGTGCCTTGCAAAAGTATTCGGCCCCCTTGAACCTTGCAACCTTTCGCCACATTTCAGGCATCAAACATAAAGATATAAAATTTTAATTTTTTGTCAAGAATCAACAACAAGTGGGACACAATCGTGAAATGGAACAAAATTTATTGGATAATTTAAACTTTTTTAACAAATAAAAAACTGAAAAGTGGGGCGTGCAATATTATTCGGCCCCCTTGCGTTAATACTTTGTAGCGCCACCTTTTGCTCCAATTACAGCTGCAAGTCGCTTGGGGTATGTTTCTATCAGTTTTGCACATCGAGAGACTGACATTCTTGCCCATTCTTCCTTGCAAAACAGCTCGAGCTCAGTGAGGTTGAATGGAGAGTGTTTGTGAACAGCAGTCTTCAGCTCTTTCCACAGATTCTCGATTGGATTCAGGTCTGGACTTTGACTTGGCCATTCTAACACCTGGATACGTTTATTTTTGAACCACTCCATTGTAGATTTGGCTTTACGTTTTGGATCATTGTCCTGTTGGAAGATAAATCTCCGTCCCAGTCTCAGGTCTTGTGCAGATACCAATAGGTTTTCTTCCAGAATGTTCCTGTATTTGGCTGCATCCATCTTCCCGTCAATTTTAACCATCTTCCCTGTCCCTGCTGAAGAAAAGCAGGCCCAAACCATGATGCTGCCACCACCATGTTTGACAGTGGGGATGGTGTGTTCAGGGTGATGAGCTGTGTTGCTTTTACGCCAAACATATCGTTTTGCATTGTGGCCAAAAAGTTCAATTTTGGTTTCATCTGACCAGAGCGCCTTCTTCCACATGTTTGGTGTGTCTCCCAGGTGGCTTGTGGCAAACTTTAAACGAGACTTTTTATGGATATCTTTGAGAAATGGCTTTCTTCTTGCCACTCTTCCATAAAGGCCAGATTTGTGCAGTGTACGACTGATTGTTGTCCTATGGACAGACTCTCCCACCTCAGCTGTAGATCTCTGCAGTTCATCCAGAGTGATCATGGGCCTCTTGGCTGCATCTCTGATCAGTTTTCTCCTTGTTTGAGAAGGAAGTTTGGAAGGACGGCCGGGTCTTGGTAGATTTGCAGTGGTCTGATGCTCCTTCCATTTCAATATGATGGCTTGCACAGTGCTCCTTGAGATGTTTAAAGCTTGGGAAATCTTTTTGTATCCAAATCCGGCTTTAAACTTCTCCACAACAGTATCTCGGACCTGCCTGGTGTGTTCCTTGGTTTTCATAATGCTCTCTGCACTTTAAACAGAACCCTGAGACTATCACAGAGCAGGTGCATTTATACGGAGACTTGATTACACACAAGTGGATTCTATTTATCATCATCGGTCATTTAGGACAACATCATTCAGACATCCTCACTGAACTTCTGGAGGGAGTTTGCTGCACTGAAAGTAAAGGGGCCGAATAATATTGCACGCCCCACTTTTCAGTTTTTTATTTGTTAAAAAAGTTTAAATTATCCAATAAATGTTGTTCCACTTCACGATTGTGTCCCACTTGTTGTTGATTCTTGACAAAAAAATTAAATTTCATATCTTTATGTTTGAAGCCTGAAATATGGCGAAAGGTTGCAAGATTCAAGGGGGCCGAATACTTTTGCAAGGCACTGTATCTGTGCCACCACAATGGATGATGGGTAGTAGTGGCAACCACGACTGAGTGTGAGGTAGTGATTGCTGTTGTTATGTCGTGTGTTCTGTTCAATAAAGTGTGCTGGGGGTTTTTTTGTGTCGTGTGGTGTATGGGGCACAAGAACAGCAAATGTTAAAAACAAAAGCCAGTCTGTCATTCTTCTCCACATCGCTTACCACAGTATTTACTTACCAAATCGAAGTAAAGGTGTTGAAGAGAGCTCAGGTTATGATATTGATTGTTCATTTCACACCTAGCATTAACAGAACATTCAGCAGTGTGTCAAGGGGAAATATCTCTTGTGTCTTAAATGCATTGTTGAGCATTTTCAAATAGTTTAATTCTGAGATATTCTATTGAGTATTTTCCCTTCATTTTTTAGGGGGCACGGTCATTACTGTTTGAAAATGTGTTATTATTGAATTAGCATATGCATGCTTATTCGGGTAATATCTGGGAAGGATGGGAGCAACAATCTGGCTTTTCATTTTAAGGGCACCTAAAGGGATCGCAGTGACCTGTGGGCATAACTACTCACCTCTGATCATGTGACATACATACATTTGTACAGTGCATAATCATGTCAGGTGATCTTACTTGGAATCCCACAGGTTCTGATGAAGAGTGAAAGTCTCTGAATAGACCAAACCTGTACCAGTGACAGGCGAACTGTTGGACAGGTCCTAGTTAAGCACACCCAAACACACACATATATCAAAATCAAATAACATTATATGGGCCCTTCAGGTATTCTTATTCACAGTGAAGAAAAGGTTTGGCTGTGATGCAATTTGTTCCACTCACCATCTGCTGGAGTTGGACATGCAACTCCTCATTCTGTTCCTCTCGGTTCCTTAGCATTTTCCCTTTCTTCTTTGCCTCCTGCAAACCTCCACCTTTTTTCCTCTGCTGCTCTCCTTGACCCACGCCTCCCTGCACACATGAGCACATAGACACACATATCTGTTGTGTTCAATGTGCTAACAATCAAAATAACTTGTAAAAAATTAACAAAGATGAGTGTTACTCAAGAACACTCAGTGTATGACATGTTAATATGTCACCCATATTTTACACTCTTGAATGAAACACTGTGCAGACCAACGTTCACTTGAGCTACCTGAGGGGAGAGACGAGGAGACCGCCGTACTGACTTTGGTCCGCATGATGTTGGAGGATGATCAGCTCCAGATGACATCTCAGACTCCACTGAACACAGTATAACACCCTATTAGTTAACAAATACTTGTACAAGAGCTGCTATTAACCCCAACTCGCACTAAGTCACTCCACATGCCGGCTCACTAACTGACAATTTTCAAACTAAAATGTGCCTTTGGTCTTTCGTCTTTACTGAAATTACAACTCCCACTCACCAGGCCACACTAAGATCCCAATATTAGCTCCTTTCAGAAGCCTCAAGAAAGAAAAAAAAATCCCTAGTCCTTAGTGGTCACTGGCTCTGCCGAGATGAAGTAATTACAGGTGCAAGATAATTATCGGTCCGAAAATAGGAATTATGACATCATCCCAATAAATCCGATAACATTACTAATAGCCTCGATAATATGCAGAATAATATTTTTGGCACGGTGTCGGCGGATTGGGATGTGTTTGTTTGTTTCCACTCCTTTTCTGCCAGTATGCAAAGTTTTGTTACTGTTCTAGAGGCTGTATTTTGCCATCACTGAGTGATAAACATTACTATAGCAATTAGCAAATGTTTGTATTTTAGAATGTTATGTTTACAAGTTATTGAGAGGCGTTTTGGATATTGATAGGCTTGCTGTCCTATAATTGCCAGGTTAGGAAAGTTGTTTCACGGACCACTACCACAACAGTCTCCTCTCCTGTTGAACCAAATGTTTTATCTGCTGACAAAGCACAATACCTGTTAGATGTATGTTTGTTCTATTTCAGTGCTCATTGTTCAGCGGAACTCATCTTCAATGACACTGGCTGACTGACTGATTGTGATTGACTCAAATTATATATATTTGAAAAAATAAATATAGGCACTTTATTAGAAGTCAAAACTGTTCTTGTTTTGTTCATTTTAACAATGTTCATGTCATCATGAAAAATTTGGTTAGGTCAAAGTTAAATCTATACTGAATCCACCACTAGTATTTTTGACCTCCAGGTGTTCAAAAACTCAGGTGAATATACATTTCAAAACTATATATATATTATCGGTTATCGTATTGGTATCGGCCTTAAGGAGCAGGAAGTTATCAATATCAGTATCAGTTTCAAAAAAATGGATATCGTGCACCCCTAGACGTAATCCATCACAGAGGACACTAATTGTTGAAGATGTATAGGTGGAATTCTCAACCATTTTTCTTTCATGTAGAGGTTGCTCAGACTGTCATATTTTGTGCTTCATAATGCATCACACATTTTTAACGAGAGATGGGCCTGGTCTGCTGGCGGCCCACTCTTCTACTACGAAGCTATGTTGTGGTAATGTGAAGTGTCCCTGCTGATTTCTGAAAAACATATTGCTTGGATGGCAGCATATTTTTGCCTAAACCTGTAGCGTATGTATCTTTCAACATTAAAGGTGCTTTTATTGGATTTGCAAATTATAAATGCCCCAGCCCTAGATGTTGGCTTTGAACTTTGTGTTGATAACAACCCACATGTCCCTTTTACTTTTAGGACAAGACATCCATGATTTCCTGTAACAACTTGAATTATGGACTCGTCTGATAACAACAAACTTTCCACACTTTTTCAAAGAACAACTGAAGGATTGAAGTCTACTAAGGCATTAATAATCTTTTAGTATAACATAAACAAATCAAACACAATATGACAGAGAGTAAGGGACATTTTTGTACAATTAAGTAAAAAAAAAAAAAACAACAAAAAAAGAAAGGAAAGCTAGGCATTCTGCTTCTCTATGAACGCTGCTGTCACTCAACTAATGCTATAACTCATTTTAGACCACTGATAAACTACCCCTAATTCACAGTGGCTTGAGTCACTTAAAACGACTACTATAAGCAAGTAGTTTAACCAAAAGAATTTGCTATATGGGGACAAACTCACTGATAATGTCAACAAAACGCTTAGGGCCAACTACAGACCATTGGGAAACCTCAGATGCCACTACTAGAAATCAAATCCAATATTAAGATTTAGATACGTAGATGTATATTAATTTTTAATTAACGAACAACGAGTGATGGTCAGCTAATATGTGAGTCGCTAACTAGAGTACAAGATAAAAAAAAAAACTAACTGTAAACTTTCACGCAAATATTTCCATTCATTTAGGTTAGGCTAAAAGAAATCAACAACATGAACGGACTTACAGGAAATTCTTTGCGTTTTTTTCCCTTCTTGACCGCCAACGAAAAGTCGCACAACAGAGACGTCACAACGCAGCGCGCTTCCTCGCCGTGACGTCAAATTCGTGTGCCGTCAGTAGAATACAATACAGAAAACAAGTGGTCATGTCGCCTCCAGCTGATTCCGACACCAATTCTTATTCAGTGGATTTGAAAGTGCTGCAGTATGAAAAATTTATTGACGAAGTACTAAAGAAAGATTTACAGTAAGTGACTGAACGCTGTGGTTGTCCATTTCATAACTCGTTTGATAGTTGCAGTATTGTAATTGGTACTTACACACACTACTGCACATATTTGAAAGCAACAGGTTTTCCTAGCGCCTTTAAGCTGCATATCGGGCGCGCATTCTCGGCATAGACCATTTATTCACCTAAATGCTTCACAATTTGAAACGGTTAACTGTTGACTTGATCTCATGTTTGATATGTTTTTGTCAAAATATAATGTAAGAATATCTATCCATCCATCCATTTCCAACACCGCACAGCCTTATAGTTTTTTTGTTTTTTGTTTTTAACCTATCGGTCGTGTCAGGCCCCTTCCCTAAACTAGCGGACACGCCTCCATGCGCCATTTTGAGTGTACCACGGATGTAAACAAACCAGAACAGGAGTAGCTCCGACGCCTCCAACTTCATCGCTGGATATAAAAAACTCCCTCGTTTATGGTATCAGCGCTTACATTTTAAAAACTATAAATGTCTCGAAGCTCACGGACATTTCACGAATGGCTGGGTGCAGGATCTCTTCTCATTTCGACCGCAGGACTGCGAAAACACAGCCGTCACTCTCGTTGCTCCTCTCAGAAACATGATACAGCGCTTACTTCAACATTGTTGAAATTGAATTGTAGCTTGAATATCATCTTAAACATCTCATGACTAAAACAGGTTAAGGAACTGTCATAATGTCATGCAAATTCATGTATATTGCACAATATACTGTTTCAGTGTTGACATTGCCATGCAAATACGTGCATTTCTCTCAATGCAGGACTTGTCATGTGAAGTGGGACAAATTTACTTGAACACATTATTCTACAACTAGTGTTATTTTACTTAGTATGCACATATTTTATATTTCCTTGTATTGCTATTTTCCGTTAACCATTGTGCTGCTACTGTTTTGAGAATTTTAGTAAAACATATCTTTAAAAAAAAGGAAAACTGTCATGCTTCCTGTTTTGTTAGCAAACATCGTATTTCCTATAAAGTGTTTATCTCCACAACATCGTTTGAATGTAATTAATAAAACTACTTTTCATTATCAAAACTAACACCAGTTCTTGATGTAGTGGCAAAGACTCGAGAAGACTTCAAAATTGTCATTGACATACTTTATTAAACAGGTTTAGGTCATCTATAAACATATAAAACTTTGCTTGCACAGACATATTATTACTATCCAACATTGTGGCTTCTTCACCTTCACATGGAAGAATCATGTTTATGGATTTGGTTCCTGTTAAGATCATATACTTCTGACAAACATTTCCGATGAACTTTTCACCATGGATTCTCAAATGTGCTATTTTCCGAGTTTCCTCCACATCTCTAGCTGCTAACTGACAGCTGCCTTTTGTAAATGCTGGGAGTTTGACCTCTGCACACAACATGCCCACACATTCCTGTATGTCAAAACCTCTGTCAGCCAAGACAATGTCCCCAGGTAACAAATTATCAAGAAAACCACTGCGACCCAGGCCAGGTCATCCGACGCCTCTTCGTTAGTTCCTCATCCTGACGTCCATAACCTGTTTTCCAAGTGGGGAAACCAAAAAATCTTACGTGGTGGTCAACTTTGCTGTAATTTTTGTCGTGTGATTTAGTATGGCAGCCTTTCACACAACACGAGTGTCCCATTTTATCAAAGACAATGATGAAAGCAAAGACTATTCTCACTGCTCAGTTGTTTTCAACAAGTGAGCGATGCACCCAAAATGGCGATTTAACCCACAATGCACTGCAGCTTTGGCAAGCGTTACGTCACCTGACAAAGGCCGATTAGCGGTCAAACTGCATGTGCGATTTCATCACCAAGACAAGAATAAACTTAACACTGGTGAAAGATGGTGGACAGAGTTGTTGGCTGCTTAGTTGTAATTTTGAGACACTGTCTATTTAACACTTATTGTGTGCTATTTTTCAGGAGAGTAATGGAGCAACGAGATGCTGTTTATGAACAAATATCGCATTACCTGCAGCTCAAGAACACCTTGCAAGCTCTGCAGGTATATGCACGCACGTACACACATCTTCTCAGACATCAAGTGTGACATACATGTGTTTTTGTGTGTGCGCATATAGGGCACAGACTCTCAATGCCTCAAGGCAGACGTTGACCTGGGATGTAACTTCTATGCTCAGGCTCAAGTGTAAGCTTGTACATGTCCCTCATATACAGCACTACTACTAATAATAATTCTGCATTTAGTGTAGCTTTGCATCTCCATTAGTGATGCCAGGATACAAAAATTGGGATTTTAGTGTGATAGGTACCTTAAAGGGTACCACGGATAGAAAGATGTAGTTTTTAAAAGATAAATGTTAGTATGAGTTACAATAATTTGATATTAAAACCCCTCTTAAAGCAACACCAGGTAACTTTTCAACCTTAATAAAATATTTTCATAACATTTGTGATGGTATGTCAACTGACGACTAATTGAATGACACCTCTTTTATTTCTTGAAGGGGTCTGTATAGCTTTCACTGGCACAAAAACGATGTACCTAAATCATGTGAGACACATTGTTAGCAAACGTGATTCTCTTTTTATTAAACTCCGCACTGGCGCTGCATTAAGGGAGCATTCAAGACCACACTGTTTAGCAACATTAACGAACACCACAAGGACCATGTTATATTTTTTGTACATCGATCGTGTGTGTATTGTTTATTGATCCATTAGCTGTAATCACTAACTCAAGTCCTCAGATGAAAAGCAACAAACAGTCCGCAAATGCAGAAGCAAGGCTTGACCACAAAGCAGACAACAATCGTAGAGGGATTGCGTACAAGGGTTTATTAAACACACACAAAAACACACAAAAAACACGCGGCGGGAGGGAGGGAGAAAAAAAAAGTGTCCGTGACAGGTCGGGATTAAAAAAAAAAAAAAACTGGGAAAACTGCAGTGGGAGGCCGTAAAAGCTAGGCAAAAACAAATAAGGCACTCAAATACCTGCACATAGTAGATGATTCCAAAAACCAGGGCGGCGGACAAATGAAAAAAAACAAAAACAGAATACAAAGAGCAATGAAGGGATGGAGAATACAAACTGTCAAATGGCAGTAAGTCAACATCTCGGCAAGCCGCCTAGGATCGGTTTAAAGACACTGCTGATGAGCTGGAATTAAATTCAGGTACGACATTGGGAACTCATCCCACAGCTCTGTAACAAAACAATCTGACCAGCAGCAGAATGTGACAAAATCATGCCAGTCGTCATACTAGCTTCGCTTGCGAGCTAGCACAGCTATTCTCCCAGCCCAGCCGTGTCATCACCCTCAGCGTGCATTGCGCGTGTAAAACGTGGTGCCCCTCTTAGGTCAAAACATGTGCTAATATAAATAGATTCTTAAGTCAATTGCAATAATGTGTTTCTAATAATACATTTTAGTAAAAGACAACAATTGTGGCTTTTTAGAACCTTCAAGTCTTTAAGTCAAGGGTTCCCTTTAAATACCAGTACTAAACTGGTACTTCGACAAAAATCAATTAACTAATTCTTCCAAAAGCATTCCACAGAAATGTTGAAACGGCTGGAAATTCATACTAGCAATACAAATGCTGTGCAAAAGAATAGTTTTGAGGAAGAAAAATATGCCACCTAATCAATTGTCCTCATCTCCACAGAGAGGACTCGTCCAAGATCTACGTGTTAGTGGGCTTTGGCTTCTTTGTGGAGATGGAGCACGATGAAGCTCTTCGCTTCATCGACAAAAAGACCAGTCAACTAACAGCGTCAGTGAAGACTCACACAGTTTACAGGAAATCAGACAGAATGTGTAGCTGATAAAAATCCAGTTAATATTTTAAACATTTTTCCACTTGTAATCGCAGTGCTGGCTAGTTTGTCCATGGTTTTTCCCAGCGTGACATGCTGCCCCTGTTCATTTTGCTTGTGTGTATTTTAGTTTCACAGACCAGTTGACCAACAACTGTGCCACAATTAAAGCAAACATCCGCCTGGTGCTTGAGGTCAGTTTCATTACCACCACCATCATCGTAATCATCATGAAACGGAGACTAAAAACATGAATAGCTTTCATAAGAACAATCATGTCGGAAATAGTTGAGTCTGCTGTATTACCCACCACCAAGTAAAATTATCCTGCCTGAATCTGAAAATTATTTTTATTAGAGCATCATGTGTTTTCCTTCTAATGTGTAATTCTATCAATACAATTGGCTCTACATTTTGTATATTAAAATACCTACTCATCATCTGCAAGAGAAAAACTGACTTTCTTGAATTTTGAGGTTGCACGTTTGATAAAACTGAATGAGGGAGGATGAAGGAGGGAATGGATATTCTGAGACGCAGATGGCAATGATCAATCACCAATAAATTGAGTAAAGTCCCACCTCCCACCATATCACTAATCAGCATTCTATGGTCCCTGTACCGTGTCAGTGTAATTTTTTTTTTTTTTTGTTCAGTGCATTAAAATTGAAGGCTAGGGCTAAGTGAGATAAGACTGAAACCGGAAGGTAATTGGGAACCCTTGACTTTGTCTGTCTCATTGTCCTTCAGGGTCTACGGGAACTTCAGGGCCTGGTGGACTTGCCAGAACGCAGCAGAAGAGAAGTCTTTTAGATGTTTCCTTTCTTCGTTCTATTCTGAGGAGGAACCAGGTCCGCCATCACGTGATCAAGAGGATGAACCAAAAAATGTTGTGGTTTTTCTATCATGGTGACCAGATTTTATGAACTATCATCTGCAAGCGAAGAGCTGTCTCACTATGTCTGTATGTGGACTGAGTTTATGCATTGAATGCAACATGAGGAAGAAAGTGCTCCTCTGGCATTCACGTGCGGACAGTTGCCATGGTGACACAATGCTGAATCAGCACTGTTTCCAAAAGGGGCAGGGGCGATAAGGTTTGAGTAAATTTGTTGCTACTGATTGCTTACGTTGAATTTTGTAACTTGGCATTAAAAACATTCTGTGTGGTATTAAGGTGTAAATAAAATGAGAGTCCCATATTTTTCAAAATATGATTTGTATATTACCAAACAGAACCTGTGAAATTTTGTGAATATGTTCTACGTTGTGCAAGTTGCAACACCTGTGAAATAAAATACACAATAGCTCCTAGCTGGCTTTTTCTTTGTAAAGGGACACTGAAAGTAAAGAAAGGAAATTGCGGGGCTTGTTTTTCTCGCGCCAAAAGATTTTTTTTTTTGTATGTTCTGATTTTGGAGTTCTTCACGTTCACTAGAGTAAAGGAGTTGAATCAGTACTTAGATTCTACCATTTTATTTTTCTGACGGGTAAATGTATATAAATCTGAGTTTGGTGCTCCGACTTTCACCGGATTGCTATCAGGTAGTGCTCATAGACACCTGCATAGTAGCTTTTAATCTTTTGAGCGCTTTGTCTCTCCTATCTCCATATAGTTTGTTTGGTTTTTTTTCCGTCTCCGTGATGCACCCTTGACTTGACGCACATCACTTTTCATCCGTCAAACACCCTGCTGGCCTGTTCACAGCATCTCCAGTTGCGAGTTTATCCCTCTCCCAGAGGGCTCTAGGCTCGATATTTTTGGAACGTACTCCGTTTCACATCTACACAGTTTAGATAATGAAAAAGCCTTGAGTTTGAAAAGTCTAAAATTATGTGTCCTTTAATGAAACTGTCAGGTTAAACAAAATCGCTCTGCTGCAGCAAAGCTTTTACTCTGAAAAGTAAAAAAAGGAAACGCAAATGTTGTAATCTACGGGATTTGACGCAGGTAAAAAGTAGTGAGGATGAGACGTTTGCCCAAACCGGAAGAAGGAAAACAACAAAAACATTGATCAAATCCTCATTTGTTAGATTAGTTTCAGTCGGGATCAGAACAGGACGTTTTTACAACTTTTTCACGGTTTGGGGGAAGAGTTTTGACGGTTCAAGGGAGTGAACACAGCGGCCGCAGCCCCCGCAATCGAGCGGCGTCGGTGCTTTGACGCACACGCGGGAGGCGGGGGACTTACTGGTGGGAGAGCTGTCACCACCAGAGCTGAGGCTAACAGGCTAGGTGTTAGCACAATATGCTTACAGATGACTAAATACACGGGGAAAACCGAATGTTGATTAGCGGCCGCCATAAAAACAAATAACAAAAATACTTGAGTTGCGTTCGAAGATGTACCCCAAGATCCTACGGGAAAGAAGATTTGGATTTCTGGCTGGTTTAGCATAGCATGGCAACACGCAGAAGAAAACATCTCGATCGACGTCCGCATACAAACATGCTAAAGTGAACACATATAACACATGGACCTCTATTAGATTCGCAAATACCTCCACGCGTTACTTTTTTGTTTTCGGTGAGAGTGGGTCGTAGTTTGCCGCGTCTTTTGTGAATTTATTTCGTTAACTTTGGCATTTTCGGAGTTTGGGTGTTAGCATGGACGCTGCGGAGCCCAGCAACGGCGCCTCGCAGCGCTTACATAACAGCCGCAAGTCCGCGGACAAGCTGCCGCTCTGACAGCCGCAAACACGGACACGCATACACACAAATACACACCCAAACAAACTGCAAGGGGAGAAGAAGAGGAACGACACATTACAATATGGAGGAGCTTTGAGGTGACTGGTGTCCACGTAACAACGACAACAACAACTAGAGCGGTTTAACATGGACTCCAATCCGCTCATCAACGGTGAGGAGGCGTATGCGCGTCTCTTTTGTGTTCTGCTGCTGCATGTGTGCATGAGTGACATTCCGTTCCAGGTATTTCAATACGGTGCAAAGTGTCGTCATTGTTCTTTTGTCACATTGTGTCTGAGTGTGATGTCGGCAAAGCATTAAGGGGTTGCGGGATTCTCCCAAAGCAAGGAAACTTTCGTCTTTACTTGGTTGTTGCCATGGCGACGGCTGCTACCCATTTTTGACCTTTGGGACCACAGAATAGTGCAACTCCTAGTACTGTACTAGTGTGACATGGCACTAGCACACAGAGCTTCAAACACTAGGCTACGTGGACAATTATGAAAAGACTTGATGGCATTTCGTAATATTCTGTAACATGACAAGCCTCCTATGTGATGCTTCATTGTACTATCACCGCCTGCTGCAATCACATAGCACAAGGTATGGTCACATTCCTGTGACTACCACAAGGCAGTGCTTCATTGTATTGTATAGGGCTTCCTATTGCTGCGCTGACAAAGCATTGCTGAATAGGACGTGTGTTTGTGTATAACCAATTTCCGGACATCTTACCGCTTAAACTAGCTTCTTAATAAGGCTGCAACAACTAATCGATTAAGTTGATTAAAATCGATGAATACATTAGTTGCTAACCGATACAGTTGTTTACTACAGTTAAGTCAGGAAGCTGCAATAAAGTATTATTTTTAAGGAAATCGTCATCCATTTTGTCTTGTTTAGTGCTGCAACGATTAATCGATTAACTCGAGTATTTGATTAGAAAAATTCAAACAAAATTTTGCTGCTTCGAGTATTCGTTTCATTAAAGTCGTGTTGTAATGGTTTGTTTTCAAAGTGCATTTAGTTTTATTGATTTGGGTGGATACACTGCCCTCTAGTCTGCCTCATTTCACATGGCTGAATCCAGCTGCTCCATGTTAAGACCAACATAAGCTAAGTTTTTGTTTGAACCTTTTTTCGTAATTTAGTTAATAGGTATATTTAGCCGTTTTTCGTGAGAATGTGTCTGAACCATTTGTTAATAACATTGTAAAATAACATTAGCATGAATGAATTTTATAGCATTTAAGGTAGCTGAGTTTTGCTATGCAAGTTGGCCAATTGTTCTTTTGTTGTACATAGATCCTCATTTATTTATTTTTATACCGTTATAGACTCAGACTCATTTGAGCTCAGGTATATTAATTTTTCTATGTCCCTTGTCCGATTATTTGAACTAACTAGTTCGGCGATTTATCGACTACTAAAATAATCGACAGTTGCAGCCCTACTTTTAAGTGATGTTATCAAGCGTAATGACATTTTTTGGTAAGAAACAAGTTTATTTTTTTTTATATATAAGATCTTAAGTTTTTTGAGTGAAAGCAGTGAATTTGTTTTTATTTTTCTATTTATTATATATCATTATTATTCTGCTATTTTGTTTTTTCCTGTTTTCTCATGTATATTTATAATTCCTCTTTACATTTAAAATTTTTTTATCTGATTACTTGATCAATCGATTGTATTTTCAGTAGAATACTCGATTGCTAAAATATTCGTTAGCTGCAGCCCTAGTCTTGTTGTCATTGTTACTTACTACTAGGCATGTGCCGGTTACCGTTGTATGAAAACGTCAAGGTTTCAAAACTGCTAAAATTTTGTTTCATACCGTCTACGGCATGGGTGTCCAAACCTGTCTTCAAGGGCCGCTGTGGGTCCTGGTTTTTGTTCCTACCACTCGAGCACAGACTGTTTAACCAATGAAGTTTGTGCTAAAACAAGCAGCACCTGACTGCAATCAACTGATTGCACTTGTGAGACACAAGATTGGTGAAAAGATGTCGTCTTGTTGTGTAGGAATGAAATCCAGCACCCACTGCTGCCCTATGTGGAATAGTTTGGACAACACTGGTCTATGGTATTAGCTATTTTTTATGTCCCAAAAATGCAGGCCTCACCCGTACCCCTCCAGTTGTTGCTCAGTGTCAGTGAGTCAGCTGTGCTGCACTTTGGCTGGAGGACATGAAACGCATGACCTTTTTACCCCATCAAAGAAAACTAAGTCGTTGGTATGGGAATACTCGGTACAGAAAAGGTACAGACATCTGCAGCTTAGGTGGGCCAATCGACATGTAAAACTTGTTCGTGGGGGGTGGCTACCAGAGATGTCTCCAATATTATTTTGCATTTATACATAATTGAAGGTTGGTAAACGCTGTCATGTCTCCCAGTAGCTACGAGAGTTAACTCCAGCGTGTGGTGTGTCTAGCAATGGTAAACCATACTGTAACGTAAGCTTGTTAACGAGGTAGATAACATGGCTAATTAGTAAGTCAATTTTATTTAGAATATATATATATTTTTTTCTATTCAACTTAACATTAAACTTATATTCCAATTACCTAATATTGTATGTTGCTTTGAAAAATAAAAATCCGGTTAAATAATCCTGTTTTCTAAGCCAGAAATCACAAAATAAAGCATTTTAGAGCTTTAATTGCAGTACCGGAAAACCGTGATATTTTTGCTTAAGGTTATCATACCATCAGAATCTCATATGGGCACATGCCTACTTACAACATGCCGCAAGCAACTTCAAGGTCAATTGTGAAGATTATTTAAAAAATGACATTTATCCCATTAAACGATTTATCGTTTAATTCATTGTCAGATTAATCGATTATGAAGATAATCGTTAGTTGCATCCCTAGACGCATCCATGTGAGGAAATCCAAGGGCTCTGAATGGGTTGTAGAGCAGAGAAGTGGAGGAAAAAAAAGAGAATCCGGTAGTCCACTTGAGACTGAACTGGGGTCATGCTATATCACCAAGGTTTAACTCATACTGCTGCTGAAGTGCCATGGAGCAGAGAAGCCTGACTCTGTCTCCATGGTTACAGGTCGCTATGGTGATGTTTTGCGAGATGGATGGGTGTGTTGCGTAAGCCAACAACAGTGTTGCTCATTTGCATGTGCGTGCATGTGACGATGTGGTGAATGGTGATGATGGTTCTTTTGGGAGACTGTGTGAATTAACAAATCATCAACCAATCCCTGATGGATTTTTGCCCTGTCAGCCATGGACCCATCCATCACGCTCTGGCAGTTTTTGCTCCACCTGCTGGATGACCAGCGCCAGCGTCACTTGATCTCATGGACCGGCGAGGATGGCGAGTTCAAGCTGCTAGACGCCGAAGAAGTGGCTCGACTATGGGGGCTGCGCAAGAACAAACACAATATGAACTACGACAAACTCAGCCGTGCACTCAGATACTACTATGATAAGGTGATGCCTCATAAAAGGCTCAAAATAACTTTTTGTTTGAAGGGCTGCTGTCAAAGTTTGAGAGGCCATTTTTGCTAGGAAGCAAGGGTTTCATGATCAAATTGCAATAGAAAGGCTATGCAGGTGTCTGATATTTTGGTATTTCAGTAGTGAGTAGCCTCCTGTCCTGAATATTCTACGTTATATGATAATCAAGTAGTCTGATAAACTATATTTTTGATTGATTAAAGAGAAATTATGAATACAAAAATATACTGTTAATGAGTGGTTTTCTTTTGTTAAATAATCTACTACAGTATTTCAAAAAATTGCTTAGTGACAAAGTTTTTTTTTTTCTCCATTTTAACGTTTGTCAGTTGGGCAATTATACATTTCATTTAGTATTTAATTTTATTATACATATAGTGCATACATAGCGGCACGGTGGCTGAGTGGTTAGCACGTCCGCCTCACAGTTCTGAGATCAAGGCTTCGGCCTTCCTGTGTGGAGTTTGCATGTTCTCCCCGTGCCTGCGTGGGTTTCCTCCGGGAACTCTGGGGTCCTCCCACATCCCAAAAACATGCATGGTAGGCTGATTGAACACTAAATTGTCCGTAGGTATGAGTGCGCGCGTGAATGGTTGTATGTCTCCTTGTGCCCTGCGATTGGCTGGCAACCAGTTCAGGGTGTCCCCTGCCTACTGGCCGGAGTTAGCTGGGATAGGCTCCAGCACCTCCACGACCCTCGTGAGGAAAAAGCGACATGGAAAATGAATGAATGAATGAATACATATAGTGCATACATATCGTGTACAGTACACACAGTACACAGGGCATCTTAGTAACACAGGGCATACATTATAATCAAGTCATGAACTCATTGGCTGACATTGACAGCTATATATGTCCAGTCCATTGGAACTGTGAGGGCTATCAGTTATCATTCACAAGTTGCAATTAGACTTGAAGAAACACTGTCAAAAGACCTGTGAGAAGTAGCAGACAAGCATGTCTTATTTTGTTTCTTTAACATTCTACAGTATTTTGTTTCCTTTGTGTGTATGTTTTATGTACTGTATGTGTTTTCCAGAACATCATCAAGAAGGTGAGTGGACAGAAATTCGTGTACAGGTTTGTGAGCCAACCTGACCCGTCCCTGCCTGACGGGACTCACGCACCTGAAGACGGCCAGAGGCGAGACAACCTTGATGTCAACAGCCAATCAAAAACCTGTCTATCCAAGAATGTAGCACAGGTGAGTACAGAAAAATTGACATAATTGAATGTGTAAATAACTCAATTGATGGATTGATTTTTTTTTTTTAATTGATCGTCAGAAGTCGTCGCCCAGTAACTCACAAAAGAGCTCTCGAAACGACTACATGAAGTCGGGCCTCTACTCCACCTTCACCATCCAGTCGCTTCAGGCCGCGCCGAACCCTCGGCCCGTCAAAGCGGAACTGCTGCTTGAGCCTGTTCCCAAGCTAGACCGTGCGCCTAGAGAGGTAAGAACAGCACAGGAACGCTGGACATCACACTCGTAATCTTCCGCTTCCTTGCAGGTTTCCTCTCCATCAGTGGTCAGTGATCCAGCTCGCCAGGTGATCGTTCCTCATCCATCCCCGTGTCCCACTCCTGTTGTTAGCCCCCAGACAGTTGCCAACCCTCCCAGCCAGTCACAGGTCAGTGTTAGGCCCTCTCATCTCAGGAAGACATGCCTCATGCTCGTGTCTATTCAAAAACGTGCTGACAGGGTGTCCTGTGTGTGTTTTAGAATCCCCCTGTGCCTCCTCTAAGCGATCATCCCCACATTTACCTCACCAGCGTCAGGGACCCATCCTCCCTCAACCCCCTCCTCCCACTGGCACCCGTCGGGGGTTCGTTGAGTCCCGTCCAGCCTCTGCACGCATCCGTCGGCCCCCAGACACCACCGCAGGAAGATGGCGGAGGATTGGCCAGCGTCGCTGGCTTCCCTCCCCACCAGACTCCCTCTCAGCCTGTCTTGGTCATCATCAACCCTCCCCCCTTACAACAGCAGCAGTGCGGCACCGTGTCGTCCACTCCTCCCTCTGTTGTACCATCCATAGCACGACCGCCCCCGCTGCCCATTGTGATCAAGAAGGAGACCCTGCCATCAGAGGAGGCGCTCTTGGAGATTGTAACGATGGAGGAGAAACAGGTGGAGGAGGTGAGAGCATAATTGTAAAAAATTACAGTGGTTCCTCAAGATACGGCCTATGAGATATGAGCTGTTCTTTGAATTGCAAGTCAAAATGTTCGATGTTGTATGGTTGCAGCAAACTCAGCTGACTTCAAAATAAGAAGCAGTTTACCAGATAGTGAATACAGTTGCTGCTCATATGATTACAATATCATGGAAAAGTTGAATAATTTCTGTAATTCCATTCCAAAAGTGACACTTCTATAACGTTTACACATTCATTTCACATCCACTGACATATTTCAAGTACTTATTTCTTTTAATATTGAGGATTGTGCTGATAACACAAGGAAGCCCCAAATTGAGTATCTGCTCATCTTATGGTCCATTTACCTTGGTCAGCTTCCTCAACTAATTTGTGGCACGGGTGACCCACAAACATCGATCACCATCGTTGATGCTACGCCTCCGCCTAGCGTCCAATCCAAGGAGGGGAGACCAGAGGAAGAAGGAAAGGACACACAAACAGACATACAAACAGGTAATACGATATCAAACAAGCTTGAATTTTTTTTCTTTTTCAATAGGTTTTCTTCTAAACACTCCCCTCTCCCAATTTCCACAGAATTAGTACAAATAAATACCATAAATTCCTCACTGTTGAGCTCAGCTGACAAATAGCAGCACCATGTAAATTTAAAAAAACACCAGACTCTACCTAGCAGGTGTCCACGTTTTGATCTGAGATATTTACATAGTGAGTTGTTGACCTGGAAAATTGAAAGTGCCTGTGACACGAAAAAGCATGTTTATTTCATAATACACGCGGTATTTTATGCCCCTGAATGATATGGGCCGCTTGGATGTGTGTGGAAGCGATCGCTATTTTTATTTAGTTTTTTGAATCCCGCGCCATGAAAATGAGTGACTTCCGGCTTCGGTCTTGCATTGAGGAGGAGGGCGCTGTGACGTGTACGGTAGAAGACGTCCTCTTCACGCTACAGTGTACTGTTGTGTATGAGGACGAAGGATTCAGCTGATTTTGCGGATTAATACGTTTATTTTTCGCATCACGCCAGCCAAACGGCTGCAGAAAAATCATTCTGTATGAGGGAGAGGCGTATGCGCCTTTTTGGAGTTTCAAAAGGTTCCCATTCACCGTGGATATTTACTGTGGGACCATTGGACTTATGAGGAAGTGAGTAAACATCTTGTTTTGTATTATGTCAAAAACAAATACAGCGATTACAAAGTAAACACTACAAACTTTCCTTTAAATGAAGGACTACTTACGTTTGATCATTGATAGGCATGTAAAAAGCTCTCCTAATGGTCATTAGCAGCACCACGTTAGCTGCACAACAAATCCAGCCACCCTCCTCCGGGGAACGAACTGTAAATTGCTCTCCGCCGGGCGGTTTGCCGATCCACTAGGACAATTGACAACCGGGTCGTCATGTCAAATAATCCAGGATAGTTATGTGTGATTTTCCACTTCGAAGACTTTGAAACATCACTCGGTTTGGGTTAGCATGTCGGCTAGCTGTCACGGCTTCTGGTTTGTTTACATTCTCCGAAGCCGGGGAAGGGAAATGACATATGTCCGATTTAGGTGTCATAAAATATAGTTCGGGAGGTGCGACAGTAAAGGTGAAGTCAACATTTTTGACCATTATGGAGTAATTTTGCCATGTCGTCCTGTATAAATGCATTTTTATTATTTCATATTCCATTCAGCACAATACTGTTATTTGTCATGAACATGCCATTTATTTAGCAATTGGGGAAAATACTTGGATAAAAAGAATATCCTGTAAAAATATTGAAGTAAAGAGACAGAAACAATGACATTTTGCCGCTCTCTTCGTCGCGTTTTCCTCGTTGTGAATAGATCCCCCTCGACGGGCTGACTGGTCCTTCTCAAGCCATTTATATAGCTATTGGGGAAAAATACTTGGATAAAAAGAATATCCTGTAAAAATATTGGAGTAGAGAGACTGAAACAATGACATTTTGTGGCTCTCTTCGTCGCGTTTTCCTCGTTCTGAATAATTCCCCCTCAATGGGCTGAATAGTAAAACCGATGAGCCCAGTCTACCGCTGACGTCATCCACCTGTTGGGGACGCTAAAGCCCTATAATGGTAGGCGTGGCTAACCGGCAGATTAAAAGACTAATTTCTCGTCATCTGTGCTTTTCTAAATTGTTGTATATGGTCGAATCGTCTCAAAATATGATTCTAATTCACATAATAATGCCATTTAAGACTTTTTTTCTCGTGTCATATGCTCTTTTAGAGCTAAAGGTTTGTTAACGAAATATATAATAATAACATGTGGAGTTGCCTCCTCATCATTCATATGCAGATGCCTGTAAGGGCAGACAAACTGTCCCAATCCTACTCTGAAACCACAAAAGCACTCTGAGCTTAAAATGCCCAGAGTGCTTGTACTCGCCCTTAAATAGCAGCGTTGTTGTAGCACAATGTCCCTTTGTATTAAATCTGTCAAACCACACATAGCTAGCCTTACATTGTTCTTGTAACTTGTTCTTCTGTAATGGTTCCAAACATTTGGACGGCGCCTTTTGAGGCCCTTAAATCCCGAGTGCTTGATGAAAGTGGCTAGCCGTGTGTCGACGCTAGCATAGCAGCCTCGTCGTAGACAGAAGTGGGTAGTAACGCGTTACATGTACTCTGTTACATTTACTTGAGTGACCTTTTGAGACAAATGTACTTCTAAGAGGAGTTGTATGTAATACACCATATTTTTCAATTAAGTAGATTTGTGAGGAAGAAACACTACACTTACTCCGCTACTTTGGGCTACAATAGTCGTGACATTTTTTCCTCTTTACAGTATTAGATTTTAGTTTATTTTTGCCAGAGAAGACGATCAGGGCTCTACCAGTTTCACCAATGAGACGTTGGAACAATAATCACATGACTCCATTATACCAATCATTCGCAACAATACAGTCACATGATCACAGACATGCTTGCAGTCAGAAGTCCAATGATTATTACGTCAGCCTGTTCAATCATATGGTAGGGGTGTAACGGTACACAAAAATCTCGGTGCGTTACGTACCTCGGTTTTGAGGTCACAGTTCGGTTCATTTTCGGTACACTAAGAAAACAAAATGCAAAATATAAATGTGCTAGTTGTTTATTACACACCTTTGTGCTTTCAGCAATAGGAACACACAGAAATTTTATTGTGTAAGCAGGATCTGTGTATTATTCTTAATATTTAATTACAAGGGTTTTAGTGCATTTCAATTTATTTTATTTAAATGGGCTATTATTTATTTTGTTATGTGTTTATATTATATTATATATTATTACAAATGTGATGTAGTATTCATTTATATTGTATATTTTATGTTGTATAACTTTAGTTCCTATGTGAATATTAGTTCCTACTTGTATTGTTGTGGTAGGAGGGTTTTGTATCGCACACGGGGCCGTGTTGGTTATTATTATAGCAGCGAAGACAGCAGTAAATCAACAAAGCCAAGTCAACTGTGCCCCGATTTACCACTCAAGAGATCTGATGGACTCAAAAAGTGGGTTACGATTGCATATTAGTTTGAAAATCGACCAGATCCACCGTATTTTTACACGAGTGACTTCCGGTCTGCCCGATCCTAGCTACCGGTAGTAGTATTGACACAGGAGGGTTGCGTCTCGCGTCAAATGATAAACTCTGCCGTTCTTTTCGCGTGCGTCGTGTTGAGCCGCTTCTGGGACGCGTCTAACACGCGGCCGCACTGCGACTGGTGTGCATTGGCTGATTGACTTTAACGCCCTCGTTTCACTGCGTTCTTGCGGTGGCCACGTTGTCGCGCAGTTGACGTTTCTGGGTTATACTGTCCTACAGTGTTGGTCCTCATTATAGTAGACTGAGTAAATATAATCTACACAAAGAAACTGTAACCCGATTGACTCACAGCCTCGAAAAGTAAGGGTTACATTACGTCAGAAACTCGTTCGGTACGCCTCCGTTCCAAACCTAGCACTACGTACCGAAACGGTTCAATACATGTACCGTTACACCCTTATCACATGGCATATTTAAAGTGCCGTAAAAATGAAAGTATTTGACATAGTCAACATAACTCAAAAGCGTGACTTTCAACCTCTCTCCCAATTTTTATTTGGCACAGATAGACCACGGAAATCGGAGATATGATTATTTTAATTCCATGGTAGGAATTGCTTTCTCCACTAGAGGGCACTCATGGGTGATGTTTCTGTTCTAGTACAGTACTTTCTTCTTTTCTTGTACAGCGTAATAATAACAGTTCATATAGATGACATTATGCTGAGACAAAAAAATGTACCATTCTTTAAAAACAAACAGACATGGTCAACAGTTACTCTCAATGTTACTCATCGGCTTCCTCTTTTTAAAATGCACTGAAGTCCAAATAATTTAGAAAAAGGCCAACCTAAATTCCGGATGCTTGTGTTTTCTTAGACTCATCCGTGCCCGTGGTGACGTCACCAATCTCCACTTCAGATGTAATTCCTCCCAAACCGAAGAAGCCTCGAGGCTTGGAGCTACCATCCCTTCCCCCAGGCCTCTCCCTCGATAAGGTGATAACACACTCATCCTTTTAGAGGTTGATGTTATTCAAACATACTGTACACACACTTTCCTGTTATCTCCGGCAGGTCAACGCTGCTGTCAACAGTTTGCTAGCGCCCGGGTCTGCCACCAACACACTGACGCCCACTGTCATCACCTCGCATGCGCTGGTAAGACAACACTTGCTGGTGAGCGAGTGAACGAGTGACACTGACACGCCGATTTTGTGGTCCTTCAGACACCCGTCCTGTTAACTCCCAGTCCACTTCCCTCCACCATCCACTTCTGGAGCACGCTCAGTCCTATCGCGCCTCGCTCGCCAGCCAAGCTGTCCTTCCAGGTAACTGGTCATCGCTGTTTCCGCTCCTTGCTGGAAAGAAAGCAGCTTCAAGATACTTACTATTAGCGGAGTTTTTTTTTTTTTTTTAATCCTATATTATTAGTGTAAACAACAGGTGTGACATGTTGTGTAAAAGAAAAAAATAACTTTTAACAGTTGATAACTCCTAATAGCGCTCTTTGCCCTGCTGTCCTGCAATCGAGTTCTGTCATTTACCTGTTCTGGTGCGTGTACAGGATTGCAATTTGCAAATGGGCTAGTGTCGACCATAATTGTCTGTGTTTTCTCCAGTTCCCGACAAATGGCAGTAACCAGATTCACATCCCGGCGCTGAGTGTTGATGGTCTTTCCACCCCAGTGGTTCTGTCCCCTGGTCCCCAGAAGCCCTGAACGTTACGTTTGCACATCAAAAGGCTTCTCTGTTATTTGCCCCGCGTGCAAGAGGTTATGGTGTAGCAATCACCCGTCGTGATGTGAACGCCTTCCGTTTGGATTGACCCTACATTCGGAAGATACCTAGAATGTTTTCTGTTGGCGAAGAGGAAAATATTTTTTTCCATGGAACGATAAAGCTCCTCCTTCTCATTAATATTGTTGAGAGGGAGTGCTCTTTTCTACTTATTTATTCCCCTGTGAGCTGACGTCATCTTTTAATAACAATTGATTCTTCAACCTTTTTTGCGGGAGTTATTTTAGGCCACACCTTGCTGCTGTGGTGCTATTGGACACCAGGATGACAACAATCATGGCGACAATGACCACATTTTCTTGTTGAAAGACATTTTTCATTTTGGGGAGTCTGCACCCATTCCTCAAGGGTCGCCGCTGGGCTCTTTGCTGGTGTCATTCCATCTGCGGGTTTGTTAGGTGCCCCCAGTGGATGATGCTTGCCGCTGCACCTTCTCAACTCCGCGGTGTCCTTGCATACCTGACAACGAATTTGACCAAAAAAGGGTTAAACATGACGCTTGGTGTGTCTGTGGTGTGCTTGAACGCATCACAGAGGACAGAAGAGCATGTCTTTGTTTATTATGATGCTCGCATAGTCGCCACGGCAACCCGACATTGACTGTTGTGTTTCCATATGTGTGTACACACGCACAGCTGGAACATTTTGGACTCTGAGTGACATTCTGACTGTTTATTTCAGCCCTTTGGGCATGGAACCCTGATGCCCTCTGCGTGTGTTGATTGGATGAAAAAGAAAAAAAAAAGAAATGGAAAGCCTCTAAATCAGGGATGGGAAAGTGTAAGTTGGCCTGGCCACAACCACTCTGTTCTTTTATCGGACCACCAAGCATTTATATAAGAGTCCTGGAATATTTGGTGCATTTATTTAGCTTTTTTTCTCCCACCTATATTTTGTTAATTGTATTGTATATATTCATTTGTATCTGTTGTATTGCTTTATCTCATTCAATTTGTAATACAAAACTTTTAATCATATATTAATGAATTTAATAATATAATAGAAATTTACGAATTATTTAAATATTTTGAATATACGTACATTAATACAATAAAGATTCATTCGAAATAGTTTCAAAATAGGGTTAAAAAATGTTTGTACCTTAGCTGGTCCATCTGTCAATCGCTCGGTTTTGCTCCCTTCCGCTTAAAAGCATGTGCGTCTTTGTCCCCAAAATGAAGCTGCCAAAGATGTCCAATTCGAGCCAAGTGCAGTTTTTGCCCCAACTGCGAGGGAGACTGGTTTTGTCTCGCATTTTCTTGAACGCAGCATGAAGCCATTGCGTTCGACTGTTGTATTTTTCTAGCAGAGAGCCGCTGCTTTATTTTGTCTATGGAAGAGAAGAGGAATACTTTGAAAAAAAAAAAATAGCCTTAAAGACATAATCGGAGACAGAGGGATGTGACGTCAAGGATTTGTCCATTTCCCAGTGGGCATGCCCTAAACCAAGCCATTTATTGCAAAATGTTTTGGACACCATTTTCCTTTCACCAGCAGAACAGGAAGAATGTTTTTATACAGATGACGTCACTTAGGAGCCTCTTCAGGATTGGCTGTTTGGGTCTCATTTGTGCTATAACATGTTTACTTGTAGGGTGGAGGTGCTTCAGAAATTAAGACCTTTTCTCCAGTCTTTTGTGTACAGAGATGAAAGTGTTAGTGTTGTGTATGCACAGGGGAGAAATGTATAAAGTTGGAGCTATTTGTGTCAGATCCTGTTTGATCTTCGCCCTTCCTTGTCTAACATTGGATGAGGAGTTTATTGATGGAAAAGCGGGGAGAATTTATTTTTTCTGAGACTAGTTATTCGTCTATACTGGAAATATAAAGAAAACAAATTATTTTGTATGGGATGTCCCCCCGCTTGTGTTTGTTAATGTTGTACAGATGTTTTTTATGACATGTACAAAAACACGCACACACGTGGGTAAAATGTAATAAAAGTGTCAAATCCAAACTCTTGGGTCATCACTTATGTATGATTTAAGATTTAGAAATCCAACTATGACATTTAAGCCGAAATGAAAAATGTTTTAAATCATTCATTTTCTGAGATGCTTATGCTCACAATGGTCACAGGGGTGCTGGAGCCAATCCCAGCTAACTACGGGCAGTGGGCAGGGTACACCCTGAATCGGTTTCCAGTCAATCGTAGGGCACAAGAAGACGAACAACCATTCACGCACACACTCATATAAAGGTACAATTTAGAGTGTTCAATCAGCCTACCATGAATAATATTGGGATGTGAGGGGAAACCGGAGAAAACCCATGCAGGTACAGGGGGAACATGCAAACTCCAAACAGGAAGGCCGGAACCTGGGATTGAACCCTTAATCTAAGAACTGTGAGGCGGATGTGCTGATCATTATGCCACTGTGCCACCATGTTTTGTACAAAAAAGTCCATTTTAATATTGCACTACAAGAACTCAGATTAAACACTGCTCACTACCAGAAAATACGAGAGTTTAACGGTTTTATGCATGCACCTACATGTATGAGTGTACTATTTACTCACAATTTTGTAAATATATCATTCCATAGGACAACCTTGACAAAATAGTCAAGCCTGTCAGAGGCCATGTGCTAGAGGAGTGACTGAAAATGTGGCCACTCAAAATATTGATACTTTGAGCACATTTTGGACATTTTCATTCAGGGGTGTACTTATATATGCTGCTAGCAGTTTGGACATGAATCATGGTGTGCTGCAGTTTTGAGACGTTGAGAAATTTAGTGTTATATAAGCTGTACACTGAATGAATTGTAAAACAAAAATATCATTTTTTTAGCGTTGATTCATGAAGTGTGTGAATTTTACAAATGTGTCAAGTGTACTTAGATATTTTTTTGACACAAGTCATTTTACACACTGATTAACAATATGTATGATTGATCATATCATGATTCACATGGCCACAGGTTACAAGTGCATCCATATATTAAAGATTAATCCTTTGTGAGGGGATTTTAGTGCCCAAGGTCAAATGAATATCTGAGAATCTTGCTGGGAAGTTGTTTGGTGAGACTGTTGGCCACAAGAGGGTGTCATTTTATAATTGTCGCCCATTATAAATGAACTTTCGACTTGACCTCTGACCTATCCATTATGGGTAACAGTTAAAACAACACCTACTTAATTAAATTGGTGGACCGGGACATGCTGAAGCATGTTTGGGAGGAGTTCTCATACCAGCTTAATGTTGTCCGTTCTTCCGGTGGTGGCTACATTTGAGTAGTTGTAAAACATGAAATAAAATTTGACATTTGTTGAACACCACAAAAGCTCTCATTAAGTATTTTAATTGTTTTTTTATTAACAGGCATCCATGTCGACAAAAGAGCCATTTCTTTCTACAGGCTAATTCTTTTAATGGAACCCACCCTCGGACTAGGACTCCCCCATTCCTGAAAGCGTCCGTATTTCCCAGGACGCACCAGATATTGGCGCCCCCTGTAGTGGGGATGCTCATAGAGGATCCAGTGGCTTTCAATATCGTGGCAAGAGTGGATTTCATCACGACGGAAGCGATCGTACAATGAAGGGCAATCGTCCGTCAGCTCCATGGCTTGACCTTTGAACTCAGGGCGCTCGTAGATGACCAGTCTGTGAGAACCTTGAAGCTAGGGAAACCAAGGAATGATTTGTTACTTGTAGTCAGAAAGAAGTCATGGTCGTGATGCATTGGAGCATTTACTTCATTACTGCACTTTAGTCTTCATGGACTACAGTGGTCTTTGTCCTCACTAATCACTGCCAGCCCTGTAGCCTACTAGTATGTTCCTTGACTAGAAAACAAGCATTTGTCTACGAGACAATCACAACTGAATTGTCCTTAATATACAGGTACCGAAAGTTAAAAGCACCCTGATTTAAGGTTTTCATGATACAAGTCTTACCAGTCAGGGAAACAAGTGTGCTAGCACAATTCTGAGCGCGAGCAGGATATTGAATAACGGTCGATGTGGATTTAAATACCGCAAGGATTTACCTTCGGAATCACGCGGCAGGATCTCACGCAGTCATTAAATCCCATCCAGCGTTGGTAGTCCGGATAGTCACCTCTCCTCAGGAAGTATTGGTAACCAGAAAAGTCGGGTTTCTCGTACACCATCCATTCCCCGCTTTCCACTCTGATGGAGTTGCAGCGATTGAAGTGTGAGTGCAGATCGGGACATTCGCCGTTGCACTCGTACGAGCGACCCTGGAAATTTCTGTCCTCGTAAAAAGTGATCTAGAAGCAGAGGGGGGAGAGGAGAGTTGAGAAAACAAGACAGATTGCACATCTGTCTTGGATCATACAATGTTACATTTGACGTCACTGGTAAATAACCTGAAGAGATGCACACCAGAGACAAGTATCCTCACCTTGCCCATTGTGTCACTGACCCGGTCGCACTTCAGCCAGTGCTTCTGGCCCTTTATAACACGTCGTTGACCTGTGTCATTGTAGGTTCCGACAATGCCTGAGCCGGTCAGCACTTTCCCACCAACAATACATATTTTTGTACTTCGTGAGTTTGTGGAGCTTTTTGCTTTTCCTTTGCTAAAGCATATTCAATACGTATAGTGTAGCTTGATACATATTTCTCTAGACATTATTTTTATACATTACACTCCCCTGGAAAAGTTTTTAATGCATTTAAACATACCATATGTTCATTTACACGTAACAAAGTTAAAGAGCCTTAAAGCAAATTCTGAATTTTTAAAAACCTGTTTCAGAGTTAAGTAGCGTTAATTGCTTGGCTAAAAAAAAAAAAAAAAACTGTTGCCTGGACTCAATGTGCGATGTGTCTGAATCAAACTTGGAATGACGTCACAAAAAAAAAAGATGTTGACAATTAACACCCACACATTGAGCAAGATGATCTTCAGACACCCGGCGACGTAAACTGCGTGAGCTCGTATACCGTCAGATTTTGAGGCTGAGCTGATTCAGATGCAACTAAGGCCAATAATAAAGGCTACGATCAAAGTCGGCAGAGCCCTGTTTGTCAGATGTCTCTGAAAGATGATTATCCTATGGTGTGGAGAGTCATTTTCCCTCTGCGATCTGCTGGGGAGAAAATTATACCCACAATAGCTGGTTCTCAAATTAGACTCTGTGAGCCATTGTTGAGTGTCTTTAAAATTATTTGTTAATAAATTATTATTAGTTTGTGGAATTTTTGAAATATACAAAAAATGGATGTATATTTACATTTAATGGTTCCTGTAGCTATAAAATAAGGTAAAAATACGTCACTAATCCTACAGAGAGGAAACTTGAGTCCGGCAGCCATAAAATTACACAAATACACGTTCAATTAGGGCCAAGAAAAAGATGCTAACGGTAGTATTAAAGTATAGTTATTAAAATATGCACATATTCAGACTGAGCTGTTGTACAGTCTTATGGCAGCAGGAATAAATAATTTCTGGCAGTGGCGCGGGAAGCGGTGTGCTTAGGGTGCTGCAGCACCCCCTGGTGTTGGAAAGGAAAAAAAGTGGTTTGATAGTTTTTTTTTGTTGTTAAAAATAAATCAATAACTAAAACATTGAAACAATAGCGTATTTATCTTTGGCGATTAAATATATATGTTGAAAAATATTTTTTGTTAATAACCTTTTAACTACCTGACACCTTGCTTGCTACCAGGTCACGTTGGCGCTATCGCAATGGAAAAGTTAACTGTTGATAGAGGAGGTGTAAACATGGCGCAAAAATGAATTATCAATTTTGTTTTTCTCTATAAAACCGGCGAAATTTTCTGAAATTAAAATCGAAGTTGAACGTAGGTGAAATAGAAAGCTGTCTTTGTAGTTGCCTAGTAGTAGTATGTGAATTATTCACCATGCGTGTGTACTGCCATTGTGTATGCTTTGTATGGAGAAAAGGCACTAGAATGACAAATTTGGACCTAAATCGCTGTTTTTGGATGGAAAAAACAAAATAACATCCTCAGCACCCCCTACTGTGAGTGACTTCCAGCGCCACTAATTTCTGGAATCGTTTCGTTTTGCACTGCAAAGAAAGAGGAACCTGATAACCTTGATAAAAAGATACTCCTTCCTACCTACTTTTGATTTATCCATATTCAGGTCTTCGATATAACCCTCATATTGTGTTTTCGTATGCAAAAATCAACGGTACTTTTTGCACACCCAAACTTGAAAACGGGTCAGTCATGACCCAAAAACAATATATTGCATAGTTTTAGTATTTTTAGGCCAAGTTAATTTACAGATCAATTTTAATTCACTAGCAAAAAATATAGGCTGATTTCTAACACAAGATAAGGACGACAGGTCACAGCTTCTGTCTTTGTCTTTCTTTCTTTTCATTCTTTCTTTCTTACTTTCTTTCTTTTTAGAGCAAAAGGACATTGTACAAAGCTTCTTTAATCAGAAATAAATTCCTATTCTCTTTTGTCATTGTTGTTCTTTATTCTTGACTTTATTCTTATAAAATTACAACTTTTTTTCCTTTAAAAAATGTACATAACATTAAAAACTCCATTAGTATTTATATTTGCAGCATGTTATCTATTTTATTCTTATCACATTTAGGGGTATATATTATATGGTAATTCCCTTGAGTTGGTATTTGGTTTATGAAGAGGTTATTGAAAAAAATATATCTCAGAAAGAGTCTCTACATGTTCTTCCCCTTGAAGAAATGAGACTTGGACATTTTCATCACTTAGGTGTGTCATCACTTTGTTTTAATCAACAGTATTTAGACATTATTGACTGTGTGTCAATTTATACTGTGTAGTGTTATCCTGTTCCCAATTACATTACCGTATTTTTCAGACTATAAGTCGCACCTGAGTATAAGTCGCACCAGCCCAAAAATGCGCAATGAAGAGGAAAAAAAACCCAAAAAACATATAAGTCGCACCGGAGTATAAGTCGCATTTTTGGGGGAAATTTACTTGATAAAATCCAACACATAGAACAGATATGTCATCTTGAGAGGCAATTTAAAATAAAAATACAATACAGAACAACATGCTCAATATGTGTACAGTATGATAATGTTATGTGATGCATGAACAACGTGGCCGGTATGTTAACGTAAAATAGCTATTAAGAGTTATTCTGATAACTATAGCATAAAAAACATGCTAACAAGTTTACCAAACCATCAGTGTCACTCCAAAACACCAAAATAGCATGTGAAATGATATAATAATGTGTTGCGTCACCAGTAGGTAGATGGCGAGATAGTGTAAAGCGCTTTGAGCGCCTTGAAAGGTGGAAAAGCGCTATATAAGTATAACACCATTTACCATTTAATAATTTCACACACAAGTCGCTCCAGAGTATAAGTCGCACCCCCAGCCAATCTATGAAAAAAACGGAGACTTATAGTCCAAAAAATACGGTAAATGCAAAGATAAAAAAGTTGGGCTCAAACTTCCAGTACTCTTGTAGGGAAGTGTATACATTATTATAATGTCATAAAGTATGCACAAAACTGTATTTTATACTGACACTATTCATTTGATCTATTGGGAGAAAAAAACAAGAGGACTGCTCAACAAGCAACAGCAGTTTTTCTACAATTGTCTATCCTATGGGGCACATTTTGGGATTTGGAGCGTCAGCGCAACATTGCTCTTGTTTCCAAGCAGGCTTGCTTTTGTTTGCTCAGTATCCATTGTGAAGGCCACTCAGAGCACGGCTACACGAGAACAACCGCTAACTGCACAAAGTGATGACACCATGTTTTGCATGGACAAAAAAAAAAAAAAAAAAAAAAAAAAAAAACCAAAGGCATATCAATTTAGTATTTGAACAGTTATTCAAAAGTCCGTTATATTAATATGATGTTTGTCTTAAAATTGTAAATCTCAAAGCTGTTTAAAGCTTGATTAGCAAACTTTTAATTTATGTATCGCTACTGAATTCTCAATATCTTCACACAAAGCGCTGCATTGCTCTCAGAAGATATCACGTGTCACTGGACCTTCTACCAATTACATCAGGATTTATAATCTGTTGCAGTTGAGAATATGGATGATCTAAGATCTAACAAAGACTGTCAATGTGGGACTAACCTATGAAGTCAATTGATGTTTCAGCCACACAAAGAAAGCAGTCATATCCAAACAAGGCCTGAGGTTTTCATTTTTGAGTTTATTTCAACACGAATGGTAATCAGCACACATCCATGATACGTCTAATGGAACTGATTCTCATAACGTTGCTCAGGCCGCTCTCCCGCAGGCTCCTGTGCTCTCCGGGTCTCACGTAGATCACGCGGCCACGGAAGTTGGGCTGCTCAAACAGCAGCCAGTGGCCCTCCAGCACATTGCAGGACTGGCAATCGGACATGTACAGGCGGTCCTGCAGTGACTCGCAGTCCTCAAGCAGCTCTTGCATCTGGCCCCCGAAATTCTCCAGCTCGTAGATTTTCACCCGGAACTGTCCCCTGTGCTGTTGGACCAGACAGTTGTGAGAGTGGTCCAAGCAGTCTGGAAACGCAACCCCTGGGGAGTTGTTCTTACCATGGGGATCAAACGGCAAGAACGAACGGTATCCATCATCACTGCCCCAACGCCAGTCATGCTCCCAACACGCATCAGATCGGAGTATTCTCCCCTTCTCAGGAAAACTTGGTTGCCGATGAAGTTGGAGCGATCGTACAGGACGAAGCAGCCATTCTCCACCCGGCAGGAGCTGCATCGGCTCAGGTGCAGGTGGATATCGGAGCAGTCGCTGCTGCACTCGTAAGAGCGACCCTGGAAGTTCTTCTCCTCAAACAATATGATCTGCGGGGAGAAACAAAGTACCAAAGATGAAAAACAAGGCCATTGTCAGGTGATTGAGATCAAGGCGCAATCAATGACGAGACATATGTTACCCTGCCCATGATGACGCTTGTAGTTGTTGCAACCATGCCAACAACTGAACCCCTTTTATAGTGACCCTCGGCTTCAGACACCCTTGGGCACCTTTGTCTGAAACCTCATGACTCATCAAAATTGCAGTGGGCCCACATTCTTTTGCAGACCGCTGTAGCTGTTATTGTACGCAGGCTGCATTTTGGAGAGGGAATGCAAGCTCATCACAGAAGCTCCACGCTCCTCAGATGACCTCTTACTAACTGTACAACGTATCCTCTATGGAGGAGTTTCCAGCTGGTTTGAGGCCTTTTGTGTCAGGTAACCACATTGATCTCCATAGTTGATTTTTGCAGCATTAAACATCCGATTGTAACAAAAGCCACATTCTGACATACAGTACAGTACAGTGTGTCACCCTATAGTGATACAAGCTGGCACACAATATAGAGTGATGACTCTAGGGCTTTAGCATTAGGCCTGTGAGATATATAAAAAGGGAGCAGGTTTGTTGGCCAAACTGTACATCTGCAGTTATCGCACAAATACCATGACCATGGGAAGGGTAAGTGAGAAATGGTCAAGCACAAACCACAATCTGGATCCCAAAGAATGCAATGGATCTTATGGACGGCTTTCCGCTCACAAATGTCGTTGTTTGGCAGATCATCTTCTATGAGGACCGCAACTTCCAGGGTCGCTCCTACGAGACCAGTAGCGACTGCCCTGAGTTAACCACCTACCTAAGCAGGTGCAACTCCTGCCGAGTGGAGAGCGGCCTCTTCATGGTTTACGAAAAGCCCAACTTTAAGGGTCACCAGGTGCTGGTCAGAAGGGGCGAGTATCCGGACAGTCAGCGTCTGATGGGTGTCAATATGAGTGACTGCATCAGATCTTCTCGGATGATCCCTTTGGTAAGTGCACGCAAAGCACGATTAAGCCATCAGCTAAAATTTTTGAAAGTCACCACTGGTTGGAAAGCCTTCAGAGGTAGTTGATTGATGGGTTAATCGATGACTGGTCCATTGGTTGATGAATTTGTTTGTTGGTTGATCCACTAATTAGTTAATTAGTCAAAATGTTAGTAAAATGTTTGGCTAGTTATTTAGTCATTTGATTGGTTGGGTGGGAAAAGCCAAAATAAATATTAGATAAATGTGGAAGTACTGATTCAACTCCTGCACGAACTTGCATTAAAAAACAACAACACTAGAGCGTAAAATAATTCTTTACCGTTAGTTATACAGAACAGCAGTTACAGTAGGATAACTTAACACACAAACATTTGTAAATAGCTAGTTAGTTCTTAGTTATTGGTGTGGAAAGCCCACTATTTCAATTATTCTCCTCTAAATTTTATGCATATTCGTAAATGGAACCTGGCTTATGTTCCACCTTATTTGTCCTCGTGATTTCCAATCAAAAATAACTACACACTGCTGGGTGGACAAAGCACCAAACCCAACTGGCAAATAGAAGCAAGGACGGTAGACAAAACAAAACAAGGCAAAATACAACTTAACGGTGACATAGCTTCCTACTACTCGCTAACAAACGAAAACGCACTGGCACTGGACAAGAAACAAGAGGGGTATATAAGGAGTAGGGCTAATGGTAACTGTGTGGTGGCAATCAGGTAATTGGGTGAGCAAAGATGACAAGTTAAACACAAAGTAAAAAATGAACACACCAAAATAAAACAGGATAGGAACGAACATACTGTAAATCAACACCGCTGATGGCACCGCGTAACAGATATTTTGTTTTTTAATCCTCAAAATGCAAATACCGTAAAAATCTAGCTATTAAAATAAAGTACACAGGACTTGTGTTTTGTTGCTTTGCACTACCTAAAGTGTTTAGAGTTGCACTTGCCGTCTTGCATTTCTGGTCACTGCTTGTTTGGATCAGTTTATCAACATGTTTTGACCCGACCCACAGCACAGAGGACCGTTCCGAGTGAGGATCTACGAGAAGGAGAACTTTAGTGGCCAGATGCACGAGTTGACCGATGACTGCGACAACGTGGACCGTCTGCGCATGTCCGACTGTCAGTCCTGCAATGTGATGGAGGGCCATTGGCTGATGTTCGAGCAGCCCAACTTCCGGGGAAGGATGCTGTACCTGAAGCCCGGCGAGCACCGCAACCTCCGCGAGTTGGGAGCCAGCAACATCCTCAGACTGAGTTCCATCCGACGCATCATGGACTCCTGTTAGCTTCTTCTCTCATTTGTTGAATAAAGCAAGTTGAAATATCTATCACTGAACTCAGGTCATCATTTAACTGTTCCATGTGACACTTTTCATGGGGCTTAGCTTTGTTCTAAAAAGTTTGAGGTCCCAATCTGGTCCCTCATGTGAGTGATTTGCATGTTCCGCCAGTGCTTGAGTCTGTTTTGCCACCAATGTTCTGAAACAGTAATAAATTAGCATCTTTGAGAATGAAGACTGTTTGTAGTTGAAAGGGGGCAGGTGCAGGGTTTGTTTTCAGTATGTGTCCTAACATTGGCAAGCAGTCAGTCTATTCATTTCCATGAAGTTTAGTGTCAACTTGTCCATTATCAGTACACACTAGTTGTTCTGACATTGACTAGCTAACTGTCCATTGTCTGTAAGTACCTTGATATTGACTTATGACCGGTTCATTGTTTGTATGTACTTTGACATACAACCAGTGTATTGTGTTTGTGTGTATGCCCTGAGATTGACTGGCAACCACGCTAATATCTGAGGTTTCAAAATTGAACCTGAAACACATGGCGCAGCATGAGTTATATTTTTCCGGATAGGGTTTTATTAGTCTGATGGTGCAGTGATAATTTTGCCGGGCTAAGATCAATTCCTGCTCAGTGACGGCGTGACTGTTAAAGCAAATGGTAGGCCCTCTTCTGTAGATGCCCTGTGACTAACTGGCGACCAGTTCATGGTGTAGTCCACCTTTCCCCCAATTCATCTAGGACTGTCTCCAGCACTCTGTTGCCCTGACCAAGCTAGCAAATGTTGAAAATGGAAGAATGGAAGTTTTAGTAGTTCTGATTTGTTTACCTTTGTCGCAAAGAACAACATACGATAGTTATCAAGTGGTCTGATCAAATACCATCATTATGGAATGTACAGCAAGTACTGGGTGGTATGTTTGGCTGTATCAGTTAAGTCCGATTTGGCTAGTCAACAGCATTTCTCAGCATTCACAAGCGATGTTTGAGGCACGTTTGTAACTTCTAGTTCATTTTTGCCCCCCCCCCCCAATGCCTGCCAGTCATCGTGTGACTACACAGAAAACAAAAGATTTTTTTCCCACCCACCCAGTCCCCCATCAAGGGGTGCTGCTGCCCCCACTGTTCCAGCCTACATTTGATAGCAGCTCATCATCACAACATGGAACAAAAGCCCATCAAATGGCACTGACTCATTTTGCTGATATGTAAATCCACTTCATCTGGGTATCAAAGGCTCCCCCTCACTCTGCACATTTTGTTTATCGATAAATACTTTGACGGGCTTCAGTAAGGACCGACCATTGCCGAGCATCAACATGGGGAAGGTGAGATGAAACTTATTGAAACAATATTATGACAAACTATTTAAACATTCATGGTTGATATCCTGCTATTCTGCTGATTTTTCCATGTATTTGTATCCTCATGAGGATGACTTTCCAGCGCATGTGTAGGATATTGAGAAATACTTATAGAGCTTGCCAGACACTTAACTCTAAGTGTCACTTGGCTTTCTTTGCCAAAGATCACCTTCTATGAGGAGAAGAAATTCCAGGGCCGCTGCTACAACTGCAGCAGCGACTGCGCAGACCTGCACTCGTATTTCACCCGCTGCAGCTCTATCAGGGTGGAGAGTGGTGTTTGGGTGATCTACGAAAGGCCCAACTACAAGGGCTTTCAGTACATCCTATACCCGGGCGAGTATGCCGACAACCAGCAGTGGATGGCCTTCAGCGACAGTGTCAAATCATGCCGTACTATTAAGAACGTAAGAGTTTTCACTGATCTAAACTCCTTGTCACGTCAAGTCAAATAAGATTTACTTCATGCCCTAAGTCATCACCCTCATTTAAGAAAGAGAAGTTTATTTAAAGCCAACAGGAATCAAGTTTAATGTTCTTCAAAGGGAGACAGTGGTTCTGTCAACTGGGAATTAAGTTGTTTGTAGTTTATTAGTTTCTTACTCCAAGAAGATCATTCCAAAAGGATGATCTTTGTTCTTAGAAATTGCCCTCACTAGATTGTATGTTTACAGGACTTGCATGTGTTATATGTGTATTTGGAGCGATACAACTACAGATGGAATCACAGCATCCCTACTTCCTGCTCTCAGGTTTATGGCAACTGGAAGCTGAGGCTGTACGAGAGGCCAAACTTTGGCGGCCAGATGGTGGAATGCACCGAGGACTGCCCCTCGGTGTACGAGACCTACAAGTTTCGCGAGGCTTACTCCTGTGTGGTAACCGATGGCGCTTGGGTGTTCTACGACCTCCCCAACTATAGGGGGCACCAGTACCTCCTGGAGCAGGGCGAGTATCGGCAGCACGCTGACTGGGCGGCCTCCTCTCCTGGCATAGGTTCCTTCCGCAGGATCACAGAGTATTAGTCTACTCTCCCAATGCATTAAGCATCAATAAATGATCAACTAGCACAGACTCTGCTTTCATTTTTCCTGACAGATAATATTTGCAACTACACAAAGACAAACATTTGCGCACCAAGCCATCAGTGAATTTAAGTATATATTGTGTTCAGAAAGTGTTGCATACTTGCCACAAAAATAATGTTTCTGCGCACCAAATAGTTTCCTTTTTATTAATTCACACACGGATATAAATATATTATGACAGATATACACTGCTCAAAAAAATAAAGGGAACACTAACGTAACACATATAGATATAAATGAATGAAATATTTTTACTAAATACTTTGTTCGTTCCATAGTTGAATGTGCTGACAAAAAAATCACACAAAAATTATCAATGAAAATCAAATGTATCAACCTATTGAGGTCTGGATTTGGAGTTATACTCAAAATGAAAGTGGAAAAACACACTACAGGCTGATTCAACTTTCATGTAAACAAGTCAAAATGAGGAACAGTAGTGTGTGTGGCCTCCAAGTGCCTGGATGACCTCCCTACAACGCCTGGGCATGCTGATAATGAGATGACAGAGGGTGTCCTCGGGAATCTCCTCCCAGATCTGGACCAGGGCATCACTGAGCTCCTGGACAGTCTGAGGAGCAACCTGGCTCTGCCAGATGGACCCAAACACAATGTCCCAGAGGTGTTCTATTAGATTTAGGTCAGGCAAACGTGGGGGCCAGTCAATGTTAGCAATTCCTTCTTCCTTCAGGAACTGCTGCATACTACAGCCACATGAAGTTGGGCATTGTTGTGGGCCAAGCGGAACCCAGGTCCCACCGCGCAAGCGCAGATTATGACAATGAGTCCAAGGATTTCATCCTGATACCTAATAGCAGTCAGGGTGCCATCATCTAACCTGTAGAGGTGTGTGTGTCCTTCCAGGGATATGCTTCCCCTGACCATCACTGACCCACCACCACACCGGTCATGCTGAATGATGTTGCAGGCAGCATAAAGTTCTCCATGGGATCTCCGGACCCTTCCACGTTTGTCGCATGTGCTCAGGTTGAACCTGCTTTCATCAGTGAAGAGCACAGAGCCAGTGGCATAGTTGCAAATTCTGGTGGTCTATGGAAAATGCCTCTTAAGCTCTACGGTGACTGGCAGTGAGCACAGGGCTCTCTACAGGATGTCAGGCCCTCAGACCATCCTCATGGAGCCCATTTCTGATTGTTTGGTCAGAAACATTCACACCAGTGGCCTACTGGAGGTCATTTTGTAGGGCTCTGGCAGTGTTCATCCTATTCCTCCTTGAACAAAGGAGTGGATACCGATCCTGCTGAGGGTTTGAGGATCTTCTACGGCCCTGTCCAGCTCTTCTGGAGTAACTACCTGTCTCCTGGAATCTCCTACAGGATAACAGGTTGGTCCTCAGACTGTCCAGGAACTCAGCGATGTGCTGGTCCAGAGCTGTGTAGAAATCCCTCAGGAGAACATCCGCCACCTCATCAGGAGCATGCCCAGGCATTGCAGGGATGTCATACAAGCACGCAGAGGCCAAACACACTACTAAGCTTCATTTTGACTTCTTTAAAGGACATTACATCAAAGTTGGATCAGCCTGTAGTGTGTTTTTCCTCTTTCATTTTGAGTATAAATCCAAATCTGGACCTCCCTGGGTTGATACATTTCATTTTTATGGATAATTTTGACTGTCTGACTCTGTTGTCAGCACATTCAACTATGGAAAGAACAAAGTTTTTAATAAAAATACTGTATTTCATTCATTCAGATCTACAACGTGTTATGTTAATGTTCCCTTTATTTTTTTTTAGCAGTATATCTTCTCTAATACTTTCTTCCGTCCATCAGAAAAGACTGTCAAAATCTTGATTGATTACTCAATTAATAGCTCAATCACAGTTGACCTTTTAACCAGTGATTATATCTTCTGTTTACAATCTACTGTCATCTATGGATGTGAAAAAATGTAATGAGTCTATTTTTACAAAGTAAGAAGATAAAACTACTGATGTGTTTTTAAAAAGTGTCCTGAGCTCACCCCCCACTTTTGCCATTGACACTCCATCTGGGTGTTTGGTAGCACCTGGGTCCTCTACTAGAGCCCCGACTACATGGGTTACCAGTACGTGCTAGTGCATGGCGAGTATGAAAATTTCCCAAGCCGGAATGGCTTTAATGACACCATCCGCTCATGCCGCCTGATCAGCCAAGGAAGTCTGTAATAAAGAGGGTATGTGTAGATTGTCAATCATTTGAGTCATGGTAATACACAAAAGATGATTGGGGGCATCTGGAACTGCTCTTTGCTTGAAGTTGTTTCATTTTTATTTGCAAAAGGCTTTTTCAGTTCAGTTTGTCCATGTCAAATCTCACCCCCCAATGTTCGACTCAAGGTCGACCCTTGCTTTTGGATACATTTGCATTTAACTTTCAAGAAATGTTTGTATTCAAACATCGTTTTAAGTAAGGTCTCTATTTAACTTCAATTACAAAAAAAAAAGTTTAATTAAATAAGTAATAAAGAAGAATTTATTTTAATTTTCTGGTATTTACATGTTGCGTTAGTGTTCAATCTTAGGACAATTTTATGATAACATTAAATAATTTTGTATACACAGAGTCATCTTACATGGCTTATATATATATATATATATATATATATATATATATATATATATATATATATATATATGTATTACGGCTGTCCCAAACGACTAATTTTCTCCCGATTAGTCAGCCGACTATTTTTACGATTAGTCGACTAATCTAATAATTTAAAAAAAAATTTTTTGTTTTGTTTTCTAATTTAGCAATGAAATTTTTGTTGACGCTTATCAATTCACAAAAAACATATTGGAACACTTAAATTATTTATTAAAGTACAAATAAACACGTAAATAACAATAATAAATCACAAATAAACAATGAGTTGAAATGCTGATAGAATTCACTAGTGTAGCATCCTGATTGAAAAGATGGTCTCTTAAACTGATGGTTTACAACTTTTATTCCATCCTTGATGTAATCACACTGTAAAAGCTACGGTGCACACAAATAAATCAACACAATTAGAAATTAACGAAAACTTTTCACCTTTTTCCTTTTAAACCTTATTTATATATCAATGAATTGCCTTTACTTTAATTTATTACCTTATCATTGACAATCTCTCCCTTAAGTGCAATCACTGTATATACTGTATATATTTATGACCTTTTCACCTTATATAATTTTCTATACTATAAAATAAACCATAACATGAAATAAACCTTTCAGTTAGCATTAAGAACAATACTAATAGCGCTTACAGGCCCATTTTCAATGAAACATTATTATTTAGTAAGGCGACAGCACTCTCTGGTGTACAAAAAATGAAAAAACAAAATTACAAACTGGGTTACGGCGCTTGAGGTGTTTATTCACGGCCGACGTTTAGCCAAGCTTGGCATTGAAGAGACAGGACGGAAGAGTGTACGCTCCTTTGTTTCTTTGAAATAATGTTTTGGACACTCTGGTGTGGTTTTTTGGCTTTGTGCCGCTTTCCCCGCTTGCATACAGAGCATCCGACATTCTGAACTTTCCGTGCATATATTTTTTCAACCCTTCATTAACCGTCGACGGGATGTTGTGCTCGTCGACGAATTTACGTCATCGATGACGTCGACTATGTCGACTAGTCGGGACAGCTCTAATATATATATATATATATATATATATATATACATATATATATATATATATATATATATATATATATATAGTCATCATATACATACATACATACATACATACATACATACATACATACATACATACATACATACATACATATACATACATATACATATATCTGTCATTTAAATCTGTCTGAGCGGGGCATCTGCGTTAATAGCGTCAAATATTTTAACGTGATTAATTAAAAAAATTAAGTAACGCCCGTTAACGTGATAATTTTGACAGCCCTAATATATGTATGTATGTATATGATGACTATATATAGGGTGTCCCAGGCCCCCTATATAAAATCACATATTAACAGATTTGGAGTCGCACACCCCTTCATTGTATTCCACTTGCTAAAAGAACAGAGCACACGAAATTTCACTCCCATAGCTGGTTGCTAAGGCTTCCCTCATTGACATTCCTACTGGACTGGCAGTGGTTAACGTGTCGGTCTCGCACTCTTCTGACTAATGATCGCCTCTCTCCCAGACCGATTGTATACCTTGCACAATTCACATTGGACAAAGTGTTACATGCACTGCTGCAATACAACTGAAGTGCAATATAACTGGATAGTAGCGATAAAATTGAAGACAGGGAAGTGACAGCTGCACTACTGGAAGCTGGCCTTGTCAGCCGTGGAGAATTGGCGGCGGTGATGTTCGACGACCTGAAAGATGAGCTGCCGCTCGTCTTCGTCCTTCGTCAGGTACTGGTTGAAGTCGGTCGCCAGCTTCACCGCTCGCTCGGCAACATCATTCACCGACTTCAGCTCGGACGCGACAACTGGAACTTCTCGCAGATCCGCGACTGTGGCTGGGAGAGGCAGCTTCAGGCAGTGGAACAGGTCCTGCGACCTCCGGGTGATGAAGTCTCCCAGGTAAGCCCTCTTGAGTAAGGGTCCTCCTTCCTTCCAGCTGCCGCAGTTCCTTCCCTTTCTCCTGAGCCTCGTAGAGGTGGTGCAGCATCTTGGCCTTCTCCTCTTCCTCGGTCTTCGTTGAAAACATCGCCAGGGGGGCCAAGTCCTCGCTCAAGTACCAGATTTGCCCACGGAACTTCTTTAGAGCAGTTCAAGAAAGCATAAATTGCTACAAACAAGCAGTGCAGATGATCCTCCTGCTATGTTGCACAATGGTTAACAGCTTCAACACCCACCGGAGGACACGGGGGGGGGGGGGGCAAAGGGGCCATGGCCCCCCTTTAGTGCCAGTTTAAAAAAAAAAATCGCTTGAAAGTGCGATTTTCTCGAAGTAAAGTCACATTCTATCAGAAAAAGACTTTTTTTTTTTTTTTTTTCAAAATCGGTGATAGCTTTTCTGGATCGGCCACTGTCAAAACCAGGTCAAGGCAACACCGCATACGTTCTATGCATGTGAGTGCAAATGGACAGTTGAAAACAGATCAGGATGACGCCCCTACATGGCTGGCCCCTGTATACGGCATAGCAGACATTACATGTGCTCTGAGGGAACCCTAAATATTAAGCGATCATTGTGAATTTTTTCTCACAGTACTTTGGGAAGAAGTGGAATGCATTGAGAGGGTGTGCGAGATTAGTTTCCTGGATTTACTTTTTTGGGACACCCTAATATATATGATGTCTATATATATATATATATATATATATATATATATATATATATATATATATATATATATATATATATATATATATATATGTGTGTGTATGTATGTATGTATGTATATGTATATACATACACATACATACATACACATATATATGCTTTATATATGCTTTATTTAAAAGGAATAAATACTGTATGCTATATCTCCAGGTGCCCTGCGGCTGGCTGGCAACCAGTTTAGGGTGTACCCTGCCTCTTGCTCGTTGTTAGCTTAGATAGGCTCCAGCACCCCCGGGACCCTTGTGAGAATAAGCGGTTCAGAAGATGACTAAATGAATAGTGTATGCCAGTTTTTTTAACTTCCATGTGTAGCAGAAATACAGTATCCTGTTCACACTCCACTCAGAGGAGGCGGTAATGCGCCTCAACATCAATTGCTGACTACTAATAAGAATCAAGCGAAGAAGAACAAGCGCTTAGATCAAAACATTGTCACGGCTCACCTCGCTCTGCAGTCGTTATGGCACTTGTACCCAAAAGAATTCGGAAGAATCATGCTGACCAAAGCTCACCTGCTAGCGTGTCCACGTCCTGCCAGCCAAGTGAAGCCGGGAAAGACGGTGTTTTTGTGGAGGGTGCCATACTTCGCATCACAATGAAAAACTTCCTGTAAGTTTCTCGTTATGAATTGTACACTTAAACTCATTCTGCCTTGATGTGCATGTAGTGTTGTAAATATGTAAAGTATCAGATGTCTGTGGAAAATTGCATGTGAACGCCCCCTCAAGTCGTATTTTCACCTGGTATTGTACTATGATGTCCGTGTTTCCCTGATGGGTGGACCTTTTACTTTTCAAAATGGCGGCGCGCGAACAAGAAATTGTAAATGTTAAGAAACAAGTTATTAAAAAAAAAAAAATATCGTCAATTTACACGTTTTTTGGACGCCAGCACATCAACATGAACACACACACTATTTTCTCCGTTGTTCTAAAAATAAACTAGTTCAAGGTTGTTTTCTCTCCCTCACAAACTGAAACTGTAGCAAAAATCATGGCAATGTTGCCACCTTATCTAACCCTCAGCATGATCAAGATGCACTATCCAAAATAAACCATCAAAATGTGGCCTCAAGACTAATTTTGAGTCCAAGACCACTGTTCTGCCAAAATGTCCTACAACGGTGAAACATCTACAAGTGTTCTGGAATTCCTTCGTACTCTGAGAGCGAATTTGACAGCTTACTATGTTTTTTTTTTTTTTTTTTTTTTTTTTTTTTTTTTTTTTTTTTTTGGAGATGCATATAAGAAGGATATACTTTAACCCTGGAGAACCCAAGAACCATTTTCTTCTTAGGAAAATTATGAATTATACATTAAATTACTGCTATAAGTTCACTGAACACCAAAATATATGTTTTAAGTGTTTAATATCTTAAGAAAAATACTTACACGTAAATGCTAGCAGTGCAACGGTTTGCGGTTCAAAGCCGAACCGTACGGTTCGCCCTGTACGGTCCGCCCTGTACGGTCCGCCCTGTACGGTCCAATACGCATTTATGATCCGCGCCTTTTCGATTTTGCAATTAATTTATTCCGAACGCTTGTGGAATGAATTGGTCGAGCTCTGTGTGCCTGTGTGTGACGTGAAGCACAGCTGCGGAGAAATTCCCGCTCCGCGAGTAAATGTCCAATCGCTATCAAGCAGCTGTGTAATAGAAGCACAGAAACGGCCTCTCTCGCTTACGAGCGAAATGAAAGTGAAACAAGAAAGAAAACAAAACACTATGACAAGCGGAGGAGTGGTGAGGAAGCACCGGCCTCTTTCAAATCTGCGATGTGGCAACATTTCGGTTTCCCCGTGGATCACAATGCGGAGGGAGAGAAAATATTGGAAAAAAAAAAAAAAAACACTTTTCAAACATTGCAGCGCTTGTTCCCTATGCTAATGGCAACACTTATAACATGACTCCGGCACCTCAGGCGGCCGACATCACCCGCAGATATCACTTTCTCAGAGCAGGACTACCCCGAAGAGGACACCAGGGAAAACACACGGCGGGCTTCGTTAATTTATTTGCAACGCTTGACACGCGTTACATTGTTCCCTCGCGGATATATTTCTCCAACAACGTAATCCCCGACATTTATGAAATGGCACGCAAAACCATCGAAGATGATTTCGCTAAAGCACATAATTTTGCCCTGACCACTGATAGTTGGACGTCCCATGCTACAGAGTGCTACTACCTAACTGTGACGGTCCACTATAATTCATACCTGTCAAGTTGTACGGTCTTGGCGTAATTTGTACAAGTGAGCACTGATTTTTAAATGTGTACGTTTTTCGTGCATTACGTTTTTTCCCCTCTGTTCGGATTTTGTCACCCTTTTCGGCAACGAGACAATGTGCGTTAATACATTGGTTGAATGACGCCAGAAAAGTCAGAGACACGGAGAGGGAAGAGTGTTTGTTGTGACGCTGTAGCAAACGCGATGCTAGGCTAGGTGGCTCCAATATTTTCTGACTGTAGCCGACAGCCTACAATCCACGCCTAGATATCTCATGCATATAGAACTACATATGAAATGATAGACTCGGTAGCGTTAGTAAACAGCCGCCATTTTAGAGCAGTAAACTTCTCAGAAAGGCTCTGTTGAAGTAAACTTTCCTAGCAAACCTAAGTAACTTTTTATCTAAAATACTCCTAAATTGGCAAAATCTTGACTTCAGTCTATCTTTAAAGGATGAAACAGTTTTAAAATTTTCACATGTCGAAAGTAGACAGAAGGGAACTAATGCAAAAACGGGAGCAATTTTATCTACTTTAATGGTTGATTCACAACATTAAATGACCTCCAAACATAGCAAAGGTTACTATGTTTTTGTTTTTTTTTTTTGTTTTTTTTTTTTAAATGGGAAAAAAACATGAAAGGTAACACCAGTTACTTTGCCAAGTAACTTTTTTACTACTGTATGTGTATTTCAGTAGTTAGTCACTACACTAGCCAAAGAGCTAAGAGGCATTTTAACAGTCGAAAATGTTTACTTTTTAAGTATTTATTTCACTTTCTTAAAAGCAAAATAAAGGCAGTTTTTTATTTTAAAAAAAAAAAAACAAAAAAAAAACAAAACCGAACCGAAACCGTGATCCCAAAACCGAGGTTCAAACCCAACCGTGGGCTAACTGAACCGTTGCACCCCTAGTAAATGCAAACAGGCAGGACGTTCTGGCAGTTGATCTTGCCCATTTAGAGTACACGATGGATATAAGCAGGGTAAAGTAATGGCTAACAGGTAAATCAAATTGAGTGGTTGCAAAACCTTTTCTAAAATTAATATTTTTACGTATGTTGTAAAGAAAAATAAAGACGACAAAAATGTTAGGAAGGATTGATAAAGTGCGGACAATGATCAGTAACTAAATCCATGATGCAGATCCAAATCTTGGTTTGAGAGAAGATGGAAGACAATCTTTCAGTCAGACAGTCAGAAACGGTCATTGTTGTTTTGTTCACAACTATTTCCATTTATTTTATCACAGCAATAATGACTGTTGTTCTGGCCATCTTGGGGGAAATATTGGGCACATTGAAAATGGGCCCACCTGTTACACCTATTACACTGCACCTAGAAATGCAACAATAAGAACAAATTAAAACACATTTAACAGCTAAACAAAAACACGATATTTTAAGTATTATACATAAGATTATGTTTGCTATTTCAATCACGTTGGACTCTCCATCACTTTCAGTCATGGAGCACAACACACAATAGTCTTCTGTGTTGCTTACAAAAACATAACGGGCATTTGGCTAAGGTGTGTAATTACTTGATTATAAGAGCCTTTTTTTTTTTTTCAATGCCAATATTTTGTGCGCCCCCTGGCAAGGAGGTTCTGCTTTGCCTTTTGGGGCTATGCATGGCGAACTGTAAAAGCTCTATATTTACCCTGATGATCTAGCAGGGTACAGGCTGTCTGCTCTCAAGCCTGCTCAGCAGCTTCGCCTGTGGTTAGCAGCTCCTTGAGCTCACCAAAGAAGATGTAGTTTTTGGCAAACTGTAATGCAGTACATGGTTTTGTCTACATATTATTCGGAGATTCACCAAATTTTCAAATGATAGAAAAACAATCAGTTTAGTTCTTCAGAACTTTTCAAACAAATAATAAGGATCAAATAATACCTCAAGCACCAAAACTCCACAACTACTGGAGTCCTGCTGTTTATGATGTTCCAGGGTCTTTATTTGCTGTGACTCCTCTGACCTTTCCGTCTTCTTTTAGAAAGTTTCTGGTTAAAACAAAACAGGAACCAGTTTACAATCAAGCCAGAATATTACTCTGTAAATCATGACTTAAGCCTACAAAAGTACCTCCAGTTGCGAAGAATTTGCCGCTTATAATAGTCCTCATTTCCAATGGGATCTTTCAGGATCAGCGTCCTCATTGGGATTTTGATTATCTTGACAATGTAATTTAAATTTAATTAAACTAAGCATTACATTTGAAGCAGTTTGTGTAAACTAAATTCAGGGTGAACACTTACTACAAGAATCCAGTGTACGGAGATGTTCACAGGGCACAACCAAACGTCTTCAACTGCAAATTTGATCTGTAGGATGTTTCACACAAGGTTATAATGACAGAAATATACTTCACATCCAAAGAAATTCAGAACCTTGCAGAGATGTCGAAACCTCCCCAAAACAATGCCGTTGAAACAACTGTAGACAAGTGATGAACCGATTTCTGTTAAAGCCAAAAACAAATATAATTGATTATATATTCAGTACGTATAAAATAGTTCCATCTATAATAATAACTTTTCTACTTGCATACCTGCAATGCCTCATTGTGGAGCTCAAGGCATCCATGACCTAAATTGTGAGCAAAGGAATGTTAATGCATCATACTGCACAAGCATTGTTGTGATCAACTTAATAAAACAATGTTGCCAGCCATTCTGTTCCATGAAGCCTTCTGAATGATGAACCGTACAGTTTGAATGGACCAACAACTGCCTCAACACGGCCATTATCAATTGATGTCCAGAGCCTGTGTACTAAAAGTTATTGAGTTAGTTTAGTCAATAATACTAGTTCAAAAAGGTGAACTCAAGGCCAACGGGCCAGTACAGAACTCAAGGCTAACTGGCCAAAGCGGAACATGTCATGAACCTTTAGGGTTGTAAGGTTTTCAACATTCCATATAATATTTTATGGACCCCCAATAGCCTTTCGTCCTACAAACCCTTAAAGGTTAAACATAGACCAATTTTTACATTCACAGCAATGCAACTCATGCAACAGTTAACCCAGTATGGCCAATCTGGCAACATGACTGAACAGTCAAGAACAAAATGTTTTTATAAAGGTCACCTTTGTCTTGGGTGCGGTGTTTTGGAAAAGTAGAAGGATCAGATGGGGACTTTAACGGGGAGTGTACCTCTCTAAGGAGCACTTTTGGGGGCAAACTGAATAACTGACGCTCTGGATATGCACAAAAGCGGCTCATCTTTAACTGGGCGTTTACATCAGGTCTTCTGTAATGCTTATGGATGATATTGTACTGGGTCTTCAGTAACTGTCCGTTAACATTCTGCAATGTTACGCCAGATATGTTTATAATAGTATAGGGAGCAATAAAATCTTCCAAATGCTTTTGCATATTTAGCAGAAGGACCTCATCACTAGCTTTGTACATCACATTTTTGTACTTCTTATGGACCCTTTTGGCGTATGCTTCCACCTGATTATCCAGATTTTTTTTTTTTAATTATTGATTTTTTTGTTCGGCAGACTTCTTCACTTCCTGTTGAGCAAGTTTTTTGGACTCTCTTAACTCACCGTAAAAACATACCTCGGGGAGTATGATGGTAGAAATCTATAATTTAACAATCACAAAATGATAATTATCTGTAACTTTCATCTCTGTCACAATAAAGAACAAAAGCAACAAACCCTAATTTACATGTGTAGCCTTAAAAAAAAAAAAAAAAAAACACTCAAGACCCGTAAGCATGACATTTTTTCTACATTTGTGTATAATTGGTGTGTGAAAACTGGTGAAACAGTACTAATAAACAACTACTATAAGATTTCCAATTTCTTATGCTAACCTAAAAACATATAATACTCTGAAAATTACTGCACTTTAATTCCATTGCAGTGACGGGACAGAAAGGACTCAAAATACTAGCTGGCAATTCAGCAGGAACCTCAAATCCCAGTCATATTTCTCCTCATTTACCAATTTTCTGAAGGCTCTAAAAGCACACATTGTGAAGTTCAAAAAACATCAAATTGCGAAAGCCACGGAGATTTTAGATGTAAAATGATAAGCATACCTTTTTACATTTTCGTTGGTATTTTCATCAAGTCCATTGGTCTGAGGATGATCCGCTGCTGTGACTACATTAAAAAAACATTCCCAACATTTTATGCATGTGCAGTGCAGTTCCAAAAGTAATGCTTTAAAAATAGCGTTATTCTTAGTCTAAAAATACACCACATGATGCAGTTGATGGAAAAAAAAAATTCAAGCAAAGGGTATTAACATTTAATGCTGGGAAGTTCCTTAAAATCACTGAAGCAGATCATAAAATCATTGCTAAAGATGAGCATTTTCTGATTAGTAGACTTACCTCATTAACAAACTCTCTGCCATGGTCCGACATTTATTGCTGGGCACCAAATATGTCTATATATAATTTTACAGATATTAAGCCAAACATCAGCAGTAGATTTGGTCACTAATGGGCATGCCCATTTCTCAACCTATTTTGAGAAATAATCCGTTGCTGTCAGGATATACTGGAATCTGCTTTCAGTTTTCGGAAGCAGTCCAGTCAAATCAATGCCAATTAGCTCCCAGACACCTGAAACCTCATAAGAGATTTTTTTTGTTTTTAAATTCTTCATGTAATTTTTGGAAATGTTTTTCATTGCCAGTCTTGTTTAAGACTATTAAAAGTCACCTTAATACATTGCAGTGGCTGTGCAACAGTTAAAGGTTTGCAAACTTTTTGGCACTTACTGGCCTTGTCTTAAAGACAATATTATTAGTGTTGGCAACATAATGTATCATAACTTTTTAACTTTGTATATGGATGACTACAGTCACTACACAGCATCATGAAACCTGGGTTTAGATTAAGAAGTTTAAGATTAGATTTAAGATTAAATAGAACTGTTTTAATCCCTTTGGGAAACTTCCCCAGTGAAATTAGGATTCCAGTAGTATTTTGAAAAGCAGATAAGAAAAAAATATGCACAGAGACAGAAATACAAACACAAAATTTATATGTCGAATGATTGTAAATACAATAAATAAAGTACTGCAGTAAAACCTGTGTACAGTAATACATACCCGTTTATCAATGTCCACGGACATGCCATACCAGTAATAAGTGGAATTTATGGCACTCAGGGTTTTACGGGTGCCAGTGTGGCCTCCGATAGGAGAAGAGTGAAACTTCAAAGAGCCCCCTGGTCTCCGCTCGACTTTTAATTGCTCACATTGACCCAAAGAAGAGCTCACCATCTACATTGGAAAAACGTTTCAAGAGTATAATTTTAAATTACTAATGCACTAAACTACACAACTACACTGATTACAAAGGAAATACTTAGCCTTCAGATGAAATTTTGAGGCATACCTCCTTAGATTTTGTTTTTGGTTTCTGTCATACCCTGTATGATCCAGTAAAAAGCACGTTGTGGACTTCATTCCACTTCTTCTCCTCAACTACAAAGACATTTGTAAACTATTTTTTCTGGTCCAGTTAACATTAAAAGGAAAAGAAGGGAACACAAACATATGCATATTCAGCCAGGCCATATCTGTGCAACGTTGTAAAAGTACTAGCTTCATAAGCATCATTAACTTTGTCTTCTTCCAGCAAGACTGATACTCAGAATTATTACAAACATAGCTTATACCACCAATATCAAATGAGGGTGGTATAACGTGGTCAATAAACACGATGCTTTGACACTACCACACGAAAACACACAATACTTAAAAGCTACGACTAGAAAATACCCCCAAAAGTATTTTTGAATCAATGAAAAAGTCAAATAAGACTCGATATATCATGCGAAAATATTCAGTACTAACCGCTTTTAATTGATGTTTTGCCAAAACGAAGTGTCAACTAGAGCTGTCCCGACTAGTCAACGTTGTCGACGTCATTGATGACGTAAATGCGTCGACGGGCAAAACATACCGTCGACGGGTAATAACGGGTTAAAAAAAAAAAATTACTTGCGGATAAAGTTTAGAATGGCGGGCGCTCGCGATTCAAGCGGTTGTTACAAACACCCCTAAGGGGACCGCTGTTATTTCAATGTGACCGGCATTGTCAGATTGAGCAAAGAGGAAGAAAGTGGGCGAGCGAGAGAGAGGGAGTGAGATCGGTGATTTGGGAAAGTGCGCAGGTAGCGTAGAGTTCAGTGACTGCAGCCCCTACGTTTTTGTTTTGGTCAATAAAAGTATCTATAAAGAGCCATCCAACGCCTCTCGGTGTTTTTATGCACACCGCCGCCTTCCTGAGGAGGAAATTGGCCGAACCGATGACAACGAGCCAAGTGAATCGCCGGTTCACTCCTCATTACGGCGAGGAGTTGAAAACACCGCCAATTACCAAAAAGGGCAGAATTGGTGACACGTGAAAGTGGCATAAAGCCAAAAAAGCGGACCAGAATAGCCAGAGCCTGGAATAATTTCAAGAAAAATATGGAGGGTGCCACTGTGTACTCTTTGCTAAGATGAGCTCGCATACCACGGTACCACGTCTGCTATGAACGAACACTTGAAGCGCCGTCACCCAAGTATAATTTTCGAAGACAACAAGAAACAACAAGCTAGCGGATTTTAAGTCAATACAACTTTCTAACGATTTTTTAAAATGGAAGTTACCTTTATGTGCGTCGTATCAACGTGCATTTTTATTTAATAAAATAATTTATATATTATATATAATTATATAATATATTTTTAAAATTATTATTAAATTAGGATCATGGATGCTCCCACTTGGGGAAAATATATACATACATCCTTTGTATAAATAATATAATAAAAATATATATGGAAACAGCACTGGCCTGCTTACTGTAATCCATGACTGCACTAATGGTAGTTACTTTATATTATAAAGTATCATTGTGTATATATACATATAGTAGTATACTATAAAATTAACCTATATATTTAATTTTGTTACTGTGAGTATGTGTGCCTCTCATTCAAAATAGTTGTGGTAATATTTCAGTGTGCCCTCTACTTTATCTGTTTTCAGGTTAAAACAAAGAAAAGTTGAACAGTTTTTCCCCTCCTCCCAAAATGCAGAATGCACACCAGAAAAAGCATCTGAACTCACACAAAGTATTCTGAAAATGGTTGTCCGGGACATTGCAATTCATTTTAACATTTAGAACAATATAGACAATGACATACCACAAAAAGAGAAAGAATTGTTTTGACTCCTGTTAAAGAGGTGAAGTCTCAGCGTTTCCGTTTACATTTTTTTTGCACTAGTTAAACCAGCATCATTTGACCTCATTGTTTGTGATTTATTATTGATTTATTGTTATTATTATTATTTATTATATTGATTTATGTTATTTATTTATACGTTAATAAAGAATTTAGGTGTTACAAAATGTTTTTTGTGAATTAATAAGCTTCAACAAAAATTTCATCATTAAAGTAGTAAAAAAAAAAAAAAAAAAAATTTTAGATTAGTCGACTAATCGTAAAAATAGTCGGCTGACTAATCGGGAGGAAATTAGTCGTTTGGGACAGCCCTAGTGTCAACGCCGTTAATGTAGAACAAAAAGTAGCCTAATTCCTGGGAAAATGAGTCAACGGTTTGCACATGTGTATGCATGCGCACTGTGTGGATGTAGCAAGTCTCACCGCGTAGGAAGGAATTGTAGAACACCGGTCTTGTCTGACAACACTACTAATGTGACACAGCACAGTAGTGTGTGATATGAAAAAAAAAAACGTTGTTCTGCAGTCCATTTTATATCATGATATAGTGGTAAAGTGCCTCGATACATGTGTTTTTTTGGGGGGGGGGGTTGAAAAATTGTGTATGATCATGATAGCCCCCCACCACCACACTTGATTTTGGAATCGTTTTGAATTGATTTTGAATTGAAATAACAACTGCTGTGTTTTTTGCCCTCAAAGGACTTATGACTATACCACGGTTCACCCCGGACCAAACCTAAACATGGTTATTGGAGCAAACGGAACTGGCAAATCCAGCATTGTTTGTGCCATCTGTCTGAGTCTGGCAGGCAAGACCACCCTCTTGGATAGAGGCGACAAGGTCAAAAGTCACGGCTGCTATTTGTATCGTTCAAAATGAACAAACGATGACATGACACTTCAAATACACTATTTTCTTCAAATCATTGTGGAAGTCATGCCAGTGTCAAAACGTTTTTTTTTTTGTGTTGTAGGTTGGAGGCTATGTGAAAAGAGGACATGACAGAGGATTTGTTGAAATTGAACTGTAAGTTGTTAATTTGGCATGCCAGATTGATTATTTTTTTATAGCCGGTATGAATGTTTTACACATATCAATCTGGACAGGATCCAGTCAAGACCTGTTTCATGGGAGGAACTTAAAAAAAAAAATATATGTCTGCTGGTTGGACGATGGCTCTTCTCGCCACACTAGTGAAAACATTGTTTCCTGTCAAAAAAAAAAAAAAAAGATTTTCAGTGATGCTCTTTGCTCTTCTTTTAATGAGTAAATTAGGTATATTTCTACAAAAAGACTGCATTCCGCCATAGAATTCAAGCAGATAGTCGCTTCCTGGTTAAGTCTGCAGGTACCACATCTTACCTGTGTTTGGCTCGCTATCAGGAGGCGACCAATCCACATTAAGCCACAGTAAGACGTATTTGTTCGCGGAAAATCAAAAACATCACATACTGTCAAGAAATCCTTTTCGTCATATTCTTTTAATGAGTAAATTAAGTGTATTTCCAATAAAACTTCAGAATTTAATTATCTACGAAAACTGCTTTGCACTACTACAAACCTGAATATTTATTGCCAGTCTTCCTAGTTTAAGTGAATAGAATGTCTATTGCTATCATGGGCATGCAATGAGTTAATTACTATGTGAAAAAAAATTAGTGTTACTTGGGGCCGTAACCAGTGTGAAATGCTGTTTCTACTCCTTTTAATTTAATTTGTTTTTATTAACTTGGTATTAATTCATAAATTTATTTATAATTATGAAACGATAATATGATAAATTAGTTATTATTTAAAACATTATAATGTCATAATAATAATAATAATAATTGCTTGTATTTTTAATTTTTTTTAAATGAACAAAAATAGCCACTTGCTCTGTAAAGGGTTAAAGATCTTAATCGTCAAGTGTTGAATAATTGTCTACTGTAGTGACTGTTGTCCCTGAAAGGGTTAACGTCTGCCTGATTTCAAATGTTTTTTTTTTTTTTTTAGTTTTAAGAGTGGTGGAAATGTAATAATAAACCGAGAGATCTACGCAGCGAACAACCAGTCAGTGTGGAGGGTGAACGGAAGATCTTGTAATCAGAAAATAGTGGAGGAGGAGGTCAAGGCTTTGCATATTCAAGTCAACAACCTTTGCCAATTCCTGCCCCAGGTATGTGTCAGTCTGTATTCTATGGACAAAAATAACCATCACCCTGCAGTAGGGATGGGAATTGATAGGATTTTTACGATTCCAATTCCATTTTCGATATCGCTTAAAGGGGAACTTTGAAGTAAGGTTGGCCAACCATGTTTTTGAATAATATCAATGGCTAAACAATTATAAGCATATTTTCATTTTTTTTTTTTTTTAATGCAACCCTTCCAGATTCTTTGTTTAACCCATAGCAACGCCCTTGACAATGAAAATGCTTTTCTTCGGAAATCTTCGGAAATTACGTCACACCTAGACGTGCGAGGGAAGTCCACCATAGAACAGTATTGTTTGTTGCTTTGCTTCTCGGTAAGATGCCACAGCGGTGTGTGGCGATGTTTTGTTCTCGCTCAAACGAAAAGTTGTATGAGTGGCCAAAGGATAGCAGGGCACGTAAATGGACATCTTTCGTTCACACGAAGCGAATGAATTTCACGCCATCATCGAGTAGTGTTCTCTGCTGCAAACACTTCGAAGATGCCTGCTTCCTTAACCGGTCTGCTTATGATCAAGGATTTGCCAAAAAGTAAGTGTGATTTTTGGATAGATGACTGATGACTTTGTCAAAGCATAGCTGCCTACTGTTGTGGAATTGAACAGTATAAGCTATGAGAGCCGCTGACAGGTGACAGCTGAAAAATAGCGTGTTGGTTTAGCGTAGCCATTGAGTCAATCTCACAGCGAATCAGCGAGCGCGCAGGTCACGCAATGAATCATGGGAAATGTAGTCTCGGGACAACACTGAAGTGGCGCTTTGTAATCTGTTCGCTTGTGTGAAAAAACTACATTTCCTCACGCCATTAGACGCCAATTCCTGCCAAGAGCTGTGCCGAGCTGTGTTCTAACTTTTCCATAAGAACTGCTCCATGTGTTAATAAAGAGACAAGGTTGTCAGCGCGTCGTGTGTTCGATACAATTGTAAACAAAAATCTCATAACAAGACACTATGCACAATCCGTTTAAGAGACGCTGGAGTGGGAGGCGAGGAGGAGATCGGCGAGAAGCAAAACTTCGCGGTCGAATGTGGCGGCAGTCCGCTATTATTTTGTTTTCTTATTGTTGCCACAATAAAGTGGAGAAAGCAATCGAAGACTCATCTCCTTCTTTCCACCCAACGTTTTTATATTATTATTTTATATGCACGAGAGCTGCCGGATCTGCCAAAATTAACATGAAGTCTGATTATTATTTTTTTTAACAATGTCATCAGATAGACAAAAACATAACATTATGTGCAAATGCCTGCATCTTCAAATCATAAAAATAATAACAGCCTATATCTTACCAATGTTGTAATCTCGATGGGTCTTGTATCCATTCCATGTCAGGTAGTCTAGGTACATTGTTTGCATTCTGATTAGCGTCTGGCTAATACATGTTAGATCCATCATAAAATTCCAAGCTCCTCTTCTTCCTCCAACTCTTCAAAAACTTGGATCTCCTCCCTTGCGCTCGGTCTATCGTTTATATCGCTGTTTGAATCATTGTTTGAAGGGCTTTGTTTGGCGGCCGTATGTATGGAGCTGCCAACGCTGTTCCCGGTGTGACGTATCACTTCCGGGTTCGTCCCCTTTCAGGCTCGAACTTCGGAAACGCGATTATTTTGTCAAATATACAACATATAAATTATTTTTTCATGCTTTATTTGGTTGACAATGTTTAATTACTTGTGACCCTATTTGGCATGTGAAGAAATTAGTTCACACTACAGCTTTAACGATTCGATACTTTATCGATTCTCTTATCAATTCTAATTTGGGGAAAAAGAAGAACTAACATTTTGATTGGCATCTAGTTTGTTGAATCAGAAGTCACAACCTTACAAACTCACAATGAGGTCAAAAGAGGCCCAAAGCCTCGATGTTAACTGTGGCAATATGTAACTGTGGCAAACAGACAAGAATGTGTAACATTTTACTGAAACACTTTTCTAATAGAAATTTTTAAAAAATCCTTTTTAAAAGGACATATTAGATGATAGCACTCAAAAATAATAAAAACATAAATACTGTCAAATACAACGAACAGTGCGTAGTAATTACCTAATAATACTTTTTTTTGGAAAAATCACAATTTTTTAAAGTAGTCTAATGAATAATGATGTGCCCTGTGAAAATCAAAACAAAATCACTCGTTGACGGCTTTCTAGAATATGCTTGGTGAGTGGTCACTTGTTGAATGGTCACGTAGTCTTACTTGCTAAATCAAGCGTGTGTAACATGAGTAAATTACGTGACGTGAATCGTGCTGCATGGAAACTATAAGAGAATCGTTAGATAAACTGCCAAATGATTCCATGGCATTGAAATGCACAGAACCGGTTCTCTATAGGATCCGGTTCTTGATTCCCATCCTTACCCTGCAGAATACTTGTGTCAATATTTTCACTTTCTGTTCATGTGTTTGTTTTTTTTCCTAGGAAAAAGTGGGTCAATTTGCCAAAATGTCCAAAATTGAATTGCTTGAGGCAACTGAGAAATCTGTGGGTCCCCCGGAGATGTTTGAATATCACTGTGATCTCAAAAACGTTCGCATCAAGGAGACAGAAATGGAGGTGAACCCATACACCAAAGCCTCGACTTTGTTCTGCATGGCATTCTGATGAAACCTGAGCAGTCCTAATTTGACTAACCTTGCTTTTTGTATTCTGTATGAGGAATGACAGGGTTTATTGTTCCTTTTTTCAGAACGCGATAAAGGAGAGGACTAGCTACCTGGAGAAAACCAAGCAGATATACGAGACAAATAAAGTTGACGAGAACCATTACTATGAGAAGCAGAAGCATCTGGAAATGATTCAGTTGCTTGAGAAGAAGAAACTCTGGGTGGTAAGTATATGTTGCAAGGGGTGGAAGGATTGCATTAAATTTCCACTGGAAGTTAAGCTTGGGATTTGTATAACATTTTCAGAGGGAGTTATAGAAGTTAATAGGGATGTCCTGATCGCATATATTTGCACCGGTGTCACCTGATTTTGAGGATCTGCCGATACAGAGTCCCAGTCCGATACCGAAAAAAAAGTTGTTAAAAAAAAAAAAAAGTTAAACATGTTACTGTCCCACCGTGCCGCCTTCATAATGTGAATTATTTTTAAAGGAAAATAGAGTAGAAAAATGCTTGTCTTTATTAAATGTTTCATTGAGTGAGTCCACTCAAATCTGTTCACACTGCTAAGAACAGCCTTTAACTTACAAAATGAGTTGCCACAGCACACTACTGCTAGTGTTCAACAAGCTAAACGATGATTGACACATTTGGCCCTTTTGATGGTAGAGCTTCTCTGGCAAGATCAGAGCAATCACCCCTGTCAATCACCGTTAACTTTAAATAATAATAATACATTTTATTTCTAGAGCGCTTTTCAAGATACGCAAAGACGCTTTACAAGAATGATGGGAACACAATAGGTCAACAGGAATAACATAACAATCATAAAATTAGATTAAAAGCAGGATAACAGTAAATAAAAAGTTGAAGAGGTCAGGATAAAACTGAGATAAGGATCGTGGTGGGTAAGAAAGTGTGAACAGGGAAGAGGTTGGTTTTGAGTAAATGTAGAGCTGGGTGTCATCCGCGTAGCAGTGGAAGTGAATGTTATGTTTGCGGAAGATGGAACCAAGGAGGAGACTATAAATAATGAAGAGAAGAGGAGGCTAACTAAATGGCCAACTCCAGGGCACTGCTGACCAAGAGAAGTAGCAGGAGGGACAGTGAGAGGCTGTATGAACACGAAGCAGAAAAACAAATATATTTCTTATGCTAAAAACCCGATCCTTTTCACCCGATTCTGATCGTCTGAAAAATAGTGCGATCGGCCCGATTTCTGATCATGTCATCGGGTCGGGACATCCATAGAAATTAACTGGGAATTGAGGGTAATTTAAAATAAGTACTTCCTAGTTATGCATGAAAGGAACCGTTTTTTTGGTCGAACAATAGGAGTAAAATTAAGCATGCTTTACGAGTAATTATAAAGTTTTAAATGTTCAAATGAAGAGTATTCTTTCATTGAAGAATAATAACATGAATGTTCAGTTCAATATTCTTGCCATAAATCCTCATTGTGTCCCTTCCTGGATTTTAGTATCCTTGTACATGAGAATGTTAAAAAAAAAAAAAAAAAAAATCCAAGCTTTGTATTCCTTTTACTTTTAGGAGTATGAAACCAGCCTCCGGGAGCTTGAAGGTGTGAAGAAAGAACGAAATGAGGTTAAACAGCGGCTAGCCATCCTGAAGAAGAACCAAACACCCATGTTGTCAAAGCGCCAATCAATTGCAATGCAGCTAACGTCCAATGATGCAAAAATCAACACACAGGTGACTCAGTTAACATTCGAAACAAATATTCTACTGCCGTACATTTTGCTCCTCTGGTTATTTTTACGTTTTATATTATCAGCATAACAGATTAAAAGAGAAATAAGATTGTTTCAATGGCGTCTGCTTGTTTTTACCCGAAAAATTAATTCAATGAAAGCATTATGTGTAATGCTTGGCGCCCCGTATCCTCAGCTGTACCCGCTACAAATGCAGGCATTTTGCAGGGTATGTATCATTCACTTTCTCGAAAGCTTAGCTAGAAGGGATAATTCATAACAATAAAAAAGATCTAAGAAATATGGATACCCATGTGTGAAGTGCAGGGCAAATGGCATTTACGTTGGGTAATAGAAAGTACAATTAAAGGCTTCTGTGTCAATGCCAAAAGTTTGTGAGCAAAAATGGAGATTCCACCTAAATTTTAGTTTTAGTAAAGTTTGCTAATACCCTTAAAGTGTTAGCTTGCACCAAGTGACAGCTCGCAACTTGGGAAACTTTTCGGACACTTGTAAGTTGAGGCAATTCTTTACTTTCAGAGGTAACTGCATGAACTAGTAATAGTGTTGTACTTTATAAGAAAAAAATGATATTCATATTACTGTAGATCTGTTATTTTTAGCAGCCCCTTAAACTTGCGTATTTTGGACAAAAATACTTATGATCTCTTCGAAGTGATTTATGCTTCTGCGTTCCGTTGATGGCGGAGCAACGGCGTAGACGCTATACATCGTCCTTGAGCATTCGAAATTCTACGTCAAGGGAATGTGTTGCTCTGTAATTCAATGCCTAGTCACGAGAAGGGTGTGGCTTTGTCTTTGCACGATTTTGGACACCAATGGCAATGGAGATGGAACGCGTGTATTTAGAGATGCAGCTTATCAATATTGAACAACAAATGTTGTTAATACAAATGTTGAAAGGTAGGCATCGCAGAAGACGTTTTATGGAGGTGTTTGAATGTTTGAAATGGCGGTGTTGTTGTGCTGAACCTCAAACAACGTCCTGAGCGAACCGATCACAATCCTCTGACGTTCATGTCACGACGCGTTGACGTGAGCGTAGTCAGGATTTTTTGGAGGCGTACGTCAGGCTGCGACATAGAGTCCAAAGCATGTCTGCATTAACGGCGTTAAAATGACTTCTGACAACTTCAAATAAATGTCAGCATGTTGAACTTTCAGGTGCTGCCTCAGATTATTATGGGGGTGGTGGCAGGGCACGTTACAGTACTGGCCCCTGCTGTCGAACTACACGTACAATAAGCAAATGAAACGCATTGTGAACAATATAACAGAAACTAAGTTACATTTTGGTGTCGTCAGGCAAAAACTGGAAATCCTCTCGTTATGTTAATCATCCAAGACATTTTCGTATCTTGTCAGGTCATCGTCATGAAAAAAAATGCTGGTCAGCGAAATATTTTCATTATCTTTGACGAAAACAACACTGCTATCAATTTGTTTTCTTTTTGCATATAGATTCTTCAAGAAAATATGGTGTGGATGTATTTACATTTTGTAATTGCATATATTAATGAGTTAAATGCACCTATATTTCATTCAGTTCAAGTTGGAAGCTGGAAAAAACACCTAGGCAAGTGTTGGTTTCAGGAAGAATGAAACATACCACAGAAGAGGAAAACAATCCAAAAGCAGAACTTGATTTTATTGCTGTTTGCATTTTCTTTTTTGTAGAAGGCGTGTATCTCATTTTTCAGAATAATTTCCTTTTCAGAGCACTGCCATCAGAGAAACTTCCTTGAAACATAAACAGAAGCAAGATCAGTTGGATAAAAGTAATCAAGAGGTGAGTGACAAATGACAGACCTAGATTTGGAACACACAGCATTCCATAAAAAGAATAATATGTTTTGTGTGTAAAGGCCAGTCCATACATACTCTACATCAGGGCAATTACATTTCAAGTGGGCGCATTCTAGTATATTTAGGCTAAAATTTTATAAATAACAATTCAGTTCCCCCACTCATTTTACAGTAAAAAGCCGTAATACGTTTAATATTCACACACAAAAATATGCTGTTAAATATGTTACTGTTTGATAATAAAGTGTGTTTTCTGCTGGAGTTCACCTTCTGAAGGAAATGAAATTGTCACCGCTACAATATTTACTCATGTATACACTTAATCAGTGGTCACTTTCCTTTGACAACATCTTGTACGAAACTTCGCACAAGTGAGGTAATTTGACTAGTTGGGCATTATGTCGGTAAAAACTTGGTCCAGTTAAGTTTAGCTGTAAAGTTGTAGTTTGAAGGAATTTAGTCCTCCCAGCCCAAACCGCACGGGGAGGCCGGCAACAGAACGGAAATGTGCTCCGCCGCTCGACGCCCCTGAAGAGCCAGGCCAGGAGGAAGCTAAACTCCGCGCGTTCCTGTGTTAACCCTTTGCACACTGACTCCATGTTTCAAAAGCTTGAAGAACACTCGCCAAAAACAGGTTGACAATTTATTCGTCGACAATGGTAAAAAACAAGGCAAAAACAGACGACGGAGGGACAATTCTGGATCCAAAACAAGGCTACATGTTTCCGAGCAGAAGAAAATCTGTCTTATCTCAGTGTCCAGTCTTTTTGAAGTCTTTGCTGACGCGGGTCTTGTCGAAGGCGTTTCTGGGCGTTGCTTTTGGGCCGCCCCTGCTGTGGCCGGTTTTGGGCGGCTTAGGTTCGTGCGCGGATTGGGACGCCCGCTATCAACTTTGCTGTCCGGGCTGGTTGTGCTTGTTTTAGGACAAAGCGCTTTGTCCTTGGAGTTTGCTGGGAGAGCAGATTTGCCAGAGTTGGTGCGTCACTCCTGTGATAAGACGGCATTGTGTATCTCTTCTATTTCCTCCCATTAAACTATGGTGTTCTATTTATTTTATATTAGTAGCGTAGTCCTACCGTAAATATGAAAATGATACTATTTCCTGATTAATTATATTACGTGTGTTAGAGTAGTGCAAACACTTAGACGGTGTCATATGTATGTGTTAGACTATATATGTGTTAGACTAATGCAGACAATTATATGGTGTGTGCGATGACGATATCGTTTCCCCTTCAAGTTCTATGTTCATCATGAAATTTAACTTGAAAGCACAATACAGTTAGTCCCCGGGTTACGAATGAGTTCCGTTCCTACGCTGGTGACATAACCCTAATTTCCACGCAAGTCGGAATGAACCCTTTAAGTACCCCTAATTACCCCCATAATCTCAGAATAACTATCCAAAAACATGTATTTTATTTTATATTAATAAAATAAACAAATGAGATACTGTACTTACCATCAATGCTGATGCCGATGCAATGCTGGTGTTACTGCCCCTTTCAGACATACGCTGAACTCCGGTTAAGTCCTGGGATTTAAACAGGTGACACTCACCGTATTTTTCGGACTATAAGTCGCAGTTTTTTTTCGTAGTTTGGCTGGGGGTGCGACTTATACTCAGGAGTGACTTACATGTGAGATTATTAAAACATTATTGTATCATTTCACATTTTATTTTGGTGTTTTGGAGTGACACTGATGGTTTGGTAAACTTGTTAGCATGTTCTTTATGCTAAAGTTTTCTGAATAACTCTTAATAGCTATGTTACGTTAACATACCGGCCACGTTCCCATTTCGTTGTTCATGCATCATGTAACATTATCATACTGTCCACTTATTCAGCATGTTGTTCTCTATTGTATTTTTATTTTAAATTGCCCTTCAAGATGACATATCAGTTCTATGTGTTGGATTTTTATCAAGTGAATTTCCCCCAAAAATGCAACTTGTACTCCGGTGCGCCTTATGTTTTTTTCCTCTTCGTTGGGCAATTTATGGCTGCTGTGACTTATACTCAGGTGCGACTTATAGTCCGAAAAATACGGTATGTCTGAAAGCAATTTTCCGGGTTGACTAACTCGAGATGAAACTGACATTAACCGGGTTACGTCCAAGTATAATGTCCGGGATTTAACATGGATGCGGCATGTATGAAAGCAGCCGGTTAATTTCCCGGGTCACAGCGTGAAGGCTGATGGCATGAATATAATGGCCGGCCGATCGTCATTTCATCTTTCCTCGCAGTAAGATGAAAATCTGTAAACACACATCACAATTATCACTATGGCAAACTGGAAAGATAGAAAAAATAAACTGAAAACATAAGTAAATTAAATTGGTACTTGTAATCTCTAATTGCTAAGGGCCTTTACGCGAAAAAAATAAAAGAAAAGAAAAAGAAAAAAAACTGGAGACAAAATGGCGGACGAGACTCCGGCATTGTAAAGTCGAAATCATGTAAGTTGAGTACGTCGTAACCCATGGCCTACCTCTATGCTAAATTTTTTAGGAGTACTGTGAAGTTGCATTAAGTATAAACTAAAATGACTGATCCTTTCCACAGATCGAAGACATAAAACATGCCTTCAAAATGAAGCAGACAGAAGAGGAAGATCAGAAGAAGGAAATCGTAAAGATGAAAAAGGAGATCGAAAACCTAAAAGTAGAGCTTGCCAAAATTGAAAACCAACCAGACGTAACACCGAGGATCACTGAGGTCAATGCCGAGTTGAGGCAAATCCTTCAGGAGAGGGGAAAGGTAGAAGAAGAGAAAGCAAACATGTGCAGAGAGAAGGGCAATCTGACTGCTGAGTTAAGAAGTAAGCTTCAACGACACATGCTGTTGAGAGCACCAAATCATTTTCTTTTCTGCTGATTGACAGTGTTGGAGAAAAAGCTCAGTGACATGAATAACATGATGAAGGTTAAAGAGGAGAACCTGCGTAGATGCCACAGTGACACATTTGCAGCTGTGCAGTGGTTGAGGCAGAACAGACACCTATTCGCTGGAAACATCTTTGAGCCTTTGATGCTTGTGGTGGGTCAGACTTCTTAACGTAAAGGAGACATGTTATGAAAGTTTACCATAAATTAACTTTTATCCCCAAGTAGGATTGGACAATATTGACTGAAAATCAATGCTCTCAGTGTGATACTGTATGTCTACACTCAGACACACGCACATCCCAAAAAATGCTCAATAAATACACCATCGATAAGATTTTGCTAGCCTGACATACCTTCAGGGCAGACGGAGTTGATTCCACTTACGTTTTTCTATGCTGAAGTTAAACTTTTTAGTCGCTTTAGGGGAAAATTATCGCCAAAGAAGTCAGTCACCAAGTTGTCAACACTGAATCTGCTTTTGTAAACAAGCTTCTCCGTGTAAAGACGTTGTGGTGGTACAAGTAATAAAAGTTCAAAAAGCAAGTGCTAAGAATCCACCATAAAAATATTGCTAATTGGCCGGCCCTTATTCTTATGCTTTATTTTGCTTCCTCAGATCAACATGAAAGATATTCGCTTTGCCAAGTACCTGGAGAGCCACATCTCCTTCAATGACTTGAGGGCGTTTGTCTTCCAGAGGAAAGATGACATGAAAAAGTTCATGGATGAGGTGAGGACGTCTTTGATTACTGTAGATTACAAAGTTTTCCAAGTAAACAAAATACCAATGAAGTTTAAGCCAGTATTTGTAGAGTCTTTTAAAACCTGGAAAAGCTATGCATGTTAAAAATGCATTTTCCATCCATCTAACCACTGACTTTTATGGCCATTCCCTCAAAAATAATCGCTATTGAGAATCCTTTGGAATCAGAATGAAAATCGTATGGTTCTTCAACAGTGGGGTCATTGATCTTTTGCGGTTGCTAGGTTCCACAACTAAGGTTGTGGAACAGCTTGACCCCGGACATCTGCACCATCATGAAACTAGCCTTTTTAAATTGCGGTTAAAGACCCCCTTTTTTGACTAGCCTTTTCTCTCTGGGTAGCCTGTTTTAAAACAAAAATTTAGGGTTTTACTGTGTTTGGATTTTATTTGTTTTATAGTTTCATTTGTTGTAATGACTTTTAGCGTGACATTGTTCCCCCCCCAATTTTATTGTACAGTACTTACCTGCCTGTTTTTTTTGTTTTGTTTTGTTTGTTTTTTGGTTTTTTTATCATGTACTGTATTTTGCATTTTTGTAAAGCTCTTTGAGGACCTCTCAGGTTTTTGTAAAGGGCTATATAAATAAATTTGATTTAATTCTAAGACAAAAGCCAACCCTGGTGGTGGATAATGAAATATTTATGAAAAAAAATACCTGAAAGTAAGTTAATTTTTCAGTCTTGGAATTAAAAAAGATATTTAATGTTCAAAATGAGAAACATAATTGTTTTTAGCATATAAAACTGGTCAACAAGCAGAGGACTTCCTGGATAAAAGTAGTGAAACTTTACTAAATTTAAGTCACCAGAAAAGTTTTTGAGATACAGGATCTGGCCGAAATTGTGGATGCAAGAGCTTTGACATAATATGTTGTTTTCAATGTATTGCTTAAATCCTGGTGTTTTGGAAGTGGACAAAATACAATAAAGTAGATACATATTATAAGCGATGGCACACACTGATATATCCATTTAATTTAAAATGTAGCAACTTGTAATACTGATATCTACAGACCAGAGTATCTTTGTAATCAAACTTCAACATTAAATATCTTGACACTTTAGCCAACTAGCACTAAAATCTTTTATTTTCCAATCCATGTCACCACAGCAGTATGATTTAGTAATTTTTATCTCTGAAGCAGATATTTTCCAAAATTTTGTAGACCAATGTGATCATTACCTTAGAAGTTTATGGCCGCAATACTTTCTAAAAGAGCTGAGACATATATTGGAACTGAGGAAGTTGAGGAATGCTCATCAGACACCTGTTTGGAACATATCACAGGCGAACAAGCCAATTGGGAGCAGGTTGGTGTAGTCATACAATTTAAAGACAATGTTCCTCATCATACAAAAGCAAGGAATTTAGGGATTTCATCTACTGTCCATAAGATCATGATAAGTTTCAGAGAATCTGGAGAAATCACTCTTTTTAAGCGGCAGCCATAACACCATACTGTAAGCCCATGATCTTCGGACCCTTTAACAGCACTGTACCAGGAACAGGAATGGTATTGTCAAGAAAGTTGCAGAATTGGTTCAGCAATACTTTCAGAAACCAATGGCTACTGGATGAAACTTTCCATTCCAAAGAAGAAGCCATTTTTAACAGAACCCAGGAGCAGTGGCATTTTCTCTGGTCTGGTGATCATTTAAAATGAACTGTGGCCAAGTGGAAAACTGTTTTGTGGTCAGACGAATCACAATTTGAAGTTCTTTATTAAAAATTGGGACGCTATCCCATCCTAACTAATGGTATGGGTAACTTACACATCTGTGAAGAGTGCGCAAAGGTTATGGAGAAACATACATTCCCATTCATGCAACATCTTTTTCATGGACACCCCTGTTCATTTTAGAAAGAAAATGCCAAACCACATTCTGAACGTGTTACAACAGCATGACTTTTTAGTAAAAGCGTGCAGGTACTCGACCTTGCCTGTCTGCAGTTCAAACCTGTCTCGCATTGAAAATGTTTGGCGTATTATGAAACATAAAATAGGTCTTAGGTGTTTCTCCCCTTAACCTGAACGCCTCGCCTGAGTGGGGCAGCAAGCACTATTGAGGCTTCACCTGCAGAAGTGTTCCAGGTATTGACTCTCTTAAGCCAAAGCCATCTTGAACTGGGCTCAGCTGCTGCTGCAATGTCTCCACTTCCTTTCCTTAGCTGCTTGGCATCCAACCCGAATCCCTAGAGAAAGTAGCGAATGGACTTTGCTGGAAACCCTCAACAGCCGACTTCTATGGGGAAGATGGCTGCCTGCCAGCCTTTTAAAGCTGCTTCGTCAATCAGATGTTGGTATTTGGCTTTCTTCAGTTGATGGGATATGTCCAGCCACTCTTCCCAAGGCACATAACAAATAGATTATAAATAAAAACCGGAACAGTAATATATCATCGCTCTACGTTGAAATACATCAAAGCAAAGGGCATTTTTAAAATTGCAAGGGGGCGCCACTGAGCCATTTCTTGATTTTGAAAAACAAAAATTTTTAACGTTGCTAAATTATCAAAATTTACGCGAAGCCGCATTTATGTGCAAATTTTTGTGAGTTTTTGAGCATGTTCAGGCCTTCAAATTGGCCATTTTCATTTGCCATGAAAAAAAAAAAAGAAATAATAATAATCCTTCGAAGAACAATAGGGCCTTCGCACGCGAAGTGCTTGGGCCCTAATTCCTGTAATAATGTAACGAATTGGGTTCTAATGTGGTGGATGTGTTTTGTGTGCTGTACCTGAACGCACTGCATGGCAGACGTGACAGTGAGAAAGGTGCATTGGAGGTTTTGCTTTCACTTTTCATGTTCTGTTGCTGGCGCGGGCTGCTCCAAACAGTTGGCGTGATGTGTTGCACAAGTTCTGAAATAAATAATTAAAAATCTGACTAAGCTGGCTATTTCTTTGGCGATGTTACCACAGTAATAATCGTCACCTTAACTTATAAAGACCGGCGAACGGATGTCTGAGGTGGACCGTCGAGATCGTAGACATTCTACAGCCGTATTGTTGAGCCACTTTATGGACACACACACCACGGTCATATTTTTCTATCCTTTCCATCTTCATTTCAATGGTAAGCGTCACCTTTCTCCTTTTTTCCACCACCTTCTGAGACCAAGGATTCAATCCCGGGTTCCGGCCTTCCAGTGTGGAGTTTGCATGTTCTCCTGCCTGGGTTTTCTCTGGGGACTCTGGTTTCCTCCCACATACCAAAAACATGCATGGTGGGCTAATTGAAGACTCTAAATTGTCCATAGGTATGAGTCTGTGCGTGAATGGTTGTTTGTTTCATTGTGCCCTGCTATTGGCTGGCAACCAATTCAGGGTGTACCCTGCCTACTGCCTGTAGATAGCTGGGATAGGTTCCAATATATCCGCGACCCTCATGAGGATAAGCGGCATGGAAAATGAATGAACTAAACTTCTTGGAACCCATGTTGATTTCTCTCACAAAAAAATCTGCCGTGCGTCTGTCTTGCGGGAAAACAAAGAAACTATGGCGCTGTCATAAATCTTCGTATTTCGAGCGTGTCGTCGAATGCAGAAACAAATGGCGAGCCAATTTTTACGTCGGATGTCGAAAAGCTTGTGTGTCGAAGCGATCGTATGTCGAGGTAACACTGTATTCTATTTTTATTCATGTTTAACACAACGTTCCAACTTTATTGGAATCGGGGTTATATTTTGTGTGAATGTTTCTGACTATAGGTGCGTGACAACATGAGATTGAGAGTCAATGCGATTGTTGCACCAGCTGAGTCGTGTGCAAGAACTCCTTCATCACAGCCTATTGAGTCCTTGAGGTGAGAGTCATTCATTTTTCATCATTTTGAAGACATATACACACATGACATAGTATTACAGCTGAAACGATTACAGTGAATCCTCGTTTTTCACGATTAATGTGGACCAGAGCCTGTCGCGATAAGTGAAAAACCGCAAAGTAGCGCACCCTCCCCCTAAAAAAAAATCCTTTTTTTTTTTTGTGTGTGTGTGTGTGTGTGTGTGTGTGTGTGCAATGTATTTATTCAGATTTTGCAGTGGAAAAAGATACATATAAGACATGTTTTTTCCCCAAAGTATAATTTCAAAAGTATATGGCGGTAAGCACAAACAAGGCTGAAAAAGCAGCTTCTGTTCTTGCACCCCTGTTTAAAATAAACTGTTGTGTTTGGTAGAACAGTAAGTCTATATGCTGCCATAGCAGTTTGATGGCACATTATGCCCCCGGACTATTTTTAATTTGTCCATTTTACCCTGGAGACCTCCGTTTAGAGATGCTGCGCAACCGCCCTAACCCATAAAAAGTAAGACATAATAGACGGACAGTCAATTTTTTTATAACAACAATGATTATTTCTACTATTCGAAAGGTTCCTTAATTCATTTTCTTCCTTGGTGTTAAATAGACAGCAGCCAACTCTGTTTGAGCTTCATTATCACCACTGCATTGGACATATTTTCCGTGCACCACTGCCATGCATTGTGGGATATAGGGAGCTCTGAAGTGACCATTGTTGTCGATCGGCCCTCAAAGGGTCGATCTCACCAAGTTCGCTTCAGCTGTTTAGAGAAATGGAACAGCCCTTAAGATGGCAGCGGGGATTCCCCGAAGGGCAAGTGCCCAGGTCAAGTGTGCGAGGGCGAATAAAACTGCTATTGAAACGCAGCCCAGACTGGTGAAAAGGCATCATCAATTTTTGTTAGAATGAAATCCTATCCTCCACTGTGCCCCATGTGGAAAAGTTGGGACACCCCGGCTGTGACTGATACTATCAATCAATTGGTGTGTATTTTTCAGGATGTTTTTAAAATTCTGATAACATTTTATTTTTTATTTCCTGCAGCTTCCGTACCTGCTGACTTGCGCTAAAAACATAGCTGTGAACTGGAATGAGCTTTTTTACAAGTGGACAGTCTGTTTTGCTAAGAATTCTAACCACTGTAGCAGCTTTCGTTCTGACTAAAAAATCGAATATATGAGAGGAGTAATTTTCGCAATATTTTGTGTTTGACGAGAAGAAGGCTTTGAATATTTTCCAAAGGCAGTTGTAATTGCCAAAATGCATGTGGGAGGAAAAATATGGTCCAATGATACCAAGTTTGAACTTTTTTGCTGTAATTCCAAAAAAGTGTGTTTGGTGCAAACAAAGCATTGTGCTTTTATTTCTTGACTGCCGTTTTTTTGTTTGCCTTTGCAGGCGTTTTGGGTTCTTTACCTATTTGCGTGACACCTTTGACGCACCGGAAGAGGTTATGAGTTACCTGTGTATGCAACTTAAAGTGCACGAGATCCCCATAGGCAATGAGAAGACGGAATCCATGATAACAGAGGTGTTAATTTTGTACCGCTTAATAATTGAACTTTTTTGTAATATTAGGTCCAAAAATGGGGCTTAGAATTCTGTACATATTTTACAGATAACAAAGGAGCTCCGCAACATCAGAGTACTGTACGCAGGTGACCAGAAATATGAAATGAAGCAATCTTTCTACTCCAAGCTTACCTCTACCAGAAACACAACAGTAAATCCACCCAAATACCTAAGCGTCACAGTGGATGCTGAGCTGAAAAGGCAACTGGAGCAACAAATGAAGGTGTGAGACATTTGCGATGTTCATATGCGCTCAAACAGATTAAAGGTTTGAAAGCAAACCGCAATTAGAAAAGTTCATGCATGTTTTAAGTTCGCAATTTATTGTCCTTTTGAATTCAGAAACTGTTAATAGTGAGTACGTATACCATAACTTCAGCGTTAATTTTTCCCTACATCACAGTAATGAGTGGACAAAGGCTATGGATTTTATCTTCATTGAATCATCATCTTTGTTGTTTACGTGAGCTGTTTCACATACACACATGTAATTGGTCTTGAAGGTGCTAGCACTGTGTCCTTTGATCTGTTGCTCGCACTTAGGGACGTCATTTCGCAAATTTATTTGTCAGCGTTGGTACGAATTAATAATTGAATGTATTGTAAAACATTTCATCGCCACCCTTTACACAGGTTTGCCAGTCAAGGTTGCGAAACATTGATGAGCAGTTGAATTCAATTCAAAAAGAATCGACCGTATTGGATCGTCGTGACAACGAACTGTTGTCAGAGAAGAAGACCCTCTCAGAATTAAAGGGCAAAAAGAGACATCTGGAACAAAAACTCAAAATCAAACAGGACAGGTATTATTGAACCCACTCGGTCCACTTATGAGTTTTAAAGTCCGACTGTCATCTCATGGGGTACTTACTGAATTGAAAAGAGAAGACTTCACTGAGCCACAACCCATAGTCTTTTTGTCTTTCTAAAATAAACCAAATAAGCACAAAATTGAGTTTTAATCCCGGTTTAAATCCTGTGACGGCAATCAGTAACCAGATGCGATGTACCAAAACAATGGTTAATGCGTGATGTGTAAGGAAGTCGTTAATATGGGAAAAAAAATTAAGTTAAGGCAGAACATACTGAATCGCAGGAGTGCCAAAAAAAAAAAAACATGAATAAATAAATATAAGGAGAAATAAATAAATCAATGAAAATATAGAAATATATATTTTTTTATTGACTTTCACTTTTGTCATTAAAAATCACAAAAGGAAAAAAAACAATGACAATTTTTGTCACTGACTTTTCTATTTCGCTTGGCTTTTCTATTTTGCTTTTAACGAAAGGAATGGTCTGTCGGTAAAGGGCGTTGGGAGGGACTGAAAGTAAAACTAATGTTAACTAAACTTAAAGTAGGTTGAATGTAGTTAAACAACAAATCTGTCTACAAATTATAAGGTAAAGACAAATAAATAAATAAAGAATTGCATAAATAAAATTTGATACAAAACAAATAATTCTGATAATTCCCTGGTACTGACATATTGCCATCAAGTGTGGAATACATCTTGGTCTTATTGACATGAGTCTCCGTATTGTTTGTGTGATTTTGAATACAGTGGTACCTCGACATACGATCGTTTTGACACACGATCTTTTCGACATCCGGCGTAAAATTTGACTTGCCATTTTATTTCTACATCCGACGACATGCTCGAAACATGACGATTTATGACAACCCGGCAGTGTCTTTGGTTTCCCACAAGACGGACACACAGTGGATTTTCTTGTGAGAGAAATCAACATGGTTTCCAACAATGTTAGTACAGGTGGTTAAAAAAAAATGGAAAAAGGTGAGGCTTTCCATTGAAAAGATAGGGAAATATGACCGTGGTGTCCACTGTCCACGTCCGTAAACTGGCTCGACATAACGGCCATAGAATGGCTACGAGCTTGGCGGTCCTCCTCCGTTCGCCAGCCTTTATAAGTTAAGATGACAATTATTTTTATTGTAACATCGCCAAAGAAATCGTCAGCTTGGTCAGGTTTTTAATCATTCATTGCAGAACTTGCCTTCACTTGCCTACTGTCCCCCCGCAGCTGACTCCCAACAACAAAACAAGGAGAAGTGAAAGTAAAAACTCTATACACTCTTTCTCACTCTGTGACATGAGGCACGCGGTGTGTTCAGGTACACCACGCAAAATACATTAGCCACATTAGAACCTGATTCATTTTTTTACAGGTATTATTATTATTTTTATATTATTATTCCGATTTTATTCCGATTTTTAGTCATAATTGTTTTGCTCTTTGTAATTGCTATTTACAATAGTAACAGCATTATTTATCAAGGATTTAGTGTGTTTTTTTGGGCTGTGGAACGAATTAATGGGAGTACTATTTATTCTTATTGGAAAATCCTGCTCGCTATACCAGGGGTCCCCAACCTATTCCACTAAGGCACACTGTGGGTGCAGGATTTCATTCTTACCAAACAAGATGACAACACTTTTTCCCCAATCTGGTGTTTTACAAGTGCAATCAGTTGATTGCAGTCAGGTGTGGCTTGTTTTAGCAGAAGCCTCATTGGTTCAACTGTCTCTGCTGGATCGGCTGGAACAAAAACCAGGACCCACAGTGTGCCTTGAGGACTGGGTTGAAAACCCCTGCGCTATACGACCATTTCGACTTACAAACAAGGTCCTGGAACGAATTAACTTCGTATGTAGAGGTACCACTGTAGTCAGTATAGCGCCACCTTAACAACATGTGGTTGAGCCATGATTGTCTGGCAAGTGTGTTCCATTTACATCTTTCACTCCCCCTCCACCCATTTTCCCTTCGCCCTCCAAGTGGCCTCTGTGTGATGTCATAGCAAATGCCTAGGGCAAGTGAGCAAGGGCGACTCGAAAGTGTTATTGAAACGCAGCCATGGAAATATGATGAAGCAAATGTAGTGTTTTAATACAGTAGAAGAGTAAAGACCAATCTGTTTACTGTGTCTAAAAAGGTTTGCAGTGGACAGCAGTAAGTCAAATCAATTAAGACGTCACTTAAAGACATTAGACCCCCCAAACACATTGATAAGCTGCGTGATTTTTTTTTTTCCAGTGGAAACGTGCTGAATATAACCAACAGTCGTCCCGTTTTGTCGGTGTTACATCAGTAAACCAGCTAGCACATGGCATACCAAGTTACTCTGTGCAAAATAACCTCACACCATAAGCCAAGAAGCTGATACCGCCTGCAGCAAAAACAAAAACTGTCCCTCAGTCTAATTACATCGTTGTTTTTGTTTTATTAAATTTTGTGTTTTCAGCCATTGTTTGGCATATTGTCCTCATGAGATAATCTTGCTAATCAATTTGAATTTATTTTTATTTATTGATTTTATTAAATTTTTCAGTATCAAATGGTCGAAAATGTATCTTTAGTGTATTTTTACAGTTTGGATGAGACTTTTTTTTTTTTTTTTTAATTCAGGCAAATTTATGGGTTTTTTCTTTTTTGTTACAAACAAAACCATGTTAATAAAGGTGTACATTATTGTTTTAAATATATTATTATTATTGAATTACCAATATACAATTAAGTTGATATATATATCCGTACTTTTTTCTTTTAATATTAAAAAGGTGAGCTAAAATAACTGGGAGATCTTTCCACTGAAGCTCTAATGGTCCCAGGTTTGACCCTGGGTTCAAGTATTACAGTTAAATACTCAAAAGTACACAATGCTATGCAAAGGTGTACGTAATAATTTTTAACCAAATACTATTTACAGTGGCGGCAGAGAGTTGAGGAGGGGGCGCGAAACGTTTGCTTTCCAGGGGGCGGGGGAGGGGGCAACTATATAATTGAGAAGCACTGGCTTAGTGGTTATGGCTTGTGCACGGTTGTGCTCTCGGGATTTAACGAATTTAACATTCTTGTGAATGACTACTACTACTTCCATGTTTTTAGGCTGAAGCATTTGAGTAACAGTAGAATTGACTTGAAGAAGGCTGAGGCGGAGACAAAAAAGAAACTAATTTCTGTCAAGTCCCAGAAGAAATCCATGGTCACTGCATTATTGGAACAAATTAAGGTAAAATTAAGTGAACTGGAATGCTCTTGCAGCAACACTCATACTTCTTCTGATGTTTATACATTGTATGCTTGAAATATTCTGCCAACACTACTTCTTTAAGAGTGCAGTTAAGCCATGCCCACAGATAGCAGGGTATCTAGCAAAAAACTTTTTCTGGCCTATCATTCATACGCAGACGTACATTTTGTGCATTAAAAAAGAGGTTTTTTTTAACAGTCAAAACTAGGGCTGCAGCTATCAAATATTTCAGTAATTAAGTTTCTACTGAAAATTCCATCGAGAAATCGGATAAAACATATTTGTTTTTTAGGTAAAGAGCAATTATAAATATACATACGAAAACAAGACATTTCACCTAATATTGAACAAATTTTAGACAATCAATGTCTTTATTTTAGATGTACATCATTGAAAACAGCCAGAAATTGCATCTCAGATGTGACTAGACAAATAAAACAACAAATTCACTGCTTTCTCTAAAAAAAAACCTGAGATCTTATTTTAAAATCAGAATTCTTACCTAAAAATGTCATCACGCTTGACAGCACACATCACTTAAAAGTTTGGTGTTTTTCCCTCGTTTTTCAACTGAATTTCCATTTGTGTTGAGCTATTTCTAAATGCTATTTAAGTTTGAAGTCTTAAATTCTTAGTCCTGATAGGATTTTGAGTTATTGCAGTGTTCTAAATAAATGTATGATGCCTGCTGTTTTGGAGCACATTAGGCACCAGTGCTACTTGGTGTTTTATCCATCAATGACCACCGAGCTAAAATTGACAGTTAGCTTTATTATGTTTTTATTTTACACTCTCATCTCTCTACGGCGCTATGTTTTTACAGATTAAATAAAGCCTGTATGAAAAACACGTTAGCCACGCATCAACAATAGGCATAATTAATAGAAACTTAGCCCTCCACAGGTCTAACGTTACATTAGCAAGGTACAGTAACGTTAACCTTATTTATTAGGGCTACATTAACTTAATTTTACCTTGTCCTGAGTATCGCTCCTCCGTTCTCAGAGTAAGTGGGGTGCCTTCGGTGGAGCGGGGGCTAGGCAAGTGGGTCGCGTGGTGGCGCCCAGTGGCGCCCGGCCTGTGTTTCGGGGGTGGTCAAGGATCGTGGGGTCCAGCCAGTGGTGCGGAAGCGTCGGTGGTGCCGCGGGCAGCCGGGGCCGGGCGGGGACACTGTTATGCAAGCGCTGTCTTGCAATAAATTCATGAAACCGTGTTCGCCTTGGTTTCCAGCTTTAAATTTTACCACACTTTTGACATTTTCTACTTTTTTGGGTGCCTTTTTCTTCGCTTTCTTCAGCTTCTTTGTCATAACCTCTATATCCATGCATCGTTGAAATCAAATGTATCCACTGCCTCTTTACTTTTCCTGTACGCATGTGACGTTAGCGTGTTGTGCCGCATTAAAAGTAGTCCAGGCAAAACGTCATGCTTTGAGCTGGCAAAATTAAACGATTCCTCGATGTGGAGAAAGTGCTTTGATCCATTTTTAAAATCAAGTTACTCGAATTATTGGAGTAATCGTTTCAGTTCTAGTCAAAACTCCACAACAGGCGACCAAATATGTTCAAACATCATAAGTGCGACCCGTGTTTATGTTCAGAGACGGTGCGCTTACGCTCCGAGGAATTGACGCCACTTGTAGTCCAGATGCTGTTTTTCTTTTTTTTTTTTTAATGTCCAAATGTCGGTGAAGTTGCACAAATAAGGAAAAGGAAATGTCAGAGTTAGTTAGACATGGCGAAATATTGATTTATTAGTTGCATGTTGAGCACAGAATAAAAGATATTAAAAACATGCTTCTCATTGAATGCAAGAACCAAAATACGGGAGAAAATGTTCATTCTTGTGGCTTTGGCATATCCCTTAACCAGTACACCATGGGGTGGCACACGTCACGCTAACCCAAGGTTTGTAACAGCTAAATCTATGTAGAGAGTCTTGACACGCTTAAGAAATATGCAAAGAAAAAAACTCTCGCTCTTGGGTGCAGTAAAATGATGTGGTGTGGACGTTTTTTTTTTTCTTCTTCTAGACTGAGGCGGTAAGGCAAGATAGAGGTAGTCCCTGGGTTACGAACCACTTCCATTCCTAGGTTGGTGAAGTAACCCGAATTTCCGGCAAGTCGGAATTAAACCTTTAAGTACCCTCAGATACCACCTAAACTTCAAAATAACTGTCCAAAAACATGTATTATACATCATATTAATAATGTAAAGTAAAAAATGAGACACTGAGAGATACGTTGTGTTAAATGTTGTTATATTCAATGACTTGGAGCGTTTAAAAAATTAAATAAATAAAAAAAAAATATATATATACCGTTATTCAGGCTTTACTCGCAAGTGAGTCGTCTTGCTGAGAGAAAAGGGCACTCTGGAAAGAGTAGGGAGGCGAGAGAAGGGGTATATCATGGCCGCTCAGGTTGCCAGCGTGCCCTTTCTTAATGCGAGCCTGCCGTTCGAACTCCAAAAAACGGGTCAGGACTCGCAAGAGGAATCCACGCCCGAGGGAAACAGCAGCATTAGAAAAGGAAGTGGGACCTGACACTGTCAGGAACTGCAGGATGGCAGCTATGCTGCTGGGGGAGGAAGGGATCCTGACATGGCAAGAACTAGGTACAAAAAAAAAAAAAAGGACTGGATTAGACTTGTGCCGATTACCGGTTTCAAGGTATACCGTGGTATGAAAACATCAAGGTTTCAAAACCGCAAAAAATTTCTTTCATACCGTCCCTAATGTATTAGCTATTTTTCAAGTCTCAAAAATGCAGGGAGAAATCCCTTGCTTGCAGCTGCAGTGATCAACCCTCCCCCATCGGTCATTACTCAGTGTTAGTGAGTCAGCTGTGCTACACCATGGCTGGAGGAGGTAACACTCCTGAACCTGAACCGAAGAAAACGAAATCGCAGGTATGGGAATACTTGGACTACAGAGAAGTTACGGACGGCCGCGGCTTAGAGGGGGAGGGCCAACTGACATGTAAAACACGTTTGCGGAGGGTGGCTGTCAAGGACCCAATACCTTGAATATGATTTTGCATTTATACAAAATTAAATGTTAGGAAACACTGTCATGAACGTTTCCCACCAGCTATGTGAGTTAACTCCAGCGTGTTTAGTATGTCTAGCGATGGTAAAACGTGGTGTTTTTCTCTCTCTGGCAACTGTGCTTGTTGAGAAAGTATGCGTATAATGTAAATATATGATACGAGTCATACACACATGCTTTTTATGGAAAATGATTATTTTTGTTCTTATGTTAATAATGCTGAGCTGTGGCTGTAGTTTTATGCTCATCTAAAGGACAGAACTTTTTTTAGATTTTGTTTAGAATAATTTTGTAATTTTTTTATCACATTTATTTTAACTTAACATTATACTTATTTTCCAATTTGCTAATGTTTTGAAAAATAAAAATGCTGTCAAATGAAAATTTTTTTGTTTTGTTTTTAATACCCAGACATCTTAACACATTTTAGAGCTGTAATTGCAACACCGTGATACAGTGAAACCGTGATATTTTTGCTTAAGTTATCATACCGTCAGAATCTCATACGACACATGCCTAGACTGGAGACATAATGGCGGACAGGACTCCTGGGTCGTTAAGTCGAAATCACTTAAGTCAGGTACGTCTTAACCCGGGGACTACCTGTACTCGGTTTTAGAAAGCCTTGCTATTTGTGGACATGGCCTCCGTAATTAAGGTTCTCTGATTCAAATGTTTCGAATAGTAACCCGCTCTTTTATGGCTCTTGCCTATTATTAATATCAGAATGTCATTTTTTCCTCATGTACCCACATCCCTTAGTTGCAAGCCAAGCTGACCATGGAGAAGGTGTACCTGGAACTGGAGGTGGTGGGGCTGTTGGCAGAGAAGACCAAGGTGGAAAATGCTTGCAGAGAAGACACAAGCAGATTCGAAGCCCTTAAGGTGAATATTGGACACTCCATTATCTGCTCACCATATACTAGCTATCTGTTGCTAATGTAAAACTTGAACTGTGTGTTTTTTTTTTATTTTATTTTAGGAGCAATGTCGCCAGCTAGAGGAAAGTACAGTCCAGCTGACCAAAAGATGCAAGGAGCTCATGAAGAAATGCGGAATGCAGCCCGATGAGGCTTTACCAAAAGTATGTGTGGAGTTAGGTTTGGGGTCCACCAAATATCCCACTTGACTTTGATTGCCATGTGGGTCCCTTTGCGATGCTTTATGTGTTTCTGTGAATGCAGGCTTTCAATACGCTGCCTGACACGCTGAATGAGTTGGAAGCTATGTTGAATGAACAACAGGCCAGAGCCGACTGCTTTCCCGGACTCAGTAAAAAGGTAAGCGCAGTTGACAATCACATCTAATAAAGAAAGACAGACCTTCAACCAGCCCAGCTAGCAGGCTAATGTCAGAGAAACTAGCTGTGGTTGGATAATTTAAATGCATTTGTTTTGTTTGTTGATTGTGACAAAACTGTGGCTTGCTTGGAGACATTTGGCAAAATGGCTAATGGAATAATTTTTTCTAAATTGAAGCATAAACTCCATAATAATTGACATGACACGGGGCGCAAGGCCGATCCGTAGGGGGCCTATTTTCAAAAACTTCAAATTCAAATATTTTCAAAACCAAAGCTGCTACTGACCTAAAACCAAAACAGGCACCTACCTTAACCATATATCAGTCTCCATGAGCAGCGGCATAAAAAATTCAAAGTCGTTCCCTTGTAAAATCCAGATTAATTATTTTTTTATAAAAGTATAACAAAACTTAAAATGGCTATGCAATTCTCAGATTTTACACTACATTTACACTAGCACAAAAATCACCAAATGCAGAGATAATCACCTATATTTTCTGGATCAATAGCAATATTTAACATATAAGTTTTTGCCCAAAATATCAACTTTTTTTTTTTTTCAACAGCTAATAAATCACTAAATTTCCACATCAGAAACTTAATACTTGAGGAAAACATGCAGAATCAATGATAAATAATATATAAATAGATTGATAATAAATTATTTATACATTCACAACTTATTATAGAATAGAATAGCCCTTTATTGTCATTATACAGCTGTACAATGAAATTGTGGAACATCTTTCTTTACAGTGCAGGATAAGATAAATCTCAAAAGGGACATGGAAGTATAAAGTATGAAATCTAAATAAACATAAATATAAAAAGCGTATGAGTTAGTCCTATAATTCAGGCAGTGCAAATAATCGATGTGCTGTTACCCGGATGTTAGCCTCGTCTTTCAATGCCTTGCGTTTTCTTGTCAGCTTCCTCGACTTGTACAAGTCCCTGTTCCTTGCCGTCTCCTTTCTGCCCTCCTCGACTCTGCTTCTTTTTCTGCCGGTCGGCCACTCCAAGGCCTTGTTCTTCCTTGCTTCTGAAGTCACATCCTTGAAGAAGTTCGCACCAAAACAGCCAGGAACTCCAGCAGGTGCTCTTGTACTTCCTGCACATCAGGGAGTCCTATAGCGACATCCTGAAGGACGCCTTCTGGGCCATGGGGAGGGATGGCCGCTTGAAGACCCCAGGCCTGTCTCCAGCTCTCCCTTGTCCTCTGGAATATCTCCAGGAACTCTGCAGTGTCCCTGTGTTCCTCCTTGCCCGTGGTCATGGTGAGAAGCCTCAGCCCGGGGACCGTGTTGGCGTTGACGACCTCCATGATGAGCCCGACGCTCTGCTACTCGATCGAAGAGCGCACCAGCACCGTCTGGACAGACTTGTAGTTCTCCCACCTGGCCAGCACCTTCAGGCTCGAGAATCGGGCCGTCCTCATTCTCTCAGGCTGCCAAAAAACATGTTTGTTTGTTTGTTTTAGAAAGATAGGTGTTTTGATTCATCTTTTTAATAAAGTGAATAATACTGGCCACTTACTTTAACCCCAGGACACCTGGGAAGCACCTTACAGCCTTTGTTGTGGAAGCTGCTGTAGATGTTCTTACAAAGGTGCACGGGGTCAAAGTAGATGAAGATCTGCTTGTTGCCGTCGACAAAGGGGTTGGTGTAGGACCAGGTTCCCTAGGGGAGCTCAAGGCTGGCGTAGTAGCCAGCATTTTTGGTGTGGCCAAAGCTGACCAAGTGGAAACACAAAGAACTTTTTCCGTTGAAAATTCTTGTAAATAAATGCTTTTATCCCTGTATTTATAGAATATATATACACAGTGCCCTCCATAATTATTGGCACCCCTGAAAAAGATTTGTTTTTTAGCTTCTAATATATATTTTTAATTCAAATAATATGGGACCTTAATGGAAAAAAAGAGAAAAATCCAACCTTCAATACAACTGCATTCATTCAGTGGGGAAAAAAATCCCACGTAAAGAAAAAATTATTTGACATCAAATAATGTGTGTCACAATTATTAGCACCCCTGGTGTTAATACTTTGTACAACCCCCTTTTGCCAACAAAACAATGTCTGGGGACTGAGATGGCCATGGGAAGAGCTTGATTTTGTGTCTGGTGAACCATTTCTGTGTAGATTTGGCCATATGTTTAGGGTCATTGTCTTGCTGAAAGACCGCGTGACGACCCATCTTCAGCTTTCGGGCAGAGGGCAACAGATTTTGATTTAAAATGTCCTGGTATTTCAAAGCATTCATGATGCCATGCACCCAAACAAGGTTCCCAGGGCCTTTGGAAGTGAAACAGTTTCACAGCATCACTGACCCACCCCCATACTTTACAGTGGGTATGAGGTGCTTTTCAGCATGCGCATCTTTCCCGGCACGCCAGACCCACTTAGAGTGTTTGTTGCCAAAAAGCTCAATCTTGGTCTCATCTGACCAAAGCACACGGTCCCAGTTGAAGCCTGGGACCGTGTGTATTTTTGTGTGAATGTACAAAGTATTAACACCAGGGGTGCTAATAATTGTGACACACATTATTTGATGTCAAATAATTTTTTCCTTAAGTGGGATTTTTTCCCCCCACTGAATGAATGCACTTGTATTGAAGGTTGGATTTTTCTCTTTTTTTCCATTAAGGTCCCATATTATTTGAATTAAAAAAAAAAAAAAAATTAGAACCTAAGAAACACATCATTTTCAGGGGTGCCAATAATTATGGAGGGCACTGTATATATATACAGTATATATATATATATATATAATACGTAAAACAGTCTCGATTTTTGGTTAAAAGCAACAACAACAAAAAAAACGGGCAGTTAGTATTTATTTTCCATAAATATGTCAAATGTGCTGCTAGGTAAGTCACTCTGGCGGCCCTCTTAGTACAACAGAGCTTTTTCCGCTGAAAATTCTTGTGAATAAATGCCTAAATCCCTGAATTCTTTATAGATATGGACTTAAAACAGTCTCCAATCTTGTTTAAAAGAGAAAAAAAAACGTGCAGTTAGTATTTATTTTACGTAAATATTGCGAACTATAAGGCTAGTCAGTTAAGAAAATTAGCCCCCGCCATGTGTAAACAGAGAGCTTTTTCTGTTGAAAATTCTTGTGAATAATTGCTTAAATCACTGAATTATTTATAGATGTGGACGTAAAACAGTCTCGATTCTTGTTTAGAAGCTGAAAAAAAAACGGGCAGTTAGTACTTATTTTACGTAAATATTGCGAACTGTAAGGCTAGTCAGTTACGAAAATTAGCCGCCTCTATGTGTAAACAAAGAGCTTTTTCTGTTGAAAATTCTTGTGAATAAATGCTTCAATAACTGAATTCTTTATAGGTATGGAGTTAAAACAGTCTCAATTCTTGGTTAAAAGCAAAAAAAAAAAAAACGTGCAGGTCGCATTTATTTTGTGTAAATATTGCGAACTATGTGGCTAGTCAGTTACGAAAATTAGCCCCCGCAATGTGCAAACAAACAGCTTTTTCTGTTGAAAATTCTTGTGAATAATTGCTTCAATCACTGAATTCTTTATAGAGATTGACGTAAAACAGTCTCGATTCTTGGTTTAAAGCAAAAACCGGGCAGTTGGCAGTTATTTTACGTAATTATTGAGAGGTATAATGCCAATGCTGTGGCGGCCAATTTCTCCCATTGATTAATTTATTAACGTTTCAAAATGCATGCATGGTACGAAAAATATAATAATTACCTTGAATCCTTGAACAAATCACTCCTGAGACAATCCGTCCTGTTTGTATGTGTTACAGCTTTCGTACTTTTTCAAAAATCCGGCTTAAATCCGGCTTGGGTTATGTGTGACAGTTTAACTGACTGCCACCGACTGCTAATAAATGAAGCGGAGTGTGGTACAGCCCGCTATGGGAAGGCGTGACACAGTGAATGGCAAATATGTCAGGTCAAGTATTTTGAAGTCATAATTGAAGTCATTCTAAACATTTTTAGGGCAAGGGAACTTACTACTAGTGGTAAAACTCAGTGAGTCATTGAAAGTTTTTTAAAATTAAATAATGTGTAAAATCTTTTACCTTTATTGATCATGTTATATCCAGCGTTTTAAACTATATTGTAGTATTTGCATTGAGTTAATTTTCTCTTCACTTATAGATTAGTCGATACGATAGTGGTTTAATTACCTGACATGTTTTACGGAAGTGTTCAGCGAAACATGTCAGGTAATTAAACCGCCTATAACTATTGTCTGGGATAAAAAAAAAAATTTGACTAATATATTGTAGTATATTTACAGTTCAAACATTTTTAGGGCCGTGTCACTTGCAGCTCATGGTAAATCACACTTTAGCCACTGAGAGTATCAAAATACTGTATCTGTTAAACCTTTACTTTCATCGCGCTGTAAGCAACATTAAAAACAATATTGTAGTATACTGTATTTACAGTTCATATTAAGAATTGAGGTAAATCTAAACATTTTTGCTATTCTCAGCTGAACTTGGTATTATATTCAAGACTTTTACAAATTTTACTTCATGTGTCCCATTTTAAGTTAAGGAAAATAGTATATAACCAGTGCTTTAAAGAGTGTTTTTAACGTAACCTCCACAAGCATTTTTTTGTGTGTAATCTTAATTGCTTTTGTGTCCGAGGTTGTTGAGGAGTGCAAGAAGCGAGAACAGGAAATAAAAGAGCTGGAACAAGAGCTGATTGAGAAGAATGCAGCCTTAGCATCTTTAAGAAAGAAAAAGTTACAGGTACGAGTTACACCACTTTGTTTCTCAGATATACCTCAGACAAGCAGGAAAAAATGGGCAGACTGTATGTATGTTATTTGTTTTGCAGGCTAAAGAAAGCTGGCTCAACCCGCTGAAACAGCTGGTGGAACAAATTAACGATAAGTTCAGCGATTTCTTTCGCGCCATGAAGTGTGTAGGAGAAGTGGATTTGCACATTGAAAATGAGGTAGAGCACTTTAAAACAAACTCTGGACAATTCCACCTCTGATTCTTTCCTTTTAAGCGTGCCTGGTTTGCCCCTTTACTCACATACTGAAGAGAAAACCCACACAGTGATTGATACCATAAGGGTACCACGTATAGAAAAACATGTAGTTCTTAAAAGATAAGTGTTAGTATGAGTTATAATAATCTGATATTAAAAACCCCTCTTAAAGTGATCCTCTGATTTAAATACATGTAGGCTCTAATAAACCACAATTGTTCTCTTGTACTAAAATATGTTGTTAGAAACACATAAAATGTTAAATCAATGGCAATATTTTATAATATTTAGTCCATATTTTGACCGTTAGTTGGCGCCATGGTTTGCGGGCTCGCAGTGATGATGTAATTGGTATCTTTCCGAATGTGTAGCGTGTTCAACAATTGCTTATTGCTGCCTAAACTCACGAAGTAAAATACCATGATGTGCTGCTTTTCGATGCAATTTCCAGTCAAATGGAAAAAAGGGGAGTGAAGTGAGTGGTCAAGGTGGAATTATTATTTTTAGTCAATAAATGTGCGTAAGTGGAAGCTTCTCCCCCTTTTTGGTCCCTGTATGCATGTATCCTACCCACCACGCGTTACAACTGGCGCCCGAATATTTTTCCTGGATCCTCAGTCAAGTAAGGGTCCCATCGCGTCTGCACTAATGGTTTTGGATCTGTCCATTTATTTTTATTCGTCGGTCCCACAGCGGCTTTTCGGATCAGTCTATTTTGTCGAATTGACGGCCTAATCACGGCTGCGATATTGCCATGGGATCGGTCTAATTCCTGGATCTTCGAGTGAGTAACAAACGCGGATTTGGATTAGTATTGCTATCTTTTTTGTTGACTATTCTTCGTGGGAGTTTTCCCCAAATCATACTAAATGATTAAAGCACTATGGAACGCTACAGTGACGACAGTGACTCTGACGTGGACCTTACAACAATGTTGGAGTTCGTCAGGGAATGCGTGTTTGCGTACTGCTCTCGTATTCTCCCCTTTCTGGTACTTTTATACACGTATCCTAGCTACCACGCGTTACAATGTACAAGACCTGGATTACACAGGGTGTGCTCTTTGGCCTGTACTGTATGTAAAGCACACGACAGCTCTGGATGCTAACAATCTACATAATGATATTGGGAAAACGTTTGAAAATGCAATATGCTTACCTTGAATATCTGCTAATAAAACCGGAGTTCCCGAATCCAAACAGCATGCACTCTTGCTCCCAACCGGAGTTCAACAGCACTCTCTCACATCACCAGTTTTGCCCAACTTTTGTCTTATCAGGTATTTGCTGCACGCATTTTTCCCTGAAACTCGTCTTGTGAACGACCGACAGTGCTGTCCTGCTCTTCACTTTTCAGATCTGGTTCAAATAGGAAGGGTAGAACTGACGACATGTTGGGAAAGCTAACGAGTGACAAGCTGGAATTTCGGCATTCGGGGCCAGTGACGTCACGCACTGCGACGTAACGAGAATGGCGACCTATAACTTAAAATAATTTTACAAACTTTATTAAAACAAAAAACATTAAGAGGGGTTTTAATATCAAATTATTATAACTCATACTAACATTTATGTTTTAAGAATTACTTGTCTTAAAAATAGAGGATCCCTTTAATGTTTTTGTTTTAATAAAAATTGGAAAATTAGTTAAAATAATAGGTCGCCATTGTTGTTGATGACGCAATGCACTCTGGGCTGTGACATCACTGTTGTTCGCAGATCTTCACGGTATACTATTGTGTGATTCAACTTATTCCAATATTATTATGGAGATAGTTAGCATCCAGAGCTATCGTGTGCTTTACATATGAATAGGGTGTACAGTGAAACACAGCAGTTTGATATTTTTTGCAGATAGCCCGTACATCACAGCACACGGAAACATTGATGCAATTTGCCCCTGCTGAGACGTCTAATGACATCTTACCTTTTTTTTTAATCACGTCAAAGCGATATTGATGAGCCATATTGATGATCATCATGCCGGTGTTTTCAGATTTATCAGACTTATCAGATATTGCTCCTGAAACTTGCGTGGCAGTGAATAAGCGACATGGAAAACGAATGAATAAATGTCTTAAACTACGGCTGTCCCAAACGATTATTTTTTGCCAATTAGTCAGCCGACCTTTTTTTACGATTAGTCGACTAATCTAATATATACATTTTTTAAAAAACAATTTAGCAACTTTTGTTGACACTATTGTTGCAATTTTTGTTGATGCTTAGTAATTCACAAAAAAACTTTTTGGAACACTTAAATTCTTTATCAATGTTTAGTTTTATTTACCATATTAAACATATAAATAACAATAATAAATCACAAACAATGAGGTCAAAGGCGTCTGACATTAACTAATGCAAAAGAATTGAATGTAAACGGTTAAACTGACTTCACCTTTCTAACAGCAGTCAAAGCAATTTTTACTATCTCTTTTTGTGGTATGTCTATATTTTTCTAAACATTAAAATGAAGGAAGGTGAGCATGTCTACATGCTCAGGTGTAAATTTAGCCCTTTTTTTGGTAACAATGTTCACAGCAGCTGAGAAAAGACGCTCAGATGGTGTTGAAGTTGCAGGCAATGCCAGGTATAATCTGGCCGGAGGAGCCAGGTTTGGAAAAACTGAAAATATACAGATAAAGCAGAGGGCGTACAGAAAATATTACCACAATGATTTTGAATGAAAGGCACACATAGTCATAGTAATAAAAAGATGAAAAGCAACAAACAGTCCGCGAATGCGGAAGCGAGGCTTGACCACAAAGCAGATAACAATAGCAGAGGGATTGCGTACAAGGGTTTATTGAACACGTACAAAAAACACACGATCGCGAAAAGGGACACAAAAATAGGGTCCGTAACAGCAGGTTGGGATAAAAACCCCCAAAAAATACAGAGGGAAAACCGCGGTGAGAGGCCGTAAAAGCAAGGCAAAATCAAATAATGCACTAGAATACCTGCACATGGTAGAGGATTCCAAAAACCAGGGCGGCAGACAAATGCAAATACCAAGGCAAAGATGCAACTCTCAACGAAGGGGTCAAGAATAAAAACTGTCAAATGGCAGTAAGTCAATATCTCGGCAAGCCGCCTAGGATCGGTTTAAAGATATTGCTGATGAGCTGTAATTGGACACACGTATGACGTTGGGAACTCAATCCCACTGCTCTGTAACAAAACAATCTGACCAGCAGCAGAATGTGACAAAATCATGCCAGTCGTCGTACTAGCTTCGTTTGCTAGCTAGCACAACTGTTCTCCCAGTCCATTCCAACCGTGTCATCACCCCCAGCGTGCATTTCGCGCATAAAACATGGCACCCTCCGGAGGTCAAAACATATACTAAATATTATAGATTTTAAAATCAATGGTAATAATATGTGTTTCGAATAACATATATTAGTAACAGCAACAAAACAATTGTGGCTTATTAGAGCCTACAAGTCTTTAAGACTGAGGTTCCCTTTAGTAGTTGTTAGAGCTGGGAATCTTTGGGCACCTAACGATTCGATTACGATTACGATTCAGAGGCTCCGATTCGATTATAAAACGATTATTGATGCACCCCACTCCTTTTTTTTTTTTTTTTTTTTTTTTTTTAATTTGTTTTGTACATTAGTTCCAAAATTGTTCAAAAATCCTCTCAGGCTAAACCAAACTACTATTTCGGTATCAAGTTAACATATAGCAGTAAACAAATATACAAAAATAACAGTAAATAAAAAGCTCCAGTCCCCATTCTATATCAGCAGCTTTAAACTACTTTCAATTAATTTAATGTTGTGAATCAACCGTTAAAGTTGTTAAAATTGCTCCTGTTATTCCATAATTTCTCTTTTGTCTACTTTCAACATGTAAAAGTTTTAAAACTATTTTAAAGATAGATTCAAGTCAATATTTTACCGATTTAGGAGTATTTTAGATAAAAAGTTAATTAGGTTCGCTTGGAGGGTTCGCAACAACAGCCTTGCAGGAAGTGTACTGCTTTAAGATGGCGGCCGTTACTAACGCCCGCATCTAGTTTTTTGTAGATGTGCTGGTAACGATACCGAAGCTATAATGCATCTAGTCCTGTATAAATGATATCTACCGTAACATAATGTGGCTTGTAGCAGCTTTTCGGCAGCAGTCAGGTATGTTTTTGTTTTTTTTATATCTCGTGGCATGAGTTGAGCTAGAGCCGTGAGTTGAGCATTGGCGTTACCCGAGGGGCCGGGTAATGAGAAGCATGATGTTTAGCTACTCTCGCTCCGTCCCTAATCGCGTACCAAAGACCGCGCGCCGCGCTGAGTGTGTCGTACTTCTGCTTTACTTGGCATATTTCAATAATCGGAATTTGAATGTTTGTGAATCGTTCTCGAATCTTCCACGGCCGAATCGCGAATAATCTAAGAATCGGAAATTTTGCACACCTCTAGTAGTTGTGGTTATTGACAGCACATTGATTTGCCATCGGAAATATTGAAGAGAGAAATGTCAAATTTTTTCACAGTAAGAGTTATGCTTAGCCAATGGCAAACCTGGCTTTCATTGGATTGACAACCTGAGGAATGACTGGATGTCGTTTGGATGTCTCTGCTGATATCTCTGATGTACACTATCTGACCTTTGATAACTGATAGGAATATCGGAGAGTAAATTCTTATTTTGGGCCAAATAATCGGTATTCGTGTACCTTGCTTTAGGCACTAATCAATATCCAATCTCAAGATTGTACGTATTTTCTGCTGCTTGTCCTATGTAGGAGGAATATGACAAGTATGGCATCACCATTCGGGTCAAGTTCCACGAGAGCAGTCAGCTACATGAGCTGACGCGATTCCATCAGAGCGGAGGAGAGCGCAGCATGTCCACCATGTTGTACCTAATGGCCCTTCAGGAGCTCAATCGCTGCCCCTTCAGAGTGGTAGATGAGATCAATCAGGTAAAGAACCCATAAATTGACAAGGGTTAAGTGTCGTTTAAAAGTTGGGGTCACTGAGACAAATCCAAATTTTACATTAAAAACACAATTTTTAAAAAATACTACTTCAGGGGGAAGCTAAAACGCTCCTATTAGGAGTGTCCTGATCCGATCACATGATCAGAAATTGGCCCGATCACGCCATTTTTCAGAGGATCGGAATCAGGTGAAAAGGATAAAGTTTTTAATTAAAAAAATATATATAAGGGTGTCAACAATAATCGATGCGGCGATGCATCCCGATGCGGGGCAGGGACGATTCGATTCGATGCGGGCAACACGCTGAATCGATTCAGCGCATTTTAAAATATATAAGTACGTTCAAAAATCTTCCCTGCGCAATTCCGGTGATGCAATGGATTTGGTTTCCCCATTTGTATTGTTATTCTCATGTTTACCTGTAGAGAGAGCTACTTTACATTCAAAGCAAGCCCGTAGAGGTTAGATCGGGCCTAAAAAATTCCTGCCCAACCCGACACGGCCCGTTGGTATTGAAGCCCGACCGGCCAGATCAATTCACTATAGATTTGCATGCCCGAGCCGAGTGATGCGGAAAAAAAAACGCAGCAGCAGCAATGTATTTTCATTTCTTCAAGTTTTCTTACTGTTTAAATAGTCTACTTATTTTTAAAAGAGTTATAAAAGCATTTACACAACAAAATAACGCTGGGAAAGTTAAAAAAACAACAACAAAAAAACACACAAAAAAAACACTGTTTTGCAGACACACAGAGGAGAAGATTCGAAAGGATCACATTTGCCTTTGTGTGCATAAATAAAAGTGTCTTTCCTAACAAATTCTCAGTTGGCAGAAAAAAAACGCAAGTTTACTCAATATTTAAATAGTCTACATATTTTTAAGATACTTATAAAAGCATTTACTCAACAAAATAACGCTGGGAAAGTTTAATATTTAAAAAAAAAAACACGGTTTTACAGACACACAGAGGAGAAGATTCGAAAGGATCACATTTGCCTTTGTGTGCATAAATAAGTGTCTTTCGTAACGAATTCTCAGTTGGCAGGAAAAAAACGCAAGTTTACTCAACATTTAAATAGTCTACATATTTTTATGGGAATTATAAAAGCATTCACACAACGAAATAACGCTGGGAAAGTTTAATTAAAAACAAAAAACAAGGTTTTACAGACACACAGAGGAGAAGATTCAAAAGGATCACATTTGCCTTTGTGTGCATAAATAAAAGTGTCTTTCGTAACGAATTCTCAGTTGGCAGGAAAAAAACGCAAGTTTATTCAATATTTCAATAGTCTACATATTTTTATGAGAATTATAAAAGCATTCACACAACGAAATAACGGGAGGAGAAGAAGAAAAAGAGGGCTGCGCCACAGACCTCTGCGCATTTAAAAAAAAAAAAAAAAAAATTATTAGTCCGGCGCGGCGGCCCGACCCGACCCACCGAAACGTGAATGCTTAACATTTCGGGTCGGGTTCGGGCACAAGATCGAACCTCTATGCAAGGGGGACGAGGAACCCAAATCCACTTCCTCACCGGAGTAACGTCACAGACAAGCGCAGTTGTAATCGAGAGAGCAGAGAGATAGGACATAACATAACAATGGCTGAAACGGAGAAAGAGGGAGCGAGAAATATTATAGATATAAGATAGGCTAGGCCTACATTTTACTTTTGTTCTACATTGCAATTTAGTTGATGTTTTGTTTGGAACTGAACTGATCCCTGGATTGATATTGCGATAAAGATGCTGATGCACTACAATATTTTCTTTGTCGTTTTCTTTAATATTTACTTGAATATTTTTATTGATGGGTCGTTGTGACTAAAATACAGTGACTGTTATTACTGATTTTGCACAGGAGTTCAGATGTTGCATTGTGTGAAAGGCTGCTACTGTGTGTAAAAAAAAAAAAAAAAAGAGAAAGCCCTGGTCTCATTCAAAGCAATTAAATGCTGTGATCTGATTTTTTTTTTTATATATATATATGAAAGTATACTATTTTCATTTGACTTCAACCAGGAGTGACACAAGAGCCAATAAAAAGTTGTTTAATGTCTGTCCGCTTGTGTTGGCTCACGATTCACGAAAAATACGCTTTGCTTTAGAATTTTAATGCATCCCAGGCTTTAATGCATCGCAATGCATTGCCGAATCGAACCGAATCGAATCGTGACCCTCTGAATCGAATCGAATCGAATCGTGGCCCTCCGAATCGTAATCTAATCGAATCGTGAGGGCAGTGTCGATGCACACCTCTAAATATATATTTACGTTATTCTGCTTCATGCTCATACACCCTCTCACCCTCCCTCCTGCTGCTTTCTTGCTCACCAGTGCAGCTGGTGTTTGGTACTTAAAGTTAGCGATGATTGACTTTGTAGCTTTGATCTGATGAGAGAAAGGCTCGGTAGCTCTACGACCAAGGGCCCAAATGTGTTAATAATGGTTTAGTCAAGCTTTGTTGTCGAGGGGCTATTCTCGGCAGCGTGAGCATCAAAATGTGAGTAAATTTCAATGGACTCACTTAATAAAGCATTTGATAAAGTATTTTTCTACGTTATTCTTGTTTAAAAATAAGCGTGGGTTTTTCTTCAGGTTCCTGCAACAATCCGCAAAATGGTGCATGGAATGCTGATTGAACACTCCAAATTGTCCGTAGGTGTGGGTGTGTGCGTAAATGGTTGTGTGTCCAAATGTGCCCTGAGACTAGCTGGCATCCTGTTTAGATTGTACCCCAGCTTCTGGCTTGAGTTAGCTGTGGCTCCAGCACCCCCTGCAACCCTTGTGAGGATAAGCAGTTTAGAAGAAGAGTGAATGAAATTATATGAATGCTATGGAGAGTGATTAAAAGTATGGAGTTAAAGCTGATGCAATGAAAAATGTATGTGCGCGCTAGGGGTGCACGATATCCATTTTTTGAAACCGATATCGATGACTTCCTGCTCTTCAAAGCAGATACCGATATCGATAACCGATAATAAATATATCAATTTTAAATGTATATTCACCTGGAGGTTAAAAAAAAATACTGGTGGACTCAACATAGATTTGCCTTTGACATAACCATTTTTTAAATGATGACATGAACATTATTATAATGAACAAAACAAAGACAAGAACAGTCTCAACTTCAACTAAAGTACCAATATATATTTTTTCAAATATAATTTGAGTAAATCACAACCAATTAGTCAATGTCATTGAAGATGTGTTCCCTGAACAATGAGCACTGAACTAAAACATAAACCCAACAGATAATGTGCCTTGTCATCAGATAAAAACATTTGGTGCTACAGGACTACACACTACTGTTGTGGCCTTGGTCCATGAAACAACTTTCTTTACCTGGCAATTATAGTACAGCAAGCCTATCAATAACCAAAAGGCCTCTCAATAACTTACTAACTTATAACTAACACTGTAAAATGCAAACATACAGTAAGGTTCATAACTCATTCCTCATTATCAAACATATGGTCGAACAAAAACGATTAATGGCTTGCCTTATAACAATCCATATAAACGGCAGGGAGTGTACCCATTTTCAATAAAGCATGAGGTTTCTTCTCTGCACAGTACGAAATTCTTGTCCAGCCACTGCGCCGTCGTACCTACCTCATAACTGTCACTTAATTTTTTTTTTTTTTTTTTTTTTTTGTTACTGTCGTATTTTCTCCGATATGTTAGATGATTAATAATCAATCCAGTTAGGTAGGTAAGTACGCGATAATATCTCCTTAAAGTCATGGCGTCTGTAATTCTGCTCTCGCGTGCTCTAGCCTCCAGATAGGGTTTTGCTGTTTTTTTGTTTGTTTTTTTTTTTAATCAAAATGCCCTCCTGTTCAAAAATTTTCTGTGGAGAATGGAGATTTTAAGCTTTCCAATGATGTATCACACATGCATATCGGACAATTTTGAAATTTGGCCAAATTAGGGGTCTCAGAGCAGAACTTCAAGTCACCTGAGTGTTTTCCGCCATATACATTTTATGCTCCGCAACACTCCCGGAAAAAGCGGTAGTGGAAGTGTTGTAAAAAATATAGTACTGTAACATGTTTGGAACTCTTGTTCAAAAAAAAAAAAACCTTTTCCGGCATCGGATCGGGACTATCGGCAGAGTCTCAAAATCAGGTGACTGACTCTGGTGCAAAAATATGCGATCGGGACATCCCTAGCTCATTAACAAGATTTAATTCAGTGTTCAATGTTTCAGTACTTTTTGCTGAACTTGTTTTTTTTAAAATATTCACTCGTTCATTTTTCAAGCCGCTTATCTTCAGTGCCACGAATAACAAAATCCATCAACATTTCCAATTCTATGTCTTTATTTTGCTCTTCTAGTCTCTGTTTATCTCTGCTAAACTTTCTGGTAGCACTCTTAAGATCAGATAATACTATTCCTTGTGAATAATGAATTCACTGGAGTGTTTTTATGAATTTAATTAATTTTTATGAATGTAACCTAGCATTAAGATTCATGATTTGTACATACAGTACATGACTTTGTCCCATCTCACACTAGTTCTCATGAGCATTGTGGTATCCTACCTAGGGAATGGATCCCATTAATGAGAGGAGAGCCTTTGAGATTCTGGTCCACACTGCTTGCAGAGAAGGAACGTCGCAGTACTTCGTCATCACACCAAAAGTGAGCGCTTGAGCCGCTCAGTCAACTTTGCTTTGTCCTGACCCTGTATTGTCTTGGCTTGCAGCTGCTGAAGAACCTCAAGTACACAGAGAAGATAACCATCCTGGTTGTCCACAACGGCCCTCACATGTCAGAGTTTGACAACAGAGAATTCATTCGGCACTGGCGCCAAAAGAAGAACGCTCAGGCGTGAGACTTTCAGCATGTCATAGCATGGCCATGTTCCCCGTGGCTAATTTTGTCAAGTTCAGAGTTTATGCATGTTAATTTCCAATAAAACGAACGTTGCAGTTTCATTCCTTTATTCATTGCTCTCAACAGCCATCAGCACTTGCCCGGTAACAACCGCCAAAACAATAACGGGCGCACCCCATCTGCATCATAAATGTGCGCTTCAAAGGTAAATGTTAACGTTGAAATTGAACAATCAGTATCAGCCACTAACAATTTAATAGGGCGATAATGGAGGAGCCTGATTGTGTTGGTTTGTTCGAGTCAAGTAGATCTTCAATCTGCTTTATAAAATATACTTGTTGCTTATTAGTACCCCAAAGTTCTACTCACAGTTTCCAGTCATTTAATAATAATTAGCGGTTTTCTGTCGGTCTTTCTTTTACTGTGGCGTAGTGATATTTACTATGGAGGACCAGGAGTGCAAAAATTCAATAAATAAATACACAATTAAAAAAATAATTAAAAGTGTCATTAAAATGCTTTTATTTCAATATTTATTTATTTATTTCAGTATTTATATCTATTGTTATTTATTTCAATTTTTATCTTTCAATTTTTATTTATTTCGATTTATATTTATTTCAATTTTTAATTATTTATTTAAATTTATATTTATTTCGATTCATATTTATTTCAATTTTTAATTATTTCAATTTATATTTCAAAATTTATTTCGATTTTTATTAATTTCAATTTTTATTCTTTTATTTCAACTTTTATTTATTTATTTCAATTTTTATTTATTTCATTTTATATTTATTTCAAAATGTATTTCAATTTTTATTTATTTATTTCAATTTTTATTTATTTATTTCATCACTTATTTATTTCAACATTTATTTATTTCACTTTTTATTTATTTCATTCTTGCACTCTTGTTCCCCGTGTGGCCGCATGAAATAATTTTATCTGTCATTGGCTCATCAAACTCGGTGGGCGGGCGTGAACTAGGCGGGGTTTGAGTTGATCGAGAGAGTTGATCGAGTAATAAGCGATTGCTTCGTCCTATTTCTTCCCAACATGGCGGCATTATCTGAGATTTTGCATGAGCTCTCTTGGGACATGTTAGATTTCTCAGAACAAATTGAAGCAGGACATTTGGACCCTGAGTACGTGTCCTACAAAACAGAGCAATTAATTAACGTTATTGGCATCATCTCGGCTCTGTCAGATCAAGATGTTGATCGAAGGGTTTTCTATAGTTTAGAACTGCGGTCAAGCCAGCCTCCACTCGTAAAAACGAAGTCAAACCAGCCGCCCCTCATTTGGATTATTGTTTGCATTACGGTAATGCAATGCGCTGGCTTCAGAATGCAATGACCTGGCTTCAGAGCGCAAGTCCCTTTATTAAATATATGGGGGAAAAAACTGTGACCTATTCGATAACGGGTCCACTTTAGAGAGACACTGGAGCACCCCTAGACCCAAACTAAATCATTATCATGTAAAAATGATGTCGGAGTTCAGAGTAAAACTACTTAGAAAACTGCTAGTTATTTCTGTCATTTAGCCTTATTTCAAAACTTGATCAAAATAAATAAATAAATAAAATCTGGTCAATATCCAAGGACCGTTCCACTTCTGAGTTATACTAGAGTTTCCCGTATGCAGACATCAGCCCGTTTAAAGGCGCTGGCCCGCGCGATGTAGAAGCCACAGACTGGACTCCACCATGGGCTGCTGGTGGAGTTCTCCTCAGAGTGTCCTCGATTAAATTTGCTGCTTCTCTGGGCAGCTCTGGGCACATTTTGGACATATGTATGTTTTGCTTGGACAACACACGAAATGCGTCAAAGCCTACTACCGCTACACTGACCACGCTAGTGACGCTACTAATCTTCGTCGTTTTTGTGATTTTGAGGGAGCAATGATTTTTCAGATTATACGGATCTACACTGCCACCTTATGTATCGGGTGTACATAAAAATTAGCCAATGCCTCAGGCGTCAATCTATTATCCGAGATTGACTAGTTAAGACTTACTTTGCTGAGCAACCAATCAGACGTTAGAAACTTTGACGAGCAAACGTGACAGATAAAATTATTTCATGGTTGCACCTCCAGAGGAACAAGAGTGCAAGAATGAAATAAATAAAAAGTGAAATGAATAAATGTTGAAATAAATAAATAAAAATCGAAATAAATAAAAGTTGAAATAAATAAATAAAAATTGAAATAAATAAATAAAAATCGAAATAAAATTTGAAATAAATATAAACTGAAATAAATAAATATAAATTGAAATAAATAAAAATCGAAATAAATAAATAAAAATTGAAAAAAATAAATATAAATTGAAATAAATAAATAAATATTGAACTAAATAAATAAAAAATGAAATGAATAAATATAAATTGAAATAAATAAATATTGAAATAAATAAATATAAATTGAAATAAATAAATAAATATTGAAATAAATAAATATAAATTGAAATAGATAAATATTGAAATAAATAAATATTGAAATAGAAGCATTTTAATGACACTTTTAATTATTTATTTAATTGTGTATTTATTTATTGAATTTTTGTACTCCTGGTCCTCCATAATTTACACAGGTGGACTAGGTTTTGCAGTGCGTGCAGTAGTTTTTGGTCACATGGACCAATAGGAGCAGAATCCTGTTGCAGTTGTTTCAGATCAACTGACAACATTGGCTGCCACTGATGGACATAGGCGTCCAATCCGTTTAAAATGAAGGGTGGCAGCGAATGTCCCTCCCACTTCAAACAAATTGGACTTCTACTAGTGATACTCGGTCTAATTGACAGCAGAAGAATGAAATAACGTGTTTTTCAGTTGTATTGTGGATAATCTTAGAATGATTTCCTGACCTATGTATCGATAATTGTTGTATCGCAATATCATCGTTTATGATTATTTTTGATTAGTGAGCCACTGCCTACAGAAGAGTCAGATATGTATTACATGTACAATAAACATTTTGATGTGAGCTCTATGCAAATTACAAAGGACGATACTGTTTTGTGCATAGGTCACAGGGATCGGGAACCCAAAATGTTGAAAGACCCATATTGGACCAAAAAGACAAATTTGTCTGGAAAAAATTAAAATCCTTATATAAGCTTTATAATGAAGGCAACACATGTTGTATAGATCTACAGTATATCAGCTTTTTTAGCCTAGAAATCAAAAGGCCCAAGTTGGCTACAAATACAAAATGAGTGTTCATGATTGAATGTTTATTTTCCCTGCAGTGCATCCTTTAGAGAATGACGCACCACAAGACTACTCTGTTGTACGATGCCCCCTCAAGTTTAACTTCATTACAATACAGGTAGTCCCTAGGTTATAAATGAATTCCATTCCTAGGCTGGCGATGTGACCCGAATTTCCGCGTAAGTTGGAATTGGAATTGACCCTTAAAGTACCCCAACATACCCCTGAAACCTCAAAATAACTGAAAAAACATGTATTGTACATCATACTAATAAAATAGAAGAACTAGGTACTGTTTACGCGACTAAAAAAACGACTCGAAACAGAATGGCGGACGAGACTCCGGCGTCATAAAGTCAAAATCACGTAAGTCGTGCACATCGTAACCCGGAAACTACCTGTATTAATGAATTAGAAGAACGTTTGTGTCATGTTTATCCTCCTAAATAAACCATATTAAAACAAAAAATATATTTCCCTCCCCTATCATTTTCCAGTTCGCTTTTAAACATTTTTGAAAAAGCTCCAGGGAGCCACTAGGGCAGCACTAAAGAGCCGCGGGTTGCCCCCTGGCTTAGGATGTAGTTTTGTTGTCAATATTTGACATTCGAGAATTATCTACTACATACATTTTAACAGGGCCGTGCAGAGACTGATGGAGGGGCAGGTGCTCATAGGTCGAAATAGGCTCATGAACAAGAATTTAATACACCTTACAACAGCATAACTTCCAGTTTAACCAGCTTTACAGTATAATTGACTGTGACAAACTTTAATTGGGAGCGGGGAATAGTGAATAGAAATCAACACTGTCATCAACACTTTCTGACTGTGACTCAAGTCTTTGCCTCTTTTCTTCCTTCAACCTCTATATAAAAACTTCCTTCCTCAATTTGTTGTTCATCTGAGAACAAACCACATCAGATGCTCACTGAGCCACTCAGCAGTTGTTGTTTTTTTTTTTTTCAAAACTATTATTTCATTATTATCCATATTTGACAACTCCAGCACCTAATGATTAAAAATGTAATGATATAAAATGTTATAGAACAATAACATTGTAATTGTGTTTATAATTGTTGGATTTTATACATGAATATCTTTGCAAAGTGTTATTCTTACCTATTGTGCTCTTCACCCCGCTGATGAGGGATCCACTGCCTTTAGTAGCCTCATCCAGCTCCTTGTTTTTTTTAAATCCCTCAACCTCTGTTCCTTACAAGGCATGTCTACATAATGAAATATTAATCTTAATTTGATTTCTTTCTCAATAACACTGTGAAGAGAGAGAGAAGGCAGAACACTTAACAAGGGTGACTAGCGGGAACTATACAAAAATATAAATTTTTACCATAAAATACATAGAAACGGAATTACCACATTATCACATTAAGATTCATACAAACACTGGAATCACAGTAATTGAAATTACGGGATGTGTTGCAAATATTAAATTTAGATTGAAAAGAGAACCTAAAGATGTGTAACTTTCTAGATAACGTTGTGAAGATAATGGACAAATATGGTTGCCTTTAGAGAGTAGAGAAGCACGGATCGAAATAGCCTTGGGGAGGTGTGGGGAGGTAATTATTAAATTAGAAAACTATATAAGAGAAATTACGTATTAATTATTATTTTTTAAAAATCCCCACAATAAACCTGGTGTAAGAATTTTCACTAATTGCTCCAACATGGTTTATAAGGTTGACATCGTTTGTTTCCTACCACCAGATGTTCTCGGACTCCTCACTGCACACCCAGGTCAAAGAGGAACAGTGTGCTGGGGTGGGGGCATATGCGGTGGCTTAGCGGCACAGTTTTTTTTTTTCTTTTTTTCTCTTCATTAAAAAAAAACGTGTTTTCGGTGTTCAAGTGAAGTACTCGGTGGCGTGTCTGCACAGTCGGTCAGCACACACTTACACATCAATAAATGCCCAGTCAAAAAGGGGCAGGTGCCGGGCAGGAGTAACTTTTTGAGAACAATATACTTCTTCTTCTGAAATATACTTCTATACTTTTTATTTTTACTTTGAGTAGAATTGTGAAGAAAAAATGCTACTCTGACTCTGCTACTTTGGGCTACACAAGAGTCGTTACATTTTTCCTCTTTATTCTACATATTAGATTTATTATTTTATGCCAGAGATGCCAAGTAGCTGTAGCAGCTGTAGTGGCAGCAAGTAGCTCTACTGATTTCACCAATGAGACGTCGCGACAATAATCACATGACTCCGTTACACCAATCAGATGCAAGCTTGACGTGCTATCGTCACCCCAGACTGTTCAATCATGTGGCATCTTTAAAGCACTGTAAAAAATGTACACATTTGATGTGGAGCGCTGCCCTCAACATGACTCGAAAGCGCGAATTTTAACCTCTCTGCCAGTTATTATTTGGCACCGACTGACCACGGAAAACCGGGGATATGATCTTTTAGTTTCAAAATAGTAATTATGGAGGAACTCTTCACTATTGAAACTAGGAAGTATTTTCTCCACCAGAGGGCACTCATGCTCAATAGATGACTAATGCCTCATTCATTTATTTTTTTTTTTTTTTCTTTCATTGGAATTCAATAATTTTTAATGATATTTCTTATCTTAATGTGGTTATGTAATGTGTTATTGTACAGCAGGGGTCGCCGGCCCGCCTCCACATTTGGTCCGGCCCCCTGAACAATACCAGAGAGCATTTAGAATTTTTTTTTTTTCTCTCTCTATAGTGTTATTTATTTCCTGGCCTTTTTCTTTGAAGAACTCGGAGAGTCTGAAATATAGTTGGGCTGATGTGATGAAGGTTGGATACCACTGCAGATAGTCCGGTTAGAACTATAATAGGGAATGGGACGTACTACGTCATTGTTTGGACGCGCCTCCATGCTGGCAATATGATTCACTTCCGGTTCGGCAGAGTCAATGCGGATTGTAACGTGTGGTAGTGCTAAGCTAACTCTTTCGGTGTTTTAGAAAGAAAATATGGGTGCTTATTGTTGCGTTACCGGGTGCAACAGCATCTCCTACGACAAAAAAAGGGGTTAGGAAAAATGGACTCACTTTTCACCGTTTTCCTGCATGGAGGACCAAATATCAGATCACGAAGGTACGACGGATGGCTGGATTGCAGCGGTTCGTCGGAAAAGCATTTCTTATGATCATATTTCTGCTGGAATGAGAGTGTGTTCCTGTCATCTCTACTCTTGTAAGTTGAACGATTTATCCACTTTTGGTTTCAATACGTTTTTCTTTTTTTACACCGTTGTGTAAATCTGCCTCGGTAGCAATGCTCGCCTACTACGACTCACCTACCTGTTGTGTTCCTAGGTAAACCTGCTGACAACACATCCCGATTTGTCACCATCTCTCTTCTTGGATCATTTGACAAAGAAAATTCGTTCAATGGAGTGGTTCCATTTGTCCTGTGTCGGACTCAAACAAGCCCCTGCTGCAGACGCCATCTGGGTCTGCCCTTCTCGTCGATGAACTGCAGGCTTTTAACTTGTGAAAATGCAAGAACTGTAATGCACATATTTATTCTGCCTGGCTATTTAACTATGGCCATTGACGTATTATTATTATTATTATTTTTTTAAACCACTTTGACAAAGACACGTTTCATTGTAATGTTGAATTTATATATTCTATTATTATTTTTAAATTATAATATTCTTATTTGCACTTATGGAGACTTTAGACTGTCAATTCAAATAGTGTTGGAAAAGTTGCAATACCTAAAATAGAAATGCAAGAACTGTAAAGTACATATTTTTACACCTTCATTTACCTAAGGCCACTGGATGTTTTTTAACTGCTTTGAAAAAATACAGGTTTTGTTGTGATCTTGTATTTATATAGTATATAGCTTTTTATAATGTATTATGTATTATAATATTTGCTGCCCCCTGCCAGAGTGTGGGCCATTTTGTACTAAAAGGATTTTAAACTGTCAGTTCAAATACTGTGTTGGAGACTAGTACTTGCAATACTTAAAATGGAAATGCAAGAACTTTAAAGCACATATTTATCCTGTCTGGCAATTTACCCAAGGCCAGTAAATGGTGTTTTAAACTGCTTTGACAAAGACACGTTTATTGTGATCTTGTATTTGTGTATTACTTATAATTATATAATATTTGCTGCCACTGTCAGAGGGTGGGCCTTGTTTGCACTAATTTAAAGATTTTAAACTGTCAATTAATGTCATGTTTATGTGCCTTCTCAGTTCTTTTCTTTCCTTTCCAGCACATTATGCAGCTGGATGGGCGGGGCTGTGCTGCACACCTGTGGCACATTTGGAGCGCTCATTATTTAAGGACTCCTGTCACCGTCTGCGAGTGTCGGACTATTGCATTTGCTTGTTACCTGCTTTGCTTACCGCTGTGTGCTCATCGTCACCCTTGGTGCTTCCCGACATTCTTCGATCGTGTTCTGGTTTGATCTCATTTACCTTTGTGTTTTATTGGGATTTTGTAATTATAATTTTGTACTGTTATATTCACGCCATTTTGGCGTGCTCTCTCAGTTGTATTTTCTTACTCGCGTTTTCTAGCGTGCTCTCTCAGTTGTATTTTCTGACCCGCGTTTTCTAGCGTGCTCTCTGTTGTATTTTCTTACCCGCGTTACTTAGCGTGCTCTCTCAGTTGTATTTTCTTACTCGCGTTACTTTGGCGTGCTCCCTTTGTTCTCGTTTTTTGTAATAAATACTTCTAATTTCAAAGTCTGTGTTTGGATCCATATTGTAACATAACAGAATAGTCCGACCATGGATCCCACAGATTCTGAAAGTACTCGTCGTGTAATCGCCTGTCACGGTCACGTGATCAGCCAGCACGAACAGTCACTGCGTGAACTAGCAAACGCGATCGGCTCGCTAATTACACGAGTAGAAAAGATGACGTCACCTTCACAGTCTTGTGGCATAGTTGACGCTGCGGTGGCGCCCGATCAGCTCCCTCCCTCTTCGATGGGTCCGCCGGCGTCCTTTCGGGAGCCGGTGTTGCCACACCCCCATCGATATGAGGGAGAACCCGGTGCTTGCCGACAATTTTTGCACCAGTGCTCCCTTGTTTTTGACCAACAGCCATACACATTTGCGAGTGATAGCTCCCGTGTAGCATATGCCATGAGTCTCCTCGCCGGTAAAGCTGCTACGTGGGCCATGGCGGTAAGCAACTCTACACCCACGATCCGTCAGTCATACGAGACTTTTAAGACTGAGTTTATGAGGGTTTTTGACCATCCGGTTAAAGGCAAGGAGGCAGGCAGCCGCCTGCTGGATTTTTTTCAAGGCGATCTGTCTGTGGCGGACTACTCCATTCAGTTCCGCATTTTGGCCGCGGAGTGCGGTTATGGCGAAACGGCTCTGTGTGGTATTTTTCGGCGGGGGCTGTCGCCTGCTGTCAAAGATGAGTTGGCGGCCCGGGATGATTCATCGGGTCTGGAGGACCTGATTTCTCTGTCCGTGCTTTTGGACAATCGTCTGAAGGAGCGCGAGAGGGAACGAGCCATGGAGACTCGGGGACGTCGTTGGCCTTCGCCGCGGGGCGGCCCGACAGCGGACCGTGCAGATGGCTTCGTCGAGCCGTCATTTGTCTCCACGCCGACGCGGGGTCCAGGCTCGACAGGAGTGGAGCCTATGCGACTCGGTGGCGGTCGTCTTTCTGCAGCGGAGCGACGGAGACGGATGACAACGGGTTTGTGTCTGTACTGCGGCTTGCCGGGGCACCATGTCGCCGCCTGTGACGCGATCCCTTCAGGTCGCCTCGGATCTTCGGCCGCTGGGGCTCCCCTCGCCCGAGGGGGAACGAGATTCAGGCATGACCGCAGTCCATCGAACGAGTTGCCTCGCGACAAATTAAATGAACCAATACACCCTCGAGGTGATTTGAGACTGCAACTGCCGGGAGAGGTGTCATATAGTGGGATTAATTTTAGGTTTACTGCTTTAGTTGATTCGGGGGCGGATGACTGCTTTATAGACCGAAGTGTTGTTGACTCTCTTAAATGTCCGTTGATAAAACTAGCTCGGCCTAAAAAGGTTTTAGATCTCGATGGGCGACCCCTGGCGGACGTGAGATTTATTACGCCTCCGCTCAAAACAAAGCTTTCCGGTAATCATTTTGAGATCCGTAGTTTTTTAGTGATGCCGTGCAAGTTGGCTCCAGTTGTACTTGGGCTCCCCTGGTTAAAAGTGCATAACCCTAATATTGATTGGGCCAAGACACAAGTAGTGACGTGGAGCTCATTTTGTTATGCGCACTGCTTACGTTCTGCATGTTTACTTCCTGGTCAAACGCAGGCGGCCATCGAGCCGGTCAATTTGGAGAATGTTCCGGCCGAATATCATGACCTCCAGCATGTTTTTAGCGAAGAGCGTGCCAAGACCCTGCCACCGCACCGTCCGTACGACTGTGCAATTGAATTATTGCCTAATGCCGCGTTGCCTAGCTCTAGATTATACCAGGTCTCTAAACCGGAACAAGAGGCAATGAGGGAATACATCTCCTCTTCCTTGGCTGCTGGCCTTATTCGCCCGTCATCTTCTCCTTTGGGGGCGGGGTTTTTCTTCGTCGGCAAAAAAGATGGGGGTCTTAGGCCGTGTATCGACTATCGGGGTCTCAACGAGATCACTATCAAAAATAAATATCCGCTGCCGTTGTTGGATTCGGCTTTTGCTCCGTTGAAATCAGCCACAGTATTCACCAAATTAGACTTGCGCAGCGCTTACCACTTAGTCAGGATTCGTGAGGGAGACGAGTGGAAAACCGCTTTCAAAACCCCGCTCGGGCATTTCGAGTACCTGGTCATGCCTTTCGGCCTAACTAACGCACCTGCTGTTTTTCAGAGCCTCATAAATGATATATTGCGTGACATGCTAAATGTGTTCTGTTTTGTTTATTTAGATGACGTTCTGATATTTTCTAGAAGCCTGCAGGAACATCACCAACATGTCCGCATGGTTCTGCAAAGACTACTAGAAAATAAACTGTTTGTCAAAGCTGAAAAGTGTGAGTTCCACCAAGGGTCAATCCAGTTTCTTGGTTTTATTGTGGAAAAAGGGCAGCTACGACCTGACCCAGCTAAAATTAAGGCAGTAGCAGAATGGCCGACTCCCACTTCACGTAAGCAATTACAAAGATTCCTTGGGTTTGCCAATTTTTATAGGCGTTTTATCCAAAATTATAGTATGAGGGCTGAGCCCCTGACCAGGCTGACCTCTAACAAACGCCCCTTTGTGTGGTCTCCAGTGGCAGAGGCCGCATTCGTAAGTCTTAAACGGTCATTCACGAGCTCGCCCGTCCTTGTCCATGCTGACCCAGATCTTCCTTTTGTGGTCGAGGTTGACGCGTCGAGTTCCGGAGTGGGGGCAATCCTGTCCCAGAGGTCTTCAGTCGACCAGAAACTGCACCCCTGTGCCTTCTACTCCCGCCGCCTCACCCCTGCCGAGGCGAATTACGATGTGGGCAACAGGGAGCTGCTCGCTATAGTCCAGGCTTTGCAGGAATGGAGGCACTGGTTGGAGGGCACAGAGGTACCGTTCCAAATACTTACCGACCACAAGAACCTGCAATACCTTCGGGCCGCCAAGCGTCTCAACTCACGCCAGGCCCGTTGGGCATTACTCCTGACGCGATTCAACTACGTGATCACTTACCGTCCAGGTTCAAGAAACGGGAAGCCCGATGCACTTTCAAGGCTTCATGAGCCAGCGGGGGAGGAGCCTTCGGAGGAGCCTGTTGTTCCTGGAAACCTGATAGTCGGCGCGCTACGCTGGGAGGTCGAACGGCTTGTGGAAGAGGCCCTGCAAGGCGTTAAGGTGCCTGGAGGCTGTCCTGCTGGCAGGCTATTTGTTCCGGTTGCTCAGCGTGCAGCAGTGCTGAAGTGGAGTCACACTTCAAAGTTCGCCTGCCACCCGGGTGTGTCCCGCACATTCTTCCTACTTTCCCAAAAATTTTGGTGGCCAGGTATGAGAAAGGACGTCATGGACTATGTTTCTGCTTGCTCCGTCTGCGCTCGGGGCAAGGCAGTCCACCGTGCTCCAGCAGGACTCTTGCGTCCCTTGCCTGTTCCATCTCGCCCTTGGTCCCATGTTGCACTTGACTTCATCACTGGCCTTCCACGCTCCAGGGGTCATTCCGTCATCTTGACAGTGGTGGACAGATTCTCCAAGATGGTACACTTCGTCGCTCTCCCAAAGTTGCCTTCGGCTCTGGAAACCGCTGACTTGCTGGTAACGCACGTGTTTCGGACTCATGGCATCCCGTGTGACCTCGTCTCCGACAGGGGCCCCCAGTTTGTCTCCCGGGTTTGGGCAGCGTTCTGCAAAGCCTTGGGGGCCACGTCAAGTTTGTCTTCTGGTTACCACCCACAGTCCAACGGGCAGACTGAACGGGTCAACCAGGAGCTGGAGGCCGCCCTCCGTTGCGTCTGTCACCTGCACCCAGCTTCCTGGTCTTCACACCTCCCTTGGGTGGAGTACGCTCACAACACCCTCGTTTGCTCAGCCACCGGGAGGTCACCTTTCATGACCGCATATGGGTTCCAGCCGCCGCTATTCCCGTCTCAGGAGGCCGAGGTCGTTGTGCCATCTGTCCAGGTGCACCTGCGGAGAGCCCATAGGGTCTGGAGAGACACTAGGGCGGCACTTGTCCGCACGGCAGCCCGCAACCGTCTGATTGCTGATCGCCATAGGAGACCCGCTCCAGCTTATCGTCCGGGCCAGATGGTCTGGCTGTCGGCGCGGGATTTACGCCTTGCTGGGACTTCTAAGAAGCTAGGCCCTAGATTCGTGGGCCCTTTCGCGGTGGACTCTGTGGTGAACCCTGTCGCAGTCAGGCTGAAGCTTCCCAGCTCGATGAAGATTCACCCCGTTTTCCACGTCTCGCTGCTCAAGCCTGTCTCCACCTGTCCTCTGAACCCTCCGCCAGTGCCTCCTCCTGCTCCTCGCATAGTCGACGGTGGACCAGTGTACACGGTGCGTGTCATTCTCGATTCCAGGAAGAGGGGTAGGGGGGTGCAGTACCTGGTCGACTGGGAAGGTTACGGCCCTGAGGAACGTTCCTGGGTACCCCGCTCCTGGATTCTCGACCCGTCACTTCTGCGGGATTTCCACTCCCTCCATCCGTTGAAACCAGGTGGTCCGCCAGGGGGCGTCCGTTGAGGGGGGGGTTCTGTCATGTTTATGTGCCTTCTCAGTTCTTTTCTTTCCTTTCCAGCACATTATGCAGCTGGATGGGCGGGGCTGTGCTGCACACCTGTGGCACATTTGGAGCGCTCATTATTTAAGGACTCCTGTCACCGTCTGCGAGTGTCGGACTATTGCATTTGCTTGTTACCTGCTTTGCTTACCGCTGTGTGCTCATCGTCACCCTTGGTGCTTCCCGACATTCTTCGATCGTGTTCTGGTTTGATCTCATTTACCTTTGTGTTTTATTGGGATTTTGTAATTATAATTTTGTACTGTTATATTCACGCCATTTTGGCGTGCTCTCTCAGTTGTATTTTCTTACTCGCGTTTTCTAGCGTGCTCTCTCAGTTGTATTTTCTGACCCGCGTTTTCTAGCGTGCTCTCTGTTGTATTTTCTTACCCGCGTTACTTAGCGTGCTCTCTCAGTTGTATTTTCTTACTCGCGTTACTTTGGCGTGCTCCCTTTGTTCTCGTTTTTTGTAATAAATACTTCTAATTTCAAAGTCTGTGTTTGGATCCATATTGTAACATAACAATTAAAATATCGTATTGGAGAAATTGCATTACTTGAAATAAATCTATTGCAACTTATCAGTCCCAGTTCTTGTCTACAACACTGTCCAAAAATTGTCAATGCATATTCCAAATAGAATAACAAAATTAAGTCACCTGACTTTGTAATTATTACACCTGTTTATTATGAAGACCTGAAGTAAACAACAAGCAGTTACAGTTTGTCAAGAAGTTGTTCAAGTCATGTTTTGGTATTCATATTTTATTGACTTTTCACAACAACACTTGGGATCGTGTTTGTAAGAGCAGAGCAAACTGAAGTTTCAGCGTGCACTCTTCGCCTTTCCAACCTCTCATAACGCTCCGATGTGCTGCGCTTGACCTCAGAATAACCCAAGAAGAGATATGGTGACCAATCGAGATGTGTTGTCAGCATTTCATATGCAGGTTTTCCTAGTAACACAACAGGTAGGTGAGGAGGAGTAGGTTAGCATTGCTACCGAGGCAGATTTACACAACAGTAAAAAAAACACACAAAAAAAAAACCGTATTGAAACCAAAACGGATAAATCGTTCAACTTACAAGAGTAGAGATGAGGGGAATACTCTCATTCCAGCAGAAATATGATCATAAGAAATGCTTTTCCGACGAACCGCTGCAATCCAGCCATCAGTCGTGCCTTCGTGATCTGATATTTGGTCCTCCATGCAGGAAAACGGTGAAAAGTGAGTCCAGTTTTCCTCGCCCTTTTTTTAGTCGTAGGAGAAGCTGTTGCACCCGGTAACACAACAATACACACCCATAATTTCTTTCTAAAACACCGAAAGAGTTAGCTTAGCACGACCACACGTTACAACTCACATTGAGTCTGCCGACCCGGAAGTGAATCATATTGCCAGCATGGAGGCGCGTCCAAACAATGACGTAGTACGTCCCATTCCCTATTGGGATGTGTTGTCAGCATTTCATATGCAGGTTTTCCTAGTAACACAACAGGTAGGTGAGGAGAAGGTTAGCATTGCTACCGAGGCAGATTTACACAACAGTTAAAAAAAACACAAAACGTATTGAAACCAAAACGGATAAATCGTTCAACTTACAAGAGTAGAGATGAGGGGAATACACTCTCATTCCAGCAGAAATATGATCAAGAGAAATGCTTTTCCAACGAACCGCTGCGCCCCAGCCATCCGTCGTGCCTTCGTGATCTGATATTTGGTCCTCCATGCAGGAAAACGGTGAAAAACGAGTCCAGTTTTCCTCGCCCTTTTTTTAGTCGTAGGAGAAGCTGTTGCACCCGGTAACACAACAATACACACCCATAATTTCTTTCTAAAACACCGAAAGAGTTAGCTTAGCACGACCACACGTTACAATCCGCATTGAGTCTGCCGACCCGGAAGTGAATCATATTGCCAGCATGGAGGCGCGTCCAAACAATGACGTAGTACGTCCCATTCCCTATTATGCACGTCCGAATTAATGAGACCAAAAAAATTGCTCTTCCTCAACAATGCTTCATTTCTCTTCTTTCTATAGACCCTACCCACCTACGTCACAAAACCACGTGCTCGCTGTATGGTTCCGCCCACTTGTCCGTCATTTTGACTCTGTATTAGCATTGTTTTCAATTGATGGCGGAATTTAAAATGCATTTCATGGAAGACCCCGTGCTTTCTGATGCCGCAAACTCACTGGATCTGTTGCATAAAAGGCGTTATGAGGAAAAGCTTCGTTCTATACAGTCGCCAGATCCATATTTGATGCCCAAATCGATGTTTTTCGACCCACTGTCTTCGCCCTGTCTGCCTGACATCTGCTACGCAGATATTTACAATTATCTTGTCCACACTAAATCAGCCTATTCTCACGAAAATATGAAAAACTTCAAGAGCTTGGAGGCTTATAAATACTTCGTTGCTGGTTGGGTGAAACAGGTCCTCGTCCACGAAAATTCGGCAGGAATCTATCTTGTGCTTGGAAAGGTGAGTTACGAAATTTTCAATTCAAAATCTTTTGTTATTGCTAACATCCACTGTCAAGTCTAATGTATTTCATGTCGTTTGTCAATGGAGTTAAGGCTTTTAATGTTTATATGGTTTAGCGATAGCACTCTCACTACATACATACGTGTATGTTGTCGGCGATTAGCCTAGCAATGATCTTAATTGTGGTTATTTGTCAGCCCCGTAGACGAGGCCAGTTTCTTTCACTTGGTACCAGCTAAATATTATTCAAAAAATAACGATGGTGGAAGAAAGGGAAGTCACAAACATCTTGAATTTGAAACTATGTCGTACTACGTCGTATGTTGTCGGCGATTAGCCTCGCAATGATGTTAATTGTGGTTATTTGTCAGCCCCGTAGACGAGGCCAGTTTCTTTCACTTGGTACCAGCTAAATATTATTCAAAAAATAACGATGGTGGAAGAAAGGGAAGTCACAAACATCTTGAATTTGAAACTATGTCGTACTACGTCGTATGTTGTCGGCGATTAGCCTCGCAATGATCTTAATTGTGGTTATTTGTCAGCCCAAAACCCTCTAAGTATATCTTAAATGCATCTTACCGGATATAAAATGACTACTACATAGTCTGTGGTGATTTTTTGGTGCCCAGTTTTCACGTCGAATTGCAGCCGTCCATTTCGCTCTCTTTGGATCCCTCGGAATACGGTAAAACTTCAAGTCTCTCCTTCCATTTTCTCTGTTAACAGCCACACACGCCTTCACCATTTTGATTATTAATATTAAGGAGCAGAAAAACACGCCGTAAATAGGAGAAATGTACGTAGCCGTAACAGGTAACACTATGTTTTGACGGACAAGTGGGCGGTACCATTCAGGAGAGCGGAGTTGTGACGTCACGTGGGTAGGGTCTATTGTTAACGTGGGTCTTAACTTTCGTTAGGTGGCCAAAATATGCCTGATCAGAAAAACAATAAATTGCAACTCACCACCAGGGGGATCCAAAACACGCAACATGCAAACCTGGCATTTTTAACAGAGAGGGTTATTTGGTTATCTTTTTAATTAATAGTGTTATTATTATTTATTATTATTATTATATTATATTATTATTTTTATTTTATTTACTTTTGTTCCGTGAAGAATCCAGAAAGGATTATTTGATTGTGGCTTTCTGAAAAACAATAATTTTTTACATTTAGGCACTCCTGCAATCGTCACACTTATTCTGTTACAAACTGACCCTGGCCCCTCATCAGAAAGGGGAAAAGTTATGTGACTCTCACAGGAAAAAGTTTGGGGACCCCTGTTGCACAGTATCATTATAACAACAGTACATAAAGATAACTTTGTGCTCAGAAAAAAAATACAAAAGTTTTTTAAAAAATCCAACAAAAATATAAGCAGTTACTCTCAATGCTACTCATTACATTAGAATTATTTTCACCAAATACTTTTTTTTTACTTGTATTTGAGTACATTTTTTGGACGAGTACTTTTATTCTTACTTGAGTAATATTATTTTGAAGTAACGTTACCCTTACTTGAGTAAAATTTTTGGTTACTCTACCCACCTCTGGCAGGCGCCCTCATTTTTACCAACACTGCAAAAATGCCACTTCTAAAACGAGGGAAAAATAATTCAAAATGATAAAAGATTTGCATATAGCAAGTAAGAAAATTCTGCCAATTGAACAAGCAATTTTTGTCTTGGTGAGAATTCATAAAATGAGACATTCATTCAGGATGAACAAGTAAAATTTAACTAGTTTCAAGATCTTGTTGAACTAGTAAAATATCATTAGTTTCAAGATCTCATTCATCCTGAATGGATGTCTTATTTTAAGAAAACTTACCAAGACAAAAAATGCTTGTTCAATTGGCAGAATTTTCTTGTTATAAGCAAATAATATCTCATTTCAAGTAATTTTTTACTCATTTTAGAACTGGCATTTTTCCCACTGTTATGATAAGTGTTGGAGATGAATCAGTAGCCTACATGTAATTTTAGCATTTCCCCCTCTTAAGTACACAGTGTACGTTTGCCACCCATGAAGTGAAGGCTGACTCATCAAATGTGTTTGTCTAGAGCGAGGCCGCACCTGAAGGCTCCGAGGCGGGACAGTCCTCCTCCTCCTCTACCTGCAACTCCATCACTCGGACCCTAACTGCAGGCGGCCATGCACCCCCGACATATTCTGCTTTGCTTGTTTTTGGCGCACGCGTTCGCAGATTTGCCCATATGTAAGGAGGTAAGAAGTTTTAGTAAAGCTCCAGTGACTCTTTTGTGTGTTGGGTATATTCTTATGCATGTAAACGTGTTATTGGTTGACCATCATGCATTACCTGAGCACTTAAAAAGTAAGAATTCCTAGATTTGCAAGTGAACTGGAAGCAAACAATTTGAATTGTAAACGTCATAATTGGATACTTTTAATGTGGAAGTGCGTGTGCTCTTCTGTGTGGGAAAGGAGCATATGTTCCACACTGTCAAATCATCGTTTAGCTGATGGTGCTCCAGTTTGTGTTTAACACCCTTATTAGCTTCATTTCTTTGTTGCAATAAGCATGTTCATTATGGTTAAATACTGTCACACCTACTGAAAATATTGTCGATAAAATATGTTATTACACTTTTAGGATTCCGACATATATACATCGAATCATTGGAAAGTCTTTAAATTGTTGTGCAATAGGCGTGTATGAGGGAGATGGAATTTAATCATAATGAGAGTGTGTTTATCCTGTATTTCTTAATGGAAAAAAATCTAATTAAATACAAAAAAAAGTGTATACGTGGCAGGTGTTTCAGACCTGGGCCTTAAGTGGAAACTTGAGACCCAAACCTTCTAATCCTGCCAAAATCACATTACAAAATAATCAATGATAATAAGTCTGTGTCGATTCATCTTAAGTTGTAAATGTAGGTTAGTGCTTGTGATAGTGTTTAAGCTCTTCTCTTCTTTTACTGCTTTTTCAATTATTTGTCAATCAAAGAAATAGGTCATGTACAGTATAATATGAACCAGATCATCCAATGTTTATGAACATTTGTCAGTTCGACCTACAACAACAACAACAACAGTTTAGCAAGTGATTTAATGGCTTAATAATACAAAAAAAAAAATCGCCCAGCAATGAAGCATCATAATATAATATGCTGAGCCTGTTTTGAGTTTAACTGTATCTTTGAACCCTATGGGTGCAGCGTCCATTTGCCTGACCAAAAAATTTCTTCTGGCGTAAACACACATTGAAATGTTCAACTTTTTGGCCAAAAAAGTAAAGAGGACGGTTTGCTACAGTGCCGAAAATCACACTAGAACATCTTAAATTTATGTGGGGTTTATTGGAGGTTTTTTATATGCGTACAGGTGCATACTGACTCCCATTTAAATTATTTTGAATGTAATTGGTCATTTTTATACACAGACACATATACCACATATGTGTGTGTGTATGTTATACAGTGGGGAAAATAAGTATTTAGTCAACCACTAATTGTGCAAGTTCTCCCACTTTAAAATATTAGAGAGGCCTGTAATTGTCAACATGGGTAAACCTCAACCATGAGAGACAGAATGTAGGAAAAAAAAAAAAACAGGAAATCACATTGTTAGATTTTTAAAGAATTTATTTGCAAATCATGGTGGAAAATACGTATTTGGTCAATACCAAAAGTTCATCTCAATACTTTGTTATGTACCCTTTGTTGGCAATAACGGAGGCCAAACATTTTCTATAACTCTTCACAAGCTTTTCACACAGTGTTGCTGGTATTTTGGCCCATTCCTCCATGCAGATCTCTTCTAGAGCTGTGATGTTATGGGGCTGTCATTGGGCAACACGGACATTCAACTCCCTCCACATATTTTCTATGGGGTTGAGATCTGGAGACTGGCTTGGCCACTCCAGGACCTTGAAATGCTTCTTACGAAGCCATTCCTTTGTTGCCCTGGCTGTGTGTTTGGGATCATTGTCATGCTGAAAGACCCAGCCACCTCTCATCTTCAATGCCCTTGCTGATGGAAGGGGATTTTCACTCAAAATCTCTCGATACATGGCCCCATTCATTCTTTCCTTTACACAGATCAGTCATCCTGGTCCCTTTGCAGAAAAACAGCCCCAAAGCATGATGTTTCCACCCCCATGCTTCACAGTGGGTATGGTGGAATTCAGTATTCTTTCTCCTCCAAACACGAGAACCTGTGTTTCTACCCCAAAAAATCTATTTTGGTTTCATCGGACCATAACACATTCTCCCAGTCCTCTTCTGGATCATCCAAATGCTCTCTAGCAAACCGCAGACGGGCCTGGACGTGTACTTTCTTCAGCATGGGGACACGTCTAGCAGTGCAGGATTTGAGTCCCTGGCGGCGCATTGTGTTACTGATGGTAGCCTTTGTTACTGTGGTCCCAGCTCTCTGTAGGTCATTCACTAGGTCCCCCCGTTTTGGTTCTGGGATTTTTGCTCACCGGTCTTGTTATCATTTTGATGCCATGGGGTGAGATCTTGCTTGGAGCCCCAGATCGAGGGAGATTATCAGTGGTCTTGTATGTCTTCCATTTTCTAATAATTGCTCCCACAGTTAATTTCTTTACACCAAACATTTTACCTATTGCAGATTCAGTCTTCCCAGCCTGATGCAGGTCTACAATTTTGTCTCTGGTGTCCTTCGACAGCTCTTTGGTCTTGTGCCATTAATACAGGTAACGAGTGGAGCCTCGTTAGACCTCGTTAGAAGAAGTTAGACCTCTTTGACAGCCAGAAATCTTGCTTGTTTGTAGGTGACCAAATTCTTATTTTCCACTCTAATTTGGAAATAAATTCTTTAAAAATCAAACAATGTGATTTTCTGTTTTTTTTTTTTTTTTCACATTCTGTCTCTCATGGTTGAGGTTTACCCATGTTGACAAATTACAGGCCTCTCTAATATTTTCAAGTAGGAGAACTTGCACAATTGTTGGTTGACTACATACTTATTTGCCCCACTGTATGTTTGTTTCTTTAGTTTTTCCTGACTGCCGTTACCGTAGATACTTGCTTAAGTGACCTTTAAACCCCCTGGCATGTGTCAAATGGGATGCATTTTAACATTACGAACCATGGCTCGAGGCCCATCTGCTCCCTCAAAGCGTGGCCTAATGGAAAACCTACCCACTCCTGTTGATGCTGTTTCTGTTAACTATTAATCCTGCATGGCTTAGTCCAGCTTCAGGCCAGTCTACCAATAACAAGATAACAGTCTGGTTCTGTCCTAAATGACATTTATGTAGGTGCTATGTTGTTTGTCAGCCACCTACTAAGTACTTTTAAGGCCCCACAGATAATAGAGCTGAAGGTGCTGGCTTCTCTGCCGCTTATTGTTGACAAAGGGGCTGGATCAGTTTACGCCCTCAACTAGTAAGATTAAAACTACATTTGAAACAAGCTCCTGGGCAAATATTAGCATTGTCTTTTATTTGGAAAGGAGGCTGTCCTCATCCTTATAGTCAAAACCTTTTTTTTTTTTTTTCCGTTTCTTTCCTTCTAATTGTACTGTCATTTTCTTCATCATGTAACCATTAGATGGGTGATATAATGTTAAAATAAAATCCACCATTTTTCTCACCACTAAAGTCTGATTTCTTAATCTTAATAAAATATCTTAAATTGCTTACAGAGGCAAGGACAAAGACATTATTTCTAACAAATTTCAATGTCACATTTTGTTTTGTGACCCCACCTGTTTGTCTTCTCCGTGTAGTCAGATTATCACTTTGAGTACACCGAGTGTGACGTTCTGGGGTCTCGCTGGAGGGTGGCGATTCCCAACAAGGCCCAAACTTGCACTGACCTCCCGGATCCAGTTAGAGGAACTCAGTGCAGTGAGTGTCTCGCTTTGAGGTTATGCTTAAAAAAAACATCAAATATATTTTGGCGGTTCATTTTCATTTCTCTTGGTAGCTTTTTCCTGCAATGAAGGTGAGTTCCTGGACATGCAAACTCAGCTGTGCCAGAAGTGCGCAGCTGGGACTCACTCTCTTGGTTCTGGTGTGGCCTTTGATGAGTGGGACCACCTGCCAACTGGTTTCGCCACGTTTGGAACCAACACAAATGGATGGGACGTCCACACGGACTGCTCCAAGTTAGTTCCACACAATGGGGAGTTACACACTTTAATGTTTGCACCCTCAAAAATATCCATCCATTTAATATAAGACAGCTATTGAATGTATGTATATGAGTATTTCCGTGTGCCAAAACCCAAATGACAACTGCTACAGTCATGGAGAAAATTATTGGCACCCCTGGAATTTTTCCAGAAAATACAGCATTTCTCACAGAAATTAATGCAATTACAAATGTTTTCAGAATGAATGTGTTTATGGATGTCCATTGGAAAAAACACAAAACAGCTGAGGAAAGAAAGTCAAAATTGACACAATTTTAGACAAAACTAAAAAAAAATGGGAGGTACAGCAGGAACCAAAAGTGGTATTTGCCATGTGGCAAAATGAATTTTGCTATGTGGCATTTTTTTGCCATGTGGCAAATTTTTATTGCCATGTGGCAAAATGGATTTTGCCATGTGGCATTTTTTTGCCATGTGGCGTTTTATTTTTTTGCCATGTGGCAATTTTTTATTGCCATGTGACAAATTTTTATTGCCATGTGGCAAAATGGATTTTGCCATCTGGCATTTTTTTGCCATGTGGCGTTTTTTTTGCCATGTGGCAATTTTTTATTGCCATGTGGCAAAATGGATTTTGCCATCTGGCATTTTTTTTTGCCATATGGCACAATGGATTTTGCCATGTGGTGTTTTTTTACCATGTGGCAAAATGGGTTTTGCCATGTGACATTTTTTTTGCCATGTGGCAAATTTTTATTGCCTGGTGGCAAAATGTTATTGCCATGTGGCAAATTTTTATTGCCTGGTGGCAAAATGTTATTGCCATGTGGCAATAACATTTTGCCATGTGGCATTTTTTGCTATGTGGCAAAATGGATTTTGACATGTCATTTTTTTTTTGTATATGGGAAAATGCATTTTGGTTTGTGGCATTTTTTTTTTGGGGGGGGGGGGGGGGTTAATTGCAATTTTGGGGGGTATATGGCAGTTTTGCAGCCATACACGTCCATGCCATTGACAGCTGTGCACGTCCAAATTTCTTTTCATTTTAATTGGCAGAAAAACGTGTGGCTGTGATTTATGGCCATCCACTTACCATTACAGTGCATTGACATTCAACAGACACCCAAGTCAGGCTATGCCATTGACGGCTATACACGTCCAAATTTTCCATTCATTTTAAATGGCAGAAAAACGTGTGGCTGTGATTTTTGACCATACACTTTACGTTACAGCGCATAGACATTCAACTGACACCAAAGTAAGACTATCCTATTGACTATGCACGTCCAAATTTTCCATTCATTTTAAATTGCAGGAAAACATATTTGGCTGTGATTTGTAACCATACACTTTACATTAGAGCACATTGACATTCGACTGGCACCCAAGTAAGGCTATGCCATTGACGGCTATGCACGTCCAAATTTTCCATTCATTTTAAATGGCAGAAAAACGTGTGGTTGTGATTTTTGACCATATACTTTACATTAGAGCACATTGACATTCAACGGGCAACGAAGTAAGGCTATGCCATTGACAGCTATGCACGTCGAAATTTTCAATTTATTTTAAATGGCAGAAAAACATGTGTGGCTATGATTTTTGACCATGCACTTTACATTAGAGCGCATTGACATTCAACTGGCACCCAAGTAAGGCTATGCCATTGACTGTTAGTTATTCAAACTAGTCTGAAATTTCAGTTTAACCTAATTCTTTAGATATTATGATGACTATCTTATCCTCACTCCTCTTTCCAGCTCCACTTGGACACCGATGGGCGATTACATTGCCTCGAACACAGACGAGTGCACAGCCACGCTCTCGTATTCTGTGGAGTTGAAGAAACCAGGAAGCGTGTCTTTTGATTATTTATATTCCGATAGCAGCATCTACTTTGAATTCTATGTAAGTGGACTAAATTGAGTTAGCTCTTTGTTAAAATACAGTAGTTACGGTAATCTTATTTCAGGCTTTCCCAAATGTTTAACAGTCTGGTTTTATTTCTTCAGAATTTTGTGTAGCCAGCTTTGTCAGTACTTTTGAAGAAAAAAAGGCTTGGAAAAGCAGTGTGAAAACTGCTATTGAATCATGTTTCTTTCCTTTACAGGTCCAAAATGACCTATGTCAGTCCACTGACACCACTAGCCGTTGGATGAAGATCTCTGAGAGCGACTGGAGCCAGCATGAGGTTTGCAGGGGTTCATTCTACAATACTGAGGACCACGGTGGACAAGCATTTGTGATCAAGGAATAACAAAAAATAAACATAAAACGTATTTTAACACATTTTAGACGAAAAATTGATTCCGTAAATGCTCCATTGGCTGGATTATAGAATAGAACAGCCCACATTTGGCCTGCAAGCAGAACTTTTCTCACCTCTGATCCAGGCGTTGTCCATACACAGTATAAAGGAAGAGTGTAGTTCACTTGAAAGACACTGTCACGGCTAAGCTATTGCTATGATTACTATGTTGATATATGTATTATTTGACACTGATGCTGCAGGTCCAGCTGAACAAAGGAAACAATGTTCTGTTCTGGAGAACAACCGCCTACTCGCTGCATGGCCGGATTGACAATGCTGTGTTGCTGCGAAACATCGCCATCTCAGGTACTCAGCCGATTCTCTGTAGTTAACAATTTTTAGACTATTTAAGTAAAACTATCATTTTCAGTGGCACATTTTACGACCACAGCACAATGTCATCACTGTGTTTTGTGTCCATGTGTCTTCGACACTGTCTCTCAAGGCGTTGCCTACACATCCGAGTGTTTTCGCTGCAAGCCTGGAACTTACAGCTCTAAGCCAGGGGCTGCCCGCTGTGCCCCCTGCCCCGCTGATACCTACTCGAACAAAGGGGCCACCGTTTGCCACCAGTGTGAGCCTGATAAGTATGCAGGTACACTCCAAAATGTCAACTTACTTTGGAGCTGAGGTTCTTAAAAAAATGGGGTTGAGGTAGGGCTGGGCGGTATGGCCTTAAGTACGTATCACGATAAATCGAGCAGATTTACCTCGATAACGATAAATGACGATAAATTCGCCCAAGCGGACTGTTATATAATTTGAAAATTTGAATCAATGCATGGAATACAAATTAACCGTTTCTCGTTAAATTTATTTACCAGCTTTCAATTTAACAATTGCACATGCAGTCTAAACATCAAGTATAAAAAAAAAAAAAATCTTGTAAACAATAAGAATTCTAGTGTGAACATTTATAACAGCTTGTATGACTTGAAAAATGTACAACATTATAAAAATCAATATGACGACTGTGCAAACATGTCATTCTAACACAAATGACTTGCAGCTTTAACAGTACACTTCAGACTAGTGACGGGAAAAGTCGTTCACCTGAGGAAACGAATCAATTCCGGTTCGTTCAGTAAAAAGATTTGTTCAAACAAATCGTTCAACGAATCGTTCGCCCTCCTCATCCCCCCCACCCACAGCCGCCCAAATGAATCGTTCGGTCAGTGAACGGGAAGTGACGTTGCCAAACGAATCACCAAAAGACCGCTTAGGATATATAACTGAACAGGAAGGCTTGGTTCCTCCCCCTCTTGCACAGTACACAGGCTTTTCATTGGCCGCTCTCTTCGTAGATTCAGAAGTGAGTGACAGACTGTGTTTTTTTTTCCTTTTTTTTTCACTGCCTCGTCTTTGCAGCCCAGCCGCTTCAGCAATGAGAATTTCCGCGTCTATCATATTTCTATGGGATCAAAGCCATGGCTTGTGCTTGCTTCACTTTGATATAGGAAACGGTTAAACATTTCCCCTTTTTTTAAGCACAAACTTTTTCAATCACGCTAAATTACGTGTACGCTCCCTTCCGTATTCGTAGTTTAAATGCGTGTTTACGTGAGCTGGCTGCTCGTGAAAGCCATTTGATATACCACCAAATCATTTCGGCTGAAGAACAAATAAATGTGGAGTTTTAAATAAACTGTCTTCGGCTATTTTTTCCGGTTGAGTGGGATTTATTGCACACAAATAAGAACATATAAAAAATATTAATAAATAATCAATTCATTATGTATATTAATAAATATTAAATCAGCGTTATAAATAAAAGTATTTTTATAATTATTATTATTATTTGGCTTCTCTGACACGAAAATAAATAAATAAAAACAACACTCGAAAAAATATTACCTAAAAATCGTTTTGAAATGTCATTTTTGCACTGGTATTAATATATAAATAATCCCATCAACTCCACGCAGTCATCCCCTCCCGATCTCAGATCACCAAATGCTGACGAAAAGAGAATCGTTTGCTCTTTACAATGTAACCATTCCACTCTCATTGGTATGTTAAGAAAGTGGAGACATACATGTATATATACATCCTACGTCCCCGCGTTTAATTTTTGGACGCTTTAGTCGCACAGGATGGACTGATGGACTCAACGTTAACTAATTTGCGCCCCAACCCGACAAGCTGTGACACGGGGGGAAAAAAAGAAACTCGGAAAAATATGTCATGAAACTACCGTTTCATAGCAAATCAGTATTATGGTGATCATACTAAATAGTCATTTTCCATGGGCACAGATTAGATAAATTTAGCTGCCATGAAGTCCAGCTAGTCTCTTGACAGCTTTCTCGCCCGCCCCCGCGACGTATCCATAGCTCAGCCTTATCGCCTTAATAGCTACTGGCGAAAGTTTTAACGTACTGTAAAGTGGATACAATGTCGTCATATGCAGTGTTGTTAATAACGGCGTTACAATATAACGGCGTTACTAACGGCGTTATTTTTTTCAGTAGTGGGTAATCTAATTAATTACTTTTCTCATCTTGGCAACGCCGTTACCGTTACTGAGGACGTAAAGGGATGCGTTACTATGCGTTACTATATTGGACGAAAAGTCTGAGGGAGACGGACTCACCGAGACGACAGAGCAGAGCAGGAGTGTGGAGGAGGCAAGAAAGTTGTGAGGCCGAACAAACGCGACGCTAGGTAGCTCCAATAATACATGTTGTAGGCGATAGCCTTCAAACCACGCCCGCATGTTATGGTAGATATGGTAGACATGGTAGATAACACATGTACTGTCTATAGATATAACTAGATGCAAAATGACAGACATGGCACTAAATGCGTTAGTAGACAGCCGCCATCTTGAAGCAGTAGACTTTTTAGGACTGCTCTGTTGTAGAGAACCTTCCTAGCGAACCTACGTAACTTTTTATATAAAATACTTCTAAATCGGCAAAATCTTGACTTGAATCTATCTTTAAATGATGAAATAGTTTTAAAACTTTCATATGTCGAAAGTAGAGAGAAAGGAACTAATGCAATAATGGGAGCAATTCTAGCAACTTTTAACAGTTGATTCAGGGTAAAGAGTAAATTAGGGTAAAGAATTGGGCTCGGGCCAATTGTACCAAAAAGCTTCACAAAAAACTTCACATAGTGTGGCCAATGTTTTTTTTTTTTTTTTTTTTTTTTTTTTTTTTTTTTTTTATTGAGGGGGAAAAAAAAAAAAAAGTAATTATCACCAATTACTTTGACAAGTAACTAATTACTCTTACATTAAGGTAATTGAGTTACTAACGCAATTACTTTTTGGGAGAAGTAATTTGTAACTATAATTAATTACTTTTTTTCAGTAAGATTAACAACACTGGTCATATGTAGTCTCGAGTCTGTCGAGAAAAGCACAGTAAACTTTGCTCACTGTGTTTATGTGGTGATTTTTGTGCATTTGAGTAGCATATGATAGGCTCAACATGAAAGAATATGTGATAAAGCCCTTTCCTTTCAGTCCTTAGCTCGTTCACTGCCGCAGCGCTGCTGCGTGACTGCCGGTGTAGGCTGACTATAAATTAGCGTAGCAGTCTAGCAGAACGAATCATGTAAGCATTCTCGGTAGGACGGAGAGTCAGTGAACGGGAAGTGACATAACTCAGCCTTGCCCCCTGCCTGCATGCTGGCTGCTTATTGGCCACACGTGGAAGTGAGTGACAGACCCCCTGATTCTGTTTCCGCTCCCTCCCCTGCCCGCGATGAGGCTGGCGTCTGATTGGTCGTGTGCTATGTCAGTAGACGCTGCCGCTTGCTCAACGCCCTCCCACGCAGATAACAAGGGACCCAAATTCATAGAACGAATCAGTGCAGAAGATGATTAGTTCGGTCTCGTTCACCCAAACAATTCGTTCAAAAAGAACGAATCGTTCACGACCGATACAACACTACTTCAGACTACTTATTGGTAATGGCTGCTGTGACATAATTATTCAACACAAGTGTTTACGTCAAGGTTTCAGGTTTTTTTTTCCCCAGAACATTTTTTAATACATGCACCCCCCACAGAGACACAACCAGATTAAAGCTGTATTGCTCTGATGCCAATGAAACATTTAAGATTTTATGATGGCAGAATAAAGCAAACACATACAGAAAAATAGCTGTGGCCATTAAACTGTCGTATTATATATGGGCTTCACTGTTGAATTATACTTTATACTGAGTGCTTTGCCATCATGAAAGCGTTCAGAGAAATCACACAGATACCAAATAACGCGACATAATGATTGCTACATGAAGTCTGTGCCCAGTCCACTCGTTAATTTAAGCCGTTTTGACAAGGTTAGAGCCGCTATCCGACTCCATCACGTTCATATGTAGCCGCTGTTAGCCGCTAGCATTAGCTTGTGGCTTGGCTACCAGAAGAAAGCACTGAAAGCATCCTCTCCTGAAATCGTGAGAACCAGGGAGGACAGCGGGTGAAAGCCTGTCTGGAACCCGCCAAGAGTTTACTTAATGTCGGGTGAAAGTTTGGCAAAGCTAACTTAAACCCGACTCCATCCCGTTTACTTGTAGCGTTAGCCGCTACCGTTAGCCTACCGGGCTTCTGTTTGTTTGGCTTCCTGAAAACCACGTGACTCCATACGTAAGCACACCGTCTGCTTTCTTAAAGGGGAATGAACATAGCCGAACAACAAAGAGTCAAAGCGGGATGAAAAGACTATATTTTCTTGTTTTATTAACCCTTTAACACCTAAGCCTATTTTGGCCGAATTTGCATGCCTTTATATTTCAAAGACAAAACTGTTCACAATGGCCAAGTTGGGTCCCTTTTTTCAGGATACCTTGAACTTCATGTCCAAACTGTTTTTTTCACTGACCAACTTTAATCCACATTTTGGACCCAAAAAGACAAAAAACTCCCAAAATCTTTTTTCAAAATTTGTAATGTTAAAGTCCCAATGACAACCAAACATGCTCGACCAACCGTTTTGAAGCTTGATAATATTTATTTAACTTGCTAGGATAAACATTCAGTTGAAAAAAATAAGATTGAATAGTTTTATGTTTGACAATTCAACACAAACAGCAGCTATGGTCATAGGCGTTTTTGGCCTTCACACATACTATGGTCAAAACATGTTATATACAGTGCAAAATAGTGAGAATGTTTTTTTAAATATATATTATCCACAACACAAAAAGGGTTTGGAGGATATCTCTTTGTGAAGTCAGGTATTGTACCCATCACCTTATCAAAGGTATATATGTACATGCAATCAAGCTTCTCGAACACACATCTATATAAAAATTGAAAAGATTCATAGTGAAGGAAAAATAACAAACATTGAAAAAAAAGTATTTTCGAAAATATTGACAAGTAGTTCAGTTCAATTCAAATTTTTTTAAGCATGCGACCCAATAGTTTTTTTTTGTTTGTTTGCGCACTCAATAAAGTTTTGTTTTTGAACATGTCACTAAGCTGCGTCACATACAACGTCACACAGCCTACTCATCCGCCGTTTGCGCGCTGTTGTCACTTTTACTCGCTGAGACGCCGACTGATCCGAGGAAAACAATGACAATTAGAGCTCATCCTATTCCTTTAGTTGATGAAATAATGCATTAGCTTGCGCTAAATTTAGTTTTCGATTCATTCTGCACGTTTCAAAGTCGCTCGCTCAAACTAACCGGCCGTTGCTTGCGTGGCATGCCTCCCTTTCATTAGTTGGCGCCTCGTTTGGAAATTTATTAAAAATGATCACATTCGGTTCGTCCTTCTTGACATCAGAACGGCTCTTGGGATATGTAGTCTTTTGTGCTGCTTCGGTTTTGAAAAAGGATCGGTTTTGAAAAAGGACAAGAAATGATGGAAATATGGAGATAGATACATGGTCCATGCAGCGTTTTAATGCACATTTATGAGTGCAATAAAACTATAAAACTCAAATGACATTATCTCCCGTTTTTCTTGGTCGATTGACTTCAAATAAAAACTGGTGTGGACATCAACTTCCGTACTTTCAAATGAGAGCAACCAGGGGCACGTGGGTGACGTAATTACAGCGTTACGAGGCTTCAAAGATGATATGCGTAAACGTGTCGCATCCGACACGTTCGGTGTTAAAGGGTTAAATTACTGAATTTACCGACATGGTCAAAATTACGTCGGTCATCGTGAAGAATTTCGGTAACTGTAAATTTTCGGTTTACCGCCCTGCTCTAGGTTGAGGGGCCCTTTATTTTTTCAAGGACCATCCGCAAATCTAAATGTCGTGGGAAAATCTAACTTTTTGAACATCTCAACCTAAATATCTATGAATTGTTCAATTCATTAGCTCCCATTGATTGTGATAAACTATCTACTGATAAACTAATTAAAATTCACAGCAGAAGGATGAGGGAGCCTAATGTGGCTCTGTAACCACAACTTTCAGGAGTCTTTTATTGCCAATGACACTGAAAGAGTTAAAACAAAGCTGATATGTAAATGTTGTTATTTAATTTTTTTAAAGGACAGCAAGCTAAAAATGGCCATTGGGCATTGGTGGCCAAAAAGTCAAAAACTGTACTCAAGTACGAGTAGTGGGATATGCAATTTCAGATATTGCCCTTTAATATCACTCACTAAATTAAAATTAAGTAATGAATTAAGCATTTAAAAAATAGTATGTGACATTTACTATTAACAAACAACAATGCTTCTTATTGTTGTGTTCAGAAAAGCAGTACTGTATTATATATTTCTTGATGGCTTTGTGGCTAATTTAACATGAACTATCGTTCTCTTTGGTATCTTTTGCAGAGGTTTCATCAGGAAGCTGCAAATTGAGACCAGCATGCACAAACTCAGACTACTTCTACACGCACACGCCCTGTGACGCTAATGGAAAGGTACACTCATCTTTCACAAATTTTTCATGCTTAGGGCCACTCAAAGAAAAAAATTGAAGTTCGGAAGCCTGTCAAGTCTGTGGTCTGTTTGGATATTCTTCTTGTGCTTGCTTGGGTTGTCTCTGGGTAATCTGGTATATGGATATGAATGATTATTTGTCAGTCCCATGACCGTATGCACTGTTGATCATTGATAAATACTGTCGGGTTTGTAACATTTTTTTCTTAGGGATTGACCGAAATTGATAGCCGAAAGCGATTATTGGAAACACCTGGCCATAAACTGAAAACCAAAAGCCCAAATAATACACATGTTAACAATTCAATATTGATTTCATTTAAAAAAAATAATAATAATAATTTCGTTATTTTATAAGTATTTTAATCTCAAACTAGTGTGACATTTTGTGTTGTTCACATTTATGTACAATTTTAAAGGACCAAAAAGGGCAAAATAAAATTCCATCTTTTTTTTTCTTTTTTAAATAGGCAATAATGGAAACAAAAAAATATATTTTGCAACTTACGTTAATGTTTTATCTTGAAGTACTGCCAGACTTTGGACACCCCTATCATTGGCGATAGATGATAATCGATTGATTGATAGAAAGATAAATACACATACATGGCAGATGGACATTTTGAGTTAGGTGTGTTGAGATATGAGTGTAGATTTTTGCTTTGCTTTGACTTACGAGCAGAATCTTGGGATTCTTTATGGCAGCTGGGAACTCTACTCTCTTTACAACATGCAGCAATTTGTACATTCAAACTCAACATAAGTCAATCCCATAGCGAAAGCGCTACGTCCGCTTAATGCTAATGCTAACATAAAGTGAGGAAATAGTATTGGAACACCATGTGATTTTGCAAGTTCTCCAACTTAGAAGTGATGGGCAGATTTGAAATTTTTAAGGTAACTGTGAGAGACAATTAAAAAAAAAAAAAAAAAAATCCAGGGATCACAGTGTACGATTTTTTAACAATTTACTTGCATTATACTCCTGCAAATAAGTATTTGAACACCTGTCTATTAGCTAGAATTGTGGGCCTCAAAGACCTGTTAGATGCCTTTAAAAAAACCCACCTCCGCTTATTCTCCTAAGAAAGTGGAGTGGAGGTGGACTTTTTGAGTCTGACTTTTTGACCTGTTTGAAGCAGTTAGCTGCATATAAACACCTGTCCATACCATACACCTCAAAGAGCTGTCCAAAGTCACCAGAAACAGAATTGTAGACCTCTTCTAGGCTGGAAAGAGTTACGGGGCAATTGCCAAGCAGCTTGGTGATATATGATCTACTGTTCGAGCAATTATTATAAAATGAAAGAAGCTAAACATGACTGTCAATCTCCCTCGGACTGGGGCTCCATGCAAGATCTACCTCGTAGGGTCTTAATGATCCCAAGAATGGTGAGGAGAATGAACTACAGAGGAGGAGCTGGTCAATGACCTGAAAGGAGCTGGGACCACTCTTTCCAACGTTACTGTTGTTAACACACTAAGACCTCATGGTTTAAAATCATGCATGGCACATAAGGTTCCCCAGCTTAAACCAGCACATGTCCAGGCCTGTTTTAAGTTTGCCAATGACCATTTGGATGATCCAGTGGAGTCATGGGAGAAAGTCATATACGGTAGTCATATCAGATCAAAATGGAACGTTTTGGTCTTAATTCCACTCATACAGGGTGACCCAAAAAAAAGTTTACACTGCCATAATACAACTTCAATGCCATGTTTATTCATCTTAGAATTAGAATTTAATCAGAAATTATACATTATTGTAAAGAACATGTACAGTACACTCTATTTTTCAATGTGTCCTCCCTTAAGTGTCACAACAGCCTCCAGGCGCCTGCGGAACGCTTGACAGGTCTTCTTTATGTAGGATGCTGTCATCTTTTCCCAAGATCTAACAATGGACCTCTCCAAGGCGGCCACAGAAGTTTGTGGCTTCTTACAGGCACTGTCCTCCACAGTTGCCCATATGCTATAATCCAGGGGATTGAGATCTGGACTCTGGGTGGCCACATATCACCTTGCCAATCAACTTTTTGGTCCCCACAGATCGGGCACTTCCAGACCCAGGTTTTCGTGAGGCTGTTCCAGTATCTTTCAGCTTCTTTTTAACTTTGTAGACTGCACATCTGGATGTTCTCAGATTTGCTGCAATCTCAGTAGGTGTCAGACCGGCACGCAGCAATTCAGGTACAGCTAAAGTTTTCTTCATTTTCAGCAGAAGCACAGGAATTGTAGAGACGAGAGATTACCAGCTGCATTGAGTGACCTTAATGAATCACTTAAGCATGACAACCTATTTAGATATGTTTCAATGGCTTTTAAACAAGCAGTCAACTGAGTGTAAACTTTTTTTGGGGTCACCCTGTAGTGTTTGGAGGAAGAATAATGAGTACCATCCTAAGAATACCATCCCTACTGTGAAGCAATGGGGTGGTAGCATCATGCTTTGGATGTGTTTTTTCTGCTCATGGGACTGGACGACGGCACTGTATTAAAGAGAGGATGACCAGGGCCATATATTGCAAGATTTTGGGGAATTACCTCCTTCCCTCAGTTAGAGCATTGAAATGGGTCGTGACTGGGTCTTCCAACATGACAATGGCCCGAAGCAGACAGCCAGAATAACCAAGGAGTGGCTTTGTAAAAAGTATATCAAGGTTCTGGTTCTATCCAATCTTCAGACCTAAACCCAACAGAAAATATTTGGAGGAAAGTCAAACTCCATGTTTCTCAATGACAGCCCAGAAACTTGATTGATCTAGAGAAGATCTGTGTGGAGCAGTGGTGCAAAATCCCTGCTGCAGTGTGTGCAAACCTGGTGAAAAGTTACAGGAAATGTATGTAATTGTAAACAATGGCTACTGTACCAAATATTGACATTGATTTTCTCAAGTGTTTGAATACTTATTTGCAGAAGTGCAATACAAATAAATTATTAAAAAATCATACACTCTGATTTCTGAATTTTTTGTTTGTTTGTCTCTCACAGTGAACAAGCACCTACCATGAAAATTTCAAACCTGCCCATCATTTCCAAGTGGGAGAATTTGCAAAATCACTGGGTGTTCAAATACTTATTTTCCTCACTGTGTAATATGAAGGCAATTTGTGATCAGCTCATTACTTGTTCATATTTGCCCTGCGATTATCTGGTCAGAAGTACATTTTTAGACCACCTGAAGGGTGAGCGCAATGTTTTACTAGCTTTGCTCTTCTTTGTGAGGGCACTAACTAAAATACACTACCAGTTAGTACCTACAATGGCTACTCCGCCGTTATACGTAAATGAATCAGAATGAAGTTTGGTAGGTATATTCTAGGGATGTATACATGCATCGATCTTCAGTAGTTTTTTTTTTTTTTGTCTCTGCTAATTAATTGAATGGATTGCAGATTTACTGTTGCTCGTAGGTTCCGAGTTAGCCAGTAGAGGGCATGCATGCTCTTCAGGTGTGCTTGTAATGTCTCTGGTGTGATGAGATGTTTAGGGAGGTGGTCATAGTTCATTTGAACTTGTTTTCCATGAGCACACCACAGTGTACCACACCATACCAAAATCTACAGGTTAGCTAACACTACCCAACATCACCAAAATAAGAGCCAGCAATACAGATAGCTAGATGGATGGCTGGATGTTGATGCATTATTATTTTTAATTTGACGAGTTGTACAGATGTACTGTATGTCATGTGCCTCAGACGCAGCTGATGTACAAATGGATTGAGCCAAAAATCTGCAGCGAGACCGCAGAGGGGTCAGTGAAGTTGCCTGCGTCAGGAGAAAAGCAAACGTGTCCGCCCTGCAATCCAGGATTTTATATGAGCAACACTTCTGGGACCTGCCAAGCCTGTGCTGACAATTTTTACTCAAATGGAACAGGTATTCTACACTGTACATACAGAATATAAAGTATTGTACCTGGGCTTTAAATGACCTCAACATTTGGTTAACAGCGTGTGAAAAGTGTCCTGTAGGCACAGAAGCAGTGGTTGGTTTGGAGTACAAATGGTGGAACACAATGCCAAGCAACATGATAACATCTGTCATAAGGGCAGATTTGGATGACTCCGTGCGCCACACTGGTGAGTGAACACATCAAAACATATGTGAAAAAATAACCCTGTCAATACAGTAATAAGTTATCATCTTAAAACACAAGTGAACTCTACATGATAACTGTTGTACTGTAAGTAGTCTAATAGTTAAACATCACGACTTGTCATGCAAGTATAAAATGAAGTTAAAACAATAAATTAATGATGGCTAAACATGTACAAAGAACCATGCACTGGACAATATCTCAGATTGTTTTCCGTGTACAGCATGGGAGGTGGCTGGAGAGTATGTGTACACTACCCCCGGTGATCGAGACACTGACTACCTCATGCTCAGATTAACCGTCCCAGGATACAGGTGAATTTTTTCACCGGATGGCATTGCACTTCGCTATTCGTCAATTTTATTTTTTATGCACATGGTGTGTTACCTTTACAGGCTGCTGAAGTCTCTGGCAAAAGACGGCCAGCAGAGTGAACTGTCCCGCATCAGCTTCGTCTTTGAAACATCATGTTCAGCAGACTGCACCTTACTTTTCATGGTGGTAGGATGTCTCGCCTTGACTGGTGACAAAATACAACAATGGAAATTTTACAGTGTTAAGTTGGTCTTTCTCGCCAGGGTTTCCATCGGTGGAACCACAAAGTGGTGGAATTGTGGAAGGGTACCAACAGGAAACAGTCGTACTCATACCTGATTCACAGCAACACCACCGTCGGCTTCACCTGGACTTTCCAACGAACAGCTAATTTCACAACGGTCAGGATTTCTTTTTTAAAGGGACAGTCTAGTTGAAGTCAACATTAATAGAATATTTGATTAGAGCAAACAAATCAGTGTTGTTATCAGTTCTGCCAAATTTCAATTAATGAGAACATTGCTAATTACACTGTATGTGTATCCACTGCCCAAACCTCACCCCGCTCAAGTGTCAAATGTCTTCTTAACTGTAGCTTGTAGTACCATACCAATACTGTAGCCGACTGCACATCCACCACCAATCGGCATCGAATGAATGTCCTGCCAGCTGTGGGGAACCAGCAGTGCTGCCTGCAGTGTACAAGGCCCAAATAACAAAAAACACATATACCGGTCCTTCTCCAAAAATTAGCATATTGTGATAAAGTTCATTATTTTCTGTAATGTACTGATAAACATGAGACTTTCATACATTTTAGATTCATTACACACAGCTGAAGTAGTTCAAGCCTTTTATTGTTTTAATATAGATGATTTTGGCAAAAAAGCCAAGAAAAAACAAAAATCCCTATCTCAAAAAATTTGCATATCATGAAAAGGTACTCTAAAGAAGCTACTAACCTAATCATCTGAATCAACGAATTAACTCAAAACCCCTGCGAAAGATTCCTGAGGCTTTTAAAAACTCCCAGCAGGGTTCATTACTCAAAACCACAATCATGGGCAAGACCTGACTGCTGTCCAGAAGGCCATCATTGACACCCTCAAGCAAGAGGCTAAGACACAGAAAGAAATTTCTGAGTGAATAGGCTGTTCCCAGAGTGCTGTATCAAGGCACCTCAGTGGGAAGTCTATGGGAAGGAAAAAGTGTGGCAGGAAACGCTGCACAACCAGAGGTGACCGCACCCGGGGAAAGATTGTGGCGAAGGGCCGATTCAGACCTTGAGGGACCTGCAGAAACAGTGGACAGAGTCTGGAGTAGAAATATCCAGAGCCACCGTGTACAGGCGTGTGCTGGAGCCACTTTTGAACCTGACACAGCGGCAGAAGCGCTTGACCTGGGCTACATAGAAGCAGCACTGGACTGTTGCTCAGTGGGCCAAAGTACTTTTTTCAGATGAAAGCAAATTTTGCATGTCATTCGGAAATCAAGGTGCCAGAGTTTGGAGGAAGACTGGGGAGAAGGAAATGCTAAAATGCCTGAAGTCCAGCGTCAAGTACCCACAGTCAGTGATGGTCTGGGGTGCCATGTCAGCTGCTGGTGTTTGTCTACTGTGTTTTATCAAGGGCACAGTCAATGCAGCTAGCTATCAGGAGATTTTGGAGCACTTCATGCTTCCATCTGCTGAAAAGCTTTATGGAGATGAAGATTTTATTTTTCAGCACGACCTGGCACCTGCTCACAGTGCCAAAACCACTGGTAAATGGTTTACTGACCATGGCATTACTGTGCTCAATTGGCCTGCCAACTCTCCTGACCTCAACCCCATATAGAATCTATGGGATATTGTGAAGAGGAAGTTGAGAGACACCAGACCCAACACTGTGGATGAGCTTAAGGCCGCTATCGAAGCATCCTGGGCCTCAATAACACCTCAGCAGTGCCAAAGGGTGATGGCCTCCACGCCACGCCGCATTGAAGCAGTCATTTCTGCAAAAGGATTCCCGACAAAGTATTGAGTGCATAGCTGATATAATTAATTGAAGGTTGACTTTTTTTGTATTTAAAAACACTTTTTTTGTATTGGTCGGATGGAATATGCTAATTTTTTTAGACTTTTTTTTTGCCAAAATCATCAATATTAAAACAATAAAAGGCTTGAACTATTCAGTTGTGTGTAATGAATCCAAAATATATGAAAGTCTAATGTTTATCAGTACATTACAGAAAATAATGAACTTCATCACAATATGTTAATTTTTTGAGAAGGACTAGTACATAAGAGAGATGTTGTATTTGGGAGATCGGGTACTGTAATTTGGCAGCACAGCTTGATAACCAAGTAAATGAGGAAGTTGCAACTGTGCCGAATAGCCAGTGACGCATATAGGCCGTTTACATGGAGACGCTGAGACACTAAGATGTAACGATTGTGTTGCGGAATGGCCTCCCCTTTACATTATGATGGCGAAAACGGAAGGCAAAGATGCAAACTTTTGATTCTGGCCTCCAAAGCGGAACGATTCGCTTGCGAGGATTGCTCTGCAACCATATGAATGAAACGCTATCGCTCCGATGACGTCAGCACTCGGACATGTCAACAGCAAATATGGTGGAACGTCGGCTTTGATGTACTTTTATTATAATATTTTTATTTTTTTTTAATTCAAATATATGTTATGTTTGCGTTTTTGTGCCTTTTGAAGCAAAAGAAAACCACATGGACCCCATTGCTTCATGTAAGCGGGTATGTTGTCTTCCGGGCTGAGGAGGTTGTTGACAAGGAAGTGCATCATTGGCTGCCGCCTTGTAGAACTACACTGCCCTCTAGGGCCTGGCATGAACACTACATTGTTTTCGCACAGAATTGCAACATTGATCAAATGGAGACGGAAGCATGTCAATGCAACCATGAAATGTGTTGTATTCTTGGAGCTAACAGTGATTCAGCACTCAATTGCTCTCAGCCTGTGCATGTTTTCATAATTTCTTTTCAAACATATGTCATGTATTTCAAAACAAACTATCCAAATGACTGGGCTGTCCTTTTAACCTAAAAAGCAGAGATTATTATGGCATACACACAGCCGGCTAAAATGTATTTCTCATTACAACAAAAAGCTATTGCGTTGTCTATAGTAATGAGAAGGAGAAACACGCAGCATTAAAAAAGAAAAAAAAAATAATGGCAAAAGAAATCTCACTGAATTGAATTGTGCCCCCTGTTAGGAGAGGAGGTACAGCACTGATGTGGCAAAGATCTTCTCCATCCACATTACTAACGTGCTAGGAGGTGTGGCCTCACATTGTCGCCAGTGTGCCCCCACGTCTCACCCTGGTGACGACTCGACCTGCGTACCTTGCCCGCCGGGCCATCTCTTAGTCAGCGAAAAGGGTGCCGAGGGAACCACGGGAAAGTGCCAACGATGCCCGCCAAACTCAATTGTTGCAGCAGAGTGGCCTACAGGAGAGCCGACATGTGTAGCGTGTGGCCCTAACACAAACAACAACCAGGTTCCCATTTTCCTTTTCTCTATTGCTCTTGCAAACAATACAGTGCTATTGACAACTGGTCTCACTCAAAACTTGATGAACTGTTTAGGAGTGTAATTAAGCAACATCCATGTATTTATTATCTATAGCAGTGATTCTTGAAGTGTGGTACTAGTATAACCAGAGGTACACGGGCTCACTCTTGTGGCGTGCAAAAGAATTACATATTCTGCCTACTGTTCAGTTGTATTCAACTGAAATCACAAACAATTCACATTAATGTTGAAGAAATCGATATTTTGCAAAATTGAAAAACAACCTGTACAGTGTATCACAAAAGTGAGTACACCCCTAGCATTTCTGCAGCTATTTAAGTATATGTTTTCATGGGACAACACTGACAAAATGACACTTTGACACAATGAAAAGTAGTCTGTGTGCAGCTTATATAATAGAGTTAATTTATTTCCCCCTCAAAATAACTGACTCGTTACAGGAGTGCTGTCAGCATCGCTGCAGAGATTGAAGAGGTGTGTGTGTGTGTGTGGGGGGGGGTCATTCCCACCACCATGCCTGACTGTAGGCATGACACACTTATCTTTGCACTTCTCACCTGGTTGCTGCCACACATGCTTGAGACCATCGGAACCAAACAAATTAATCTCCGTCTCATCAGACGATAGGATATTGTTCCAGTAATCCATGTGCTTTTTTGACATGTGTTCAGCAAACTGTTTGCGGGCTTTCTTGTGTACTGTCTTCAGAAGAGGCTTCCTCCTGGGGTAAAAGCCATGCACACCGATTTGATGTAGAGTATGGCGTATGGTCTGAGCACTAACAGGCTGACCACCCCCACCTCTTCAATCTCTGCAGCAATGCTGACAGCACTCCTGTAACGAGTCACATGACATTTTGGAGGGAAAATGACGAGCAGTACTCATTTTCGACATATAGGGATGTACGTAGTTCCCACGCGGTGTACTCACTTTTGTTGCCAGGGGTTAGATATCAATGGCTATATTTTGAGTTATTTTGAGGGGAAAATAAATTAACTCTATTATATAAGCTGCACACGGACTACTTTTTATTGTGTCAAAGTGTCATTTTGTCAGTGTTGTCACATGAAAAGATATACTTAAATATCTGCAGAAATGCAAGGGGTGTACTCACTTTTGTGATACACTGTAGGTGTAATACCACTCAAAAGGAACAAACACGTTTATCACGTCCATCCCAGGGGAAATGTTGTTTAATGAATGGATTTTAAAAATGACAGTATATTTTTTCTTGTATTTAATAGTGGAGAAAAAAATGTAAACAAAAAATATTTCCAGGAAGTGGCAATCCGACATTGGGGCAGACATTTTATAGCTTATCAAATGGGAGTATCACAAATTGATAAAATATATTCCTCCTGATGTCATTCTTATCCATTATCATATGCACCTAGTTCGAGTCGAGTCTATAATCCTGCATATACTTTGGTATAACTGACGTCACAAAATGGCTGCACCCAAACATTTGAGGACTATAGAAATGTGCCCTCACATTGACTGGTGACCGGTCTGTTATATTGTACTTATATTGTTCCTACCTAGGCCTACACAGAATGTTTCAATGATTGTACGGCCAAAGTGCAGACAATGAGTGGCACGCTGCTGCACTACGACTTTTCTCTGCTGTCTAATGTCACCTCCTTCCAAAGCGGCCCACGCTTCACCAGCAAAGGCCTGCGTTACTTCCATCACTTCAGTGTGGCTCTTTGCGGCAAAGAGGTGATGCACCGCTCTGTTGGGCACGTCAACACCTTTTTGGCGGCTTATTGTCTGTTCTGTTGCATCCGCCATCTCGGTCTCATAGGGGCAAGCGCTGGCGACCTGCTTGGACAATGTGACGGAGCACGGCCAAATTGTCCGTGGACGCGTGTGCCAGTCCCTCGTGGTTCCCTCGGATATTAGGAGTCAAAACATGGTAGCGTCACAGCCATTCATCATTGGTGACTCCCTCATTGGTACGCATTCATGTTCAGCTTGTTTGAATCAAGTCAAAAAGGGCTAAATTGTCTTTACCGTCTGCACTTTACAAAAATGCTGCTGCTGTGTCATGGATTAAAGTTTTGGCCTCAGAGGGACAGTTATAGTAAATTATTCTAATACTATACAGCAGTGTTTTTCAACCAGTGTGCCGCAAAAAATTATCCAATATTGCCTTTTTTTGGTTTGTTTTTTACATAGTCGGGCAGTGTTGCAGAAGGAAGGAAGGAAGGACTAGGTAGAAGGTTTCGGTTGTGTGCAAATGAGCGAGGTATTGCTCGTGTCGCGTTCAAGAACTGCTCGGATTTCTAGCCACCTTGCTCTCCGAGACAATGTGGACCCCAGCACGTCTACTGTACGTCACTGGATTAGACTTGTCAAGTGTCGATATACACGAAAGTGTCCTTTCCATATGTGACGACCGTCAATCCCCACCCTGTGTTTTATTCCAACACATTCTCGAGGACAGCAAGGTGGCCGATGGCTAGAAATCCAAGCAGTTCTTGAATGCGACACAAGCAACTCCACAACAGCGCCTTGGTGCCAAGCAAGCTTAAACGTCATCTCCAAACGAAACACCCGTCGATTCAAAACAAGTCGATGGACTATTTTGTTTGCCTTCGTGACAACAGAGAAACAGAGAGCCATCAAAGCCTTGTTGCTGAACTTGTTGCTGAATTTAAAAAGTCCCACACTGTGGCAGAGAAATTAATACTACCTGCCTGCAATGTAATTGTCAGCGAGATGCTTGGCCCTGATGCGGTTAAAGACATTGCTAAAGTCCCCGTCTGATAAGTCTGAGCTTTTCAAGCCTACCTGCGATAAAAAAATAAAAACAGGGAGACAAAGACCTGTTGAAGAAGAGCTTTGTGTGTTTCTTTCTTCAATTCCAGCCAGGATATTGGCTTTGTGTTCATCTAAACAGGCTCAAGTCACACTGAGTTAGAATAAATATTGAGAAATTATTGGATAATTAAATATACTGTACAGGATGTAATTTTGGAACATTTTTGGTTTGTGATGTGCCGCAACATTTTTTCCTATGTAAAAAAGTGCCGTGACTCAGAAAAGGTTGAAAAACACTGCTATACAGCATTATCTAACATATACATAATTATCTACTCATTTTCATTCACTGACTCTTTTTTTAGGGCTTTCAAAATTATCGCGTTAACGGGCGGTGATTAATTTTTTAAATTAATCACGTTAAAATATTTGATGCATTTAACGCACAAACAGATTAAAATGACAGCACAGTTTAATATCCACTTGTTACTTGTGTTTTTGGGTGTTTTGTCGCCCTCTGCTGGCGCTTGGGTGTGACTGATTTTATGGTTTTCAGCACCGTGAGCATGACATCAACAATGGCGAGCTACTAGTTTATTTTTTGATCAAAAATTTTACAAATTTTATTAAAACGAAAACATTAAGAAGGGTTTTCATATAAAATTTCTATAACTTGTACTAACATTTATCTTTTAAGAACTACAAGTCTTTCTATCCAAGGATCGCTTTAACAGAATGTTAATAATGTTAATGCCATCTTGTTGATTTATTGTTAGAATAAACAAATACAGTACTTATGTACCGCATGTTGAATGTATATATCCGTCTTGTGACTTATCTTTCCATTCCAACAATAATTTACAGAAAAATATGGCATATTTTATAGATGGTTTGAATTGCGATTAATTACGATTAATTCATTTTAAAGCTGTAATTAACTCGATTAAAAATTTTAATCGTTTGACAGCCCTATGGTTTTTTTTTTGTATTTTCTTTTGACTGAGCGAAACTGGGTGATATAGATATATAGATAGATAGCCTTTATTGTCCCATACGGCAATTCATTTTCACAGTCTGTCATCATCAAGGTTAATACAAAGCCACATCAATTCCTAATACACAACATTTAAGATTGAGAAAGCGAACACTTAGAAAACCTGCCCCTACAGGGTTATCGTGGGAGGTTATTGAGTGTTGAGACGTCAGATGGGACAAAGCTTTTATATATACATTATATAGCAATCCCGTCTCCATCTCATGTGGCCAGAGGGTGAGATTAAGAGGATGATTATTTTTGGCTATTAGTACTCTGTTGCTCTAGTCTACACACAAGTGTAGCTGATACAAACGTATGTCTCTGATGGCATTTTGGCCCAAAAAGGGCTTTATTTAAGTGAGATGAGGACTCTCACGTACAAACGCAATTCCGATAAAGTTGGGACGTCTGATTAGGCATGAATAAGAACAGAATACAATGACTTGCAAATCATGTTCAACCTATATTTAATTGAATACACTACAGACATAATATTTAATGTTCAAATTGTTTTTATTGCTGCCATAAAATTCTAAGTTAATGATTATTTTCAAGTTAAATCATGTTTATAAGGTTTTTTTAATTTACTTTTAACACAAGGTCCCAACTTCATTGGAATTCTCCATCTTGAGTAAGTCATAGGCATTTGAAAAATATTTTAGGTGGTCTTAAGTGCCTTGTGGATATTCGCTATTCATGGCAAGGCTCGATTGCTATCCCTAGCCAATTGCAGAGAAACACTGTACAATATAAACTATGATTTTAAATTCAAACTCATATGACAACATAAACCTCAAAAATAAATAAGTTATCAAAATCTTTGGGGGGGCGGGGGGGGGGGGGAAGTACCCTAAAGTGCCTATGACAGCATAAACAAATCTTAAATAGCATTATTATGTGAATTAGAATCATATTTTGAGACAATTCGACTATATACAACAATTTGGCAAAACGCAGATGACGAGAAATTACTTCAGACCTGCATGTCAATATAGCACTCTAGCGTCCCCAAGCAGGATGATGACGTTAGCAGGCTCACGATTTCATTTGATTTAGAATTCAGCCCATTGAGGGGGAAGATTCAGAACAAGGAAAATACGACATGAGAAAAATGTCATGATTGTTTCAATCTCTCTACACCAATATTTTTTTACAGGATATTCTTTTTATCTAAGTATTTTCCCCCCAATTGCTAAATAAATGGTATGGTCATGACAAATAACAGTCTTGAGCTAAATAAAATATGAAATATTAAAAATGCATCTACAACAGGGCAAAATTAATGCATAATGGTCAAAACTGCCGACTTCTTTCTCTCCTGAACGGTATTTTATGCCACCGGAGTTAGTCCGGCATTTGTCATTTCCCTGCCCCGGCTTGGGAGACGGAGGAAAGAGGTAAACAAAACAGGAGGCGTGGCAGCTAGCCGACATGCTAACCCGAACCGAGCAGCTTTTCCACGTCTTATTCTCGCCTTTCGAAAACGAAAAATCGCACAAAACTATCCCGAATCATGTCGCACACAGCGGCGGGGTTGATTGTCTTCACCGATCGGCCAGCCCCCGTCGGCGGGCAAGTTACGGCTTGTCATTCTGCTGCGGCCACGGCGGGCTGGCAGTGCTTGTCGCTGGGAATGAATGCCAAAAATAGCCAATTCTCGGTGGACAAACCAGCCGACGTCGGCGCAGGGGGCTGCCCGTGGCCAAGCCGAGGAAAGCACATTCTCAGTGGGCACACGAATAGGGCCAAGCGGGCTGAAGTGGGGAAGGTTGTGTGTGAGTGTGTGTATGCAGAAGTTTATCAGTATTTATACATGTCTGTAGACAAAATCGGAGTCGCAGGGCCCCGCGACCGTCCTTGGTAACTGAATCAATGGCAAGAGATAGGGCCATCTGTGCGGCTCTCTTCAGGAGAAAGAAGAGGGATAAGGGTGTTCTGGAAAGGGAAAGGAAAATTATAATCAAATTAAGCTGAATAAGCAATTTAATATGTCCAAATACAGTTGGTCTTCAGTCAAAATCGTGCTCCTCATGGCGTAGGTGAGACCTCAGGTCCCTTAAGCCATTGCCAATAGTCGCAGTCTGCCTCGACAATTTTGCCACCTGGCACCAGGTAGCATCCACTTTTCTCCATCTTTCCTCGGACTGAACCGTGAGTCCACGGAGCCAGTTCTCAATCCGAGCCTCGACGCAGTTCTCCAATGTCTTGAATCGCACCGTTTGATCCGATCCGTGGTCAATTTGTTGATTTCCTTGAAAGCTGCCGTCTTAGAAACTTTCCGGTAGAGCAGGACGCCTCCTCAGCCAAGCAGAAGGAACCCCACAACCGTTACGCCAAAACGCCAAATATCCTCGATATCTTCCACAGATAGGACAGTGAGACAGGCTGGCTTCCAATGATCCCATTAATCTCACATAGCCAGCGGCAAAGGTCCCATCTGGGCAAGACGGCTCTCCTGGTGCACCGTGTCTTGTTGAAAAAATCTTGTCAATTGCGCTGAGAGACCAACTAATCAAATCCATTTTTGTATTAGACCCCAGCAACAGTTGATCCACAGAGGAAAAAATACAAAAAAAGCAGACAGACTAGACTGACAAAGATAGCAGGACTAGGGAGGAAACATGTCCGCCCCCGTTGAAGGCAGGAAGAAGGTAAACGCATTCTCGGCGGGCATGTGAATAGGACCGAGGGAGTGGAAGAGACCATGGTGTGTGACAAGCCGCCGGTCGTCGGCCGAGTGGCCTTTGTGGTCGACAAGCAGCATTGTCACCCACAAAATGCAAGCCACCTCCTACTTAAAACGTGTGCCATGATCCCAGTATTTGACATAATATAAAACACGTACCTTACTCACCTCGCAATGGTCTCACAGTTGTCGGACTTATTTTGGCCATTTTCCGAAGTGAACAGGACCTTTTAGAAACCCAAAAATGCTCACACGCCTCTCCCTGGTGCAGCAACAAAACCTGCAGCACATGGGGCTGGTGTGAAGCGAAAAATAAACGAAATAATCCCCAAAATCAGCTGAATTCGCAGTCGTTCTGCATACTGTAGTATTGGCTGTATACTGAAGATGATTATCCTGCTGACGTCACATTTGCATTCTTCGTCAATCCAGGAAGTCACTCGTTTTCATGGCGGGGGCATGCAAAAAATTGAATAAATATATCAATCGCTTCCACACACATCCAAGCTGTACATTTCATTCAGGAGCATAAAATACCATGTGAAATATTAAATAAACATGCTTTTTGCGGTCATAAGCACTTTAAGCCTCTATTGTTATGCTGTGATAGAAGGCCTTGTTCCAGTAAAGTTTGCTCTTTGTTACAGGTGTAAGTACTGATACAGTTCTGGCTAATATCTCCTCGCCACCGTGGCTCTTCCCCTCAATGTCTGACCTACCAGATGTCATATTCTATTATAAGTAAGTCAATTAATCACTTTCCCACTCTGGACATTTTCACATAGGGGCGTTCACACTTTTGTTGCCGGGTGTTAGAACGGTAATTAATTGCTGCGTTGTGAGTTATTTTAGTATGTTGATAGTCGTATTTTGAAAACAACAGCAGTGATTTTGTCCTGTTTGCTAGATCCACTGAGACAACACAGGCCTGTAAAGGAGGCCGCTCGGCCACCATCAGGCTGAGATGCGATCCAACAATGAGCGCCACAGACCACATTTCTCTGCCCAGGTAATGCTTGCCGTCACCAAATTCTCACTCATTCAGGCAAGGCTTGCTTAGAGCTGAGCAATTAAACCTCTTCGTTGATTATTCATTTGAGTGTAAAGTACACTTCAAATGAAGTACATTAACCTTTATAAATTGCTGTGGTGCTTTAAATCTCATTCACTTACTACAAGTTTGAAACAGGTTGCTTTTAAAGATATGAATAGATTTTCACACATGATATAACAATCTTATAAATTTGTATGAGATGATTGGCTTATTTCCTTAATATTTTAATGTTTACTTTTTGCTGATATGTATTTTCTGTGAAGCCTTTCAGGATCCCTTTTGGATGATGTAGGGCTATAACAGTGGTCTCCAAAATTTTGGAAAATATCCGTTTCAGAAATAAAAATGAGGAAATCATACTTGCTGTGGTAACATGGATTGGAAAATAAAAGATTTTAGTGCTGGTTTGCTAAATTATCCAAGATATTTAATGTCAAATGTTTAATTACAAAGATAGATTGGTGTACTTATATAATATCAGCTTTACAAGTTGCTACATTTGACATGAGATGGGTATACATATGTCACCGCTTATGAAATGTGTCCACATTAATGAATGTTGTCCATTTCCAAAACACCAGGATTGATGCATAAACATTGAAAACAGCATATTATGTCAAAGCTCGTGCATCTACACAATTATATTCTGAAATGGTATACATTTTTATAGGCAAATATGTTTACACAGAAATAACCATTTCCATTTCAATTAATACCCATTTTCGCCTAAATTGGTTGGATTTTAACATTTGGGTCCGATACTGTAGCTCAAAAACTATAGCCAATTGACACTGTTGACCTCAATTTCCCATTTTCGTGACCCAAAGTCAGTAATGTACTGTGACAGCAAGCATTTTTCTTGTACACCAATATAATTACAGTAAATGTCACATGATGAAGAAAATGCTTGAAACAAACCATGAAGGTCAAAATGACCAGATGTGAAGGTCTTTTTAAGTGTTTAGGTCCAGAATAATAAAATGGCATCCTGGGTTTTTTTGTTGATCACGAGATGTGCGAAATACAATTTTTTTTTTTTGCTCTGCGGTTATCTCTTTTTGTTTGCATTTTATAATACTGATTGTTTTGTGTTTATTGTTATGGGTAATGTTCTAAGATGAATTTGAAAATATATAACCGTTTCAGAATCATATTTAGTGGTATATTTACAGTATAAACATTTCATCAACTATAGTTGAGAAATAAAGCAAAACCCAAAAGGAAAACAGTAGAGCTTTTTCAAATATTTGTCATTTGCTTTACCGGAACAAAAAGGTGGAATTTATGATTAAATGAGAAATCAGGTTTTAGTCAGGAAAAAAATGGAGAATGTTATTTTAAGGTTCTATCACCAAGACCTATAACTTTGGTGTACACATGCATAAATCGACAACCTTTGGTATGGTATCTCCTCCACAGTAACTGTTCCGAAGGGACTTGTGATGGCTGCACTTTCCACTTCCTTTGGCAGAGTCAACATGCATGTCCACTCTGCACCAAACACAATTACAGGGTGATTGTTAGCGCTTGTGAACAAGGAATACAGGTAGGTAGGGGTACAATGATAAGGGACTTTTGATTTTTCAGTACAAGTAACTATTCGTGGACAAATTTTATGGGTCCAGTGATTTTCTTTTCTCAAGGAGCAGTTAAACATACCTATAAAGTCTAGCCTTCAATGCCATAGTGTTATTTATTTATTTATTTTAGAAGAAAAGGCTTTATTTTTTATTTTTTTATTTTTTCAATGAAAACAAAATCACATTTGGGCCGTTGTCTGGCAACCAGTCGGTCATCTTAATAACTAATAGTTGACCAAAGTCTTGTAGGCTTTATTTTTGTGTGTTGTCTTTTAGAGGACAACATATGTCTGGAAGCAACCATTGCAGTGTTACGGTGGAGAGGCTCTCCCAGCCCAGAAAGTTAATGCTTGCGTGACTCTGGATTTCTGGCTCAAAATCGGAGTTTCCACGGGAACGGTTGCTGCCGTACTACTCGTTACCCTAATCTGTTACTTCTGGAAGAAGACGCGCAAGTGAGATGACTTATCGCACATATTTTATGGGTCTTGAATTTGATTATTTGACATGTGAAGGACCCTAAGACAACATTTAAGATCCTCTTATGTGTAAAAGTTTGTACAAAATGTGCTAAAATATTGAACAGTTGGTGTCGGACATGAAGATGGACAAAATGTTTGTGCTGCTTCTCTTACCCTGCAGATTGGAGTACAAGTACTCCAAGCTGATGATGAGCTCTGGCGGCAAAGAATGCGAGCTGCCCACCGCAGACAGCTGCGCAATCATGGAAGGAGAGGATGCCGAGGACGAATTACTACATATCACCCACAAGAATTTCTTCACCAAAATGAAAGCGTACCCGCACGAGGTTGGTAAATCCCCCTGCACGCAGAGGCTCACCACAGCTTGAGTTGAGTGGTGCCTTTCTTTCATCTTCAGTTTTTTTTTTCCCAGAGGACATCTGATGGATTTGATTCAGTGCCTCTGAAGTCATCCTCTTCTCACCTGCAAAGAGAGCAGGAAGATTCTGATGATGCGTGATGCAAAAGAATGACTACACTTGTGGTAAAAGTTTTTGTTTATGGCCATGTAGGGAATGCACTGCTATATCCAAGGCTATTTTTTAACAATATCAATTTCATGTAAACAATCCTCTCAAAGATTTGTGTGAGCGTAAAACATGGAATGTGGTCTTATTGTGTTATGCCACGTAATATTTTATTTGACAATGTCAAATAATTTTAACTTAGCTTTGATGGCTACATTGATATTGTATGATAGTGAAAATGTATTCCATGTGTTTTGTACAATAAAATCCTCCCAAGATTTGGTGTCCGTTTGATCAGTACATAAAGGTATAAATTATAAAACAATGCACGTACGAATAGTTGTCCGGAGGAAATTTATTTTTGTAGCTGTTGTAAAGGTGACTGATAAATATGATTCTTTTGGGAGTAATTAGCTTGTAAGTACCCCTTTAACTTTTTCAGTCATTTCAACCTCTCGGTGTTCAACATAGGCATCAATTTATACATATAGAAAAAGTACAAAAAAAAACTTTTTATTGCTGTCTTATTTGTAATTGTGTAAACATTTTTTAAAAGTCTTATTTTCAAGAGTTATACTTGTTTATAGTCATCCCGATGCAACCCTTACTGACAACTTTTTGGCAATCGAGAGGAAAAATGTCAGCTTAATAACAGCAGAAACTATATCTTTGAACAAAGGAAAGTCTTTTGTTCATATTCTTACATTATAAAACATGTCACACAAAGTTTTCCTTCTCATATTTACAGAAAAATACATTTCCCCCCTTCATAACACTTTAACATTACCATTTATTTGCAAGCAACTGTGACAGTTTTGAGGGTAATACAAACCGGAATTGGAAAAAGTTTAGACGTTACACAAATTGTGAATAAAAACAATGCAATGGTGTGGAAATTTCAATATTTTGTTCAAAATAGAAAATAGATGACAGATCAAAGGTTTAAATTGCAGATATAATCGACACCTGAAAGACCAACTACCAATAATTGGGTCCATTGGCAACATGATTGAGTATAAAGAGAGCTTTTTAGAATGGCAGTGTCTCTCAGGAGCCAAGTTGGGTACAGAATCATCAATTCCCCCAATACTGAGCAGAAAGTGGAGCAATATCAGAAAGTTGTGTCTCAGTGAAAAAATTTAGTTTCATGTTTTCATCATCTACAGTGCATAACCCAAAGATAAAGAGAATATAGAACAATCTGTGTGGGGAACAGAATGGAATAGAAAGCCTTTATTGTCATTGTACAACGAGATTTAAAGCTTCGCCATTATATGCACCACATAAAACAAAAGCAAAGTACGATAAGGCGTATATAAAAACAGAGGTTACAGTGCATACAGATTAGGAATAAAGTAAAAAAGTGACAAGCAGCAATAGTGATGTAGTGGCAATATTACAGAGTGCAAAAGTGTGTATATGACAATTTACAGTACTCATACAAGGAGGCAGATGGCTGACCCGATATGATAGTGCAAATGACAGTTTTTGCTTAGATATTAATATAACGTCGCAAAAATGCTATAATGTTTCTGTGCAAATATGGCATATACTGTACCCAGATTTTGCTGCACCCAGATTGAGACAGATGTCCAAGAGCATATACTTAGTGAGATAAATGTGACAATAATGTGGCATTGGCAGTGCAATGACAGGGTCAAGGCTGAAAAAACATACTGGATTCCTGTGATCTTTGGGCTCTTCAATGGCTAGCATGGCACCACAAAAAGGAATAGGCTCAGAAATGCTTCCATAAATCATTGTCGGTGAACACAACTCATCCGCCGCTGCCAGGTGAAACTACAGTGCAAAGAAGCCATTTCTAAACAGGACCCTGAAGAGCCGGGGTTTTTCTTGTGCCACATGTCATTTAAAATGGAGCGTGGTAAAGTGGAAAACTTCTGCGGTCAGAAGAATCACAATTTGAAGTTCTTTATGTAAAACTGGGAAACCATGTCATCCGTACTACAGAGGACGAGGACAGCCCAAGTTGTTTTCAGCGGTTACTCCAGCCTGCATCTGTGATACGGAGTTGCATGAGTGCATGTGAGGAGGGCAGCTTGCACATTTGGAAAGGCGCTGTCAATGCAGAAAGGTACATTCATGTTCTAGATTCTTGAACATCAAACTCTCTCTTCCAGAATTCGTTTCTTTCAGAGAAGCATTTTTCAGCATAATGATGCCAGACCACAGTCGTATATGCAGCATTAATTACAACATCATGGCTGCATAGAAAAGGATCAGCGTATGGAAATGAACGTCCCGCGATCAATATCTCTCATTTATCTATACAGAACATTTGGCATATCATAAAGAGGAAGATGCAGAAAAGAAGGCCCAAGACAGTTGAACTGTTATAGAGGACTGTGATAGACTAGAAAGGGACAGCATACCTATTTCTAAATTTGAGAAACTTGTTTGTTGACGTTTGCAGGCTGATACAATTTGAGATTTTCATTTTTTGAATGTGGAATGTTGATGTTGAGTTTCGAAATGTTTAACCAGAGGTGGGTAGAGTAGCCAAAAATGTAACTTTCAAAAATTTTACTCAAGTGAGAGTAGCGTTACTTCAAAATAATATTACTCAGGTAAAAGTAAAAGTAGTCATCCAAAAATGTAATTAAGTACAAATTAAAAAAACAATTTGGTGAAAAGAATACTCAAGTAAAGATTTTTTAAAAACATGGTAGTATTATTATTTGTTTTTATTATTAACACGTTATCAATATGAATTGTTGTTTTAATGATTCCGTACAATAACCCATTACATAACCACATTAAGCCAAAGAAATACAAAAAAAAGGAAAAAAATTAATGAATTCTGCCCAGAGGAAAAAAAAATGACAGCAATTAAGCATTATTCGTCCAAAGAGCATGAGTGCCTTCTCATGTAGAAAATAGGTCCTAGTTTGAATGGTGAATACTTTCTTCATAATTACCATTATTTTTATTTTACGGCGCCAAATAAAAACTGGGAGAGAGGTTAAAAACCATGCTTTCGAGTCATGTTGAGGGCAGTACTCTATGTCAAATTCATCATTTTTTACGGTGCTTTAAAGACGCGAGGTGATTGAACAGGCTGGCGTGATCATAGAACGGCAAGCCTGCGTCTGATTGGTATAATGAAGTCATGTAATTATTGTTGCAAGGTCTCATTGGTGAAATTGGTAGAGCTACTCTTGGCATCGCTGGCAAAAAAAAATCTAATATGTAGAATAAAAAGGAAAAATGTAACGACACTTGTGTAGCCCAAAGTAGCGGAGTAATAGTAGCGTTTTTTTCTTCACAAATCTATTCAAGTCAAAGTACAAAGTATGGCTTAGTAAAACTACTCTTAGAAGTACATTTTTCTCAAAACGTTACTCAAGTAAATGTAAAGGAGTACATGTGACGCGTTCCTACCCACCCCGTGGTTAACCATAAATCAAAGTACCCCTCTAATCAATTTGGCAATTGGAGTGTCGTCATGCCAGTGTGCTCGCCAACAATCGACAGTAAAAAAAAATTTTTTTTTAAATAAACAAGGTTATTTTTTTGACTTGCTAAATATCCGCATGACATTCTTCTGATTGGGGGTGATTTCAGTATTGCTCCAGATAATAATTTGGACAGATGGCCCCCGATAAAGAATTCAACTCCTGATGTTAAACTAAAAACTTTTATAGAAAAATTTAATATTTTGGATACTTGGGGACAAAAATTTCCTGATGAGATATCTTATACTTGGAGCAACCAATCATTATCTAGTTCCTGACGTGTTGATTTCTGGCTATTATCAAGTAATGTTCCCGACAAAAATGTTTCGGTCAATTTCCTTTCTACTCAGTTAACTGACCACAGAGCAATTTTAATCAAAATACAATCCCCTTCTGGTGCAAACTTTTCTCGTAGGAAATCCTATTGGAAACTAAATAGTGCACTTTTAGATCAGACAGTGGTTAAAGATGAAATTTAAAAACATTTTGAATGTTTTTGGAGCAAAGCTAAAAAGGAGAATTCTTATGGGAGCTTTTGAAATATGGGGTAGGAAAATTTCTTAGACGATACAGCGCAAAAAAATGCAAAAGCCAAAGCTGCAGAAGAAGAATCTTTGATTATCCAAATAACTTCTACTGTATATTCCAAAAGCATCCGAGTGACATCTCTGAGGAGGACAAATTAAATCTGAGGATATATCAAGTTGAACTGGATGGGCTCTACCGCCGGAAAGCAGAGTGTGCTTTTATTAGGTCTAGATAAAAGTGGATGGAAGAAAGCGAACAAAATTCTGCCTTTTTTTTTTTCATCTTGAAAAACATCTTCCAAAACCAACACCATTAGTCGGCTTCTTGTAAATGACACAGTTACAGATGATACCAAATTAATCTCAAATTTCTGCTACAACTTTTATAAATCTTTACATGAATCTCATTATGTTGCTGCAGTTGCTACGGACTTTATTGATTCTGTCAATGTGCGAAAAATTAATACTACAGATGAGGACCATTGTGACAGCTTTCTTACATCTGAAGAAATAACTACCGTAATGCCACTGCCCTTCTTAAGAAAAATACCTCGCCAGGCGTTGATGAGTTGGTTGCAGAATTTTACATGAACTTTTCAGAGGAATTTACACCTTGTCTATTACAGGTGTTTAACGAGGGTATTGAAAAAGGACATCTCCCTCCTAGTTTAACCCAAGGCCTAATCACATTAATTCCAAAACAAAGATCCCATTGTCCTTGACAACTGGCGACCAATTTGTTTGCTCAGCAATGATTATAAAATAATAGCTTTTGTGTTTTCTAATAGGATCAAACGCGCCCTTGACTCTGTAATTGATGAAACACAGTCTGGATTTATGAAAAATAGGCACATTTCAAACATTACGCTTCTTTTGGATGTCATTTGATTACTCCGACTTGATAACAGACGATTCCTTTATCCTCTTCTTAGATTTCTACAAAGCCTTCATTTCAATTTACCACAAATTCATATTTTTAACACTATCAAAATTTGGCTTCGGTCATTTCTTTTATAAAGCGATTAAAGCTCTATATACTAACTGCTCTGTTAAACTAAAACATGGCACAACTACCAGATTCAACCTTAACCGTGGTATCAGATAAATGTGTCCAATGAGCCTTGACCTCTTTTTAATTTACTCTTAAATTCTTGCTTCACACATCCATAAGAGTAATTTAAAAGGAATAATTTACTCTTAAATTCTTGCTTCACACATCCATAAGAGTAATTTAAAAGGAATTGAAATAGCAGGAAGGGATATTCTTATCAGCCAACTGGCAGATGACACTGCAATTTTTCTAAAAAATAGCAGTCAAGTAGTTGATGCTTTGCAATGCATAAACAGTTTTTCTGAAGCTTCTGGTTTAACGTTGAACTTAAATAAATGTCAGCTCATCTCAATTAAAGAATGTAACACTTTAAGTATTTGTGGCATTAGCGTGTTAAAAGAAGTGCATTATTTGGGAATCTTCATTTCGAAGTATTCAAAGCTGAGACTTTTTACAAATTTTATCCCGATCATTAAAAAAACCCCAAACCAAATTAAACCAGTGGCTTCAAAGATACTTATCATTAGGAGGACGTATCCTACTCTCTGAAGGTGAAGGGCTGTCCAGGCTAATTTATGCTTCTTATTCTCTTCATGTAGATTCTAAAACGTGTAAGGATGTTGACCCAATACTATATGACTTCATATGGAAGAACCAAACTCACTACATAAGAAAAAAATAAAATTGTGAGCACATATGAATAGGGAGGACTGAATACCATTGATTTTTCTAGTTTGAAACTCTCCTTCAAAGTTAATTGGGCCAAACACTTCCTTAAAAATCCATTTTCAATTTGGAATTTCATCCCTCATTTTATTTTTTCTAAAAATGGTGGCCTGATGTTTATTCTGAGTTGCAACTATGATGTTGACAAATTGGCAGGAAAGGTCTCTATATGTTTCACAAGTCTTATTAGCATGGACCATGATTTAAAAATATAACTTTTCACCACATACAAACATAATCTGGAATAACAGAACAATTCTTTATAGGAACTAAATTTATTCTTGGACAATTGGATGCAGAAGAAAATTGTCTTTGTCTCTCAACTTTTTGATGGCAACGGGCACCTAATGTCTTATGCGGAGTTTCTGGATTATTAACAGTTCCCAGTTAGACCTCAGCAATATGCCACTGTTTTTGATGCAATTCCTTCAGGTATCATTACGCTGTGGAGAAATGTAAACTTGCCATTACAAACTTTATGTCCTTCAAACATACTAAATTCGAGTGTGAGGAAATTATGTTTGCTACATAACAAAAGTGCAAATAGATATGTTCGATCTCTATTTCGGAATAAGCTTGGATCTACACCGTGTGTTAAAACGTTTTGAATCAGTTTGTTGGATATATCATTTGATCTAAGGTATGAACGATCCCCAACATGTTTCTATTGACTAATAAGGTTGAAGACGTCTCTTTCAAAATCATCCATAGATACTATCCTGCAAACCGCGACATGAAAAAAATTCAAGTGGGACATTGATACAAACTGTTCGTTCTGTGGAAATCATCCAGAGACAGTTCAGCACCTTTATGGACCTGCTCTTTTTCCTATAAGTTTTGGAAAGAATTCAATGGGAAAATGTCAATTTTTGTTTCTATAAAAAACTCAAGGATGAACATATTTTATTATTAATCCACTCATTTTTTTAATCGAACGTATACCTCCACAAATGTAAATTTAGCGAGCTGTTACCATCTTTTTCTAATTTTTATACTGAAAGTGTGTGTTACATTAATCTGTTAAAAAAAAAAAAAAATCAAAGAATCTAAAAAGCAGAAAAAACTTGTAACATTTTTTTTCCCTTCTTTGATGTGCAATGATTGGACTGTTCATACCCCTGGCATATTTGTGTTTATTTAGTTTTTTGGTTTGTATTGTTGATTGTTTTTCTTTCTATTTTTGGTTTGTATTGTTGTTTGTTCTTTTGTCTTTCGTGTTGTTGTTTATTTAAAAAAAAAATAAAAAAAAAAAAAAAAATAAAACTTGTCTCCCACATTCTACCTGAAACTTGAACGTAGCGCGTTTCGGTCACGTTGGGAGTTGGGAGAGTTCTCGCGAGAACCGGCGCAAGCGGGCCAAGTCTAGCCGTCGAAAACATCGTGAACCTTTTAAGAATCTGCCCGTGCAATCAAAAGGGGATTTTGCAACATTTCGCAAGAGGACAAACCCAACTTTAAAGTTGCTGCACGACGAGGAGGAACAGCAGATCCCGTTTTTGTTGCGGTTTTTCTAAGTTTTGGGGAAGTTGAGGTCTGGTCCTACTAGATCCTGCAGACCAGACGTGAGCGAGTCAACTCGGTCGTCGGTGGTCTGCAGCAATGTCGCAGAAAGAGAGACCCAAGTTTTACCTGCAGGAGGTCAACAAAGCCATATGGGAAGTCCCGGAGCGCTACCAGAACCTATCCCCAGTCGGCTCCGGCGCTTACGGATCGGTTTGGTAAACAACTTTCTACTTTTTTGTGTGTGTGTCTCAACCAACTTAAGCCTCCGCCCATTCATTTTAATGAGGCCTACGATCGCCGAGCTAAAGTTTAGCGCTTCCTCGCCGAGTCCATTACTTGTAAGAAAAACCTTTTCTAAGGAAGCAATTAATTTAAAAGGGCTAACACACGTGGTCCGTGCCTATATACAGTCATACAATCTTCTAGTTAAGCATTTTGGTTGAACCTTGTTCCATTTCTAATGGCGTAGGTTAGCATCACATTCAGTAGCTGACGTATGGATGCGATGATGCTCTCGATGAAGACAGCAAAGTACTTAGTGCGCGCTCAAATGTGCAGCCCATTAGATTAGTTATATTTGATGCAAGAGACAAAAACATGTGGCCATATGCATGTTAACTCTTATATGACACTTGGTTAACTCATTGGCTGACATTGTGTGATTCAGGACTATGTAAATGTGATTTGACTGGACTGGAAGCGCTGCCAGACCTCCAAGTCGAAATGGATTGGACGTTTAATGTCGTCAATGGCACTGAAACATTGGCATTCACAGCCAGTGTTCTCAGTTTAAATGAACTGAGCATCTGTTGTTGACAATGGCAGGCAATGATAGTAAATAACAACTTATAAATATAGAATGTTATTTATTTGGAGCCATAACTAGACTGTATTTATGTTTTTGTTCTTTTTAGCTTTATAAATTAACAATTTATTCATTTATAATTTTGTTCTTCCCATGGGCTCACCACCTGTGGGAGGGGCCAAAGGGGTCGGGTGCGTAGGGAGTTGGGCGGCAGCCAAAGGCGGGGGCCTTGGCGGTCCGACCCCCAGCTGCTGAAGCTAACTCTTGGGACATGGAATGTCACCTCTCTGGCAGGCAAGGAGCCTGAGCTGGTGTGTGAGGCAGAGAAGTTCCGACTAGTTATAGTCGGACTCTCCTCCACACACAGCTTGGGTTCTGGTACCAATCCTCTCGAGAGGGGTTGGACTCTCTTCCACTCTGGAGTTGCCCATGGTGAGAGGCGCCGGGCAGGTGTGGGCATACTTATTGCCCCCCGGCTTGGCGCCTGTACGTTGGGGTTTACCCCGGTAGACGAGAGGGTAGCCTCCCTCCGCCTTCGGGTGGGGGGACGGGTTCTAACTGTTGTTTGTGCTTATGCACCGAACAGCAGTTCAGAATACCCACCCTTTTTGGAGTCCTTGGAGGGTGTGCTAGAGAGCGCCCCCTCTGGGGACTCCCTCGTTCTACTGGGGGACTTCAACGCTCACGTGGGCAATGACAGTGAGACCTGGAGGGGCGTGATTGGGAGGAACGGCCCCCCCGATCAGAACCCGAGTGGTGTTCTGTTATTGGACTTCTGTGCTCGTCACGGTTTGTCTATAACGAACACCATGTTCAAACATAGGGGTGTCCATATGTGCACTTGGCACCAGGACACCCTAGGCCGCAGTTCGATGATCGACTTCGTAATCGTGTCATCGGACTTGCGGCCGCATGTTTTGGACACTCGGGTGAAGAGAGGGGCGGAGCTGTCAACCGATCACCACCTGGTGGTGTGTTGGCTCCGATGGCGGGGGAAGATGCTGGCCAGACCTGGCAGGCCCAAACGTATTGTGAGGGTCTGCTGGGAACGTCTGGCAGAATCCCCTGTCAGAAAGAGTTTCAACACCCACCTCCGGCAGAACTTCTCCCTTGTCCCGGGGGAGGTGGGGGACATTGAGTCCGAGTGGGCCATGTTCCGCACCTCCATTGTTGAGGCGGCCGATCAGAGCTGTGGCCGTAAGGTGGTTGGTGCCTGTCGTGGCGGCAATCCCCGAACCCGCTGGTGGACACCAGCGGTAAGGGATGCCGTCAAGCTGAAGAAGGAGGCCTATCGGGCCTTTTTGGCCTGTGGGACTCCGGAGGCAGCTGACAGGTACCGGCTGGCCAAGCGGACTGCGGCCTCGGCGGTTGCCGAGGCAAAAACTCGGACATGGGAGGAGTTCGGTGAGGCCATGGAAAACGACTTCCGGATGGCTTCGAGGAAATTCTGGTCCACCATCCGGCGTCTGAGGAGGGGAAAGCAGTGCACTATTAAAGTGCTTGTGACACGAAAAAGCATGTTTATTTCATAATACACGCGGTATTTTATGCTCCTGAATGATATGGACCGCTTGGATGTGTGTGGAAGCGATCGCTATATTTATTTAGTTTTTTGAATCCCGCGCCAGGAAAATGAGTGACTTCCGGCTTCGGTCTTGCATTGAGGAGGAGGGCGCTGTGACGTGTACGGTAGAAGACGTCCTCTTCATGCTACAGTGTACTGTTGTGTATGAGGACGAAGGATTCAGCTGATTTTGCGGATTAATACTTTTATTTTTTGCATCACGCCAGCCAAACGGCTGCAGAAAAATCATTCTGTATGCGGGAGAGGCGTATGCGCCTTTTTGGAGTTTCAAAAGGTTCCCATTCACCGTGGATATTTACTGTGGGACCATTGGACTTACAAGGAAGTGAGTAAACATCTTGTTTTGTATTATGTCAAATACGAATACAGTGATTACAAAGTAAACACTATAAAATTCCTTTAAATAAAGGACTACTTACGTTTGATCATTGATAGGCATGTAAAAAGCTATCCTCACGCTCATTAGCAGTTAGCTGTTAGCACGTTAGCTACACAACAATTCCAGCCACCCTCCTCCAGGGAACGAACTGTAAATTGCTCTCCGCCGGGCGGTTTGCCGATCCGCAAAGAAACTCGACAACCGGGTCGTCATGTCAAATAATCCAGGCTAGTTATGTGTGATTTTCCACTTCGAAGACTTTGAAACATCCCTCGGTTCGGGTTAGCATGTCGGCTAGCTGTCACTCCTTCTGGTCTGTTTACATTCTCCGAAGCCGGGGAAGGGAAATGACATATGTCCGATTTAGGTGTCATAAAATATCGTTCGGCAGGTGTGACAGTAAAGGTAAAGTCGACTGTTTTGACCATTATGGAGTAATTTTGCCATGTCGTCTTGAATAAATGGATTTTTATTATTTTATATTCCATTTAGCACAAGTTATTTGTCATGACCATGCCATTTATTTAGCAATTGGGGAAAGTACTTGGGTAAAAAGAATACCCTGTAAAAATATTGAAGTAAAGAGACAGAAACAATGACATTTTGCCCCTCTCTTCGTCGCGTTTTCCTCATTGTGAATAGTTCCCCCTCGACGGGCTGACTGGTCCTTCTCAATCCATTTATATAGCTATTGGGGAAAAATACTTGGATAAAAAGAATATCCTGTAAAAATATTGAAGTAAAGAGACAGAAACAATGACATTTTGCCGCTCTCTTCGTCGCGTTTTCCTCATTGTGAATAGTTCCCCCTCGACGGGCTGACTGGTCCTTCTCAAGCCATTTATATAGCTATTGGGGAAAATACTTGGATAAAAAGAATATCCTGTAAAAATATTGGGAGTAGAGAGACTGAAACAATGACATTTTGCAGCTCTCTTCGTCTCGTTTTCCTCGTTCTGAACAATTCCCCCTCAATGGGCTGAATAGTAAAACCGATGAGCCTAGTCTACCGCTGACGTCATCCACCTGTTGGGGACGCTAAAGCCCTATAATTGTAGGCGTGGCTAACCGGCAGATTAAAAGACTAATTTCTCGTCATCTGCGCTTTGCTAAATTGTTGTATATAGTCAAATCGTCTCAAAATATGATTCTAATTCACATAATAATGCCATGTAAGACTTTTTTTCTGGTGTCGTATGCTCTTTAACACTGTGTATAGTGAAGATGGTGTACTGCTGACCTCGACTCGGGACGTCGTGAGTCGGTGGAGAGAATACTTCGAAGCCCTCCTCAATTCCACCGACACGCCTTCCTTTGAGGAAGCAGAGTCTGGGGACTCTGAGGTGGGCTCTTCGATCTCTGGGGTTGAAGTCACTGAGGCGGTTGGTAAGCTCCTCGGTGGCAAGGCCCCGGGGGTGGATGAGATCCGCCCGGAGTTCCTAAAGGCTCTGGACGTTGTAGGGCTGTCATGGCTGACACGCCTCTACAACATCGCGTGGACATCGGGGACAGTGCCTCTGGATTGGCAGACCGGGGTGGTGGTCCCCCTTTTTAAAAAGGGGGACCGGAGGGTGTGTTCCAATTATAGAGGAATCACACTCCTCAGCCTCCCTGGTAAAGTCTATTCAGGGGTGCTGGAGAGGATGGTCCGTCGGGAAGTCGAATCTCGGATTCAGGAGGAGCAGTGTGGTTTTCGTCCCGGCCGTGGAACAGTGGACCAGCTCTACACCCTCAGCAGGGTCCTCGAGGGTGCATGGGAGTTCGCCCAACCAGTCTACATGTGTTTTGTGGATTTGGAGAAGGCGTTCGACCGTGCGCCTAGGGGAATCCTGTGGAGGATGCTCCGGGAGTACGGGGTACCGAGCCCCTTGGTAAAGGCTGTTCGGTCCCTGTACGACCGGTGTCAGAGTCTGGTCCGCATTGCCGGCAGTAAGTCGAATTCGTTCCCAGTGAGGGTTGGACTCCGCCAAGGCTGCCCTTTGTCACCGATTTTGTTCATAACTTTTATGGACAGAATTTCTAGGCGCAGCCGAAGCGTTGAGGGGGTCCGGTTTGGTGACCTCAGCATTGAATCTCTGCTTTTTGCAGATGATTTAGTGCTGTTGGCTTCATCAAGCCGTGACCTCCAACTCTCACTGGAGCGGTTCGCAGCTGAGTGTGAAGCGGTTGGGATGAAGATCAGCACCTCCAAATCCGAGACCATGGTCCTCAGTCGGAAAAGGGTGGAGTGCCCTCTCCGGGTCGGGGATGAGATCCTGCCCCAAGTGGAGGAGTTCAAGTATCTTGGGGTCTTGTTCACGAGTGACGGTAGGAGGGAGCGGGAGATCGACAGGCGAATCGGTGCGGCGTCTGCAGTAATGCGGACGCTGCACCGGTCCGTAGTGGTGAAGAAGGAGCTGAGCCGAAAGGCAAAGCTCTCGATTTACCAGTCGATCTACGTTCCTACCCTCACCTATGGTCACGAGCTTTGGGTCGTGACCGAAAGAACAAGATCCCGGATACAAGCGGCCGAAATGAGTTTCCTCCGCAGGGTGTCCGGGCTCTCCCTTAGAGATAGGGTGAGAAGCTCGGTCATCCGGGAGGGACTCGGCGTCGAGCCGCTACTCCTCCGCGTAGAGAGGAGCCAGCTGAGGTGGCTCGGGCATCTGGTTCGGATGCCTCCCGGACGCCTCCCTGGAGAGGTGTTCCGGGCATGTCCCACCGGCGGGAGGCCTCGGGGACGACCCAGGACACGCTGGAGAGACTATGTCTCTCGGCTGGCCTGGGAACGCCTTGGGATCCCGCCGGAGGAGCTGGTTGAAGTGGCTGGGGAGAGGGAAGTCTGGGCTTCCCTGTTAAAGCTGCTGCCCCCGCGACCCGACCCCGGAACAAGCGGAAGATAATGGATGGATGGATGGATAATTTTGTTGTAAAAATAGCGTATTAAAATTATGATTAATAATGAAAAAATATCATTTTGTCAAGGTGTCCACATATGTGGACATCACATTTTGGGTCATGTAGGCAGGCCAAACATGTATACCAAATGTACAGTGGGGCAAATAAGTATTTAGTCAACCACCAATTGTGCAAGTTCTCCGTCTTGAAAAGAATAGAGAGGCATGTAATTGTCAACATGGGTAAACCTCAACCATGAGAGACAGAATGTGGGAAAAAAACAGAAAATCACATTGTTTGATTTTTAAAGAATTTTTTTCTAAATTAGAAGGAAAATAATTATTTGGTCACCTTCAAACAAGCAATATTTTGGGCTGTCAAAGAGGTCTAACTTCTTCTAACGAGGTCTAACGAGGCTCCACTCGTTACCTGTATTAATCATGGCACCTGTTATAACTCATTATCGGTATAAAAGACACCTGTCCACAACCTCAGTCAGTCACACTCCAAACTATGGCCAAGACCAAAGAGCTGTCGAAGAACACCAGAGTCAAAATTGTAGACATGCACCAGGCTGGGAAGACTGAATCTGCAAAAGGTAAAACGCTTGGTGTAAAGAAATCAACTGTGGGAGCAATTATTAGAAAATGGAAGACATACAAGAGCACTGATAATCTGCTTCGATCTGGGGCTCCATGCAAGATCTCACCCCGTGGCGTCAAAATGCAAACAAGAACAGTGAGCAAAAATCCCAGAACCACAGAACCTAGTGAATGACCTACAGAGAGCTGGGACCACAGTAACAAAGGCTACTATCAGTAACACAATGCGCCGCCAGGGACTCAAATTCTGCACTGCCAGACGTGCCCCCCTCCTGAAGAAAGTACACGTCCAGGCCCGTCTGCGGTTCGCTAGAGAGCATTTGGATGATCCAGAAGAGAACTGGGAGAATGTGTGATGGTCAGATGAAACCAAAATAGAACTTTTTGGTAGAAACACAGGTTCTCGTGTTTGGAGGAGAAAGAATACTGAATTGCATCCGAAGAACACCATACCCACTGTGAAGCATGTGGGTGGAAACATCATGCTTTGGGGCTCTTTTTCTGCAAAGGGACCAGGACGACTGATCTGTGTAAAGGAAAGAATGAATGGGGCCGTGTATCGAGAGATTTTGAGTGAAAATCTCCTTCCATCAGCAAGGGCATTGAAGATGAGACGTGGCTGGGTCTTTCAACATGATAATGATCCCAAACACACAGCCAGGGCAACAAAGGAGTGGCTTCGTAAGAAGCATTTCAAGGTCCTGGAGTGGCCTAGCCAGTCTCCAGATCTCAACCCCATAGAAAATCTGTGGAGGGAGTTGAAAGTCCGTGTTGCCCAACGACAGCCCCAATACATCACTGCTCTAGAAGAGATCTGCATGGAGGAATGGGCCAAAATACCAGCAAGAGTGTGTGAAAAGCTTGTAAAGAGTTACAGAAAACGTTTGGCCTCCGTTATTGCCAACAAAGGGTACATAGCAAAGTATTGAGATTAACTTTTGGTATTGACATAATACTTATTTTCCACCATGATTTGCAAATAAATTCTTTAAAAATCAAACAATGTGATTTTCTGTTTTTTTTTTCCACATTCTGTCTCTCATGGTTGAGGTTTACCCATGTTGACAATTACAGGCCTCTCTAATATTTTCAAGGGGGAGAACTTGCACAATTAGTGGTTGACTAAATACTTATTTGCCCCACTGTATTTGAAAAAGAACAACTAATGATGAGTCGTTTTCCTCACAAATATAGGTAATTGTGGTCACTTACATAATATTATGAGAATTAATTAATTAATCCTGAGCGTCTCTAGGCTTCAATACAATACAATACAGTACAATGTGATTTCACACAATCTGGAAGGTTATTTAAGGGAAGTAATGATCACTTCAGTTTTAAGACAGCAAGCTGAGAGCTGATGTTTCTTTAAATTCATTTTTTGCTGACGTTGCCATATTTTCAAAGGCTATATGCAAATGATTGTTCTTCCAACAGTTCCGCTTACGACGTGAAGAGCGGTTTGAAATTGGCTGTGAAGAAGCTCTCCCGACCCTTTCAGTCAATCATCCACGCCAAGCGCACATACAGGGAGCTACGCTTGTTGAAGCACATGAAGCATGAAAATGTGAGTCTGCTGCTTCCCTTTCTCCTGTTCTATGTGTGTCATTTAAGGCCGGGTGATTCATTGATTTTGTAAATTGAGTCAATTTATTCTGTGAAAGTTCATGCATTTTTAATACGGAAGAAAAAAATGATTGAACCAGAAAAAAATCGCTCATCAAAAGAACGTGTTTAGAATATTGTCCCATTACCATTTACATTTTTCATCAAAACTTGATTTTAGCCCTGCTTCCCTCTCTGTTTATGTTGTGTTGTTGATTTCATGCATCTGTTTGCAGGTGATCGGCCTCTTGGATGTGTTTAGCCCCGCCACGTCTCTAAAGGAGTTCACAGATGTGTAAGTTAAAAAAAACAAGTTATACACAAATCACCTGTGTTCGTCTGAGGTTTCTTTGTCTGTTCGTGCCACCTCATCAGCATTTGAACATAAATATGACAGGTCTGGTATAATTTCGTAGGAATATCCCAAGGACCAGTCATAATATATTGCTAACGCCTTTATAGCTCCTTTAAAAATGTTTTGTTGCTGACTGTTCTGTTTTGAACTCAAGCCCTAAAGCATGACTAAGGTAGGGTTCATTTATTAAATATAATAAACCATATTTCCCAAATTCCTATTGTGGCTGTCGGCAAACTATTTTGTAGAAAAACATTTTCACTTGAGGCAAATTCAAATACCAAATACTAGGGCTGTAGCTATCGATTATTGATTAGGCTAGGTTCATACTACAGGTCTTAATGCACAAATCAGATTTTTTGTCATACCTGTTTTTTTGGCGTGCCCGTTCAGACTGCCTTTGTCCATTGAGACCATTCAAGTATTACGCAGGCGCACTAATTCGCAGTCCGCTACGCTCTGAGCAAGACGACGCGCATGCGCAGAAGCATCAAAACAAATGACCACACATGCTGGCTGTCATCCGTCATTCCAGGGATATCATATTTTGCTTTTTAAAAAGAGGACACAAATAACAGACATAAATAATCCCAGTTTAGGTTTATATTCAATGTATATGGATCGATAGCATGCATGCACTGTCCGTGCATGTCACACACATATACGGGCAGTTTGCCCCGACTCTCGGCCGTGTAAGCAATGTTGAAATATTGCTTATATGGAGCAGACAGAAAACCGATCATTCTCAGGCTTATCCTCAACCCATTTTAAATTTTTTTTATGACTGTTGTCAAGTCCGACCCTTCCTAAAAAGCCGTGTTCAAGGCAAGCTAGGCGCTAATAACGCCTAGCTGCACCGCTACCGTAGCATCTCTCTCGCTTTTTGATGACGTAATTACTGCATGAATTCCAATTTGAGAGACTGGACAGTACAGACCGCCGCGACAGTCTGGAAAAATGTCGCCCAGATCGGATTTGAACCACATACGAAAGTGACCCAGATCGGATTTGAAATGGTCCAGTTCTATGCGACTTGTCACGTTCAGACCGTCAAGTTAATGCCTCACTCGAGTTGGAAAAACACGAAAAAATCGGATTCGTCCATTAAGACCTGTAGTATGAACGTAGCCTTAGTTTGAATAATCGAGGAATTGGAGCCTAGTTCGGGCCTAAAAAATCCAGCCCGACCCGACACGGCCCGCTGGTATTGAGGCCCGACCCGGCCTGAGCTCGATCACTTAACTAGATTTGCAGGCCCGAGCCCGAAAAACCCGATTTTTTTATTTATTTATTTTTTTTTTTTTTGAGTGACGCGGAAAAAACGCAGCAGCAGCAATTTATTTTCATTTCTTCGAGTTGGCAGAAAAAAACGCAAGTTTTCTTAATGTTTAAATAATCTACATATTTTTCTGAGAATTATCAAATCATTCACACAACGAAATAACGCTGGGAAAGTTTGTTAAACATATTTCTGAGTGTGTGGGATATTGTTCTCACATGGACGCGCCTCTCTGACAAGGAAATGAAAAAGCGGCCGGCGCCACGGCGTTCGTGCACACGCACAAGCAAAAGCGCAATACAGAGAGCCTGCTCTCCATTTTTTTTTTTTTTTTTTTGGAGTGACGCGGAAAAAAACGCAGCAGCAGCAATTTATTTTCATTTCTTCGAGTTGGCAGAAAAAAACGCAAGTTTTCTTAATGTTTAAATAATCTACATATTTTTTTGAGAATTATCAAAGCATTCACACAACGAAATAACGCTGGGAAAGTTTGTTAAACATATTTCTGAGTGTGTGGAATATTGTTCTCACATGGACGCGCCTCTCTGACAAGGAAATGAAAAAGCGGCCGGCGCCACGGCGTTCGTGCACACGCACAAGCAGAAGCGCAATACAGAGAGCCTGCTCTCCAATTTTTTTTTTTTTTTTTTTAAATAATTTATTAGTCCGGCATGGCGGCCTGACCCGAACTGACCCGAACGTGAATGCTTAAAATGTGGGCCCGACCCGACCCGAATGTCGGGTCGGGTCGGGTCGGGTTCGGGTTCGGGCACAAAATCTAACCTCTACGAGGAATCGGATTATGAACATTTTATGCACTGCAGAATAAATTTTAGGATATGTGAAACAAGTGTTTATGCTTGCAATATTTATTTTGGCTTGCTAAAATTACACTTTCAAAAGAGCATTAAATGCGAATACAAAATAAAATTCCTGAGTGTTTCTTCAAACTATGCAGAATTGCACTTTTCATTTCAAAAGAGCAATAAATGCATTTAAAAATAAAATACCTGAGTTTAGCCTCAAACGATATATATATTAAAAAACACAAGATTCCAAGCGCAACAAAAGAACAATTAGCTAACTTGCAAATCAAAAGTCCGCTGGCTTAAATGCTATAAAGGGCTAACGTTGATTACAATGATCTTAACAAAATGTTAAAAAACATATTCCCACAAAAAAACTGCTAAATATATTTCTAAACTAAATACGAATGCATAAACAAACATATTAGTTCAAACAAAAGAATACCTTTTGTTGGTCTTAACAGGGAGCAGCTGGATTCAGCCATGTTAGATGAGTTATGGCATATTCACTGTATCCGTTAGAGGTCAGTGTATCCACCCTAATCAATAAAAATGCAACACTTTCAAAACAAAGCATTACAACCTCACTCTAATTAAATGAATCCTCGGAGCAGCAAAATTTGATTCAAAGTTTTTTTCTAAAATAAAATATCAATACTAAAATATACATTTCAGTTCATACTTATAATTTCAGGTATGAAAAACGGAGAGCTTTAATTAAAAAGGGAAATGACAGCATACAGTATGTGCAACTTGAGTTCAAAGTTAGCAATTTGGCATGTGACATAATGAGACAATGGCTCTACAATAAGGACCTGATACTAGCAGAACAGGAAGAAGATCAATATTCTTTATACTACTGGTTTTAAAAGCGTTCATACCATAAGTGAAGACACTTTGAGAGGAAATAAGCATGTGACTTAACCAAAATCCCCCTCTATTTAGTTCCATGACCCATTTTACTCTTTAAGTCCTGTCGAACCACATTTGCTGCATTCCTCACCCACGTGACTGAAAATGTAACATATTACACTACTACACTGGCCGTATTTTTCATACACCTAGCTTAAAGTCTGCACATACAACTATACATAGCTTTTAAACTGTGATTGTTTTACTCTATTATGCTGCTATCTTAAAAAAAGACTCCACAATCAAATGATTGGGACAATCGGAGCATTGCACATTCTCTCTAAACATTCAAAATGAAACACAGGCTAGTCACAGAAGTTGTGTGTCCTCCACAAGCTTTAAAAATAGCCCTCAGAATCAGAATACTGTGGTGAGGCTTTTCAGTGTCAGCTACGAGAAGCATTCTATCGGAGGAGGCTTCTATTTATGTGGTAGTTTTGTGTTATGTGGTTTAACTTTGCTGAGAGTTGCACTATTAATAACTTTATGTAGTAATGGCATGTAGAGGTATCCCGACTAGTCCACGTTGTCGACGTCATCGATGACGCAAATGCATCGACGGGCACAACATACAGTTGACAGGTAATGACTGGTTTGAAAAAAAAAATTTACATGCGGATAAAGTTTAGAATGGCGGACACTCGCCATGCAAGCGGTGAAAGCGGCATAAAGCCAAAAAAGCGGACCAGAATGGCCAGAACCTGGAATTAATTCAAGGAAAATATGGAGGGTGCCGCTGTGTGTCTCTTTGCCAAGCTGAGCTCGCATACCACGGTAGCATGTCGGCTATGAACGAACACTTGAAGCGCCGTCACGCAGGTGTAATTTTGGAAGACGAGAAGAAACAACAAGCTAGCAGATCATAAGTCCACACAACTTTTTTAACGATTTCTTAAAATTGGAGTTGCCCTTATGTGCGTCGTATCAACATGCGTCATTTTTCCCTCCACGTACTTCACGTTTTTAATCTACTCTGCTGCTGCTCCCGAAAGCTGTAGATCTGGACATCTCAGTGTACGGCATGCAGATTGTATTTACTAGGATCATGGAAGCTCCCACTTGGGGAAAAAAACAACAACATAAACATAAACAACCTAAAATATATATTCCGTATTTTTCGGACTATAAGTCGCACCTGAGTATAAGTTGCACCAGCCATAAAATGCCCAACGAAGAGGAAAAAAACATATATAAGTCGCACCGGAGTATAAGTTGCATTTTGGGGGGAAATTTACTTGATAAAATCCAACACATAGAACAGATATGTCATCTTGAAAGGCAATTTAAAATAAAAATACAATAGAGAACAACATGCTGAATAAGTCTACAGTATGATAGTGTTACATGATGCATGAACAACGAAATGCGATTGTACTGTCCTCACCTGGACGCTATGGCTAGGTCCTCAATTCAATTCCATTCCTTTATTGCCATTGCAAGCCAAGCAAACAACGAAATTGGAAAGCTCCTCTGTGGGACCATAAAACACAAGACAGTAAAATAACACACAACTTAAACATACTACTGAATAAAAGACAAAGAATAAATTATTGTGCAAAAGTCGCTACATAGCAGCATCATGAACAATTAGTGCTGTTCAGTGTTGAGAACGCGGATGGCCCTGGGAAAAAAACTGTCTCTGAGTCTAGTTGTACGTGATCTCATCGCCCTGTATCTCCTGCGAGACTGCAGCAGCAGTATCCTGGCTATACAGCGAGCTAAACTCCCAAATGACGATGCTGGACGTCCGTATAATTTGCTGACTGTATTTTGGCCGTCGATATGACAATATCATTTGAAGAGTGAAACTAAAAATAATAATACAAATCAATTTCGTCCTCGATACCAAACAGGTTCGTGTCAATGTAAATAAATAATAATTAGCTGCTATTATAGCAATGACAAAAACGGTTAGCATGCATTCGCTAGCATTAGCACATCGTTCAAACAACTACGGTACACAACTGGCTCTAAGTGTCCGATCGCGGGTGGAAAACAGACAACAACAACAGAAAAGATGATACACATATGCATTGCCTCTGTAGAGATATTTTACAAGCATAAACAATGAACGTAGGTTCGCAACCGTGTTTTTCTGTCTCTCGCTAACTCACCCACTCGCTCAGAGCTGCGTAGCTGTCCGTCTTCTTCTGACGTCTGAGCGTTTCACGTAAACAAGTGCGAGTACACCCCCACTTGGGCATGAAAGCGCCACAAACTAAACGCATGCATTTCAATATAAAAAAGTCAATAATACAATTGAACACAGATTGCCAAAGGCAGAACGTGAATTTGGCCGGTATGTTAATGTAACATAGCTATTAAAAGTTATTCAGCTAACTATAGCATAAAGAACATGCTACCAAGTTTACCAAACCATCAGTTTCACTCCAAAACACCAAAATAACATGTGAAATGATATAATAATGTGTAAATAATTTCACACATAATTCGCTCCTGAGTATAAGTCGCACCCACAGCCAAACTATAAAAAAAAAAATGCGACTTATAGTCCGAAAAATACGGTACATAATATAATAAAAATATATTTGGAAACACAGCGCTGGCCTGCTTACTATAATCCATGACTGCACTAATGTTAATTACTTTATATTATAAAGTATTATTGTGTATATACATATAGGAGTATTCTCCAAAAAAAAATACTATATATTTAATTTTTGTTACTATGACAATGTGTGCCTTTGATTCTAAATAATTGTGGTAATATTTCAGTGTGCCTTCTGCTTTATCTATTTTAAGGGTTAAAACAAACAAAAGATGAACAGTTTTTTTCCCTCCCCCAAAAATGCGGAATGCACACCAGAAAGAGCACCTGAACTCACACAAAGTATTCTGAAATTGATTGTCCGGGACATGAGGCCGATTGCAATTCATTTTAACATTTAGAACAATATAGAGATACGACAAAAAGAGTAAGAATTGTTTTGACTCCTGTTAAAAAGGTGAAGTCAAAGTGTTTCTGTTTACTTTTTTTTTTTTTTGTTGCACTAGTTAATGCCAGCAGCATTTGACCTCATTGTTTGTGATTTATTATTGATATTTGTTTATTATTTATACATTAATAAATAATTAAATAAATAATCTTTATAAAAAAACATTATTAAATTAGTTTAAAAAAGGTTTTAAAAAATTATTAGATTAGTCGACTTAACGTAAGAATAGTCGGCTCACTAATCGGGAGAAAATTAGTCGTTTGGGACAGCCCTCGTGGCATGTTAATATTATATTTACATACCTCATTCATGGCCGTTGATAAGTGTACTTGCCAGCGACTTTTACCTACAGCTAAGAGGGTCTAGCCCTGCTTCACTGTTGATTTTAAGATTTGGAACAATTTTGATGCTTTACATCTGCTATCAGGTAGTGATGTTTTCGATATGAAATCAGCTCTGTGAGTCCTGGGAGAAATAGCAATGTTTTAAGTAAAGCAACCCATGTTTTGCAGCTGATTGCTGGAGAACAGAAAAGGGGAGATTTTGTTTTTTTCTTCCTGGTTAAAAAAGATATTCTTTTCTTCCATTTGGTAAATTTGGTGTGTGTGAACTATATAAGCACTGATCGCAAATTTAAGTGGTCTTTAAAGACTCAAAATTCTTTAAGAGAAGATATTACATATTTCATGTATCCTCCTGTAATCTATTATATCTACATATTCAAGCACAATGTTGATATTGTATATTTGATTTTGAATCATTACTGATGGGATCGGATTTTTAATTAAAAAATATTTTTTAAGGGCTAATAATAACAAAATGATAAAAAAAAAAAAAATACAATGACATTGCCAAAAGAAACAAATATATATGTTTTATACACTGCAACACGCCCGGAAAAGCAGAAGAGGAAGTTCTGTAAACAGAACAGTACTGTAAAACGTTTGGCACTTTTGTTTATTTAAAAAAAAAAAAAAAATGTATTTCAGTATTGGCAGATTCTTAAAATCGGTTGACTTAGACTCGGGTGCAAAAAAATGCAATCGGAGCATCCTTAGTTTGAATTATTTTATGTGTCTGTGTTGTTTCATAACGTGAAAAACAGTGGCTAGTGCAGTTTGGGATCTTTTAGCCATGCATTTAGTAAATCTGTCATTAATCGACAGGTACCTTGTCACTCACTTAATGGGCGCGGACCTCAACAATATCGTGAAATGTCAGAAGCTGACAGATGACCACGTGCAGTTCCTCATATACCAGATCCTCAGAGGATTAAAGGTGAGTTACAGTATCTCAAAACTTTTATAGCTTTGTGCATGTTTAAACAAATGGCAGCAAATTATGTAAATTGAAGCCATGCTGCACATTAATACATTCTTTCTTCTACGTTTCTTCTCAGTACATCCACTCAGCAGACATCATTCACAGAGTAAGTACAATGGTGTTTATGTCTCTTTTTTACTAAGTTTATAAGTACGCCGAGGTTAATAGAGCTGTTCTCTTGGAGCTGAAGATGAAACCTTGACTGTTCTTTTCTGGAGTAGAAAAAAGCCTTGATATATGACATGGCAAGCAATTTATTTCTTTAAAATCTGATTTATGATGAACAAGTTTTGCGGCAAAATCACCTTAACAAATATACTTGACATAATCAGTGATGTCTGGTACTCACACTGTTCTTGCTTTAACTAATAGCTGGTGTCAGTCACTGGCATGTGATTAGTGACCAAGATACAGTGTCAATAAATAACATTTGTGGCCCCACACAAAAGAATCCATGTTTGCATTTTCTTAATGTCAGGATCTGAAACCCAGCAACCTGGCAGTAAATGAGGATTGTGAACTGAAGGTGAGTCAGCCTACTGTGATAACCTAAAGCAAAAGATGTTTTTATGGTTGTTGAGCGAACCCCTTAATTGCCCGTCAGATTTTGGATTTTGGCTTGGCGCGGCACACCAACGACGAGATGACTGGCTACGTGGCCACCCGCTGGTACCGTGCTCCAGAGATCATGTTGAACTGGATGCATTACAACATGACAGGTAGTGTAACATTGAAACCTTTGGTATAAAATATCAACCTAGCAATACATCTGGTTAAACCTGTTGCGATATGCAATTAGTCAATTAATCGCACGGTAAATAAAATGAGGGCGGTGATCTTCTCGGCTGCAATTTATCGCCTTGTGCGTGCGTGGATACATTTCTGCGTGCGTGTGTTTGTTTGCAGTCGACACACGTGCATGTTGTTTGCATATGAGACACTAGTTCCTTTCACAGATGTTTATTGGTCATCAACATGCCGTAGATTTAAAGTTCAGATATACGAAATAAGGAAACATCTATATTAAACATTGTAAAACGTTAGCCTTGCTACATTGAGGCTAATGGAAAAAAAGACAATGTACTGCGCACTTTAACCTGCTATAAAACATTGGCAGTCTTCTCCAAAATGCAAACTTGCTGTTAAAAGGTGACACTTCAAACATGAAAACCGCGGGTTTGCAGCATTTGCAAACAATGTGGGGGGAAAAAATCTACGTACCGTATTTTTCGGACTACAAATCGCACCTGAGTATAAGTCACACCAGCCATAAAATTCCCAACGAAGAGAAAAAAAAACATATACAAGTCGCACCGGAGTATAAGTCGCATTTTGGGGGGAAATTTACTTGATAAAATCCAACACATAGAACAGACATGTCATCTTGAAAGGCAATTTAAAATAAAAATACAATAGAGAACAACATGCTGAATAAGTGTACAGTGCATGGACAACGAAATGCGAATATACTGTCCTCACCAGGACGCTAAGGCTCGGTCCTGGCTATTCAGCGGGCTAAACTCCCAAATGACGATGCTGGACGTCCGTATAATTTGCTGAATCAATTTCGTCCTCGATACCAAACAGGTTCGCATCGACGTGAATAAATGATAATTAGGTGCTTTTACAGCAATGACATGACACTAACAGTTAGCATGCGTTCACTAGCATTAGCGCATTGTTCAAACAACCACACAACTGGCTCTAAGTGTCCGATCGCGGATGGAAAACACACAACAACAACAGAAAAGATGATACAGGCGTTGCCTCTGTAGAGATATTTTACAAGAATAAACAATGAAATTAGGTTCGCAGCCATGTTTCTTTCTCGCTAATTCGCCCACTCACTCAGCTACGTAGCTTCTTCTAGCGTCTTCTTCTGGCGTGTGAGCGCTCTTCTTCACGTAAGCAAGTGCAAGTGCGCCCCCACGTGGGTGTGAAAGCGCCACAAACTAAAAGCATGCATTTCAATATAAAAAAGTCAATAATATAATTGAACACACATTGCCAAAGGCAGAACGCGAATGTGGCCATAGGTATTAAGTTATTCGGATAACTATAGCATTAAGAACATGCTAACAAGTTTACCAAACCATCAATGTCACTCCAAAACACCAAAATAAAATGTGAAATGATATCATAATGTGTTAAGAATTTCACACATACAGTAAGTTGCTCCTGAGTATAAGTCGCACCCCCAGCCAAACTATGAAAAAAAACTGCGTCTTATAGTCCGAAAAATACGGTAATACTGACACCATGTGCATGACTAAAAGAGAAATGCACTTTTTTCCCTCTGAGTGTAAAGTTAGCGGCTTAGCGAACTTGCTTCCGGTGAACACTTCAAAATAAAAGCACGCCATGTTCAACATGTAAAATGATCCCACATAAAGAATAGCTGTTAAGAGGAAACCCATTATGAAAAATTTGATTGGCATAGAATAATTTGGCTTCAAATTTGCTAACATGACTTTGCAGGACAAGATGACAGTCATTATGGATCAAATACTTTTAATCGGCTCTAATTTGCAGACAACAAAAATGGCATTGGTTTGCTCATCTTTCCCATATTCTGCACTTAGCTAGCTTTCAAATGACTCGTTATGCATTTTGTTTTATTTTTAATTTGGTTTGTGTTTTATTTAAGAATAACAAAATTATTGCATTTGAATGGGCGATTTATTAGGATGTATTCACCATCATCATCACCGATACGCTCAAATTGTGTGAAGTTGAACAGTTTTGACCAATTTTAAGTTTCCCTGTTTGTTCTGTCAACATAAACATATGAAAGAATTACATCATACTGAGCAAAATATTAGTAACTGTGATTTCATTATGTTGCAATATCAGTAGAGCAATAATAAAATTTTGACCCACTTTTCTCAATGACAACTTCTTATATACGTGTTTGTGTTGCAGTGGATATTTGGTCAGTGGGCTGCATCATGGCCGAACTTCTCACAGGAAGAACTTTGTTCCCAGGAACAGATCGTATCCTTCACAGGAGAATGCCCCTTTAGGTGGTGATGCTTTGTGATTGTGTCCGTTGTTAGTTTTGTAAAAGGTCGTTTTTGTGCTGGAACTCCTCCCAGGTTCCTCTATCTGTACTCTGAAGCTTTTCCCTCCACATTTGATGCAGCCTGAGGTGTTGATGAGTGTTTGACGCTTATAGTGGCTATTTTTCCTCACTTCCCTTCACACCACATGCTCGCCACTTCAATGTTTTACTATCTCACTTCATTAAGTTGACAACATGTGGTCTCAACTGGTAGAATGGAAAGGATTTTGTGAATATATGGTAGGTAACCATTTGCAAATATACACACACATATATATATATATATATATATATTTTTTTTTTTCCTTTTTAATTTTTATAAAGGGGGTGGGGGTTGTATTCGCACACTTAACCTTTATTTTAAATGTGTGAGCGGTAGCAGTCCACTAGTTGAGAACATCTACAAATGGTGCATGCTCCATTGCTTGGACACCATGCTATCTTAGATCAGCACAGTCACTGTTGCTAACTCCTAGCCTGAAAGCTTTCAGACTAATGGCTAAGCTCGAAAGACACCACAGGAGTCCTCCTTCGCCCTTCCTTTTTTACTCATTGCCTTTGTACTTCTTCACCTTCTCGTCCTCACTTTCTACCTCCATTTCCACCCCTCTTGGACTCCCTCCACCTCCTCCCCATTGATAAACATGTTCTCACCTTCCATTTTTCTCTTCACGAACCTGCCCTCCCTCTTCTACTTTCCCTCTTCTTACTCTTATCTGCATCCAGTTATACGCCTATTTTCTTTCCTTCTTATACTGTATTTCTCTTCCTTGACTTTCTCTACTGTTCCTTTTCCTTGCTTTACCCAGTTTAATCCATAGTCCTCCTTCGCCTTTCCTGGAGTTCTCTCACCCTCTACTCTTCCTCCTCCACTGCTGCTACCCTTTTCTCCTTTTTGGTCGTTTCCCAATACCAAAATAAAGCAAGTTCGAACTTGTGAATTCCCTGGTCGGCACTTGGGAAATTCAGTGGAAAGAATGAACATCTGAAGACAGGAGGACGGTGAATGTTTCTAAATACCATGTACGGCAAATTCAAACTTGTTAATTAAAAAAAAAAAAAACATTTAAAAATGCAAACTGCATTCTTGGATCGATCTCTCCAAATGCTACACAAGTCCTTTGAATTAAAACAGTACTTGATCTGACACTGATTCTGACTAGACATGTGCCGATTACCGGTTTCAAGGTAAACCGTGGTATGAAAACGTCAAGGTTTCAAAACCGCAAACATTTTCCGTCATACCGTCCCTAAGGTATTAGCTATTTTTATGTCCCAAAAATGTATGGAGAAATCCCTTGCTTGCAGCTGCAAGGCTCAACCCTCCCCCACTGGTTGTTGCTCAGTGTCAGTGAGTCTGCTGTGCTACACGATGGCTGGAGGAGGTGAAACTCCTGCACTTTTTCCCGCATCGAAGAAAACGAAATTACTGGTATAGGAATACATCGGCTACAGAAAAGTTACAGACTGCCGCAGTTTAGAGGAGGAGGGCTAACCGACATGTAAAACATGTTTGCGGAGGGTGTCTGCCGAGGAGGCAATACCTCCAGTATGATTTCGCTTTTATACAAAATGAATGTTAAGAAACACTGTCGTGAACGTTTCCCACCAGCTACGAGTTAACTGCAGCGTGTTTAGTGTGTCTAACTGTGGTAAAACAACAGGTTTTTTTTTTTTTTCTCTCTGGCCAATGTCTGTGTTGAGAAAGAGAGTGTGTATTATGTAAACATGTTATGAGTCATACACACGTGCTTTATGTGGAAAATAATTCCGTTATTTTTATTCTGATGGTTATAATGTTGAGCTGTGGCTGTGGGTTTATACTCACCAAAAGGACTTCCTTTATTTTAATTTTATTTAGATTTTTTTTTTTACCTTAACATTATACTTATGTTCCAATTTGCTAATACATTTTGAAAAATATATAGTGAAGATGGTGTACTGCTGACCTCGACTCGGGACGTCGTGAGCCGGTAGGGAGAATACTTCGAGGCCCTCCTCAATTCCACCGACACGCCTTCGAGGAAGCAGAGTCTGGGGACTCCGTGGTGGGCTCTTCGATCTCTGGGGTTGAAGTCACTGAGGCGGTTGGAAAGCTCCTCGGTGGCAAGGCCCCGGGGGTAGATGAGATCCGCACGGAGTTCCTGAAGGCTCTGGATGTTGTAGGGGTGTCGTGGCTGACACGTCTCTACAACATCGCGTGGACATCGGGGACAGTGCCTCTGGATTGGCAGACCGGGGTGGTGGTCCCCCTTTTTAAGAAGGGGGACTGGAGGGTGTGTTCCAATTATAGAGGGATCACACTCCTCAGCCTCCCTGGTAAAGTCTATTCAGGGGTGCTGGAGAGGAGAGTCCGCCGAGAAGTCGAATCTCGGATTCAGGAGGAGCAGTGTGGTTTTCGTCCCGGCCGTGGAACAGTGGACCAGCTCTACACCCTCGGCAGGGTCCTCGAGGGTGCATGGGAGTTCGCCCGATCAGTCTACATGTGTTTTGTGGATCTGGAGAAGGCGTTCGACCGTGTGCCTCGGGGAGTCCTGTGGGGGGTGCTCCGGGAGTACGGGGTAAGGGCTGTTCGGTCCCTGTACGACCGGTGTCAGAGTTTGGTCCGCATTGCCGTCAGTAAGTCGAATTCGTTCCCAGTGAGGGTTGGACTCCGCCAAGGCTGCCCTTTGTCACCGATTTTGTTCATAATTTTTATGGACAGAATTTCTAGGCGCAGCCGAAGCGTTGAGGGGGTCCGGTTCTGGTGACCTCAGCATTGAATCTCTGCTTTTTGCAGATGATTTAGTGCTGTTGGCTTCATCAAGCCGTGACCTCCAACTCTCACTGGAGCGGTTCGCAGCTGAGTGTGAAGCGGTTGGGATGAAGATCAGCACCTCCAAATCCGAGACCATGGTCCTCAGTCGGAAAAGGGTGGAGTGCCCTCTCCGGGTCGGGGATGAGATCCTGCCCCAAGTGGAGGAGTTCAAGTATCTTGGGGTCTTGTTCACGAGTGACGGTAGGAGGGAGCGGGAGATCGACAGGCGAATCGGTGCGGCGTCTGCAGTAATGCGGACTCTGCACCGGTCCGTAGTGGTGAAGAAGGAGCTGAGCCAAAAGGCAAAGCTCTCGATTTACCAGTCGATCTACTGGACTGTCTCAGGAAATTAGAATACACAATATTCTAATTTTTTGAGACAGTCCTGTATATATACAGGACTGTCTCAGGAAATTAGAATACACAATATTCTAATTTAAATTAAATTAATTTCTAATTTCCTGACTCAGGAAATTAGAATATTGTGTATTCTAATTTCCTGAGACAGTCCTGTATATACAGGACTGTCTCAAAAAATTAGAATATTGTGTATTCTAATTTTCTGAGACAGTCCAGTACGTTCCTACCCTCACCTATGGTCACGAGCTTTGGGTCGTGACCGAAAGAACAAGATCCCGGATACAAGCGGCCGAAATGAGTTTCCTCCGCAGGGTGTCCGGGCTCTCCCTTAGAGATAGGGTGAGAAGCTCGGTCATCCGGGAGGGACTCTGCGTCGAGCCGCTACTCCTCCGCGTAGAGAGGAGCCAGCTGAGGTGGCTCGGGCATCTGGTTCGGATGCCTCCCGGACGCCTCCCTGGAGAGGTGTTCCGGGCATGTCCCACCGGCGGGAGGCCCCGGGGACGACCCAGGACACGCTGGAGAGACTATGTCTCTCGGCTGGCCTGGGAACGCCTTGGGATCCCGCCGGAGGAGCTGGTTGAAGTGGCTGGGGAGAGGGAAGTCTGTCTGGGCTTCCCTGTTAAAGCTGCTGCCCCTGCGACCCGACCCCGGAACAAGCGGAAGATAATGGATGGGTGGATGGATTTTGAAAAATAAAAATCCTGTTCAATGGAAAAAAGTCATATCCTCCTATTTTATTATTTAATAAAAAAAAAAATTTTTTTTAAACCTAGATATCTCAAAGTGTAACACATTTTAGAGATGTAATCTTAATACCGTGAAACCGTGATATTTTTGGTTTCAGGTTATCATACCGTCAGAATATCATACCGTCACATGCCTAATTCTGACACTGATTTTATAAGTCCACAAGAACAGGAGTACTAGGAATAAAGCATTTTGCAAAATGGCCCTTCTGCTTCCTTGGCTGCCTACTTTTTCACATTTTTCTTCAATTTATTCTTTTTTTTTTTTTTTTTTGTCTGAACCATGTATTTTAAATCCATATTCTCATTTACCTTTAACTATATCTCATCTGACAAAACCCTTGACATCACTTATATATTAGGGTCTTTGCGGTCAGTAGTCGGCGCTATTCCTTCACAACCACCTTTAATTCGCTCACCACCTCTCATTTCTCCACCTGTTCCTTTAATTGATCATCCACTTCCTTTTTTTCCTGTTTCCTCTTGAACTTTTTCTTCTCTATACCATCCTCAGTCTCTTCCTTCTCCTTCTCGTCCCCCTTCCGCAGCCACATCGCCTCCTTATTTCCCCTTTGCAGTCTCTCCAGTGATACTTCCCGATGCGCCTTGCCTATCTTCTTTTAACACGTTTGTAGAGTAGTGGCGTGGCGGCAGACATGGCGAGGAGGCAGAAGACTCCTGCGCAGGTCCCGTTGGCCCGCTGTCTTATCTGTCGACGTCTTTCTTTAACATGTGCCGGTAGATATTGATCAGTTGAAGCTAATCATGCTGCTGGTCGGGACGCCGGGGCCTGAGCTCTTGATGAAAATTTCTTCAGAGTCTGTGAGTTGCCGACGTGATGCCGAGGCTTTTGCACGACGACACTTTGCCCATGCGTGCTGCCTCACTGACCGCATGTTTGCCTCGCTTCATCCATAAGAGGCTGTGTTGGGAATTGCTTGGTAGTTGCTTGCTATGCAATGAGGCCTTTTGGAGTGGGGTTCAAAGCCTAGTCAGTAGATGCTTTAGTCTCCTCATTGTTTCTTAAAGTAGTGAATAACTAATGGTTAATTGAAAAGCAAAGATTTCCATGGTGCAAAAATGTCCTCATATCATCATAAATCAGATGCACAGACATTTATTTGTAAAATTTTTGTAAAATCTGCACCGGATCTTCATAATAATTCCAACGTAATTTTCAACTGAACTGGATCGACTGACCATCATAGCTAGTTGAAAGTTACTACAAATTACTGTATTGGCCCGAATATAAGATGGTGTTTTTTGCACTGAAATAAGACTGAAAAAGTGGGGGTCGTCTTATATTCGCGGTCTAGACATTATACCCATTCACGACGCTAGATGGCGCCAGATATCATTGAAGCAATGTTCTGTCATGACAGATCTCAGCTACTCTCAAGTTTAACCAGTTTGCATTATTTTATTGCAATGTTTTTCCTTATTCAGATTTGTTTCAAGACTACAGTTACAGTTAGACTTCACTTTGATGGTTAATGCAGTTATTGCAATTTTGTTGTTTTATCACAATAGATTGGTTTATTTACATTTCAAAAACCAGAAGCCACTCATTTATAATTGTGCTTGCACTTTAGTTTACATATTTAAGTGTTCAGATATTAAGATTTGAATGAGACAAAATAACATGCTTTTTCTCTCAAATATATTGTTATAATCATTTGTTTCAGATGTACTGTAATTATTTTCTGTATAAAAATTAATTTGGTGTTCAAAAAGTCTTTTTTTCAAACTTGAGTCTTGAAAAAGAGGGGGTCGTCTTCTAATCAGAGCCGTCTTATATTCGGGCCAATATGGTAAGCCAAATAGCAAAACCTGGGATAATTTATAGTTTCAGCAAACAGCTGTAGTAGGAAATTTAAGCAGTTGTGAGGCATTTATCTACTTACCTTGAAATAGAAAATCTTCACATTTGTGAATTATTTTGTGACCGGTAAACATGCCATGACAGCTGCTTTTGACTATAGATGAACAGAACTGAGCACCGAGCAACCAACTGCACAGCTCCTTTGAGTCATACATTTATTGAGGTCTTGGATTGGGGTTGATATTGGGAAATTCTCAATTTTGTAATTGGTGCAAAACTTGTGACTGGGGCATTCCTAATTTATTTAAAATTCAGAAGCGGAGGTCGAGCAAAGGATCTTGATTTATGATGACAAGTTACTATTATTTTATTATTTTGGTGTTGAGTGCAATATATGGTCCTCTATGTAAAAATCCCGTGTGATTTACAGAATGACTGAAAGATTCCCAACACACCCAAATTGTGCAATGTTGGTGATGGACGCTGGCTTTAATTTCTCGGTCTTCTTTCTTCTTTCGTCTGCTTCTGGTTTCTCCAATTGCTTACAAGCGTGGAGTTTGCTTCTCATTGTAATAACAGTTTTACATTGAGAAGAGGCTCCCCTAACATACTCTGCTCCTGTCGCTATACTCCCCTTGACAACAATTTCATAGACATAAACCAGCTTCAGCAGATAATGCGGTTGACGGGAACACCGCCGACGTCACTAATAAACAGGATGCCCAGCCACGAGGTGAGCTCAGAGAGCGGTGGTTCTCTGGAGACCCTTTCGAAAATTGTGTTAATTCTTCTTATAGGAAAACATTCAAGTGTAAGTTTGGACAACAATGCTCGTAGGCTAACAATATCTGTGTCGTACAAGAGTAACAAGGCACCCCACTGCTTTATTGGTGAGGTGACATCGGCAAAAAAAATTAGTACAGGTTCAGAAGATTCAAACATGTGGCTGTGAAACTTTTAGTCTCATGTCTTTGGCAATTTTCAGTGCAATTGACTGTGATTTCTTCCACTGGCCTCCTTTTATTGGGTCGTGTGGCTCAGTGGTAGAGTAGTTGTCCCCCATCCAGAGGTTGTGGGTTCAATTCTCCACCCTGATTAACTCGTCTAAGTGTCCTTGAGCAACATACGGAACCCCACGTTGCTACTGGTGCTGCGTCACCTGTAGGTGGCTGGCAAGATAGTGTAGAGCGCTTTGAGGGCCTTGAAAGGTGGAAAGGCGTTATACAAGTATAACACCATTTACCATTTCTGGTCAAATACAAACAATGTGAAAGAGATTCTCAGTTTCTTAGCAAATTGCATTGCTTTTTTATTTTTTTTACGTAATACAGAAACCGTACTGAGAAATAAATTCTAGTGTGTCTCTAAATTGATTGTATTGCCCATGACTTCATAGAAGTAAGCGTGTAGTAACGAGTAAATGCATGGAGCATGAAGTCATGTGCCTGTATTGAATGTGAGCAACATTTTGCTGCTTGTAAAATGTTTTGATGTAGCTGTTTGTATTTTTTTTTCTAGGCCAGAAACTACATCAGCTCCTTGCCACACATGCCCAAGAGGAATTTTGCTGACGTATTTATTGGCGCCAATCCTCTAGGTAATTTGGGTCGTTTAGAAAAATACAGATGCATAAATACTGTATGGCCAACCAGGTTTCTAGCAAAGATCTGCTCCATTTGCTTACTCACAACCTTCAAATTAGTCTTTGTGCACTCATTAATCCTAGTTTGTTGCCATGAATAAATATTTTGATAACATCAAATGAGCATTGTCATGCATGTGATATCCATTTTGTGCCAACATTTACTGATCCCCTTTTCATAATATAAGGCTGTGTAAATACTGACAAATGATAATAAACGTATATTCTCTTGCCTTTTGTTTTCAAGCTGTAGACCTGCTGGAGAAAATGTTGGTTCTGGACACAGACAAACGGATAACTGCAGCAGAGGCGCTGGCTCACCCATACTTTTCTCAGTACCACGACCCCGATGACGAGCCTGAGGCCGAGCCGTACGATCAGAGCTTTGAGAGCCGCGAGCTTGAAATTGAAGAGTGGAAACGTATGTTAATCTTCATCTTCAGCATTTAACTCCGATGCCTTTTTTACCAAATACGGTAACTTGATATTGGAGCGTGTGATTTAACCCTTGAAAGGGCAGTCATTCAACTCATTGGCTGCAATTAATGACAAACAATGTCCAATCCGTTTTGGAGTGAAATTCACACGTTGTCATGACTTGCAGGGTTGACCTACGAGGAGGTGTGCAGTTTCGAGCCGCCCATCTTTGATGAGGACGACATGGAATAACAGAATTTACCTCTGCCATTATACTTACCCCATATGACAATTTGTACATTTTTTCCATTCGCCACCAACCTTTCCTGAAACACAGCAACCAGCCTTTCCACCAGGTTTATACTCCCGGAGCAAAACGCCAAACCACTAAATATAATATTTGTCATCGGTGAAACAGCTTTATTGTTCCTCTCGCCCTTTTTGGTAAAATTAAAATTTTGACTTTTCACTGTGACATGAGTCACATGACACACGGATGCTGAAAAACCTGGACTTTTTAGTTGTGCTACTTTGTTTTCGCAAGTATTTTGTTTTCGTGAGGGAAAAAAAAGATTTATCTATTGCTCAGCATGTGAAGCTTCAACGTTTAGAACTGTTGTTCTGACAATGTTTAGCCAGCATTTCCCATTTGATCTTAAATGTTGACAATTTCTGTAAATTCAAAGTTGAGTGACACGTAGTATATCATTTTACAATTCAGTTTACATTTAGCTCTTTTCAGTACCATTGATGACGATAATCTACCAATCATGTGGCTCTTTTCATCCTTCCATGAATTTGCATTAGTTTGTCATTCGTAGATGTACAATCAATTTGAACTAGGATGGCTGGCAGCGAATAAATTAATTTGTTTTCAGCCCTCCCAGTTGAAATGGATTGGACCTCTATCGCTATAAATGACAGCCGATGAGTTAAATGTCCTAAGAAATGGTGACCATGTCATAGAATGAAAATGGCTGCAAAAATGTAATTTCACATACAATTTCATAGTTATTCCATCCAAAACAATGCATTAGCGAATGGCCAAATTCTGGGTGGGACATCATAACCAGAATTAAAGATCATGAATAGCTTTCTAGTGCTGCGCTAGCTAGTACGTGTGACAGAATGACAGAACAGTTACGCAGCAACAACAGAATAGAAAGCCTCTGGATACCATGCTCGCAGATTGAAAAAATCTGCAACTCATTCTGGGTGTCACATCTTTTTGGACATTTGTTAGAGGATTGGGTAAAGGCATCTGACAAAGGAAGACTAATATCTATATTAAGCCTTTTCTGTCACTTTTTGATGGATTTGTGTCAGAAATATGGTCTGCTATCATTTTAAATTGACTTGTATTTCATTGCACCTTCAACAAAGGGCTTTATATAAAACTGATGAATCAAATGTGCCATATTTAAAATGCAATGTGTGTCAAAGTCCACAATGTGTTTAAATATCTTTAAGTGTTTTACTGCTATATTGTCACAATGCAGCAATAGAAATACTACTTATGTAAAAGAGCTATTTCAGATCTATTTATACTTAGGGGAGGATGTATTTATAAATGAGAACTCCCAGCATCTATTTTCAATCCAACAGAGTAACAATTTGCATCATTTGAAAAGCAAAATAAAGACTATTTTTAAGACATCTCTTTTGTATGATTTTGTTGATAAATGTGATACCGAACAAAAATATCTTGAATATTTAAAAATTGATGTGTATTCACAGGGAAGATAGGCAAGACAAATTTATATAGCACAATTCAACACAAGGCAATTCAAAGTGCTTTACATCACATGAAGATCATAAAAATCACATTTAAATCAATACAACGTAAAAACCAACGCAATCAAAAAAATAAATAAAAATAAAACAAAAACTACTACTAATAATTGAAATCAGCAATGAAGATAAGCACAAGAGGAATAGAAAGCAAGTAGATTGAAATATATAGACAGTTATGGATATGCAGTGCTAAACAAAAACGTTTTTAGCCCTGATTTAAAAGAGCTAACAGTTTGAGCATACTTCAGACGTTCAGGTAACTTGTTCCAGAGGTGAGGAGCATAATAACTAAATGCTGCCTCACCCTGCTTGGTTCTTGTTCTTGGAACATGCAGAAGACCGGTTCCAGACGACCTTAGGGGTCTAGATGTCTCATAGGAATCAAACAAGTCAAGCATGTATTTTGGTCCAGGGCCATTAAGTGTTTTGTAGACGAGCAGTGGTATTTTATAGTCTATCCTTTGACTCACTGGAAGCCAGTGTAGCGATTTCAAAACCGGTGTAATGTGGTCCAGCTTCCTTGTATTTGTGAGGACTCTGGCTGCAGCATTCTGTACTAGCTGCAGCTTCCTGACTGATTTTTTATCAAGACCCGTAAATATACCTTTGCAATAGTCCAATCTGCTGAAAATGAATGCATGCATAAGTTTTTCCATGTCTTGTTGAGTCAGAAGCCCCTTAATTCTGGTTATATTTTTTAGGTGGTAATAAGCGGATTTAGTCACGGACTTTAGATGGCTATCAAATTTTAGGTCTGAGTCAATAATTACGCCAAGGTTTCTGACTTGATTTGTAGCTGTGACATTGTGCTACATTGCTGCTTATCTTAGATAGATACATAAATATACTAAAAGTACCTGGATCTTAACTTTTCATTGTGTTGTTACTGAAGAAATATTTCAAGTACAGGTTGACCAAAAAACCCAGGAACTTTTAACAAATACTGGTCCTTCTAAAAAAAATTTGCATATAGACCCTACCCACGTGACGTCACAACTCCACTCTCCTGAATGGTACCGCCCAATTGTCCGTCAAAACATAGTGTTAACCTGTTACGGCTACGTACATTCCTCCTATTCACGGCGTGTTTTTCTGCTCCATAACATTAATAATCAAAATGGTGAAGGCGTGTGTGGCTGTTGGTTGCACTAACAGAGAAGATGGAAGGAGAGACTTGAAGTTTTACCGTATTCCGAGGGATCCAAAGAGGAGAGCGAAATGGACGGCTGCAATTCGACGTGATAACTGGGCACCAAAAAATCACCACAGACTATGTAGTAGTCATTTTATATCCGGTAAGATGCATTTAAGATATACTTAGAGGGTTTTGGGCTGACAAATAACCACAATTAAGATCATTGCTAGGCTAATCGCCGACAACATACACGTATGTATGTAGTGAGAGTGCTATCGCTAAACCATATAAACATTAAAAGCCTTAACTCCATTGACAAACGACATGAAATACATTAGACTTGACAGTGGATGTTAGCAATAACAAAAGATTTTGAATTGAAAATTTCGTAACTCACCTTTCCAAGCACAAGATAGATTCCTGCCGAATTTTCGTGGACGAGGACATGTTTCACCCAACCAACAACGAAGTATTTATAAGCCTCCAAGCTCTTAAAGTGTTTTTCAAATTTTCGTGAGAATAGGCTGATTTTGTGTGGACAAGATAATTGTAAATATCAGCGTAGCAGATGTCAGGCAGACAGGGCGAAGACAGTGGGTCGAAAAACATCGATTTGGGCATCAAATATGGATCTGGCGACTGTATAGAACGAAGCTTTTCCACATAATGCCTTTTATGCAACACATCCAGTGAGTTTACGGCATCAGAAAGCACCGGGTCTTCCATGAAATGCATTTTAAATTCCTCGATCAATTGAAACCAATGCTAATACAGAGACAAAATGACGGACAAGTGGGCGGAACCATACAGCGAGCACGTGGTTTTATGACGTCGGTGGGTAGGGTCTATAGTGATGGTTAATTATTTCTGTAATGTACTGATAAACATTAGACTTTCATGTTTTAGATTCATTACACACAACTGAAGTAGTTCAAGCCTTTTTATTATTTTAATATTGATGATTTTGGCAAAAAACAAAAATCCCTATCTCAAAAAATTTGCACATCATGAAAAGGTACTCTAAAGAAGCTACTAACCTAATCATCTGAATCAACGAATTAACTCAAAACCCCTGCAAAAGATTCCTGAGGCTTTTAAAACCTCCCAGCCTGGTCCATTACTCAAAACCCTAATCATGGGCAAGACTGCCGACCTGACTGCTGTCCAGAAGGCCATCATTGAGCAGGCTGTTCCCAGAATGCTGTATCAAGGCACCTCAGTGGGAAGTCTGTGGGAAGGAAAAAGTGTGGCAGGAAACGCTGCACAACCAGAAGAGGTGACCGCACCCTGAGAAAGATTGTGGAGAAGGGCCGATTCGAGAGCCACCGTGCACAGGCGTGTGTTGGAAATGGGCTACAGGTGCCACATTCCCTCGGTCAAGCCACTTTTGAACCTGAAACAGCGGCAGAAGCGCCTGACCTGGGCTATAGAGAAGCAGCACTGGACTGTTGCTCAGTGGTCCAAAGTACTTTTTTCAGATGAAAGCAAATTTTGCATGTCATTCGGAAATCAAGGTGCCAGAGTTTGGTGGAAGACTGGGGAGAAGGAAATGCCAAAAATGCCTGAAGTCCTGTGTCAAGTACCCGCAGTCAGTGATGGTCTGGGGTGCCATGTCATTTGCTGGTGTTGGTCTACTGTGTTTTATCAAGGGCAGGGTCAATGCAGCTAGCTATCAGGAGGTTTTGGAGCACTTCATGCTTCCATCTGCTGAAAAGCTTTATGGAGATGAAGATTTCTATTTTTCAGCACGACCTGGCACCTGCTCACAGGTTTACTGACCATGGCATTACTATGCTCAATTGGGCAATTGGGGTATTGTAAAGAGGAAGTTGAGAGACACCAGACCCAACACTGTGGATGAGCTTAAGGTCGCTATCGGAGCATCCTGGGCCTCCAGAACACTTCAGCAGTGCCACAGGCTGATTGCCTCCATGCCACGCCACATTGAAGCAGTCATTTCTGCAAAAGGATTCCCGACCAAGTATTGCGTGCATAGCTGATATAATTAATTGAAGGTTGACTTTTTTTGTATAAAAAAACACTTTTTATGTATTGGTCGGATGAAATATGCTATTTTTTTAAAATAGGGATTTTTGTTTTTTTCTTGACTTTTTTTTTTTTTGCCAAAATCATCAGAATTAAAACAATAGAAGGCTTGAACTACTTCAGTTGTGTGTAATGAATCTAAAATATATGAAAGTCTAATGTCAGTAATCAGTACATTACAGAAAATAATGAACTATATCACAATATGCAAATTTTTTGAGAAGGACTAGTAAAACCAAGAGTGAGGGAAGAAAAAATATTTTGTTCACAGTATTTGAAACCTTAAAATATGCCATTTGAGAAAATGATGGATATTTTTTTTTTTAGCTCACCCTGGATTTTTGCTTTTTAGATTTTGCTTGTGTATGGGATGGGAGTATATCAAACTCATGTGTGAAACATTAATACTGTTTGGACCATAAGGACACTCCGATCCCTATTCTCCGTGTATAAGCAGCTGAACAGGACAGGTTAAAAAAAAAAAAAGTGTTTTGCTTTTGTTTGCATTATTATATTGTTGAGCCAATGATATTTTTCGACCACCCAGAGCAAGGTCACAAAATCTCACTTTGTTCTTCTTTAGGAGGACACTAACTGAAAGTGCTACTTCTCCATTATTCGTGGATGGGTCACAATAAAATTTGGTAGGTAGTTGTAATTTAGGCTACTCTGAGCCCCAGTTTGGGGTGGGGGGGTCTCAGGTCTGATCAGTTAGGTTAATTGCGAACTTAAAATTAAATCTCCGTTTTTCATGGATGGTTCGCAATGAAATTTGGTAGGTATATTCTAGGTATGTTTATGCATTGATCTTGGAACCGTATGTAATTTTTTTTTTCAAATGACTTAATAAATACCCTGATTGAAATATACTGGTGATAAGAAGAATGATGAAAGATTAGTACAAAGACTATCCCAGTACAGATTAGTATCGCCAATAAATACATGTATTCTAACTGTAGTTAATTAATTCATGAATAAAATAAAACAATGAGTTCTTCTTGCTTTTAATCAATAATTGCGATAATACTAGTATTGTAGTTTTTACGCGGGTTCCCAGAGCCCCCCTCTGGAGCCAGACCTGGAGGTGGGATTGCCTTGGTGGTCTGAACCCCAGCTACAGAAGCTTACTTTTGGGACATGGAAAGAGTGCACCAGCTCTACACCCTCGGTGGGGTCCTCGAGGGTGCATGGGAGTTTGCCCAACCGGTCTATATGTATTTTGTGGATTTGGAGAAGGCGTTTGACCGTGTTGCTAGGGGAGTTCTATGGGGGTGCTTCATGAGTGCAGGGTACCGAGCACTTTGGTAAGGGCTATTCGGCCCCTGGTGTCTGACTGACTGACTTGTGTCAGAGTTTGGTCCTCATTGCCGGCAGTAGTCTGATTCATTACCAGTAAGTGTTGGACTCTGCCAAGGTTGCCCTTTGTCACCGATTCTGTTCATAACTTTTATGGATAGAATTTCTAGATCCATGTTTTCATGCTGTTGACGCCAAATTCTGACCCTACCATCCGAATGTCGCAGCAGAAATCGAGACTTATCAGACCAGGCAACGTTTTTCCAATCTTCTATTGTCCAATTTCGATATGCTTGTTCAAATTGTAGCCTCAGTTTCCTATTCTTAGCTGAAAGGTGTGGCATCCGGCGTGGTCTTCTGTTGCTGTAGCCCATCTGCCTCAAAGTTCGACGTACTGTGCGTTCAGAGATGCTCTTCTGCCTACCTTGGTTGTAACGGATGGTTATTTGAGTCACTGTTGCCTTTCTATCAGCTCGAACCAGTCTGGTCATTCTCCTCTGACCTCTGGCATCAACAAGGCATTTCCGCCCACAGAATTGCCGCTCATTGGATATTTTTTCTTTTTCGGACCATTCTCTGTAAACCCTAGAGATGGTTGTGCGTGAAAATCCCAGTAGATCAGCAGTTTCTGAAATATTCAGACCAGCCCTTCTGGCACCAACAACCATGCCACGTTCAAAGTAACTCAAATCACCTTTCTTCCCCATACTGATGCTCAGTTTGAACTGCAGGAGATTGTCTTAAACCATTTCTACATGCCTAAATGCACTGAGTTGCCGCCATGTGATTGGCTGATTAGAAATTAAGTGCTAACGAGCAGTTGGACAGGTTTACCTAATAAAGTGGCCGGTGAGTGTATCTATACAGTGTGTGTGTGTGTATATATATATATGTGTATGTATATATATTAGGGCTGTCAAAATTATCGCGTTAACGCAATTAACGCACATGCCCCGCTCAGATTAAAATGACAGCAGTGTAATGTCCGCTTGTTACTTGTTTTTTGTTGTTTGGCGCCCTCTGCTGGCGCTTGGGTCCAAATGATTTTATGGGTTGGGGAGTGAGCATGGTGTAATGACATCAACAATGGCGAGCTACTAGAGCAGGGCGGTAAACCGAAAATTTATCATTACCGAAATTCTTCACGATGACCGACGTAATTTTGACCATGTCGGTAAATTCGGTAATTTAATAAAAGAAGAAAATATAGTCTTTTCATCCCGCTTTGACTCTGTGTTGTTCGGCTATGTTCATTCCCCTTTAAGAAAGCAGACAGTGTGCTTACGTTTGGAGTCACATGGTTGTCAGGAAGCCAATCAAACAGAAGCCCGGTAGGCTAACGCTAGCAGCTAACGCTAGCGGCTAACGCTACAAGTAAACGGGATGAAGTCGGGCTTAAGTTAGCTTCGCCAAACTTTCACCCGACATTAAGTAAACTTTTGACGGGTTCCAGATAGGGATGGAAAAACCGAGGCTTTCTGAAACAATGAACCACTTTTAAGACAATTGCCCTAAATTGAATCACTGTTTGACACACTGCAAGAGCCCCATCTACTGGATAAACAGTGCACGTTTCTTTTTAAAAGTAAAGTTGACAAATTGCCTCAGCATTACATATCTTCAATAGAATTAAGTGGATGTCGTCTATTTCAACCAGGAGATCGTGTCGTTATTAAGTGTGATTTACACAATTAAAGTTGACTTCTTTAAGCCTGTGTCATTGCTTTTGTCTGTGAAGATGTGTTCAAAGCAGTATTTGTAATAAACGACAGTGCTAGTCTTGTAAGTGGCTCGTCCTAGATGAAGGGGAGTAACTATGTATTGTTTATTTTTTGTAAAAATTACATTACAGTAAGCACAGTGCTTGGGAACAGGAATATTATTTATTGCATACTGTAAGGATTTCCAAAATCATAAGATGTAAATAATTGAGCCGAATAAAAGAAAGGAAAGGTTTGTGAAACATTTTATTTTTTAATTAAGTATAATTTCTGGGGGGCGGGTGGATGTGTCGTATTTGTATCTATTCTAAATATCTAAACGTATGCCACTATCTAGTGTATAACAATGCGGAATGAATTTAATGAAATTCAAGTGATGATATTTTTCAAGTCATACAAGCTGTTATAAATGTTCACACAAGAATTCTTATTGTTTACAAGATTTTTTTTTAATACTTAATGTTTAGACTGCAGGTGCAATTGTTAAATTGAAAGCTGGTAAATAAATTTAATGAGAAACTTAATTTGTATTCCATGCATTGATTCAAATTTTCAAATTATATAACAGTTTGCTTGGGCGAATTTATCGTCATTTATCGTTATCGAGGTAAATCTGCTCAATTTATCGTGATACGTACTTAAGGCCATATCGCCCAGCCCTACGAGCTACTAGTTTATTTTTTGATTGAAAATTTTACAAATTTTAATAAAACGAAAACATTAAGAGGGGTTTTAATATAAAATTTCTATAACTTGTACTAACATTTATCTTTTAAGAACTACAAGTTTTCCTATCCATGGATCGCTTTAAGAGAATAATGTTAATGCCATCTTGTTGATTTATTGTTATAATAAACACAGTACTTATGTACCGTATGTTGAATGTATATATCCGTCTTGTGTCTTATCTTTTCATTCCAACAATAATTTACAGAAAAATATGGGATATTTTATCGATGGTTTGAATTGCGATTAATTACGATTAATTGTGAGGAAAAGCGGCATGGAAGATGAATGAATGAATGAATAATTTTCAAGCTGTAATTAACTCGATTAAAAATTTTAATCGTTTAACAGCCCTAATATATATATATATATATATATATATATATATATATATATATATATATATATTTTTTTTTTTTTTGGAGAATATATTTATCAGAAAATTACTTTCTTTCTTATCGTTAACCATGCGTTAACAAACTTGAGTCACAATAACAATCAATTTCAACAGAATTTGGCTCTATCGATGTGAAATTTTCCCAGGAGTTTTAAAAAATGATTTAGTCAATGATTTAGTTAATGTTAGTATCTTTGCATTCAAAATATGTGATATCTCTATTGCTGTTTTTAATAAAATCATGTACGAACACTTGTACTGAGCAACTGACGTCACCAGCTGAGCTCCCTCGCGCAGTGCGCAAGCGCAAGGCATTCGTCACTGGCGGTGTGGGTAACAGGCAGCTAAACTAGGCTTCGGCTCCCGCCTACGACATGGAGAGAAAAGGTAAACCTTTGGCCCACGTTGTTAAAAAACATTGGTCGGCGAGTTTGACGACATTGTGAGCGATTATCGTCTCCGCATACGAGCGAGTTTGTTGCACAAATACGTGCGTTAATGTTAAGTCGAACGCGCGCGCGTGTGTGTTGTCCGTGTAGTGAACCGCGGCGAGCTAGCAATAGCCGTGTCAGGATTAGCCCGCTTCAGAGAAGCTTCTCGCTGTTACTGTGACATTTACGATGCCTTTCCCCTATATTATTCTAGCTTTACGTCAACATGTCATTCAATTACTAATGACATGTACTCGACTCTAGAGCTTGTCGTATCGGCATCTGGCTGGTTATCTTTGCGCTATTATGTACATTATTATGTAAATATAAGGAGCAGGGTTGCTTCAGTGTCAGACAGTTGATGGATTAATTTTGCACAGTAAATCATCCATCATGAAATATTCTAAAATCAACATTTGCTCTTCGCAGTACTAGAATTTGTGGATTGCTTACATTTAACAGAGTGGTATTTAAAAAAACTGGGTACATCTGACAATTTCCATTATTTTCATTTATAAACATTAGGTGTCAGGATCTTAAGATTCATTTTTTATGTATCAAAATTTGATGAAAAGAGTAATATTTCAGAACTGAAAATAGGTTTATTGTACGAATGGAAGATGTGTGATACTCATCAAAACAAATTTACACAGGTGTAATATTTGGGCTCCCTTTTCATTATGTTGATTTAAATATCAGAATTTTTTTAGCATTGGAAACCAACATTGTTGTGTGAGTTTATCAAGCTTTACACCATATGGAAAGATGTGTGCAATCATAAGAAAATTTATTCAAAGTGTGCAATTGCATGTTGTGTTTCTTTTTTAATCTCCAGCGAAGAGTGGCAAACTGGGGCCTTCAAAACAGCTCCTAATGAACTGAAAGAAAGTGTTCAGTATTGTGATTTAGGGGAAGGCTAAAAAAAAAAAAAAAAAAAGCTATCTCAGAGATTTCCACTGTCAGTTTCTACTGTGAGGAACACTGTGCGGAAGAGAAAGTCAGCAAAGTTTTGTCCTCTAAGGTCCAGGCCTATTTTGTCCGATTTTGCATGATTTTGATTTTGCCTTCATATTTAAAAGGAAAAAAATGCTCACCATTGGGTCCCTTTTTTCAGGACACTGTAACCTTCATAACCAAACTGTTTTCTTCACTAACCAAATCTTGCCCATGCTCTTCCTTGAGTTGATGAACTAACGCTAAGTTTAGTGTTCGATTCATTCCGCACATTTCACAAAGTGGCTCGCTCAATCCAACTGGCCATCGCTCGCTACGTTGCCTCCCTCGCCTAGATGACGCCTCGCTCGACAAGATATAAAAAAAAAATTCGCATTACGTCCTACCTTTGTTACCTCACAATGGCTCCAGCGATATGTAGTTTTTGTGGTGCTTTCCATTTTGAAAAATGACAAGAAATTATAGACATAAACAAATGGTCCAACAGCAACCAGCAGCACAGGGATGACGCAACTAATTACAGCGTGACGATGCCTCAAAGATGGCATGTGCGCAGGACGCGTGGGCCAGCCCCGCGACTTTATAGGGTTAAAGGCAAAACATTCCACCAATTATGATGCCAAATAATTGTTTTATTGCAATTTATATTACAGCCTCACAGAAAGCTAAGCAGGAATAATGATTCCAAAATTATTGTAGATTTTAATCATGTTTAAAAAATTCCCTAAATATTGACTACATACACTTGAGGCTTATTTGCTGTTCTTTGAGTACCCTGATTCAAGCATTACCGGTTTCTGATTTTGAAGAGACCCAAACTTACAGGACCACTGTTGGCCAAATAGTAAACTGCTTCCCGTATAGGCCTGTCGCGATAACAAATTTTAGTGTGCGATAATTATTCTCATAAATGATTGCGATAGGCGATATTATTGCGCCCGCCCCCCCCAATTTTTTAAAATCAATTTACAATAACACAGTGAAAATACAGTATATATTAATAGATCAAGTACACCCATTTAAACGCGGATATTTACTCTTAAATTAAAAAATACTTTTTAAGAAATCACAACTAAAAACAATAGACCATGCCTCTTAAGTAAAAAACAAAAGTATTTATACCGCACACAAACACAGAATAAATAAAATGTGTTAAAAAAAAAAAAAAATTGCACTTTATAACTTAAGCATTTAGGCAAATGAAAACTTTTCCCGTCATAGCTTCTGCAATGGTGTTCGACAGGGATGCAACGATACAGTTAAGTCATGGTTCGGTACGATTTTTAATACGGGGACACGATTTTCGATCTGATTCAATAAATTTAATGCTCTGTAAAAAAAAAAAAAAAAAAAAAAAACATAAATAAATAAATAATATATATATATTTACATTTTTTTTGTTGCTAATTAGCAAAAATTAAATTGCCATCATATAAACATGCATTTTAGTGCATAATATTTATGTGCTTACTTCTTACTGATCTGAAAAAAAATTGTATAAAAGTGCTGAGAACTATCTTTACTGTTTGTAAAGTGAGGCAGGTCACACTGTTGATTGCTACAGCTCTCTTAGCAGCTAGGTTTACTACATGAGCAAGACATCCTATTTGTGGTCCGAATCCATCTGTGTCACGTACTGAATTAACAATATTTGCAACATTATCTATAGTCACTGGTATGGATTGATTTGGCCTTCTTAACTTCCATTCAGTCATGACAGTTTAGAATTTATCGATGTAGTATATGGACTACATGTCCCATAATCACTCAGGGCTCACGTAGCCAATGGCATGGGACGTAGCACATCTAGTTTGCCATTTCATGATATCTAGTGTGTGCGCGCATTAAAAAAGTTAGCCGCTGAAGTCACTTCTGCTCATTTCTACACAACACCAGCATATGACAATCGACTTTTATAAACAGGACGAATTTGAAGCACAGCGCTCTTAAGTTCATTCACCTGTTCGTTGTCAAAGCGAGGTTGTTCGTAGCAGCCAAGTCGGTAACAATGTTTTGCCGTACTTCGTTGTAAATATCCGGCGTTGTGCCGAAAAATAGCAGCCCCGTGTGAAATGTCACTCCTGACGGGAGCGCCCACACGTCAACAACACCGGCGCGCCATAGATGGTCCACAGTCACTCCGAAAACACTGACGCGGCCGGTATACGTTGAACAATAGGATATAATGGGAACGATTGGCTCCGGCGCTAGTTTTTGCCGGACCTGGAACGAATATGCATTTTGCGCAGTTGGTAACGAGGAATCCGAACTTTTAACAGCACGTCTGCCGCTTGCGAGGCGATTCATTTTTATTTATCGCGCGATAAATGGAATTATTGCATAATGCGACAGGCTTATTCCCGTATTTATTGTTAGTCTTATTGCTGACAAAAGGGGCAGTAGTATCTGCTCAAACAAAATTTTCAGAACTCCAATTGCAACCTGAAGCATACTGCAAAACCAAACCACGAGTTTTTATTTTTATTGTTTTATGGCAACAAATTGGAATGTTATGCAACAGGCAAATGAATCACCTGACCTGAATCTGATGGAGCATGGATTTAACTTGGTGGAGACACAACTGAGGGGAAAATGCCCTAAGAAAAGCAGGGACTCAAGAGTTCTGGCAAAGCATGGTGAAGAGATAAATTCCAGCATCTGATTATATCTTTTTGTCACAGGCTTCACGGCAGGAATTGACTAAAAAAAGATTTGCACCCAAATATTAAAAAGTTAATGTGTTATATTTTCTCAGTGCTAATAAAACACTAACGTAAATTCTTTTTTGTGTGCGTCAGTGTGGTACAGTAAATCAGCCCAAGCACAATAAAGCAAACTTACCTCTTATTTCCTCAGTTTTGGCTCTTCAGGCGAGGAAAAAGAGGGGCAAAGCCAAGAAGACCTGCAAAAAGTGAGTTTGTATATCTTTGAGATGTTTTACTTCTTGCTCTGTGTGCTACAGTACGTTGTGCTGGTTGCATTTATTAGGTTCTCTCTGTTTATTGCCCAGAATAGTAAATTGATTATACTAGGCAACAATTTGGAGGAAAAAAAAAAGTAATTTTACATCTGACAGCTGTTTTTACTAGAGGTCTGTGGAATTTCCGATTCTTAGATTATTCGCAATTCGGCCGTGAAAGATTCGAGAACGATTCACAAACATCCAGATTCCGATTATTGAAATATGTCAAGTAAAGCGAAACTAAAACATAGTCAGCACGGTCTTCGGGACGCAATGAGGAATGGACAGAGAGTAAACATAATGACAATGCTCAACTCACGGCTCAGGCTCAACTTATGCCGCTAGATAAACAAACAATAATACCTAAGTGCTGCCGACAGCCGCTACAAACTACGTTCACATGAAGCTATGGTAGATAACACATGTATCAAGAACTAGATGCGAAATGACAGACTCGGCAGCGTTAGCAGCACATGTATTGAAAATTAGATGGGAAATGACAGATTTGGCAGCGTTAGTAAACAGCCGCCATCTTAAAGCAGTAGACTTCCCTGGAAGGCTGTTGTCGCGAACCTTCCAAGCGAACCTAATTAACATTTTATCTAAAATAATCCTGAATCGGCAAAATCTTGACTTTAATCTATCTTTAAAACAGTTTTAAAACTTTCACATGTCGAAAGTAGACAGAAGGGAAATTATGGAATAACGGGAGCAATTTTAACAAATTTAACGGTTGATTCACAACATTAAATTAATTGAACGCAGGGTTTCCCCTTGGATTTTTTGAAGCTGTGGTGGTGGGCTGCATCGGAGTTGGACCGCCTCACCATGTTGTGCCACGGCAAAATTGCGTCATATTATGACAAATTAATATTGACACCAAACCTACGCCCTTGTAATGGACCCCTTTCAAGGAGCAGGGGTAAATTTTAATTGCTGTGTAAAGAGTTTTACTAGTTTCGGTGAGAAGATGAATAGTTTTTTTTGTTGTTGTACGTGAACTACATTTCCACCCAAACACACATCGAAGTGCCAATTAGCTCAGCAAGGAGAAGTATGAAAGTCACATCAAGATTTCGTCAGCCGTGATTGCGAATATCCGTCTTCTCAAACAGCTTGATAGCAAAGATATAAGTACGCCTGCCCCTCTGCTATTGAATGCATTGTTGACATTACCACGGCAGCGCTCTGCCCACCTCTCGGCGCAATTTCATTCAAACTTGCCATTCCGTCTAAGACGGCAGTCCACTGCTCACTTTCGCTGAAAAGTCCGATCCAAAATACTGTAATGCCCCGGATGGGGGGAAGAAGGAGAGGAGTCTGTATTGGCTTACACACTTTATTGTGGAAACAATAATAAAGAAAAACAATAACAAAATAACAGCGGGCTTCCACAACATGCGACTGCTATTTCGCCTGTTCTCCTTCTCGCTTCCCTCCACGTCACAGTTCCCCATCCAATCGTCTCTTAAGTGAGCCGTGCCTTGTTACAGACATTACAATACACAATGAATATGTTGCCGCTGAACCCTTTACTCTGGGCTGCCGCTAGTTTGAAACGGCCTTAAAAAAATCTCTTTTGCACGGCGTGGCAGCTTTTATTTTGGTGTGGCGGTGCGCCACAATATCTAATGTGTAGGGGAAACCCTGGAATGTAGTTTAAAGCTGCTGATACAGAATGGGGAATTGAGTATTTTATTTACTATTTTGAACTGTTAACTTGATACTGAAATAGTCGTTCATTTAAGACTGACAGGCCTTTTGTACAATTTTTGTAACTAATGTACGAAACACTAAAAGCAGCTAATAGCTTGGGGAGAGTCATCAGTAATCGATTTACAATCGAATCATTGCCTCTGAATCCTAATCGTAATCGAATCGTTAGGTGGCCAAAGATTCCCACCTCTAGTTTTTACCATGTTTGGCGTGCGGAATCCAAAAGTGATCACAGTTTTTCTCTTTCAAATCAAGTTCTGTCTTCACTGCTTACCTACTTACTATGTTGTTACTACATGCATGCAACTAGCCCCAAGCCCGGTGCACATGAGACACCACTAGCGCTCAAGCACCATCCGCGCTCAGTATTTTGCCATCCACACCTTGTGTGTGGGTTTTTTTTGAGTGCCGTTGGCAAAAATTATCAAGCATGTTTGATAATTTCAGTGCTTTGTGTGCGAGGAACAGGAAACATTTGTACTGCACCTCAATGTTGTTAGATCAGAAAGACCGTGTCCACCCAGGTCACGCTGTAAAACCTTCCTAGTTCAATAAAATTACAGCCCAAATTTCAACATCCCGTCTATGATAGGTTTTTGTTAAAAGTATCCCACATTTTAGCATGCCGCCCAATGCATTCCTCCACAGCCCCGAATCTTTGAAAGTAGCCACATTGGGCAGTAACCATTCCACTCTGGTAAAACTGCTGCACCTGTACTCTGCACATGCGCTTTTCAAACAACAGCTCTGACTCTCTGCCTCTTTTCTTTTTGCAGCAGTGCCAACGGCGCTTGTTGTGTAGGGAACGGTGCTGTCGGCTCTTGGGAGCCATTGGCACACTATGCAGATGGCGCAGCGCCTCGTGTGCACCGGGCTTTATCCTTTGTAAAAGCATAGTGCTTGATAAACTTTGCAGTCATGCAAAAAAAATTGAGTACCCTAAAGTTTTTTCATGTCACCTTTTAAGGAAACGTGGATCTTAAAACGTGACGTGATAAAGAAAAACTAAGATCAGTTTTGGATTCTGCACCCAAAAATTTGGTGGAAACAGCTATCAGACCTAAAACAAAACTGTCACATGTATTAATATAAATGTTATATCATAAAAAAAAAAAAACCCTTTTAATTATAGATATATATTTTTTATAATAGTAGCTTGACGGGTCAGAAAATTATTTTAACTTTTAATTACTACTGGAAATTATCATGATGGTTCTTACACTTTTGTAGTTCACACATCCTCTGGTGGTCTTATGTAACAATTTGTATAAAGTGAGAGAATCCTATGTTGAGCCACATGAGCATGATGTTCCTCTGGAAAAACTGTTGAACCTTATGGCAGGATGTTCAGCATTGCAAAATAAAGTTGCATGTGTAACTTAAAAGATACATACAGTATCTGCAAAATTTTATGATGTCTTCCTCCCTTCTTGGCACTTGTAGGAAGTAGAAGCAAAAGGCCAAAAACACTGCTGTGGATTCAGTTCCACCTTTGAGATGTTTGGATAATTGTTTCTGTTCCTCAAAATACATGAAGATTTAACGACTAATATGGTTTGTTATCCACCACACATTTTGCTTCTTCTGACATATTAAGAATATTATTGTGAATTCAACTCTTGGTGATTTAGGATCGTGTTGACTGATTTAGCGATTTTGGCCTAAAATTCATAAATCATTCGGCCTTATGCCATACCATCACAGAGGCTGATTTCTATCCGGATGGTTCTTTTCCTACTTTGCGCTTAAAACATGACACCAATAAGATTCCAAACAATCAGAGATTTCTCTCGGTTCTCTGAATCTTTAATGATAGTTTGGATTTGGTCAATATCCTACGTGTCCAAGTCCAGTCCTCAAGATCACCTATCCACCCTATTTTCCATGTCTCCCTCTTCCAACACACGTGAATCAAATCATCAGAATAGTTATCAGGCTCCTGCAGAGCTTGGTGGTGAGCTGATCATTGGATTCAGGTGTGTTAAAGGACGGAAACATGGAAAAAAGCTGGATAGGTGATCTCGAGGATGGGACTTGGGCACACCTGCTCTACATGATTATGGCTAAAACACTAATCATATTTGATCAATAATCACAATTATTATTAAAAAATATTATTTAAAAAATATAATACCAGGATGCTCGCTGAGGGGAAGATTGAAAAGAGAGCGGGGCCACTGCATTCACGTGCGCAGGCGTGCACAGCGCCTTCTCTGGTTTATCCAAAGTATTTATTTTATTTAACATCCATACATCGTTTTAGTATAAATATATGAATATATATCTATATATATATCTATCTATATATATATATATATTTATTTTAAAAGAAGTTAGCGAGAGAGAAGTCGCCCGACCGTAAATAATCACATATAAGTCTCTCTAGAGTATAAGACGCACCCTCTGCCAAACTATGGGGGAAAAAAACTACGACTTATAGTCCAAAAAAGACGGTACTCGTAATGCGTTGTCATGTATTAAAGTTAATATTTAAAAAAAAAAAAAAAAAAACTGAGGTTAATCAGAAAATTGTGCTATTCACTCAGCCCAAGACCTTCTCTACTTCCACTTTCTCAAGTGTATTGGTAGTAATTTCTAGACTGAATGGACTGAATTTGTGTAGCGCTTTTCAATATTGTTGAAGAATTTTAAAGGGTGGCCGAGTGGTTAGCACGTTTGCCTCACAGTTCTGAGATCAAGGGTACAATCCCGGGCTCCGGCCTTCTTGTGTGAAGTTTGCATGTTATCCTGGTGTGTCTGCGAGGATTTCCTCCCACATCCCAAAAACATGCGTAGCTTGATTGTAGCTACCTAATCTGTCGACATAGAGCTTCCCTTTAGCCAAATTACTTAGTGATGGAGTGCACATTCAGTTGCTATGGTAAATGGTAAATGGTGTTATACTTATATATCGCTTTTCCACCTTTCAAGGCGCTCAAATGGTGTAGGACTGCAATTGCAGTTTAAAAAAAAATAGTGCATTGCTTATCGAATAAGTTTTTTTTAATGTAAGAGGATTTAGACATAGAAGTGGCTAGAAATTGGGCATCTCCAAAATTTCCATGCAGGAAAATCCCTGAATTTAGCGTTAGTTTAAGCTACCACACAGTTAAGCTTTGGCCTCCTGCAGAGATAGGGACTTTAATCTCATTGGTGGAAGTAATGTCTGACTGGTTGTCTGTCTTGGGTTTACAACACTATATTCAACTGTTGTCAAAAACAGATATGACTGAAATTATAGCATTGGAATTTAAAAAGTCAATCAATGTGAATTTTTTTATAGTCCGCGTTATCCTTCAACTGGTTTCATTGTGGTACATTTGCTTAGGATTTGCAGCTTGATTTGGGCGTGTTGGTTCCTACTAGATAACATGAATTGATTGATCCAACAGCAGGGCTTTAGCGACTGTTGAATCTGTTCCAATCCTTCTAAATTTGACTTTACGTCTTCGATTTGATTAAATTAGAATATGGTGACCGCATGTACTTATAAAAAGTATTTTGGGAAACCGTAACTGTGTGATGACCAGGTATTATGAGAGTTGCCTACTGTTAGCTTGGCGTAGTGGCAGGCTGTTTGAGATACCCTATATTAGAGAATTAGTGAGTTAAGCCCTGTGGTTCTTTATTAGTTCCTGTGGTAAAATGGTGACTGCCAAGCTTAGTCAGATATTTAGTGTCCGTCAACATATATATATATATATATATATATATATATATATATATTTGAGTTATTCGACTTATTTGCTTTGCTTTTAAGCAAATGTGCTAAGGAAAACCTTGAAGAAGCTCTCGGCATGTTGCAGTACAGTTGTAAACCAAAGGATACATCTCTAACAGTGTAAATTGAAAGTGCTCATTATTAGCTTTTGTAAAGGCAGAATTATTTACTTTCAACAGGCAGACGGCAAATCCCAGAAGTCGTCAGCAGGCCCAACATGAAGCTTCGCCTCGGGAACCTGAAGAACCCGAGGAAATTCTCGGCTCTGACGATGAAGAACAGGAGGATCCCAATGACTATTGCAAAGGTCAGTCCTCTGTTTTGCTAAGCCCAATTTAAACATTAGAGTGACCTCTTTGTATCCCAGAGTTCAAAACTTTTGTCAAAGTTCTGTCAGACTGATCTTTCCGACACTATTCTCTCTTCAGGGGGTTACCATCATGTAAAAGTAGGCGACCTTTACAATGGAAAATATCACGTCATCCGAAAACTAGGTTGGGGACACTTCTCAACTGTGTGGCTCGCCTGGGACATCCAGTAGGGAACTTTGCTATATATTTTCACTGCGCTATTTAGATTATCTATGCTAAAATGGCTTCTGGAGAAATCTGGACCTTAAAACAGTTTTTGTCCTCTGCTTCATAGAATGAAACGGTTTGTTGCAATGAAGGTGGTTAAGAGTGCAGAACACTACACAGAAACAGCTGTGGACGAGATCAAACTTCTCAAGTCTGTAAGTGAAAGATTTAAGCATTATGACAAATATAAACGCACCCCTGACAATATTTCACTCTCAAACACAAAATACCTTTATGCCAGTGTTGTACTAATAGCAGTTGTTTGTGTGCAGGTAAGAAACTCTGATCCGGATGATCCTAAACGGGAGATGGTGGTCCAGATGTTGGATGACTTTAAGATCTCTGGTGTCAATGGAACCCGTATCCTTATTGCTGTTCATCGCCTGACTCATCCATCACATTAGACACATCAAGCTTTCAGTTTTTGTCTTAAAAAGAACTAGATTATAGCCAGAAGTAACTTTACTGCAAAAGACAGATGATAAGGATATTAGATAGCAACAGTATTGTACCTAAATTACTTCTATGAACACGTTCATATTCCTGTTCATGTTTTGGAGTAACGTGAACAATTTTGTGAAAACGTTCTTTCTGATATCAGTGGACGGATTTCAACGCCACTTTATTCTTAATTTAGGTTAAAAATACATTTTTGTCAACTTATTTTCCTGTTTTATATATAGCACTTTGGATTCCCTCGTGGATCTTTTATGTATGCTATACAAAAAAAGTTGATTAATTGAAACGTGGCCACCAAAAGTCGAACAGTGCATGCATCATCAAATAAAAAACAAAAACTTAACTATGAGCTACTTCATTTTTGAAAAGATAAACCTTTATGAAGATGGCGTAGACAATTAGATTTCCAACACTAGCTGCTTAGCTTTGTTGGAGGCCCTTTAGTTGAATCTGGCACTTGCTGTCTGGATCAGCAGGGTACAACGAAATGTCAAAACTATCAATCTATTTTGGAGTGAAACTAGCTGTATATCCCTTGTATGATGCAATATTCCTGGTATATTTGGATAGGATGTGACATAATAAGCATATTGCAATATACTGACTGTCAGTTTTCATGATATTGCGTAAATGTCCTTTTTAGAAATACTTCACAATTATCCATGTATGGTTTTTTTGGTCAGTTTTCCTCTCATCTTAACATGTGACATCAAAGGTCAAGGTCACGCCCATTGGTTATTCTTGTTTGAAGCAAGCCGCAACCATAGACAATAGATACAAGACGCTTCATTGACTTGGGCGTGCACTTGGTACACGTTCCGAAAAACTGTAGTCATGGAACTGAATAAAAATGAACATTTTGGCAAGAATTTTTTTTTTCTATTTTTACTCCACCCGCTTGTTCCATAAATGAGCGTGACATCAGTGGTGCTATTCATGAGCTACAGGCTGGTAGCACAAAAAAGTATAGGTATACTATATATTTTATTGAAAACCAACTCATGAGGTGTTTTAAAAAGTACCAAGTAGTAACCAGTATCTGATGAAATCCAAACGATACTTGACCCTAGTTATAATCTTAGCATTTTTCCATTCAGATGTCTGCATGGTGTTTGAGGTTTTGGGCCATCACTTACTAAAGTGGATTATCAAATCAAATTACCAGGGTTTGCCCCTACCCTGTGTAAAGAGCATCATTCGCCAGGTGAGCACAATAAAACCACGCACTGTCACACCCTTAATGCGCTGGAGACTCAGTGTTTCAGGTTCAAGTTACACCTTTCTTTTTTTTTTTTTTTTTTATTTTTTTTTTTTGTCCAAACTTCCAGCTAGCGTGGCATATTTGTTTAAGCCGGACATACAAAATATTACTGGCACTTTTAAAAAGTATTGTTCAATTTGGATTGGTTTATCACACCCCTGCTTTTCTTTCAGGTTCTCCAAGGCCTTGACTACTTGCACACAAAGTGTCAGATCATCCACACAGACATAAAGCCTGAGAATATCTTGATGAGTGTTGAAGAGCCTTATGTCCGTAAACTTGCAGCAGAAGCCACAGAATGGCAGCGGGCGGGGGCCCCACCTCCCTCGGGCTCAGCAAGTATGAGATGTGCTTCTGATGTCCACACATGTATGCTGACATTTTTGTTGTAACTAATCGTGTTGTTTGTTTCACAGTTAGCACCGCACCTGCTCCAAAACAGGTACAGCTCTAAATTTTATTTGTCCAATGTGCAAAATATCCTTACTGAATTCAAAGCCAGTCCTCCTAGAATAAATGAATTTGTCTATCATTGTCCGTGCAGGCAATGATTTAAATACTATGGAAATAAAAAAAAAAACCTAAATAAATAAATAAAAAATTGTTGGGGACCGTAACCAGAGTGTATTTCCTTTTTTATTCATTTTGATTTCTTGATTTTTTTTCTAATTAACATTTTATTAAATCATAATTTTTTTAGTCATAAAAAATTATATAAAAGTACAATAATTATCGATAAATATTTGGACTTATGTAACTGATCGGAAATGGCAAAATGTAAATCGTGCATCTCTAATTGCTATAATTACAGATTCATATGTTAGCTTTTCTTTTTCTATTTACCTCATTTGAGCAGAGTGTGAAAATGTCAAAAAATAAGAAGAAGAAATTAAAAAAGAAGCAAAAGCGACAAGCGGCATTGCTGGAAAAGTGCATCATGGATCTAGAGGAGATGGAAAAAATCACAGAGACGCGGGACGAAGATGACGATGTCGATGAGGAGCCGGCATCTCCCAAGGGCCGAGCCTGTGCGCCTTTGAGGCAGACATCTTTACAGAATATGGGGAAACAAGACGTACATGGTTAGATGCCATTTGGTGAGAATCACTTAATTCTGCAAGGAAATACTACTACTTTGTTCTTTCCCAATGGTCTCAGAGACCGACGTGAATGAAGACGGATTGTGTGAATTGAGCTGTAACGGGCATGTGGAGGTGGAACAAAGACTCCCCCGGTGGATGGAGGAAGACCAACATAACGGCAACTCTGTCGAGAAAAAGCACCACACAATCTGCAATGGTTTGGACGGCGCCGACCTTAAGGAGGGGATGCACACTGACATCGAGGGAGCTCACTGCAGCAAGGTGTCGGCCAGGCACCTGTCTGCCGGTCTGGAGCAGGAGCTTAAAGGGAACATTTGTCTAGAGCAGGGAGAAGATGGAAGCGAGGAAAGTCTGCAAAATGGTCAGTTATACAAAAGTCACTTTTCTGCTGCATTAGCCACATTAGTATTCTTTCTAGCGCTAACTTGTCAAGTTTGTTTGATATAGGCAAGCAAACCGCGGGATCCCTGCTGGTCAACCCCCTTGAGCCAATAAATGCAGACAAGATCAAGGTCAAGATTGCAGACTTGGGAAATGCCTGCTGGGTGGTGAGTCGTCCTATCGTGACTAGTGTTGCACCGATACCATTTTTTGGCCCCGATACCGATACCTGGCTGTGCAGTATCGGCCGATACCGATACCATACCGATACCACCCCGTTTATATATATATATATATTTTTTTTTTCATAATTTTTTTTTTTTTCCCAAAGATCTACATAATTGGATGTGAAATCATTGCTATCAAGGCTTTGTCAGGCTGTTGCTTACCTTTGCAAAATAGGAAAAAGTACACTAAACCCTAGTAGACAATAGTTGAATAAACCTTTGGCTCTCAAAGGCCAAAATAGTGCTAAATTTGTGAAATTAATAAAACATGTATAATACTAGCCCAACAGTAAGAAAGTAAAAATAAATTCATAATAATAAACTCTGAATAACTGAATAAACTTTTTTAAACCTCTCAAAGTCCAAACAGTGCAACTTTCATGAAATTATTGTCACATTCTGCTGCTGGTTAGATTGTGTTTTGTTGCTGGGCGTGGGGGCGTGGCACTTGAATCCAATGCAGGCTCATCAATGAAGCATTTAAGCACAGGTGATCTCATAGAAGGCTGCCGAGATATTTGCCTTGCTGATCGCTATTTGACATCTGGCACAATAATCTCGCTACATTTGCTTTTTATGCCCCTGCACTGGGTTTTTCTGTTAGTGTGCTGCTCTCGTTTGTAACCGCTGCCTTTCGTCTTAGTTTGTCCGTCGACCTGCTGTCACGGACTCCTTTTGTTATTTCTACTATCCCGCGATCGCGTGTTATTTTTTGTTTGCAATCATTAAACCCTTTTATGTATCCCCCGCTTGTTGTCTGCTTCGAGGTTCAACCTTGTTTCCGCATTTGCGGACGCTAACAATTATAAGTAATAATAATTGACCACAGCATCCCGTCTCTCCTTTTTTTCGGGAGGTGGGAGTCCCTTATTTCTATTTCTGAAAGGTGGCAACAATACTTTGGAAACACTTCCCAAATTACTGCGGCATTTCTTTCAGTAAAAGACAATAAAAGTAAAGTAGACGAAGTGAACTGACCAGAGATTGTTGCTCCGGTCCAGCGGCCTTCTTCCTCTGGATAGCAGTCCTGGTCTTGCAGGCTCAAACTCGTTGTGTTCATTCACGTTTCGTCTTCAAATGTTTTATCAAGTTCGAGGTATTGAAACTGGCCGATTTAACTCCACATCTCCAAACTTTCAGGCCGCAAATCTTGCATGCAGCCATTGATTTTAATCGACGGGATTTCTATTTGGAAATATTTCCCGACCGCCGCCATATTTCCTGGTTTGTTTTTCGTCCATATGAAAAAGCCCCCTTTTGATTGGTCAGGAGTGGCTATTGGCCCGCTCTCATTGGTCTGGAGCAGGCCAATAGCGATAGCTGCTTGGTGTTCACGTGTCATCACACAACACAGAGACAGAGTGTAGTGAGCGCCAGGAGGAGAAAAAGGCTGTGGTCAAATGTTATAATAATGGACCGGTAAATGGTATCGGCGCTGTCTTTGTTGGTACTCGCCGATACCGATACCACCATTTCGGGCCAGATCGGCGCCCCCTGCCGATACTAGTATCGGTATCGGTGCATCTTTAATCGTGACCTGAGGGATTTCGTTGTTACAAATACGGCATTCCAAATACAAACACTATATCCTCCAGATGCTAGAATGGAACAGCTTTAGTCTTCTTATAGGGCTGGGTGACGAACAAAATTGAAACAAAACCTCTCGTTCATTTTTATGATATATACAGTGGTACCTCAACATACGATCACTTCGCCACACGATCTCTTCAACATCTGACGTAAAATTTGACTCGCCATTTGTTTTTACATCCGACGACATGCTCGAAATACGACGAATTATGACAGCGCCGCAGTTTCATTGTTTTCCCGCAAGAAGGACGCACAGCAGATTTTCTTGTGAGAAAAGATCAACATGGGTTCCAAGAATAATAGTGCAGGTTGTAAAAAAAAAGGAAAAAAGTGAGGCTTACCATTGATATGAAGATGGAAAGGAAAATTATGAGCCTGGTGTCCATGTCTGTGAACTGGCTCGACAATAAGGCAGTAGAATGTCTACGATTTCGACGGTCCTCCTCCGACCTCCGTTCGCGAGTATAAGTTAACATTTAATATGATCGTAATATCGCCAAAAAATCGCCAGTTTCGTCAGATTTTTAATCATTTATTTCAGAACTTGTGCATGACAACGTGCCTACTGTCCGCCGCAGTTGAACATAAAATGTGAAAGTAAAAAGTCCACTTTTCTCTGTCAAGTCAGCCACGCAGTGCGTTCAGGTACACCGCGCAAAACACATTCGCCACATTAGAACCCGATTTGTTACATTATTACAGGTATTATTACTATTACTATATTATTCCGATTTTCATAAATAATTTATTTAATTTTGCTCTGTGTAATTGCTATTTGCATTTATTTGGATTTAGTGTAGGTTTTTGGGCTGTGGAACAAATAACTGGAATTATAATGTATTCTTATGGGAAAATCCTGCTCGACCATTTCGACCTACAAAGTCCTGGAACTTATTAACTTCGTATGTAGAGGTACCACTGAGTATATTTGTGGGGTGTATGCATTTATGCTGTATTTTGTATGTGCAAGGCAGTGGTGGCTGTCCAAGCTAGCCAGAAAGTGCAGAAATGTTTGATTTGCAAAGGCAATTGCATCCAATCGACAAACTGCATAGATGCATGGCGTAAAGTACGTAAGCGTAGTTCCAGATTGATTAATTGAAGGGTTTATTGCCCATTGTCCATTTTGGGTCCATGTACCATTTGGCCATTGGTTTGTCCTTCTAATTTTGGAAAAGAAAAACAGAAACAGCACTTCTATATTTCTGGATTAATGTGTGTCAACAAAAACTGCAAATAAATCGTCTTGTTTCCCAATTCATAATTGGTCGATGGAAAAACAGAAAACATGCCGTTATGCGATGTTCCATTGTGAGTTTCTTTTGTAGAAGTCAGAAAAAAAAATACAACCATTATTGGTCGTCCCTGTATTTGTTTTGCTGTTACCCGGAAGACCTTTATTTTTCTGCTGATGATGCTTATTCTGTGGCTGCAGCAGAGTCTTGCCGACCCTTGGTGTTAACATTAGCTAGTGCAACAACTTTTAAATGTTGTGTTAACACACCTGAACAATTAGGCAGATCTTCTCCACAGTCATGTCATCTTCCAGAATTAAATATTTTTTTCAATGAAACAATAGGTACGACACTTTTCTGCGCCTCATTTAATCGGGATGTGGGCAGCAGAGGACTCATAATCATCGGCCTAGCTAATAAAAAGATATGGAGCCGCAGAGTAAGGCCATGTCTACACGTAGTAGAGCATGAATCGGGAGTGCATTTTCACTCCTGTTCCCTTCAACTCCCAGAGAAAAAATTCCCATTCCCAGGGCTGAGTTAAAAAGTAAATGCCATCCTGTCCCCTCCTGCTCCCAGTCAAAATGACTCCCAGTCCCATCCCACTCCAGTTTTTTTTTTTTTTTTTTTAACGCCTCTAGGTCCTTAAACACAGGTAAAAATCATCTATATGTGTTCCCGCTCCGGCCCGCTCCCGTTGATTATTTTTGCTGTCCTGTCCCAATCACGGGATTGATAAAATTTTGACTCCCATTCCGCAGGACTCCTGTGGGAATCCCGTGACCCGCAGGGTTTTTCAGAAATAATTAATGTTCTAACATGTAGCAGGGTATCTCCCAAAAAGAAGAACGTTTTTTGGCGGTTTGGCTTCAGAGTTGGTTTGGCCTATCATCCACACACAGGTGCACATTTTGGGCATGAAAAACAAGGTTTTTTACAAACTCAGGTAAAGTGAGGGTTTTTTAACAGTCGAAATGTTACTGCCTATGACAAAAAATGTTCAAACGTCGTATGTGCGTCCTGTGTTTACATTCAGGGACTGTGCTATCAACGAAGGAAAAGGGATGAGCCTTCATTAGAGAAATATGCAATGGTTGAGTGTGGAAATTTTTCCTACAAACGAGGTGGTGTGGACGTTGTTTTTTTTTTCTTGACGGTTGTGGCAAAATACACATTTTTAAAAAGCCCTACTACGTGTGGACATGGCCTAAGAAGGTGTTCTGGGTCACGTCAATGTGAACATGGGAAAACAAAGAAAGGTCGTATTTTATTTCCCAATTTGTGTAAAAAAATAAACAGACAAAACTCTTTGGAACAAGCCATAAATGCTCATTTTCATTTTTTCAAGTAGCCTACCAATTATTGAATCAGAAAACGCAGGACAATGTGCCATTTTTTGTTGACACACATAAAACAAAAGTACTTGTTTTTCTTTTTCTGAAATTGGAAGAAAAAAAATGAATGGGCAAAAGATACCTGGACCACTTTGAGATAATATTTGTTCTGTTTTCCTGCATTGCTCTCAGCACAAGCACTTTACCGAAGACATCCAGACACGACAGTACCGCTCCTTAGAGGTGCTCATTGGAGCCGGTTACAGCACACCAGCAGATATTTGGAGCTCAGCGTGCATGGTAAGAGACTGCATTGGACCTTCCATCAAAAAATAGACATTAAACTAATGCAACCTGACAAGTTCTCTTACACTAGTGCAGGTACAGGAGAGGGAAGTAGTCGTTGTAGGCATTCAAGCTTCATGAATTATTGTGTTGTTAATAATGATGCTGATGATATTGTCGCCTCAGGCCTTTGAACTCGCTACAGGAGACTACTTGTTTGAACCACACTCTGGTGAAGATTATTCCAGGGATGAAGGTATGACTCAGACGCACTCTTCCTCTCCGTTCCCTGTATTTACCTATTTTGTCCTTTACAGGGTTTATGCGGGTCATTAAAAAGCATTAAAAGTCATTAAATGGATTTTGTCAAAATTCAGGCCTTAAAAAGCATGAAACTACCGTAATTTCCCGAATATAAGGCACACCCGTGTATAATGCGCACCCCAAATTTACTTGTAAAATCTAGGGAAAATTATTATTATTATTATTGTATTATAACGCGCACCCTAATTTTAGCACCAATAAATAGAAGAATACAAGAAAACAGAGCTCGTGTACAGATACAGAGATGTCATTTTACTGACTGGTGAAACACAGCACAAGCATAGCACATTGGTAGTTCAAAGCATTACCCTAAACTGACAATATTTACGGTAATAATATGATTTGACAACTTCTCCAACTTACCAGAATCTAGGAGAAAAGAAAACAGATGTGACTTTTCTTTTAAAGGCTGCTGTATAACTTGCTCGTTTCCTCATGATGAATAAATCTTTCTTCCATGGATTGATACGGTAAAATGAAAGTGAGAACGTAAGTCGGAAATCCGAGAGCGCTCATCGCTGTCAACACGACAGTAACAAAAAGCACTATTGTTATTTGGGTTTGAGTTTCCCGAGGGACCGATATAGTTGACGGACACAGGAAGTGTGTGTCCTTACATTTGTTATGGCCCGAATTGCGGAGCTGCTATAAACGTCGACTCAAATGAGTTCAAGAAACTAAATTCTGTGCTTTATGAAGAGTGAAAAAAGCAGAATTTAACACAGACGAAATCATTCGGCCGATTAGAGTGAAGTATTACCGAAACAAAATGGTGACGTCACGTACCGTAATGGTCGGCAACGGGTCGCCGCATACGTTTCTTCAACACAACGTGGCCGTGTCGATGAAAAAAAATCGGTTTATATATATATATATATATGTAATACATATATATTTCTGTCTCCATCCATGTACCCGTTTATAATGCGCACCATGAGTTTACAAGTTGATTTTGGGGGGAAAAAAGTGCGCGTTATATTCGGGAAATTACGGTAAATGTTTAAGGCTTTTGATATTATATACACTTCATAGTTACAAAACCGTTTTTGAAATTAATTTATTAGAGTTGTTTCATATGATAGGGTAGCCGATAATATCGACCGATGAAAGCATTTTAAAATGATATAGGCTAATATCGACATACCGATATGCATGTTGCCTTCAAAGTGAGTGTAGAAGCCATCTGCCTTTGTACAAGGGCTGGTCACTACTTAACACAGCAGTTATGCCTATTGACCTTAAGATTTCTCCAAGCTCGGGATTTTTTCTATGAGCAGACCATTTGCAGTCATGGTGCAAAATTTAAATGAACAATTATAAACTCTCAACAGCTCATTCACTGCACTGAAGCTGTGTGCCTTTGTTGTTATTTTGAGCCTGAAGCACTGTTTGAGGCATGTGCTATATGGCAGTGCCTTATTGGCACATTGCACTTGCACTTGATCCAAAAATCTGATGTTTGCATTATTTTGATTCCAACAATAAATGTATAGGTGCAATATAGGCAGTGAAACTATTTCCCCATGACTTAAGTTGAAATTGTTTTCTTTAATTTTTACAGATGTTTATTGAAAAACCTTGAAATTGTTACATTTATCATTATTAAAGTATCCAGTGGGGCATCACAATACAATTAGCCATAATATGATAATTCCACAACCGCATATATAGTTATCGGTTTGATGTCTGTATCAGACTTTTGGAGTTGGACGATATCGGTTATCAGTTAAAAAGTCATTAGCGGACACCTCTACTTACAATTTGTGTGTGTGAAACTAAATGCATTGGGCATTAAATTAGTTTATTTTGGCATTAAAAAGCATTAAACGATATTTGCTCATACCTGGAAACCCTGTTATTGCTGTGCAGCGTTCATTTGCTGTACATAAATTACATGACATGTCTTTTCTGTGCTCAAAGAGCAAACATGCTTATATAACAAGTTGTTGTTGTCGGGCAGTGGACTGAACACATTTTGAGTTCACAATTAAATAAACCTGAATGTTACTGTTGGGTATTTAATTGATGATTTCCCTGCTACTACTCACTTCAAAGATGTTAACAGTACATGAAATTTTATTGAGTAAAAATTATGCTATGGTGTGCCACTATTCCTGTGAGTTCCCTATCACCCCACTTGAATGCCGGAGACAGGGCCATCAACTGCTTCATTACCTCGCCTACCACTGCTGAACGCTTTCTTGTCCTCCTTCTCTTCATCATCATTATTATTGTTCATTCAACCTCATGCTTTCTGTTCTGACTTGATTTGCTCAAGCGTGTCAGCATACACTCACTTTGTTTCTCTGCTGTATTTCACTTGAGACTAACATCATTGACAAAACACTAAATATATGTCTATATATGTCAAGAACATTTTGACCTCAGTACTAATACCAGAATTGATACCAAGGTAAAAACATAATAACAGCTGACAGTTAAACAAACAAAAATATATATATACATATTTATGCCCCCCCCACACACACAGACAGTACGGTTACTAATAAAACAACTTTCATCGAGTAAAAATTACATTTGAAATTTTTTAACACGCAGAACAAATAAAAACAAACCATTTTACATTTCATATACAATATATCCGTTACTGTATTTTGCAGTCTTGGGCCACAAACATATTCAATGTTTCTTCAATGTAATTATTAGGGAAGATCCGGTCACGTGAACAGAAATCGGGCCGATCCCACCATTTTTCAGAGGATCGGAATCTGGTGAAAAGGATCGGGTTTTGAATATATTGCATATTGGATATATTGGAATTATATATTCCTATTCCACGTTTCGATTACGGTTCCAAACGATTCTCAATTCTGATTCTTTTAATAGCCAGAGTGAAAAAAATTGCATACTTTATATTAGGGCTGTCAAAATTATTGCGTTAACGTGCGGTAATTAATTTTTTTAATTAATCACGTTAAAATATTTGACGCAATTAACGCGCATGTCCTGCTCAGACAGTATTCTGCCTTTTGGTAAGTTTTACTGCAAGGCTTTTTGTGCTGTCTAACAGCGAACTCTTGTGGTCGCTTTGCGACATGGTTTATTGTTTTCTTGCCAGTTCAATATGGCTGCACGACGTCTCGGGCTGACGCCTACGTTGTAATGTTGTGCTTATATGATCCTTGTACAAGATTTGTCCGTAAGTATGGTTGTTGTAAAGAATGTACATATTATGATAGTAAGCGAAATGATATATTTTTTGTATGAGACGCTTTTTGTTTATGTTTAGTGAACCTGTATAGCGTGCTAAGCCAACGTTGTTGCTAATGCAATGCTTGTGTACTTTTTTTTGTAGTTTTACGACGGTCTAAAGAGGACAATGGTTTGAGGTCATTTTATTAATAAATCAGATGAAAAAGGAAGAAGTCTGATTATTAAGGCGTCGTTCACTAGCTGTCTAGCTTTGGAAAAAGTAGACGCTTCGGAGTGAGGACAGCATAGACAGATTTAAATGACAGTAGAGTGAAATGCCCACTACAGTCCTTATGTACCGTATGTTGAATGTATATATCCATATTGTGTCTTATCTTTCCATTCCAACAATTTATTTTACAGAATATATATATAATTTACAGAAAAATATGGCATATTTTATAAATGGTTTGAATTGCGATTAATTGCGATTAATTACGATTAATTAATTTTTAAGCCGTAATTAACTCGATTAAAAATTTTAATCGTTTGACAGCCCTACTTTATATTAATTTCTTAACTTCTCGATTATTTTTAAAATTATATGAACTTTCAATTAACTTTGCTATGAATTTCTCACAGGGCTATTTTTAACTTATATATAAATATCAGTCTTTGAACTTGAATACGATGAAGTTTCTTTTCACAGGAGTGCACTTTCCAGGGTACCCGCGGGTTATTAAAAATATTAAAAAAGCATTGAATTTAGGTTTCCATTATTAAAGGTATTAAAAGTATTAAATTAGCTGTTGTAAGTCTGGAATTTTTTCACCGTGGTCTTAATTTTCAAGAACATCTCAGTGCAACCTAAAATTATATCCGTGACAAAGTTTTTTTTATTTATTTATTTTTTTAAATCCATAACGAAGATGACGCATAGAATTTTTACGATGCACTGCACTACCGATCGTAATGCAACTCGTGCGTGCCAAACCAATGCAACCGGCGAAACGGAGAATCCATCCACCTCTGCATCGGGAATGCGTCCGTTTGTCGGTGGAACGAAAACCCTGCAGGCAGAGGTATTGTGGATTCTGAACACCAAAAATAACCACCATTCATATACTTCAAATGAGTCCATTGGGGATCTGTTCGGATATTACGTCGTTTTTGGTCGGCATCGGCTGTCACAATGTTGGTCATATTGCGTTTTGTTCCAGAGGGAGCGTTCCCGATGTTTTAACTGTCTTTTGTAACGAATTTTCAGTTAGCAGAAAAAACGCACATTTTCTTAATGTTTAAATAGTCTACATATTTTTAAGACCATTATAAATGCATTTGCACAATGAAATACCGCTATAAAAGTTTGTTAAACATAATTTTGCTCAAATCATGTTTTTTTTTTCCGGAGGGAGCATTCCCGACTTCGTAACTGCAGCCAATTTAAGCTCATCAAGACTTTAAGATAGAGGTAAAATCGGGCCTAAAAAGTCCAGCCCGACCCGAACTGGTCCCCGGGTATTAAAGCCCGACCCACGTTTTGTGTGATAACATTTGTGACGATGTCTGCATAAAAGCCTTTCTTTTTATAACGAATTCTCAGTTGGCAGAAAAAAAACGCACATTTTCTTAATGTTTAAATAGACTACATATTTTTATGATTATTATAAATTTATTTACACAACGAAATAACGCTGGAAAAGTTTGTCAAATATAAATAAACAGATGCGGTTTTGCGGACTCGCAGAGGGGAAGATTAAAAAGGGCGTATAGGCACGCTCTGGCTCTGCAATGACCATACAGCGCCTTCTTTTTTTATCCAAATTATTTATTATATAACAATTATTCCTTAGTTTATCATTCATACATCGTTAATATATAGTTATTCCAAAAAGTTAGCAAGAAAGAACCCTGGCCCGGCCCTACGTAATAATTGACATTTTAATTTTGGTCATGTTTTCAGTTTAATTTAGCTGTTTCCAGCATGCTATAATTGACATTTTAATTTTGGTCATGTTTTCAGTTTAATTTAGCTGTTTCCAGCATGCTATGTTTATAATTGCGATGTTTGTTTACCACGTTTCCTCTTACTGCGAAGAGGGAGGAAGTTACATCGGCCGCCGCTATGATATTAAGTCATCAGCCATCTGCTGTGACCCGGAAATTTAACGCCTGCTTTCACGCACACTGCTTCCCATGTCAGTCGACACGGGAAATTGTTTTCACACACAACTGCTGCACGGTTAAGTCCCGCGATATTCCCGTTGTTTTGGAGTATGTGATGGGGCTCAAGTTACATCCAGATACTTTAGGTTGCAGTTTATGGGTCATGCGAAGGCAGTGGACCTGCTTAAACATTTCGGTTTGCCTTTCGAATGAATGTGAATTTCGCCGTTTTAACTCGAGAGTTAGCCATGTTCACTGGGGTCTTGGCAGGTGCATTAGCGTCTAGCCTGTTACAGAAGATAGCTGGTCTGAGTCCTGTCCTCCTCCTCTTTCTGTCCATAATTATTGTGTGTGTGTTTAAAACAATTCTGACAGACTTTGTAATGTTACTTTAAATGTGTTTTAGTTGTATCTTCAATATATGTGCATTCTTTTGTCAAACACACTTAGTAATTGAGGTTAAATTTGATGTTCAGTGCTTTATTTATTTAATATAATATAATATGATCTAAACAATGGGTGCGAGAAAAGTATTAATTTTCAGTTGAAATGGCATTAAAAAAGGTCTTAAAAGTCTTGAATTTAGATTTATCAATCCTGGGGGGACCCTGCTTTCACAAAGATGTTTACTTTTCAAAAGATACGATGTTTAAAAATGTTTTTTTCTTTTTTGAACCACACTTCCTTTTTAGGCAGGCATGAAAATCCCTCACCTTTCGGCGAAATTCGCCATTTTGAAGTAAAAATAGGGTGACCTACTTGAATTGGGTTAGTCTTGAGGAGAAAATTTTTATGGGGGAGGGGGGGTGGGAGATTTTTTTTACTGTCGAACACCTAAACGCCGTCACCCAGTTGGTTAGTCCATGTAACTAACTAACGACATGTTTTATTGAAGTTGCTAAGCCTGTCTTGATATGCAATGAGTTCATTTATCGCACGCTAAATAAAAATGAGGGCGATAATTTTCACGGCTGCGTTAAATCGCCGCGTGCATACATTTGTGCGTGCGTGTTCACCTGCGTTTTGATGGCATATGAGACTCAAGTTCCTTTCACAGAAGTTTATTGGTCATCGACACGCCATAGAATTAAAGTTCAAACATACAAAAGAAGGAAACATCCATGTTAAACATTGTAAACGTTAGCATTGCTACAGTGAGACTAATGGGGAAAAAAGACAACCTACTTTAGCCTGCTATAAAACATTGGCAGTCTTCTCCAAAACCTAAACTTGCGGTTAAAAGGTGAAACTTCAAACATGAAAAATCACTGTTTAACAGCATTTGCAAATGAAAAAAAATTGATTACTGACCAGAGGTTGCGCTAGACTTTTTCGTTGTCTGTCATTTTGACTGACAGGGTCATAAAAATCCGGTCATAATCTATTTTTACCCGTCACTTAAATTTTTAAAATGATAACAATGACATATTCAATAGTAGTGTTGGTCAAAAGCGGTGCGTTACTTACTCAACTCTGAATAAATTGAAGAAACTACCAGCCATGTTGTGTCTACTCTCTGCTCTGTTGATTTGTCATCCAAGACTCGGGGTGCGTTCAGGTTTGAGAATAGCGCACGTACTTCTGACTCCAAGCTGTTTCTCCCTGCTCATTCAATTAGGCTACGTTCATACTACAGGTCTTAATGCACAAATCTGATTTTTTTGTCATATCCATCTTTTTGGCGTGCCCGTTCAGACTGCTTTTGTCCATTGAGACCATTCAAGTATTACGCAAGCGCTCTAATTCGCAGTCCGACACGCGCTGGTGCGCAGAAGCATCAAAACAAATGACAAGTCATCTGTCATTCCAGGGATATCATATTTTGCTTTTCAAAAGGAGGAGACAAATAACAGACATAAATAATCCCCGTTTAGGCTTATATTCACAGTTTATATGGATCGATAGCATGCACGCACTGTCGTGCATGTCACACACACATACGGGCAGTTTGCCCCGACTCTCCAAGACGGGCTGCAGCCAGACCCCTCTCCCGACTCTCGGCCGTTTGGAAATGTTGAAATATAGCTCACATAGAGCAGAGAGAAAACCGATCATTCTCATGCTTATCCTCAACCCATTTTTATTTTTTTATGACTGTTGTTCCCCAAAAGCCGTGTTCACTGCAAGCTAGGCGCCAATAACGCACAGCTGAAATCGGATTTGGGACACTGGACGGTACAGTCCGCCGCGACAGTCTGGAAAAATGTGGCCCAGATCGGATTTGAACCACATACAAAAATGACCCAGATCGGATTTGAAATGGTCTACTTCTATGCGACTTGTCCCGTTCAGACCGTCAAGTTAATGCCTGACTCGAGTCGGAAAAACACGAAAAAATTGGATTCGTGCATTAAGACCTGTAGAATGAACGTAGCCTTAGACAATGCTCTCCAAAGCTTCCTAACGTTTCCGTGTTTGCTACACCTGAATGCTAGTTCGGACATTTTTCCAAGTAAGGCCAATGACGTCATGCATCAAGAGAGACAATAGCTAATTAATATGCTCACTCGCCATCCTGTGGTCTGGGGTGTGAATTGCAACCTGTCAAAATGACGGATGGACTTCAGTTTTTTTCCGTCACCGTTTTAAAAAACCGGTCAACGACGGAAAATATTCGGTTAACGCGACCCCTGTTACTGACACCACATGCAATGACAAAAAGAGCTTTTTTTCGAGTGTAAAGTTAACTGTTAGCGGTTTAGTGAATGTACTTCCGGTAAACATTTCAAAATTAAAGCCCTTCATGTTCTTCATATAAATAACGATTTCAGGAGTTGATCCCACATACTTCAGAATTCAGAGTCTACACTAAGAATAGCTTTAAACTGACACCCTTTCTGAAAAATCTGATTGGCAATGATTATAATACTATTATATATAGTACTGTACTATAATATTAATGCTAGATATATTTTTTTAAAGAATTGTTTTGAATCATGTTGAAATGGCGAAGTCAGTGTTCTGAATCTGTTTACATTCCATTTTTTGCAAGAGTGAATGCTATCAGCATTTGACCTCATTGTTTATTTGTGATTTATTGTTGTTCTTTATGTGTTTATTTAAACTTTAATAAAGAATTTAGGTGTTCCAAAATGTTTTTTTGAATTAAAAAAATTGCTAAATTAGTAAAGGAAAAAAAAAAGGAAAAAAATGATTAGATTGGTCGACTAATCATAAAAATAGTCAGCTGACTAAACGGGAGAAAATAAGTCATTTGGGACAGCCCTAGTTGTACAGTGTACCGGAACATATTTCCTCCACACCCATCTCACCTTTTTAACCCCTGACCCATTTTCATGCCTGTTTCGGTATCGAATCGGGACTGTATCGGCAGATTGTCAAAATCTGGTGACTTGGCCTATGGTGCAAAAATATGTGATCGAGACATCGCTAGTAATCATGGTCATACACTACTAGAAGGCTTTGAAGAATAACATATACATCCACCAAGGCTAAATGTGTTGAAACAATGAAACAATCCATTGAGATTTGTATTTGTCCATCGATGTTAGGTATCAGGCTATTCCCTGGTCAATCAGAAACTGACCATTCTAATCATGCCATGGTGTGTTGTAAAACAGAAAATTACAATATAACCCTAAGATACTTGGAAAAATATGTTTGCTAGACAAGCAGCAGTATTTAATATAAAATAAATCACACTCTTTTGACATATGGGCAAGTGTTAGAAATCTGTCATAATAACCCAATAACTTGGAATTAGGGTTAGGAATTCTGTATGCCAGTCCATCAAACCTATAGCAAGCTTAATTTCATATAGCATACAATAGAAAACTCACCAAGACATCCTTCTTTTCCCCCCTGGTATCTTGTCCATGCACCCATATACATATTCCACTCTGTAATGCTGCTTGGGTTGGACTGGCACAAAACTGTATGCATGTTTTTTTTTTAAGCACATTTTTGATTGAAGATAGAATAGCTATGGGAAGGCAAGGAGTGAAAAAATAATAATAGTGAATGTGTATACCGTACTTATGTGTGACACCTCTGGACGTGGAAGTCTCTCAGGGAAGCTTAACTTAGCTCGGTAGCTGCTAACATAAAGATGTGTTTGTGATCAATATATTGCTAAGTAGGGGTCAACCATTAGTGTAAAATGTTATATGTGTAAAGTAGGAATGGTGAGAACATTGTGCATGCATGACTTATTTGCGACGGTCGAAGAAATACAGCTTTTATAGGTGTGAGAGCACTGTCAAGAACTGAACGTTTTTCTTCCCCAGACCTTACATTGTGCTACAAAGAGCAGATGTCTTGAGCTGTTTTCCTAGCTCTATGGGTTTTAACACTATTCCTAGAGGTGTTCCTCTCGGAAACCTCAACATTTGATTCTACTATCCTTGACATTTTAGAACAGAGAGTCCTCATAGAGCCCTTTCCCTCAGGCCTTCTCCATCAAAATTCTAACACTAATTAAACATCTGTTTTCAAGGATAAATTGTGGTCAAACCAGTACAATACTGGCTAAACTAATATAAATAACAATTTTTCATTCCCCCTTTGGTATATCATGAAGGTCGTCCTATTTCTCACCATAATTAAATAGCCTAGCCTTCCCAACAAGATATAATATTATTAATTCAGAGTTTCATGAGAGTTACCAACATGTCTCGTACTTTTATTGCGATATTGAGAAGAAATGAGAAACTTGTGGCCATTTCTTTCAGAGAGCAAACCACACAGTACAGTAGTTGGAAATGACTTGTCAAAGGTCCTACTTTTTAGCAACTGTTTTGGATCTATAGTGGAAATCATTTTCCTGTATACTCAAATGCCATTGGAGAGTTCAGTCCTCCAATTCATGCACTGCTTACATGTCAAGCTGTCATCCTCATCCATTGCCAAGCACTCTACACATGACTGTTTTGCCATCTCTTTTCTCCATCCCTTCCTCATTGCTATGCCTCTGACGGGCCTTGTCTCCAGACCACCTTGCGCTCATGATCGAGCTGCTCGGTACAGTGCCTCGCCATTATGCTCTGAGTGGGAAATACTCACAGGAATACTTCACAAAAAAAGGTATGCTACTTGTCTGTTACTGACTGTTGTCCATGTTTTCTTTGTGTTTCCCCCTCTTCCACCACTGTGTGGTTTAGACCATATAGCGCTAATCATTGAACTGCTGGGGAGTGTCCCACGAAAACTCATAATGAATGGAAAATATTCCAAGGATTTTTTCACCAAGAAAGGTAAAAATATATATCTCTAAATAAAATACACATGTACGATATTCAAATTTACAAACAAACAATAGCGTCACTCAAATGTTAAATGCAGTTCTGTATTTTAAATAATGTGGAACTTAGAGAGCTTTTTTCAACAGCACCTGACGATAACATTTTTAACACTAAGACACTAAGACTCCAAACAATTGTTGACACCTAATAACCCTGTTCTGAAAGTTAGTGTGCTTATAAGTCAAAGTTGTACTTTATAGGGCTGATTAATATTGGGGAAAAAATTGACATTGTGACTCTTTGTGAGTTTTCGATATATTGCGTTATGGAATTAGATTTCTGTCAAAAAAGATTCAAACAATACTTCCTAAATTCCAAGCAAAAAATTATCCTTTAACGACCAAATGTGAAGTAATTTCATAACATGCCAAATAGGGTCACAATTAAAGTAATTAAACATTGTCCAACAAATAAAGCATGAAAAAAATAATTTATATGTTGTATATTTGACAAAATAATCGCGTTTCCGAAGTTCGAGCCTGAAAGGGGACGAACCCGGAAGTGACACGGCACACCGAGAACAGCGATGGCAGCGCTCCATACGGCCGCCATACAAAGCCCTTCAAACAATGATTCAAACAGTGATATAAGCGATAGATCGAGTGCAATGGCGGAGATCCAAGTTTTTGAAGAGTTGGAGGAAGAAGAGGAGGTTGGAATTTTATGTTGGACCTAACATGTATTAGCCAGACGCTAATCAGGATGCAAACAATGTGCCTGGACTACCTGACATGGAATGGAGACAAGACCCATCGAGATTACAAGATTGGTAAGATATAGGCTGTTATTATTTTCATGATTTGAAGATGCAGGCAATTGCACATAATTTTATGTTTCTGTCTATCTGATGACATTGTTTAAAAAAAAAAAAAAAAAAAAAAAATCAGACTTCATGTTCATTTTGGCAGCTCCGGCAGCTCTCGTGCATATAAAATACTAATATAAGAATGTTGGGGGGAAAGAATGAGATGAGTCGTTGATGGCTTTCTCCACTTTATTGTGGCAACAGTAAGAAAACAAAATAATAGCGGACTGCCATTCGACATTCGACCGCAAAGTTTTGCTTCTCATCATCTCCCCCTCGCCTCCTACTACTCACAGCTCTCCAGTCCCAGCGTCTCTTAAACGGTTCGTGCATAGTTTCTTGTTATGAGCTTTTTGTTGACAAAGGTATCGAACACACGACGTGCTGACAACTTTGTTTCTTTATTAACACATGGCGCTAACAGTACGAACACAGCTTGGGGCTCTCGGAAGGCTGTGCGGAGCGATAGATAGAGCCTGTGCTTCTCTATCACACTCCCGCGTCACGTGACCAAAACAAAAGGAATGTTTCGTGTACTTCAGGGTACCTCGAAAAACATAACAGAATATTACACGCAGTTACAAGTCGACATTACAGTATAGAATAAAATAATAATGGTGCACTGAGAAGCTGGACCAACAAATCACACTCCTGACATTTAAAAAAACAAAAAACAAAAAAAAAACTTGAAATTTGCGGCATCTTGGGAGCAAGCAGCCAGGATAAAACGATATTTCAACATGCCAAAAAGACTTGCATTTACTGTCTTTTTCAAAAAGAAGGAAGATGGTTCAAAACGAGTCAGAAAAGCACATAGAAAAGAAAGAGGAAAGTCTCACAGCATGGCAAGTGGGCATTTGCGTTTTGTTTTCAGCACCATTTTCTGCATAATGTAATGTCCGTAACTGTTTGCGGGCTCGTGAAGGGGCCATCGGACAGCAGAGTGGTGACGTAGCGGAAAGTGAGGAGAAGAGTGCGGCGTGAGAGCGAAGTTGGCGGTCGCATGCTGCAGCAGTCCGCTGTTATTTTAGTTATTTGTTATTTAACTGTTGCCACAATAAAGTGAAGGAAGCCATCATTCACTCCTCTCCTTTCTATTTCCCTATTCGGGCTATTACAATATGTTCCGGGACCTGTCCACGTGTCGTCATCCCTGCGCTGTCATATGTACTTTGCGTTCCGGCACCTTATGATTTACAAATTAAGCACTGTTCCGCAACAGTTGGCAGCTCTGCTTTGACTAAGTCATCAGTCATCTATCCAAAAATCACACTTTTTTGCAAATCCTTGATCATAAGCGGACCGGTTGAGGAAGCAGGCATCTTCGAAGTCCTTGTAGCAGAGAACACGACTCGATAATGGCGTGAAATTCATTCGCTTAGTACGAACAAAAGATGTCCATTTACGTGCCCTGCTATCCTTCAGCCACTCATACAACTTTTCTTTAGATTGAGAACAATACATCGCCACACACCACCGTGGCATCTTACCGAGAAGCAATGCAACAATACTGTGTGTATGGCGGACTTCCCTCGCAGTTCTCTGTGTGCCGTCAATTCCGAAGAATGTCGACGAAAAGGATTTTCGTTGTCAAGGGCATTGCTATGGATTAAACACAGAATCTGGAAGGGTTCCGTTAAAAAAAAAAAAAAATGCTTATAATTGTTTAGCCATTGATATTATTAAAAAACATGGTTGGCCAACCTTACTTCACATTTGGCCTTTAAGTAAAATTATTGAACTTAAACAAATGCATCTAAACATAAAACTTATTCTCGTGGCCCAGAATTTTGCTCTAGATGTCAAGCTTTCTTGCTTAGGCCGCCTTATACTTTTCCTTACAAAATAGATTTTGGCTTTGTCTTTTCTTGTGCGTTCCAAGTTTTTGCGATTGCAAATTTGATACAAAACGGGGGGCGGGCTTTGTCAAGTGCATCCTCACTGGTCAAGTAGATTTACAGCAACGGAGAAAGCTTGACATCGAGAGCAAAAGTCTGGGCAGTGAGAACCAAAAAGAGAGAATTACGCACGGTAAATAAAAATGAGGGCAGTGTTTTTCATGGCTGCGTTAAATCATCATGTGCGTGCGTGCATACATATGCGCGTGCGTGTACGCGTGCGTTTTGATGGCATATTAGATTCAAGTTCCTTTCACAGAAGTTTATTGGTCATCAACACGCTGTAGAATTAAAGTTCAAACATACAAAATAAGGAAACATACACACACACATAATGAAAACGTTAGCATTGCTACATTGAGGCTAATGGGGAAAAAAAGACAACCTACTTTAGCCTGCTATAAAACATTGGCAGTCTTCTCCAAAACCTAAACTTGCGGTTAAAAGGTGACACTTCAAACATTAAAAATCGCTGGTTAACAGCATTTGCAAACAAAAAAAATTGATTACTGACACCACATGCAATGACAAAAAGAGCTTTTTTTGAGTGTAAAGCTAACTGTTAGCGGTTTAGCGAACGTACCTCTGTTGAACATTTCAAAATAAAAGCATGTCATATTCGTCATATAAATAACGATTTCTGGAGTTAATCCCACATACTTCAGAATTCAGATTCTACTACACCCTTTATGAAAAATCTGATTGGCAATGATTAATAGTTTTATATACTGTATAGTTGTGTACTATAATATTAATGCTAGATATATTTTTTAAGAATTGTTTTGAATCATGTTGCAAAGGCGAAGACAGTATTCTGAATCGGTTTAAATTCCATTTTTTGCAAGCGTGAATGCTATCAGCATTTGACCTCATTGTTTATTTGTGATTTATTGTTGTTCTTTATTAAAGAATTTAGGTGTTCCAAAAGAGTTTTTGTGAATTAATAAGTGTCATCAAAAATTTCATTGCTCAATTTGTCCCAAAAAAAAAGGGGGGGGGGGATTATGTCATTTGTCGACTAATCGTAAAAATAGTCGGCTGACTAATCTGGAGAAATTTAGTCGTTTAGGACAGCCCTAGTTGTACAGTTGAACATACAGTGGGGCAAATAAGTATTTAGTCAACTACTAATTGTGCAAGTTCTCCCACTTGAAAATATTAGAGAGGCCTGCAATTGTCAACATGGTTAAACCTCAACCATGAGAGACAGAATGTGGAAAGAAAACCCGGAAAATCACATTTTTTGATTTTTAAAGAATTTATTTGCAAATCATGGTGGAAAATAAGTATTTGGTCAGTACCAAAAGTTCATCTCAATGCTTTGTCATGTACCCTTTATTGGCAATAACGGAGGCCAAACGTTTTCTGTAACTCTTCACAAGCTTTTTACACACTGTTGCTGCTATTTTGGCCCATTCCTCCATGCAGATCTCCTCTAGAGCAGTGATGTTTTGGGGCTGGCGTTGGGCAACATGGACGCTCAACTCCCTCAGCAGATTTTCTATGGGGTTGAGACCTGGAGACTGGCTTGGCCACTCCAGGACCTTGAAATGCTTCTTACGAAGCCACTCCTTTGTTGCCCTGGCTTTGTGTTTGGGATCATTGTCATGCTGAAAGACCCAGCCACGTCTCATCTTCAATGCCCTTGCTGATTGAATGAGATTTTTACTCAAAATCTGTCGATACATGGCCCCATTCATTCTTGCCTTTAAACAGATCAGTCGTCCTGGTCCCTTTGGAGAAAAACAGCCCCAAAGCATGATGTTTCCAACCCCATGCTTCACAGTGGGTATGGTGCAATTCAGTATTCTTTTTTTCTCCAAACACGAGAACCTGTGTTTCTACCAAAAAGTTCTATTTTGCTTTCATCTGACCATAAGACATTATCCCAGTCGTCCTCTGGATCATCCAAATGCTCTCTAGCAAACCGCAGACGGGCCTGGACGTGTACTTTCTTCACCAGGGGGACACGTCTGGCAGTGCAGGATTTGAGTCCATTGTGTTACTGATAGTAGCCTTTGTTAACTGATAGTAGCCTTTGTTACTGTGGTCCCAGCTGTCTGTAGGTCATTCACTAGGTCCCCCCGTGTGGTTCTGGGATTTTTGCTCCCCGTTCTTGTTATCATTTTGACGCCACGGGGTGAGGAGGGAGTTGAACGTCCGTGTAGCCCAACGACAGCCCCAAAACATCACTGCTCTAGAGGAGATCTGCATGGAGGAATGGGCCAAAATACCAGCAACAGTGTGTGAAAAGCTTGTGAAGAGTTACAGAAAACGTGTGGCCTCCGTTATTGCCAACAAAGGGTACATAACAAAGTATTGAGATGAACTTTTGGTCTAGACCAAATACTTATTTTCCACCATGATTTGCAAATAATTTAAAAAAAAAAATCAAACAATGTGATTTTCTGTTTTTTTTTCTCCCCCACATTCTGTCTCTCGTGATTGGGGTTTACCCATGTTGACAATTACAGGCCTCTGTAATATTTTCAAGTGGGAGAACTGTATTTCCCCCACACCCTTCTCACCTTTTTAAACCCCTGACCCATTTTCATGCCTGAGTTTGCCTGTTAAACGGATAAACTATCGTACATCCTGCGATGGGACTATTGCACTTGTGCACATTGCGATAGCGATGTTCAAACAATATATTGTGCAAGGCTAACTACATTTAAACAATTCTCTCTGACAGTAAATGACTTCCCTCAGACAGTAAATGGAATTCAAAAGTATTTGTATTTCTGCAGGGGACCTGAAACATATCACCAAGCTAAAGCCGTGGGGGTTGCTAGAGGTGCTGGTGGACAAGTACGAATGGCCCCGCCAAGAGGCAGAATGCTTTGCCGATTTTCTGCTTCCCATGCTAGAGCTGGTTCCCGACAAGAGGGCCACAGCGGCGGACTGCCTCCGTCACCCCTGGCTGGCCCTCTAGTGGACCTCTTCCCTTCCAATCTCTGCGGAGAATGCAACAGATCACTTTCCAGTTCGGGCATATCATATGAATATTTATTTCTCTTGTTGTTCTTTGAGTTCCATGCGTGTCGGTTCTCCCTCAGCGTGATGGGATGTTACCCGGTCTGCTTCGACTGCTGTGATCGACCTGGAGAACCAGTTCTTGTATCGCTAGTGACTCCTCTTTGTTTGTTCTACTCCTGCACTAAAACCAACCCAGACAAACCATGGGTATGTAGCCGTACTGTCCCCGCAGCATCGTTAGTGCTGTCTTTCTTTTTAACTGGGTCTTTTATCTTCAATTAAACCTGTATGATAAACATTTTTTGTATTTTCAAAGAAGGCTTAGGAAATTGCACACGGGGATGGCATTTACACTGACTGCAACATTGCATCTTGCAACATTTCTCCCGGAATTATTGTGGTTAGACACGGATTTCTTGTCTCTTGATGCAAAAGCCTCCTCAGATGTTTTGATGCTCTGTAATAGTTAATAATGGTTGCAATAATTTGCGAACTCCTTTCAACTCCATTTCATTTGAGAATGGTGCAAATATATGTGAATGAGCGCAACTAACATTGTGCTTGAACTGCATTCACCTGAAAGTGTACTCTGAAAGGATTTGCAAATATAGTATTTTTCCACACATTCAAGATTTATTTGGTGTTTTTCTTTAGCCATAATTCAATTTAGCCTAGAATAAAGAAGCGCTTTCATCGTCGTTGAATGCTGGTATTCTTCCAGAGTCTGTGTTCCCCCACCTTAATTGAGCCAAGGCACATATTTTCTATTGGAAAAAAAAATGCACACAACTAAAAGTTCTTCCTGTCAGTATATGTCACTGCCATAGATAGTTGATCAAAGATGTGTTTTGTGGTAAATGCATGCAGCTAAATTGTTTAGTTGGGAATTAACTGACAATTCAGGAGTGCAACAGGAAGCCCATCGAATTGGGGGTGGGGGTGTATACTGTATATCTGTACCAAAGAGTTTGCCTTTCTATGAATATATATTACAGTTATGTACAGTTTTGGACAAATCGTATATCTTAGATAACGTGACATAGCTGGGTAGCTGTGTTTTAATAAACAGACTGATGTTTGGTGATGGTGCATATATGTGGCCTACAAGGACCATTGTGTGTGTGTGTGTATGTGTGAGAAAAAGTGACAAGCTCGGCCTAGAATAAAAATGTTGCTTACAGCACCAGGTCATGTGAAGTGTTCTATCCTAAAAAATATCACATCGCTGCATACAACGTCTCTCAGGTCCATCAGGGGTTTTCTGTAAAGTGGGGAAAAAAAAAAAATTAGTCTGGACTATTTTTCTTTTTTTGTTATTCAGTAATCTTGTCTGCATTGTTTTTAAGCGTGTGTCTCACATATCACGTGTTGAGTACGTGAAACAGAACACTGAGGACAATGGAGAAGTTAGTGGAATGGCATACTAATACGAGTGAAAGTAATGTAGATAACACCTCTTGTAGTGCAGGGGTGGGCAAATGAACAAAGTGTTCTTTCATCTGGCGACAGAGAACTTATGTTAAACAAAGAACTACTATTTTGCAACTGATTACAGTGAGCTATCAGTTGATTCACTTGAATGACGTAACAAATTTGCTCCAAGTTTTAATCATATGTATTCAATAATAGGGCCTTGTGAAGTCATTGTGTTAAATTTACAATACATGAACACATAAATCCCTGCAAGTGAGCATTTTCAAACGGACACTGGTACTAAGGATTCATGTCTCATCATGGAAGAGCAGTACATCCAGGGGGGCAACCTGGTACATGTGGACACCATGTTTTTGGCTCTGGATTTATATGATGAAGCGTTCAGCAATAAATAGGCTTGATTCATTATACCTAATGTGTTTAGTACTTCTTTTGAATATTACAGTGAAATATTTCTAAAAAGTGTTTTAGAATTTGTCAGATTGATGTTTTTCGGCAGCAAAATTAGTAAAACAATGTTGCTAAACAGTATATTCAAAAGGCCTTTTCCCATTTCTTGAAGTTTACTGAGGAAATTTAAACATCTTAAGCATGCCTTTAGACAAATCTGATTGGTTTATGGACATTTTAGTTAATGGGAAACATCTGGATGCTTTTGACGTTACTCATGAAAGACTAGGATCATGGAAAAGAAAATATACTAATATCTAAATATCAAATAAGCTATCAGGAAGATGAACTGGAATATCAGAACCATGTGGGGTTTTGCTTTAGGAGGGAATGGTGCTCTTCATAAACATGACATTAGCAAAGCACATTATTTACAAATACTGATCTACAACTTTGCTTTTCAAATGGACAATAACCCAAAGCATACTGTTTCAGTGCCATTGACAGCAATAGATGCCCAATTAATTTTGATTAGGAGGGCTAGCAGGGAATGATTGCGCTCAACTCTCCCAGTCAAAATGGATTGGAAGTCCATTGGCGTCAAAGGCCGTTAAGGGGCTCCTACCTACCTGCACCATCCAGCTCAAAATCTTCTGGCAGCAGTTTGTCCTGCCTGCTGCCCAGTGTGAAAGAGAGAAGGGCCAGCAGGAGAGCGTCTAGGATGCTGATGATGGCCAATATGTAGGCCCAGCGCACCGTGCAGTTCCCCAGGCTGTACTTGTCGGTCCGCTGGCCACACATCCTCTTCACCTCAGGGGCATCCCAGCCGTCAGGATAGATCATGCACCCCATCACCATCAAAACAGCTACCATCGACATTTAAAAGATTTGCTTCATGTATTTTCATTATTCGAACAAATGCCTGTCATTTCCTCAAAAGGGGTCTTGCTTTTGCAGTATACAGTGGTATGAAAAAGTATCAACTTTTTGGAATTTCTCATTTCTGCATAAAATCACCATCAAATGTGATTTGATCTTTGTCAAAATCACAGAGATGTAAAAACGGCTTTAACTAAAACCAAACAGTTATTGGTTTTCATATTTTAATGAGGATAGCATGCAAACAATGACAAATGAGGGGAAAATAAGTAAGTGAACACTCTGCCTAAGGAGACGTAAAGAGCTATTAAAACCTATTTTTACCAAACCATTTAAGTCAGGTGTGTTCCCAATCACTGATGGGTGGTTTAAAGCTGCTCTGCCCACTATAAAACACACACCAGGTAAAAAATTGTCTTGATGAGAAGCATTGTCTGATGTGCATCATGGCTCTGTCACAAGAGCTGTCTGAAGACCTGCGATCAAGGATTATTGATTTGTACAAAGCTGTCAATCGACAGTCAGAGAAGTTGTCTATAAATGGAGAGAGTTTAGCACTGTTGCTTCTCTCCCAAGGAGTAGCCGTCCACCAAAGATGACGTTAAGAGTTCAGCGCAGAATACCCAAGTAAAGAAGAACCCTAGAGTGTCTGCTGAAGACTTACAGAAATCACTGACACAGTCCAATATCTCTGTGCACACATCAATGATATGTTAAACTATGGCCAAGAATGGTGTTCATGGAAAGACTCCATGGAGGAAGCCACTGCTGTCTAAACATTGTTGCAAAATATTTTGTGGACTGATGAAAACAAAGTTGAATTGTTTGGGCTTAACACAACGTCATGTGTGGAGTAAAAATGGCTCAACAACTTCAACACCTCATTCCCACCGTGAAGCTTGGTGGAGGGAGCATCATGATTTGGGGCTGTTTTGCTGCTTCAGGGCCTGGACAACTTGCAATCATTAATGTAAGAATCAATTCAAAAGTTTATCAGGATGTTTTGCTGGTAAACCTGAGGCCGTATGTCAGTCAGTCGAAGTTAAAAAAAAAAAAAAAAAAAGGATGGATGCTGCAACAAGACAATAAACCAAAACACAGAAGTAAATCAACTTCACAATGGTTTCAGAATAAAAAAAATACATGTTCTGGAGTGGTCAAGTCAAAGTCCAGACTTGAACCCCATTGAGATGCTGTGGCATGACCTAAAGACAGCGATTCATGTCAGACATCCCATGAATCTGACTGAACTACAGCAGTTTTGTAGAGAAGAATGGGCCAAGATTAGTCCTGATCGATGTGCCAGACTGATCTGCAGCTACAGGATGTTGTGATCTGCAAACGCGGAAACAAGGTTGGACCTCACACAAACAACTGAGGGATGCGTACAAGGGTTTATTAAATACAATACAAAACAACACGCAGTCATGGTCAAAATGGAAAGTAACAAAACGGGTCCATGACAGAAGGTCGACGGGGATCAATATATATAAACGCGAGGGTAAACCTAGGTGGTAGGCAGAGAGCCAATAAAACAAAATACAGTCACGTGCCTGCACAGGGTAGAGGAATACAAAACTAAGGCGGCAGACGGTCAAAAACCCTAGGCCTGGGGCAAAATAACAAAATACAAGGCTACTTGAAAGTACAACATGTCGAATGGCGACCAGCAAAGAAATATCTCTGCGCCCTTCCAGTGGATCGCCTGCGTCTTTATACTATTGTTGATGAGCAAGAATTAGCTGCAGGTGCGATGTCGGGAACGCCCTCACAGCCGGCTCTGTAAAAAAACTAAATCTGACCAGGAGCAGAACGTGACACAGGAAGCGTCTGGTTGAAGTAATTGCTGCCAAAGCAGAGGCCACACAATATTAAATCTATGGTTCACTTACTTATTTTTCCCCCTTCTGTCATTGTTTCCATAGTATCTTCATTAAAATATGAAAACCTATAAATATTTAGGTGGTTTATAGTTAAAGCAGACCGTTTTTTCATCTGTGTGATTTTGACAAAGATCAGATCACATTTGATGGTGAATTTATGCAGAATTGTGAGAAATCCCGAAAGGTTCAGATACTTTTTCATATCACAGTACAATATTTACATCTTAACACAATGGTAAGTAGCCAATAGCTTTGTCAGAGGGATTGAAATGTTTTTGAAGCTTTAGGTTGTGACTTTTTGTCTTGTCATCACAGTATTGTTGGAGGTGCGAATGTGTTGAAGAGACACCTGAAGGTGACTAACATGTAACTAAAGACCCCCCAGAGGTGTTAGTGTGCGCACTGTAACCAGACGCTCAAAGTTACAATGCATTCCTGCAACATGAAGCCAGTATGCCTCGCCTTTGTTTCCTTAGTAAAGATCATGTTGAGAGCCAACTTCATCTTAGAGGATGCACGAACACCCTAAAAATGGCAACACTTTATTTGAATGCTTCTTGTGACTGTCATAATCATGGCATGACACCAGCAATAAACATGAATGCTGATGACAAATGTCCTCAATTTACAGCTGTCACTGACAGCGAAGGACGTCCAATTCACTTTGACTGGGAGGGCCGCCAGCGATCATACCCTCGTGAAATAGGATTTATGTCTATCGCCGTCAGTTAAACATGATCACTCGATGCCAGCCATCACAATTGAAGTGGATTTGATCTCCACCGATGTGTGTCGATGTGTTGTTGCCTAATCTAACCAAAAACATTTGCCTAATCTAACCACACATTTGAAACAATGTCAACTTTGCATCAAAAGTGACATAATTTGACATTTGTCATAACTTAGCATTCATTCATATAATCGTGATATAATTTGACATTTAACATAACTTCATTCATTCATATAATCATGACCAGAGGCGTAGCAAGGTTCCCCGGGGGCCCCAGGCAACAAGCAACATGGGGCCCTTCGAGCGTGTGCGAGTAAGGGTGGACAGTTGGACTTGGAGCAATAGCATATTTTATAAAAGTCTAATAACGCCTCGCTCTCATAGAGCGCTTTTTAAAAATTAAAATACTACTACTAGTCTGCAGTGCTTCTACTATATTAGGACATAAAACTACAGTAACATAGTACACTCACCGCTGTCTTGCTTCCTTTTCTCCTCTTCTGTTTTTTTTTCTTTTTTTCACTTCCAGAAGGATAACTTCTCTTCATTTTGCCAATTAAAAAAAGACCAGATCCCCTCCCACTCTCACTCTGAGTCACGTGACACACATACATAACTTGCACAGTATAATGAACACAAAGGTGGGGGGGGGGTGCGAGTGCGCGCTGTGTGCACGTTCGGTCATCTTGGCCATAAAAGTGGCGAAAACTAAGCACTTTACACTGACTCATATGGATGTAATTACATTTGTTCATCGACGCACACATTTTAACAGGTGGCCATCCTCTGCTCGAAATGCGCACCTTACGCCTATTCTCATTCCCAGAATACGGAGCGCTTGTGACGTAGGACAATAACAGGACTGGTTGCTATTGGAACGTACGCATACCCAAAGAACCTTGCTAAAAGGCATATTAAAATTGCTAATAAAATCGTTCAGGATTATTTTAGGTGCAAATACTTGTTCTCCCCACTGTATGTTATATTTTTCTTATAGAGTATTTGACGAGGAATACGATAGACCCATTAATAGTCTTTTTTGGAAAAATCACCATTTCTTTAAGTAGTCACATCAATAATGAGGTGGCCTGTGAAAATCAACGTAAAACAACTCGGCAAGGACTTTCTAGAGAGTACTTGGCGAGTCACTCTTTAAAAAATTATGTGGTATCAATAGCTGATTGGACTTTCTTAAACATGTGTAATCTACGTGACATGGTTAGTGCTGATTGGGATTGATAACAGAATCGTTAGATAATCTGCCAAATGATTCCATGGTATTGAAACCCTCCCTACACTTGTCGCTGCGACAGTGCATAAAGCGTGTGCTAAATCTGTTGGCCCTCTGGGGGCCCCTGCTGGCTGGGGGCCCTTGGCAATTGCCTGGTTTGCGTAACGGGACACGAAGCCTCAGATCATGACAGGTGTCGTGATTGTGATAGCCTTACGACACTGTCATATGAAGCATTGAAATGAAGTTTAACTGATAAAACTTACTCGGATAAACTGTATAAATGTTTTGGAAAGGTGAAGGAAGCTTGTGTCATAGAGAAAACCCATGCAAAACTAGGGAGAATATGCAAAGGTACTCCACACAGGAAGGAAGAAAAAGTAAAAAAAATAAAAAAATAAAATAAAAATAAAATAAAAACTTTTTTCTATTTTGTTTTGTAAATTGCCTATTTACCTGAGGCCAGTTGCATCCAGGCGCATATTTTGTAGACGCTACCCGCGTTGCAGAAGAAGAAGAGGCTGAAGCAGACCATGGTGCCCACCACCAGCAGCATGGAAGTGGCCACGAAGAACATGGCGGTGCGGAAGGCAGGCGACGGGATGGAACCGAAATCCAGTAGGCTGCCCTTGCAGACGAGTTCCGAGGTGAGCGCGTTGCCAATGCAGTAATGGAAGAGGCCGAAGTAGCCCGCCTGCGGCGTGTTGACGCTGTCGCCAATCCAAAAGGGCTGGATGAACACCACCACCGTGATGATGACAAAGCACGTGGTAAACACGGCCCACAAGGCGCCGATGGCCCGGGAGTTCCTCACGTAGTTTGTGTGGTAGATGCGCGCCGCTTCCTGGGCAGGAAGCAGGTCCATGTCGTTTTGACGCCTGGACGCCCTTCCGTCAATTGCACACCTGTTGAGTTCGCGGCTGCCTGGCGTCAGCTTTCAGCACGCTGGACAGAGGCGTGAAGTGGCGCGTGTGACGTGGGCGTGTGGTTATTGCATGGTGTTGTGTGGCGTGTGTGTTGAATTTGAATGTATGCTTTGGCTTGTGCGGGAGTGGCTAATTTGAACAAAAATAACTTTCTCAACGAATTAAAGATACAACAATGTTTTCATATTCTTTATTCTTAATTGAAAATTTATTTGAAAAGGCCACTTGCAAAAATTTAAATATTACCCAGATAGCAGACAGACGTTGAAATGATGTTGAATCAACATTCTGCTGTCAATCTTATATTGTTGAATCAAGACCCGACGTTGATTTGTCATCACTTTTGCACTCTCCATTAATGTTGTTTCAACAATGGCATCCTTAAAAAAACCTAAACGTCACTTCGATTATTAGTAATATTGGAACAACACTGAATCAATGTTATATTTTCCTTCATTTTCAACCAGTGGTGTTACCAGGATACCAGGTGTGCGTTACCTGAGGGGGGACAAAAACGTTTTTTTGAATTGAAATTTTGAAATTTTTAATTTAATTATTTAAAAAAAAATTTTTTAATTATATAATTAAACTAATTAATTAAATAATTCCCATGCCTGGACGCGGGTTACTGCGGCCCCCCTCTGGAGCCAGGCCTGGAGGTGGGGCTTGAAGGCAAACGTCTGGGGGCCGGGCCTGTCCCCATGGGCCCGGCTGGGCACAGCCCGAAAAGGCAACATGGGTTCCCCCATCCCATGGGCTCACCACCTGTGGGAAGGGCCAAAGGGGCGGGTGCGTAGTGAGTTGGGCGGCAGCCAAAGGCGGGGGCCTTGGCGGTCCCAAAAAAAAAAAAAAAAAAATATATATATATATATATATATATATATATATATATATATATATATACACATACATACATACATACATACATACATACAGTGGGGCAAATAAGTATTTAGTCAACCACTAATTGTGCAAGTTCTCCCACTTGAAAATATTAGAGAGGCCTGTAATTGTCAATATGGGAAAACCTCAACCATGAGAGACAGAATGTGGAAAAACATCCAGAAAATCACATTGTTTGATTTTTAAAGAATTTATTTGCAAATCATGGTGGAAAATAAGTATTTGGGCAGTATCAAAATTTCATCTCAATGCTTTGTTATGTACCCTTTGTTGCCAATAACGGAGGCCAAACGTTTTCTGTAACTCTTCACAAGCTTTTCAAACACTGTTGCTGGTATTTTGGCCCATTCCTCCATGCAGATATCCTCTAGAGCAGTGATGTTTTGGGGCTGTCATTGGGCAACACGGACTTTCAACTCCCTCCACAGATTTTCTATGGGGTTGAGATCTGGAGACTGGCTAGGCCACTCCAGGACCTTGAAATGCTTCTTACGAAGCCACTCTTTTGTTGCCCTGGCAGTGTGTTCGGGATCATTGTCATGCTGAAAGACCCAGCCACGTCTCATCTTCAATGCCCTTGCTGATGGAAGGAGATTTTCACTCAAACTCTCTCATTCATTCTTTCCTTTACACAGATCAGTCGTCCTGGTCCCTTTGCAGAAAAACAGCCCCAAAGCATGATGTTTCCACCCCCGTGCTTCACAGTGGGTATGGTGTTCTTCGGTTGCAATTCAGTATTCTTTTTTGCTCCAAACACGAGAGCCTGTGTTTCTACCAAAAAGTTCTATTTTGGTTTCATCTGACCATAACACATTCTCCCAGTCCTCTTCTGGATCATCCAAATGCTCTCTAGCAAACCAGCTCTCTGTAGGTCATTCACTAGATCCCCCCGTGTGGTTCTGGGATTTTTGCTCACCGTTCTTGTTATCATTTTGACACCTCGAGGTTAGATCTTGCATGGAGCCCCAGATCGACGGAGATTATCAGTGGTCTTGTATGTCTTCCATTTTCTAATAATTGCTCCCACAGTTGATTTCTTTACACCAAGCGTTTTACGTATTGCAGATTCAGTCTTCCCAGCCTGGTGCAGGTCTAATTTTGTCTCTGGTGTCCTTCGACAGCTCTTTGGTCTTGGCCATAGTGGAGTTTGGAGTGTGACTGACTGAGTTTGTGGACAGGTGTCTTTTATACCGATAGTGAGTTAAAACAGGTGCCATTAATACAGGTAACGAGTGGAGCCTCGTTAGACCTCGTTAGAAGAAGTTAGACCTCTTTGACAGCCAGAAATCTTGCTTGTTTGTATGTGACCAAATACTTATTTTCCACTCTAATTTGGAAATAAATCCTTTAAAAATCAAACAATGTTATTTTCTGTTTTTTTTCCACATTCTGTCTCTCATGGTTGAGGTTTACCCATGCTGACAATTACAGGCCTCTCTAATCTTTTCAAGTAGGAGAACTTGCACAATTGGTGGTTGACTAAATACTTATTTGCCCCACTGTATATATATATTTATATAAACAAAAAAAAGTATAAACTAATTGAGTGTCGTTGATTATTAATGTAAATAGCTTTGTAATTTCACAGTATTTAACTAATTTCTTGCCATGATTACGTTTCAAATTCACAGTATTTAACTCCTTTATTGCCATTGACAAGATGGATGTCCACTTCATGTAAACTGGGAGGACTGGCTGTGAATGCTCATGTTTGGCGGTGCTTGTCTTCCCATTCATTTGAACTGGGAGGGTTTCCATGTGGAAATCTTGTGTCATGGAAGACTTCTATTTCTTTTATTCATTGACTATTTTGTCCAGAAGGGAGCAGTGTAGCTCTAAATGTACTCAGAACCAGAGGGAACGAGCCAGTCAGGTTAGTGCCTGTTTTGATGAGTACAAAGCAGCAGTAGAGGCACTAAAATGTCTCCACTGTGCAAGCAAATTATCATTAGATGGAATGGAACAACATTATTAAAAGGTGACAATTCCACTCATATTTTGTGTGTGTCGAATGTGTTTTAACAACTACAATAGCTTGGATCTACAACTCAACTACTGTACAACTATTGGATAAGTAATTAACCCAGGGGTTCACTTAAGTTTTCTAACATTGCACTAAGAATTAGCACATAATTCTCAGTTCAAAACATCAATACTTTTGATAAATGATATATGGTTGGTGGTAACAAGTTTGGTGGTAACAACTGCTGTAATCACCAACCACCGGGGCGGGGACCGGTACCTGTCTGTAGTGACATGCTACCAGGCCATCGAGAAATAATAAACTATTTGTTAAAGACCACAATCTGGCATGTGCCTCTTCTTGACACATCAATATGCCTGTCTACTCTATTGACTAATAAAAGTACAGATTTGTTTACCTCGCCACCTCATGGTTGGCCGCCATTACTGGGGTGTTTGCACACCTATAGCAGCCCAGCTTCAGTCAATTTAAACAGTAACGTTAACTGCTGTTGGCTGTGTGCTGCGAGCGGCGACGTCATTGGAGAGCTTTTTTCGGGGAAAAGGACACCTGCTGAAACAGAAGAGGGGCCTTTAATCCAAGTCCATTCTGCATAATATGTGGCTAAAAGCTAGCAAACGAGGCAACAAAAACAAATACACTGAGAGCATTATACTTAATGGCGACCCATATTGCTAAAGCCAAGAAACCTTTCACGATTGGAGAAGAACTCATTATGCCTGCGACCAAGGATGTTTGTCATTTTAGGAGCGGTCGCTGTTAAAAAAAAGTTTGATGCAGCATATAATGAATTACATTTTCCCTGTGCCTAATGTATGTTTTTAGCCACGTTGTGTTACAAGCTGAGAACAATTGAGTGCTGAATCCGTGAGTTATAGCCAGAAACTTTTTTTTGTCTGGATTTTTGCCAGGATTTTTTAGGCAGGCCTAAAATTGATTCGGATGTCATCAGGGGTGTTACCGGGGGGTCCCCACCCACGGACACGCTCTGCCCACCCAAAGAAAACTGAATGTAGTTCTAACGGCAGTCTGGGCACCGCGTATGGTATCCCATTCATATAGTACTGATGTGTTCTAAGTTTTAACCTTTGCGTTGTTACCTCCTCTTTCACCTTTAAAAAAAAAAAAAAAAAAAAAAAAAAAGAAATGTTGGTTTTGTTCCTAGGGGGCGCTACACACATTCATTCATTCATCTTCCATACCGCTATTCCTCACGAGGGTCGCAGATTTACGTATATTTTGATTTTTTTATTTTATTATTATTATTTTTTTTACATTTATCAAAGTTTTCACCAGTGCTCACCTGGCTGTTGAGTTTGGTGAGTTTTGATGCATTCTGAGGGGGTCAAAGAAGGGCTCAAAGTGTCGGCGGGACAAAGAATGATTGCTAGGGGGTACTACATAGTGTACTTGGAATTTGTCTTTACATGGAAACAAAGATTGCACCTGTCTTGACCTGCCTGCCGATGTTGATGCATTTTGAAGCATTCTCAGGCGATCAAATTGAGCTCAAAGGGGCTGCGGAACAAAGAATAACTATAACAAAGAATAACTATAATAATAATAAAACCAAGGAACCACTATAGGTTACCTAAAAAATCATTGTCACCTGCATGTTCATTCTGTTTAGTTATGGATGTGTTCTAAGTCAAATCAAATCAACTTTTATTTGTTTAGACCAAATCACAACAACAGTTATCTCAAGGAAAAAAACAAAACATGTTTTAAGGTGAAGTAGCCCTATGCTGGATTTTGACCTACTTGAGCAATGTCGCTTGTTTTTTTTTTTTTTTTTTGCCCCCCCAGGTAAGACTAATGCCCACCCACACCTGGCATCCTGGTAACACCACTGGATGTTGTCACAGCAGACGAGAAATGAGTGATTCCATTTTTTCCCCCCTTCATCTTGGTATTAAAAAGTAACTTTTATCGACAACCACATCTTTTTTATTTTCCTTGATATATTTCACTGTTTTTTAAAGCCAGAAAGTTGCCATTCAAAATGAATTTAGTTTTGTGTCATGCCAGTTGGGGCCGGATGTATGGGGGGGCCTCAACCACGCCGAACAAGCAATCACTAAAACAAGCTGTTTTTCCAACCTCGTTTGTTATCCGTGCACTTCCTCTCTCTCCTCCAGACACATTCTCGCAGTCGGACATCCGGGCATTAAAGACGTCACCACCAACAACAAAGCGTCGCCATATTGAAATGGGGGCAAAACAGTCACAAGCAGTTGCTCTGTCGTGCATTGTAGTACAAACGCGTTGCACTTTTGTCTTATTTGCGGTCTTTTTTCCGTCGGAATAACATAAAGTTGCCGTGTAGCGGGTTGTCACACAAGGAAGAGTTTGGAGCCGCATTTGAGGTTCTTCATTCTTCCTCGTGAGAAGAAAAGGACAAGCAAATGGCTGAAAGCAATCAATCGAGGAAAAGCAAAAGAAGACGGTTCCATGGACAATTCTCACCAGTGTGAACCGAAATCCAGGCATATTTACGTTTGCAGCCGACATTTTATTACTGGTGAGTAAACTTTAATCATTTTTTTGTTGTTGCCCCAATTAGCTGCTAGGATTCAATAGACTAGGCAGTTGTTATTATTACCGTAACCTTTATTACCAGCATTATTTTTCTTTTGCCGTGAAATGCTCTGATCGATCAATCGGTATGTTATTGGCCTGGTGGGAATTGGTTATTTTGCCGTGACGTGTTCACGGCTAAATAACGCTTGGAGGCGAATTACCGGTTACGGCAGAAATAATCACTCTATATATACTACCAGTTTTCTTAGTTCCACACAGTACATATTCCACGTAATTGATAAAGGTCAATTTACTGGGTGACTTGAGGTAGTTGTAGATGTTTCCGAACTCCACTGCAGGCAATTCCTTTGGATTGTTTATCCAGCTATCAGCTGCGACTTTGTATGGGCAGATTTGCAGGCCAATACACGCTAATTTTAAGTTGTATCGCCTCCTCGCGTCTGTTGGCAGTGACTCGTGATAAGTCGTGTTTAAGACGTTTTATGAAAAAAAGACGCAAAACATAGCTGAAATTTATGAATTTCAGACGTTTGTCTACGGATGTTTATCTGTGCGTGCCCCCATCTCAAAATGGCGACACGTTGCTATGCGAGATGACGTCATCGTGACATCATGCCGACTGCGAGAATAAGTCGATAGATGAATGGAAAAACAAAACAAAAAAACAACAACAAATAAGCCCCCCAAAAATTAATGCAGCCTCAACGGGACACAAGTCAGTGTCCTCCTTGCACCGGTCCCAAGCCCAGAGAAATGCAGAGGGGAAAAAAAAGCCTGCATTGGGGGTGCCCCCTCAAGATTTCTTAGTGCCCACTCTGGTGGGTAAACCTAGATCCGGGCCTGATGCCAGTGATCTGCTATTTTTCTACAAAATTAAACAACTGCATGAACATCCTCTGAGACCAGTGATTCCATAAGTTTTGCCAGCGGTTGTACAAGGCATTTATGATGAGGCATTGCAAGCCAGAATTGTCCAGGTTAAGAGAGAAAACGTGGAGCTTTAAACTACACCAAACACTGCTGCTGCATTTTCAAATACATAAGTACATTTGAAAAATGATTAATGAAAGAAATATGCTCATAAACAAATTGTGGAATTAGTCAAGCTTGGTGTAACATTATCATGAAGATACTGTACTTGAAACTTTACGACGTGAATTGTATTCATATTGTATTGTATCGGCATGATACTCGCTTAAATTTGATTCTATATTGGATGGTGAAAGGAAATCGGTGCTTTCAAACATTATGAAGATCAGACCACATTTTGTAGCATTTTTATGCAGAAATGTCTAGTAAATTCAAAGGTTATGCCATATTTTTCTTTCAAATAAATAGACTAAGAGTAGATGACTTCCTTGCAATAGGTATAATTGACTATGACGTCAATTGTTTTTCTTGTATTGCACATGTAAAACGTTCTATACAAGAAGAATTTAATTCTATGTTATTAGCTGTTGTTTTTCTTCCTGGTTGCTTGTCAATGTTGAGGCCTAAAATAGGTGGGTGGTCAGGGGAGGTTTTAGCTCCATGTAAAGACAGAAAAGCTAAAGCTCCTCATTTATGGCTCCCACTGCAGTCTTCCACTTTCCAGGTGTGTGTACGCCTTGATTTGTTCACGGTGCATTTCATTAGGGGCAGAAACAACATTGTATGCAATGCAAAGTGCAATGCTCATCATCTCTCAGAGGGGTTTTATAGAGATATAAATAAAACATGCTACAATGCAATGAAAATCTCATTATAATGTGCTTATAATGTTGTTCACAACACAAATATCCCTATAGAATATTCGGGATGGGAACGGAATTTGCAATATATTTTGGCAATAATACCATCATATGTAAGACCATCCAACAAGGGGGCGGGGAAATAAAGCTGCACACAATAAAAAGCAAGCTGTCACCCCTGCTTCTTTCCTAGCAAATCCTCCTAATGATCACCAAGCGTTGACACTATTCTTTTCTCACATAAGACAAAACACTTGGCAACACGATGTCGCCCATCCAGACTTCACCATCAGTTAACAGCTCCCATAAACATTGCGGCACGCCTTTCCGTTGGGGGCCGACCCAGGCAGAGCGTTTGGCTTCCATTGTGAACTCAAACACACGCTCAAATGCCGGATTTAGGTGGAAAAAGGACGAATGGTTTACTGCATACAAGCAGGCAGGAGTGTCTTAAAAATGATCTTGTCAAGGATTTAAGGTAATTATTATATAAAATATCCCCATGAATGCACTTTGAAACGCTGTGAAAGAAATGCATGGAAAAAATTTGCGTAACTTTAGCTTGAAATATTTACGTAAAATGAATGATAATTGCCCGTTTTTTTGCTTTTAACGAAGAGTCTAGACTGTTCTATGTTCATATCTGTAGAAATTCTGCATTTATTTACAAGAATTTTCAACTTAAAAATCTCTTTATTTTGCGATGGCCGCCACGTTGGATTACACAATAGCTTAATTTTAGCTTGAAATATTGATGTAAAATGAATGATAACTTCCCGTTCTTTTGCTTTTAACCAATAATCTAAACTGTTCTATGTTCATATCTATAGAAATTCCGGGATGTACGTATTTATTCACAAGAATTTTCAACTTAAAACACTCTTTGTTTTCTGATAGCCGCCATGTTGTATCCATACACATTAGTATAACTTTACATTCAAATGATCAGGTAATTTTCTGCCAACTGCCTGTGTTTTGGCAAAAAAGTAGTAATTCAGATATTTCTGCATCTATACAAAAAAAATTTGCCTTTTACGTGTTTTATTTTATGTAACATTTCAATCTAAAAACAACGAGGGACAGATAGCCGGCAAGACGTACTGAGGCAATAGTAACATCGGAATTCAACCTAAATAAGTTGTGACTGAATATAGAAAAATGCAAATTTTGCTTTTGTTGGGTAAAATTAAGATGATTCTACATGCTTTCGTCAAGTATTAAAGTTTCTGATGTGAAAATTGAGTGATTTAGTAGTTGTTGAACACTTGCACTGAAAAATTTTAAGTTGCTATTTTGGGCAAAAACTTACCGGTATATGATAATTTAAATATTGCTATTGAGCCTGAAAATAAAGGTGATTATCTCTGCATTTGGTGATTTTTGTGCATTCAGTGTAAAATTTGAGAATTTTATAGCCTATTTAGGTTTTGTTATACTTGTATAAAAATAATTAATTGGGATTTTATTAGGAACGACTTTGAATTATTTATGTCACTGTTCATGGAGGCTCATATAAGCCTAAGGGAATAATAATAATAATACTATATATAAAATTATATAATAATATTAATAATACTGTTTTGGTTTTAAGTCGCTAGCAGTTTCAAGTTCAAGTTTTTTTTTTTTCAAGTTTAGCTTTATTGTCAAATATGCATATACGTAGAACATACAGCACAGATGAAATTGTATTCCCCTCTCCCACGGGCAAACATGCCTATAAAAACACAGAGCATAAAAAAATAAAGAAATAATAATAATTGTAGATAAAAATAATAATAAATAAAATAGCAAATGGACTATGTACAAACAAAATGAAAATAATTTAAAAATGTAATATGGTGCAAAAGATATGTACAAAAGTGACTTGAAGTTAGGTAGTGCATTTTCAAGAGAGAACGAAATAGCAGCTGAATATAACAGTCCTGAGTTAATATTAAAGTAGGGTAGTGCATTGGGTGGCAGGGAATGATGGAAGGGGGGTTACCTTATTTGGCAGAAGGTAGAGGGGTACGAAAGGGTAGTGCAGGGAGGGAGTTCAGAGCCCTGACAGCCTGGTGGAAGAAGCTGTCCTTGAGCCTGCTGTTTCTGGCCCGGAGACTCCGAGAAAATATTTGAATTTAAATATTTTGAAAATAGGCCCCCTACGGATCGGCCCCGAGCCCGGTGTCCCGTCAACTAGCCACGTTTACATGCTGACTTTTATTCATACCGATTCAAATCATTCCGAATGGAAATTTCACATCAGCTGTTTACATGTCACTTCATCTATTCCGATCCAGCGTTTACATGTGACTGCCTTTATTCCGAAAGGACGTTTGACAACTGCCGTCTGACATGCGCCGATTAATCAAAACAAAGCGTCACGTTGCAAAACATGGAGATCGATCGTCAGATCAGCTGCTGTTTTAACTTTTCGAGTGGAAACAAAACTTCAGAATGATACGCCGTTCATTTAAAAAGTTGTGTGGGTGCGCTGTGCGTGTGCTTGGAAGCCATGTTGCAAGTGACGTTACCTACGTCACCAAGTGACGTCACCACGTCAGTACGGAGCATGCGCAGAAAGAACGCAACCAGACACCATTCCGCTTCCCTGTTTACATGATATAATTTTACTTCTAATCGGTTCGGGAAAAGGAATATTCCACCCCTGTGAATCGGAATGAAATTCCATTGGTTTGGGCCTGTTCATTCCGAATGAGGTGTTTATATGGAACACATTTATTCGGTTTGAACAAATATTCCGATTGTAATTGGAATATTTGGCTCCATGTAAACGTGGCAACTGATAGTGAAGTCAATGGCCCATCTGAAAAAAATACCCGCTTCTAACTGGGGCTCATTTCAGCTAATTCGCTTGGAGGACTTTGTAGAATGACAAGCATAGAAATGTGACACGGCATAGGAAAATGAGTCACAAGTCGCAGAGAGAGATTTAGGCAAAACTGTTTCAGTTGGTCAAAGTTTTAAAAATCTACATTCCCTCAATAAAGGTTCCATTAAATTCTTCTCCTTTCATCGATTTAGAGTTCCCTTCCCATGAAATAAACATTGCGACGTGGTCAAAAATTTTGTGAAAGAAATTGCCCAAATAATTGGTCATTTACTTACTGTTTCTGTCAAGATCTAAAAATCCCCAACTCACCTGTATCAATTATGTTATGAGCTAACATTAGGCAGGGAATTTGTAAGTATTTATCATTGTGTTAAAAAAAATGTCCAAAACCTCCAACACCATTCAGTCAATACTTAGTGCAACTACGGAAATCACTCTTTTTCTTCCACATAAAAATATTTTTGTTAGTGAATATTTGAAGTAGAAGTGGGAACTTCTTGGTACGTCATGATACGATACGGTTTGCGATACAAAGTTCACGATAACGATGATGTGACGATACGGCGATACAACGATTATCAAAACATTGGTCAGGAAATCCTTCTGGGATATTCTAAAAACAACTAATAAACAGAAAAAAAAGCTTCTGCTGTGAATTGGAATGAGTTTATCACTAGTAGACGTCCAATCCACTTCAAATGGATTGAACGTCTATGGCCGTCAGTAGCAGCCAATGCCAAGCAATGTGGTAATTTTGGGCCATTTGAGGTCATTTACCTGTTGATTTTCATATACTTCCTGTTGATTTTGGGGTATTTTATGGATCACTTCCTGTTCTGTAACACAAAATGAACAGGAAGTGACCCATAAAATGGAATTGGGAATCACCCAAATGAATAGGCAGTGACTCAAACCCAACAGGAAATGACCTGGAAATGCCCTTAAATGAACAGCAAGTGACCTACAAATGGAATGACTGAATGCTCTGGTTACGAATGAACGAACGTTCCCAGTCTAAATGGATTGGGTGTCGAGCACCGTCAAGGCAGCCTTGGCAATTTGTTGGTTCCTTTTTTTTAAGACATTGACACCTTTTTAAAATGATATCTCGATTCTTGCAGGAGCAATCGATAACCTTTTGGAATACAAAGTGTCACGATATATCACCATTTCGATATTTTGTCACACCCCTTATTTGAAGTGTATTATATTTCTCGGGATATAATTAATATTTCGCTTTTTATTAAAAAAAAAAAAAAAAAAAAAGAATTTTCATAGAATGAATAATGCAATGTTTCTATATTCCCGATTTTGATTGACCGTCAAGAAACTTTTCATGGCCTAGCTGCAGTTCAGTGCAGTGTAGGCAACCAGAGAGACCTTCACTGGCTTTGTAAAAAAGCCTATTATAGAGGTTTAGCAATGTGCAGTTCGAGATGTGACAGATTAATTTCTAACCACTTATTAGGTTGCGGCGGCAATGACTTTTTCAGACAGGTGTATAGTTTTGGATAACATTTTTTCCCTCGATAAATGAAATCACAATTACAAAACTGCATTTTCCGAATGTTTACTTGGATTATCCGGGTCTGATATTTACATGTTTGATGATGGCGAACATGAAAGTGGTAAAAGAATGCAAAAATGGTAAATTTTTGAGAGGGAGTCGGTGTTGTTTTTGGCAGCCCTTTTAAAATGTGTCTGTCTTTTGGGCGATAGTACCAGGGGTGAAAGTGGCTAGAATTTCTTACCGGAACTCCCCGATGTGAAATTGTACTCATTTATTGATTGATTTTTTTTTTTTCTTTTTTTTTTGGGGGGGGGGGGGGTGTCAAACCACTTAAACTACTGAAATGCCAAGAAAACTGTTTTAGCACAGTGACGTCTATAACACTTACAAAAACTGATTTTCATTCAAAATTGTATTTTTTCAATGATTTGCAAAATAAAAGTTAACAAAAACAGCAATAACCCATCTCCATCTCCTAATTTTTATTTTCCCTCATTTCCTCACTTAAAAACATAGGATATATATTAAAACTGAAGTTAATGTAAACATTTCCTTTTTTTTTTTTAATAATAATAAAGATATGAATAATATTCAATCAGAAAAATAAGGACAAATGACATATATTATGCAGAGTGAAATGGAATGTATTTTGAAGATCGCGCAAACATTGAATTTTGAAATCATAAGGAAATGGATAAGTAGCCTAACATGAATGAACAAATATAAGCCCAAAGTGCACATTGACAGCTAAGATGTTCTGAACCTCCCCATCAGAGTAAATAAAAATAAATATGATAAATAAGCCTCCTCAACGCTTTCGTTGCTCTTAAAGATTTGATCCATTTTATGTTGCATTGCCCTTCTTTTGTCGCATCAATTCAATAAGCTTTTTTTGTTGTTGTTGTTGTTGCTGTTCCAGAAAACATGTACATTTGAACCAATCAGAGCTAACCATCTCTGCTGATCACATGTTAGTATGTCAGCCAGTTGAACGGATAATGAGTCCAGGCGTTTTGCTTTGCTGCTCATCATCATCAGACTCCGATAACTGCTGCAGCTGGGGAAACCTCCTTGCCGTCCGTGGAATAAAATCAATAATAAATATTGGTGGAAACGGATTACGCTACACAAGCATTTTATTATGCTTGTTGTTAACACTTGTGCATGTAAATCTGATGTTGGTAGATTGTTTTCTTCTTGGAGCTGAATTGCATGTGTGGCAGCGTAGCATTTTTTTTTTTTTTTTTTAATAACGTAGTGTTTTGACAGTTGCGGTCATATTTTCAAAATCAAAGCACCGTGTACCAGAACAGCATTTCGGCCCTGAATCTTATACCGGAACTGCGTTCCTGACCGTTCTGGCCCACTTTCACCCCTGGATAGTACTTATTAGTTTTAGTAATCACAAAATGTGTTTGTCCTCTAGTTTTTGTTGACGAAAACCCAAGACTAATTTCGTCTAGTTTTAGTCGAAGTTGACCAAAAATGTTTTCGTCCTTAAAATAAATTTTAAAATTACTCCAAAAATAAATAATCAAATAAATAAAGGTTTCCAACTATTTTGACTGAACATGACGAGCTCATATTGTAGCGTCTACAAGGACAACGCCAACTTAGTAATAATACACACTCAGCAGGATAACAGTACATTGCAGGTAGTCCCCGGGTTACGAAGGAGTTCCGTTCCTATGTTGACGACCGAACATGAATTTCTGCGTAAATCGGAATCAATCCTTTAAATAACCCTAAATCTCAAAATAACGATCCAAAAAGTCCAAAAGTATTGTATTTTGTTTAATGATGGAAGATACACTGCCCTCTGGTGGCAGCATTGGGTCTGGCGGGACTGTCACCTTATGACTGACGAGCAGACTCTCGTCTGACATGGATAAAGAACAACTGCGCTCTGGTTTGGCCCACATAAGGCTGTAAATTGTTTAATAATAATTTCGCTAATATATTTTTGTGTATGCATTTGTAATTAAGTTTAGAGCTACAGTTTGTGGAGTGATGGTTGAGCGATTTGCGATGAGAATTGTAAATACTTTTTTTTAGGCAAATTCGGCTAAGTTATGAAATTTACATATTGGTCAGACTAGGTGGATGTTCGAACACCAATTGTTTAGTGTCAACTGTTTCATTGTTAAAATGCGTGTTGTTTTGAACATTAGTGTACATATATGTGTGTTACAGCTTTAGAAATTGTCAAAAGTGAAGGAAGTCAAAAGCTTCAAAAAGCAAAATTGCCTTGTTTGCTGTCTGTCAAGCTGAACAACTTCACATTTAGTGAGGACAGAATGTGTCATATTAAAGGGATCCATGGATAGAAAGACTTGTAGTTCTTAAAAGATAAACCTTATTACGAGTTAAACCATTTGATACTGAAATTCCTCTTGACGTTTTCGTTTTTATGTTACGTGTTTACAATTTGTAAAATTATTTTAACTACTAGGTCGCCATTGTTGTTGATGTGGCAGGGCGATGACGTCACATGGTTATGTTTCCATAGTATGACTCTCGCGACATTAACATGTCATCTGTTCAATGTTTTCAATTTGAACCCGAGAGGAACATTAATGAGCATGACAGAACTTTCGATATCCCACAAATTGAGCAGCAAAAGCAAAGTGAACAGGAAAGACGGGATGAGACGTGACAAGAGTAGGGACAAAAACGGTGTTCTGCCAAAATGGGCTACACAGGTGAAACGTCCTACAACAGGCGAATTTGAACCTCAAAGTACTTCCGTGCGCTTTCAGCTTGTTTTGTTTAGATGTATAAAGACAGAACATACTAAAGATGCCTTAAGAAAATACTTAAACGTAGTAATATCAAATAAAGGTGGTTTAAATATGCTACATGACTAACGTGATTAACAGATCAACAATCTGCTTTAAAGCTACCACAAGAAAACACAATGCTTAAAAGTATGAGAGGGAAATGAAAAGGTCATAAAAGACTTAATAAAAACACAAATAGTAACTACTCGCTGCTTTTAACCGATGAGCGCATGTGTTGGACATCTCGCCGCGTAGAAGGAATTGCAATAACCCGGTAATATTCGTCGAGTACCAGTGACAATCACCCCGAGCGTCCATAAATCATACCGCCCTACGTATGTCAAAACATATACTAATATTAGATTTTTCAATCAATGGCAATATTTTATGTGTTTCTAATAACATATTTTAGTAAAGGAGAACAATTGTGGCTTATTAGAGCCTGCAAGTCTTTAAGTCCGAGGTTCCCTTTAATAAAGTAAAATAAAAAAATAAGATACTTTGAGGTACAATAAGGTACTGTTTAGGCCTATGCGACAAAAAACAAAACAAAAAATAAACGACTGGAGAGAAAATGGCAGATGAGACTCCGGCATCGTGAAGTGGAAATAGAGTTGAGTACGTCATAACCCGGGGACTACCTGTATTTTCAATTAATTATACCCACATGGATACCACAAACTGTATGTAAAAAAAGTTGTCTGAGAGTTTAAGAGGATGCTCGCCGTTAGCACAAGGCTAATGCTAACTTGAATGCTATGCTAACGCTACGACTTATATTTGGTGTGATGATCACTCAGCACAGACCTTTAAAGGCTAAAGCATATTACATATTCTCTCTGGGGAAGAAAAGAAAACAAATATTACAGAGGACACTGGCGAATTGGGAGTGGGAGGTGGGGGAGTGCAGCATGTCACATGAGTGACACAACCTGACACTGCTACGATGCAGGCTGACTACACAAAACATGTCACACATTGTGAACATGTGACGGAAACTATGTCGCATTTTCGTCTTGTTCTCCTCTCGTCAGACGAAAACTTGCAGTTGTCTCTTTATGTTTTAGTCTCCCAAAACACAATTTCAGCTTGTTATCGTCTCGTCATCGTCATGAAAAAAGTGCTAGTTGTTGCAATTATTTCCTTATCATCATCGTTGATGAAGACAACACTGGAGGGGAGGCAAATTCCTCATTTCATTGTACACTGACATTCATATTAGGCCTATCGCTATATTGTCCCACATCCCGTTTGACCATAGTGACGACAATCAGCAAAATGGTCAACATTTGTCTTTAATCTGAGGTTAAGGCAATCCATTACAAAGCATTTCACAAACCACAGCATGACGACAATCATGTCCAACATCTGGCTTGGAAATTTAATCAGCATGCAAGTCAGAGACCTGGAGAGGTATGGCTAACAGCCGGGATAAAAATCAGGAGTGTGTGGTGTGGAAAAGCCGTACAGTACAAACAGTGGTTCTCCAAGTGTGGCACGCAGGCGCATTTATTTCAGTACAATTTTTAATCATACCTTGCGTGCATATTTTAATTGAATCATGATATCCCGTTTTATATTTTTGTTCAAATTGTGCTTATTTATATTTTAGGTGGTACTTGGGTAAAATGTCTTGAGAACTACTGCAATTGTGTCACTAGAGAACAGAGGAAGAGATATGACATGCTCCATCCGGCAACTTACTATCTCTAAAAGAAGAAGTCAAGCAATATGGCCGACGTGCTCATCGGCTAAAATGAAGGGCTGACTTGCCAACTTTGCCAACACACACACATGCACAAGATCTAAAAGTTGCAGAGTTTATGTACACATTGACAGCTCAGTCAATTGAAGGACTGACATCTTCACACGTACAATGAAAATTCTCCCCACCATCATGTAATGCTTTGAAATTGCATAAGTGTCAAATTGCTTGTTACACACTCTCTATGGCAACATGAACAATAGTTGTATGTTGGAGCTAATAATTGAATGTGGACAAAAGAAGACCCTCCTATTACGTTTATTACGTTTTTTTTTTTTGTCAAGAACAGACGTAATGTTCCTGTGTTTCTTTATCTAAAACTATCAAGAAAAAATAATCTTATTTTTACCGCATTTCTAAGGATTTCATTGCCAAAAAAAAGGATATGAATCATTTGGAATGACCTGGAGTTCAACATTATTAAGTCACCAAAATGGGATTTGATCATCTAAGTCACAGCAAACCCAGTTTTCTCAAACTAATACCATAAACAATGGATTTCCCATGATTTTATTGATTACAGAATGAACAAAAGAGAACCCATAGGGCTTAAATCTCGTTCTTCCCATGGACTGATGAACATCAATGCTCGGAGATATCCTTTTGCAAAGATTTCCAGCTAAACACAGTTTGCCAGATCTGAATGGTTCACTTGAATTGGATTTCGAGATGGCTGACACCAATGAGCTCCGTGGGATTAACACACTTTTCAAATCAATCAAAAAACAATTCCCAAGAATTGCTTGTTTGCTTGCGTGACTGGTTATCAATTCTTTTTATTGTCCCATATAGTAACTCAACAATTACTCAAGAGTTGGAAGCAATTATTTCATCAAATTACCTAGTAAGAATTAATATAAGAGTCAAAATGGAATAAGATCGATAAGTAAGCATTGATAACGGAATGGTAATTGCTAAAGTCTAATTAATTCCTAATCCTACACTGCATTATGAATGTTTTCAGTAAAACATGAAACATCATTGTGTTTGTGTGATATTAGTTTATATACACTGTGTTTGTCTATTGTTGTGACTTTGATGACGTCCACATTTTTTCATGACCAATCTATTCAGACATCCACATTCTCATCCTCATTCCAAAAAGTCAAATTTATTAAAATATTCCTTATTGAAAGCTTTTTTTCCTTTAAAATATCTTATTTTGCCCATGACATAGAAAGATTGAATTGTTAGCATTCTTATTCATGATTTTTCATCTAATTTACCTACTTTAATGGCTTTTGGTCGAGGTATTTGTGTATGTCAGTCTCAATACATCGTGGCCCTATTTGACACATGAATCTTAGCAAATAAAGAATCTCATCATATGTTCTGTTATGCAAGAATATGGACAGCATCAGAATTAAATGCCCTACAAAAAAGATCCAAAAAAAGTGTACCAAATGATACAACATGACATCGTCCTATTACTGTGAATTAGTTATTTTGTTAAAAAAAAAAAAAAAAACCCCAAACAAACCCCTCCTAAGTGCTTACGTTATCAATAGCCACAGTTGAATTGTAAACAGGTTTTGACTTTCAGTATTGTACAAGTAAGGCTTTGCCAAACTCTTATTTTCATTGTACTTGTATAAGTGAAGAGCAGAAAGTATATGCTGTATATTTAAAAAAAATTGACGTGTGGGTGCGTGCGTGTGTGTTTGTGACGCCGTCATTGTTCAACAGTTTGATCCTCAGTCTCATTTTCCACATGGCATAATAACACCTGGCTGCATGAATTTGGATATGTTTTCATATATTTAGGCACATTTGGATCGAGTGACTGAGATAGAATAATAGAATCATTTAAGCAAATTTGTGAAATGCAGCGGTACCTCGCAATACTTTATGTGTGTTTGTTGTGCACTCAAAATCTTTCCCTTTAACACCCTCAGGACTTTCAGCCAGGGGGTGTTTGTGTTCCTCTGTGAGTGAGTATATTTCATACTGTATATATAGCTGGCTATGTTAGTCCACAAAAGTTGAACGAAGGGCTCTTGCTGTTTATTGAAGATGTTTCACTTTTAATTGATGAGTTTTCTTCTTCACTTCTAAATATTGACAGAAGTGGGTAGTAACGGGTTGCAGTTACTCCGTTACATTTACTTTAGTAGCTTTTTGAGAAAAATGTACTTCTTAGAGTAGTTTTACCGCGCAATACATTTTACTTTTACTTGAGTAGATTTGTGAAGAAACACTACTCTTACTCTGCTACTTTGGACTACTCTAGAGTCCTTACATTATTCCTCTTTATTCTACATATTGACTTTATTTTATTTTTATTATTCACTTCAATGGTCACGTGGGCAATGACAGTGAGACCTGGAGGGGCGTGATTGGGAGGAATGGCCCCCCCGATCAGAACCCGAGTGGTGTTCTGTTATTGGACTTCTGTGCTCGTCACGGTTTGTCCATAACAAACACCATGTTCAAACATAGGGGTGTCCAAATGTGCATGTGGCACCAGGACACCCTAGGCCGCAGTTCGATGATCGACTTTGTAATCGTGTCATCGGACTTTTGAACACTCGGGTGAAGAGAGGGGCGGAGCTGTCAACAGATCACCACCTGGTGGTGTGTTGGGTCCGATGGCGGGGGAAGATGCTGGCCAGACCTGGCAGGCCCAAATGTATCGTGAGGGTCTGCTGGGAACGTCTAGCAGAATCCCCTGTCAGAAAGAGTTTCAACACCCACCTCCGGCAGAACTTCTCCCTTGTCCCGGCGGAGGTGGGGGACATTGAGTCCGAGTGTTCCGCACCTCCATTGTTGAGGCGGCTGATCGGAGCTGTGGCCGTAAAGAGGTTGGTGCCTGCCGTGGCGGCAATCCCCGAACCCGCTAGTGGACACCAGCGGTAAGGGATGCCGTCAAGCTGAAGAAGGAGGCCTATCGGGCCTTTTTGGCCTGTGGGACTCCGGAGGCAGCTGATAGGTACCAGCTGGCCAAGCGGCGAGGCCATGGAAAATGACTTCAGGACGGCTTCGAGGAAATTCTGGTCCACCATCCGGTGTCTGAGGAGAGGAAAGCAGTGCAACATTAACACTGTGTATAGTGAAGATGGGGAACTGCTGACCTCGACTCGGGACGTCGTGAGTCGGTAGGGAGAATACTTTGAAGCCCTCCTCAATTCCACCGACACGCCTTCCTTTGAGGAAGCAGAGTCTGGGAACTCCGAGGTGGGCTCTCTGATCTCTGGGGGTGAAGTCACTGAGGTGGTTGGAAAGCTCCTCTGTGGCAAGGCCCCGGGGGTCGATGAGATCCGTCCGTAGTTCCGAGAGGCTCTGGATGTTGTTGGGCTGTCGTGGCTGACACGCCTCTAAAACATCGCGTGGACATCGGGGACAGTCCCTCTGGATTGGGAGACCGGGGTGGTGGTTCCCCTTTTTGAGAAGGGGGACCGGAGGGTGTCTTCCAATTATAGAGGGATCACACTCCTCAGCCTCCCCGGTATAGGGCTGCTGGAGAGGAGGGTCCGTTGGGAAGTCGAATCTCGGATTCAGGCGGAGCAGTGTGGTTTTCGTAATGGCCGTGGAACTGTGGACCAGTTCTACACCCTCGGCAGGGTTCTCGAGGGTGCATGGGAGTTCGCCCAACCAGTCTACATGTGTTTTGTGGATCTGGAGAAGGCGTTCGACCGTGTGCCTCAGGGAGTCCTGTGGGGGGTGCTCCGGGAGTACGGGGTACCGAGCCAATTGGTAACGGCTGTTCGATCCCTGTACGACCGGTATCAGAGTTTGGTCCGCATTGCTGGCAGTAAGACGAATTCGTTCCCAGCGAGGGTTGGACTCCGCCAAGGCTGCCCTTTGTCACCGATTCTGTTCATAATTTTTATGGACAGAATTTCTAGGCGCGGCTGAAGCATTGAGGGGGTCCGGTTTGGTGACCTCAGCATTGAATCTCTGCTTTTCGCAGATGATGTGGTGCTGTTGGCTTCATCAAGCCGTGACCTCCAACTCTCACTGGAGCTGCTCTCAGCCGAGTGTGAAGCGGTTGGGATGAAGATCAGCCCCTCCAAGTCCGAGACCATGGTCCTCAGTCAGAAAAGGGTGGCGTGCCCTCGCCGGGTCGGGGATGAGATCCTGCTCCAAGTGGTGGAGTTCAAGTTTCTTGGGGTCTTGTTCACGATTGAGGGTAGGTGGGAGCAGGAGATCGACGGGTGGATTGGTGCAGCGTCTCCAGTGGTGTGGACGCTGCACCGGTACTTAGTGGTGAAGAAGGAGCTGAGCCAAAGGGTGAAGCTCTCGATTTACCAGTCGAACTACGTTACTACCCTCACCTAGGGTCATGAGCTGTGGGTCGTAACCGAAAGAACAAGATCATGGATACAAGCGGCCGAAATTAGTTTCCTCTGCAGGGTGTCCGGGCTCTCCCTTAGAGATAAGGTGAGAAGCTCGGTCATCCCGGTGGGACTCGACATTGAGCCGCTACTCCTCCGCGTTGAGAGGAGCCAGCTTAGGTGGCTCGGGCATCTGGTTCAGATGCCTCCTGGACGCCTCCCCGGAGAGGTTTTCCGGGCATGTCCCACCGGCGGGAGGCCCTGGGGACGACCCAGGACACGTTGGAGAGACTATGTCTCTTGGCTGGCCTGGGAACGCCTTGAGATCCTGCCGGAGGAGCTGGTTGAAGTGGCTGGGGAGAGGAGGTATGGGCTTCCCTGTTAAAGCTGCTGCCCCCGCGACCGGACCCCGGTGCAAGCGGAAGATGATAGATGGATGGATGGACTTTATTTTTGCCAGAAATGCTGACAGTGGCTGTCTTAGTTTCACCAATGAGACATCACAACAATAACCACAATACTCCTTAATACCAATCAGAGGTAACAACGTTTTTTCCCCACTGGAGGGCACTCATGCTCTTCGGAATGGTGATGATTCATAGTGTTGTTCTGGGCTGAATTCGGTGGTTTTTGTGTCATCTGTCTGGCCTTAAAGTGTCATGTAATAGGTTATAGTACAATATAATAACAGTTCTTAAAGACGAAGTTGTGCTGAGAAAAAAAATATACCATTATTTTTTATTTATTTATTTAATTTAATTTTTTAAAATAAAAAATCAGACATTGTAAGCAGATACTCAGAATGTTTCTCATTACTTGAGTATTTTTTTTCAATGAATACTTTTTTTACTTGTACTTGAGTAAATTTTTGGATGACTACTTTTTCTAGAGTGATACTATTTAGAAGTAACGCAGAAGTTACTTAAGTAAAATTTTTGGCTACTCTACCCACCTCTGAATACTGAATGTGGAGTTCCTCCTAGTTACGCAATTTCAAAAATAGGGTTGTATTGCATAGTGATTTGCATAATCTTCTTAGTCGTAAATTATTGGCTGCTATTAACGGTGATAGATGAATGGCTGGCAGTGATCATTTGCTCTCCAAGTCAACGGATTGGACGTCTATTGTTGTCAATGGCACTGAATGAGAAACACCACTGCTTTCCCCCCTCGATTTCAATGGATTAGTTTCACAAAGATGACCTTTTTTTTTTTTATTCCTGTTTCAAACCAGACAGCCCTATCTACCCTGCATGTGTACATTCTCGTCCTCAAAAGAATTTCTCTTCTTTTTGAGATGCAAATAGACCGCTCGCTCCGGATCCGAGAAGGCTGCTCTTTCATGTTCAGTGTATGGGTTACTTGTCTCTCCAATGTAGAGGTCACTGAATTCGTCACTCCACTTCAGCTGAGTTTTTGTCTAGGGCATTTTGTCCTTAATTCAACTTTTGCGGCATAACATGACCTGAAGGTCGCAGAATGTCTTTGAGACACTTGCTGTTTGCTTCTCGCGCTGTCTGAGGTACTATTGTACTGTTCGCTGTTGGAGAAATAACATAAAATGTGCTGTAGCGTCTGCGTAAGCTGCTAAATGTGGTAAATAATAATCAATATATGTGTCTTTTTAGACACTTGTTTGCTTAAAACATGTAAATGATGTCATTATTTTTGGAGAGTGAGATCAATTGGAACTGTGGGACTGGCATCACTTTTTCAATGTTGGTTTATGTGACTCTTTAAAAAATGCCAAAGAAAAATTATTGACAGTCATATTTCCTGGAAACCTTTGCCCTGTCCCTTCTGCGCTGTGATTGAGCAAACTGTGCTTTGCAAAAGGTCAGTTAATTGGCATTTGAATTTGTTTCTGTGTGTAAGAGCAATCAAAAAATGCCAAGAATGGTGAAATCATCCTTTTGGTGAAGAGGAATATTTAGCTTATTATCAACATCGTAACGTTTGTGCTTTTGACTTGGGTAGTGCATTGTTCTGATAAAAATATTAGAATATTATATAATCAATACTAATATTAGAATATTGAAATAATATTAAGATTCTGTATGTCAACAGCTCATAACAACTTGCACTCAAAATGCTGCAAAAAAATTCAGAAAATGCTCAGTACGGTATATTTTTTCATCACATGCTTTTTAAATATATATGCATATGTATATATATTACAGTCCTTATCAAAATAGAAAATGCTATTTTAGTGGGATCAATATTATAATAAGACAAGCCATAAAATATAGGATGGAAAACTAGAGGGGGAAAAAAGACTTAAGCCTTACTGTCTAAAAGCTCACCCCAAGAGAATAAATCAACAATACATTGGAATTTCTATACGGATCATTTGCAAAAAGTATCACAAACATGATACAAGATGGCACATTCTAATAATCTACTAACGCCATTCCTCGCCATGTTTTCTCGGAATCCGTGACTTCACTCACCACTTGGACAGCAAACAATACATGCTCCATTGCGAGCGTCTCAACATCGCAAGCTGTTCCGGAAAGGAGTCTCATCGCTCCTTGATTTGAATTTTCATTACTAAGCCATTCTTCTCCCTACGAAGTGGAGTAAGGGGCTTCACACTGCATTGCTTTGGGAGCGCTGGCAGGGTGAATATGGCGGCGGGACAGGATTGGGCTTGATGGCTCTGCTCTTCATGTAAGATATGAGCTGGTCTGGGATCTCAGCCAGGACGTCCTTGGCCAGCCGGGCCATGCTCAACACGTGGTTGCCTGTGCGGTCCATGTAGTCCCTGAAGGGGACAAACTGGAATGTCCGAGGAGAAAAAAGACCTGTCAGAACGGCAACCCTTCACTTCATACATTACAGTAAACACAACTTGATTGTTTTTTTTTTTTTACCTGTACAATGTCTCTCTCTGCCAATTTCCCACGTGATGAAATTCTGACGTCGTCACCATCCAACTCCACCATGGCTACAAAAAAAAGGAACTCGGCATTGAATGAACATCTGGAAATAAGTCATTCGCTACCTCAGACGGTGACAGGGGTCAAATCAGTTTTAACTGGGAGGGTTGACAACATGGAATTAATTATCTTATAAACAAGGTAAATAAGCATATTAGCAAAATAAACCTCCTATATTTATATCATTTATGTATGTGTTCCCATTTATTGTGACATAGCAATGCAGCTAATAGTCTGTCATTATACGTACTCTCACCATATGGTGATACAGATAATCCCTGGGTTACGACATACCCGATTTACGGGATTTCGACTTTACGATGCTGGAATCTCGTCCGCCATTTTGTCTCCAGTCGTTTTTATTTTTTTTCCCCCAAGGTGTTTCCAGGCCAGCCGAGAGACATAATCTCCCCAGCGTGTTCTGGGTCGTCCCCGGGGCCTCACGCCGGTGGGACATGCCCAGAACCCCTCTCCCTCTCCAGGGAGGCATCCAGGAGGCATCCGAACCAGATGCCTGAGCCACCTCAACTGGCTCCTCTCAACGTGGAAGAGTAGGGGCTTGACACCGAGTCCCTCTCGGATGACCGAGCTTCTCACCCTATCTCTAAGGAAGAGCCCGGACACCCTGTAGAGGAAACTCATTTCGGACGCTTGTATCTGCGATCTTGTTCTTTCGGTCACGAGCCACAGCTTGTTACCATAGGTGAGGGTAGGAACGTCGATCGACTGGTAAATCGAGAGCTTCGCCTTTTGGCTCAGCTCCTTCTTCACCACTACGGACCGGGGCAGAGTCTGCAGTTGCCCCTTTTAGACTCTAAATTCCCGTGTAATGTGACGCGGGATTTGCCTGCGCTATGGCTTTCAGACAGAGATGTATCAAGAATTATCCAGGTTGGACACTTTCAGACCTGTGCGACTCGTCACTCTCTGGGCAGGGGGGGCAGGGGATGGGATTTTATAACCTGGACATTACATCATATTTGGTCGGTATCGGCAACAAAATAAACCACACATTTCCAAAGATGGAAAATGGACTGTCTCATCCTCGGCTCTAAGATCCAGTAGCAATTTAATTTTGTCATGTTTTCCAGTTTAATTTAGCTATTTCCAAGTTTGCCAAGTTGATAATTGCGATGTTTGTTTACCGCTTTTCATCTTACTGCGAAGAAAGAGGAAATGATGATCGGCCCGCCATAATATACAGTATATATGCCATCAGCCTTCGCGCTGTGAAACGAGACTTGACCGGCTGTTTTTTTACATGTCGCGTCCTGGTTAAGCCCTGGACATTAAACTATACCTGGTTAATGTTCGTGTCAGTTGACATAGGAAATTGCTTTCAGACATAAGGGCGACCCAGTTAAATCCTGGGACTTAACTGGAGTTCAGTGTATTTTTGAAAGTGGCTAGTGTCTTGTACAGCCACCTCTCAGTATTAATGGTAAAGACAGTATCTTACTTTTTACTTTATTTTATTAATATGACATATACCGTATTGGCCCGAATATAAGACGGCCCTGATTATAAGATGACCCCCTCTTTTTCAAGACTCAAGTGTGAAAAAAAGACTTTTTGAACACCAAATTAATTTTTATACAGAAAATAATTACAGTACATCTGAAATAAATGATTTTAACAATATATTTGAGAGAAAAAAGCATGTTATTTTGCCTATCTGAACATTTAAATATGTAAACTAAAGTGCAATCACATTCATTAATGAATGGCTTCTGGTTTTTGAAATATAAATAAACCAATCTATTGTGATAAAACAACAAAATTGCAACCATTAACCATCAAAGTGAAGTCTAACTGTAACTGTAGTCTTGAAACAAATCTTAATAAGGAAAAACATTGCAATAAAATAATGCAAACCGGGTAAACTAGTAGCTGAGATCTATCATGACAGAGAATCTCTTCATTGATATCTGGCGCCCTCTAGCGCCGTGAATGGGGAGATTAGCTGTGATCTGTCATAACAGAACATCGCTTCAATGATATCTGGCGTCATCTAGCGTCGTGAATGGGTAAAATGTCTAGACCGCGAATATAAAACAAACCCCTTTTTGCCACTCTTATTTCAATGAAAAAAACATCTTATATTCGGGCCAATAGGGTAATACATGTTTTTGGATTATGATTTTGGATTGTTTTTGGTTATTTTGAGGTTTAGGGGGTATTTAGGTGCACGTAAAGCGTTAATTCCGATTTATGTGGAAACTCGTTCGTACCCCGGTGACTACCTGTATTATTATTAGTTGGGGATTTGGGCCCATACAACGTTACAGGGACCATCAATGATTGGTGATTGGCTGACTCACCGTCAAATTCTGCTTGTCCAACCCCGACAATGATGATTGACATGGGAAGTTTGGCGGCCTGTGGGGAGTGACAAAAAGTTTATTTTAATACAGTGGTTGTAAAACGTTATACACATTGGGCTGATTTGGAGCTTGTCACAAGTAGGAGTCAGGCCAGAGCAACTATGAGAGAACATTGTTCAATTGTTTAGAAATATCCAATTGTCACATACCCGTTGGCTTTTAGGCAGTTATTGGCTTCTCTAAAATACTTGGAATGATCGATTTCTGTAGTTCAGCAATATTTGCCTCCAACTCTAACACTTCCAATTACTTTACTTCAATCTTCCTCTTGTCGCTGTGGAACTCTCCCAAATGTTCCACGGTGTAAAACCCTTAAAGCTACCTAAAGTAGCCACTTCTTTTACACCTGTTGCCAACAAGCATGTACAAACAGTCAAGAGTAAACACACAATACCACAGGGGTTATTGAGTTCTTAGTGAATCAGGCCCTTAGAGGATTACAACTGTCGACGGATTCCCATGGAAAGAACAGAAACAAACAATAATGGACACAAAAGGAGCGAAACATGAATGATAGATGATATCATAAAGGTTTCATGGCTTCGTTTCAGAGCGCATTACAGCACAGTTAGTCTGAAGCATCTGGGGGCCTGAAAGAAAATACATTATTGAGCAACAAGGGCCCTAAAGTGTGGCTTTATAACCACCGTTAAGTATTTCAATTATGTAGATTTTGAAATGGAAAATAGGAAACTCATTTAGGTATAAACATTGTAAATCAGGGATTAGGCCCTGTAATAGCAGATGGCCAATAGTCCTCCATTTAGTACTTGGGGTAGGGGTTATCAAACGCTTTCAGAAAAATCGAAAGATGGAAGGGCCAAGTTGAGATCCTTCCACTTTGATTTGTTAAACATGACGATATACAGTACATCGTCATATCATACAGCTCTAATATGTACTATATGTATGCATGTATATGTACAGTATGTATATTTGTATATCCAGTGCTGTGCATGAACGCGTTCAATGAGCGATTGTTCATGAACACGTTCATATTTTGGGCGAACGTGAACTGAACGCGTCACATTTTTGTCTGATGAACGTTGCTGTGAACGCGCTCTCTCTTGTGGTTGTGAGCGTTGTTCGTAACCTCGTTCATTGTGAAGTACTGGTGTTTTTCAGCAAAGAACACGTAGTCCGCATACCACATTCTTGAGTTCAGAATTGGAGCCTTTCCGACAAAACTGCAGATAGGCCCATAGACTAAAAACACTATTAAAAAAAAAACAAAAAGCCTTAATGGCAGAAAACTATCCAACCTGGCAACTCAAGCTGCCTGAGGCTGTCACAGCTGTGTTGTTTTGCAAATATGGCAGCTTTTGCTCCCGAAGCTCTTATGGCCGCGAATAACCATTCACTCACATTCAGTTGGACTTTATTTAGCATCTTTGGATAATATTTGAACAAGTTGCATCATAAACATATTTCTGCAACATGAATACTGTGTAAATAAATGCTTAACAGCACTGGAAAGACGTGGTGAGAGAGAACTTTCCTTCATGTGCGTCCATGACCTAACGTCAGTACATAATTCCTTTATTCATAGAAAGTTTTTGGTGTTTACTTTGGAATCACTGATTCGCTACCATTTGTAAGATTACGCGAATGTGCAGAACCACAAAGTTGCAATTTCCGATGGGGTACAAAATCTGACAGAACACTGGCACAGTACTAATATTTAAGTGAGTTTTACGAACAGGTCAGCAGCGACGCAGATTTGAAATGAAAAACATCCACTTTCCCCACCCAAACACTGAAACTACGTCAGATTAATCTTCATACAGTGGTATGAAAAAGTATCTGAACCTTTCAGAATTTCTCATATTTCTGCATAAAATTACCATCAAATGTGATCTGATCTTTGTCAAAATCCCACAGATGAAAATAATGTCTGCTTTAACTAAAACCACCCAAACATTTATTGGTTTTCATATTTTAATGAGGATAGTATGCAAACAATAACAGAAGGGGGGAAAAATAAAGTAAGTGAACCATCACATTTAATATTTTGTGGCCCCACCTTTGGAAGCAATAACTTCAACCAGGCGCTTGCAACTGCAGCTCTGTCTGCCACATTGATCAGGACTAATCTTGGCCCATTCTTCTCTACAAAATTGCTGTAGTTTAGTCAGGTTCCTGGGATGTCTGGCATGAATCACTGTCTTTAGGTCATGCCACAGCATCTCAATGGGGTTCAAGTCTGGACTTTGACTTGGCCACTCCAGAACGTGTATTTTGTTCTTCTGAAACCATTCTGAAGTTGACTTACTTCTGTGTTTTGGATCATTGTCTTGTTGCAGCATCCATCCTCTTTTAAGCTTCAAGTGACTGACAGACTGCCTCAGGTTTTCCTGCTAAATATCCTATTAAAGTTTTGAATTAATTCTTCCATTAATGATTGCAAATTGTTCAGGCCCTGAGGCAGCAAAACAGCACCAAATCATGATGCTCCGTCCACCATGCTTCACGGTGGGGATGATGTGTTGATGTTGGTGAGCTGTTCCATTTTTCCTCCACACATGTCGTTCTGTGTTACTCCCAAACAAGTCAACTTTGGTTTCATCAGTCCATCAAATATTTTGCCAAAACTTCTGTTGAGTGTCCGAGTCAGGGGTCGCGTTGACCGAATATTTTCCGTCGTTGACCGGTTTTTTAAAACGGTGACGGAAAAAACTGAAGTCCATCCGTCATTTTGACAGGTTGCAATTCACACCCCAGACCACATGGTGGCGAGTGAGCATATTAATTAGCTATTGTCTCTCTTGATGCATGACGTTGTTGGCCTTACTCGGAAAAATGTCAAGGCAACTGAGTGTTTGCCTGGCACGGCCAGACTGTTCTCCCTGTATTTTTCAAACACAGAGAGAAAAGTCTGGGACACAGCCTCTCGAGTAGGTACAAAAATAAATCGACAAATCAGATTTGTTTATTTGCGTGACGTGTTCTTCACGAGCAACGTCACTCTTGCGCGCCGAAAGTCGTCTCTACAACAACACGGATGGCGGGAGAGCCGAGAATATGTTCCAATCCGCGGTAAATTCAGTTTTAAATGAGCTAAAACTAGGGCTGTCAAACGATTAAAATTTTTAATCGAGTTAATTACAGCTTAAAAATTAATTAATCGTAATTAATCGCAATTCAAACCATCTACTGGACTGTCTCAGGAAATTAGAATACACAATATTCTAATTTTTTGAGACAGTCCTGTGTATATATACAGGACTGTCTCAGGAAATTAGAATACACAATATTCTAATTTCCTGACTGTCTCAGGAATTAGAATACACAATATTCTAATTTCCTGACCGTCTCAGGAAATTAGAATATTGTGTATTCTAATTTCCTGAGACAGTCCTGTATATATACACAGGACTGTCTCAAAAAATTAGAATATTGTGTATTCTAATTTCCTGAGACAGTCCAGTATAAAATATGCCATATTTTTCTGTAAATTATATATATATTCTGTAAAATAAATTGTTGGAATGGAAAGATAAGACACAAGATGGATATATACATTCAACATACGGTACATAAGGACTGTAGTGGGCATTTCACTCTACTGCCATTTAAATCTGTCTATGCTGTCCTCACTCCGAAGCGTCTACTTTTTCCAAAGCTAGACAGCTAGTGAACGACGCCTTAATAATTAGACTTCTTCCTTTTTCATCTGATTTATTAATAAAATGGCCTCAAACCATTGTCCTCTTTAGACCGTCGTAAAACTACAAAATAAAAGTACACAAGCATTGCATTAGCAACAACTTTAGCTTTGCACGCTATACAGGTTCACTAAACATAAACAAAAAGCGTCTCATACAAAAAATATAACATTTCGCTTACTAACATAATATGTACATTCTTTACAACAACCATACTTACGGACAAATGTTGTCCAAGGATCATATAAGCACAACATTATCAGCCCGAGACGTCGTGCAGCCATAATGAAGAAAGAAAAGAAGAAAATAATAAACCATGTCGCAAAGCGACCACAAGAGTTCGCTGTTGGACAGCGCAAAAAGCCTTGCCTTAAAACTTAGCAAAAGGCAGAATACTTTCTGAGCGGGACATGTGCGTTAATTGCGTCAAATATTTTAACGTGATTAATTCAAAAAATTATTTACCGCGCGTTAACGCGATAATTTTGACAGCCCTAGCTAAAACACATCGACACGAGACATTGACAACAGTGTCTCGCGCTAGCCATGTTGAATAAATTCCGTACTCCTCATCCCTCGTCCTGCCCTCGTCGCTTTGCTAACGGCATGTTTGCCCGTCGCTGATTGGTGCACTTCGCTGTCTGTTTGCCTCTTGTTAAGCTTGTTCGGACAGAATATTAATTAAAAATGAATGAAAACTAAATACTATTGAACATGCCATTATTATCATTTTAAAAATGTAAGTGACGGGTAAAAATAGATTATGACCGGATTTTTATGACACTGTCATTCAAAATGACAGACAACGAAAAAGTCTAGCGCAATCTCTGGTCCGAGTGTCCTTTTTGTAAACATTAAATGAGCAACAATGTTTTTTTTAGACAGAAGTGGCTTCCTCCGTGGAGTCCTTCTTGGCCATAGTTTTACATATAGTTGATGTGTGCACAGAGCTATTGGACTGTGCCCCTGATTTCTGTAAGTCTTTAGCAGTCACTCTAGGGTTCTTTTTTTTACCTCCTTGAGTATTCTGCGCTGAACTCTTGGCGTCATCTTTGGTGGATGGCCACTCCTTGGGGTAGAAACAACAGTGCCAAGCCCTCCCCATTTTTAGACAACTTCTCTGACTGTCGATTGATGAACATCTAGACTTTTAGAGATGGTTCTGTGTCCTTTTCCCACCTTTATACATTTTATACATTATACCTTTAGACATTTCTTACCAGGTGTGTGTTTTTAGTGAGCAGAGCAGCTTTAAACCACTCATCAGTGATTGAGCACACACCGGACTTAAATTGTTTGGTAACTAATCGGTTTCGATTGCTCTGTAAGTCAAGAGGGTTCACTTACTTATTTTCCCCCCTTCTGTCATTGTTTGCATGCTATCCTCATTATGTCATGTCATTTTCTGTTTTATTTTGAAGGCTTCACCCTCTTCGTGTCTGCGTACTTGCCCTTCCTGTGGTCACCTAATCACCTATTGTTTACACCTGTTCCCCATTACCTCCTATGTATGTATTGCCTTAGCTCCCCTTGTCCAGTGCGAAGTGTCATTCTACTCAAGTAAGTCACAGCAGCCTCTTGTCATAGCTTTCATAGTAATCCTGTATATTTATCCTCCATTTAGCGCGCTTTGTGTTTTTAAATTTTGATCATAGTAATCCTGAATTTTTCCTCTTTTTGGAGCATTTTATGGTGTTACCTTTCCTCCCTTTTGGAGTACTTTGTGTTTGAACTTTTTTTGTTTCTAGTCATCCTGACTCATCCCTCCGTTGGAGCGCTTACTGTTTGTACTTTTTCTCATCCCCGCATGTCAGCGGAAGAACCTCTGTTATCAAAATAATTGCCCGAAACTCCGCAACTGAGTCCACCTCGTTGTCTCGGTCCGACACATTAAAATATGAAAACTTATAAATGTTTGGGTGGTTTGAGTTAAAGCAGACTCTTTACATCTGTGTGATTTTGACAAAGACCAGATCACATTTGATGGTGATTTTATGCATAAAATGTGAGAAATTCTGAAAGGTTCAGATACTTTTTCATACCACTCTATGAAGATAAATCTGACACAGTTTGAGTGTTTAAGTGGATAAAATAATTGCTGTCTGTGGTTCTAATTTCGACTGTCAATAATTGCTTACAGCAATTAATGGGAAGAACTACAAAAATTCATTTTTTTAACCATTAACTTCAAAATTTTGAATTATGAACTATGAACTGAAGAGTTCATTTTAAAATTTCTGAACTGCAATTTGAACTTGTTCATGTAGAAAATGAACTTTTCTAACAGGAATTCCCTGATCTGATCACAGGATCGGAAAGGTGTTGTCAGGTTTTGACACCTAACTATTGGAGAAGCACTGTTTAAGTTACTACCTCCATCTAGTGCTGAACTTAAGCTTCTTGTCTTAGCCATTTCAATGATGTTTTCATAATTTGCTGCAGGCCAATTAAAAAGTATCCTTAGTTGGCCTCCGGGCCATAGCTTGGGAACCTCTGGTTTAGCACATGGCGCATATACACACTTACCTTTGTTGATAATGCACTTCCTTCTGCTCGTTATAAGTCCAGCTACACATTTTTAGCAAAGAAGGCTTCCTCAAATGTATCTGAGCTGACTATTTTCACCTGTTAAAACTTTCAGTCTTGAAGCAACGTCATGCTGCATGAGTCCCGCTGAGTGGGATAGACTTTCATGATGATTCCAGTGTCAGTAATGTTTTTTTCTCAAATTATATCCAACACTATTAGTTGGTTTATACAGTGCTAAGATAACATAATGTGGGGACAGGCTAATACCAACGAGTGGTTAAAAATATAAAACTGACCAAATTTGAACATACAGACAGGTTTGTATAGAAGTGTCAATTTATAGTTATTTACTCTAGTAATCATTTTGATTTCATTATTCAAAATAAAAACGGCAAATTATTGAGATAATTTAATAAAAAAATGAGTAAAAGAAAATTAACACACACATATTCATACCAATTTTTTTTTTTTCAAAAATGGCTAAGTTAATGAAACAAATGTTTCAGGGCTCTTACGATAAAAAAAAAAAAATGGCCGTTTTATCAAAAAAACTGAGCAAGTTACCTGCAGGTAATAGTTTGGAGCAATAAATGTCCTGGTTCAATTAGATTGCCTGCACAGCCAATCAGTTCAGTGAGATGAGTGTCGCTGTTGACAGCCTCATGACGCTCAAACAACCGCGCAAAAAGAATGGTCTGTCAAGTTAAAAGTGGCATTTTCAAGATGGAAATACCAGTAGTACACACATGCAAAATGAACAGAAGGTCTCAGAGAAAATGCTTGTTTGTCCTTGTCTCTAGTGAGAACTCTTATCTGATGAAACATCTCTCAGCGGCACACACCACTCACTACAGTACATGTTTCAATGTACCAACAGGCGAGAAGCTGTTTGACAAGGTTGTTTTTTTTTTGACACTGAGATAAAAGTACTAAAATTTTAATAGGGAAGACATTCTTTCATAAAGGCCGACTGTCTGGCAGTTGTGGTTTGAGGTCCAAGAAATCTTAACGTAAATGAGTTCCCGTTTACGCAGCTTTACTTGACACAATTGTCATGTAATATACACCTTTGAAAATCAAAATTCTTTGACACTTTTGACAGCTTTTGTAAGAAATAAAATAATAATCATATCGCTTACTTTTTCCTGGTAGAAATTTACCTAACACTAGTGGTAGCACTTGGTATGAGTGGACCGGGGCGGCTCTACGCAGGGGCAAGAGGGGGCAGTGCCCCCTAAAATCAAAATTTTAGAAGTTGAGAAAGGAAATTTTTAATACACTCACAAAATTAATATATGACAAACTGACAGACTGATCTACACTCAATATACAGTACAATCACTCCATATACAAAATCTGCACATGGCTCCTTAATATGGTAATTTATGCACGTAACTTTGGCTGTGATAGGCATGAGTTGACACTTCCTGTTCGCACGTTCAGGAAATATGCTGTGTGAATGTGTTTGGGTAGATCTGAGTTCCCAAGTTGGGAAATTTTTCTGATGTACTGTAAAGTCGTAATGTGGGATAAAAACATAATTGCTACAAATAGGTGTAGCCTATTTTAATACTCCAACGATACATCACTAGTTGAGGGACTGTTTGGCGCTTTTTATAGACACCATGTAATAGAAAGTCATTTTTTCGATTACTCCAACACATGAAAGCAGCATCAATATTAGCATGTGCTAATCATATAGTCGATGGCTGGTCCAAATGACATTTTCCCACTTGCTTTTCAGATTAGAGCCAGATAAATTGCCCATCCTTGTTGATCGTTTTTATTACCTACTGTACGTGTTGATGTTTGTTTGGTCGCTTATTCCAATTAATTGTGAATTTAAATGGTTCTTTACTCTTTACTTATCAGGCAGTTAACTGAGGTAAACTACTCTGGTCTTGAATTAAAGTAGCAGATTATCTGCCGTCTTTTAGCCTACTGGCTATATGCAAAATGCAGTTTGAGTCAGAGGCTCTCGCTCAAGAGCTTTGTCTAAAACTGTGTGAATATGGTATGTGGTATTTGAGCTATATCAATACTGATGCTATTTATTGCTATTTGTTTATATGACCAAAATCGATCAATCTGTATGGATTAATTGCCTCTTTGAGATATAACCTGTAATAATTTTGTATGTGAGCTCATCATAATTTCCAGCTGTTTTACAAGCATTTTATTTGTTACATCAGTCAGAATAATTTGTAACAAGCTGTATTATTTTTATTTGTATTTGACTCAAACACCATTACTCTTGCAAATGGATACTAGAAAGTTATTTGCTCACAGCAAGGAGGAATGAGAGAAGTAAGCTAGGTAACCCACCTAGGTAACATAAACTATTTTAGGTCACAAATTACCAGTTGAGAAACACTGATTAATTGCAAAACAGCTAGAGTGATATACAGCATCCCCATTTCTGTCCAAAGTAGTGCAGGTAGAGGTGAAGGAGAGCTGGAGGGTGATGAGCAGAGGTGAATTGACTATCATCAAGGGATGTCCCAATTTTTGTTTTGGAATACAGATGACTTAAAAACACAAAAAAACATCACTTTTTTATAGGAACTTGTATTTTGATTTGATTTTATATACAGCGGGGCAAATAAGTATTTAGTCAACCACCAATTGTGCAAGTTCTCCTACTTGAAAAGATTAGAGAGGCCTGTAATTGTCAACATGGGTAAACCTCAACCATGAGAGACAGAATGTGTTGTTTTAACTCATTATCGGTATAAAAGACACCTGTCCACAAGCTCAGTCAGTCACACTCTGCACTCCACTATGGCCAAGACCAAAGAGCTGTCGAAGGACACCAGAGACAAAATTGTAGACCTGCACCAGGCTGGGAAGACTGAATCTGTAATATGTAAAACGTTTGGTGTAAAGAAATCAGCTGTGGGAGCAATTATTAGAAAATGGAAGACGCACAAGACCACTGATAATCTTCCTCTTTCTGTGGCTCCATGCAAGATCTCACCCCGTGGCGTCAAAATGATAACAAGAACGGTGAGCAAAAATCCCAGAACCACACGGGGGGACCTAGTGAATGACCTACAGAGAGCTGGGACCACAGTAACAAAGGCTACTATCAGTAACACAATGCGCCGCCAGGGACTCAAATCCTGCACTGCCAGAAGTGTCCCCCTGCTGAAGAAAGTACACGTCCAGGACCGTCTGCGGTTCGCTAGAGAGCATTTGGATGATCCAGAAGAGGACTGGGAGAATGTGTTATGGTCAGATGAAACCACAATAGAACTTTTTGGTAGAAACACAGGTTCTCGTGTTTGGAGGAGAAAGAATACTGAATTGCATCCGAAGAACACCATACCCACTGTGAAGCATGGGGGTGGAAACATCATGCTTTGGGGCTGTTTTTCTGCAAAGGGACCAGGACGACTGATCTGTTTGAAGGAAAGAATAAATGGGGCCACGTATCCAGAGATTTTGAGTGAAAATCTCCTTCCATCAGCAAGGGCATTGAAGGTGAGACGTGGCTGGGTCTTTCAGCATGACAATGATCCCAAACACACAGCCAGGGCAACAAAGGAGTGGCTTCGAAAAAAGCATTTCAATGTCCTGGAGTGGCCTAGCCATTCTCCAGATCTCAACCCCATAGAAAATCTGTGGAGGGAGTTGAAAGTCCGTGTTTGCCAACGACAGCCCCAAAACATCACTGCTCTAGAGGAGATCTGCACGGAGGAATGGGCCAAAATACCAGCAACAGTGTGTGAAAAGCTTGTGAAGAGTTACAGAAAACGTTTGGCCTCCGTTATTGCCAACAAAGGGTACATAACAAAATATTGAGATGAACTTTTGGTATTGACCAAATACTTATTTTCCACCATAATTTTCAAATAATTTCTTTAAAAATTAAACTGTTTTTTTTCCACATTCTGTCTCTCATGGTTGAGGTTTACCCATGTTGACAATTCCAGGCCTCTCTAATATTTTCAAGTGGGAGAACTTGCACAATTAGTGGTTGGCTGAATACTTATTTGCCCCACTGTAGTTTAAAGCGCCATTTCTGACTTTTTGTGACAGATAAGTGGTAAAAATGTTTTTGCTTGTGAGAAATTCCAAAAGTGCCTCGCTGTGCCCACATATGATGCCCCCTATGCATTTCTAACTGCCCCCCTAATACGTGCCTGCCTACAACCGGCCTTGATCTGGCCTAAAATTGGCAGTCAATTAGTCCGCTGTTTGTCAATCTCCCAATATGTAGTTCAGTTGTAAAACGGTCAACATTTAGCATGAACATAAATGATTTATGGAAATGTTTTTTTCTGTTTGAGTTGCAGTGCACACAGTCTTCGTGAATTCAGCCCTTTAAAATGAGGCTGTAAATGAATGATATACGCTTGTAGTGGAAATACATTTAAAGTGATAAAAGTAGGTCAGTCTTCCTTCCCGAGGGGGCTAGAAGAGCTGGGGGAGGGAGGGGAGATTGCTTGTTAACAATAGATGGAGAATGTCCACAGTATTATTCTCCCTACATCTCCTCCATCTTTATTTTCTAACTCTTGCATTTACATTCACATCGCTTCGTTGGCCCTTCTATGGTGCTTTTCCATGGATAGATTGCATCCTTAGAAAGCATATTGAGATAATATATTCAGCCTGTGTGCATTTGTAACTTGGCCTACATCCTAAAACTGTGTGTATTCTGGAATAGAGTGATTTTTTTTAACCCTTACATGGCATTCATTTAACTCATTTCCTGCAATTGACTGTGATAGAGGTCCAATCCATTTTGACTGGTAGGGGCAACAGTATCTCGAAAGTGATACTTGGGGCCTGACCCAATGTGTCATTTCATTTTGATTTAATTAATTTGACATTTACATCTAATTTTATTTTTAAGAACATAATATATATAAAAAAAAAAAATCCCGATTAAATTGCTAAAAAAAAAAATATATATATATATATATAATATATATATATATATATAAAATGACCACAAACGACATAAGCATTTTGCACCCCCCAACCCTCTGCCACCACTGTAAATAGTATAATTTATCTATAAAGTTATTATTATTACTATTATTATAAGTACACTCACTTCTGCATAACATTGTGTCCTTTTTAATATTAAAGATAAAAGTAATATAAAGTAGATCAACTTACAATAAAGTGTAACTTTATTAATATTATTTTTTTCGTAACAGAAAAGATTTGAAGCACATCAATTTGCCTGGATTAAAGAAAAAAAAAGTCACATGCAAACTGTAAAAATACACTCAAGGTACATTTTTTGACCATTTGATACTGAAAAATAAAATTGAATAAAATCATAAAATAATAATAAATTCAATTTGATTAGCAATATTAACTCATGAGGACAATATGCCAAACAATTTGACCTAAAAAGCAAAAATGAATAAAACAAAAATGACAGTGTCACTGGACAAAGGGACAGTTTTTATTTTTACTGCAGGCAGTAAAGTTTTGCTACGGTGTGGGGTTATTTTGCACTGAGCAACATGGTTTGCAACCTTTTTTGATGCTAACAGTGCTCGCTGGTTTATTGGTGTAACACAAAGCGGGATGATTGATGGCAATATTTGGCACGTTTTTGTTAAAAAAAAAAAATCGGCTTATAAATTTGATTGGGGTGTAATGTTTTGAGTGACGTCTTATTTAATTTTGCTTACTACTGTCTGCTGCAAACATTTTTAGACACAGTAAACAACGGACTGGTCTTTCCTCGTCTCACCTGTATTAAAAGCAGAGGGGTAGAGTAGCCAAAAATTTTACTAAAGTTAGAGTAGCGTTGCTTCAAAATAATATTACTCAAGTAAGAGTAAAGGTAGTCATCCAAAAAATGTACTCAAGTGCAAATAAAAAAGTATCCACTGAAAAGAATACTCAAGTAATGAGTAACATTTTGAGTTACTGCTTATTTTTGTTAGATTTTTTTTTTTTTTAAACAACATATTTTTTTCTCTCAGCGCAAACTTACAGTATCTATATGAACTGTTGTTATAATTACAGGTACACGATAATTATTGGTCCGATAATTATCAGTCCAATAATAGAAATGATGACATCATCCCAATAAATCCCATAACATTATTAATAGGAACGATAATATGCGTATAATATTTTTGGCACGGTGTTGGCGGACTGGGATGTGTGCGTTTGTTTCCACTCCTGTTTTGCCAGTACAACGTATCAGTGACTGTGTGTGGTTTGGGAAGAGGGAGTCATACAAGAAATCAAGTGCTGCCTTTCTGTAATGCTCAAGTGACGGCAAAACTGTGCAGCACAGCTGGCTAAAAAAACAACTAGCATGGCGTCGGTAGTGTGGGATCTTTCAGTGGAAAACGCTTCACTTGCAATTTGTAACACATGCAAAGCCGAAGTTCCACGAGGAGGGAAAAAGGTGTCGAGCTTCAACACATCTTAATAAGCCACTTAAAAGCTCACGATTGCTTCGAAGGTGTTTTAAAAGAGTACGACGACGCACGGGCTGCAAATGAAGCTGCACATCCAATTTCAAAGCCAGCTGTGTGGCTAAATGTTGGTGCTAGACGACCAACCCTTTTCCCCTGTATAAAACATAGGATTCAGGCGGCTACTTCGTCATTTGGAGCCCACGTTCATCACTCAAAGCCGCCCGCCACTTTTTAGATGAATGTTTATGTTTGATGTTTAAAATATGATGAGAATGCCAGACTCCTCCATACTTTGATCGGCAACCATGCTCGGCACATATACTGTAGGTTTCACCACGGACATATGTACGTGTAATGTTAGTCCTGTCAGCATGCTTGGTCTGACGGCGCAGTGGCTGGACAAGAATTTTGTACTGTGCAGAGAACAAACCTCATGCTTTATTGAAAATGGGTACACTCCCTGCCGTTTATATGGATTATTATAAGGCAAGCCATTAATGCTTTTTGTTCTGCCATATTTGATAATGAGGAATGCGCTTTCACTAAATTTATAACGTTTCAGTGTCATAGTTATTTACTTTTGGATACTGTGAAGCGTCTTAATGCAATTTTTGTTTCAGTTAAATTTATAAACATTTGCCTGTAAGAATTTCTTTACTTGAATCCTAGCCTTGTCTTATGCAAAGTTTTGTTACTGTTCTAGAGGCCTTATTTTTCTATCATTGAGTGATGAACCTTACTATGGCAATTAGCAAATGTTTGCATTTGCATTTTAAAGTGTTATTTTTACATGTTATCGAGAGCCCTTTTGGTTATTGACAGGCTTGCTGTCCCATAATTGCCAGGTTAAGTTGTTTCATTGACCAAGACCACAACAGTCTCCTCTCCTGTAGCACCATATGTTTTTATTTAATGACAAAGCACAATACCTGTTGGGTTTATGTTTTAGTTCAGTACTCATTGTTCAGGGAACTCCTCTTCAATGATATTGACTAATTGATTGTGAATGACTCAAATTACATTTATTTAAAAAAATAAATATTGGCATTTTATTTAAAGTCGAGATTGTTTTTGTCTTTGTTTTGTTCATTATAATAATGTTCATGTCATCATGAAATATCTGGTTAGGTCAAAGGCAAATCTATGTTGAATCCCCCACTAGTTTTTTTTTTTTTTTAACCTCCAGGGGTTCAACAACTGTAAATACACATTGAAAAAAAAAAAAAATTATTATCGGTTATCGATATCGGTTTCAAAAAATGGATATCGTGCACCCCTAGACTTATAAATATATGACTACCATTGACTCGCGCTAGCTTAGCAGCTCCGGAGCCCTGAAACTAACAAATGACTGACAAACTCCATGGAATTTGTTGAAATCAATTCCACCGACTAGTTACATCCCCGTTAACTCGAAGACTAACCGTAATGTCAAAAATTCTGAACTTCGGGTTAGGGTTTAGGAGTTAACAGCATATCAGTACCAATGTAAAACAATGCAAATTGACTGCACAGTAATCAACAACACACAAATGAATTGCACAATGAAATAAACACAAAGGTGGGAGCGGGCGTGGATGCATGTGCACAACCCGGAAGTACGCCATACACACACGCTGTCAATTTGGCCACAAAACGTGGCACACATTGCACTCAATCAGACTTTCACCACATCCCAAAGATTCTAAAGGAACACGTCACCTCACAGCATAAATGTGCAACACGAATATGATGTAAACAATGCTTGCCAACTTTGAGCGATGACTGCCTGTATTTGCAACAAAAGCTACGAAACGGCCGCGCATGTTGGGGGTCCAAACTATTGCTGATACCCTCCAGAATGAAGGAAAAATACTCTTGTTCATTCATGGATCTACACAGATCATCATTCCCTTGCACATCTCAACACTCGCCTCAAATGTGCACCTGCACTGGCAGCATGGCCCACGCCTTTCTCAGTCCCAAAACACTTAGCGACTCACTAACACTTAGTGACTCGAGACCAAACAGCAAGTAGCTTCGAGCGGTCACCATAGAAAACACACACCGGGAACTTTTTTTTCTAGCATTTTCTATTCAAAATGCTCATTGTACATGACTACAGTACTCTTCATTCTACATATATTATGAGGCAATAATAAAATAGTAACACACAGATTACTGGTTTGGAGAAATGAACGCGTTAGATTACTCGTTACTGAAAGAAAGTAATCAGATTACAGTAACGTTTTACTGACAACACTGCTTACTGTACAAAAAGGAACAAAATGCACAGAACTGTGTTCCCCCTCAAAGTGATTAACTCATGGGCTGCCATTGACGGCCACAGAAGTCCAGTCCATTTGAAGTGGGAGACCTGCCAGGGAATGAATGAATGTGACAAATTCATGTAAATTCACAGCAGAAGGAGCCTCATGATTGAACATCAATCATCGTCAATAGCGCTGAAAGAGTTAAAAATTCTGCACGGTGTCCAACTAGAAAAAAAAAAGAAAGATTGCTATCCATATCAGCCTTTCGTGGCTCATGACAGCTTTACATCTGATTTGCAAGTCAGGTCTACTTGGGTTCATCTTCATTTCTGCATGCAAATGCGTCGTCAGAGTCGGCAAGAGATCTTATCATCTACAATGCTAAATTTGGGAAAACATCAAAGATAGCGAGAAACCCTGTAGGCTGCCTTCATAGATGTGAATATATTAACCAGAACTGAATCAATATTTCAGGGCTAAATTAGTATCAAATATGCTTTGTAACAGAAACACACACACAAGAGGCATGATAGCTTGTCGGAGGTGAACGTTTGAGTTCCAGGTGAAGCAGCACGACGTTGAGCAGAGCAGCAGACAAGATCTTAAAAGGAAGGTGTGGCTGTTCCAATGGTTTGATTAACAGTCGCAAATTCCCTTTAAACCCAGTCTGCTGGGGGTCTATGGGAAGTCATGTGCATCTTCCGTGATTTAATCCACACGCTCAGGTTACAACTCATATTTAACAACGTGATGACCAATCCCTCTCTTACATGTTTCTTTTTTTATTGTGAACTAATTCTCGGTCAACACACATTCCTGCTCTCCTTATGAAATTGAGTTTCTAATTGAGTAACTGAACATGCTGTCATGCTTTTCAGTCCCTGTTCATGCATCGTTGAACAAGAGAGATCTCAGTCTTTATAGCTGCACCACTAATTACTGTGACACCACCCGCAGTGTGTGTACAAGTATCACATTAGTAATGCATAGTAATTTTGAGCCATATTTGGAATGGAAATATTTCTAAAGAAATATCTGAAACACCTAAATGAAAAATAAAAAAACTGTACTTATGATGTTTTATATTTATTACAGTAATGGTTAATTAGAAGCAACTTGACCAACAATGCCCGCAACAATCCCCCGCACTACACATGGACTCCGTTTTAGACAAATGAAACAAATTCCCTTTAGGTGCTGTATTTTAATCCATAAAAGTCCAATTGACACCTCAGGCTCCCCACTGGTCTGGATGAAAAGAAACATCAACGACAAGCGTGTAAGGAAACAAGTGGAGCAGAAAACAAAAAAGTCGCCTATCTCCGGTGACTCGAAGGGGAAGCCCTCAAAAGTCAAGCAAAGCCAACGGCTGCACTTACGTTCACGATGGCCTCCTTGGTTTGAGCCATGTCTGAGATGACGCCGTCCGTGATGATGAGAAGCACAAAATATTGGGAGCCGTCCTGCACTGCTGCCGCATATCTGAGGGAGAGTCACCATCACACCAGTGGAACGTTAAAAACTCAACATCCATTTTCCATTCCATTCCATCATTTTTCTATAACATCTGTGCTTGTAAATGGTAAATGGTGTTATACTTATATAGCGCTTTTCCACCTTTCAAGGCGCTCAAAGTACACTATGTACTGTACTGGTCGCTACTCGGGCTGCCACAAATGATTATTCTAAAAAATTGACTAATCACTGATTATTTACTGTATGTGATTTGAGGACGATTTGTTTCACTCATAAAAAACAAGTTCATTAATGCTAGGTTTAACAGAATTGTATACTTGTTTTCCAAAGTAAAAAGAATACATTTACAAAGTTATCCTTTTGATTACAGCGATCCCTCACTTATCGTTGTTAATGGGGACCAGAACCAACCCCGTAAAGTGAAAACTCGTGAAGTAGAGTCACGCCCCCCAATTTTAACAGTTTTTTTTGTGTATATACAGTGAGGAAAATACGTATTTGAACACTGTGTGATTTTGCAAGTTCTCTCACTTAATAATGATGGGCGGGATTGAAATTTTCATGGGCGGTGCTTGTCCACTGTGAGAGACAATCTAAAGAAAAAAAAAAATCCAGAAATCACAGTGTACTATATGTTTTTTCTTAACAACTTATTTGTATTCTACTGCTGCAAATAAGTATGTGAACACCTGTCTATTAGCTTGAATTGTGAGCCTCAAAGACCTGTTATCGCCTGGACTTTTGGAGTCAGACTTTTTTACCTGTTGTAGGCGGTTCGCTGCATATAAACACCTGTCCACCCCATACAATCAGGAAGACTCCAATTCTTAACATGGTTTAGACAAAAGAGCTGTCCAAAGACACCAGAGACAGAATTGTAGCCCTCAACAAGGCTGGACAGGGTTACGGGGCAATTGCCAAGCAGTTCGGTGATATAAAATCCACCATTGGAGCAATTATTAGAAAATGGAAGAAGCCAAACATGACTGTCAATCTCCCTCGGACTGGGGCTCCATGCAAGATCTACCTCGTAGGGTCTTAATGATCCTAAGAATGGTAAGGAATCAGCCAAGAAACACACAGAAGTAGTTGGTCAATGACCTGAAAGGAGCTGGGACCACCATTTTCAATGTTACTGTTGGTAATCCACTAAGATGTCATGGTTTAAAATCATGCATGGCACAGAAGGTTACCCTGATTATACCAGCACATGTTTTAAGTTTGCCAATGACCATTTGGATGATCCAGAGAAGTAATGGGATAAAGCCATGTGGCCATATGAGATCAAAATTGAACTTTTTGGTCTTAATTCCACCCGTTGTGTTTGGAGGAAGAAGAATGATGAGTACCCTCCCAACAACACCATCCCTACTGTAAAGCATGGGAGTGGTAGCATCATGCTTTGGGGCTGTTTTTCTGCACATGGGACTGGACGACTGCACTGTATTAAGGACAGGATGACCAGGGCCATGTATTGTGGGATTTGGGGAATGACCTCCTTCCCTCAGTTAGAGCATTGATAATGGGTCATGACTGAGTCCTTGAACATGACAATGGCCTGAAGTTTGCAGCCAGTACTGTATAACCAGGTAGTGGCTTTGTAAAAGGCATGTCAAGGTTCTAGAGGGGCCGAGCCATTCTCCAGACCTAAACCCAATAACAAATTATTTGGAGGAAGCTCAAACTCTGTGTTTCTCAGTGACAACCCAGAATCCTGATTGATTTAAAGATCTGTGTGGAGCAGTGGTGCAAAATCCCTGCTGCAGTCTGTGCAAACCTGGTGAAAAGTTACAGGAAACGTTTGACCTCTGTAATTGTAGTCAAAGGCTACTGTACCAAATATTGACATTGATTTTCTAAGGTGTTCAAATACTTATTTGGAGGAGTATGATACAAATAAATGTCTAAAAAATCATACACTGGGATTTCTGGATTTTTTTCCCCTTCAGATTGTCTCTCACAGTGGAAAAGCACCTACCATGAAAATTTCAAACCCGCCCATCATTTCTAAGTGGGAGAACTTGCAAAATCGCAGGGTGTTCTAATACTTATTTTCCTCACTCTATATATAATATCAATAAGTGTATATTAAACCTGATAAATGCATGTTATCATTAGAACATTAAAGAATAGTTTGAAAAATGTCAAAATGTTAATAACATAAACTACATACTTAATGTATAAATAATAATATGATTGTTCCCAGGTTCAAAGTGATATTTCTTTGTTTCGTCGCAATGACATATAAAAACACTTTTGTTTTCCAAATACTTTGGGTTTGCGGTCACGACTTTGAAATTCTATTTTCCACTTTTCCTAACTGTTGTACTTTCTAATTATATATGTACATTTTCCTCTGTATTTTCTAGACTTAGCTTGACTTGAAACACGAAGAAATGACATTTAACATAAATATTTTCTGCATAAATAGGACGTAAAAAATGAAACTTTGAATATATCCTCGAATTTAAGCAAAACTGAACTTTTACCTTTTTAGTGGTACTTTTTCATTTAATTTGGACCCGTGCAACACAAATAAAATGATTACAAACCAGGATTTTTTTTTTCTGTAACAAGGTGTAATCAGTCTGCTTTCATGAAGGACAACAGAATCAAGACAACAGATACTGTTTTTGTTTTTGTCTTTTTAAATAAAAAAACAAAACAAGAAAGAATATTTGCTGTTATTCCATAAGTGAAATTTTTTCTTTAAAATATGTATTTTGCCGCAACCCTCCTGAGGCTAAGCAGCTTGGGAAAAGAATGTATGAATGTATATTTTGAAAAATAGTTTTTAAAATGAAAAGAGAGAATTTGCACTGCAAGGACATAATTCGATCGCTTCCAGTCCGTCCAAGTCCGAGTGGATTAGATGTCTTATCTCCTCATTGGCACTAGAACATGATCATTCAATGCCAGCCATCCAAGTTCAAATGCATGTTGCATCTATTACTGTCAAGGGCAGTGAATGAGCTAATGTTAAAATGCTACTTAACACATGTTTTTAAAAGTTGATACCAATTGGCAGTTTATTTTAGAAAGTAGACCAAACAGTACGTTTCCAGTTTCCAGTAAGTTCATAGAAACGCATGAATGTGAGAGGAGTATCAATAACATATAACATCAATTCCTTTAGCAATGCTATACAAGTGTACTATGGTATGTAAATAAGTGATATATGCCGTAGCCTCCGTGTCGCTGAGGTCTTTCCAGGCACTTTTAGCGAAGCCAGCAGAGACGTAGCTCAGTAAATGTGGCCTACTTTCATGGCCTCGTGTTGGCTGGCTTATGAATAATTGACTCAACTGTTTATGCAAGTGCTGCAGTATTACTTTCTCCTTCTCATTTTCTGAAAACATTTGCAAAGGGACAAAACAAACTGTGGAGAGATCCAAGGGTGAGTCAGAGCATTTTATTGACACACGTGCTCAACAGTGAGAGCGATCAGCATCGAGTGACATCGGTTGTACTGGGTCAGCTCGGAAACTCATTCATAACGCGTGAAAACGCATTGCGACGACTGACACTCGCACCGCTTTGCTTTTGAGCAAAAGTATAAGAGAAATGATAATGTTTTCCTGTGTGACCACACTCGTGACCTAAAAGTATTTACCGTATTTTTCGGACTATAAGTCGCAGTTTTTTTTCATAGTTTGGCCGGGGGTGCGACTTATACTCTGGAAGCAACTTATGTGTGAAATTATTAACACATTATTATATCATTTCACATAACATTTTTGGTGTTTTGGAGTGATACTGATGGTTTGGTAAATTTGTTAGCATGTTCTTTATGCTATAGTTATCTGAATAACTCTTAATAGCTATGTTACGTTAACATAACGGCCATGTTCGCATTTCGTTGTTCATCCATCATGTAACATTGTCATACTGTACACTTATTCAGCATGTTGTTCTCTATTGTATTTTTATTTTCAATTGCCTTTCAAGAAGTCATATCTGTTCTATGTGTTGGATTTTATCAAGACATTTCCCCCCAAAATGCGACTTATACTCCGGTTAGGCAAGGCAAATTTATTTATATAGCACAATTCAACACAAGGCAATTCAAAGTGCTTTACATCACATGAAGATCATAAAAATCAAATTTAAATTAGGGCTGTCAAATGATTAAAATTTTTAATCGAGTTAATCACAGCTTAAAAATTAATTAATTGTAATTAATCGCAATTCAAACCATCTATAAAATATGCCATATTTTTCTGTAAATTATTGTTGGAATGGAAAGATAAGACACAAGATGGATATATACATTCAACATACGGTACATAAGGACTATTTGTATATTATAACAATAAATCAACAAGATGGCATTAACATTATTAACATTCTGTTAAAGCGATCCATGGATAGAAAGACTTGTAGTTCTTAAAAGAAAAATGTTAGTACAAGTTAGAGAAATTTTATATTAAAACCCCTCTTAACGTTTTCGTTTTAATAAAATTTGTAAAATTTTCAATCAAAAAATAAACTAGTAGCCCGCCATTGTTGATGTCAATAATTACTTACACAATGCTCATGGTTGCTGAAGCCTATAAAATCAGTCGCACCCAAGCGCCAGCAGAGGGCGGCAAAACTCCATAAAACACAACAAGTGAGCGTTTCACTGTGTACTGTCATTTAAATCTCTCTGAGCAGGGCATCTGCGTTAATTGCGTCAAATATTTTAAAGTGATTAATTAAAAAAATCAATTAACGCCCGTTAACGCGATAATTTTGACAGCCCTAATTTAAATCAATACGACGTAAAAACCAAGACAATCAAAATTGGAAATAAAATTATACATAAAAATCGCATTTAATCACAAATAGAATAAAAATAAAATAAAAATAAAACAAAAACTACTACAACTAATAATAATTGAAATCAGCAATGGAGATAAGCACAAGAGGAATAGAAAGCAAGTAGATTGAAATATATAGACAGTTATGGATGTGCAGAGCTAAACAAAAGCGTTTTTAGCCCGGATTTAAAAGAGCTAACAGTTTGAGCATACTTCAGACGTTCAGGTTTTTTTCCTCTTCGTTGGGCACTTTATGGCTGGTGCGACTTATACTCAGGTGCGACTTATAGTCCGAAAAATAGGGTATTTATTTATTATTTTTTTTGCTACGAGTCAGACCCAGATATTGAGAAGTAAAGCAGACATGATAATGACACTGAAGTGCTGCTTAATAATAAGTAATAAAACATGTACAAATACTGTACCACAACATAGCGAGTATTGGGGCTGTGTTAAATTGGGAAATTTTGCTTGAAATTATTATTATTACTCAGGTTACAGGGATAATTGATGTAAAAATGTGAACGATATTTTACCAATGAGGCCTGCAACACAATTAAAAAGTTATTATGTAATAATATCAATATTGGGAGAAACCAATTACAGCGTATTGGAAAAATTTATGAACATTGACTATACAGTGTATACTGTATGTGAGCATTTATGCATTGTTAACTATGATGAAAATAATGCACCCAAACCAATGCATGATATCCCAGAGTATTTCATCCACTATATGATAAAAAAGAGAATCATAGGGGAAAGAAAATACATGCTATTTTGCCAATGATGACAGCAATTTCATGGATAGATAACCATGAAATTTAAATATTTAGGAGAAAATTTTGAATGCGTACATTTTTAGGACATTTGTCCAATGATTACAAAAATGTAACAATGCAGTTCTTTCGCAATATTCACAGATGCGTAAAGAAACATTTATCCATTTTGTTATCATATTTGAGTGAAAATGCCAAAATTCCTTTTTTTAAGATTAAAAAAAAAAAAAAAATCTATTTCACTTTCAAACCGAATTCCAAAAAGTTTTGGAAACTGTGAATACAAATCGATTGCAATGATGTCGAACAGCAATATTTCAATACATATTTTATTCAGAGTACAACATTGAAAATTCTCATCTTTAGAAATAGGAATACTGTCCCATTCTTATCTAATACAGTTGAAATGTCTTGGGCCTTTTTTTTCCCGCACCTTATGCTTTATGATTCACCAAATTTTCTCGTATAGGTGAAAGATCTGCACTGCACGCTGACCTTTTCAATACCCAAATCCTTTTCCTACGTGCCCATGATTGACGGTGCCTTTCCAGATGTTCAAGCCGCCCATGCCATATGCATTATTGCAACCCCATAACATCACAGCTTAGGTTTTCATCGTCTTCTTTAGTCCGGATGACATGGCATTGCAGCTTTACATAAAGAACTTCAAATCGTGATTCGTCTAATCTGACAAAGAAAAGTTTTCCACTTTGAAACACTCCATTTTAAATGACCAATGGTCCAGAGAAAGCATCTGTAATAATAATATATGATAATTTACGCAGCAGCACAACGTAGAGGGAATTGGTGATTCTCGACTCATCTTGGCTTCAGAAAAACACTGTCACTCTGAGAAGCGCTTCTTTAAATACTCAATCATGCGTCCGATAGACCTCATTAGTGGTAATTGGTCTTGTAGTTTTCCATTATATGTGCAAATGACTTTTCACCCTCTAACCTATCCCAACCTTTTTGAGATTTGTTGATCCATAAATTTAAAAATCAACATATTTTGCCCTTAAAATGATACAATTCTCAGATTAAATTTTTGAATTGTCTTTTACAGCATGTACTATTTTGAATAAAGGGTAAAACAAAGGGTAAAATAATCAATTCTAATTGTTTTGCTTCACAATCCTAGAATCAAAATATGCATTTTGCACATCCAGTCTTTATTTATGAATTGCGTGAATTTATAATTTATACCACGCATTTCAAATGGAATTCTGCACTGTGTGTTCCATTATAAAAATCTTTTACACTACGTACAATAAAGCTTCTTTATAACATGTTAACCATGTCATCTGTTGCCATAGAAACCATATCCAAGATGCTCTAGTCTAGAAAAAAAAAATGCATCATTACATATGTCTCTCACCTATAAAAAAAAGTAGGTTTCACCTAGAGCATTCAATTACACATTCAACATTTATTTGAAATTTCTGACTACATATGCTAAGAAGTGCAGTATTAAATGATCCCATATATGACAGTTCCTAATGATGCCAAATTCTACCTCAATAGGGCGTGTTTATTGCACGGTCACTCATCTTTCCTCCTAATTTGGTATCCGGCCAATAAATTCATTGGCTGCTAATTTCCTCATTTTCAATGCTTATTAGAGGTGAATCAAGCGTGCGGTGTTCTCAGTCACATTATAAGCTCATTTATTTGAGTGTGCATTAACAAGCATGATATGTTACACGTCGAGTGGGCCCCTTTTACAGCTCCAGAAAAATATATTTCTGTAAAATATAATATAATTACGACAACCTTGTTTTTCCTCCATATATAAACACACTATATTATATTGTACATTTCTATCAATATTTTATCCTATCTTTGAATTGCTGCAATAGAAAGTGGAGATTTCATAAAGTAGTGTAAACTTACCGCTCCTTCAAAATAACATTAATATCTGAACACATGACACAAAACAACACCTCCAATTAAAAATGTCCAAATTATGCACATTTAACCATTTTCCAAATTTGCCGAATCCTCGGAATTTCAACATCTGGGTAGGAAATATGTGCAGATTTATGTCATCCTCCATGAAAGCAAACTAATGATCTATGTTTAATCAAAATAATTCATTAGAAAAATGAAATCTATTTTATTATGAGAAAACAATAATCAAGATTGCATTCCCTGTTTTCTGACATGTTACAGCAGTGTTGTTTTCGTCAATAGTGATGATAACGAAAATATATTGTTGACGAACAATTTTTTTCATGATGATGACAAGCTAAAAATGTGGCTTTGGAGCTTAGAACATAACGAAATTAATGCTAATTGTCATCTGGTGAGACAAAAAAAGCAACATATTTTCTGTCATATCTTCACAATGCGTGAATTAACGCATTTTCATATTGTATGTGGACAACGTCAGCTTGCATCATAGAAGTGTTTGGGTCGTTTCACTTATGTGACATGTGCCTCTCTCACTCTCCTCACTGGAGTTTAGGATGTGTTTCAAGCTAGGCTGCACTCCATCTTGCTTGTTTGGAAACACATGGTAAGATTTATTATCTTATTTTCGCAAGAGAGAATATGCAATGTTGCTTTAGCCTTTAAAGGTCTCTGCTAAGTGAACATCACACACTAAATGTAACCAGTCGTGTCAGCATAGCATTCGCGTTACCATTAGCATTAACTTTAGCATGGTGAGCATCCTCTTAAATGCTGGGACTTTTTTTCTTTTACATACAGTTCGTGGCTTCTAAGCGGGTTTAATTGAAAATAATGAACTCCTTTTCCTGCTGCGTGTGTATTATCATCACAAAGTTGTCGTTGTCCTTGTAGACGCTACAATTAATACTTTTGAATTTTACAGACGAAAAAATTTTGAGTAACTGTTGACTAAAACTAGACGAAATTTGTATGAAATTTCGTTGACAAAAGACGTCCAAAAGACAAAGACATAAATTAAAAGGGCTGCCAAATGCAACACAGCGTTAAAAAAACAAAACAATTCCACAATCGTAATCTAGTTATGTATGAGCATTTTCTGCACGGCGTATTTTTCAAATAATGTCCAGTTTTTTTGTTAAGCGATTGAAATCACAACTGAGCGAACCGAGAGGTTGCTGTGTTGTTACCTCGCCACATGATTGACAACAGGAGAAAAGTTGGTGGGTCCATACAGCTGCACCGTTTTAAGGCTTTGATGGTATGCATCCAGAATCCCTTCCATGCCGTTGCAGTAGGGGTTCTCTATGTTGCCATTCTGATGAAAAATAAAAAATAAGCAAAGACATATAAAAACTTCTTGGTCTACACCCATAGGTGCCTTGACATTGACTAGTCATGGTCAAGCCATTGTTGATAAGAGACGAAAGGAGAGGAAATCCAGGCAAACAAAAAGAACAAAAACTTCACATGTTTAAACACCAACCAAGTGAGAAAGACATGCTAAACGCTAAGCCACTGTGCTGCCTGACCCTAAATATTTGTCACATTGAAAAAGTTCTATGAGTAAAAATGCAAGAACATGATGTAAGCATACAAAATAATCAATAAATTCGCCGTTGGATTTCAGGAATGAACGTTGATTTTTGAAAGGTACTCACAGGAAGTGGCAGAGAAAGCCTATAATGATACACTGCCATGAATCTTAATTTGTTGATTTGAATGAAAACAGCGCGATGCAGATGCCGACAGCCCCTCATTAGCGTCTACAATCAGCAACCGGCTGAGAGATGGCAAATTGATTTCACAAACCAGTCAGCCCGGCAGAAACTCATTTACACTAGAAAAGACGTATGATACATTTACTTGGAATTATGCGCAGAATACGTGGAAAGCACACATATCCCCAATTGCCCGTGTATGTATACTGATGAGGGTATAAAAACTCTCAGAAGACCTCATTTTCAGCAAACATCAAAGGATTAAGTCAATGATGATTACATATGATTTGGCCATCAAATTTCCTTCGTAGCGTTTTTTTTTGTTTTTTTTTGGATTGGGGCTGAGAGGGAGAGCTGGCATGAAAAATGCCATTGGCAAAGTTATATGTCCAATCCTTTTTGGGTTCTGTTTTGTTCAGCTGCTTAGACATGGTAAATGACTGTCTTTAAAGGCTGAAGCAGTTTTAATGTGCCAAATGGGAGTTTGGTGTACTCCAATTGAAGTTGCTTATATTATGTTGTTTATTTAGAGAATGCAGCTGGGCAGAAATGGGGTTAGGGAGGACAGAGAGAAAGAAGGAACAGAAGGAATAGTAATATAAAAACATAATGTAATATATATACTGTACACTGGCTGGTGTGATTGTTTCCGTACCATTGACCTCTTTCAGTTCAAATGAGTTGGACGGCAATTGCCACCAAAGGCATGCTGTGGCTTATGTTTAATGACAGTGACCGTTTTGACCCAAGAATGAGTTGGATTCAATGGCAACTTTTGTTTTGAAAAGTGGCACAGAAAAAAATTGAAGCAGCATGGCTGAAGACAAAATTTTGGTCACACATTCAACATGTAAGGTGACTCACCAACGGGAACTCATGGGAGACCCTCCCATCAGGGGGCAGCTTAGCACCAAATCCCAAAGCAGGGAACATTTTATCACTGTCATAGTCCTGGATGATCTCGCCCACTGCCTTCAGGGCCATGGCGTAGGCGTTCATCTGGTAAGGGTTCATGTAGTGGAGCGAAGTGGACTGAGACGGATTGCCTGTCAAATCCAGAGAATAGGCAATGATGTGATGCCAGCCCTCAAAAGCAAACGCGGGATCAGACAGACGCCGGCACTGGCGCGGCTCGCACCGAGCGGAACCGAGTGTGCATGATATGATTAGCGGGAAGGTTTCTACTTGTTACATTTCACTAATATGACAGCTGCTGCACCAGGACGATTACAGAATACCTCAATTTTTCACTGTCGGGACTGTATATGCATCTCTTCACATAACAACTTCAAGTCGTTCAAAGGCATCAAAACCAAATGATCTCATCCCCAGTGAGGGCTTTATTTAATTACCATATCAGTACACAGCTTTCATGTCGGCGTGAGCTTTAATTAAAATGAGTGCAAATGAAAGCACAAAGGAAAATTTAGGACAGTTCCCATTCCAAATCTATTCATGACAAAACTTGTATGGTGATCAGTTTGTAAAGAAACACATACCATTGGATGCGGTGAAATCAATGGCCACCGTGAAGTGAATCTGTGTTCTGAAAGTCACAAGCATAAAGAGATGTTGTTTTAATCAGAAAGGAAGTCGGATTCATCCATCAAATAACGACAACTACTGACTGTTCTTTTATTTAGCACACTTTGATACTCATCCATCCAAAACAGACAACATGTCTAAAGAAGCCAGCTATCCATGGTTTCTGCTCAGGCAGAAAGAGTTTGAGCACCTGGCTTTGGGTCATCGGAAGAAGGAGGGACACGAATAGCATTTTCATGACCTAATGGGGATCTTCTTCTTCTTTTTCTTCACCTTCCATTCAACAGTCTGGTCAGAGAACCAACCTCCAGGGAGATGTGAGTGAAACACCAACCACTTTCAGCTCTCATTCCACCCCCCCAGGAATAAAAAGCAAGACAGTGCCTGTGCATGGCTGCTCTCTTAAATGAGCTTATTCATATACGCTCCTAAGTAACACCTTCATGACATTTCTAGGCCAAGTGAGACCATTAACATGGGCTCTCGCAGCATAGCCTCACTTGTACGTCTCTCTCTGCAATTGAATGAAGTGATTTTTTTTAAAAGCATGGCCGATTAGAAATCAGGCATCCCGTTTCCCTGATTCGCCGCAATTCAACACGACGACACTTCTGAGGGAAAGAGTCTTGATTGAGGTGTCTGGATTAAAAGAGGCCTGTCAGAATAGCTTTCAGATGCATTTTTGATATACGTAAACTACAGAGTGTAATTGTAGGAACTCCATATGAATAATAAAAGGCTAGGGCTTAATTGAAATGCTGGAGAATTAATTAAAAGGTTAGAAATATTGAATGTTTGACTGAAAACCACAAATTTAAAAGTTAAAAGACAGTCTCAATGGAATTGAACACTGAAAAATGTGTGCATCTGTCTACTATCATAAGCTAAACATGTTGAAGATGCAGTGAGTTGAAGTAGTTGAAAAATGTGGAAGGATTAGGTCCATGTGTTAAATATCTTTATTAGTTTCAGGATTTTGGGGAATTTGAAAAAAGACTTCCTGAATGTGCGATCTAGTTTGAATGGGAAATATTGAGAACGTTCTTGCTAAAGCTTTCGTTCACTTGAATATGTTTTTTTTTTTTTTTTTTTTTTTTTTTTTAATCAATTGTATTTTTTTGTGTTGAAAATAAAAACTAAAAAAACAAATGCTATGTTCTTGAATACTGTATTTCGAGCTTTTGAATTTTTTAAATCAGAAAAGAATTGTGGAAGGACAAAAAGAGTTGAAATGTAAAGAAAATGTAAAGAAAAAAAACAAAACAAGTGAAATAGTAAAATACCTGTACTTGTGTGTTTGCTAACCAGGGGAAAAGCCGATGCTGTTTGGAATCCAGTAGCATAAATTTTCATCGTCTTGTGCTTTTTAGAGTAAATGAGATTTACCAAAATGCTAAGAGTTGTTATGCGAACATGCTGTATACAGTGGTACCTCTACATACGAAGTTAATTTGTTTCAGGACCTTGTTTGTCGTATGTTGAGCATAAGAATACATTATAATTCCATTATATTCGAAAACCTACATTCAATCCTTAATAGACCTACACTAAATCTTTAATACTGTAAATACTGCCTTTACTATTGCAAACAGAGTTACAAAGAGCAAAACAAATAAATTATGAATTAAAATCGGAATAATAATATAATAATAATAATAAAAGCTGTAATAATTTAACAAATCGGGCTCTAATGTGGCAGATGTATTTTGCGTGTTGTACCTGAACGCACCACGTGGCTGACGACAGAGTGAGAGAGAGTGCAGTTGAGATATTACTTTCTCTTTTAACGTCCTGTTGTTGATGCGGTCAACTGCTACGGACAGTTAGCCCGTTGTGCTGCACAAGTTCTGAAATAAATTGTTAGGTTTTGTGTTGGTTTTCTCCTAGTGTGACTTGTCTCTGTGATTGCCCATTTATTTCACCTGTTGTGCCTTCTCCTAATGTATCCTGCAATTTGCATCCTACTGTGTTACCCAGCTGTTCCTCGTTGTCTCGTTACCCCTTGTCTGTGTGTGTATATATAAGCACCCAGTTTCTTGTCACTCCTTGTTGCGTCATTGTCAATGTACTTGTCCACGTTCATGCCTGCGTTTTTCCCCCAGTTCCTCGTGTTACTTGCCCTGCTTTGAAAGTAAGTTGATTTGTTAGCTTGACTTTTGTTTGTTAAGAGTTTTTGGATACCCCAGTTGTTTTGTTGGTACTTTGTTTTTTGTTGGCATTAATTAAAACCTTTTGCACCGCCACTGTGCTTCGCTTCACTTTTCCTGCATTTGGGTCCACACAACCTACCAGCTCGCGTATTCCTGACAGAATGACGCAACCAATTGTAGACACAGCGGGAAAATTTCGGCACCGGCGTGCACGCCGACGACCATCCGCCCGTTCCCCTGATTATGTTTTTCCTTGACACATTTTTTTGGATTCCGATTTTTCTGATTTTGAGGAAGATCACAATTTATGTGATCTTCTTTCGGACTCTGATTCTAAAGTTGATTTCATGCCGTGTGTCTCCCCTGAGTATTTTTCTTTCCACCCTCCGCTCTCTGCGTCCCGTTCGGAGATCCTAGCCAGAGACTCCTACCTGGGATCCCGTTGGGCACAGGTGTCAAACCGATTCCAGAAAGGGCCTAGTGGGTGCAGGTTTGCTTACCAACCAATGAAGAGGACACCTTTTCACCAATTAGATCTTTTACATGTGTAATCAGTTAAACTTTGTCAGGTGCTGCTTGTTTCAGCAGGAAGTTCATTGGTTAAACTCTCTACACGTTATCGGTTGGAACAAAATCCAGCACCCACTAGGCCCTTTCTGGAATCGGTTTGACACATGTGCTGTTGGGCCATCTATCGGGGACCCTCCCGGGGTGGTCTACAGGGTCACCCAGGCTCAAGGCGGCCTAATGAGGCTGTTCTGCCGCCCCTGCCACCTGAAGGCACTCTCTAAAAACCTCAACGTGGTCGTCAATGCCGACAGCATGCTGCGGTGCCGATGTCGTGCTTCCCGAAGCTACCATGCTGACGTCCTAGCCTCCCGCGCTGACTCCCCTCAGTCAAGTGCCTCCCGCGCCGACTCCCCGCAGTCAAGTGCCTCCCGCGCCGACTCCCCGCAGTCAACTGCCCGCGCCGCCCGTTCCTAGTTTCCACGCAGACTCCGCTGCTGTCCCGCCAGCAGACTCCGCTGCTGTCCCGCCAGCAGACTCGGACGACGACGCTGCTGTCCCGCCAGCAGACTCAGACGCTGCTGTCCCGCTAGCAGACTCAGACGCTGCTGTCCCGCCAGCAGACTCTGACGACGATGCTGCTGTCCCGCCAGCAGACTCTGACGCCGCCGCCGCTGCTGTCCCACCAGCAGCAGACGACGACGACCCTGACTCCCCTGGTCCGCCACACGACGCTGACGTTCCTGAGGACTCCTAACCAGACAGACGACTTGGTTCCTGGCCCTCGCCCCGATGACGCTGCTCCCCGCTTCCTGCCACGGCTTGGCGGCATGAACGAACAAGGTCTACCTCGTCTGGGACGCCCGCCTGATCAACCCGTGCGGTCGCCCAATGTCTGGCGGCCCAAACGCCCGCCTGATCAACCCGTGTGGTCGTCCAACGTCTGGCGGCCCAAACGTCCGCCCGATCGACCCTTGCGGTCGGCCCATGTCTGGCGACCAGGTCGCCCGCCTGACTAATTCTGATGGGCATACGTTTCTCCCTCCGCCGGGCTCTCTTTCTGCCCGCCATGTTTGTGTTTTCTAGGGGACGTCTGGGATCTGTCCCTTGAGGGGGGGGTACTGTTAGGTTTTGTGTTGTTTTTTTTCCTAGTGTGACTTGTCTCTGTGATTGCCCATTGATTTCACCTGTTCTGCCTTCTCCTAATGTATCCTGCAATTTGCATCCTACTGTGTTACCCAGCTGTTCCTCGTTGTCTCGTTACCCCTTGTCTGCGTGTGTATATATAAGCACCCAGTTTCTTGTCACTCGTTGTTGCTTCATTGTCAATGTACTTGTCCACGTTCATGCCTGCGTTTTTCCCCCAGTTCCTCGTGTTACTCGCCAGGCTTTGAAAGTAAGTTGATTTGTTAGCTTGACTTTTGTTTGTTAAGAGTTTTTGGATACCCCAGTCGTTTTGTTGGTACTTTGTTTTTTGTTGGCATTAATTAAAACCTTTTGCACCGCCATTCTGCCTCGCTTCCCTTTTCCTGCATTTGGGTACACACAACCTGCCTGCCCGCGTATTCCTGACATAAATGAGAAATGAGAAAAACCTGACGAAGCTAGCGATCTCTTTGGCGATGGTACCACAATAATAATTGTCACCTTAACTTATAAAGACTGGCGAACGGAGGTCGGAGGAGTATTGTCTAGCAGTTCACGGACGCCCACCCCACGCTCATATTTTTCTATCATTTCCATCTTCATTTCAATGGTAAGCCTCACCTTTTTTCTTTTTTCACCACCTGCTTTAACATTTTTGAAACCCATGTTGATTTCTCTCTCAAGAAAATCTGCCGTGCGTCCGTCTTGCGGGAAAACAATGAAATTGCGATGCTGTCATAAATCGTTGTATTCCGAGCATTTCGTCGGATGTAGAAACAAATCGCGAGTCAAATTTTACGTTGGATGTCGAAAAGATTGTGTGTCGAAGCGATCGTATGTCGAGGTACCGCTGTACTTTGTAGGCTACTATGATAGAACCTTATTTGATATAGCACTATGTCTCATTATCAGGCTTTTTTGTTATATTCTGCTCTGCCATTGAGTTGTATTTGCTTTGCAAACAGGCAGCAAAACGAGCATGTCAAGGTTCTAAGAGGCTTAACAACATGAAGTTGGAATTGTTTGAATTGAAAATTGTGGTGAAGAAAATGAAATCTTGGAACACACCAAATAATATCTTAATGGGCTTAATGAGCTTAACATTTCAACCATGGAATGAATTATTCTATTAAAATATGCCAAAAAAGGAGCGCGGGGTACTTTATGTGGAAGTGCTTTTTGAATGGCGTACCGCACGCATGCTATTTCTAGACTGTGACGTCTCATCGTAAAGCGGAAGTAAAGCCAAAGTGGGACATTATAGACCTGCCCTCGCTTAGAAACAATGTTATTTGTGCTACTTTTCTCTGGTAATCTTATCAAAAACGAACGTGCCAATCACACATTGCTTTTTTGGAACTTGTAGAAACGACTCTAGACATTACGACATACGAAGGATGTTTTCTTCACACGTTTCCCGAAACCAAAAACTCTGGAGGAAAAAATGTGAAGACTGAATCAACTTGCGCGGACTTTTAACACCAGCTCGGTGAATCCATTCACATTTCATATGCAGTAAACATTTTGTTGGCTTGGCATGGTCTTTCAGATGACAAAGAGGTAAGCCATTTCCATATTTTTAATTTATTTTTTAGCATGACGTTGTGCCGTACTGCTTCTGTCTGACAATGAATGATCTGAAAACAATTACAATGGTATCTGAGTGCCACTGTTAGCGTTTCTGTTGTAAAAAAACAAAACAAAATAAAAAAAACAACTTTAGTAAGGAGGAAGTGTAAATAAATTATAGAATTAAGATTTGTTAATAACGAAAAAATTATAAGTGTTCGTTGGCTGTCACGGAGTAGCATTTGCGATCGCTACACAAAATATAAATTCCCCCCAAGAACGGTCAGAGATGTAGGACAACCAGAGGATATAATATATAGGAAAGACGGGGCTGGTGGTAAAGGATAGCTTGTTGAAACAGGAGAATGTCATTGTCAGTCGTGTAAGAAAAAGGTGTCGATAAAAAAGCTAAGACTATGCTAAGGTCGGCTCGTTTTTTTTTGTCTTTTTCAGCCCTCGACACTCAAGCCATCTCTTTAACTGAACATTTTTATGTACTTCCACATCTTTGCAAGTGAATTTGGCACCAGGGACATCATTTTCGGAGAGAATTGGTAGGTTTAGCTTTATAAACATCTCCTTCGTACACGATTTCCATTCATTTCCTACTGGGGACAAAAGGTGACGTGTCCTCCCTTAGCAACAGTAGCTAACGTCATGAATATTAATGAGCGGTAGTGACGTGTTGCTTGCGGTACGCCATTTGGTTGTTGTTTTGACATAAATAAGTCGATTTTTTAATGTGAAAAATGCATTATTTGATAATTTTGCTAATGATATGAATTGTTCGGAATATGATCTCTCTGGAAAAAAAAATGTGATGGAATTGCAGTATCATTTCCAGGCTTCATACACTAAATATATTTCGTGCAGCAGAGCTGTGACACTTTCCATTGCGTTTACTGCCAATGCCAGCAGACACCAAGGATCTTATTTATACTGTATTTTCTTTAGAATTTATTGCAGCAACTACAGGCAAAGACTTCTTAGTCATGTTGTGTTTGCTGGGTATAAGATAGATTTAGGTTTAAAAAATGTAATTAAGGGGCAAATGATGCATTACAAAACCATCCATACATTTCCATTTCATCCTAAAAATCTTACAGAAATGCATTTTGAATCATTATCATGATGAAAAAGTGGTTAACAGATCAGTCCCTGACTTCCAATTTTGAATGATCCTTACACTGTAACATACAATCTCTCTATGGAATGTGTGTTTCTACATTACTCATGACTTAAAGTGGAAGGACTTTCTGTGGATGACAGGAACATGCCGGTCATCGAGAGGAAAGGAGATTGGTGAAGGCTCAGGCCCTACTGGGATCAGCATGTGCACATACATCAACAGCAGATACGCTGTCTTGGCGTTCGCAGGCGGATTTCCTAATTTCCCTTCTGAGGTGCGTTGGGGATTAGTTGAGGAGCTGAGCCCACAAATGATTCCACGATGGGAAAATCAATGCGGAACGATGTTGACTGATGCTGCAGGATTGTCTGGCTTTTGGCTCTTATTGCAAACAACTAATGGCCAAACTGGGATTACTATTTTTATCCTGCCTCCCTAGCTAGTCAACTATAAAAGTCATGGAGAATCTTCTTTGACTGATGTTGTGCACCGCAGACAAATAAATGTGCCGTCATCACTTCCTGCTACCTGATCATAACACATGTATCAAATTGCTTCCCCCAGCAGAGAACACTGTGCGCCCTCCTTTCACATTTTTATGGCAATTCTCAACTAGCCAAAGCCTTGGAAAAGAAAGTGACAAATTTTTGACAGGACGGCGTGCACATGTGTCTATTTGTCCAGAATTTGCTATACTTGGCTTAGAGTAGAGCAAATACCGTCTGTGAATTCCTCACACTCACAAACAAAACCGGAGATTTAAAAAACATAATGCCGTATACTGGGCTGGAGTTGAATTGGTTCTCTGACCACACTTGTTACATAAGTGGGACAAAACAGCTTTTGAGTGTCATAATACTTGGATAATGAGGTCTCACATCTCAAGTCCCTTGTGTCTGTTGTTCAAATCAAGAAAGTCCAGTCAAGTAAAGGCTTATTCCAGAATTGAGGGAAATTTCCCGGGTCATCCCTCAAATTTCACATATTCTACATACAAAATATTAAAACATGCAGTTTCTGAGTACATTTACTTATACTGAGACAAAATCTATAAAAATGAAATGCTTGAAATCTTCTGAATCGCTTATCCTCACGAGGGTTTGCGGGGGTGCTGGAGCCTGAACTGGTTGCCAGCCAATTGCAGGACTAATACAGACAAACAACCATTCACGCACACTCACAGCTATGGACAATTTGGAGTGTTCAGTCACCCTGCCATGCATGTTTTGGGGATATGGGAGGACACCACAGGAAGGCCGGAGCCAGGATTGAACCCCCAATCCCAAAACTGTGAGGCGGACATGCTAACCACTCTGCTGCCGCCTGAAAGTAATTAAAGAAAAAAAAAAAAAACAAACAGACAAAAAACAACTAAAGTACCTCCCTAAAATTCTTTTTTTGTGACACTGCAATAATGTACAAGATTAATTTAAACTAGAACTACTAATAACATTGAAATTAAAGTATTTTGAGAGTTATTTGTTTCATTTTGTCTCTTGTGACTATCGGAACATTTGTTTTAACATACGTTTCAAATATTTTTCTTCTTCTTTTCCTTTCGGCTTTTTCCTTCAGGGTTTGCCACAGAGAATCAGTTGTCTCCATTTAACCCTGTCTTCTGCATCCTGTGCTCTCACACCAACTACCTTCATGTCCTCATTAACTACAACCATAAACCTCAGCATCTTCATCTCTGCCACCTCCAGCTCTGCCTCCTGTCTTTTCCTTATTGGCGCTGTCTCCAGACCATACAACATCGCTAGGTCTCACCAAAGTTTTATAAACCTTTCTTTTCAGTTTAGCTGAAAGCCTTTTATCACACATCCCACCTGACAATTTTCTCCACCCGTTCCAGCCTGCCTGCACATGCTTCTGCACTTCTTTTCCACACTCTCCATTGCTCTGGACTGTAGAGCCGAAATACTTAAATGCCTCCACCTTCTTGGTCTCTTCTCCCTGTAGCCTGACTCTTCCACTTGGATCCCTCTCATTTATACACACATACTCCCTCTTGCTACAGCTAACCTTCATTCCCCTCCTTTCCAGGGCAAACCTCCACACCTCTAGTTTCTCCTCCTCCTCCTCCTCTTCCCTGCTCTCACTACAGATCACAATGTCATCTGCAAACATCATAGCACATGGAGATCATTATATGATACGATACCGTACCTGTCAACCCGCGGCCGTTGGCAATCTTACAAATAGTGACGTATGCCCTTACAAATTCGTGAATAATCTTACGACGTTGTATATAGTGTGCAATATGAAACAAAAACTCAATTTTTTAAATAATATGAATTTATGGGTAATATTGTAACATATAACCTGGTGCAAACAAAGAACAATCAATATCTCCAGCTACATCACGATTACTAAAATTTAACAGTGACTTTTATTATATTTGTATGTAGCACTTTTGGCAATTTCTATCATGTATTTTGATGGCTGCACTTTATGGTACTTCAGCTCGCAATTCAGTTTGACTTGAAGGTAGTTCGTTAGTGTGTCCAATTATAAAAAAAAAAATGTCATTTGAAAAAATTAACTTACCGATGCAATCTTTGAGTCAGGGAACGTTTCTTTTGCTAATTCTGAGAAGTGATCAGCAATAGTTGTGAGCAAATTGTGTTCGGCAACAAATTGGCAGAATAAAATCTCCGCTTTCTTCACTTTTCATTCTGCAGACTTCATCTTTATGACCAGTGTTGTTAATCTTACTTTTAAAAAGTAATTAATTATAGTTACAAATTACTTCTCCCAAAAAGTAATTCAGTTAGTAACTCAGTTACCTGAATGTAAGAGTAATTAGTTACTTGGCAAAGTAACTGGTGTTACCTTTCATGTTTTTTTTTTCACCCCCACCCCCCTCAAAAAAAACAAAACAAAAAAAAAACATAGTAACCTTTGCTATGTTTGGAAGTCATTTAATGTTGTGAATCAACTGTTAAAGTTGTTCAAATTGCTCCCGTTTTTGCATTAGTTCCCTTTTGCCTACTTTCGACATGTGAAAGTTTTAAAACTGTTTCATCATTTAAAGATAGATTCAAGTCAAGATTTTGCCCATTTAGGAGTATTTCAGATAAAAAGTTACTTGGGTTCGCTAGGAAGGTTCACTACAACAGAGCCTTTCTGAGAAGTCTGCTGCTTTTAAATAGTGGCTTTTTACTAACGCCACCGAGTCTGTCATTTCGCATGTAGTTTTATATGCATGAGATATCTAGTCGTAGATTGTAGGCTGTCGGCTACAGTCAGGAAATATTGGAGCCACCTAGCCTAGCATCGCGTTTGCTACAGCGTCACAACAAACACTCTTCTCTCTCTGTGTCTCTGAATTATCTCGTGTCATTCAACCAACGTAGTTACGCATAGTAACGCACAATGTCTCGTTGCCAAAACGGTGACAAAATCCGAATGGAGAAAAAAAATGTAATGCGCGAAAAACTTACAGATTTCGAACGTACGGCGTACATATTTAAAAATCAGTGCTCACTTGTACGAATTACGCCAAAACCATACAACTTGACAGGTACGCGATACAATATGATATGATGTTGGCATGTTGGTTGAGTGGTTAGCAAGTCAGATTCCCAGTTCTGAGATCAAGAGTTCAATCCCGGGCTCCAGCCTTCCTGCGAGGAGTTTGCATGTTCTCCGGGTACTCTGGTTTCCCTCCACATCCCAAAAACATGCACTCTATACAGATTGACGACTCCCAGTTGTTCGAAGGTATTAGTGTATGCGTGAAAGGTTGTTTGTCTCGATGTGCCCTGCGATTGGCTGGCAAAAAATTAAGGAGGTACCCCGCCTACAGCCCATAATTAGCTGGGATAGGCTCCAGCACCCCCTTGACTATTGTGAGAATTAACAGCACGAAAGATAAATTAATGAGTTATTATATTATTATCTGTGGAACGTGTGTTCCACGACATGCATGAAACCCTATCACCATAACGTTTATATCATGTTGGAAGAAGACAAAGAAGAAAGCAGTAATCATATGATATGCAAGACTTGACATCAGACAGTATTACAAAATAACTGACAGCAAATTAATTTCCTTGCTTCTGTTTTTCATATCCTTAAAAAATAGTTATCTTTGAATGAATGTATTACTCAACCTCATGCAACCGTTATGCATATAGACAGGTTTCCTGAGTGAAACATGGGCGGCACCATCTTTGATCATTTCTGCTCTGAACTTCCAGTTTAGACAGAACAACATGAAGTGCGGTTGAAGTAAGCATTTTGTTGACAAAGTTAAAACTGCAAAATCCAACCAGAGGAACCCACTGAATCTCCAAAAATGGATTCAGCACGATGTAGATGAGACTCTGAGACTTTCTATGCTGTGCGAGAACTCCTGGAAGCGCCTATATATATATATATGGTTGGAAGTGGAATGTTTTCAGCAGCGTCCAGCTTCAAAGCGCCAGTGTGGATCTACCTCGCCATAAGCCTTAAATCGAAACCAGCTGCAGACAATAAGTTAAGGATGTGCTTCAAACCTAGGGATCGACCTTAAAGATTATATGTTTGTTCTTATCACTTCATTCGTGGACAAAATTATAACAACATTTCACCTGTGTGACAATCATCATCGTAATAACAATATCAAGGACAACAAGACGTTTCACGCGAAATAATTTAGCTTTACTATTTTTTGAGCACCGGACACATGAAAATGCAGGGATCGGAAGAACATACCTTCCATAACACCAGCGGCAACATGGCTACATAAACACCCGTTCATTGTGGTGGCACGGGCTTGGTTCCACATCTACCTTCATGAACATGTTGTCCTCCCATGATGATGACGGCAGATGGATGCGATATTTCGAAATAGTCCTTTTTGAGGGATTTTGATAGGTAATGTTACTCCAGCTCAACTGTTGCTTTGGATGGAGAAAGTGTAAAATGGAAGTCGTGAGCAGAAATGCGGAAATTGAGCTCAAGTAATTCGGAAACTTGTCGATAAATCAGATAAGACAATTATGTTTGATTTTTTTCTTTCTTTATTTACATCAGTAAGTTTGTCGTCTTGGTGAGCAGTCACAGCTAGATAAATAGCTTATACCCCTGAGAAAAAGATAACATTAGTACAAATAAACAACTCCTGTTGTTCTTGGAATTATGCCAAATATTTAAAATACCCCAAACATCCTTTCATAACCATTGATCTGTAAAATGAGTAAATCAAGTTTTTATTTGACCTATTATCGATGAATATGAAGCAGAAAATCAGAAAAGTTAATACCTATTTTTCAAAAATTTTTAAGCCAAAATGTGCTCCAATTTTGGGTTAAGTAAGCCATTGCCTTGGCTGTTAGTGCCTTGTTTGAACCCAAGCTGCACTCTGCTAAGTTGTTGTATTTATAATACAATACTTCCCATTTAAAATCCTATCCTTGCACCAGCTTGTTGTGTCTTATACAACACGGATGTCATTTTGACTTCCTGTTTTCCGCTAAGACAAACACAATATGCTGTAGTCTCTGAAGCGGGAACGCCCTCCAGGCTTGAAAATGTGTTCCAGGTGTGGAATGGTAAAACAGCTACACCTATGTGCTGTGATCTGGCAGGGAAAGACAAACATTCTCGTGAGCAGATTGCCGTCACTTACCAGATGATGCAGGAAGACAAAGAGTTTTTAACTGAGCTTCTACTAACGTCAAGGTTAAAATGTGAATGACGGATCTTGGAGTGTATTTACACGATGAGAGGCCATAGTTCCCTTTCTTTGGTCCGCACCAAAACAAATTTGGTCTGGACTTTTTTTATGCTGTTCCTTTTCACATTGCAATTTGAGCAAGCATCCCAGGATTTGACAACAAACCTACGCATGTGCAAAAATCATTTAGTCATTGGGCAAAATGGTCTGGGTTGGGTAACACGGTAAAATAAGAAAGGAAAAAAATCACAGAGCTTCAGAGTACTGCAAATGTGCTCATAATGATTTGTTTTATCCAATTACAAGTGTTTGTGGTAAATTTGGGGCATCGGCGGCCTTGGATGTCACGCTCATTTTACAAGGACAGTAGACAATCAGCTCCTCTTTGCTTCATGTTGAACCCTGACTCATTAGCTGATGTACTGCTAACCACAGACTGTGATGCCAACCAAACATTTCCTTGTTACGGAAGTCTGTTACGTTCAAAGAGGTATGTGATTTCAGCTATGGTCTGGACCACGGTGTTGTTGCTTTCACACCTATAGCGAACCGCACCACAGTCCGCTTGGAAGCGAACCAAGAACACCTCTCCGGCGAGGCCTCAGAACGGATAATTTGTCTGCACCAGAGTTTGCTAGTTTGTATTCACACCAGCCCAAAAGGTGCGCACCACAAACCTTTTTGGTTTGGTCCAGACCCTAGCCAGGTAGAAAGAGTTGCGACACGATCTGATTTTGCCGAGGGTGGTCACATGGTTCATGTAGGCCAGAAAAGTTCCAAGCACAAGCAGCGCCGTAATGGTTTTCGATGGAACTGACAAGGCCAATTGCGACATTTATGGTAAAAACTGATAACATCACGTAGTTGTTTGATTATCTGATTGGGGTCCGCCCTCATCGAAGTGATGTTTGGAACTTTTCGAGGCTCCATTACTCAGAAAACCCCGAAGTAAAATCGTTAAATGGATCCCTATGGGAGTGTCACAACCCTCTTTCTATATGGCTCTGGTCCAGACCAAACAGTGACGGTGTGAATACGCCCTTAGATTGTATGTATTATATATACGTGAAGACAAACACACAACGTCACATTAACACCAACATGTAAATTCTCCTTCGTCAAAAAGGGAATATAAGAGAATAGTTTTCATTTGTGCACAGATAGTCTGTGACATACAGTATGAATTGAGCTCTTAGTTGACATTTTTTTTTTTTTGTCTCCAATTAGTTATTGGAGAAGTCATTATGTAGAGAGTTGCAGAATTAGCCCTATATTCCTGATGTTAGTAGCAGAGTCGTAAAGTTTCAAGTGGAATAGCACCTATTTCTACAGCATGATTAAATGCACTATAATCAAGATAGAAGTCCCTGTCTGGTACGAAGGCTTCATTAGGCAGGCCTACTCAACGATACTCTATATAGTAGTGTCTACGTATACGTGGTTCTCTGGCAGTCATAGACCTAAAGATGGCTGTAGTCAAAAGTAAACACAATGATTTTTTTTCGTTATGACAATAGTTGAGTTTTGCTTATTTGCGTGACAAATGTAAGGTATGGCGTAGGGTGTGAAAATGGCTTGAAGTGTGTTAGGGGCCGAAAACTTTGCAATACACACACTGAAAGAATGGCACGGAGCAGGAAGTGGAGCGAGCAATCACTCTTTTAGCTGCTGTAACTAATCATTTTAAGCACCCTCAAAAAACACCCCAAATCCTAAATTTAAGAGGTTTTTTTCACAAGTAAAATACCCCACAACTGTTTTGCTCTGTATAAAAACACAACCTCTTCAAAAGGCAGCCACACACAGAAAATACGGGCATGAACAACAACTATCTAATTTATTGTCCTTCTTTGTTCTTTTTCCTTGCAACTTAAAGGTGCATACAGTCCCCAAATGATATTGTCCTTCCATTGCAAGGAAACCAATGTGAATCGACAGTGACCTGATGTTATGAAACGTGCTGCTGTCTTCAGTCGGTGGGGGTTTGAATTGCACTTCTAACTCTTTTAACACAAAAACAAACAAACAAACAAAAAAAAAGGTCAAGTCACATCTCCTATCTCGAAAAACCTGGAAGTAAGCCACTCTCTCTTAAGGCAGCAGTTCATTAAGCTGCAGGCAAATGAGACAGTCTTTATTATCTGCTGCAGGCTGCTATAAAAAGGGTGGTATGCCGAAGATGCTCCCCAAGGCCACAGTTTTGACCCTACAGGTTTAAGTAGTATGTTGCCCCACAAACATAAAAAAAAAATCATACAATTTTTCTGTTTGTTAACAAACTGTATTTTACTACATTAGTATATTTGTGGCTTGAATTATTACCAATTCACTCAGCTCATTCCAAAGGGCTTTAATAGTTGTTCTTTCAACTGTTGGCATACGCGTAATCTAGATTGGCCCCTTTATGCACCCATTACACGTTTGCCGGTCCCATGGGGCAAATCCTTTCTTTTTTAATGAGCATTGAAGAGACTCTTAGATCACAGGAGTAAGGTTTAATTTCACAACCGAGTATTGTGTGTAGGCCTTGGAGATGGCTGCAGTTATTAAAGGTTGCACACATTCCCTAATTGGTTTGTGTTCCAAAGAAAAAATAAGATGTAATTAGACAAAGTGCTGATGGTTGAAGGAAGCGAGACCTCAATTTCATCTAGCCTCGAACAAACATGGACGTCTGTTGTTTGCTTTGCCGTGATAATGCGCCTTGATTTGTTCCATCACGAAGCACCTCACTCGTCACGTCTCTTCATCATCTTGATCCCTTCGCTAATCAGCCTGGCAGTCCATAGGATTAGCAGTGAATCTGCTCCTAACTCATCTACACAATGATTAGAGTGACAACAACTTTGAACACATCCATCAATCTATCGCGTATCCTCACAACAATCAACGATCATCTGCAATTTAGAACACGAACAGCATATTCTAACAAATAACTGGCATTTTGGAGGGCTCAATGTGCCCGAAAACGCAAAGATTTTTGCAAACACACTTGTCCTGGTGTAAAGTAACTGGATCTATGAGGGTAAGTCAAATAAGTATTGGTACTCCATTCCAGAAGATGGTTTCGAGGCGGTCGTCCAACTTTTGATGCCGCATAGAGAGTTCAAGCCTCGGGTGGAAACCAGCTAGCTGTGGCTGCTAGCTTCAAACTGGCATCGAGCACTGCGTCCAGCGTTTTGTCCGAGGTCTGCAAAGCCCTCCAGCCTGATTTGTTTGCCGTGCTCTAAAACCAGCCAGTGGGAAGCCATAGCATATTTCTGGCGTCTATTGAACTTCCCAAACTGCGTTGGAAGCCTTGATGTTAACGTTATCATAAAAGCACCGAGGCACTCTCAGTCAGTGATGATGTATCGTGTGTGAACTGTCTGTTGTTGAAACCCCTTTTGAACTCTTTTGGCACCAAACATGTGCTTTATTCTTCAGATACTTGAAGTGTGACACGTAAATAAGTCACAGACTGACAGCAAACATATGTACACAATAATTATGAAGTGCACCAACCAAAAATACAACATAAAGTGATAAAAAGCTGGCAGTTTTCGGCCGACTGTCACCGCTTCGTGTGGCCACTCGATTCCGAACACACACGTGTCGGTGGTTCTTTCATTTTTTTTATTCAATCGCTGACCTTGCCATTTGGCAATCTTTATGATGTCTTGACGAGACTTGCTCTTCGATGATACTCCCGTCGGCTTGGTCCATTTTTGCGTGTAGAAAAATAATGTTTGATTCTATTTTACAATGGCGGTGGTTTCGCGCTGAACCGGAAACAACAGCCTGAGCGGACCGATCACAGTCCATTTCCGCCACGTCATATGCGTCGACGTGACGCTAGGGTTTGAAAATTCAATAGGAACACGTCAGGCTACAGCGCAGGGTTGTAAATCGGGTCTTCTTTGACGACGCAGGTCTGACGCGGAAGCATAACTCAGCCTTAAGACTGTCATACGACATGGCACTATCATGGGCACTTAGGAATGCTCATGAAAGATGTCATTAAGTGTCATCTGGCAAATTTTGTCACTAATTCCATTTATGTCCAGTCTTTTACATCCATTCAAAAGTGAGATAATTTGCCGTTCAGAAAGAAAAGTTTTCAGTTGAGCATCAAGCCACATAATGTATGCACAGCCTCCTTCACCTGTTGATGGATGGCAAAACGACGGCCATTTAAGGAATCTTTGAGTTCGTTATGCATAATTTCATATGCAAAACCAAGACTAATGTACATATGGTTTGCCACATCATCAATGGTCAGTTGCCAGTTATTCAGAAACAAGACACGGACTTGTTCAATGTTTGCATCAGTAGTGGATGCGGCTGGGTGTCCTGCTCGTTCCTTGTCCTCGACCGCTTTTGAACTGTTCAATCCACTGGTAAACAGAGATGAGAGTGCATTGTTCCACTATTGCGAAATAAGATGAGTCATTGGATAAAGGCTGGGTTTGTCCCACCCGATAGAAGCTGTGCGTCTCTGGAGGTCTATGGGCAGAGGGCGGGGCTTGGCTGGCCCGGACGTTCATCTTCTCTGCATGATGATTTGATGAGCTTTCTGAGGCTGAATCCCTTTTTGACTGACAGTGAAAACAGTGAATCAGCGATCTTGTTGTTGAACAGCCGCGGGAAGGGTTTTTCAATTTTCATTTCGTTGTTCTGAGACTTTACTAATCATCCTAATGACACTTTCTTTGTTAAAAATGACTAGAGAAAAATCGAGCTTCTAATTTCTGGTGTTTTTTTTTTCTTTTGTAGCTGCTTGTGTTTGTAGACTGATTTCTGTCACTCTAGTTTCTCTCCCTACTAAGCAGTAGGTGCCGTTGAGCCCCTCCACCGTGACGAAGCATTCACAGGCGGACACACTTTGAGTTTCCCCTCCTTGAAATACCAGAATCCGCCACTGTTTTAATGCAGGGGGAACGTGATTTTATAGTTTCATTATGATTTGGAGGAATGTTCATAAAATTAGGGTACATGACGAGTACAAGAGGGTACATACTTCGCACTTACATTTTGGGTGTCTTTTTAAAAAAAAAAAAAAAAAAAAAAAATATTGATAACAATAATAATTGGAGCAACAAAGCAAATTGGAGCAACAAAATTCAAAGTGTTTATTTTTGTGGTAATAGTTAAACAATTGCAAAGTTGTAAATGGATTTGGCGGCTTTTAGTGTTTAGGACTTCTGCCTTACACTTCTGAAAGGTTCATTCCTGGGTAGCGTCCTTCCTATGTGAAGTTTGCATGTGTAGGTTTTCTCCCACATCCCCAAAACATTCATGTTAGGCTGATTGGACGCTCCCAATTCCCCACAGGTGTGATTGAGAGTAGGAAAGATTGTTTGTCCATATGTGCCCTGTGATTTCCTGGCAACCAGCTCAGGGGGTACCCTGCCTTCTACCCATAGTTAGCTGGGATAGGCTCCAGCAACACTGCGGCTCGGAACAGAAAATGTATGAATAGATGGATTTCATTAAAAAAAAGCTATTAAAGTGAAAGTAGCTATAGTAAAATGCGCAAATAAAATTTTGTATTTGTTATCTTGTTAAGTACCATCAATATATTGAAGACAAACCCTTCTACAGTTTTCCAGGTAAAAGCAACTCAAAAGTAGTACAGAATCAGTGTAAGAAATCACAATACGGAGATGCTAATATCTTAATATAAATAACTATGATACTTTCAGAAGACAGTACACTAGCAATTTGTATTGTATGACATGCCCAACTCTGAGCTCCAACTTGATGGAACAAATTGGAGCAGAAGGAGGCAGTAGTGGGAATAAAACAGTTATTAAATGTTGTGTGTATGCGTGCGTGTGCATGTGCATGTAAGAGTGAGCGAGATCACAAGCGAGCGAGAGAGAAATAGGACAGATCTGGGACATTCCACCTTGAACAGCCAGGCGGAAGACAGGTAAAAACAGGGCACAAAGAAACATGTCCATGTGCAACTGGTTTTCCGGCCTTTATTTCAAGCTTGCCCATCATTTATTTTTGTCATTCACATCGGAGATGAACTGGACTGAGCTAAAAGGAGATATTCTAATGAATGATTTATAGCATCTTGTGAACAAATAATTGTGTCAGGCAAAGATGGACACACATCAAGCTACTTCTTATACAATTTTACCAATTTCCTAAAAACATTTTTTTTAAAGGCATGGACACTATCACAGTTCAAAATTTTCGGCAATTTCTCTGATCTGAAATATACTGCAATATGTTAAATCGATTTTTTATAGATATGGGTCCGCCACAAATGTATTAATTTTTTAAATAACCAAATTTTAGGGTGAAAGAACGAAATTTAACCAATTTTTAAATTTCTGTCAAATATCAAAACTAGTCAGACTTGATTACAATACAACCAAGGCCGGCCCAGCCTATACGCAGACTATGCAGCTGCTTAGGGTTACCGCTCGGGGCCAACCAATCTGGCAGCCTCATTTTATACGTTGTTAATAGAGCATCGTGAATAATGTGGCGCGCATTGCCGTTTATCTATGCAAACATCCATTTTCTTGACATTACAATCTGGCAACCTGGGGAGTGACGTTAAACCTGCTTTGCCATGATTGGTGCTCAAACTTGCTTGGATAATAGAAGCACGAATATGTCGAAGAGAATTTATCCTTCTGGAGCAGAGAAACGAAAGAAAAAGAAAATCGAAAATCCTTAAACGCACCTTAAACGAAATGTGGACAAGTATAAAAAAATAGTCGGCAAAATACCCTGGAGAAAATTAACTGTCCCAGTGTGGTCATTTCATTTATATCAGACATTATTATCAAGTAGTATGTCATGTATCAGCCCATGGGGAATTTACTTAATTAGTTGTGCACTCCCCACAGTACACGTTTTTGTTGACGAATATTTTCCTGGGCTAAATTTTGGTGGAGTGCCGTCCTCTTCACAAGATGATGATTTCCCCAAATGTACAATTCAAGGTAATGCTTGGCAATGTCGTGTACATAGTTATGAGATCAAGAAACAAGAAAGATGCACATTAAGTTACAATTTTAATACATTTTACAGAAATATGGGACCCTTGGCATTATTTTGCTTAGGGCCCCCAAATGGCCTGGGCCGGCTCTGAATACAACTGTGCGTAAAGGTGAATTCCAAACATCTTGAAAGTGCTTTCTCATCATGTTGAGGAAAAATTAACTCAAATTGGGGGCAGAAACCATGGAAGCATAAGTGCTTCGGCAGCCCATACTGTGCAGCAGATGCTGTGATGAGTTACAAGTAATGTATTTGAAAAGACTAGATTACTCAATTAAAATCCACATTATTGATTGTGAACTTTCTTGCTATTGCATTTGTCACAGTCAAGTCACACGTCTCACAGCACCAGCTAATGAGCTTCCAGATGCCAGAGATGAGCTAACTTCTAATCAACCCTTAGAGTGCTCTCTGCGAGCACCCCTTTTTGACTGGTCCTCTAATCAAGGAACAAATGAACCAAGACCAAGAATACTGGAGTTGACATGAACTATGACAAAAATATGAAAGAAATAACTAATCAAGCCAACTCTTAAAAACACCATGGTTTGTTAGTCTCACAGCAAAATTACCAGTGATTTTCCCAGTTTAAAAAGAAAAAATACAACAAATTCAACAAACATGAGGACTGTAGTTGCCACCCCCACCCCCCACAAAAAACATAAACAAAAAAAAAAAAAAAAAAAAAAAAAGACAAGGTGGCAGACACCCCTGCTACTTGATTTTCTTCTTTATAGATAGATCCAATGCTAACCCTTGACCACGCCCCACCTTCTGGAATTGGAAGAACATCCTTCCAACTTTTTTTCTATACTGTTTAGCCTCATCAGAGTTGATCCTGAGTGATAAGCTGAAGTTAATGTATAAAAACGAATTTCCCAGACCCACCATTGCGGTTAAAAGACAAGCCGGAAAACTCACCCTCCTTTAATGTAGTCCAAGAACGTGTGCTCTGACTCGACACTGAATGACATCAAGGACACCTGATGATTGGGGAGACAAAAGATTTAATGTTTGCTCATTAATTGGAGTGAAACCTACTCATCTACATAAACACATTCGCACAAAACACTTCATCCATGTTAAATGAGTTTGATGCATGGCTAGAATTTCTAATGTTATAATCCCTGATGAATATATCAATGACTAATGCGTTCATCAACACACACTTGGCCCCGGACACGAGTATCATTATGGATGATTACAACATCCTGCCAACTGTCGGCATTGTAAACCGTGACATTGGGAATGAGCGGATTTAAAACAAAGCTGAGGTTGCTGTGAGGAGTACTCACCGTCCCGGAGTTGATGTATCGCTTTTTCTTGAGCTTCTTCTTGGCATTCACCACCTTGTGTATAGACAGGGAAGAAAAGTGGGATAATGATTATGTGAACGATTCTTTTTTTACCGCCTCGGGCCATAAACAATGAAAACATCTTTGCCCTCCTGTGCCATGCAGGAGGGGTAATGAAGCATACACCAAATCCAATAGCGGCGTCAGGATTAGATAGCATAGATCATTCCGCACAGCAAGACCTACATTATTCAGAGTTGCAGGGGTGTGCTTCTCTTGTGAAATCATATTGTGAGGAACAATGCACATGATGTGTCATCGAGGTGATAAGCAAAGCAAGCTGCTTCAGCGATGGAGAAATCTTTCCTTGACAAAAGGGTTTGCCTGTTCTTGGAGCAAAGTAAAACAGAAGACTGCCGGCTCCCACAAGGCTTCTTGCCATAGTGAGATAAAGCAATAAATTGCAGGCAACTATTTCTTGAGTTACAATTAAAGTCTGTATTCAATGAATGTGTTCATGCTATATCAGGGGTTTTTGTTCCAACCAGTGGTGTTACCAGGATGCCAGGTGTGGGTGGGCATCAGTCTTAGCTCAGCTACAAAAAACAAAAAAAAAACAAAAAAAAAACAACCTACAATGCTCAAGTAGGTCGAAATCCAGCATAGGGCTACTGCACCTTAAAACATGTTTTGTTTTCTCCTTGAGATATCTGTGGCCTATACTACGAAGCCGGTTTTCTGGCTTAGCAGGGTAACTTCGAGAGTAACTTTATCACGTGCGACGTAAGTTCGCGGCTATACGAGACTACGAAAGGTGGATATGTTGGAACCGAGAAGTGTTGCCATGGCAACACACGCCACACGCCAAACCTGGTCGTGTCAGAGTTAGATCTTGCTTAACATCAGGATTCCAATTAACCACGCTCTATTTAAACAGCACTCCTCCGCGGACGTGTCCTCCTGACAATGACAGCGTACTTGGACGACCCATACGACATTGGCGCGCGGATTGTGAGGGGCTCTCTCCGGAGGGCATGGGTATTTCGGGACCGCCAGAATCCGCTGGCGTACCCGGAAGATGTTCTCCATGAAAGATATAGATTTTCAGCTGAGGGAATTCTTTACCTGTGCCAACTGATCTAGTCAGACGTCACTAATGTAACCCGCCGAGTCAGGCCCTCACAACCGCGCAGATTGTGTGTGCCTGTCCGTGCTCTCTTTCGCCAGGGACAATATATGTATTCCATCGGTGATGCTGAATATCTGCGTAAGAACACTGTATGCCGTGCGATTCGGAGTGGGGTATGGAAACGCTTCAAATTGATGCATTTATAATAATCATAGAAATATGTAGACTATTTAAACATTGAGAAAACTTGCGTTTTTTTCTGCCAACTCGAGGAGATTAAATTAAATGTCAAATCCACTGATAGGACAGACGCACAAATATAAAAGATATAAATGTTTATTGAATATGCATCTTACAGTCTTGTTTAACTGTGAAAAATCGTTACAAAAGACGGGCTTTTATTTACGCAACAACGCATCGCATCCCCGCATTTCCTTCTTCTCCTGAGTCCTCACAAATATAACATAATTTTTTTGGGGGGGGTTGTCGGGCTCGGGCCTGCAAATCAAGTTTATTGATCGGACTCGGGTCGGGTCGGGCTGGATTTTTTAGGCCCACACTAAAAAAAAGAACATACGTATTCGTACAGTCAAGGGGACTAAACATACAATCATCCTGTTTCGTGTGGTGATGTGTGACAATTATTTCTTACTGTTAATGTACCAAATCTTATTTTATTGTCCTGACAGCAGGCTTTATTTCTTTTCATGGACATAAGTAAACTGGCATATTGACGCATTCACAAATCACACGATCTGTAAATTCGCTGTCAACAGACCCGTTGCGCTCTACTCGCCGAAGCGGTGTTGGATTTCGCGGTGATCATCGCGCATTCCTCCTCCGTGAAGTAAGGTGCCCGTGCCATCGTCACAAGTAGTGTTTAACTCTGGTCACCGCCCCCTTTTATGTGAACGCGCAGTAACTCTGGGTTGACACAGGTTCGACTAATCAACCTCATAATCAGCGTCGTAGCACCGATTGACCACAAACTAGACAACCAGGTTTTGTCAACTCCGGTTACCCGATGGTAAACTGGATTACTTCTGGGGAGGTTGAACTCGGTTCGTAGAATAGGCCACTGATTGGTGAAAAGGTGTCCTCTTGATGGGTTCGCAGCAAAAACCCGCACCCACAGCGGCTCTTTGTGGAATAGTTTGCCCACCCCTGTGCTATATGTATTATGTCCTAGAAATTAAACACAATTAATTAAGAATGTTGTCTGGCATGACAATCACACACTCTTGTCAATGATACATTTACTCGACGCTTTGTGTGGAACAACCATCACACACTTTTGTTCTCAAAACAGTCACTCTCCAAGCTGTCATGGCAATCACCCACAAGGCTATTGTAGCATAACAATCAGCTTTGTTTGTTGTCAAAGCAATCACGCTCCATGGAGAGTGAGGCATAACAATCATACGTTGTCGTCAAAACAGTCACGCTCCAAGCGGTGCATAATCATTTGTACTCATATACTGCTTATACTTAATGTCATTTGCAAAGCTACGATTGACATATCGAATGCTATTGTCATTAAACTATTTCCAAGCTGTGTGTACATAACAACCACACTCACACATACCGTCAAAACACTTTTCCCCTCATCTCTTAAGTTACGTTTTGGTCTCAGATGTTCTGATTTGTTTATCAGTCATTTTTTTCATCACGTTTTTTCCAAACGTTTCCTGTCATGTTTTTCCATAAAACCTCTGTTTTTGTGGCATTGTTTTTTTAAAGGTTTGTTGTTATGCTTTCGTCATGTTTTCCTCTCATGTTTTTTGTCACATCCCTCTCCGTTAGCAAGGTTGGATAGGTATTCAACTGTATCCTCAAGGGCAACCCAACCAAGTTCGATGATGGCGCACGGCTCTGTTGCTCATTTGTATTAGAACATTGCAGTACAAAGCTGCCCTGTCCACTTAACCTCTGCCAGGGTAAATGGGAAGAAGCGGCATGATGCTCATTTCCAATAGGTTAGCTCAAATAAGCATGACCCAGAGAGTCCTCTGTCATTAAATGTGGGTGTAACGACACTGTCACCTTCCTAGGGCAAAGTAGGCTCTGATTTTAAAGTAAGAAGCCATTTGGGATTCAGCACACAGAAATTGTGGAGATTGATCTCTCCAGGCACAAACTCTGCTGGATATCCTTCTTTGGAATAAAATCTATGCGAATGAAAGGTACTCCAATGTTGGACTATGCTTTCTTTATCCCTCCTGTTATGGGTCATATTGACACAATCACTTTCGGATAACCTCTTCCAAAAGCCCTACGTTTAAATAAAATTGTATGATTACTTACATATGTTCTCACAAATTTCAGAATAAATGGCATTTTGGAGACTTATCATGACTAAAAACTACAGTACTTTAAAATGTATTGTGTGAAAATGATCTAAACTACAGTAACTTACAGAGTCACAGTAATTGTGAAACTATTATTTTTCTTTCTTTTGTGTCCACATCACTTCGATACTGCCCTACAGTGACCAAGGCAGACATTCAAGAAGGAGCAGCACAATAAACTGAATTGAAGCGTTAAATCAATATGTAAAAACGGTTTCCTTTTTTGACATCCTATTTGATTAGTACACTACTAAACACACATTGTATGAATTTTGGTTTTGGAAGGACCTGGAATGTACTTAATTCTCTTTGATAACTCTTGATGAGCTGACATCTACCAAAACAAAACAAAAAAAGTTTGCCTGGTCCAGGCCAAGAGCGTAAACGTGTGTGTTTCCTGACCGTGTAAATCTGTACTCACCTCATAGACGTTTAATTGGCTCTGACCCCGACATAACTCTTTGTAGCTGCTGGTGAATTCGCCAATGAAGTCATGGCTGGTAGAGAATGACAAACACAAAAAATGGCATTCATAACAGCTCAAGCCAATGCAGCAATGTGTGTGTCTGTGTGTGTTTTTCTGACCTTCCGTCTCTGTCCCAGTCATATACTTCCACTTTGATTGTCCTGTAAAGAAAATGACAAACAACAGGATGAACACATTTGTTATTGTCAAGGCGAGAATGTGTAACACTAAAGCAAAACAGGCTGCCCCAAAGTGTGATTCATGGCAAGAAAAATGAACTCTCACTCTAGACTACATTTATTAAAACTACAACACAAAGAAAACATCTTTTAAAACAGTTTTCAAAAGAAATAATGAAGTGGTACCTTGATGTTTTTCAACCTGTCAAAAATACAATGTTGAGCTCAACTCATAAGACGCAAAGTGCATGCGATAATAAAAGTCATGTGGATCTTTGACTCGTTCAATTTAAAAGCTTGTTTAAACATATCCATCCATCCATCCATCCATCCATCCATCCATCCATCCATCCATCCATCCATCCATCCATCCATCCATCCATCCATCCATCCATCCATCCATCCATCCATCCATCCATCCATCCATCCATCCATCCATCCATCCATCCATCCATCCTCCGCTTGCTCCGGGGTCAGTCGAGGGGGCTCCAGCTTTAACAGGGAAGCCCAGACTTCCCTCTCCCCAGTCACTTCAACCAACTCCTCGGGCGGGATCCCAAGGCGTTCCCAGGCCAGCAGAGAGACATAGTCTCTCCAGCGTGTCCTGGTTTTTCCCCGTGGCCCCTCGCCAGTGGGACATGCCCGGTACACCTCTACAGGGAGGCGTCCAGGAGGCATCCGAGCCAGATGCCTAAGCCACCTCAACTGGCTCCTCGCAATGCTGAGGAGTAGCGGCTCGACACCGAGTCCCTCCCGGATGACCGAGATTCTCACCTTATCTCTAACAGTGAGCCCCGACACCCCTACGTTTCGGCCGCTTGTACCCGGGATCTTGTTCTTTTGGTCGTGACCCACAGCTCGTGACCAAAGGTGAGAGTAGGAACGTAGATCAACTGGTAAATCGAGAGCTTCGCCTTTCGGCTCAGCTCCTTCTTCACCACTACGGACCGGTGCCGAGTCCGCATCACTGCAGACACTGCACCAATCCGCCTGTCGATCTCCCACTCCCTCCTACCCTCACTTGTGAACAAGACTCCAAGATACTTGAACTCCTCCACTTGGGGCGGGATCTCATCCCTGACCCGGAGAGGACACTCCACCCTTTTCCGACTGAGGACCATGGTCTCTGATTTGGAGGTGCTGACCTTCATCCCAACCGGTTCACCCTCGACTGCGAAACGCTCCAGTGAGAGTTGGAGGTCACGGCTTGATGAAGCCAACAGCACCACATAATCTGCAAAAAGCAGAGATGCAATGCTAAGGTCACCAAACCGGACCCCCACAACGAATTCGACTTACTGCCAGCAATGCGGACCAAACCATTGTTTAAAAACATTACTAAAATATTTAAAACTCAACTTTACAATGCAATTCTTTTAATCTACCACTTGGGGAGCTCGACTTTTTTGTGAACTGAGAAAAATAATACAGTATTTTTGACATCTGTTGTTTCAGGTAAAAGCTAATTAATTCCATATTAGGTATTCGAAATTAAAGCAAACTGAGAGGCGGCTTTCATCCAAATATCAGAAAATTCCATGTTCAACATACAAATTCATAACAGGTGCGTGTACTAGAATTATGGTTGCTTGAACCAATCCTTAATCTAAGTTTAATTTATTGCCTGTCATTGGCAGTGGTTGATGTCCATTCCATATTAACTCCCTGCCAACGGCAGCCAATGAGTTAAATGAGCTCCTGGTCAAGTCTTCAAAGACAGAGACAGGCCATTGACAGGTCTACACACTTGACTGCAACAATCACTGGCGAAGGCTTCCTTCTGAAACTGGCCGACCTACAGTATAATAATCAACACCCATCTTTAAGTACAGTCATGTCTGTCGTTCTGCATTAACTATTCTCCACGTTAATTATCTAATCTAGAATATTTTCCAAATTCCCTTAATTAACCCCCCTTTAGGAAATTTACCAGAGACTTTGTGAGAACTTTGTAGAAATTTGCCAGGCCTTTGCAACTCAAAACACACTAACAAAAACTGAGTAAGATTGGGGAAAAGCCTAATATAGAAAACTACCTCATGGGAGAAAGAATATTTTGCAAGCTTCCTAAATAAATTGGGCTCGGGGGCTGGTAACCCACTAAGCGAGCTGGGGGGCATTCATTGGGAATGAGCAAAGACTTTGACACTCTTCGAGTTGCTTTCAGGATAGTTTGGGTGATCTGCTTCTGCTGTCAATCATCAGGCCCAGAGAAGGTAACCTCATGTGGGCACCACTCTTAGCCCTCAACTGTTTGTGCAATACATTGTTACAGCCAATGCAAGTCTGCCAAAATCGGGGTTGAGTAAATTGCCCTCTTCTTTGTTTTCTATTTCGGCCCACATATATCATACATTGTTAAGATTTGGAGAAGGCGTTGGGCCGTGTGCCTCGGGGTGTCCTGTCGCGGGTCAGAGTTTAGTGGCCTCAGTATTGCATCTCTGCTTTTTGCAGATTATGTGGTGCTGTTGGCTTCATCAAGCTGTGAGCTCCAAATCAGAGAGCATGGTCCTCAGTCGGAAAACGGTGACCTGCCCTCTCTGGGTCGGCGATGAGATCCTGCCCCAAGTGGAGGAGTTCAAGTATCTTAGGGTCTGGTTCACGAGTGAATGTAGGAGGGAGCGGGAGATCGACAGGTGGATCAGTGCAGCGTCTGCAGTGATGCGGACTCTACACCGGTTGAAAAAGGAGCTGAGCCGAGAGTCGAAGCTCTCGATTTACCAATCGATCTACATTCCTACCCTCACCTATGGTCACGAGCTGTGGGTCATGAACGAAAGAACAAGATCCCGGATACAAGCGGCCGAAATTAGTTTTCTCCGGAGGGTGTCCGGGCTCCCCTTAGAGATAGGGTGAGAAGCTCGGTCATCCGGGAGGGACTCTGTGTCTAGCCGCTACTCCTCAGCATTGCAAGGAGCCAGTTGAGGTGGCTTAGGCATCTGGCTTGGATGCCTCCTAGACGCCTCCCTGTAGAGGTGTTCTGGGCATGTCCCACCAGCGGGAGGCCCTGGAGAAGACCCAGGACACGCAGGAGAGACTATGTCTCTAGGTTGGCCTGGGAATGCTTTGGGATCCCGCCAGAGGAGCTGGTTGAAGTGGCTAGGGAGAGCGAAGTCTTCTTTAAAAGGGGTTTCCCTGTTAAAGCCGTGCCCCCGCAACCCGACCCCGGCGCAATCGAAAGATAATGGATGGATGGATGGATGGATGTATTCAAAATTCATTCATACTTTTTATTTGGTGTGAATTTATTTTTATCAGTGTAATGTTTTAATAATGTTTCCTTGAAAAAAGGCTTTGTTTTTCTAAAAACATGTGTTACATGTGTTTTGTTTCCCTTAAAAATGATAGTAAATCATTATGTGAAATACAACTTTGTCTTAAAAAACATCATCACACACACACAAAAAGCTTTTTTTCTGCCATTTTTTTTTTTTTTTATGCCTTTGCCTTTTTCACAAAACAGTCTATTTAACTATGTATGACTTGTTACATATCTTAAAAGATAAGTACATTTTGAATATTTTAAAAAGTAGGCATTTTAATCACAAAATATAAAAACATTTTTTGATAAATTATAAATATTTACCTAAACCCCCACAATTCATTTATATTCTTCAGTGTACTTTTCGATGTGCTCCTTGGTGTGGAATAGGATAAATTACATGCAGACATGTTAGAAATGGAGTAGCAAGAGCATGGTAAAATTTCATTGTCAGGTAATGTATTGCAGAACACAGACATTTCATAAAAGTATTGCTGACCTAAATTCAAAATGCTGTCTCAGATAAAAACAAAATGAAAAATTGGGTTAGAACAATTCAAACATTTGACTGAATTTACATTTCTTAAATAATCATAGCGTACAAACAACAACGGCAACCAGTCAGACATTAGTGTGGGAAAAGAAGGCAAGGTTGTAAATGACAGAGGAGCCTTCAGCTCTTCCAAATCCTCAAAGGTGTCGTCAGGGCTAGCCTCCATCTGTCTGACCCAATTAAGTCGCAGGTGAGCAGAGAGGGCAACAGAGCAAAAAACCACTTCGTGACACCCAGCATGCAAAAGATGGCAAGGTCTGACCACTTCTAACCACCGTCAGGCTTACACACATGTAAGCACACACATTGTTTATGACTCTCCTCTTATTTTCCGTCTTCAAAATGTGGATACAAAATTAAGTATCAGCCAATGTGACTTCAGTGCATTCATAGTGAAGAACAACGGTTGTAAAACTGAGTGGATCGGCCAGTTGTGGCTTTTGGTTCTGCAAACTAATTTGTGACAAAATGATGTGGTATGTTTGGACCTACCTATCATAGTCTCCATTGCAGAGCGCCCGCACGGGAATGGAGAAGGGCTGCCACACTGGGTTCAGTGTGTTCTTCATCACTTCAGTCTTGTGGCAAATGGTGAATCTGAAGATCAAAAACACATCTGCTTTCTTCAAGTATGTCCCCATCTCTGACTTAGCTTCTACGCTGAAAAGCAAGAGGCAAACTTACGTGCCATCCTCATTGCTCCTGTAGAAGACCATGAAGGGGTCCGACTTGCCAAAGAAGTCTTTCTTGTCCAGCTTGTTGGCGCAAAACTGCATGCTGGCGTAGTCCTTCAAGAGGAAAAAGACAAAGGAACATTACAAAGAATTTTCACTGTCACTCATTGGCTGCCATTGATGGTGAGAGTGGTCCAATCTGTTGAACATTACTAGACCAAAGAACCACAATAGCCCAGTGGTTAGCATGTCTGCCATACAGTCTTCTCGATTGTCTCTGTTCTGTTGTGGTGTTTGCTCAAATTAACATTTTGTGTGCATGATATATTTCATGCATCATATACTATGACATATGATACATACAGTGTATCACACCCCTTGCATTTCTGCAGATATTTAAGTATATCTTTTCATGGGACAACACTGACAAAATGACACTTTGACACAATGAAAAGTAGTCTGTGTGCAGCTTATATAATAGAGTTTATTTATTTTCCCCTCATAATAACACAAAATATAGCAATTAATATCTAAACCCCTGGCAACAAAAGTGAGTACACCCCTTAGAAACTACGTACAGTACATCCATTTGATTATCTTGCCGGAACTACCCGACGTGAAGGTCGCCCCGAAGCCCAAAATTTTATTTATTTTTTTCTTCCTTTTTTTTTGGGGGGGGGGGGGGGGGGGGTGTCAAACCTCTTAAACTGTTTTAGCACAGTCGTTTCCATAACACATATAAAAACCGATTTTCATTCAAAATTGTATTTTTTCAATGATTTGCAAAACAAAAGTTAACAAAAGCAGCAATAACCCCAACCTCCATCTCCTAATTTTTATTTTCCCTCATTTCCTCAAATACTAAATGCCAAATCTCAATTTCACCTACTTAAGAACATAGGATGTATATTAAAATTGAAGTCAATGTAAACATTTACCTTTTTTTTTTTTGAATAATAAAGATATAAATAACTGTATATCATGCAGAGTAAAATGGAATTATATATATATATATATATATATATATATATATATATATATATATATATATATATTTTGAAGATCGCGCAAACATTGACTTTTTAAATCATAAGGAAATGAATAAGTAGCCTAACATAAACGAACAAATACTAGTATAAGTCCAAAGTGCACATTGACAGCTAAGATGTTCTGAACCTCCCCATCAGAGCAAATAAAACTAAATATAATAAATAAGCCTCCTCAACTCTTTCGTTGCTCTTAAAGATTTTATCCATTTTATGTTGCATTGCCCTTTTTTTTGTCGCATCAATTCAACAAACTTTTTTAATTTTTTTATTTTGCTGTTCCAGAAAAAATGCAGATTTGAACCAATCAGAGCTAACCATCTCAGTATCCCAGTCAATTGAACGGATAAATGAGTCCAGGCGTTTTGCTTTGCTGCGTGCATTTGCACATTGACGTGACTCATCATCATCAGACTCAGATAACTGCAGCAGCTGGGGAAACCTCCATGCCGTCCGTGGAATAAAATCAATAATAAATATTGGTGGAACTGGACTACGCTACAAAAGCATTTATTATGCTTGTTGTTAACACTTGTGTATATAAATCTGTTGATGGTAGATTGTTTTTTTCTTGGAGATGAAATGCATGTGTGGCAGCTTAGCATTTTTTTTTTTTACATAGCGTTTTTGACAGTTGCTGTCATATTTTCGGAATCAAAGAACAGTGTACCGGAACAACATTCCGGCCCTGAATCTTATACCGGAACAGCATTCCGGCCCTGAATCTTATACCGGAACTGCGTTCTGGCCCTGAGTCTTATACCGGAACTGCGTTCCTGACCGTTCTGGCCCACTTTCACCCCTGCGTACATCCCTAAATGTCTAAATTGAGTACTGTTGTCATTTTCACTCCAAAATGTCATGTGACTCGTTACAGGAGTGCTGTCAGCATTGCTGCAGAGATTGAAGAGGTGGGGGGTCTCAGCCTGTTAGTGCTCAGACCATACGCTGCACTCTACATCAAATTGGTGTGCATGGCTGTCACCCCAGGAGGAAGCCTCTTCCGAAGACGGTACACAAGAAAGCCCACCCGTCCAAGGGGTGTACTCACTTTTGTTGCCAGGGGTTTAGATGTTTTGAGTTATTTTGAGGGTTAGGGTAATATAAAATAAATAAATAAATTTGGTACTACCACCACTACTTTTAATCATGTCAAAGTATCATTTGGTCAGTGTTGTCCCATGAAAAGATATACTTAAATATCTGCAAAAATGCGAGGGGTGTACTCACTTTTGTGATACACTATATGTCCTTTTAGCTTAGTGCTAACATAAACGCCATAGATCCGTTAACAATTATCATTTAGGCAGTGGATAGTAACAGATATTTTAAATACTAACGAAAACTTGTTGACAAATAATATAATCAAAATACTATAAATCAGAGGTGATGTAATTAGTTACTATTCATCAAACCATTAGTAATACATTATTTTACTTTTTTTTTATTGTTACTATTATAATATCAAGATGCTAATACATTAAAAGACAGGATGAGGGCTATTAAATGGGAATTACCTTGTTGATCACAGTCACAAAAGAATATGTCAGCACCCGTGTGTGTATGGAGGAGGGACCTCCTTACACAATGCACAGGATACGTGTGAGTGTAGATAATAATACATCGGAAAGGCTGGCATTAGCGTAATTACACTCATTTGGGCACCATTTCAATGTGGGCTGCCATTACAAAGACAAAAAAGACAGAACTTGGCCCTAAAACTCTCTTGCAATCAGATGCTGGTCACGCTATTAGATATTGTGCACTAATGAGACAGTGTGGTGAACAGGTAAACAAGGAAGCCCAAAAGTCTACTTACAGTGGACCGCAGCTACATACCGCTTCAATGTTTTGTTTTTAAAAATTTTTTAATTACACCATACAGAGACCATTGAGCTTCTAAACAACTGTCGACGAGCAGTGGAAAATAGAGAAGGTCACCAGTCAAGGCACTTTCATCCATTTATTAAACGGGAAAAGCACCCTAACACCAAAATACAAAATGAGAAAACGATAGGAGCACGGAGCAGATGTTAGCTGCGGGGCAAATGACCAACCAGAGCAGGAGTCAAAGCACTTGACATCACTCACAATGCATGGATACACCGCTGATCTACTGTGACTGCAGGGATGCTTTTGGTTTAATTGTGCTTCATAAAACAAGTTTATTTGCCAGCATTCGTTTTCATTAGATTTTAAGATGGTTTTATATTTATGTATTTACAATAGAGAGGTATTTTTCTGTCGTTAAAAAAAAAAAAAAAACATGTTACAAAAATAATGTTGCTGTATTTTTGCTGAGCTGGAATGCAGTAATGACTCAATACGGATTTTGATATGGGCACAGTGGCAGCAATCAAGTGTATGGAGTACAATTTTTGTCAAAAAGATGTACTATGGATGAGTAGACATTTGTATTTGTATGTGGCGGAAAACACAGACAAGACTGAAAAAGCAGTTTATCCTCTTGCACTCCTCTTTAAAAGAAACTGCTGTATTTTAAGCCAAAAGACCTCTTGTTTGATTGAACAACTTTGATAGAACAATATGCCTATATGGTGCCATAGCAGATTAATGGCGCATTAAGCCCGCGAACAATTTTTAATTTGTCCGTTTTACCCTGGAAACCCCTGTTTACAGACGTCGCTCAACCGCTTTTGTTTCAACCCAGCCATAAAACGTAGGTAATTAATTATATTTATGATTCAAAATTGCTGTCATTTTTAGCTTAGAATCATTAATTGATGTCTAATATTTCGTTTAAAAAAAAAAAAAAGACTTCAAAAAATTATTCACTCGCATATTTTTCACATTTAACCAAATTACGTCACAATGAAAAAAATGGCGTCTGTAAAAAAGTCACAGATACTGTATCTACCCCATAACTATCGCTTTAATTGTATTTTTATTGTTACTGTTGCATTTTCTACGATATGTTAGATGATAAATAATTGATCCAAACAAAGAAAAAAAAAAAACAAACTCCTTGATGTCTGCGATTTCTGCATCGCGACCTTTGTTATATTACAATGTTTCACCCATAAAATCCCCCCCAAAATCCAGCAGTGGCCATTCACAGCTGAGTCTTGACACTTGGTGATACATGCTACATGGAGTTTTTGGATCGAAACAAGGTAAGTACGCGATAATATCTTGTTAAAGTCATGGCGTCTTTAATTCTGCTCTTGCGTGCTCTCACCTCCAAATAGGGTTTTGCTATGTAAAAAAAAAATGTTTTTTTTAAATGCCCTCCTGTTCAAAATTTTTCTTCCCCCAGAAAATTTAGATTTTAGGCTTTCCAATGATATATCACACATGTTGGCCAAATTGGGGGTCTCAGAGCGGAACTTCAAGTAACCTGAGTGTTTTCCGCCATATACAAATTCATATCTGTGACTACAAGTTAAAAAATTGTCAACCAGTCACAGGGTAGAAGCCTCGAAGTGGGAGACAAGAAAAACTTGTTTTGAATGTCATTTAACTTTTCGACATGCAAAGGGAGAAAAAAATGTAATTTCATTTCAAGGCCATATTGCTAAATCTTAAAATGTGACCACAGGATGATTGTAGCAGTCAAGAGAAGTGATCTTGTTTTAATTGCGTTTTATGGTTTCACATGCTGAATGCAATGATGGAGTGCGCAGGTGACACACCTGCATCAGTAAGGCAATGATTGAGCAGCTTATCTGACACCTCCAACTGTCCTCCATATTAATGAGAGAATGCTGATTTCATCACACTCATTAAAGCTTCTCCACACCATCACTATTATTTCCACTCATACATTTATGTTTGCAGTCATCACAGCAGGGATTTGAAAATATTCAAAATCGGATTGAAACAGTCAGTGGTGGCAAAATGAATCAGAATCTTTGATGTGTTTTTTCCTTTTCATTTTTGTCATTGCCAGCAATAGTGTAAAGGTCTATATCACGAGTTGCTGTAACGGTCAAGTAATAAATCCATTCTCACAAATTCATAATCTCCCTCTGTGTCTGATTCACCGAACATCTCATCATAGGCTTCACTATCAGTTGACAAGACAGTTCCTGCAGACATTGCACCACGGCTTCCCGTAGGGGGTTAGGCCAGGCAGAGCGTCGTAGCAGCATTAACTGCGATAAAGTCAAAGACACGCTGCATTCTAACGCCTGATTTAGGTGGAAACTGGACAAAAGTTTTAGTGCATACAAGCAGGCAGGAGTGTCTCAAGGGTGATTTGGCCGAGGATTCAAGGTAATTATTATATAAAATACCACCATGCATGAACTTTGAAACTTTGTGAAAAGAATGAATGGAAATAATTCGCGTAACTTTAGCTTGAAATATTTATGTAAAAGCCCTGCGATTGGCTGGCAACCAGTTCAGGGTGTCCCCTGCCTACTGCCCGTAGTTGGCTGGGATAGGCTCCAGCACCTCCGCGACCCTCGTGAGGAAAAGCGGCATGGAAAATGAATGAATGAATGAATATTTATGTAAAATGATTGATAACTGCCCTTTTTTTTTTTCGCTTTTAAACAAGGATCTAAACTGTTTTACGTAAATATGTATAGAAATTCCAGGATTTGCACATTTATTTACAAGAATTTTCAACTTAAAAAGCTCTTTGTTTTGTGATGGCCGCCATGTTGGATTTTGTATCCATTCACAATAGCGTAACTTTACATAAAAAAAAAAATCAGGTAATTTTCAGCCAACTGCCCGTTTTTGGGCAAAAAAATAGTAATTTAGACATTTCTGTGTGCATACAAAAAAAATATCGGCCTTTATGTGTAATTTTATGTAAAATTTCAATCCAAAACCGGCGAGGGCCACATAGCCGGCCAGAAAGACGTGCTGAGGAAATCGTGACATCGGAATTCAACCTAAATACAGTGCCCTCCATAAATATTGGCACCCCTGGTTAAGATGTCTTTTTTAGCTTCTAATATATTTTTTTATTCAAATAATATGGGGCCTTAATGGAAAAAAAGAGAAAAATCCAACCTTCAATACAAGTGCATTTATTCAGTGGGGAAAAAATCCCACATAAAGAAACAATTATTTGACATCAAATAATGTGTGTCACAATTATTAGCACCCCTGGTGTTAATACTTTGTACAACCCCCTTTTGCCAACAAAACAAGGTCTGGGGACTGAGATGGTCAAGGGAGGAGCTTGATTTTGTGTCTGGTGAACCATTTCTGTGTAGATTTGGCCATATGTTTAGGGTCATTGTCTTGCTGAAAGACCCAGTGACGACGCATCTTCAGCTTTCGGGTAGAGGGCAAGAGATTTTGATTTAAAATGTCCTGGTATTTCAAAGCATTCATGATGCCATGCACCCTAACAAGGTTCCCAGGGCCTTTGGAAGCGAAACAGCCCCACAGCATCACTGACCCACCCCCATACTTCACAGTGGGTATGAGGTGCTTTTCAGCATGCGCATCTTTTGTGGCACGCCAGACCCACATATACCCCTTTCCCACTGGCCAAAAAACCCGTGTCAACCCGCTAACAATCGGCTTTTGGTGGCAGTGGGAAAGGTGCAACGACCCGCCTCGAGCCGTGTCAATCAACCCGCCAAGCGACCCGCGTTAAAATCACCTCGGCTCTGATCGTCATGCAGTGTGAAAGCAAAACCCCGGGTCAACAGTCAACACCCTAATCTACGTGGTGACGTAGGCTCTTACGTGATGCGTCATAACAACGTGCCAGTCGCCGGATCAACATACGGCGAGCAGTCGGTGTAGCAGCGTTAGCAATAGCCATAACAGATGAAACAAAGGCTCTTCTTCCCCTTCTGTGACTTACAAGACTCCTTTCAATTTCAAACCAAAATTCACGTCGCCTACATTGCCTCAGCACAAGCAGAGTGTTGATCCTTTACTGCCATGTTGCTCTGCATTGTTTACTTCCTTGAACCGAATGAATTCGGTCGCGCATCTTAGCGTGGTGATGTCACGTAACCTTAAGCACGGCTGAGGAGGAGTGGGGGTTAGATGGGTGAAAAAAAAAAAAAAAAAGACACGGCTTTTTTTTGTCAATGGGAAAGGTGCCAAATGCCAGTTGCTAGCGGGTAGCATCGGCTTGGAAAAAACACGCGTTGACCCACTAGTTTCAGTGGGAAAGGGGCATTAGAGTGTTTGGTTCCAAAAAGCTCAATCTTGGTCTCATCTGACCAAAGCACACGGTCCCAGGCTTCAACTGGGACCGCTTCAACTGTTTCGCTTATATTCGCTATCTTAACCAGGGGTGGCAATAATTATGGAGGGCACTGTAAGTTGTGATTGTATATAGAAAATTGCAAAATTTGCCTTTGTTGAGTAAAATTAAGATGATTCTGAATGCTTTCGTCAAGTATTAAGTTTTTTATGTTAAATTTGGGTGATTTATTAGCTGTTGAAAACGTCGCTATTTGGGCAAAAACCTATAAGATATGTTAAATATTGCTATTGATCCCGAAAATATAGGTGATTATATCTAAATTTGGTGATTTTTGAGCATGTAGCATAAAATTTGAGAATTTTATAGCCATTTTAAGTTTTGTTATACAAAAAATAATTAATCGGGATTTTATTAGGGAACGACTTTGAATTTTTTATGCTGTTGCTCACTTAGACTCATATATGTGTAAGAGAGGTGCCTGTTTTGGTTTTAGGTTGCTAACGGCTTTGGTTTTGAAAATTTTTGAATTTTAAAGTTTTAAGTTTTTTTAAGTTGTCTATGATCTCACATTCTCTAATTGTCCTATTGAGCATCCACCCATTTACATTATGTTGGCAAATATAATTTAAAGGACACATATGATGTTTAAGTGCCCTATTAAATGTAAGTATCCATAAACCCAGTTACAGTTGTCAAATTTGATCAAAGTTAGCATGGGGCACTTGTACACATAGGCGGAGTTTGAATTTTGGGGTAGGGGGGGCACAACATGTTGATGACCCCAAAAAGCAGTGTCAGCAATAAAATTAACTTACAAGAATATTTTTAATGATAAATTGAAAATGACCATTTTTTGTTTCCCATCATTCTTGAGGGGAATTCTAAATCAGGCTGCTTAGGACAGCTATACTTTTCGCCAAGATCGTCATCCATTGAATATGGTACGCCCGCCGGTGTCATGCCAATGTAGTTACCCCATTAAAAAAATTGTATCCCCTGGGCGGAGCCATATGGAGGTAGATTGTGTCTTCATTATTCGATCCAAAAATGCTTCAATCAAAATACATATTTTCAACACAAAATGTCACTTCAATCATAAAAAAAAAAAAAAAAAAAAAAAAGTGTTTGAATGCAAAAAGAAATTTGAAACACAAAAAAATGCATTTGAAAGCTATTTTTCTTTAAATTGTATTTTTTTTTGGTCGAAGTCAAATTTTTTTTGGTTGAAGCAACTTATTTGATTGAAGTAATGTTGTTTTGCGTTTGGGCCACATTTTGGCTAGGACATTTGTGTCTTTATTATTCAATTAAAAAATAAGTTGCTTCAAACAAAAAAATATATATTTTCAAAAGAAAATCCCTTCAATCAAATAAAGAAAAATTTCAATAATAGAAAAAAGTTTGAATGGGAAAAAATATTTGAGACTCAAATATTTGCATTTGAACGCTTAATGTTGTCAGTTTTCTTTGATTTGAGCAATCCTTTTTGTATGACATTTGTGTCGAAATAATTCAATTCCCCAAAAAGTTGCTTCAATCAAAAATATATTTTCAAAGGAAAAAATCGTTTGAAAAATAAAATTGCCCTCCCCTAATTTTTTTACTTTTTTTTTTGTGGAAAATAATATGCAAAGCAAATGACCGTCTAAGGTGCTCGTCACATGATCTGTTCAAAAAATCATTTTGACTCTTTATAAAAATCTTTTTTGTTCATTTCATTCATTTTTGTTGTTTGTTTTATTGCTTTACAACTTATATATATAGGAAAGTCAATTACATGCAATGACTCTCTTCGGCCACCAGGCCCCCCCCCCCCCCCCCCTTAAACTCTGCTTATGCTTGTACACACATAATCCCCATTGTGAATTAATTTCATATTATGCTTTTTAAAATGACTGATGTTGGTCTCTGATATGGACACTATTTAGAAGAAGAGCTGTCTCCTCAACTCTGTGGGTAAAAACAATTAGGACAAACTTTAGGTGTTGTAACCATTTACGCTGTCTTCAGTGTCCAGCAATTGTTTTGTTCAAAGATGTGTACTTGAATTACAGTTTTAATGACTTATGACTTCACATGGAATGGCCCCTAAGCTGTACAGCACACTCTGAACAAGTGAAAACAAATGATGACTGTGTGTTGTAACTGCTGGGCGTCATCCTGTTTTATTCGTATTTAGATCCTCCAGAAATCCCGGCAGTGTTATGAAGGATGCAAGAGGAAGTGTGTATTAGCAGTGAGCACTAAAATAGGAAATATTAGCAAAGAGCCAAGTCAATTACCCGTGTAGTCGCAGCCTCAGGTTGATATTCTACAAAATGTGGCTAAGTGGATAAATTAACTAACCCCTGGAGATTGAAAAAGAATTTACAAGTGATTTCATCAGTGATTAAATCACTTTGGCACAGGCTTGAATCATGCAGCATAGCCTTTCCTAAATGTTCCCGGGAAACCACACACACACACACACACACACCCTTCAGGAGCCTGACAAGGTTGGTGCATTACCTATCCCTTTCAAATACCCTAAAATGACATAAAAGAAACAATGCCATTGAAAGACAGGATGCCCCCTGAATAAAAATGCTTACATGTGCTATTTTCAATAGTCCTAATCAGCGCTCTCAAACTTAAATGTACAGTTGGCTTAAAATTAAAAGTTAAGACAAAGTTGTGAACCAAACTTTTGTAAAATGGAGAACGATTGAGCAAGTTTTCCCTTCTCGCTACATATGTAACGTTAAACCTTTTCAACACTGACTCTGGAACGAACAAACCTTTAATATTATAAACACACAAGGAAACAAATTTGAACACAAGCACTCGTGTGCTACAACAGGCTGAAGGCTGTGATGAACAGCACTCATGCCCCTTTATTGGCGAACTCCCAACCTACAGGCATCATTAAGTCCAAGATAAATTAATCAGCCCTGATACAAAAAAATAAGAAAATCTGGTTCCATGGATGAATGCTTACAGATCCTTAGAATATACTAGTACATACCTACCAAATTTCATTGTAATCCATTTGCAAATAACGGCGGAATCGATTCAGAATCAAAACTGGAGGCTTCGAAAAATGATAGTGTACACATGCTGAACAATGTGGCAACTTGACAAGCCTTCAGCCTATAAAAATGTCAATGACGTTTGAGTTCATTTTTAATGAAATTTATTTTTCACTAGTCAGCAACAAAATTGTATTATTATTATTATTATTAATAGTAGTCGTACTTTTTAAAAAAAATTCTATTCGTGATTAAATGCGATTTTTATGTATAATTTAATTTCTTGTTTCGATTGTCTTTGTTTTTACGTTCTATTGATTTAATGTGATTTTTATGATATTCATGTGATGTAAAGCACTTTGAATTGCCTTGTGTTGAATTGTGATATATGAATAAATTTGCTTTGCCTTGCCTTGTTGTCTAATCGGCTGTCTGGCTACCGCTTAGGTTATTATTATTGATCCCCGTTGACCTTCTGTCACGGACCAATTGTGTTATTCCCCCTTTTCTGCGATCGTGTGTATTTTTGTTTGTATTTAATAAACCCTTGAACGCTTACCTCCGCTGTTTTGTGCTTTGAGGCACAATCTTGTTTCCACAGTTGCGGGCCCTAAACTCAGCAACAACGTTAACCACACTTTTTCATCCATTTCCAAAGATGGATGATGGACTCTCTTCCTTGACTCTACGATCCAGTAGCAATTTAATTTCATTGCTTTCATTTTAAGTTAGCTATTTCCAAATTGCTATGTTGATTATTGCGACGTTTATTTACCGCTTTTCGTCTTACTGCAAAGAAAGCGGAAGTGACGATCGGCCCGCCATGATATTTACGTCATCAGCCATCATGCTGTGACATGCGGATTTAACGCTTGCTGTCACATAAGCCTCGTTCCGGGACTTTCACAGGAATTATACTAAGACGCTGCCCGTGAAATTTCCGCATAATATCCGTGTCAGTCGACCCGGGAAATTGCGTTCACAAACAAGGGCTGCCCGTTCAACTCCCGCGATTTTCACGGTGTTTTCAGCATGTGTGAAAAGGGCTGAAGAGTCCTCGCTTTTGGGTAGAAAATGTGTGGGAAGGAAAAAAAACATTCAACCTCCAGGACAAAAGCCCGCAATCTACTTAGGTAAGCAGTTCATCTACAGTATCTGGCCAAGATCTATCTTGAAATGTTCCGTTTTTCCTTTTTGTTTAAACAATTTTGGTAAAGGAAAGGGTAAATAAGAGTGGTAGCATGGTTAGTAATGACAGCAAAAGAAATGGGGGGCTAACACACCAACGTACTAGCATTTAAACCCGCTAGATCACTGTAAAAATAGGTACATTTACCACATAATAATTATCTTTATTACACAGTTTTTCTAAAATCATACTACTAGCTGTGGCAAAATTGGAGCGGGAGTGTCAGTGAGGGGGATCACATATGGCCAAGAGTGATCAGGTGAAAGGCTTCAAATGGGAAGGGGCTGCACCTACAAGCACACCACCTAGGAAGGGAATGAAATAAAGCCTGGTGATTGGGTGCGAATGAGCCGCGCTCTCTTTCCAAAGTGCAGGCTTGCATCAGTCCACAAAATGGCCAGAACCTTGTCTAAATCACCCATTCGCACTCGCACTGTTCACAATTTAGAAGGTGTATGAAAATATGGCCCATGTGGTCTAAACTGTAAATACTGTTCCACAAAATATGACCCATAACACTTTAATAAATTTTTAAACTTTTGACATGACTCTTAACACTGTCAGTGCCATTGACAATGATAGACGTCCAATCATATTGGCGCTTTTCATCCTTCGGCTGTAAATTTGAATTAGTTTATCACTAGTAAATGTTCAATCTATTAAAGCTGGGAGATGAACAAACGTTCATCTGTCTAGTGCTGTCAATGGCAGCAAATACGTTGAAAATTTTGAAGACTGTTCATGAATTCTGTAAACAACCCAGGTTATATTATACCTACGCCTAGTCTTGCAATTGAGATGCAAAATTCTCTCTTTGGTATTGGTCAGGACTTTAAAGCAGTCTTGTTTTGTATTACTCAGGACTTTAAGGCAGTCATGTGGCATGGGTCTAGTAAAAATAGTAGAAACCCACATTTAAGAGCAGGACAGGTTCCATTGAAGAAAACAGAGAAAGTGGAATTTGTGAATAATGGAGGGATTCGCTGTGTAGCTTAAACAAGTTCAATAAAAATGTGTGAAAAATAAATCCATCAGTTTAAGAGATTGTTTAAAAAAATCATTGAGTATTGGTATGAGATTTTTTAACAACTACAGCAGCTACACTTTGTGTATCCAAAATGAAAATATTGAATCATTTGATGCTTGCTTGTCTTTGTATCATTAAACATTCAAGGAGTAAATGCATGCAGCACCATAGACAATTTTATAGCCAAGAGCGAAGGAAACTAGTTGTGAACATTAAGTCTTTCCAGGGCTTCCCGGGCAGCACTTAATGTGATTTATTTTGAATCACCCTTATTGAACCAATCTAGCTCACAACAGACAAAATTTCCATACAGAAAGTAAGTGCCCCATAAGGCATTCATTTAAAAGGTGAAATAAATATGTTAATTTAATTGTATTATTATTTTTCGAAGCTTTCTTAAGTGTCAAAGTTAAGATTAAAACCCAGTATCACAGAACTGGGCATCACACCCACTACTCATCTAGAATGCTGCCCTATGCATCATGTTTCCATTTAACCCTTTGGTGCATGAATAATGCAAATTTTACTTAATTAAGAAGAAGAAAAAAAAAAAAGACATTCATAGAGGACAGGGGACTCGAACCTGCCGCCCAGCTTCCAACTGTGGCCCGAAGGACAATATTTTGTGGCTCTCATATGACATTCAATTGTAGTATAGTGTTGCGATTGGCAATTAAAATCAATCATTTAAAAAAATGAATAAATGAATTGAAGGATCCATTTTGGAAATAAAATAATTATTTAGACAGTATAACAGTAAAAAAATAAAATTAAAAAAACAAACAAAAAAAACCCATAATAAATAATGTAAATACATTGAAATTAAATTGAAAAAAAAAAAAAAAAAAAAATCAAAAAAGAATTTAAAACAAATTGTAAAAAATACAGAGAAGAACAAAGACCATTTTAAATGAGTGTATATTGCTCTGGCAATTTTATTTTAGTTTGTTTTGTTTTATAAATCCCATTGCTGAACTCCTTGGCTGCCATTGAAGGCAATAGACGCCCTATCTATTTTAACTGGGAAGGTCTGGAAGTGATTGCTTCCACCCGCTCCCACTTGAAATGGATTGGATTTTCATTGCTGTCAGTTGGTATTTTCTATAACATTTTCCATCTTTGACTAATTATCACAACACATACTCTGTGACCTGGGCTAGCCGTGAATAAATTATGCTAATACAACTTTTGAATAGATGTCCACTGTAGTGACCACTGTCCCTGAAAGGGTAATGTTTTGAGCTGAAAACTTACTCTGCAGTTTCCCAACTCCTCAGCAGACAGGATAATGGTCCCACATTTCTTCCCGGGTATTCCACTGCAGAAAGAAAGAAAAACACAAATGATTAGAATCACCAGGGCATATGTCACAGCGGACAGTTAAGTAAAGAAAACAATGGCGAGTTAAAGCAGTGTAACTCGTTCTCAGGCACGCATTTGTCATGTAAAACTGCAACAAGAAGACACTGGCGAAATCGTGCGACAGCTCTAATGAGCGCATGATTTGGCTTCAGCACAGCAGCTGCATTTACATTGACGTATGTCTTGTTTTTACCCCGTCCTCATCTTGACGCAATGTGGTGGAAAAATGGTGAAACAGATGAGCCCATATGATCCCTATCTTCCTGATAAAATCTGTATGAAGACTTATTTGAACACCAGAGCGGCTATGGTGTCTTTAAAATCTTATTACTCCAACAACGAATTAAGATATCAATTGCTCCAAAGAGAATTCATATTTAGCCACTTTTCCAAGCTTATTTTAGTAGGGTTTTTCAGACATCGGAGAAAAAAGGCTTTATTCTATAGTGCTTGTCTTCATTAGGTATACGGGTCAGCTGGAGTCCAAGAAGAAATCCATTCCCTAATCTTAAAACTAGAAGCCTTTTCAGGAAATGTCTGACATAATCAAGCACAGTGGCCTCTGTGTTGGAGGGAATAAAAGTCATTTGTAGTCTACACAAACGTTTGAATATTTTTAGATACCACAACACCATCCATTTTGAAAGTGACATTGTCTGATGTACCCAGGATTCATCTGATCAGAAAATATGACGTGATTAGGATCCTGTGTGTTAGACATTGTAATGAGGGGCTAAGCAGCTCTAATACTACAAATCTCAAATACGCCCCTGCTACGCCTGATCTTTTAATGAAACGAGAATACCAAATGAAGCATCGACGGCAAACACTCTCTAGTTGCTTCTTCAAGCTCCACAGGGACCCTTTTCAAGGTGAATTAAGTGCCCTTGAATTATTGATGTTTCCAGACGAGTCATCGTTAGATGGAAATCTCCAAAGAGCTAGTAAACATTTCACTGCTGAGGCCAAGCCATAATGGCCGAGCTGTCACCACGGTCACGTTAAGATGAGTCGGCATTAAAAGGATCTTTTCAAGAGGCTGTATGTTATTGAGTGTGAAAAAGAAATATTATGTAGGACTTTTTAAAGTTTAAAGTTTTTAAAGTTATGCAATGAAATAGATGTGACTCTGGAGCGCCTACCCACTTAAATGTGAAATCAAATGTTCAAGTTAATCTCAAATTACCTGTCCATTTCTTACATGTTTAAACAAAGAAAAAGATTTGGAAAAATTAGCTACGCAAGCTAATTGCACCATGGCAAGTAATGCAAACATGCACACAATGACAATAGCGTGTGAAAAACTGCTATTCAACACTACTACTTCTGGAGCCAACTTACAACCATGTAGTAGACTACCTGAACCTCCTGGATCAACATTAGAAAATGTAGTAAAACAAATACCACTAGACTGGTAGAACCTTTTCACCCTTCTTAAAACTCATGTTCACACCTTTGTAATGGACTACAGGAACCTGCATGTCGTGCAACATCTTCACCTAAATATTAAGACACTCTAGACTGCTTTTAAATTTCAGATAATGTGACGAAAGCTCCTGTATATAGAGGAACTCATTCAGTAAATACAGATACTCTGGGTGTACCTGGTTCCTTTTGTTATTTTCTTTGTGCCTTCTGTGAAATGTCGGCTGGTGATGTGAACGCTCCTGCAACACTTTGATGATGAAATGATGTGAAACGTACAGCTTCCTGCACTTGAGATGCTCCACAAGTGTAGCCTGCTGCAGGTAGTGCAAGGCAACAGCTTCTGTAGCTTCAGCAGTTCGCTCTGCACTTGAGCTCAGTCATGCGTTATTACACGCAGTCTAACCCTCCGAGCCTGCAGTTTTGTGGCATTACAGAAGCGCGGTAATACAGTATTGTGTTTTGCAATGTCCACCCATGCGTGCCCTCATGCGTGTATGCAAGAAGCTACATTCTGTGCACACAGACGATATACGCAGAGGCAAAACTCAAGATCATATAGCAAGATAACTTAAAAGAAAACAGTAAAAGTGATAAAACACATATATTATCAAAATGAAACATGATATCAAAGACACATGGTGAAAACCTGAGGTCATATTTCTGATGTATGAAAAAGCAGAATTTTGAAACTCTCAATAAGCCTGGGAGTTCTGGGAGTCTTGAATATATTTAGGGTTAAGCTTTGCAATGCAACAGTAAGGATTTAAATCTATTTTTTGACTTACAGGAAGACAATATAGACATTTTAGGACTGATGTGACGTGATCCAGTTACCTTGTACCAGTAACAACTCGAGCAGCAGCATTCCGTGCAATATATTCAGACTTTAAAGGCCAGCTGAAGAGCTTTTCAGATTTCGTTCTTGAGTGTTCAACTCGGTTGAATTGTATTAAATACATCATTCACTCTCAAAAACTCACATAAAAAAAAAATAAAAAATAAAAAATAAAAAAAAATGACCGCGTAGTTTTAGAGTTACGGCCATAGCAATACCTTAGCAACGAGGGACGCGCCGTCCTGCTGACCGCTACCTGATGACGTAACTACCAGGGGGCTTCGCCAGCACTCTGAACATGGAAATATAGCACCACCCTATCCTCGCCATATATTGCATAAATTGCAGATATTTTCCGGGTTTTACTCACGAGACTCGTCATGCCATCTCGAAGTGTAGTGATGAATTGCTCACAGGAAGGCTCGAGACTCTGAGTGGCCCAAAAAAACTTCTCCTGCAAAGATTTGGACCGTTGTTCTGCCAAAATCTCCTACATCGGCGAAACGTCTACATGAGTCGAATTTGACACCCAAAGTACTACCGTGCGCTCTAAACTTGTTTTATTTGGATGCATACAGGCTCTGGCAAAATACTTAATGGGGGTGTAATGGTACACAAAAATCTCGGTTTGGTACGCACCTCGGTTTTGAGGTCACGGTTCGGTTCATTTTCAGTATAGTAAGAAAACAAAATGCAAAATATAAATGTGCTAGTTGTTTATTACACACTTTTGTGCTTTCAACAATAGGAACATTAGCCTATACAAAGCTAGAATTCTGCTCAAAAAGTAGCGGGTATTTAAAAATAATAATCCAACAACAATTTGCCTTTCAGACCCCGCGTATTGGTCAGCTTTCTTTCTGAAAGAAAGAAGAAAAAGAGAAGTCCTGTGCTAAAGAGAAAAGCAATCCCAATGACAAAGATTTTAACATGTATTTTACAAATGAAATGCCTCAATGAATCATTTTTCCCCCTTATGAACAGTTTTCAAAAGCTTTATTGGAGGATTTTCTCAAGTTAAAGCGCCACACAGAAATTAATAAATTTAATTGTGTAAGCAGGATCTGTGTATTATTATTATTATTTAATTACAGGTGTTTTAGCTCATTTCAATTTATTTTATTTAAATGGGCTATTATTTATTTTATTATTTGTTTATATTTTACAAATGTGATGTATTCATTTATTTTGTACAGTATAGTTTATGTTGTATAACTTTAGTTCCTATATGAATATTAGTTCCTACTTATTTTGTTGTGGTAGGAGGGTTTTGTATTGAACACGGGGCTGTGTTGGTTATTATTATAGCAGAGAAGACAGCAGTAAATCAACAAAGACAAGTCAACTTTGCCCCGATCTACCGCTCAAGAGATCCGATGGACTCAAAAAGTGGGTTACGATTGCATATTAGTTTGAAAATTGACCGGATCCACCGTATTTTTGCACGAGTGACTTCAGGTCTGCCCGATCCTAGCTAGAAGTATTGACGCAGGAGGGCTGCGTCTCGCGTCAAAGAATAAACTCTGCGGTTTTTTTCGCGTGCGTCGCGTTGAGCCACTTCTGGGACGCGTCTAACACGCGGCCACACTGCGACTGGTGTGCATTGGCTGACTGACTTTAATGCCTGCGTTTCACTGCGTTCTCGCGGCGGCCACGTTGTCGCGCCGTTGACGTTTCTGGGTTACATACTGTCCTACCGTGTTGGTCCTCATTATAGTAGAGAAGACGAAGTAAAAATAATCTACACAAAGAAACTGTAACCCGATCAACTCACAGCCTCGAAAAGTAAGGGTTACATGACATCAGAAACTCGTTCAGTACGCCTCCATTCCGAACCGAGTACCCCATACCGAAACGGTTCAACACAAATACATGTACGGTTTCACCCTTAATCCTTAAATGTAGTTACTGTATATCAAATAAGGACAATTTAAATACGCTACGTGACTAATGCAGTCAACTGTATCAAAGCTAACATAAAAAAACAGGCAATTCAGGCAATGGAAAGTTGCTAAAAAAACAAAATAAAAACAAAAATAGTGAGTACTCGCCGCTTCTAATATAATAGTCATGGACATTATGTAATTGACACTGATTGTAGAGAGGTTCCTCTTGTGGTATCATAAATACAGACTTGGTCGCAGCTTTTATGCTACTTAAAATTCAGATCTTTATCGAGAATCATCACTAAATTAGGCCAGGTGTTGCTTCTATTAACATGGGTTATCTCTGTAACTACATCTTGTATTTGGATTACATAAGCAGTGCGCATAGAGTCTTGCTTTGATATGTGATAAATCCTAAGAGTTCGATTTTTGTTTTGACTTGCATATAAATTTTGAGATTGATCTCATTTCATAAGTAACAAAAGTTTGGCAATCATTTGTGAACCTGAAAAAAACCCTCACACTGTTTATTCAAGCTAAAAGTTATGACAGGAAAACAGGTAGCATAAAAAAATTACATGTTGTGAACTAATAACAACCACATTGCTCTACAGTGCCTTGCAAAAGTATTCGGCCCCCTTGAATCTCGCAACCTTTCGCCACATTTCAGGCTTCAAACATAAAGATATGAAATTTAATTTTTTGGTCAAGAATCAACAACAAGTGGGACACAATCGTGAAGTGGAACAACATTTATTGGATAATTTATACTTTTTTAACAAATAAAAAACTGAAAAGTGGGGCGTGCAATATTATCCGGCCCCTTTACTTTCAGTGCAGCAAACTCACTCCAGAAGTTCAGTGAGGATCTCTGAATGATCCAATGTTGTCCTAAATGACCGATGATGATGAATAGAATCCACCTGTGTGTAATCAAGTCTCCGTATAAATGCACCTGCTCTGTGATAGTCTCAGGGTTCTGTTTAAAGTGCAGAGAGCATTATGAAAACCAAGGAACACACCAGGCAGGTCCGAGATACTGTTGTGGAGAGGTTTACAGCCGGATTTGGATACAAAAAGATTTCCCAAGCTTTAAACATCTCAAGGAGCACTGTGCAAGCCATCATACTGAAATGGAAGGAGCATCTGCAAATCTACCAAGACCCGGCCGTCCTTCCAAACTTTCTTCTCAAACAAGGAGAAAACTGATCAGAGATGCAGCCAAGAGGCCCATGATCACTCTGGATGAACTGCAGAGATCTACAGCTGAGGTGGGAGAGTCTGTCCATAGGACAACAATCAGTCGTACACTGCACAAATCTGGCCTTTATGGAAGAGTGGCAAGAAGAAAGCCATTTCAAAGATATCCATAAAAAGTCTCGTTTAAAGTTTGCCACAAGCCACCTGGGAGACACACCAAACATGTGGAAGAAGGTGCTCTGGTCAGATGAAACCAAAATTGAACTTTTTGGCCACAATGCAAAACGATATGTTTGGCGTAAAAGCAACACAGCTCATCACCCTGAACACACCATCCCCACTGTCAAACATGGTGGTGGCAGCATCAAGGTTTGGGCCTGCTTTTCTTCAGCAGGGACAGGGAAGATGGTTAAAATTGACGGGAAGATGGATGCAGCCAAATACAGGAACATTCTGGAAGAAAACCTGTTGGTATCTGCACGAGACCTGAGACTGGGACGGAGATTTATCTTCCAACAGGACAATGATCCAAAACATAAAGCCAAATCTACAACGGAATGGTTAAAAAATAAAGGTATCCAGGTGTTAGAATGGCCAAGTCAAAGTCCAGACCTGAATCCAATCGAGAATCTGTGGAAAGAGCTGAAGACTGCTGTTCACAAACACTCTCCATCCAACCTCACTGAGCTCGAGCTGTTTTGCAAGGAAGAATGGGCAAGAATGTCAGTCTCTCGATGTGCAAAACTGATAGAAACATACCCCAAGCGACTTGCAGCTGTAATTGGAGCAAAAGGTGGCGCTACAAAGTATTAACGCAAGGGGGCCGAATAATATTGCACGCCCCACTTTTCAGTTTTTTATTTGTTAAAAAAGTTTAAATTATCCAATAAATTTTGTTCCACTTCACGATTGTGTCCCACTTGTTGTTGATTATTGACAAAAAATTAAAATTTTATATCTTTATGTTTGAAGCCTGAAATGTGGCGTAAGGTTGCAAGGTTCAAGGGGGCCGAATACTTTTGCAGGGCACTGTAACTTGTAAATGACAGCTAACGAATAGCTTTGGTGATGCGATATTTCAGAACGGTATGTTTTTACGAGGTGTAATATCATGGAGCCCTATAATAAATATTGTAAAATATGACAGTATTTTTCGTGACTCTTGAATGGATGTGAGCAATGTGTTGATGTGAGCTGTTCCGCTGTACCCCCCGTGAGTCATCACCTTATCGTGGTGGAGGGGTTTGCGTGTCTCAATGATCCTAGGAGCTATGTTGTCTGGGGCTTTAAGCCCCTGGTAGGGTCACCCATGGCAAATAGGTCCTAGGTGAGAGGCCAGACAAAGTATGGCTCAAAAAGACCCCTTATGATGAGCAACATTAATGAACCCCAGTTTCCCTTGCCCGGACGCGGGTTACCGGGGCCCCCCTCTGGAGCCAGGCCTGGAGGTGGGGCTCGAAGGCAAGCGTCTGGTGGCCGGGCCTGTCCCCATGGGGCCCGGCCGGGCTCAGCCCGAAAAGGCAACGTGGGTTCCCCTTCCCATGGGCTCACCACCTGTGGGAGGGGCCAAAGGGGTCGGATGCGTAGGGAGTTGGGCGGCAGCCAAAGGCGGGGGCCTTGGCGGTCCGACCCCCAGCTGCTGAAGCTAACTCTTGGGACATGGAATGTCACCTCTCTGGCAGGTAAGGAGCCTGAGCTGGTGTGTGAGGCAGAGAAGTTCCTACTAGATATAGTCGGACTCTCCTCCACACACAGCTTGGGTTCTGGTACCAATCCTCTCGAGAGGGGTTGGACTCTCTTCCACTCTGGAGTTGCCCATGGTGAGAGGCGCCGGACAGGTGTGGGCATACTTATTGCCCCCCGGCTTGGCGCCTGTACGTTGGGGTTTACGCCGGTGGACGAGAGGGTAGCCTCCCTCCGCCTTCGGGTGGGGGGACGGGTTCTAACTGTTGTTTGCGCTTATGCACCGAACAGCAGTTCAGAATACCCACCCTTTTTGGAGTCCTTGGAAGGTGTGCTAGAGAGCGCCCCCTCTGGGGACTCCCTCGTTCTACTGGGGGACTTCAACGCTCACGTGGGCAATGACAGTGAGACCTGAAGGGGCGTGATTGGGAGGAACAGCCCCCCCGATCAGAACCCGAGTGGTGTTCTGTTATTGGACTTCTGTGCTCGTCACGGTTTGTCTATAACGAACACCATGTTCAAACATAGGGGTGTCCATATGTGCACTTGGCACCAGGACACCCTAGGCCACAGTTCGATGATCGACTTCGTAATCGTGTCATCGGACTTGCGGCCGCATGTTTTGGACACTCGGGTGAAGAGAGGGGCGGAGCTGTCAACTGATCACCACCTGGTTGTGTGTTGGCTCCGATGGCGGGGGAAGATGCTGGCCAGACCTGGCAGGCCCAAACGTATTGTGAGGGTCTGCTGGGAACGTCTGGCAGAATCCCCTGTCAGAAAGAGTTTCAACATCCACCTCCGGCAGAACTTCTCCCTTGTCCCGGGGGAGGTGGGGGACATCGAGTCCGAGTGGGCCATGTTCCGCACCTCCATTGTTGAGGCGGCCGATCAGAGCTGTGGCCGTAAGGTGGTTGGACACCAGCGGTAAGGGATGCCGTCAAGCTGAAGAAGGAGGCCTATCAGGCCTTTTTGGCCTGTGGGACTCCGGAGGCAGCTGACAGGTACCGGCTGGCCAAGCGGACTGCGGCTTCGGCGGTCGCCGAGGCAAAAACCCGGACATGGGAGGAGTTCGGCGAGGCCATGGAAAACGACTTCCGGACGGCTTCGAGGAAATTCTGGTCCACCATCCGGCGCCTGAGGAGGGGAAAGTAGTGCACCATTAACACTGTGTATAGTGAAGATGGTGTACTGCTGACCTCGACTCGGGACGTCGTGAGCCGGTGGGGAGAATACTTCGAGGCCCTCCTCAATTCCACCGACACGTCTTCCTTTGGGGAAGCAGAGTCTGGGGACTCTGTGGTGGGCTCTTCGATCTCTGGGGTTGAAGTCGCTGAGGCGGTTGGGGGGCTTCTCGGTGGCAGGGCCCCGGGGGTAGATGAGATCAGCCCGCAGTTCCTGAGGGCTCTGAATGTTGTAGGGGTGTCGTGGCTGACACGTCTCTGTGGCATCGCGTGGACATCGGGGACGGTGCCTCTGGATTGGCAGACCGGGGTGGTGGTCCCCCTTTTTAAGAGGGGGGACCGGAGGGTGTGTTCCAATTATAGAGGGATCACACTCCTCAGCCTCCCTGGTAAAGTCTATTCAGGGGTGCTGGAGAGGAGAGTCCGCCGAGAAGTCGAATCTCGGATTCAGGAGGAGCAGTGTGGTTTTCGTCCCGGCCATGGAACAGTGGACCAGCTCTACACCCTCGGCAGGGTCCTCGAGGGTGCATGGGAGTTCGCCCGATCAGTCTACATGTGTTTTGTGGATCTGGAGAAGGCGTTCGACCCTGTGCCTCGGGGAGCCCTGTGGGGGGTGCTCCGGGAGTACGGGGTACCGAGCCCCTTGGTAAGAGCTGTTCGGTCCCTGTACGACTGGTGTCAGAGTTTGGTCCGCATTGCTGGCAGTAAGTCGAATTCGTTCCCAGTGAGGGTTGGACTCCGCCAAGGCTGCCCTTTGTCACCGATTTTGTTCATAATTTTTATGGACAGAATTTCTAGGCGCAGCCGAAGCGTTGAGGGGGTCCGGTTTTGGTGACCTCAGCATTGAATCTCTGCTTTTTGCAGATGATTTAGTGCTGTTGGCTTCATCAAGCCGTGACCTCCAACTCTCACTGGAGCGGTTCGCAGCTGAGTGTGAAGCGGTTGGGATGAAGATCAGCACCTCCAAATCCGAGACCATGGTCCTCAGTCGGAAAAGGGTGGAGTGCCCTCTCCGGGTCGGGGATGAGATCCTGCCCCAAGTGGAGGAGTTCAAGTATCTTGGGGTCTTGTTCACGAGTGACGGTAGGAGGGAGCGGGAGATCGACAGGCGAATCGGTGCGGCGTCTGCAGTAATGCGGACTCTGCACCGGTCCGTAGTGGTGAAGAAGGAGCTGAGCCAAAAGGCAAAGCTCTCGATTTACCAGTCGATCTACGTTCCTACCCTCACCTATGGTCACGAGCTTTGGGTCCTGACCGAAAGAACAAGATCCCGGATACAAGCGGCCGAAATGAGTTTCCTCCGCAGGGTGTCCGGGCTCTCCCTTAGAGATAGGGTGAGAAGCTCGGTCATCCGGGAGGGACTCGGCGTCGAGCCGCTACTCCTCCGCGTAGAGAGGAGCCAGCTGAGGTGGCTCGGGCATCTGGTTCGGATGCCTCCCGGATGCCTCCCTGGAGAGGTGTTCCGGGCATGTCCCACCGGCGGGAGGCCCCGGGGACGACCCAGGACACGCTGGAGAGACTATGTCTCTCGGCTGGCCTGGGAACGCCTTGGGATCCCGCCGGAGGAGCTGGTTGAAGTGGCTGGGGAGAGGGAAGTCTGGGCTTCCCTGTTAAAGCTGCTGCCCCCGCGACCTGACCCCGGAACAAGCGGAAGATAATGGATGGATGGATGGATATTTCAGAACGGTATGTTTTTACGAGGTGTAATATCATGGAGCCCTATAATAAATATTGTAAAATATGACAGTATTTTTCGTGACTCTGGAATGGATTAGCGGGATTGCAACAGGGGAACATGGTAAAATCTACAAGACTTTTAGGTGTTAGAAAATTCCATTTTCTACGTCAACCTTTTAAGTTCGGTTCACAAATTTTCAAATAATGATGATCATTAAAATTTTTTAAACTAAGTTTATGGTTCCAAAAATGAACTCCTTTCTAGCCCCTCCCCAATGTGTTGATGTGAGCTGTTCCGCTAAAATCGCAGGCATTTCCCACTGTTGTCACACAATCAATACACGGCAAAACCAGGTCATCAAGCTGAAGCTAGAAAATGACAAATGAGGCTTTTAAGGTGGAAAATAGTCTGGTATGACTCGCCGTTGCCATGTCCTTTGATTTTCCAGTCAACTTCATTAAAAGCTATCTGCATAATATAAATCCATGTGCTTTTTCAGGTATGCTGTTTCAACCGGTGTGCCGCAGTACAATAGTGTGCCGTGAGAGATCATCAGGTGTGCCGCGAGAAATTATCCAATATTGCATTTTTTTTTTTTTTTCACGTCGTCGGGCAGAGTTGCAGTATAGGAAGGAAGGAGTAGGTGGCAGGTTTTGTTCATGTGCAGATGAGCTCATGTCGCGTTCAAGAAGTGCTCCGATTTTTAGCCATCAGCCACCTTGCTGTCCGCGACAATGTGGACCCAGCACGTCTACTGTACATCATTTCATTAGACTTGTCAAGAAAGTGCCCTTTCCATTTAATCCGTATGTGACGACCGTCTATCCTCCCCTTGTTTTATTCCAACACCTTGTTGAGGACAGCAAGGTGGCTGATGGCTAGAAATCCGAGCAGTTCTTGAACGTGACACGAGCAGCTATCCAACAGCGCCATGGTGCCAAGCAAGCTAAAAAGTCATCATCAAATAATGAAAAATGATTTTATAATTACGTAAATATACTGTGCAGAAAGTAGTTTTGGAAAATTTCTGGTTTGTGGTGTGCCGCAAGATTTTTTATTTTTTTTAAACTTGTTTTTTATTGAATTTTTGAAACCCAAACACACTTACACCCAGTGTCTTGACATGGCAAATACCAAACCAAACCAAACCAAAACAAAACACACTAACCAAAAAAAAAGATAAAAATAGAATAAATAAATAATACCACTAATTTACAGTATCATGACCTAACCTTCAGTTTCTCCTTAATCATCTTGTTCACATGTCCAAGTTCTTTATTATCATTTAAAATTGGTGTCCTATTTTTCTCTTTCTAAAGTCTTTCCAATTCTTCCATTTGTCTTCGAATTTTCTTTCTTGTATTTGTAGTTAAAATGTCATTCTCTCCATTTCACATAGCTCCTCCACTTTACACATCCACTGTTCCTCAGTTGGCTGGTTAGCTTTATACCACAGTCTCGTGATTACTTTTTAGCTTGCTGTCAGCAACACCTGGACAAGGTACTCATCGTCCTTTTGTATTGTTTCCCGAGTTAGATTGCATATATAAAGTACCTTGAATGTTCTTGGAATCCCATATCCTATTATTTTTCTAAGATAATTCCAAATTGTATCCCAATAGTCTTTTAATTTTTTACAAGACCAGAATATATGTAAGTGTCCCACATGCATATGCCCACATGCTCTCCAGCACGGTTGTTGGGCAGATGCAATTTCTTTTCTTAGCAAAGGGGTTATAAAGAACCATACGATGTTTTTCCAATTGTAGAATTGACAGTAAAGCAAACTTTTGAACTTAGAAATTCTCTCCAAACCTTGGCCCTAGTGGATGTGCACTGTGTCTCACACATTGTCTCACACATCTTTGACCATTCTTCCTCAGTTATTTGTACTTTGAGTTCTTTCTCACATTTTTCTTTTATAGAGATGTGTGTGTCTTACATGACATGAATGCTTCATTAAGTTCAGAGATAACTTTACATTTTTCCCCCATCATAAGCTTTCTTGAACACCTTAATGACCTAATTTTCAGTTACACCTTAATAATCTAATTTTCAGTTACACTCTTTACCTCTTTGTCATAATAGTCTTTTAATCGTATATATCTATAATGGTTATTCTCCTCCAGTCCAAATCTCTGCCTCAATTTTTCAAAACTCTGCAGCTTGCCTCCTCTGACCACTTTACATTGTGCTGTAATGTCTTTTTTTGCCCAACTCTTAAACCCTTTATCATTTAGTCCTGGTGTGAAACCTTCATCGAATGCAAACCCACTCAGAATTTTTGTTTCCCTTTCCAGATCATATCTTTCCATCACAGTTTTCCATATATCCATTGTATTCTTAGTAATCTCCCCCAAATGGTTACTTAGTTTTTTTAAAAAAAATCTGTTCCTTATGAGCTATTAAATTCCGCATCTCATTAGTTATTTTCCCTAGTTCTATAGATTTCCATTTTGCAGAATAACCTTTCTTTCACCATTAAATCAAAGGTCTGATTTGTGCTGCATAGAAGTATTCTTGCAGGCTTGGCAAAGCCAGTCTGCCTTTCTCTTTTGGCAGCTGCAGAGTCTTGAACCTAATTCTTGGTCTTTTCCCCCTCCAAATAAACCGTGAGATCCACTTGTCCCATTTTACAAATTGTTTTTTTGGAACCTTCTCTGGAAGGGACTGGAACAAATACAAAAGTTCTGGCAAACATTCATCTTGACCACTTCTGTCCTTGAGCTCAAATCAGTAATCATGTCCGACCACCTCTCTAAGTCTTTTCATATTTCTTGGTTGATTTTTATATAATTTGCTTCAAATAAGATGTCTAGTCCCTTCACTATATTCACTCCCAGGTATTTTATTGATCCAGCTTTCCAATTTATTTTGTACTTATCGTTTATCTCCTGTGACCGCACATAGTTCAATGACAATATTTGTGTTTTGGATATATTGACTTTATACCCCGAGTATTTCCCATAATCCTCCAATAGCCTCATCAATTTCGGTAATTTTCATTTGGTTGTTGTAAGTAGACCAATATGACGTCTGCAAACAATCCTATTTTATGCTCCTCTCTTCCAACCGCAAGATTTTTTTCAATGTAAAAACATGCCGTGACTCAGAAAAAAGGTTGAAAAAACACTGCTATAAGTGGAGTCCGTATTTGGTTTTTGAAACCGAATGGACAAACCACATAACATTCTTGACTGTATTTATGGATGATATCTTATTGTTCCCTGCGACAGGAGGAAATGGGGCTGCAACTGTGAGTTCCAATTAAGTGTGCCATTGTAGCACACATTGCATTTTGATGAAGCACTCCGCGATTGTTGCTGGCTGCGGGTGCCATACACTGGCATTTATCCGCCCATTAAAACAAACTGCAAGTTGACATCTGTTCAATGCACAAGACTAGCGCGTTCACAAAAACATTAACGAAGAAAAAATTGACCACATTCAGTTCATGTTTACCTGGAATATGAAGTTAATGGCCTTACTTTTATTGAACTCGTTCATGTTCAACACAGACTGTTTCATAGTTGTGAGTGTCGCTGCGGAACATATTCACTTCAAATGACTAAATTTAGCTGAATTTCGTTCTTTCAGGAAAAAATAAAAATGAAATCATAAATGTAAAGATTAACATGATCCATCCATCCATCCATCCATCCATCCATCCATCCATCCATCCATCCATCCATCCATCCATCCATCCATCCATCCATCCATCCATCCATCCATCCATCCATCCATCCATCCATCCATCCATCCATCCATCATCTTCCGCTTGTTCCGGGGTCGGGTCGAATGGGCAGCAGCTTTAACAGGGAAGCCTAGACTTCCCTCTCCCCAGCCACTTCAACCAGCTCCTCCGGCGGGATCCCAAGGCCTTCCCAGGCCAGCCGACAGACATGGTCTCTCCAGCGTGTTGTGGGTCGTCCCCGGGGCCTCCTGCTGGTGGGACGTGCCCAGAACACCTCTCCGGGGAAGCGTCCAGGAGGCATCCGAACCAGATGCCCGACCCACCTCAGCTGGCTCCTCTCTACGCAGATGAGTAGCGGCTCGACACCGAGTCCCTCCCGGATGACTGAGCTTCTCACCCTAACTCCAAGACAGAGCCCGGCCACGCTGCGGGAGAAACTCATTTCGGCCGTTTGTATCTGGGATCTTGTTCTTTTGGTCACGAGCTGTGGGTCGTGATATAAGTGAGGGTAGGAACGTAGATCGACTGGTAAATCGAGAGCTTTGCCTTTCGGCTCAGCTCCTTCTTCACCACTACAGATCGGTGCAGAGTCCGCATTACTGTAGACAAAGCCCCGATCCGCCCGTCGATTTCCAGCTCCTTCCTACCCTCACTCGTGAACAAGACCACAAGATACTTGAACGACTCCACTTGGGGCAGGATCTCATCCCTGACCCGGAGAGGGCACTCCACCCTTTTCCGACTGAGGACCATGGTCTTGGATCTGGAGGTGCTGATCTCCATCCCAGCCGCTTCACGCTCACCTGCGAACTGCTCCAGTGAGAGTTGGAGGTCACAGCTTGATAAAGCCAACAGCACCAGATCATCTGCAAAAAGCAGAGATTCAATGCTTAGGTCGTCAAACCGGACCCCTTCAACGCTTTAGCTGCGCCTAGAAATTCTGTCCATAAAAATTATGAACAGAAATGGTGACAAAGGGCAACCTTGGCAGAGTCCAACCCTCACTGGGAACGAATTCGACTTATTGCTGGCAATGTGGACCAAACTTTGACACCGGTCATACAGGGACCAAACAGTCCTTACCAAGGGCTCGGTACCCTGTACTCCCTAAGCACCCCCAACAGGACTCCCCGAGGCACACGGTCAAACGCCTTCTCCAGATCCACAAAACACATGTAAATCGGTTGGGTGAACTCCCATGCACCGTCGACGACCCTGCCGAGGGTGAAGAGCTGGTCCACTGTTCCACGGCCGGGACGAAAACCACACTGCTCCTCCTGAATCCGAGATTCGACTTCTCGATGGACTCTCCTCTCCAGCACCCCTGAACAGACATTACCAGGGAGGCTGAGGAGTGTGATCCCTCTTTAATTGGAAGACACCCTCCGGTCCCTCGTCTTAAAAAGGTGGACCACCACCCCGGTCTGTCAATCCAGAGGCACTGTCCCCGATGTCCACGCGCTGTTGTCGAGGCGTGTCAGCCACGACAGCCCCACAACATCCAGAGCCTTTAGGAAGTCCGGGCGGCTCTTATCTACCCACGGGGCCTTGCCACCGAGGAACTTTCCAACCGCCTCAGTGACTTCAATCCCAGAGATCGGAGAGCCCACCTCAGAGTCCCCAAATTCTGCTCCCTCAAAGGAAGGCGTGTCGGTGGAATTTAGGAGGGCTTTGAAGTATTCCCCCCACCGACTCACGACGTCCCGAGTCGAAGTCAGCAGTACACCATCTTCACTATACACAGTGTTAATGGTGCACTGCTTTTCTCTCCTCAGACGCCGGATGGTGGATGGAGAATTTCCTCGAAGCCGTCCGGAAGTCGTTTTCCATGGCCTCGCCGAACTCCTCCCATGTCCAAGTTTTTGCCTCAGCAACCGCTGAAGCCGCAGTCCGTTTGGCCAGCCGGTACCTGTCAGCTGCCTCCGGAGTCCCACCGGCCAAAAAGGCCCTATAGGCCTCTTTCTTCAGCTTGACGGCATCCCTTACGGGTGGTATCCACCAGCGGGTTCGGGGATTGCCGCCACGACAGGCAACAACCACCTTAAGGCCACAGCTCCAAACAATGGCGGTGCGGAACGTGGCCCACTCGGACTCAATGTTACCCAACTCCCCCGGGACAAGGGAGAAGTTCTGCTGGAGGTGGGTGTTGAAACTCTTTCTGACAGGGGATTCTGCCAGACATTCCCAGCAGACCCTCACAATACGTTTGGGCCTGCCAGGTCTGGCCAGCATCTTCCCCCGCCATCAGAGCCAACACACCATCAGGTGGTGGTCAGTTGACAGCTCCGCCCCTCTCTTCACCCGAGTGTCCAAAACATGCAAGTCCGATGACACGATGACAAAGTCCGTCATCAAACTCTGGCCTTGGGTGTCCTGGTGCCAAGTGCACATATGGACACCCTTATGTTTGAACATGGTGTTTGTTATGGACAAACCGTAACGAGCACAGAAGTCCAATAACAAAACACCACTCGGGTTCTTATCGGGGGGGGGGGGGGGGGGGGGGGGGGGTCCTCCCAATCACACCCCTCCAGGTCTCACTGTCATTGCCCACGTGACTGTTGAAGTACCCCAGAAGAACGAGGGAGTCCCCAGAGGGGGCGCTCTCCAGCACACCCTCCAAGGACTCCAAAAAGGGTGGGTACTCTGAGCTGCTGTTCGTTGCATAAAGCGCAAACAACAGTCAGAACCCATCCCCCCACCCGCAGGCGGAGGGAGGCTACCCTCTCATCTACCGGGGTAAACTTAGACGTACAGGCGCTAAGCCGGGGGGCAATAAGTCTGCCCACACCTGCTCGGCGCCTCTCACCGTGGGCAACTCCAGATTGGAAGAGAGTCCAACCCCTCTCAAGAGGATTGGTACCAGAACCCAAGCTGTGTGTGGAAGAGAGTCTGACTATATCTAGTCGGAACTTCTCTGCCTCACACACCAGCACAGGCGCCTTCCCTGCCAGAGAGGTGACATTCCATGTCCAAAGAGTAGCTTCTGCAGCTGGGGGTCAGACCGCCAAGGCTCCCACCTTTGGCTGCCGCCCAACTCCATACGCACCCGACCCCTTTGGCCCTCCCACAGGTGGTGAGCCCATGGGAAGGGGAACCCACGATGCCTTTTCGGGCTGTGCCCGGTTGGGCCTCATGGGGACAGGCCTGGCCACCAGATGCTTGCCTTCAAGCCCCGTCTCCAGGACAGGCTCCAGAGGGGAGCCCCGGTAACCCGCGTCCGGGCAAGGGAAACTCGAGTCCATTTATATTATTCATCATAGGGGTCTTTTTGAGCCATACTTTGTCTGGCTCCTCATCTAGGACCTGTTTGCCATGGGTGACCCTACCAGGGGCTTAAAGCCCCAGACAACATAACTCCTAGGATCATTGACAGGCAAACCCCTCCACCACGATAAGGTGATGACTCACGGAGGGGAGATTAACATGATAAATGTGTTATTTTGACCCTTCAGAAATGATGAAGGCTCTACTATATCAAATTATTCAATTCGCAATGCCAACTCAATTACTGGTGGCACATTTTCTGCCCATAGGCTCCAATTTTGTAATCTTATCATCTGCAGACAGCCCCATGTTAGGCCAGCGGGCTTGGCAATGGTTAAATTCCTGAACTGAAACGTGGTTGGAGTTGAGATTAAAGAGGAAGAGAGAAGGAAGCAATTGTTGATGCTGCTCACACGAGGTCATTAAGATGAGGGATGCTCTTGATATTTAACAATGCTGCAATGTGTCACGCTAGAGGAAGAGGGGAGGGCTGTCTGCTCAACGGTCCGAGTGTGAGCGTGCAAGAGATAAAGATGATTTTTTTTTTTTTTTTTTTTTTAAATATAGCAGCTGGTGCGGGGTGTGGTCTTCAAGTTTGCAGTGTTAACATGTTAACATGCTAGGAAGAATCCATAATTCACATAATCCATCATACATTTATAAATCATACACCTACAACACATTATATGTGTTCATTGGACTGGTTTAAGCCTCCTGTTATGTTGGTAACACTAATTGACCCATTGGACATTTGTTATATTATCGTTTTGTTGTCCTTGCTATTTTGGCTGCTTGCCTCAATAAGTGGAAGAAGAGTATGAAAAACAAGCAAGTGCCCAAGTGTGAGACCAAGCACTTATCACGCCTTCAACTGTAGAGAGCAATTGGGTAAGATGATAGTGTCCATAAAGATTGTAAGCTGAAGCGTAGACTAGCCACAGAAATACACAATGCTAAAGACAAGTTTCCTGGGCAAAAATATGGGTGGCGCCATCTTGGACAATGTCTGCCTTGAACTTACGGTTTAGAAAAACCTCCTGAGTTGCGGTTGCAGTTAGCAGTGTGTTGACGCCGTTAAAACTGCGAAATCAAACCAGAGGAACCCATTGAATCTTCAAAAATGGATTCAGCACAACCTAGATGAGACGTAGATGACATCGGATGATTGTTCTCATCACTTCGTTGATCATTCGTCGACAAAATTATAACAACCTGTCAACCTGTGTTGACGTGAAGTATAGATTGATACGCCTGCCACTTGAGTGATCAAAATGAGGTGAAATTACAAATTATATTACATTTGCCGAATGCAGAAGGGCTGACACGGATTTTGTTTTTACAAGGAAATACTACAAGGTATATACATATCATATAAATAAAAATAGTATATCATTGTTTTTTATTGCAGACATTGATCGCAATAAAACATTTAGACAACATGATTCCATTTCTTGTTTTATCTAAAACGACTGGTGCATTAGCAAATCAGGTCAGTAAATCACAATTTATAAAACTATTAGAAAAATATTAACAAAGGTTGAGCATACGAGGAATGTGTTATCAGACAGCAGAGCTTAAGGGAGCTTCTCCAAATTTTCACCTGACATCACGGAGACCCTCGGCGGTATCCAGACAGACTTTATCCCGCTGTCTTCAGTAATTTCAACTCCAATAGCATATCTTAAAGTTGCGGCAGTTAAAAAGCTCATAGTTGGATCTCAGGATCGAGCTGACGGTCCGCTTCAAGGCAAGCTACTGCCTCCAGCCCCAACCCCCCAACCCCCCCCCCCCCCCCCCCCCCCAACCCCGGTAGAATGACGTAAGCTCGATATATGTCCATCAACGTACAGTAAGTGTTGCTGTGAGGCACATCAACTCATATTCCCTTGTATAACAGCATTTTCCACCTGTAAACAAATGAAAAAAAAAACTTGTAATGCTTGCTTTTATGGGGAGCCATCCTACATGTACTGATTAGCAATAGGCTAGCAGCAGTAGTTGTAGTAAATATTTTTAAAGATCATGATTACAATCATCATCGTAATATCAATAGCAAAGGCAACAAATCGTTTCATGCACCAGATTTTAGGTTCCGTATTTTTGGAGCACATACCTTCCATGAGACAGCGGCAGCATGACTACACGAACGCCCGGTGTTCTGACAAATTTTGCTCCCCATCAAAAAATGCAACTTTGCAGAACACCGGGACTCGCGGGACAGCCTGCAGTTCGGACGTCTCCCTCCGGTGTTAGGCTGGCTTGACCACAGTGGTTTGTGGTACGGAGCATTAAGGCACTGGCTTGGTTCTACATCTGCCTTTATGAAGACAAAAGTTTCCGTCTTCATGTATGAGGACACAGACAACTTTGTGGCTGCGGAGTTACTGGAATGCCTCGGCGCTCCATCCACTGCCATAGAGTAAATAAAATACAATAATATTTTACATGTGGTTACCCTCGGCCACTTGTTTATGTTGTCTTCCCATGTTGAGATAGCAGAAGGATTTCCCAATCGTGGTTTTTCAGGGTTTTTAGTGAGTGATGCCACTTCAGCGCCATTGAATTCAATGGTAAAAAAAAATTGAAACGGAAGTGGTAGGCAGACATAAGGAAATAAAGCGGAAGTACCTCAGAAACTTGTCTATATGCAATGGTGCTTTGAGAAGGATCTGAATCGAATGCAATAGTTTTTAGGTTTAGTTTTATTAGTTTAGTTTTATTTGTTGTACGGGTTATTTTATGCTTGGACTTTTGAAGTCAAGTTGAGTCACAGCGAACTCAAATCTTTTTTTCAATGAGGAGCAAATTGGTAGAATCAGACTGGCTTTACTGTCATTGTAAAAATGTCCCAAAGGTATTAAAATTGTTTTTCCATCCAGCGTAAAAAAACAAAACAATAAAATATAAAAAATAAAACAATAAGAAGCAGTGCAGATTGTAGAGACAGAAGCTCCAAACTGTTTATTGACAAACCCAGTTGAGGTTTTACTGTCAAACAAAACAAAAATAATTGCAAATTGTGTGTTTAAAACAACCACATAGAATACCCTTTTCACTCTGCTTGTACATACAGTAATAGGAAACACCATAGATGGATGCATAAACAAATGTGGCGGTGTTATAACTATTGTTAATCTGTAAAGCCCATAAAACTCATTGCATCTTTGTTTACCCTGCCACCACTGTAATATTTTACCTCTTACCAACAACATTGTTTATTGCTAGAGCTGGGAATCTTTGGTCACCTAACAATTCGATTACAATTACGATTCAGAGGCTCCGATTCGATTATAAAACGATTATTGATGCACCCCCCCCCCCTTTTTTTTTTTTTTTTTTTTTTAAATTGTTTTGTACAATAGTTCCAAAATTGTTCAAAAATACTCTCAGGCTAAACCAAACTACTATTTCAGTATCAAGTTAACATATAGCAGTAAACAAATATACAAAAATAACAGTAAATAAAAAACTCCAGTCCCCATTCTGTAACAGCAGCTTTAAACTACTTTCACTTAATTTAATGTTGTGAATCAACTGTTAAAGTTGTTAAAATTGCTCCTGTTATTCCATAATTTCTCTTTTGTCTACTTTCAACATGTAAAAGTTTTAAAACTATTTTAAAGATAGATTCAAGTCAATATTTTACAGATTTAGGAGTATTTTAGATAAAAAGGTAATTAGGTTCACTTGGAAGGTTCGCTACAACAGCCTTGCAGAGAAGTGTACTGCTTTAAGATGGCGGCCGTTTACTAACGACCGTATCTAGCTTTTTATAGATGTGCTGCTAAAGATACCGAATCTAAATTGCATCTAGTCCTATATAAACGATATCTACCGTAACATAATGTGGATGTACTTTGTAGCAGCTTTTCGGCAGCAGTCAGATATGTTGTTGTTGTTTTTTTTTTAATCTCGTGGCATGAGTTGAGCTAGAGCCGTGAGTTGAGCATTGGTGTTACCCGAGGGGCCGGGTAATGAGAAGCATGATGTTTAGCTACTCTCGCTCCGTCCCTAAATGCGTACCGAAGACCGTGCGGCGCGCTGAGTGTGTCGTACTTCTGCTTTACTTGGCATATTTCAATAATCGGAATTTGGATGTTTGTGAATCGTTCTCGAATCTTCCACGGCTGAATCGCGAATAATCTAAGAATCGGAAATTTTGCACACCTCTATTTATTGCATTATGAAATCATTCTCAAATGAGAAACCTGGCAACAATCTTATGCGCGGGCTTCAGACGATAAGTAAAAGTGGTTTTTCGGCCAGCTTGGCTGCATGTGTCACTGGTTTAGAAACCCAGGGTGCGGGTGATTGTTATGTTTATTACTTGCAATGTCTTTTTTCTCAGAATCATTCTTCAGAAATAAGCGGATAACTAAAGATTCACCTTTTTGTTCAATTTCACACTTGATGGGTAGGGCAACTATTTGTATACAAACATTAACAAGTCAAATGCATTCCTTTTAAATAAAAATAATTGTGTGGCTTGAAGCATGTGGAGTGACTCCAACTCCAGAACCAATTAAATTCGAAAGTGGCCCCCCAAACAAAATGTTTTCATTGCAAAGGCTCAGGTGATGAATCAACATTGGTCTTTGTGAACAAATATGACCAACGGTGATAGCGTTAAATTAGAGGGCATGGTGGGGAGCAAACCTGGCTTGGTGCCACAGTAAACGTTCAGGGCCGCATCCCACCCCAAGAAGAGACCACAAGGTTGCCACAAGGCACAAGAGAGGGATTAAACCACTAATCTACTTTCCCACTGTGAATGTGGCCCAGTCAGAGCAAAGACTTGAATCTTGATAGAACATCACTGAGGAGCTCTGAATTTTTTGTATACATGCACTCGTCATCCAAACTGATGGAGCTTTAGAGGAGCTGCACAGAGGAATGGGACAATTGACCCAAATAGAAGCAGACAGGTGTGGCAGTAATTTCAGCCAAAGGTGCTTCAACAAAGTGTTGAGCAAAGACACTGACACGTAAGCTTTGAGGTGGCATAACCTCAAGAGAGCTGTTCATCCTGGTGGTTGTGTCTCCTCAGCAACTAAAGGAAACACTTGGTAAAGTGCAATAGGGTTAACTCGTCTTCTGCTCCCGAACCCTCAAATACTTATGTTATCTTCATTAAAAACATGAAGCATCGTTGTTTGTGCAGTATTCTTTTAAGCAAACCTTTTATCTTTTAAATGAAGACTAAACCAACTTCTATGACCAATTTTTGCAACAAAGTAATTCAAAAGGAGTTCACATTAATTTTTCCTCCTGCTGTACGCGAACCTTACTGCTTCTGAGAACGACATGACATGGTTTCAATTCCCTACGACAGGGCAGAACATCCCACATTTTGAAAGTCATTCTTCTTCTTTGATATTACAGAACTTCTTTATTTATTGACGTGTTTTAGCCTTTACCCTCACCTTAGTGTCAGCCTGAATAAGGGAATTCATATCATGTTACATAGGGTCACCTTGCCCTCTCTACAGCACCTCAAGAAAATTATAGCTCACAATCTTCGCTTCATTTTGGTGCAAATTATACAGGTAGATTGATGAGCGGTGATTGTCAAATTCAGCGCTTGTTTGTGCCAGATGATGGGATGGGACCTCTTCACCACCGGCCCACAAACGTGTATGGAAAAAAAAAACCGAAACAAAAAAAACCCCAACACATTTTACACAGTGAGCACAACCTAAATGTTACTATGAATCCATCGACCAATTGTTCCACACTGTCTGTCCTTGGCAGGTTCGTGGGTTGCTAGCGTCTATACCCAGGGCCGGCCCAGGCCATTTGGGGGCCCTAAGCAAAATAATGCCAAGGGGCCCATATTTTTGTAATATGTATTAAAATTGTAACTTAATATGCATCTTTCTTGATTCTTGATCTCATAACTATGTACACAACATTGCCAAGCATTACCTTGAATTGTACATTTGGGGAAATCATCATTTTGTACTTTGCAAAGTACACTTGCATTTGCACAAACTACGCATGCGTATAAAGGAGAATGCCTAATGTGTTACGTCATCGCCCGCACGGTTTATCTCTGAAACGGAAACTCATTCCTAGCCCACGGAAAATTTCGAAATTACTACTCCTTCTAATCTAGGCTGTCATTATTTTGTGATCACAGTTTTTTTCCTGATCGCAATTAAACCCATCACACAGCAGCGAGAGTGGAAGGGAGAGCATGCTCTGCTTTTCCGTGCAGGCGCCGTGTTAGTGATTGAAATAAATCTTTATAAAACAATGGAAGCCTGACATCATTACTTGGGATGTTATAATGGATGCTCAGTTGCGTTCTCACCACTTGGAAAATAACAAATAGAAGCATATGTTGTGGCGCTGGGTGGCTGGAAGCCGCAACAAGGCTGCTGGAAGTGGCAACAGTTTTGACAGACAGTAATGTCTAGGAAAAAAACTGATTGCGCGCCTCTTTGACTGGGGGTACAACGCAGGTCACTTTTCGGGGTTTTATTTTCCTCTACGCATTTTTATATACAGCAGGGCCGGCCCAGCCTATACGTAGACTATGCAGCTGCTTAGGGCCCCTGACCACTTGGGGGCCCCCAATCTGGCATTTTTTTTTTTTTTTTTTTTAAATACAGTTTGCTATATTTGAATTTTGTGAGTTTTGATACTTGATTACAAGCTTTAAAAAAAAAAAAAAAGTTCTTCCTTAACTTCTTTCTTTCCTCTTTTAGAAAAAGGTTTGGCGCTATCTATTGTAAGTACTGACAATCATTTAGGAGGAGAAGTTTTAAGTATACAGTGCAACAAAATCTGATTAATATACAAAATATGGACGTATGGGTTGGATTGCATGTATGGGTTTCACAGTATACTGTGACGAAAAGGTGGCCCAAAAATACGGGCCCCTTTGCATTATTTTGCTTAGGGCCCCCAAATGGCCTGGGCCGGCCCTGATATACAGTACTCGTGTTCGGTCAGCATTGAGTTAGGAGGGGCCAGCCCCGCAGCAGGCTGATCGGACACAACTCGGGAGACGAGCTCTAAAAAACGCTCATCTCCACCTCATCCGTGATGGGAGGACCCCAAATGGGAACTGAATTGAAGCATATTACTGAGACGTAGTTTGAAGGTTCAAGAAAAATGTGTGGAAAAGAAAAGAGCAGCAATGCCACGTCGTGATCGTCCGCCTCCATTGTCTATGATGCTGTCATGCCGCACTAAAAACAGCGACGGCATGACGTCCCTTGCTCAGTATCCGAATGTTGTACAGTGACAGCAGTCCATATTAGGCGGCGCGCAGGCGGCGGGTAACATTACCCGCCTACATTAACCGTCTAACAACTTATCCATACTAGTGTAGCCGACATGTGGTATAGTCCCAAGTAATTACACGTTTAAGGCAATTATCCGTCCTAGTGTAGACGTAGCCTATATCTACACTCTCCAGTCCAAATGCATATTATGCCAATATTTAGTTTGACTACAATCAGCAGAAGCCTTACATTTGCCGTTCCCGACAGGGGATAACTTGCTCGGCTTTACTTGATTAGCTCCGGGCCTTCACCCTGCGGCTAATGGCAATTACCAGTACGACATATTGACAAGCTCAGCTGACAACAACTTTCAAGTCGGACTGTCTTGCACAACAACAACAACATCAACAAAATGCTCTATTACCTTGATACTGTTGTTTCTTTTATTCTCCGATTTTCTTCTTTCGTTTCTCTGCTCCAGAATAAATTCTCTTCACATATTCGTGCATCTATTTTCCAAGCAAGTTTGAGCACCAATCATGGCAAAGCAGGTTCAACGTCACTCCCCAGGTTGCCAGATTGTAATGACAAGAAAATGGATGTTTGCATAGATAAACGGCAATGCGCGCCACATTATTCACGATGCTCTATTAACGTATAAAACGAGGCTGCCAGATTGGGGGCCCCCTAGTGGTGGCCCTAAGCAGCTGCACAGTCTGCGTATAGGCTGGGCCGGCCTTGTCTATTCCAGCTGACTTTGGGCAAAAGGCGGGCTACAATGAGAATGAATTATGAACCAAAAAATAAGTAATTTTACAACGAGAAGGCATTTTCATGAAATACATCATGTTCCTTGAGAACAAATTTTGAACTAAAACCAAATAGTAATAACCTCTCAATACAGCATTTGAATTGGCTTCATATACATGTTCTTCTCAGAGGCACTCATATGTTCCAACGTGCGTATGTAATTTGCAGTAAAAGGTTAATGCCATCTGTATAATGAACTCCATTATCATGTAACATATGCAAACACTTCCCTCGGGCTACACACAGCATTCCAACCACTGGATGTCTCTTTCACCTGCTTCAGTCTTTCATTTAGCCTTCTAGCTGCTCAACTGTGAGCAACAACCATGAACACCAAATTATACACTAGCTTCATTTCTTTCCTTATACATTAAATTAATATGTAACCCTGTTATTTTGATTACTGAATAATGACTTTACCTCTAGTGTTAGATTGAAGGACGCCGATATCACAAAAACCTCATGCCGTGGTTTATCCATCCATTTTTTATGTGCTTATCTTAATTAGGGTCACCGCCAAGCATATTTTGTCTCAATAATTTTTGGAATACTAATACAAATACTAATGCTACTAATACTTATTATTACAGCGCTGATAGTAGAGGACAAATACGCATGATGGTCAGGAGAAAAAAAATAAAATGGAGGTGAGAGGGTGTGGATTTAGAAAGCACATTGAAATAGAGTGGTCCAGGAAAGCGCCTATAAGAGGGGAGAGTAAATGAGAGGTGAAGTGTGTAAAATAGGGGGAAAAGGACCTCTGAAAGCAGGTCATTGATGCAACGTGCCTTGGAGAGGGCTGCCTTAAAAGCAAGGCTTACACATTTCCTCACTACTTACATTTCTTGGAAGCCCATTTCAGAACGCTAAGATACATGACAAGGAAATGAAGCTCAGTTATTGTTTATCAAGAAATATTGGTTTTCATGTTTTCATAATAGAACACGTTCAATTAAATCTAACAAAAACTATATTTATCTGGTTAGCAACTGATTTATTATTAAGTCAAATCATAGACTTCATAATTTTATTGACATTGACTCATTTTGCCATTCACTGTGCCACGCCTTCCCGAAGAGGGCCGTAGCACACCCCGCTTCATTTATTAGCAGTTGGTACATGCAGCGATGTAACACCGGATTTTTTTTAGAAAAAGTTACGAAAGCTGTACTGCATACTTACAGGAAAAGTTGTATCAGGAGTGGTTTGTCTGAGGATTCAAGGTAATTATTATATTTTTCATACCTTGCATGCATTTTGAAATGTTGTGAAAAAAATCAATGGGAGAAACTAGCCGCTCCAGCATTGGCATTATACTTCGCAATATTTCCGTAAAATAACTGCTAACTGCCTTTTTTTTTGCTTTTAACCAAGAATCAAGACTGTTTTACGTACATATCTCCAAAGGATTTAAGCATTTGTTCACGAGAATTTTCAACTCAAAAAGCTCTTTGTTGTACTAAGGGGGCCGCCACACTGACTTAACTAGCAGCATATTTGACATATTTACATAAAACAAATACTAACTGCCCGTTTTTTTTTTTTTTTTTGCTTTTAAACAAGAATTGAGAATGTTTTATGTCCATATCTATAAGGAAGTCAGGGATTTAAGCGTTAATTTACAATAATTTTCAGCGGAAAAAGCTCTTTGTTGTACTAAGGGGGCCGCCACAGTGACTTACCTAGCTGCACATTAGTGAGTGGCCAACATTATTCACTTTATAAAAAAGATGACTCAAAACACCTATCATTCTATAACAGACATGTTTTTAGAAGCCTGAGAGGATGAGGACAGCCCGATTCTCGAGCCTGAAGGTGCTGGCCAGGTGGGAGAACTACAAGTCTGTCAAGGCCAGCTACAAGTTAACCCAGAAGGTGCTGGTGCGCTCTTCGATCGAGAAACAGCGTCGGGCTCGTCATGGCGGTCGTCAAACACGTTCGCCGGGCTGAGGCTCCTCGCCATGACCACGGGCAAGGAGGAACACAGGGACACGGCCGACGACCTGGAGATGTTCCGGTGGACCAGGGAGAGCTGGAGACGGGCCGGGCTGTCCTCATGCGGCCATCTCTCCCCATGCGCCACATGGCGTCCTTCGGAATGTCGCTGTGGGACTCCCTAATGTGCAGGAAGCACAAGAAGGAGCGCAGGGTTAGGCTTCAGGCACCTGCTGGAGTTCCTGGGTGTCCCTCTTCAACTGTTTTGGTGCGAACTTCTCCAAGGATGTGACTTAAGAAGCGAGGAAGAACAAGGCCTTGGAGTGGCCGACCGGCAGGAAAAGAAGCAGAGTCGAGGAGGGCAGAAAGGAGACGGCGAGGAACAGGGACTTGTACAAGTCGAGGAAGCTGACCAGAAAACGCAAGGCATAGAAAGAGACTATGTGATTGTTGAAAGACGAGGCTCACATCCCGGTAACACCACATCGATTATTGGAATATCTTATATGCATTTTATATTGATGTTTATTTAGATTTCATACTTTATACTCTTCAGTTTTTAACTTATCCTGCGCTGTAAAGGGAAATGCCCCACAATTTCATTGTACAACTCTATAATGACAATACAGGGCTATTCTATTTTATTCTAATTTATTCTATTCTATTCTATTCTATTCTATTCTATTCTATTCTATTCTATTTTGTGATTGTATATAGATTTGATTAATAATCTTACATTATTTATAATTGATTTTCTATGTTTTCCTCAAGTATTAAGTTTACTGATGTGAAAATTGAGTGAGTTTACTAGCTGTTCAAAACTAGTTGCTATTGCTATTGATCCTGAAAATATAGGTGATTGTCTCTGCATTTGTTTTTTTTTGTGCATCTAGTGTAAAATCTGAGAAATGTATAGCCATTTTAAGTTTTGTTATACTATTATAAAAAATAATTAATCGGGATTTTATCAGGGAATGAATTTTTGATGCCACTGCTCATTGAGACTCATATACACTACCATTCAAATTTTTGGGTCTAAGCAACCCCAAACTTTTGAACTGTAATGTATCACATGGAATTTTTCATTATGTACACTAATGATGCAACAATACTCGGCTTTATATTAAACCATTTGATACGCCCTCTTCGATTCAATACGCAAAAATATTCGATGCAAATGGAAAGCTCCCAAAATGTATTTTCCAATTTTTTTCTTGCGTGCGCTCGCTGATATTCCCGGGGTGCATGGAAAACTGAGGGCTGTGCCTTGGAAAAACTCTGAGCTCCTCCTCGCGAGCAGCCCTCCTCCTCCTCTCCTCCCCCAAACTGTGTGGAAGGCGGAGTGAAGCACGCTGCATTTGTTTGTGGCTGAGGGAACAGACACAACAATCATGGATAGCGAGGAAAGACAGAAGTTTGGAGAGGTGGCTTCAGCGTCGTACAGATCTGCTGTGTGGCAGCATTTTGGGTTTGCTGATACGCTATCCCCTCTTGTACATATTTCACAAAGACTGTTTTCCTGGATATTTACAACGAAGTCCGCCAAAACATTGTTACCAACTTGGCTGCTACGAACGAGCTCGCTTGGACAACAGACAGCTGGATGGACATGATGAACAATGAGTGGCTAATTAAGAGCACTGTACTGTTGTACTCGTCCTGTTTATGAAAGTCGATTGTCATATGCTGGTGTTGTGCAGTAATGAGCAGACGTGACTTCTGTGGCGTTTGTTAACTTTTTTAATGCTCTCGCCAACAAAACTCGCGCACACACACTAGAGATCATCAAATAGCAAACTAGATGTGCTACGTTAGATCCAATGCCATTGGCTACGTGAGCCCAGAGTGATCATGTGACACGTAGTCCATATACCAGTACTACATCGATTAATTATTAACCGCCATGACTGAATGGAAGTTAAGCAGGACCTGTAGCAAATCAATCCATACCAGTGACTATAGATAATGCTCCAAATATTGTTAATTCAGTACGTGACACAGATGGACTCGAACCACAAATAGGATGTTTTGCTCATGTAGTAAACCTAGCTGCTAAGAGAGCTGTTGCAATCAACAGTGTGCCCCGCCTCACTTTACAAACAGTAAAGGTTGTTCTCAGCACTTTCATACAAAATTTCTTCAGATCAGTAAGAAGTAAGCACATAAATTATATGCACTAAAATGCATGTGTATATGATAGCAATGTTATTTTTGTATGTTAGGAAAATAGAAAAAAAACATCAAAACAAAAAATACAAGTGTTATTTTTTTTCAGAGCATTAAATGTATTGAATCGAATCGAAACGAAACGAAAATCGTGTCCCCTGTATCATAAATCGTACCGAACCGTGACTTAACTGTATCGTTGCATCCCTAATGTACACTACGGTTCAAAGGTTTGGGTCGCTTAGACCCAGGGGCGGACTGGTAATCTGTGGGTTCTGGAGGATCACAGAACGGCCGGTGCCCTGGACGGCCGGCGGCCGCCATTCATTATACATCACTGTTTTTATCCCCTCTAGCCTCTCATTATCTACAGACTCAGTTCGCATCCAATCCGACAGGTGGCAGCAATGCACTTGGCTGTTCATCGCCAGTCTGATAGAAGAACGAAGAAAACACAAAGTACCCTTCATTGGTTCTTTGTGGAAGCAAACTAGCGACGAGCATTAATGCACAATATGGATGGTGGTGGCAAAAAAAGGGTGGCGCGGAGAAGGTTAGGGAGAAAAAAAATTAAAGAAACAGGAGAGCAAAGCATTAAAATGTCTTAAGTTGAGAAATATTTTCGCAAGCAGCAGTCTGGCTGCAACGGCCACGTCGGGTAACAGCAGCCTAGCCCCCGGCAATGGTGAGAGGGGTAGCGGGAGCCGCTCTGACGTGCAGCCGGTGCAGGGAGAGAGAAAAGAAGAGGAAGGGTGTAATGATAAGCTGGTGGAAGTTCCCCAGACAAGCGCAGGGCAAGTAAAACGGGATGAAGAGGGTCACTTGCTCGGTATACTGGCAATTGTTATCCACCAGGTAGCTACATTTTAAATGACAATCAAAGGGTTAGTGCCAGCTAGTCCTTTTGCAATCGTGTCAAGTTACAGTATGCTAGTCCTCCTATCACTCTCCTAAAGAAAAATATTTTAGCTGTAAAACAATGTATGCACACGCAGCAGCAATATTAATTCATAAGAAATATAACAAAATATTAATAAAATGAATGGTTTTACTTTTAAAGTTTAGTAAGATAAATTGATATATTTTTTAAATCATGTATATATCGTTTTGTTTTCTGGTTAATACTTTCCAATGAAGGTTATGTATCCAGGATTTGTCTTGAAATGTTTATTGGTATTTTCATTGAAATTTATTATTTGTATGGCAAGATTAATTATGGCAGGGGTCTCCAAACCGGTCCTCAAGGGCCGCTGTGGGGCCTGGTTTTTGTTTCAACCGATCGAGTACCGATAGTTTAACCAATGAAGTTTCTGCTAAAACAAGCAGCACCTGAGTGCACTTGTAAAACACCAGATTGGTGCATAGGTGTTGACTTGTTTTGTTGGAATGAAATCCTGCGGCCCTATGTGGAATAGTTTAGAGACCACTGAATTAAGGCATTAACAATGAAATCATTTTATAGACATAGATATATAGAGATATATTATAATAAATTAGATACATAAAACTTGCTTTGAAAAATAAATTCTTTCATTTGTTTTTTCAGGTTGATCATAGAGCTAGTACAGAAAATGAACCCAACTCCAGTTCAGCCTTGCAGTACTTTGAGTGCCCCAAGTCAGACAGTCACAGTCTAGACACATTTTCTTCATTTTCTCTCAAAGTGCACGAAATTGATACATTTTACAGTAAAATGTAAAAAAAAAAAAAAAAAAGTCTTCCCGGGGGTGGGGTGGGTGTGTGGGGGGGGAATGCCCCCCATACCCCCGGACCCCTAGGGGGTCTGTGTTTCCCTTCGTATAGCGATTCTTGTGGGCTGGGCTGAGTCAAAGTCCAGGGCTGCTTTTTAGTCCCAGTCCGCCCCTGCTTAGACCCCAAACTTTTGAACGGTATTGTATGCCTAAGTCAGGTGCTTGTTTTGGTTTTAGGCCGGTAGCAGCTTTGGTTTTTAAAATATTTGCATTTGAAGTTTTTGAAAATAGGCCCCTTACAGGTCAGCCCTGCGCCCCATGTCATGTCAATATATTATGAAGTCTATGGGCAAATGTGGCGTCATTTGAGTAGGAGAATGCAAACTGAAGAGTTCGCAGCCTGAGGTGTGCTGCCTCGCATACTCTTATCATCACCATAGGGCACTTACATAAGACCTCTTGACAGCATCCGCGAACTGTATTTTGTTGTGGGGAGAAGGGAAATTGCATAGAGATGAACTGAGTGTAAATGTTTATCCTATCTGTCCGTCTATCTATCAGTCTGTCTGTCAATTTTCTGTTCCGTCCGTACATCATCAATTCATCCAACTGGAAATACCCTTTAAAGACCATCACACCTAATACGTGAAGGCAACCACATCCAAGGAAAGTCAGCATTTTCAAACAAGGGAAAAAAAACCTATCAAGCAGCATTGCAGTATGTGGCTCATAGTGGCTTAAAATCAAGTCTTTACGCTACATTGGGTTGCTAATGACAGTCATTTCTTTGTTTAAGTCCTCGGTCGTGTTCAATTAGCTACCCTGTTCAAAAGCACATGGTCTAATATTGCAGAAAGGTATAGGTACAAGTATTGTGCAGACATATTAATAATTGCCTTGACTTTATCCTGACTGCAAAAACTTGACATCCAGCAAAAACTACACAGCACGGACTTGATTGATGATTTTTTTGAAAAACTTTAAAACTCATTTATTCCCTCAGAGGGCTGATATGTTTGCCGAAACCATTTATTTTATTGGCAGCAATTAACAGGGAAAGACATCCAATCATTTTGAACAGGGAGGGATAGCAGTGAATGACCATGTTTTATTGACATTGACGACAAAAACTGTTCTGTCCATTTGAATTGGGAGGGCTTGCAGTAATCATTCACTGCCAGTCCTTCCCTGTTCAAATGGATCGGACGTCTATCTAAGTAATATCATATCATAACGTACATTAGTATGTCAACATTTCATCGACTCTAAAATACAACTGACAAACTCATTGTTATGTTGCCCATAGAGAGCACTGGCTTCCAATTAAAGCACAATTTTCAATGGTAAAAGCGTCGCCGTGACAGCTGCCATGTTTAACTCTCGGCATTTATGAAGCCCATAGTTGGCGTAATTGCGGTACATGTTCTCTACATCAGTCTATAGGCAGGAACCTGAACAGGCCGACTTTGTAAAGATTAGAAAGATATCACGAATGTTCAAGAGGCTCCTACCCGCTCATCTTTTATTTGATTATGACTAGTGGTACAACAACAACAAAAAGTCAGCCCCCTTACATTTGTTGTATAGAGTTGAAATCCAAAGTTTGTAACAGGCTTTAAACTGGTTTCTTTCACGGCAAAACAGGGGTATTTAGAAAGGGGGCTAAATTGAAAAATGCTCAGTATAGAGCCAAAGGAGCAAGACCCAGTGGCCAATGTCTGTGAGGGTTTTAAAACACTTCTGAGACTTCATTATAAAAGATGTGAGGCTGAACATGGTTGTAATTCAACAATATGTTACAAGGCATTCACCAGCCAGTGTTGAAATTTACTGCTTAGTGGAAATTGGGTTCATAAACGTAAACTCACGTGAGAGACTTCTCAAGGCGACTCGCAGGAGAGCCCACAATCTCCCCCAGTGTGCAGTGGACCTGTCCCAGGAAGTCCTGCCATGAGGGGGACAGTAAGTGCCATGGAGAAAGGGTGCAGGTTGGTGCAAAGGAGCGGGCAGCATGTTCAGGCAGTACGTTCAGGCAGGAGTAACAAAGAGAGGAGTTGAGCATTGTTAAAGGCATTGTACAGTTAGAATTGAGAAGACATCTGAGGCAGACACGTACGTTAAAGTCGGCCGGCTTTTTCCCAAGTGAAGAAGAAGGAGGAAGAAGAGTAGGATGAGGAAGAGAAGGAAAGAAAGAGACCGGGCAGCAGTAGTAGCGACACAAGAGAGCATATCATGGAACAGAAGGCACAAGCCACTCAAATCATCATCAAGCATGACGGAGAGAAAAAAGGTTGATTTGGGAAAGATTGGGTTGGCATAATGCTGAGGTCTTGTGTATGAGGGTGCAATAGGAAGTGTGAGGAAATGACAAGCAGCATACGAAGCAATTGAGGCTGGAAAGGCTTTAGCAGCCATCTGCCTCCATAGCACATATACACATCAATCCACAAGAAAAAAAAGGAAGGGCAGATGTTGGACTGTTTGGTCAAATGCAAAGCTAAAGTTATTCTATCAAAATACACATTAGGTAGCAAGGTTGTGAGGAAGGGAAATAGTTGACTCATTTGCTGCCATGGACCGCGATAGACATCCAATTCATTTTGACTGCCACTCCTCGCAGTTCAAATGGGATGGACACCGATTGGCGTCAATGGTAGTGAAGGTTAGTTATGGAGATTATATGGGTGGTGGTTGATTAGGTAGGTTGGTTCAGTATGGACATTAAATAGTAGGTTGGTGGATAGGAAGATCAGTTGTTCTTTTGGTTGGTCGGCTAATGAGGCTAAATGGTACAAACAATGGATTTGGACTGAAGTTGGTTGGAATGGACCTACATTTGTACATTTTTCATTCTAAATATAAATTATTTCATAAAATCCTTTTAAGAATTGTTTAATTCTTTTTCCTCGACAATGAAATTGGAAAGCAAACGAGCTGAAATGTTTCTGCAATCATGCTCGGAGCTTTTCTCCTTTCAAATTAAAGTGAGGAAATTGCGAGTGCTTCAGTATGTGCACCAACTATAACTTTGAATTGATGACGTATTTTAACATGTGAGGCATTGTTGTCTGAAATACAGTCAGGTCCACAAATATTGGGATATTGGGTGAAAAAAACCTAACTTTAAATATTATCACAGTGAATTGAAATGACACAAACGTTCACAAACTTAAAGGCAGATTTGATTTTGAAGTATGCAGGGCAATATAACCAGCTAATATTTGGCCAAATACTTCAAAGCTCATTAGTTGCTTTCAGGCAAAGAAGTGGAATGTCATGCAATAACTAATCAATCATATAAGCTGCATCAGATAGAGCGTGCATTTTGTTTGTTGAAGACAAAACTGAATGAAAATGCACTATGAACAGTTGTAGTACAGGGCTGGCAGAGCATCACCAGGGATGAAAAGCTCTGTCAGGTGAAATTTATGTTACAAAAAGTCCTAATTTAATTTATTATTGTTAACATGTCCCAATAGTTTTGGTCCGTTAAAAAGTGCTATAAACTGTTGTTCTGTTTTTTGATATGATCCTGCATTGAAAACACATCTGCTTTTTTTTCATTTCAAATCCATTGTGGTGGCGTTTAGAGCAAAAAGAATATATTTTTCTCGATGTTGAAATTTGAAGGAACCAGACTATGGAAATGATTTGGCAGGGCAAAAGGTTTGAGACAAGCACGTACAAAACAAGACATGATGAATCACATTTAGGGGCTCCAACATGCACTTAAGCTCCACGTCCACAGATAAAGCATTTTACTTACATGCTTGGCCAGATCAGGACTTTTAGAATCAATATCGAACCTGAAATCACAAAGAAAGCACTTCAGCGTGTTAAGTGCTCTATTTTGCACCAACAGGGCTGTGAACCATTCAACATGATGTTCAATGTGTTGTAGACTATGCAAAAAATTTTATATCTCCTGCACCGGTATACCCATTTATTACACAATTAATTAACCAAGACAATATTTGTTAGCTGAGCTCAGTTGTGATGACCAATTTGACTAGGTTGGGTGAAGAACTGTTTTTTCCCCAAGCAACTACAAAGAAGAACAGTTCCTTTTAGTTAGCTTGTATGATCATTCATTTGCTGTTTTATTCTTTTGAGATTCATCATCCCAAGACAAACAGGTACATGTTTCTATGCCAACCTATGTAACTGTGGTGAAAACTGTACGATTTTGGGATTGTTATTAGTTCCATTTTGATTGTTGTCACCACTGCTCCATAAAAATATAAACATTTATGGCAGGGATAGTTTCAAGATTCTCAACATTTTCCTCTAGCTCTATATAATAGTTTGAAATCTATTGTAGTGGATACCGGTCATGGTTGACCTTGTAAAGCTCAATGTGCAGAAACTTTGTATCACCTGAAAAAAGAATGAAATTTAAAATATATTTTTTTGTGTGTGTTTTTGGGTAACCCTATGGAATGTTATAAAGTGGGTGGGGAAAAGACAATTAAACTGTCATTTTTTTGTCCCAAACAGTAAGAAAGGGTTTAAGAGAAAGTTAACACCTTTCTAATGTACATCCCAGTGGGAAGAATCTTGTTTAATAAATTAATAAAAATACAGAATATCATTTTTCTCATGTGTACATGATTGCAGTTACAAATGCTTTAATAGTAATATCTTCATTTATTTTGCTTGCAATGAAAAAACAAAAGAGAATGAAAGAAAAATTAAAACATTATCAGGGATAAAGACAGTGGATGTTTTTTTTTTTTTTTTTTTTTTTTTTAAATCATTGTCATTTTACACAAAACTCCAAAAATGGGCTGAACAAAAGTATTGGCACCCTCAGTCCAATACTTGGTAGGACAACCTTTAGACAAAATAACTGCGAACAACCGCTTCCGGTATCCAACAATGACTTTCTTACAATGCCCTGCTGGAATTTTAGATCATTTTTCTTTGGCCAAGTGCTCCAGGTCTCTGAAATTTGAAGGGTACATTCTCCAAACTGCCATTTTCAGATCTCTCTACAGGTGACAGGTGTTCTATGGGATTCAGGTCTGGACTCATTGTCTGTTCTCCAGTCCTTTTTTCAAACCATTTTCTAGTGCTTTTTGAAGTGTGTTTTGGGTCATTGTTCTGCTGGAAGACCCATGACCTCTGCTTTCTCACACTGGGCCCAACATTATGCTGCAAAATTTGTTGGTAGTGTTCAAACTTAAGAATGCCATACATACGGTCAAGTAGTCCAGTGTCAGAGGTAGAAAGCAACCCCAAAACATCAGAAAATCTCCGACATGTTTGACTGTGGGGACCGTGTTCTTTTCTTTGAAGGACTTGTTTTTTTCCCCCCTGTAAACTATATGTCGATGCCTTTTCCCAAAAAAGTTAGACTTTTGTCTCATCTGACCAGAGAACATTACTCAAAAACGTTTTTGGCTTTCTCAGGTAAGTTTTGGCAAACTCCAGCCTGCCTTTTTTAGGTCTCTGGGTCAGAAGTGGGGTCTTCCTGGGTATCCAACAGTAGAGTCCCTTTTTCAGACACCGACGGATAGTACCGGTTGACACTGTTGTACCCTCGGACTGCAGGACAGCTTGAACTTGTTTGGATGTTAATCAAGTTTCTTTATCCACCAGCCGCACAATCTTTCGTTGAAATCTCTCGTCAATTTTTCTTTTCTGTCCACATCTAGAGATGTTAGCCACAGTGCCATGGGCTTTACACTTATTGATTACACTGTGCACGGTAGGCACAGTAATATTCAGGTCTGTGGAGATGGACTTGTAGCCTTGCTTCCTCACAATTTTGCTTCTCAAGTCCTCAGACAGTTCTTGGGTCTTCTTTCTTTTCTCCATGCTCAATGTGGTACACATAAGGACACAGGACAGAGGTTGATTCAACTTTAATCCATTTTAACTGGCTGCAGTGTGATTTAGTTATTGCCACCACCTGTTATGTGCTACAGGTAAGTAACAGGTGCTGTTAATTACACAAATTAGAGAAGCATCACATGATTTTTCAAAGGGTGCCAATACTTTTGTCCGGCCCAGAGTTTTGTGTAAAATGATAATGATTTTTTTTTAAAAAATCCATTCTCTTTTGTGGTTTTTCACTGCAAGCAAAATAATTGAAGATACTACTACCAAAGCATTTGCAATTGCAAACATTTTCTGGGAGAAATTGAGCATTATCTGACAGAATTGCAGGGGTACCAATACTTTTGGCCAGCAGTGTAATAGTGGAGAAAAACATAAATAAAGCCATTATTACCAGGAAGTGGCATGAGGGCACACATTATATCAATTCCGGTACTATTTTAGCGGATGAAATATGAGTATCCTGAACTTTACTTTCTTTCTTGTTATGTCATTCTTGTATGCACCTAGGCTCGAGTCTACAGTGTGTATGTGGTCGGTATAACTGACATCACAAAATGTCATTTTTGTGTTTAGAAATGATTTTCTCATTTATCAGAAGTCTAAAGCTGCGTTCACACCAAAGCTAAATTTTCACATGAAAATGTGTTGCTTGCGATATGCAAATAGCCAAAAGCAGTTTTGTACGTCGCCAAGAGTCAAAGTCCACAAAAGAAAGAAAAAACTTGCAGTTCTCTTAACGTAAAAATAGGTTATGTAACAACTTTATGTATTATTAAAAGATTGAATCGATTAAAGTTATGTAAGATTTGAAAAATATACATATATACTGTATTTTTCGGACTATAAGTCGCAGTTTTTTTTACATTGTTTGCCTGGGGGTGCGACTTATACTCTGGAGCGACTTATGTGTGAAATTATTAACACATTATTATATCATTTCACATGTTATTTTGGTGTTTTGGAGTGACAATGATGGTTTGGTAAACTTGTTAGCATGTTCTTTATGCTATAGTTATCTGAATAACTCTTAGTAGCTATGTTATATTAACGGCCACGTTCACATTTCATTGTTCATGCATCATGTAACATTATCATACTGTACACTTATTCAGCATGTTGTTCTCTATTGTATTTTTATTTTAAATTGCCTTTCAAGATGACATATCTGTTCTATGTGTTGGATTTTATCAAGTTAATTTCCCCCCAAAATGCGACTTATACTCCGGTGCGACTTATATACGTTTTTTTCCTCTTCATTGGGCATTTTATGGATGGTGCGATTTATACTCAGGTGCAACTTATAGTAAAAAAAGTTATATAATATTATGACTTTTTCCTCGTAATATTATGTAAATTAAATGACATAACATTAAAGGTTTTTTTGTTTTTTTTTGTAATATTACGTAAAAATATGTAATATAAGGGCATTAATCCCGAACTATTACAATGTATGACTTTATTCTCCTAATATTAAAACTTTTATCTGGTAATATTGTGACATTAATCTTGTAATATTATGATTTCATTCGTTGTACTGTTGTACTTTGTTCACCGAATGTTGTCCTGCAGCTAGTTACGTGGCGGCTAAAGTCACATGACTGAGAAAAAGTATTTGACTGGCCGTTTCCTCATCATCATCACTGCAATCCGTCGCAGAAAGATAACCCCAGGCCAACTTCTTGTGGCGTGAACATTCATCACGTAACATTGGGGGACGGGGCTTATTTGGTCAAAACGGTGATTTCACCTCGCGCTTGATGCGCATCGCTGGTCGTCAGGTCTCCTGTCGCCCTTCAACATGTGATTACATGGGCTTTATATGGAAATCCATCACAAGACGAGAATAAAACTCGGCTGTTGCGAATGCATCTTAAGAAATTTGCAATTTGCATACTTATATACTTTGAACAAATGTGTTGTATATGGATGTCGTTTATACTATATGTTGTCTTGCGCTTTAAGGCAGACAGACAAAATGCAGAATCTATCCCCTTAAAAAAAAAGAAATGATTCCTGTGTAAATGAGGCCTTAAGTCACTTGTCCGCCAGTCAAAGTAAAAGTAATTAAACTCCAGAAGGCCTTGCCCCCCTCCTTCTTTTCCTGTGATAAAAGAGAGATGTAAATGAGTCCCTCTAATTGTAAAGGGAGAGGTTCCCTGCTGTCCAAATCCGCACTTCCATCACGATAGCATGCAAATGAATTCTTTAAGTGAACAAAACTCCCAGGAGATCTTCGAGTCTACAAGGGACCTTGTGCCGCAAAGGAGGCACTCTGTGTAACATACCTCTGAGTTTCAGGAGGAATTTTGAGCCCTCGTTTGGTTCTCGAGGCTCTGAAAATGAAAGTTCACCTAACTGACCTGCTCAATGGGACTCCTACCACCTGAGGTGGCCTTCGGATTATGAGTATCATACAGGAATTTATATGTTAAGCCATTGGCTGCCATTGACAGCAAGGGTGTAGGTTTGGTCTCAATGTAGGTAGGGACAATATAACCTTAATCATAACCTGCATGTACACATTTTGCTGGGGACGGGACATAAACAACACTAAACAGATTGGGTGAAAGGCTACATTTCTGTCTAATAAGAACCTAATTAATTGATAGGCTTGATGATTGATGCAAAATAAATCTGTATTTACCTATACTAACTTTCACACTGCAAGTTTACAGTATAACATCTTAATCTGTTAATTTTTCATCTTGTTTTGAGTTTTAAAGGCTAGTTAACATATTAATGCGTCAGATTCTTCCACTTACTTTGAGTAAATATTACCATTTATTCTTATTAAGCCTATACATCTAAAAGTCGGTCATTTTTCACCTAAATCAAGAAAAAGATGCTTTCAAATAATGTTTTGAACTATATCTATTCTTGAGTTAAGAACATTTCATTTTTTTCTGTGACCTGTCCTGCTCACCTGCTTGTCACAGAGAATGGAGCTCTGAGTGTCCAATTGGTCTAAGCAGTTTTAATATATCACATGGGAGTCTGACATACTCCCATTGTGATCATTCAATGTACCTCGTTTACTAAGGAGAAAGCAGCAAACAGGAGGAGAACAGAAGAAAAGAAGGGGAGAGAGAGAGAGAGAGAGAGAGAGAGAGAGAGAGAGAGAGAGAGAGAGAGAGAGAGAGAGAGAGAGAGAGAGAGAAGAAGCACAAACAACAACAAATACATTGAACGCCAGCACCCACTATGAATATGTTGGTGCTATCATTAGCCAGAATTAAGAACATTTCTGGCAAACATTTTTTTTTAAAGATTAAATATCCAATATTTTTTAGTTAAAATAGGTCTGTTAAGCTTATTTTCAGCTGGCTATTTTATATTATTTCAAGAAATCTGAGTAAAATTTACTTGAGGCACTAGCAAATAATTTCATTTACAGTATTTCTAGCAGATTTAAACTGAAAACAAGGGAATTTAATTATTATTATTATTATTTTTTTCAATTTTAAGGAGGTGGATTTCTGCAGTACATATGTGTTGGTTCAGGTGATACACCGTTTGATTCAAACCTTTATTTTCAAAAACTGCAAAAGAAACATTTTGAAAACTTCCAGAACAAATGTCCGGATTTTATTAGCAAATTGATATTGCATTATTTGAACAAAAATTATACTAACATACTCAAGAAAGACAAACTTGTTAATCATCTCTTAAGTATCCAGGAAGGCAAATTAATAAGATAATACACATTTGTCTTAATACCACTCAAAATAGTCTGTCTAAATAAATTAAATACAAAAAAAAAAAAAAAAAAAAAAAATTCGGGGAATAACAAAAATAATTAAATATGGAGCCTTCTTTCAGGAAAAACACAACTACTTTTGTCCACAAGCACAGCCAAACTCAGCAAAAAAATAAAAGCTCCATTGGGCTGCTTTAAGACCACATAAGCAAAACAAAAATAAAAACTGGGGAGAGGGGGGTAAACCTTGCTACATTAAATTTCTTACAGCTGAGCAGAGTTGACTATATTTCTCACAGTTTAATTAACGTTAACATAGTAGAATACACATACAGATGGACACTTCTCCTAGAGCTTCCTACTCCGTTAGCAAGCTCACACAGTTTAACGTAATGGTAATGCTAATCTGTGATACAGGTTGGACTTTCAGTAGCAAAAAAATTAGTGGCGTGTTTGACAACAATTACGTTTTACATTACTTACACCGGGCTGCTGGACAAAGAAAACTTATAATATCCCTCCCGTGTAATGTAATTCTGTACTGTAAGAGTTGCATGTGTAGAGGGGCAGTGGAGGGACGGGGGTGAAGTCATCAGCCAATCAAACGTGCGTTTGAGGAAAAAAAAACAGGGAATGGCACATTCAGCAGGTGAAAAAGGAGTAAATGTAAGTCTGAAAATAATTAAAATAATTCACTTAATAATGGTAGGGTCAATTACACAGTAACTTTAGAATATTAACATTTTAAACAGTGAAACTGAATTTAAAAAAAAAAAAAAAAAAAACCTACCTACTTTTCTGACGTTTTTTTTTTTTTTTTGTTTTGTTATATCATGAATTGATCAGTGGTTGCCATTGACTGCGATAGACATCCATTTGGACTGGGAAGGTCCAGATGGATTGGACGACTATCGCTGTCAGTCATATTCATTTGCAGCTTGTACAATAAAACAAATCTGACCAACTTTAATGCATAAATTGGTAAATGTGCAGGGGTGTGTGTGTACATGTGTCTGTACGAACTGTATGCACATGTGCAGTCTGTCTGTCTGTCTGTCTGTGGTGCGTGCAAAAGGGTCTGCACAAGGGATCTTGGTAACTTTAAGACTTGCGTAGATTTGACAGCGGGAGAGATTAAGGATAAAAGTTAATATGAAATATGTATCACCCGCATAGCTGTCTATTGAGACACAGTGCCAATGAATAATTCCTCAGGAGAGAAGCGAAAGGAAGAAAAAATGAGGGTCAGGTTAGAGGAAGAGTGAATGAGGACACAGGGGTATATTTAACATCATGAGATGCAGAACTGTAAGTCAATAATTTTGACCGCTAATATTTAAACTAAAATTTAACTGGCCAGTTGGCAAATCAGGACGTAACTTAAGCACTAAAAACACTATCTAGTTCCAGAATGCACTGCAATATCTGGAGCACTGTTATGTGCAGTAGCTGACCCCTTGTTGGCAGGACAGTTACTCATCAATGCTCATATCAGTCATTTAAAGCAAATTTTAAAAAGAGAAGCAAATTTAAAAGAAGAGAAATATTGCAGTTTACAATTTTAAAACATTATGACTTCACGATGTCATAATTACTTACAATGGACTGTAAATTGCATATTCAGTTAGCCTTCGTGTACTAGTATATACATAAATCTTCCTCATATAATAATGATATAATAAATACTGTATATAAGCCTGTTTTCAATGGTCAACTGTGTCCTATTCAGTGCGTACGACACGAGAAAAAAAGTCATAAATAGGATTATTATGTGAATTAGAATCATATTTTGAGACGATTCGACTATATACAACAATTTAGCAAAGCGCAGATGACGAGAAATTAGTCTTTTAATCTGCCGGTTAGCCACACCTACCATTATAGGGCTCTAGGGTCCCCAACAGGTGGATGACGTCAGCAGAGTCACGATTTCATCTGATTTAGTATGCAGCCCATTGAGTGGGAATTATTCATAACGACGAAAACGCTACAAAGAGAGATGCAAAATGTCATTGTTTCAGTCTCTCTACTCCAAAATATTTACAGGATATTCTTTTATCGAAGTATTTTCCCCAATAGCTAAATAAATGGCTTGAGAAGGACCAGTCAGCCCGTTGAGGGGGAATTATTCAAAACGAGGAAAACATGACGAAGACAGCCGAAAATGTCATTGTTTCAGTCTCTGTACTTCAATATTTTTACAGGATATTCTTTTTATCCAAGTATTTTTCCCCAATAGCTAAATAAATGGCTTGAGAAGGACCAGTCAGCCCATTGAGGGGGAATTATTCAGAACGAGGAAAATGTGACGAAGAGAGCCGCAAAATGTTATTGTTTCAGTCTCTCTACTCCAATATTTTTACAGGATATTACTTTTTATCCAAGTATTTTTTTCCCCAATAGCTAAATAAATGGCATGCTCATGACAAATAACAGTCTTGTGCTGAATGGAATATGAAATAATAAAAATGCATTTATTCAAGATTACATGGCAAAATTACTCCATAATGTTCAAAACTGTCGACGTCACCTTTGCTGTCGTACCTCCCGAACGATATTTTATGCCACCTAAATCGGGCTTATGTCATTTCCCTTCCCCGGCTTCGGAGAATATAAACTAACCAAGAGGTGTGTCAGCTAGCCTAAACGCTAACCCGAACCGAGTGATGTTTCAAAGTCTTCGAAGCGGAAAATCACACATAACTAGCCCGGATAATTTCACATGACGACTGGGTTGTTGAATGTCTTCGCCGATCGGCAAACCGCCCGACGGAGGGCAATTTACTTCTCGTTCCCCTGCTAATACGGACAGGAGAGCTCGCCGAGGAAGCAGCTGGACAATGACCGCTGAACATTTACATGCCAATCCATGATCAAATGTAAGTCGTCCTTTATTTAAAGAAAGTTTGTGTTTACTTTGTAATCGCTGTATTCGCGGCTGCTTTTAACTCAAAGTTGCAATTTCTGATCGGTTGGAAAATTTGACAGAACACCGGGCACTTGAAGAGGGGAATAAGCCGAGTATACTAGTAGTGCTCTTCCGGCGGGGGATGTGTGAAAAGCCGCCGGTTGTCGGCCGAGGGGACATGTAGCATGTCACAAAATGCAAGCCACCTACTTATTAAAATGATCCAAGTATTTGACATAATACAAAACACGATTTTTACCCACTTCTTCGTAAGTAGTAGGGCTTGTTTTGGCCAATATCCACCGGTGAATGGGAACCTTTTGAATCCCCCAAACCCCAAAACACTCCTACAGCAAATTTTTCTGCAGCCGTTTGGCTGGCATGATGCGAGAAAAAAAGGTATTAATCCGCAAAATCAGCAGATTCCTTAGTCCTTCTCATACAACAGTACGGCTGTATAGTGAAGAGGACTCCTTGCTCCGTACACGTCACAGCCCCTTCTTTCTGAACTCCAGACTGTTGCCGGAAGTCACTCATTTTCATGGCGCGGGATTCAAAAAACTAAATAAATATAGTGATCGCTTCCACACACATCCAAGTGGTCCATTTCATTCAGGAGCATAAAATACCGCGTGTATTATGAAATAAACATGCTTTTTCGTGTCACACTTTAATCTACAGAAAAGGGATGGATGGATGGATGGATGGATGGATGGATGGATGGATGGATGGATGGATGGATGGATGGATGGATGGATGGATGGATGGATGGATGGATGGATGGATGGATGGATGGATGGATGGATGGATGGATATTAACTAACTCTCTCAAGACGTTGCGGGTGAGCAAACACAAGAGGGTAAGTTATTGAATTTGTTGTAAAAAAAAGACTTGGAGTAGCGCACACATGCGGCTTACGCAGACCTCTGCTTTGGCGTGTCCTCAGAGGAGCACATCAAAGTGGATAACTTACACGTCAAAGCGCAGGTTCTGCTTCTCTTCAAAGAAGTAGTCCAGAATATATTTCCTGACAAAGTCCGGGTTCAACGTGTTGTCTATGACCTCCGTTCTTCCAAACTGCATCAAAACACAGAGAGATGTCAAATACAGTAAGACTACCATATTTTTAATAATCTGCCAACGACAGTACAGTATCATAATAAAATAGACCACAATATCCATAAAAGTGAAAATGGGGGCATTCAGAATTCAAAATTTTTAATTAAAATTTTAAGAATACATGGAGTGGTAAAAGTGCATTGCATTTATATTTCACTTACAATTCTGCAAAACCTTTAGTTTAATGTTTACTGTATACTTGAATGTATCTGTTGACTGTATAGCACAGTATATATTTTGACCCACCCCTTCCAGTGTGAATTCATCAGCTGGGATTGGATTAGTGACACTCAATGACTCTCCAATTGCAGAAAGAAAGCGATGCAAAGGAAAACACTTAACAGGCTACAAATACACTACCGTAATTTAATTAATAGTGCTTTGACACCACTGCTGCCTGATCACTTCCTAGCAAGGCTCAGTGGAGTGAACTACACATTAGACTATGCTGTTACTATACGGCACCTGGGATGTTGCCAAGTCCGAGGATGTTACAATGTAACCTCTACTCCTTTTAGGAAAAGGAGAAAGACATAAATGTGTGGTTTCGCTCCTAGCGATACCACAGTGCTGACCAGGAGAGACTTCATCAGCAACAAGGACGGCAAAAGAGAAGGAAACAGGCAATCAACAGCAGATTGAGCACAGGAAGTAACACGTCGTTCTGCACACTGTTTGTCCTGTTTTCTGAAGGCTTGGCTTCAGATAAATCAAGGAGTGTTCTGCCTTTTTAATAACTGGCAAGTGAGAGATGATGTGTTAATCTATTTTCCAAGATCATCACTAGGGCATTGAAGCACCATAAGAAGAGAGTGTGCCGAGGGAAATTATCCAGTTTCATATAATTTGTTAGATCATTATTTATTTAATCTAAACATCTTCTATGAAATATACTGTTAGGCCCCTGGCTGGGCAAGTGTGTCGGTGTGTCTGCCATCCCATCCCACGTCGCTGGGTCGTCTCTTTTAGTTCACTGTTAGTGCCTTTTCACGTTGTGACTATTTACGTTGTGTGGACTCATCTGATCATCAACCTATTTGCTTTGTTCCAGGATCTCGTCTACGCCACTTGTTTATGCTTCCTTCACTCCGACTCTCCACGCCACAGATTCCACAACTCTGTGAATAATAAACTGCTTCAATTCCTACCCTCACTATCTCACGTGCCTGTTTTGGGGTTATCAGCCCACGAACATAACATATGCAGAGTATATAATTTTTAAAATTATTAAATTCACATTTCTTGCATGGAACCTATCTTTCTTTAACTCACTAAAGCCACTTTAAAATATAAATACAGCAACATCAACATGTAATGCAACCCAGAATCTACAGATTTTTTTCTTTTCAGATATAGCACAATATTCCATAAGCTTCCTGGCTCAGCAACACCTTTCAAATATGATGGCGTGAACCTGTGCTCTCCTTAGATGTGCACTCTAAAACCAGACTGAACAATGACACCTTCTCACAAACAAAGTTGATCAAAATAAAGCTCTTAGAAAACACACACCATAAATACCACACACTGCACTCACAAAGTGAGCTTTTTCTGCGATGAACACTTGTTTGTTGTTTGGTTCTTGGTAGCAGGGGTGGACAGAATACCGAAAGAATCTACTCAATTAGAAGTTTTGTTACATCAATGAAATTTTACTCAAGTAAATCTATTGATATAAAAATCTACGCAAAGTAAAAGTAGCGCAAGCTACTTCTGTTACTTTTGTTCGTGGTGGTGGGGTGTGTGGGTGACAATAACACAGGTTTTGGGGCAAAGTTCCTTCTTTTAACAACAAGAAAAATTGGGATGAGAAACAAAATAACAGACGTAATAGGAACTTCTCATAAAATGATCACAAAAGTAACGTCCTTTTTCTTTGCTGTATAATTAGCAATGCTATGTCCCTCGGCATTCGTTTCACCAATTCTAGCTAGACACATATTAACTCCTTTTTGGTTGCAACTGATATTTGCTGATATCCTTTGAGTTTATTTAAACAGAAATAGGTAGTATAGTCTCATAAATGTTTCGCCATATTTGAAATGTTCCTTCCTTTAGCGGGCATTAACATTTCCTTGGGTAAAGTAAAATTACTGATATTGAAGTTACACTTAAAAAAAAAAAAACACTAAAGCCCTTTTTACACATATATCCAGGGAAATTCCCGTGTAAGGTGAAGCGGGATATATTCGCCTCATTGCTTTCACGCTTGTAGAGATGTCCCAAGAATAACACGGGTTGGACATTTTCACACACTTGTTCCGTGTTGCCCACTAGCGCTCTTGGTGCGGGGAGGGCTGCTGGCGCGATATTATAACCCTGGACATTACGCCATTTTTTGTCAGCATCTGCTGCCACAATGTTAATCAAATCGTGTTTTTTTACAGAGTCGTTTGTGGGTGCATTCCCGACAACGTAACTGAAGCCAATTCAAGCTCATCAAGATATATTTAAGACCAGGCAATCCAAGAGAAGGGTGTTCAGGTATTAACTTGCTAGGCGCCATACGACACCTCTTCCGCCCTTGTTTTGAAAACCCATGCGATGTGCCGGTATTTGAGTGTATTTGTTTTGTTGTCTTATCGGCTCTCTACCTACCGCTTTGGTTAGTATTATTGATCCCCGTCGACCTACTATCACGGACCCATTGTGTTATTCCCCCTTTTCTGCGATCGTGTGTATTTTTGTTTGTATCTAATAAACCCTTGAACACTTCCCTCCGCTGTTTTCTGCTTTGAGGTACAACCTTGTTTCCGCAGTTGAGGACCCTAACATCGGCAACAACATAAACCACACTTTTGTATCCATTTCCAAAGATGGACGATGGACTCTCTTCCTCGACAATGGGCTCGCTAGGATATTTACGTCATCAGCCATTGTGCTGTGACCGGGTACTTTAACGCCTGCTTTCATGCACAGCACTTCCCGGGAAAGTCCCGGACAATATACTAAGATGCGACCCGTGAAATGTCCGCGTAATCTCCATGTCAGGAAATTGTTTTCACATACAATTGCTGCACGGTTAAATCCCGCGATATCCCTGGTGTTTCGGAGTGTGTGAAAGGGAATTATGTTACAATAATGAGAGTAAATGTAATTTGTTACTTTCCCCCCCTGCTTGGTAGTGCTGTCTTTTTCTTATAAGAAAAAGATCGAGCAGTTATTAGACTTACCTGTTATTGGAGTTTTTATCTTGATCATTTCTATAGTCTTTGCTTAATGCGTGTCAAAAGTTGTTATTCCGTGTTGCGGTGAAGAAGAACAAGGAAATTATGTTGAGTACTTCAGCGTGCGCTGATATGGTATGATAGCTATTTTATTAACCTATGGGTCTGAAGCAGAACATAACCGCCTGCATTAAGACAACAAAGCAACCGCAAAAGATCTGGATTGTGACTTGGTTGCTAGGCAGTAAATGACCATGTTAGAGGAGTCTGCAGTTTCTTTTCACACATACAGTAAGCATGAACCGCTTAATCATTGTCATATTCCTGGACTTCAGGGCATGTCTGAAAGAGGCTGAATACTGTATTCCAAAGGATTGCATTAAATCCCCGGCTAGTAGGAAAGTAGTGAGTTCAGGTACTATGTTAGAGTGGTATAGTATCTCAATTGACCTTTTGATGTTTAGGAGGAGATATGTTTAGCATTGGTTGTTAGTGGAAGTTACAAAAAAAAAAAAAAATTGCTGGGTGTGTATTTTTGTGATGCTGAGTTGCTAATAGAAATGCAACAACGAACCTTTTTCTTGGCAATTGTTATTTTTATCAAAATTCAGGTGACAATTTAAAATGTAACAATCTGTAAGTCATTTATTATTTAGGGTAACGGAAAATTACTTTATAATGACATTATTGCAATGATTAATGGATAATAGTTTATATATTTACCGAGGATGATTTTGCTATTCATGGCAGGACTGTCACTATCCTTTGGAGTTAGGGGAGGTTATTGCGCTAAAAAGGATTTTAGTTCATTCATCTACGCTATTATCTATGCTCTTTTGTTATGTGGTGCATGCATGTACAGTACACCTGTGTACCAATCTATTTTGATTCATACACCAGATTAAATCATAGCATCTGTTGGTATATCAGCTTTGTATTGAACTAAACTGTCGCAGATTTACTGTAATACTAAATAATCTGTAAATAACTTGGGATAAAATCATCATTACTTTAGTGCAGTGGAACAAAATGGTGGGTTGCATGATTTGTAAAGCAACCCCAGAAAGACAAAGACATGAATTTAGGCAGGATACTCATTTGTAATACATGCATCGCCTTCTACCAGTCCTCATATCTACTCATTGAGCTGTTGTTGCTGAATACACTTATGCAACACCTATTCTGGCCCTGAGACTCTGTTCCAGTGGTTGCGTTCAAATTTAAAAGCAATAAATTATGTGCTGAAAAAAGAAATAGCTAAAATCGTTATACAAACATGCTTAAAAAATGTCCACAAGCATGTCAGCCAACTGGAGGGCCTGGTGTCCAGAAAAATAATTGGATCATGGCTTGGTTTTAAGCCAAAGAGACTCCAACAAACCCACAAAGCCTTCAGAAAAACAAAAAACCCATTACACGGCCCACTCAGCTTTATCAATAACTCACAGCTTGACTGGGTTTTCAGCAGCAACAGCAGGCCTAAAGGTTCTGAGCTCCAGGTGGAGAATTTTCACCCTAAGCGAGTGGTTAAAACATCTGTACAACAGTTCTTCATTTCGGGTTCAATTCTGGGTCCATAAAGTTTGCATGCTCTCTGTGCGCTTATCTCTAGCCATATCTCCATCCATATACAATATATATGAACTATATGTTTGATTGTTTGTGTAAATACTTATTTGACTTTAACTGCGGTCTGAGATAGGTTGGTCTCGGACTTAATCTCTCAAACAAGGTCATCTAAATAGATTCAACTAAAGAAAACAGAAGTATGAATAATCTATGCTTGGCTTTTTTCGGTCCGAATGGTTCTTCGACTTTGCATCGGTCCGTCGTGGTGAAGAGGGAGCTGAGCCGAAAGGCGGAGCTCTCTATTTACCGGTCGAACTACGTTCCTACCCTCACCTATGGTCACAAGCTGTGGGCCATGACCGAAATAACAAGATCCTGTACCCAAGCGGCTGAAATGAGTTTCCTCCATAGGGTATCCGGGCTCACCCTTAGGGATACATGAGGTGAGAAGCTCGGTCATCCAGGAGGGGTATGGGGTAGAGCCGCTGCTCCTCCACAATGAGAGGAGCCAGATGAGGTGGCTCGGGCAACTGATTCGGATGCCTCCGGGGCATGTCCCACTGGGAGGATGCCGCAGGGCCGACCAAGAATACGCTGGGGAGACCATGTCTCCCAGCTGGCTTGGGAATGGCTTGGGACCCCCCTCCCTCAAGAAGAGCTTGATGAAGTGGCTGGGGAGAGGAATGTCTGGGCTTGCCTGCTGAGGCCGTTGCCCCTGCGACCCGACCTCAAATAAGCAGGAGAAAATGAATGGATGGCATTTTCTTTTAGATGAATCTAGGGGGCGAAAAAAAATCCAAAATATTTCTAATACTGCATTGGAAATTCCTAATCAACACCTACGTTTTACCAGTGTACATTAATTAATATGAGAATCTATTAAAGTAGCTCAATGGGTGACTGTCGAGTTAAACAATCAAATACAGTCCTGCTCACTCTTGTTGGCACCCATGACGTTGAAGTCCAATAATGTGGAATATCTTCTGGGAAAAAAAATGAATCATTAAATCAATCATGAAACATTTTTTTTCTCTTTCATTTGTTAAAATTCTTTGGACCTCCAATTAAAATATTAATTCAATCATCTTCTGAACAGGTTACGGAGGTGCTGGAGTCCCAGCAAAGAACGGGCAGGATGCAGGTTACACCCTGAAGAGGTTGCCAGCTAGTCGCAGGGAACATAGGGAAAAACAACCATTCACGCACACACTCACACCTACGGACAATTTGGAGAGTTCAATAAGCCTACCATGCATGTTTTTGGGATGCGGGAGGAAGCTGAAGTACCTGGTAAGAGCCTATGCAGGCACGGGGAGAACATGCAAACCCCCAGTTAAAATATTATTTATATTTAGCACATTTCTATTCATTTCTGAACAATTAAGGCGTGCGAGTGTAACCGGTTTTGAAACGCGCTGCACCCCAACGCGATCTACTCCCACCTCTCGCCGCACCCCAACGCGATCTACTCCCACCTCTCTGACCAGGCTGGGACGCGAACCCACGCCGCGCTGCAAAACACGCTCCATATCAACAGTGTAGGGACACTTACCACTGCGTCATAAAGTTTCGAGCCAACAATGCAGCCGTCAGCGTATCTACTTGAAGGCATCGGAGGGAAGGTTTTCCACGCACTGCCTCACACACGCAGACCTGCGTGTACCCATCACACTCACCCCCCCCCGAAAACCTTCACTGCCGATCCGGGTCACGGCACCAGTGTAACCGGTTTTGAAACGCACCACGCCCCGACGCAATCCGCTCCCACTTCTCTGACCAGGCTGGGATGCAAACCCACGCCGCGCTGCACAACATGCTCCATATCAACAGTGCAGAGACGCTAACCACTGCGCCATAAAGGCTCGAGCCAACGGCACAGCCGGCAGCGTCCCGACTTGAAGGCATCGGAGGGAAGGTTTTTCACGCACCACCTCACACACGTGGACCTGCGTGTACCCATCACACCAGTAATGGTGAACAAGACTGTACAGTTAAAAAAATAAATATATTAAAAACATTTGGGCAAGCATGATTTCATTTTTTTTTTTTTTTTTGTCGAATTATATTTTGTTTGTTTTGCAGTTTAATGTCTAAAGGACTTCATGAAACTTTGTAGGTGGTCCCAAATATAATTTATTTTATTTATTAGTTGTTTTTTTTTATTTTTTATTTTTTTAAATCCAATTTATGTTACTGGAGGAATCGATACAGAAACAATGTACTGTAAAACCATGATCCATCAAAATAGCAGAGTAGTTAAAAAAAAAACGTGTGTAGCATGTGACAGTTTGAACATAATATAGTAACACAGTTTATTGTCAGAAAAACAATTTAAAACATAACTGAAGCATGAACCACTCTCCTTTTCGATCACCGATAACAAGCATATGATAGTTCACTACCTAGAGGCTAATTTAGAAGTCTATACCTCCATTCGGTTCTTCTTCTTGTCAAACATCACAAACAGATTAACTCAAATACATCACATACTGTCAGTCACGCAAGCTACAAATCATATCATTTTTCATGACAAGAGTATCTACCATACTGGCTAGAAGTCCAACTAGGACTTAGTCCACTTATATTGAAAAGGCACATGTGCTGACCATTAGTAGTTTAATGTACTTCCATAGGGACGAACAAGAACCTTAATCGTTAATTGGCCTTTTGTTCAATTAGAGATGTCCTCCTCGTCATTATAATTTAACTACAGGTGTTTATTGGTGCCCAGTGGCCAATAGCCTGGGGGAGCGCATGAGAGATTCTTATGCTGAGGCACACATTGGAGTAATTACACAGCATTGTACAGTTACCACATGCAAACACAGAACAGGCAGTTGTATGTGTCATATAGAGGGGATTCATGTGGACTGAGCTGAGGGAGGTGTGAGTGGTTCGGGGTCTTACCTCTCGCCACTGTTTGCACTCAACACCCTGTGTGTACAACACCACCACTGCGGAGAAAGAAGAAACCAAAACATAAAAATTCTGACCCTCAAAAGTGTGAGGTAGACACAATTTACTTATTACACTGCCCACAGGAAACCTCTTTTGAGAAATGTCATTGCCATTTGCTATTACTCTAAGCTGGGGGAGGACAATTCAAGTGATTTTTTTTGGCAAAAAGTTGGGTTATTTCAATTGAACATTATTTTATTTGACACATTATCGACCGGCAACATTGAAAATAAATCACACATCTCATCCAAGCTCACTTTTTCCCCCTCTTTGTTGAAGACTTTCTTTATTCATTACCATGCCACACCCAATGAAGCCGCACGTCTTGTGACGTTGTAATGCATCAAAGTCATGTGAAGCGAGCGAGCAAACTTGCTTCAAGGCCACCTGTGTCCACAACTAAAGGCGTGTAATCAAAACACATTTTCTTCACGGTGGGACTCCTTGGCCTCCTATTTAATTTTACGACTTCAAATGAAGTAGAGAAGGGCTAAACGCAACGTTGTTGAATACAAATTAGGTTGACTGTTAGATCTTTCTTCACCACGGCTTCACCAAGGATTCGAAATCTCTTTTATTATTATGTAGAACGTCACCCTCGTTCTGCATCTTGCTACAAGAATCCAAGGAAGTGCTGTAACAGCCCTTTTAGTGTCTCACGTTAGTTGAGAGAATTTCCAAATGAGTTTATGTCACGTTCAAACTGCATTTCAAATGGATCCAATTTAGGTTTTGGCTGTACGTATTTCAAACGCTTTTGAGCGGGGTATGGACAGAGTCTCAAATAAATTAAGATTACGTTGAGACTGACTCTCAAATAGGTCAATTTCAATTGAGGCAGATTTTTAAATGAGACCATGGACTGCATTTAGATCAATGTCAGGGTAAGTTTAAATTGGTTTAGAATAGTTTTAGACTACAAATCAAATGAATTTGGAGTATACTGGGTTTGTGCTGAGTGTCAACTATGGTAAGCTATAGGGAGAGGGGCTGGCGCTGCAGCAAGCAGGTTCAACATACAGTGGTATGAAAAAGTATCTAAAGTTTTTGGAATTTCTCACATTTCTGCATAAAGTCACCATCAAATTTGATCTGATTTTGTCAAAATTACACAGATGAAAAAACTATCTGCTTTAACTAAGACCACCCAAACATTTATAGGTTTTCATATTTTAATGAGGATAGTATGCAAACAATGACAGAAGGGGGAAAATAAGCAAATGGACCATCACATTTAATATTTTGCCCCCCTTTGGCAGCAATAACTTCAACCACACACTTCCTGTAGCTGCAGATCAGTCTGGCACATCAATCAGGACTAATCTTGGCCCATTTTTCTCTACAAAACTGCTGTAGTTTAGTCAGATTCATGGGATGTCTGGCATGACTCGCTGTTTTAGGACATGGCACACCATCTCAATGGGGTTCAAGTATGGACTTTGACTTGGCCACTCCAGAACCTGTATTTTGTTTTTCTGAAACCATTCTGAAGGTGATTTACTTCTGTGTTTTGGGTTATTGTCTTGTTGCTGCATCCATCCATTTTTTTTTTTAGCTTCAACTGTCTGACAGACGGCCTCAAGTTTTCCTGCAAAACATCCTGATAAACTTCTTCCATTAATGATTGCAAGTTGTCCAGGCCCTGAGGCAGGAAAACAGCCCCAAATCATGATACCAACACCGTGCTTCACGATGGGGATGAGGTGTTGATGTTAGTGAGCTGTCCCATTTTTCCTCCACGCATGACGTTGTGTGTTACTCCCATACAGTGGCTTCCTCCTTGGAGTCCTCCCATGAACACCATTCTTGGCCATAGTTTTACATGTAGTTGAAGTGTGCCAAGATATTGGACTGTGCCAGTGATTTCTGTAAGTGTTAAACAGACACGCTGGGGTTCTTTTTTTACCTCTCTGAGTATTCTGCGCTGAACTCTTGGCGTCATCTTTGGTAGACGGCCACTCCTTAGGAGAGAAGCAACAGTGCGAAACTCGGTCCATTTGTAGACAACTTCTCTGACTGTCGAATGATGAACATCCAGAGTTTTAGAGATGGTTTTGTATCCTCTCCCAGCTTTATACAAATCAACAATCCTTGATTGCAGGTCTTCAGACCGCTGTTTTGAACGGGCCACGATGCACATCAGACAATGCTTCTCATCAAGGCAATTCTTACCAGGAGTGTGTTTTATAGTGGGCAGGGCAGCTTTAAACCACTCATCAGTGGTTGCGCACACACCTGACTTAAATTGTTTTGTAAAAACTGGTTTCAATTGCTCTTTAAGTCTCCTTAGGCACAGGCACCTATTTCCCCCCCTTCTTACATTGGCCACGTTTACATGGAGCCAAATATTCCAATTACAATCGGTTTAGATGTTCAAACCGAATAAATGTGTTCCATATAAACACATCATTCGGAATGAACAGGCCCAAACCGAATGGAATTTCATTCCGTTTCACAGGGGTGGAATATTCCTTTTCCCAAACCGATTAGAAGTAAAATTATATCATGTAAACAAGGAAGCGGAATGGTGTCTGGTTGCGTTCTTTCTGCACATGCTCCTTACTGACATGGTGACGTCACTTGGTGACGTAAGTAACGTCACTTGCAACATGGCTTCCAAGCACAGTGCACCTAATTGGAGTCCGGCGGAAAGTTTGTATTTAATTCAAACTTTAAAATAATTGAATATAATTGCTCGCTTAGACGGGCGTAAAACGAGGAACAGTGAACTATTTAAAAAAGTTCACGAGAGGTTACACGAAGCCGGAATAGACCGGAGCGTTGACCAGATTAGAAACCGGTGGAAAACGCTGAAAACCGGCTACTACAAGGCAAAAGAGCAAAACAGCAGAAGTGGATACGACCCCACAAACTTTCCGTTCTTCGAGCCGATGGACGAAGCGATGGGAGGACGACCACTGGCCAACGTCGATGTCCACGGCGTGGACGTGGGTTTTGAGGAGGAACTGTGTGATGGGGACAGTTCTTCTCTGAAGTTAAAACAGCAGCACTCCGACGATCGATTTCCATGTTTTGCAACGTGACGCTTTGTTTTGATTAATCTGTGCATGTCAGACGGCAGTTGTCAAACGCCCTTTCGGAATAAAGGCAGACACATGTAAACAGCTGATCTGAAATTTCCATTCGGAATGATTTGAATCGGTATGAATAAAAGTCAGCATGTAAACGTGGCTATTGTTTCCATCCATCCATCCATCCATCCATCCATCCATCCATCCATCCATCCATCCATCCATCCATCCATCCATCCATCCATCCATCCATCCATCCATCCATCCATCCATCCATCCATCCATCCATCCATCCATCCATCCGAGAAACATAGTCTCTCCAGCGTGTCCTTGGTGGTCCCCGGGGCCTCCCGCCAGTGAGACATGCCCGGAACACCTCTCCAGGGAGGCGTCCAGGAGGCATCTGAACCAGATGCCCGAGCCACCTCAGCTGGCTCCTCTCAATGTGGAGGAGTAGCGGCTCGACGCAGAGTCCCTCATGGTTGACCGAACTTCTAACCCGGCGGGCACAGCCCGAAAAGTAAGCTTGAGAACGATAAACCGATAAGACCGGATATCCGGTTTTACAGATGAGAGATACAGATGTATCGATAGTAAAGTTACCATTCGACAGTAATCAGCCAATAAATATTCAATGAACCGATAGTAGAGATAGAATTCGGCTATCGCGAGCACAAGAATCGGCTTCTAATGCCTAGTTCAATGCATTGCTTAATATGATAATAATTTAGTTTTTACTTCACATGCTGCACTTGTGTCATTCACCACACAGCGCACTTAGATCGAGACCGCACGCATGAAATAATATGGACAAGCACTACTCACAGTCGTGGTTGCCTCAACTTCCCATGCATTTCGGCAGAACCGCTACTAGTCGCCGTCATTACCCGATCGTCACGGGCGTGTCATAGCAACGCGAGAGCTAACGAAGCCACTGTAACGCACGCTCCGTAGCATTTTCTTCACAACCCAAAACGAAACTAGTAGTGGCAACGAAGCAACATGCAATGCAATGGACAGTGTGATCACCGACGCCAGCGACGTGCAGCGATTGATTTTTAACGCACCCAGGAAAACAAAAGTCGGACTTTGGAGTGATGAAGGCAGCCAGATCTGTTCGCATGGGACAGGGCTTGTGTGAAGTGTGGAGCGGTACAGAGATCGTGAGTTTTTAACCCTGAAAAATAACCCATTACAATGGTGGAAAGGGCGGCATATTGTTTCCACGAAACGCAGTCCACTTAAACATGAAGATGTGGATTAGTTGATCTTCCTCATGAAAAATCTGACCTTCAAAAATGATATGGACAGTGATGAGGAATAAAAAATGAGGAAGCACAGGCATAAGTGAATGACTTTGCTGTGTATTAGGTTAAAGTAATGATTATTGGCCTGTCTGTCTAAACTGCCATGTTTTTATTCCCCCAATTATACCAGTCGTAAAGCATAATTTATTATTTATTTATGATAACACTAGCAGGTTTAATTCATTTTTTTCTAGAGCTGCTGCATATAATTAATATTTTTTGTTTGTATGATGTTTACGTTGAAAGTTGAAAGCACTTAAATTACTTACCGCTTGTGTTAAAAACACTAGGAAATACAGTAATCAAAATACTGCACTTTATTGTTGTCTGTCACGAGTTTATTTTATTATCAATCCCATCCAACAAAATGACGGTCATATAGTAAGCCTTTTTGTTTTTTTCATTAAAAAAATAAAACATAACATCGGTATGAAATTTTGTTGTTTAATTTTGCTATATTAGAAATGTGGTCTTTTTATATGTTTAAAATACTGTACAAAAACACACAACAAATATTTACTACCGTATCGTTTTCACTCTACCGAACCGTATCGTTCTTACACTGTATCGAATCGTATCGAATCGCTCGGCCTTAAAAATGTATCCTTTTTTTAATAGAATCGTAACCTGTGTATCTAGATACATATCGAATCTGCTTCATGCCAGAGATTCCCAACCCTACCGAAAAGGCAACGTGGGTTCCCCTTCCCATGGGCTCACCTCCTGTGGGATGGGCCAAAGGGGTCGGGTGCGTAGGGAGTTGGGCGGCAGCCAAAGGCGGGGGCCTTGGCGGTCCGACCCCCAGCTGCAGAAGCTATCCTCATTAAAATATGAAAACCTATAAATGTTTGGGTGGTTTTATTTAAAGCAGACGCTATTTTGTATTTGTTTGATTTTGACAAAGATCTGATCACATTTGATGGTAATTTTATCAGAAATGTGAGAAATTCCAAAAGGTTCAGATACTTTTTCATACCACTGTACTCTTAAAACATGTTTAGATCACGTTTAAGCTGACTTGTAAATTATTTTAGATCAATTTTAGACTAACCTTTGAATGCTCTTAGATCATTTTGATCTACGGTTGAAATGAATTAAGATCAGGCTTACAGTACATTCTAATAACATGTATAATAACAAATATTAATTACTAATGTATTCTCTGTGCAAATTATATGCCAGTTTTCAAATAAACATCTGCAATAGTGACCAATAGGGATGGGAATCGAAATCCGATTCCAATTCGGAACCGGTTCCGAGTGTTTCGAGGCCTCGACATCACAATGAAAAAGCCTTAACGATCCCTTTAACGATTCCTAAAGACGCGTATTGCGTCGTGACGTGTAAGTTGTTGTCCAGACGCATCGAACTAGCATGGCGCCAAGAACCACTCGCTCCAAAGTTTGACTACACTTCACCAGGAAAGAGTGTGAAAATGAAAGGTTACGACGGGTAAGCACGAGCATTGCAGCCATAAACATAAAGCCTGAGTTATACTCCAGCGTTGCGGTGACGGCGTAGCGACTACGGCGTCATTCGACATTCGATAGTTCTGCGGTGAGGAAACGCGTTGCTCTGTAATTCACCGCCAAGCCACTAGAGGGATGTGGCGTTATGTTTGTACGGTTTTGGGGCGTGCTCGTTTACTTCCGCTAGTCGGAGAAAAAATAAACAATGCAAGATGGAACTCTTGAAAGTAAATATTCTGCTCATCAACACTGAATAAATATTGAACATACAAATGTTGACGGGCAGGCGACGCAGAAGACGGTTTCGAGGCGGTCTGGCCGACTTTTGATGCCGCACAGAGACTCGGGTGGAGAGAGCTAGCTGTGGCGGCTAGCTTCAAACTGGAGTCGAGCACTGCGTTCAAAGTCTGCAAAGCCCTCCAGCCTGATTTGTTTGCCGTGTCCTACAACCAGCCAGTGGGAAGCCATAGCAGATTTCTGGCGTCTAGGGAACTTCCCAAACTGCGTTGGGAGGCTTGATTTTAAGGTTATCATAAAAAGCACCGAGGCACTCTCAATCAGTGATGATGTATTGTGTGTGTGAACTGTCTGTTATTGAAAATTAAAGATCAAAACAACTCTTTTGACACCAAATCTGTGCTTTATTCTTCATATACTTGAAACATATGTACACAGTAAATGATGAAGTGCACCAACCAAAAATACGACATAAAGTGATAAAAAAGTTGGCAGTTTTTGGCCGACTGTGTCACCGCTTCGTGTGGCCACTCGATTCCGACCACCCACGTCTCGGTGGTTCTTCCATTTATTTATTTTTTCGATCGCCGACCTTGCCATTTGGCAGTCACAATAATAATTTCTTGACGAGACTTGCTCTTCGATGATACTCCCGTCGGCTTGGTGCATTTTTGCGTGTAGAAAATAATGTTTGATTCTATTCTACAATGGCGGTGTTTTCGCCCGGAAACAACAGTCTGAGCGGACCAATCACAGTCCGTTTTCGCTACGTCTACGCGTCTACGCGACGCGAAGGTTACAAAAATCGAGAGGTGCGCGTCAGGCTACGGCGTAGGGTCGTAACTCGATTCTTCCTTGACGGCGTAGGTCTGACGCAGAAGTATAACTCGGCCTTAACAATGACAGCACGTAAGTTCAAACGCTCGAAAGTGTGTCTTCACTTCACGAGGAAAAATTACAACAAAGCGACTTGCAGTCATTGCAAGGTGGAGATAACTGCATCGGGAGGGAATACGATTGCGCTGTCCTCACAGAGAGGATAAGGCTCAGTCCTGGCTATAAAAAAAAAAAAAAAAAAAAAAAAAGTCCCGGCTATACAGCTAGCTAAACTCCCAAATGACGATGCAGAAGACGTTGGTATAATTTGCTGACTTTATTCAACCATCACTTGAAGAGTGAAACTAAGAATAGAAATGAAACAAATCAATTTCGCCCCCAATAACAAACAGGTTTGCATCAACGTAAATCAGCGATGATTAGCTGCTAATAACAGTATGGTTAGCATTCGTTCGCTAGCATTAGCACATCGTTCAAACCACTACACAACTGGATTTAAGTGTCCGATCGCGAGTGGAAACACAACAACAACAATACAAAAGATGATACATATAGGCGTTGCCTCTGTAGATATTAACATTAACAAAGAACGTAGGCTCGTAGAAGTGTTTCCCTCTCTCACTCACTTGGATGCGGCATTTCTTCTTTGGGTGTATGCGCGCTCCAGGAGTCCTCAAACTGCGGCCCGCGGCCCAATTACGGCCCGCCTCCACATTTGGTCCGGCCATTTTGAATTTTTTTTTTTTTTTTTTTCTCAATCGTGTTATTTATTTTCTGGCCTTTTCCTTGAAGAATTCAGAGAGGGTTATTTGGTTATTATCTATTTAATTAATAGTGTTTTTATTATTAATTATTATTATTATTATAAAGAATCCAGAAAGGGTTATTTGATTGTGGCTTTCTGAAAAACAATAATTTTTTACATTTATGCACTTCTGCAATCGTCACACTTTTTCTGTAACAAACTGACCCCGGCCCCTCATCAGAGAAGGGAAAAGTTATGTGGCCCTCACAGGAAAAAGTTTGGGGACCCCTGCTTTAACACATATTGCCCAAGGCAGAGCAAAAACCTATCTGCCAATATATACCAATATTTTTTATTTCTATTAGATAAATGTTTCAGTAAAATGTTACACATTCTTGTGTATTTGCCACTTATTGCCACAGTTAACATTGAGGCTTTGGGCCTCTTTTGATCTCGTTGTGAGTTTGTAAGGTTGTGACTTCTGAATAAACAAACTCGATGCCAATCAAAACGTTTGTTCTTTCCCCCCAAATTAGAATCGATAAGAGAATCGATAAAGAATCGAATCGTTAAGCAATATCGATAATGGAATCGTAAAAATCCTATCAATTCCCATCCCTAGTGACCAATACTAATTTATAATGAATTAATATGATCTGCTGTTCAAATGATATGTCGAATGTGTCAAAGAAACACTTTGGAATAAAGTGAAGCTCAGCAAAAGTGAGACCGGTTCATCTGTGACCGTGAAACGGCTTGTCAAAGACCTAAACCTAAACTGCAATTAGCATTGTAAAACAAACAAGAACTTACATGGGTCGGATTTAGAGAAGGTGTCTCTGTCCAAGAGATTTCTGCAAGAGAAGAGGAAGAGAATCAGGTCATAATGGTCCTTTCTACAATGCTTGACATGATAATTGATTATAACATTCCACTTTACAACAAAGAGAATTCATTGCAAGGTTTTTGACTTTTTTCTCTCTCTTTTTTTTTTCCCAAACCCATATTTGTGTATTTCCGCTACTAGTGTCAATCAACTGGCATCATATCAAATGACAGACCTTCGTTTTTGGGTGTGAACTGAGATGGGAGGTGGGGGTACATAAAAAAGACTAAATGATAAAGTTACAAAAGGACACGATGTCTTTCACTCTCAGGGATCCTGCTATCAACTCTGTAATGTGATATCCAGTTCTCAGTGAGGACTTTTAAGAGGAGCGTACCAATAAATAAATTGCTGGCAGCGCAACACAATCCTCACCCTTCTCAAGACCGGCGAAAATTCAATGAATAGAGATGAGATTTCCGGACAGAATCCAACAAAGCAACAGGGCACTGTTGGCATTCTTGTCATTCCCAATTCTTCTGCCACAGAAACGTGTGCGGTGCTAAAGGAAGCGGCTTTAGAGGTATTAGCCACGGGACGACCTGACTCCTGCATATTGTTAGTGTCATTATCAATGGAGACAAGAAAAGGCAAAGCTGTGTATCACCTTGACATCCAATGCCCTCCAGAGTTGCCACTTTCATCCCTTCAGCCAAAATTAAAGCCACATATTTGAGGAAATGCACAATTTAGAACATGCAGTTGAAAGCAAAATCCCCAAAAGAGGATTTGAATATTTCACACTTAAACACTGTACATGCAGTTGGAAAAAAAAAAAAAAACAAAACCAAAAAAGAGAATATGAATATTTCACACTTAAACATTGTAACCTGCTAGTCCATCAAGGAACAATATACAGTAGAGACCCACTTATTTTAATACTACCCGTTTACCATTATCTATGTTAATTATTTTTTCAATCAACAAGTGTAATTGGAAACAGTAAGTATAGCATATACCCTACAACAACATAAATACCTTCACACCTAATGTATACAGTCCATCCATCCATCCATCCATCCATCCATCCATCCATCCATCCATCCATCCATCCATCCATCCATCCATCCATCCATCCATCCATCCATCCATCCATCCATCCATCCATCCATCCATCCATCCATCCATCCATCCTCACTAGCGTTAGTACACCCTGAACTGGTCGCCAGCCAATCGGTGGAAACCAATAGACAAGCAACTGCTAACACTCATGTTCCTACCTATGGACAATTGTGTGTCTTGTATTAACCGAGAGTGCGCATGTAACTGGTTGGGCACTAGGACCTTGGGGGAAATCTTGTGGCCGTAAGTGCCCCAGGGGAACCCTTAAAAAGAGAGCTACCAGCAAGGGGCGCTGACTCACTTTTCTTGAGGCAAGCCCGCGATTATGAGAGAGCAATTCACAACAGGTGCGCTATCGAGGACGCCAAAGACTGCTGCGTGGGGCGTTCGTGGATCTATACTCACTATAGATAGCAGAAGGTAATATTTTCTTTTATTTGAAATTGTTGTCACAGTTATTAACTTAATCTGGGCATTCAATTTTAGCATCCAGGCACCTGTTTGGCCTCATCAGCAAAATGTGTGTTCTCAATTCTTCAAGGAGGTATTTAAGCAATGTATTTTAATATTTTGTGTAAATGCCTTAATGATTATTTCTGCTTAATCTAATAGGACCCTGGCATGTCACTGTTTTTTCCCTTTTCTAATTAGTATTTTACGAGTCTATAGTTTTTATTTGTTTATGAAGTTAATGGGATTGTGCAATTTATAGGGTTTGTGGGGCTGGCGTTTGCTGTGATTTTAACCAAAGTGGCTTGTAGTGTTGCAGTGTTTTCGGTGTTCTTTTAAGCAGGCCACTGATTATTAAAATTGTTTGCTTTTAAATTATACCAGCCCCACTAACAAGGATCTTCTGCACATGCACTTTCCCGTTTCTGCCTTTTGTTTCTTTTATTCAAAATAAATACATTGTTTTGATCCAGTCCTAGCCTCTTGTTCAGTTTATTCGGAACATACCTGCACATGTTAAATTATTATGTCAGTGTGCCATTTTTGGCCACTACACGTATTTGGGAAATGGGGTGAGCGCTCGGATTTGAACACACGACTGCTGAACGGTGAAAAGGAAAAAAACAGCATACTGTATGTCACCATGCTGTCAATATACCAAGTTTAAACACATTTATGCACCGAGTTGTTCTTACGCAAATGTATAAATTCACTTCGTACATCCCTGCACCTAATACCCCTTCTCGCAGCTAATTTTCATGTAGTTTTGAACTTAGAGATTTTATTTATTTTTGTAAACATTGCTTGAATCCCTCACTCATTGTTACTATTCTCAGAGTTTGGCAAACACACTTTTTTTGTTCCCTAACTTTTATTATTTAATTATTTAAGCTTTATATATCCAAGTAAGGGAAGAACCAATTCTCGTTGGCAATGTCAAACTGGATAAAGTTGTGCTAACCCTTCAAATGATAATTCCCTTCCAAATTGCATACAAGATTGTAAATATTCTCTGAGAGTTTATTGTTATTGGTCTTTTACACCAGTAGTGCTATTTGATAAGATGTGTTATCTGTAAATTGAAATGGATTTGATTTTGAAAAGTGAAGGAATAGATAGATGAAAGAGATTTTGTTGCACTGCTTGGAACAAATGGATTCCCAACAGATTAAGCAAAAGTACACTCTCAACTGCATTTAATTGTAATTTTATTAGCATTTCTTAGATTAGAAATTAGATTGGGATACAGACAGACAGATTTTATATTAAAAAGTCACTTTTAAATCAAATTCCCTTGCATTCCATATTTAAAATGGCAGAATAGCAACTTTTTTTTTCTTTTTAAAAAAAGATTTCTTCACATTCTTTTGAGAGTTACTGCAACTGAGGACCTAGAGAGATAAAAAAGAAAACCCAAATAAGTTAAGAGATGTGGGAGGAGACAAGCAAGGAGGAGACACCTGGTGCCACCACAATGAAGGTCAAGAGAACAGATGTCCCTGTGGCTAATAGATCAGCAGATGTTCTGCACTCTGCATTAGCATTTGTCGCTCAGTGAGGGACTGTTTAAGTGAAAATACTGTAAGCGATCCCATCTAATAAAAAGATGAATTACAATTTCTTCCCCCCGATGACTAGATTTCCCTGGGCACTTCCAAAAGTATGTCACGCAAAGGTTTAGAAATTTATAAAATACTCAGTGATTTCGCAGTAATTTTTAATAACATTATTCATCATTACTCTGGACTCCAGACTAACTTGTGTTTTACTACGAGCACAGTTGTCCCTAATCTAATATTTTAGGGGTGCATGCACAAAGTTTAAAGGAGCAAAACATAAATGAACTCACATAGGTAATATTTTCATTGCCACCCATTTCACTGTATTACTGATAAATACAGTACTTTGCATTGCCAACAACTGGCGACTTTAATGTGGTGCAGTGATTTGTCAGCAACCAAAAATATTCCTTAATATTAATGATAATAATTATTATTTAATTTTATCTGACAATTTTCTGCTCGCACAGGTGCGAGTAGATCTGCAATTAACTTGAACGATGTCAAATTTTAGGGGCAGCCTGGAACACTGATTATTCAACTAAATTTGACTAGATTCAGTGAAATGGTAAGTGGAATTTAATCTTGCACATGGCATAAATAAGGTTGTGGGCTGCTGATCTATGGAATGAAAACAAAAGTGACTGCATAGTTACCACCTTGCGCTGTGTGCTTTTGTGTCTTTCTCAGTTCATGTGGTCCTTTCAGAACTTAATGACTGAGTCATAATTGTAAGTTAGTGATATAAAAGAGTGACATTTTAATTACATTTGGCTATGTTTGTGAGCAAGAAAAGAACTACCAGTAGGACATTGGTGTTGTTGTGAAATCCGGATGGAATTTACAAGTCATGTATTGTAATGGTGAATCAGTTTTTGTGTTCAAATTTTGTTTTGCTTCATTACAGTTCATTGTAGTCAACTTGTGGAAGCAAATAAAGAGGCAAGGACACTCTTCTTGGTGTATGAAAAGGAGTTTAACTGTCTGTCTCACCATTGTTAATGCTTTGACACACAACACGTTGAAAAGCCAGCACAGTGAGAAGTCATGCAATCAGAAGAACACACCTTTCAAGCATGGAGACATACAAATCAGGATCATGTCAGGGCTGACTGGTTAAGACGATGCTCACTTTTCTGAGATCAAGAGTTCAATCTCAGTCTTCCTGTTAAGTTTTTGGAGTTGGATGTTCTCCCCGCACCTGCGTGGGTTTTCTACAGGTGCTCCTATTTCCTCCCCTTTCCCCAAAACATGCATGCTAGGTTGATTGACTACTGAAATTTCCCCTTTGGGGTGATTGTTAGTGTGATAGATCGTTTACCAATGTGTGTCCTTGGTTTGGCTGGCAACCAGTTCAGGGTGTGCCTCATCACCTGCCCATAGTTAGCTGGAATTGGTTCCAGGACACCCGCAACCTGTGTTGTTAATAACGGCGTTAGAGTATAACGGCATTACTAACAGCGTTATTTTTTTTCAGTAGTGAGTAATCTAGTTAATTACTTTTCTCATCTTTGCAACGCCGTTACAGTTTCTGAGGTTACAAAGGCGTGCATTACTATGCTTACTACATTGGTTGAATGACGCGAGAAAAGTGAGAGCCATGGAGAGAGATCGGGAGTGGGAAGAAGAGAAGGGAGTACGCCAGTGTTGTCAGTAACGCGTTACTTTGTAAGGCGCCACTGACAACAAGCCAGTGATCTGATTAAAGTTAGGTTCCTTAGTGCCTGCGCGTTACTATTTTGTTAGTTTTCGCAAACAACAGTCTCAAAGGTTCTAGTCACATAAGCTGTTCAAAAAATATTTTTTATCCATTATGAAATACTTTGTAGGATTCTTGTTCATTTCATTCGTTTTTATCGTCTGTTTTATTGCTTTACAACTTTTATAGACAGCATTTTAACGGCTAGGTCTTTATTTTAAAGGGGAAATTCAGATTTTTTTTACATTAGGCTTCATTTTTGAGTTAGCAGGGGTTTAATTAATCGTTGGAGTTTATTTGAACAAATTCCATGCAGTATGTCAGTTATTTGTTAGTTTTAGGGCTCCAGAGTGGCTAAGCTAGCGCAAGTCAATGGTGGTTGAAATCAACTCCATCGACTAATGAAACCCCTGCTAAGTCGAAGATGAAGCCTTATCTGAAAAATTCAATTGCATGCGATGAAATCTTTCTGTTGTCATTTTTATGTTGAGGCAGAAAAGGGAGATATTGGGGAGCAGTAACTAATAAATTACTTTAAAAGTAACTTAGTTACTTTGATAATGAAGTAATCAGTAGAGTAACTAGATTATTATTTGAGGAGTAATCAGTAATAAAATTACTTTTTCAAGTAATCTTTGACAACACTGGCAAACGCGATGCTAGGCTAGGTGGCTCCAATAATACCTGACTGTACCCGACAGCCTACAATCTACGCCCACATGATGCTATGTTAGATATCACATGTATATGGAACTAGATGCAAAATGACAGACTTGGCGGCGTTACCAAATGTATAGAGAAGTAGATGCAAAATGATACACTTGCCGGCGGGTGGCTCTGTTGTTGAGAACCTTCCTAGCGAACCTACGTAACTTTATATCTAAATACTCCTAAATCAGCAAAATCTTGACTTGAATCTATCTCTAAATGATGAAACAGTTTTAAAACTTTCACATGTAGAAAGTAGACAGAAGGGAACGAATGAAATAACGAGAACAATTTTAACAACTTTAAATGTTGATTCACAACATTAAATGACTTCCAAACATAGCAAATGTTACTATCTAGTTATCACAATATCCACAATGTCCCTGTGTCTAGTCTAAGTTTAGGGTAAAGAATTGGGCTAGGGTGAATTGTCCCAAAAACACTTTGAACTTAACATAGTGTGACTTATGTTTTTTATTTATTCTTTTTTTTTTTTTTTTTTTAAATGGAAAAAAAACATGAAAAGTAACACTACTTACTTTGCCAAGTAATTAATTACTCTTACATTAAGGTAACTGAGTTACTAACTCAATTACTTTTTGGGAGAAGTAATTTGTAACTGCAATTAATTACTTTTTTAAAGTAAGATTAACAACACTGCCCGCAACTCATGTGAGGATAAGCGGTATGGAAGAAATAATGTATAATAGAAAGAATCATGTTGGGATCATTTGCCTAGTTGATACAGTGGGGCAAATAAGTATTTAGTCAACCACTAATTGTGGAAGTTCTCCCACTTGAAAATATTAGAGAGGCCTGTAATTGTCGACATGGGTAAACCTCAACCATGAGAGACAGAATGTGGAAAAAAAAAACAGAAAATCACATTGTTTGATTTTTAATGTATTTATTTGCAAATCATGGTGGAAAATAAGTATTTAGTCAATACCAAAAGTTCATCTCAACACTTTGCTATGTACCCTTTTTTGGCAATAACGGAGGCCAAACGCTTTCTGTAAAACTTCACAAGCTTTTCACACACTGTTGCTGGTATTTTGGCCCATTCTTCCATGCAGATCTCCTCTAGAGCAGTGATGTTTTGGGACTGTCGTTGGGCAACACGGGCTTTCAACTCCCTCCACACATTTTCTATGGGGTTGAGATCTGGAGACTGGCTAGGCCACTCCAGGACCTTGAAATGCTTCTTACGAAGCCACTCCTTTGTTGCCCTGGCTGTGTGTTTGGAATCATTGTCATGCTGAAAGACCCAGCCACATCTCATCTTCAATGCCCTTCCTGATGGAAGGAGATTTTCACTCAAAATCTCTCGATACATGGCCCCATTCATTCTTTCCTTTACACAGATCAGTGGTCCTAGTCCCTTTGCAGAAAAGCAGCCCCAAAGCATGATGTTTCCACCCCCCTGCTTCACAGTTGGTATGGTGTTCTTCGGATGCAATTCAGTATTCTTTCTCCTCCAAACACGAGAACCTGTTTTTCTACCAAAAAGTTCTATTTTGGTTTCATCTGACCATAACACATTCTTCCAGTCCTCTTCTGGATCATCCAAATGCTCTCTAGCGAACCGCAGACGGGCCTGGATGTGTACTTTTTTCAGCAGGGGGACACGTCTGGCAGTGCAGGATTTGAGTTCCTGGCGGCGCATTGTGCTACTGATAGTAGCCTTTCTTACTGTGGTCCCAGCTCTCTGTAGGTCATTCACTAGGTCCCCCTGTGTGGTTCTGGGATTTTTGCTCACCGTTCTTGTTATCATTTTGACGCCACGGGGTGAGATCTTGCATGGAGCCCCAGATCAAGGGAGATTATCAGTGGTCTTGTATGTCTTCCATTTTCTAATAATTGCTCCCACGGTTGATTTCTTTACACCAAGCGTTTTACCTATTGCAGATTCAGTCTTCCCAGCCTGGTGCAGGTCTACAATTTTGTCTCAGGTGTCCTTCGACAGCTCTTTGGTCTTGGCCATCGTGGAGTTTGGAGTGTGACTGACTGAGGTTGTGGACAGGTGTCTTTTATACCGATAATGAGTTCAAACAGGTGCCATTAATACAGGAAACGAGTGGAGTCTTGTTAGACCTCGTTAGAAGTTAGACCTCTTTGACAGCCAGAAATCTTGCTTGTTTGTAGGTGACCAAATACTTATTTTCCACTCTAATTTGGAAATAAATTCTTTAAAAATCAAACTATGTGATTTTCTCTTTTTTTTCCCCCCTCATTCTGTCTTTCATGGTTGAGGTTTACCCTTGTTGACAATTACAGGCCTCTCTAATCTTTTCAAGTAGTAGAACCTGCACAATTGGTGGTTGACTAAATACTTATTTGCCCCACTGTACTTCTCTGCTTCTCGGTACTCTGGTAGTAATTGCAGCAGCGAAAGCTTTAGCTGTAGTTGAAGTCAGTGTGATACAACAAGCAGGGATCCCGGTGTTCCCCCTTGACACGCTTCATTTTCTCCATTTCAAGGAATCCCCGCCATAATGATGATGTCCTTTTTCAAGCTCCACGCGTGCGCAAGATGCCTATTCAGTTTTTTCCCCCTCAGATAGATTACTCACCTCCGTTGCAGCATCACATTCGAAACACTGGTGTCCTACTTTCTACTCCCAACCTCTGCCGCCATACAGCACTCATATTTTAAATTTCAGCTCACACATCAACACACACAAAAAAAAAAATCATCTGAATGACTCCTCGTATAGTGAAATACTGTGAGTTGGATCACTCCAATTCATAAAAACTACTGCAAATAAATATATATATTTTTTAAAGATGTTTTAGATTTAAGCTGTTAATTACTCAAAAAAAGGTTGAATAGTGGTGAAGAAGGAGCTGAGCCGAAAGGCAAAGCTCTCAATTTACCAGTCGATCTACAGTACGTTCCTACTCTCACCTATGGACACGAGCTGTGGGTTGTGACCAAAAGAACAAGATCCCGGATACAAGCGGCCAAGATGAGTTTCCTTCGCAGGGTGTCCGGGCTCTCCCTTAGAGATAGGATAAGAAGCTCGGTCATCCGGGAGGGACTCGGCGTTGAGCCGCTACTCCTCCGCGTTGAGAGGAGCCAGCTGAGGTGGCTCGGCATCTGGTTCGGATGCCTCCTGGACGCCTCCCCGGTGAGGTGTTCCGGGCATGTCTCACCGGCGGGAGGCCCCGGGGATGAGCCAGGACACGCTGGAGAGACTGTCTCTTGGCTGGCCTAGGAACGCCTTGGGATCCCGCCGGAGGAGCTGGTTGAAGTGGCTGGGGAGAGGGAAATCTGGGCTTCCCTGTTAAAGCTGCTGCCCCCGTGACCCGACCCCGGAGCAAGCGGAAGATAATGGATGGATGGATTGGAATATGTACCATTAAAACGAAAAGTACCACCATGTTGCTCTACTTCATGTAAACTGATTAGAGTGCTTAATTGTAGATCAGTCTGAGCTGGAAAACAATAGGTCTATGCCTCAGTCATTTCAAACTTAATAACAGACATTTTTTTTTTATTCCCTCAATTTTCATTTATGTCCCTTCTCACTTATTCATATTTTTGCTGAATTAAAAAAATTCAACTTGAGGCAAACAGGAATATATAAAATAATGTGCACTACAAATGGCTCAGCTGACCTCCACCAGGGTTTGACTGTCCGTCTGTTAGTCCATCCCTCCCATTTACTTTGATTGCTCCCAAGCTGCTTGAGGCAATGTTGGACAAAGACTGAGCTCCATTGAGAGAGCACTAAGTGAGTAGAGATGCGTTGTCTGTGCTCACTTGAAAAGGAAAGAGAAGGCCGCGGGGTGCAGAAGAAAGCTAAGTGAAGGAAAAGCAAACCTCTTTCATTGTCTTCCCCTTGTCTCTAATGTCAGGAGAGAACTTTCCAACTCTCTTGACTTTCAAGCCCTCGTTTGTCCTTCATAGAGCCAATGAGGCAGCAGATTGTACTGGAAGTAGTCAGCCGTAGTCGAGGTGCTTGAAAATGGCAAGCCATTACTCTCCATGAAAGAAGAGCAGGATTTAGAAAAGATACATTACTGATGTCTCAGGTTACTCAGTAACCACATGGACCATACAGATGCTAAGCAAACATTTTTAAAAGCATGATACTGTACGTTGCTCTCAAGTATGCTTTTTTGTCATGCTACATGTACTGTATTATTCATACAACAGTGTGTGCATGAACATGACTGCTGTGAACTTTTAACCTTCCTCAATTCATCCATCAACATTCATTCACTTATAGTAGGTCGGGTCACTGTTGCAGCAACCTTAAAAGGTAAGTAGAGACTTCCTCTTGCCTGCCACTTTTCCCAGCTCTTCTGAGAGGACCCTGAAGCATTCCTGGCCCAATCGGGAGACCCACACTCTCCAACATGTCTTGGGACTAGGCCTGTCGCGATAACAAATTTTAGTGCGCGATAATTATTCTCATAAATTATTGCGCCCCCCCCCAATTTTTTTTTAACCAATTTACAATAACACAGTGAGAATACAGTATATATTAATAGATCAAGTACACCCATTTAAACGCGGTAAAAAGTATTTTTGAATTTAAGGGTAAATATTTAAGAAATCACAACTAAAAACAATAGACCATGCCTCTTAAGTAAAAAACAACAATATTGATACCGCACAGAAACACAGAATAAATAAAATCTATTAAAAAAAAAAAAATTGCACTTAATAACTTAAGCATTTAGGCAAATGAAAACTTTTCCCGTCATAGCTTCTGCAATGGTGTTCGATAGGGATGCAACTATACAGTTAAGTCATGGTTCGGTACGATTTTTGATACGGGGGACACGATTTTCGATCTGATTAAATACATTTAATGCTCTGTAAAAAAAAAAAAAAATAACAATTATATTTTTTGTTTCGTTTTTTTGGTTGTTGTTGTTGTTTTTTTGCTAACGAGCAAAAATCAAATTGCCATCGTATAAACATGCATTTTAGTGCATAATATTTATGTGCTTACTTCTTACTGATCTGAAAAAAAAATTGTATAAAAGTGCTGAGAACAATCTTTACTGTTTGTAAAGTGAGGCAGGGCACACTGTTGATTGCTACAGCTCTTAGAAGCTAGGTTTACTACATGAGCAAGACATCTTATTTGTGGTCCGAATCCATCTGTGTCACGTACTGAATTAACAGTTTTTGCAACATTATCTATAGTCACTGGTATGGATTGATTTTGCCTTCTTAACTTCCATTCAGTCATGACAGTTTAGAATTCATCGATGTGGTATATGGACTACGTGTCCCATAGTGACTCTGGGCTCACGTAGCCAATGGCATGGAATGTAGCACATCTAGTTTGCCATTTCATGACATCGAGTGTGTGCGCGCATTAAAAAAGTTAGCAAGCGCCGCTGAAGTCACATCTGCTCATTTCTACACAACAACAGCATTACTGACAATTGACTTTCATAAACAGGATGAGTTTGAAGCACAGCGCTCTTAATTTCATTCAGCTGTTCGTTGTCAAAGCGAGGTTGTTCGTAGTAGCCAAGTAGGTAACAATGTTTTGGCGGACTTCGTTGTAAATATCCGGCGTTGTGCCGAAAAATAGCCGCCCCGCGTGAAATGTCACTCCTGACAGGAGCGCCCACACGTCAACAACACCGGCGCACCATAGATGGTCCACAGTCACTACGGAGCACTGACGTGGCCGGTATACGTTGAACAAAAGTATATATTGGGAAAGATTGGCTCCGGCGCTAGTTTTTGCCGGAGCTGGAACGAAGATGCGTTTTGCGCAGTTGGTAACGAGGAATCCGAACTTTTAACAGCACGTCTGCCGCACGCGCGCACGCACGTGCACGCGAGGTGATAAATCGCAGCGGAAAAATTACCGCCTTCATTTTTATTTATCGCGCGATAAATGTAATTATTGCATATTGCGACAGGCTTACTTGGGACCTCCTCTCAGTGGGACATGCCCAGAACACCTCACCAGAGAAACATACAGAAGGCATCCTGATCAGTTGCCTGAGCCACCCCATCTGGCTTCTTCTTCTACTTTGACTGTGCTTCCCTACTGATTCCCTATTCCCTTGTCACCCAATCTCCAAGGGAAAGTCTTGACAACTTTCTGCAGAAACCAGTACCACCAGTGCTACATGAGAGAATCAATCCCTAAGTAAGCTCAGTTGTACTCAACCTTTAGGTTTCAAATATTTGCAATCATAATTTTAAAAGTACAGTATAGTTATGTACGTAACCTGCAACCCCAACCCCCATATTTATTTCCACTGTTAATGTTAATGGAGTTTAATGTTACACTGGCTCACATTAGCATTAAATACTATTTTACTTCCTCTACTTGACCAAGTTTTTTTAGGTGGTAATTAGTATAAATGTTTTCTGAGGACCATTGGACTACACTACAGCACTTGCCAATGTAATTTGAAGGTTTGGTGATGAAGTGCCGCCACTGTGACTGAGAATACAATTGAATCTTTATGGTTGCTTGTTTTATTGAGTGATATGGTTGAATGACCCAGGCGTGGCTTCATTTGCAGTGTGGATGTGGAAGGGAGAACATTTCTGAAGGTAGTCCCAGAGTTGCTACAAGTCTCCAATAACATCAGAAAAAGTAGGTAGATTTGTTGATAGCCGCTTTTGTTTATGTTGTTACTTATTTATTCTTGGAAAATTGTTGCTTGTAGGGTCAGAAACGTGGATAAAATAGGTGAATGATTCACTAAATTGGCAGGACTAAACAACCCTCATTTCAGCGCAACACCCTTTCTCTTGTCCTGGTTGTCATGGTAATAGAAAACATACTCAACATTTGCATTGAGAGACAACAACCCTACCAAAACAGTAATTTTAGAAATTCGCTAAAGTTCTTCATTCTTTTTGTGTTCTGACAGAAGAATTTCAGCAAACATTCATTATGACATTTTAAATACTGCACACAAGAATTATGGGGAAAAAATATTTGAACGTGTCATATTGGTGAATGCATTTTTAATATATCATGTACTTGATATATTCATAAAATAAGCAAATATTTTGCATTTAACTTCTGTTTCAATCCTGATTCTCTAAGACTAGGTTCATACCGAGGGTCTTGATGCACAAATCCGATTTTTTTGGTCATATCTGTTATTTTGGCGTGCCCGTTCAAGTATCACGCATGCACACTAATTCGTAGCCCGAGATGCGCTGAGGAAGCTGACCTGCATGCGCAGGAGCATCAGAACAAATAACCACACATGCTGGCTCAACGTCATTCAAAGGTGATCATATTTTGATTTCCAAAAAGAGGACACAAATAACTGACATAAATAATCCACGTTTAGTCGTAGATTGAAAGTTTATATGGATTCGTAGCATGCACGCACTGTCCGTGTATGACACGCACACAAACGGACAGTTTGCCTCGACTCTCGGCCGTATAAGCAAGTTGAAGTATTGCTCATATGGAACAGAGAGAAAACCGAGAATTCTCAGGCTTATCCTAAACCCATTTTATTTTTTTGATGAATGTTGTCAAGCCCGACCATTCCCCAAAAGCCGTGTTCAAGGCTGGCAAGGTGCTAACTGCTACCGTAGCACCGTCTTTCTCGCTCTTTGCTGACGTAATTGCTGCATGTACTGTATTCCGATTCGGAAGACTTGACAGTTCAGAGCGCCCGCCACATTCTGGAAAAATGTCACCCATATTGGATTTGAAATGGTCCACTTCTATGAGACTTGTCACGATCAGACCGCCAAGTTAATGCCTCACTCGAGTCGGAAAAACATGAAAAAATCGGATACGTGCATTGAGACCTGTGGTATGAACCTAGCCTAAGATTCCAAATAACTTATGTTTAATTGGTCAAGCTTAATTAGTCAAGCTAAGAGATTGCATGTATGATAGGTAACAGGTAAAATAGTGTTGGAACCTGTCTGATTAAAATGACGGTTTTCCATGGAAATTTGCGTTGCATTATTAAAGGCTAAAACGTAAAAGAAATTGCATAGCAATTTTTATAGTTTGGCTAAGAAAGTCTTTACATGCAAAAAACCTAAAAACAAATGGACCGAATCATTAATCAAGCTTCATTAATCCCATGGAGCTGCCATGACAAATATTACCCTATGCCGGCATCAGATGTTAATATCACAATCGGCCTCACTAATGTCATGGAACAAGACCTAGTCACGTTTATGCTCCGGGTTGATGACATGGTAGTTTGAATCCACAATTGCTAAAATATTGCATTGTAGCTTGTTGTTTTTATTTGTTGTTGGACATTTAAACATATTTTTACCCAACCACTCCCAAAAAGACTTCAGTTCTCCTTTCAATAAAGCAGGCTCAATGTGCATGTTCTAAGCCAGTTAGACAGAAATGCCCTGTTGGCTATTGTCTAACTTTGATGGAGTGAAATGTGAAAAAACGTAGGAGATTTTGTTGTGTACAAATCCGCTGACTCTGAGAAGTTCAAGCTGCCACAGAGGGAAAAGCCTTTTCCAATGATGTAACACTTGTAAACCTGTCAGTCATTTCACATTTCCTGAACCAGTGGGGAGTCCAAAAACACACTCTCTTGAGCCTTCGGGCTATTTGAAAATAGTGACAAAAGCAGCTTGAGCCCACTGAGCCAAGAGGGATCGCCTTGCTTCCACTCTTGGCTTTTTCCTGTCATTCTTGTCAACACTTTCCGACTGCTCTGTGTTACAAATGATACAAGATGAAGCAACAAGCACTGTAAACAGTTATGGAGGTGTGTAGTTGAATTTATATTGTAGGGTGACATCAAGTAGTCAACTTAAGCTATTCTCACTAATAACTCCACTGAACAAATTGACATCGTATTCATGCTCCATAACTTCTCTATCCTTGCATTCAAAACATTGACACCTGTATGTACAGTATACAGCTATCGCTCATGCATGATTTATTCATTAATCATTAATTAATTAATTAATTAATTATGCTGCATACTCCTTTGACCAGCGACCTTAACACCATCAAATTTGCGAGCTAAAAAAAACCTTTAAGCCACTTAGACAAGAAATGAACTTGTCACCATTTGGTATCAGGGTGTTTTTTTTTTTTTTCCCCAAATAGTAGAACATGGTAGAAACTTATCAACCCTACAGTATGTCAGCGCACATACAGTATTGTATGGTCAAATGATGTGTTGCAGACAAGGCTGTCAAGACACATATTGGCAAATAACTGACCTCCAGTCCATGTCTTCGCAGATACTGACAATCAATGGATTGGTCGCCAGCCATCATGTAGCACATACAGTAGACTATGGACAGGTTGCTAGCTGAAGTCAGCACAGGCATAACAGACTGATCACCACCCAAATTCCAGGCAAAATATGACCAGAAATTAATTCACCAAGTATTGAGTAGGACGTGTACAGTGATCCCTCACTACTTCGCGCTTCAAATTTCACGGTTTCAGTCTATCGCAGATTTTTTTTCAGTCAAAAAAATACATATAGATGCATAAAAAACTTAAAATACTGTAATGGAGAATATATGGTGTAAAATCTGCGCGTTCCCTAACAGAAGGCGACGAGAGCCTGCCCAACTCATATTCCACCGCTCTGATTCGCTGGCCAGTAATCACTCGGGAATATCGCAAGCTGATTGGCCGAGATGTGTTTAACCTTGCTGCTATCGAAGGAAAATGGCTCCAAAGCGTCCTCCGCCTGCTCAATATTCTAGCGAACCCAAGAAGAAAAGAAAAATGATGACGGTGCACGAGAAAGTTCAATTACTGGACATGCTTAAAGTTGGCCACAGCTATGTGTCTGTTGCACGCCATTACGGACTAAACGAATCAACCGTTCGTTACATAAAAAAAGACGAGGTGAAAATCCGAAAGACCGCCTTAATGTTGTTTTCCAGGGACACTTAGCGAGTCGTGACTCCTCCCAACAAGACGATTGTAAAAATGGAAAATGCCTCAAAGATCGCGCGACTCTCAAGCTTCTCAATAAATCCTCTTCACCTTCATATCCATTGTTTGAGTTTTTCTTCATTTATCAAGATCATCAGCGTGGTGGTGAGTACATTTTATTCATCTTATGCATGTTATTGTATATTAATATTGCATTTACTTTTCTAAGGAGTGTACTGTATACACAAAAAAAATATATAAAGAATGTAATATACATAAAATAAAATTCTCCTGTATCCAAGCAGCTGAACAGGACAAGTTAAAAAGAAAAAAAAAAAGGGGTGGGGTGGGGTGGGGTCGCTATTTCGCAGTTTTTCACTTATCGCGGTGGGTTCTGGTACCCATTAACCGCGAAAAACGAGGGATCACACTGTATAGGCAAACAAATTCATGATGATATGAGACAAAATATTGATTCTTGGGACAATGATAAGGCATTCGCCGAAAATACAAATTCCGCATCAATTCATGTCGATCCTGGGGCTTTCAACTGATTTAATACAATATTATGGGCAAGTTTAACACAATCAGTGTATTAAAATAATACAAAGCAATTTTGATGTTTTTGACAATTATTTAACCAAAATATTATAGACATTGTAATATATGGCAGACTATGGTGCCACACTAATGCCGTACTTTGGAATTTCTCTCTATGTACACGCTAAAATCATGAAAGTTACGGACAACAGTCAGTAGAGTAAATTATTAAATATCGCAGATATACAGTATTTCTAACTGTAAGGCATGCTAAATAACTGTGTTCCGGTAGTTGTGTACAGAACAGAGTGAAACCTCCATTGTTGTTCAACCTAGGAAGTGTCAGCGGGAAAGACAGGATTCTCCTCCAGTTGGCGGTCACGTCCAAGGTAATGACTCCCGCGGGAGCAGATTGATTGTGTTAGTTACCCCACACCCTCTCTCCTCCCAGCTATGGAATGTATTGATTGGATGCTGGGCTGCTCTAATCAATCAATCACTGTGACTGAATGGTTATAAAGCACAGTGTTTCCAAGTTTCCAGTGTTAGTGAGCCAAGGCACAAACCGTATTGGATATTAGAAAAATGTCATGGCGCACCATCAAACAAAATGAAAATGTATAATGATGTGATGATGAAACAAAAAACAAACCAAGGACTGAAAATAGGGTCGTGGACTAGTACAGTAAATAGTGGTTCTCAAAATGACACAATAAATGTGTTGAGTCATGTAGTTCAGGTCTAATTCAAGGCAAGTCTCATGAATACTATTTTGAAAGTCAAAGTCAAGTCATGTGACCTGATCCTCCACTTCTGGAGACCAGACTGTCGAACCTGCTGCGTGATGAGCCTTGTTAATGCCAGCTTCGAGCAAAGCCCTCGGCACCAGGAGGCGGACGCTCAAGGCTAGGATGACTGGCTGACCTGAGAGCAGAACCAATCAGAACCCTCGACGCAGAGAAATGTGTCTTTATGGTGATATGCACATGCTTTGATAAGACTCTTGTCTGACGCCCACCCTTCGTCACACTTTTTCTTTCTTCCAAGGGTCTCTTGTTGCAATATTGGCAGATAATACAGGATCGCCTGCAGGGCTGCACGCTACAATTCAATTCCAAGCGCTCTGCAATCATGGAGTTTCAGACTGACAAAATAAATAACACAGCAGTGTGTAGCCTCTCAGCCACACAACACCCACTTGCTTCTTTTGTCTCCATATATACTGTACTTTGACACTTTGTGTTGAGATTATTGTCATTTATTATTATTATTTATTTGTATCAGTTATTCAAATTTTGGAGGGTATAAATATGCCTGAAACTTTTCACCAAGCACGTATATGTACATATCATACTGACAAAGTAAGATTCTATTTTCTTCAAAACTCACCTAGTGGTGTCCATGGACAGTTCAGGGGGGAATAGATTCTGATTTCAGGGGTCGCAACATGTCCCAAAACACACACATTACACAAAAGCCAGTATCCTGAAGAAAACATCACCTTTCAAAACTCCATTAGTTGGGTTACTCTTATCTTAAGGCACCACTGCTGTCTGTATTTTTTAGTGTGTAGCATTGCTCCCCAGAGATCTGACCAGCATGGAAATGAGTTGTAACGCTGGAGTCCATTTCTCCTGTCTTACTCAAGGCAGCAGAAATTATTTTTCTATCTTGGAAAAAGTGTGGCCAGAGGCAAGTCTTTGTTCGGAGAGACATTAATGACAAACAAGGGAGCTTCAGACTGACAATGCTCCTAGGCATAAACTCAGATAGCAAGCTTGAAGTACAAAGGGAGGGGAAAAAAAAAACAAATAATCATGGGCCAGAAGGGACACATAGTGGGTATGAGCAAAATATTAGGGCTGGAACGATACAGAATTCCACAATTTGACTCCTGTGCGTCGACAATTTGGGGGGCAGGTGCTCAGAGGGGGAAAAGGGCATATTTTGCATCGTACATAACTACCAGACCGGCTGCCTTGATGGAACAATCTGATTTCATAAAAGAAATAAAACACACAGCTGATGTAATTACATATTTATTTATATATTTAAATAAATAGCAACCTTTTCCAAACAAGCAATGTTTAACAAAACACTTAAATTTTCTTATTCTTTCGTTTTGAAGCACGATTGTTGCTGCAAGTGGTTAAATATGAAAACAAAAAAAAAAAAAAACCCAATATGAATAAGCCTGCTTTGTGACATTAGAACAGGGCACACACACTACCCAAATAATTTTATGTTTGGCATTTAGCAAATAAATTATGCTTATAGCCTGATTTAAACCTGTACTGTTCTTATAACAGTGCATCTGTGTGCCCATACACAAATAAGGGGGGCCTACAGTTTTCTTGGAGTTTATTCACTTTCTACTACACACACTCAGTTTCACTTCCTCCAGGTGAGTTTCAAATATATATAAATTTTTTGTGTGTTTATTTAAAAATGCAAACACATGACTAAACATCATGCTATATCAATGTAATGTCCGTAACTATGTGCGGCACCTTTAATAAATGCTCTGGACATGTGGGCTGTGACTTAGGGGGAAGCAAGCAAGTGGAGTGAAAAAAGACCGGGTCGGGAGCTACGTAATGATAGCATTTTCATTTATTTTTCCTACCGACACTGGTTGTGTACTGGTCGCCACATTTAATTTATTACAGTAATTCAGTCCTTCTCAAATAGTGGGGCGTCCCCTGCGATGTTGGGGGAGGCACATGTTACCTTGGAGAACATATTTTTTTTGCCGTACTAGAATTAAGCGTAATTACACATCCACTCAGTGGATGGCGGTGGCACTCTCATTTTCAGAATGTGCACAGTATTTTTGAACAAAAGAAGAGCACACAGCAAATTGCAGGAGATATGAACAGTTAAGACGAGGAAATATGATGAAGTGTGTGTAGCGTTTGGCTTAACTTTCAATACAGTGGGAGATGAGGAAAGACCAACATGTTTACTGTGTCTAAAAATGTTGGCAGCAGACAACATGAAGCCAAATCAATTAAGACGTCACTTAAAGTCATTAGACCCCAATCATATTGGTAAGCCGCTTGATATTTTTCAGCGAATATTGAATATGACTATTGCCGACAATCGCTTTGTGAGTGTTACATCAGTAAACCAGCGAGCACTGTTAGCATCATACAGTGAGGAAAATAAGTATTTGAACACCCTGTGATTATGCAAGTTCTCCCACTTTGAAATAATGGGCAGGTTTGTAATTTTCATGGTAGGTGCTTGTCCACTGTGGGAGACAATCTAAAGAAAAAAAAATCCAGAAATCACACTGTATGATTTTTTTAACAATTTATTTGTATTACTTATTATATATTGTTATATTGTATACAATAGGTTTTTGAACACCTGGGAAATTCAATGTTACTATTTGGTACAGTAACCTTTTTATTACAATTACAGAGGTCAAACGTTTCCTGTAACTTTTCACCAGGTTTGCACAGACTTCAGCAGTGATTTTGCATCACTGCTCCACACACTTCTCTAGATCAATCAGGTTTCTGGGCTGTCACTGGAGCTACGTCTACACTAGGACGGATAATTACCTTAAATGTGTAATTAGTTAAACTATACGGCATGTCAGCCACACTAGTATGCCTACTATCCGGATTAGTTGTTAGACGGATAATGTAGGCGGGTAATGTTACCCGCCGCCTACGCGGCGCCTAATATGGACTGCTGTCTCCGTACAACATTCGGATATTCAGGAAGGGACGTCACGCCGTCGCTGTTTTTAGTACGGCATGAGAGCATGTAAACAATGGAGGCGGATGATTCCTGCTCTTTCTTTCTCCACACATTTTTCTTGAACCTTCAAACTACGTCTCAATAATATGCTTCAATTCAGTCCCCATTTGAGGTCCTCCCATCGCGGATGACGTACAGATGAGCGTTTTTTACAGAGCTCGTTTCCCCGAGTTGTCACACATCAGCCAGCTGCGGGGCTGGCCCCTCCCAATTCAATGCCGACCGAACATACGTACTGTATATAAAAAGGAAAAAACCCCGAAAAGTGACCTGCGTGGTACCCCCATTCAAAGAGGCGAGCGATCAGTTTTTTTTCCCAAGACATTTCTGCCTGTCAAAACTGTTGCCACTTCCAGGATCGCCACTTTTATACACAAGCAGCCTGGTTGGCGGCAACATATGCTTCTATTTGTTATTTTCCAAGTGGTGAGAGCGCAACTGAGCATCGATTGTAACATCCCAAGTAATGGTGTCAGGCTTTCGTTGTTTTATAAAGATTATTTCAATCACAACTCGGCTCCTGCTCGTAAAAGCCGAGCGTGCTTTCCCTTCCACTCTCGCTCCTGCATGATGCGTCCGATTGCGGTCACGGAAAAAACAGTGATCACAAAATAATGACAGTCTAGAAGGTGTAGTAATTTCGAAATTTGCCGTGGGCGAGGAATGACTTTCCGGTTCAGAGGTATACCGTGCGGGCGATGACGTAACACACGAGGCTTCTCCTTTTTACGCATGCGTAGTTTGGCAAGTGCAGGCGTACCTTGCAGAAGCAGGGGAGCCCAGAAACGCACCTTAAACGAAGTGTGGACAGGTATAAATATAATCAGCAAAATACCGTGGAGAAAATTATCTGTCCTAGTGCAGACGTAGCCTGAGAAACACGGAGTTTGAGCTTCCTCCCAAAATTTTCTGTTGGGTTTAGGTCTGAAGACTGGCTAGGCCCCTCCAGAGCCTTGATAGGCTTTTTGCAAAGCCACTCCTTGGTTATTCTGGCTGTCTGCTTCGGGCCAGTGTCATGTTGGAAGACCCAGTCACGGCCCATTTTGAATGCTGTAATTGAGGGAAGGAGGTTATTCCCCAAAATCTCAGGGATGGTGATCTTGAGATGGTACTCATCATTCTTCTTCCTCCAAACAGTATGAGTGGCAATTAGACCAAAATGTTCCATTTTTATCTCATATGACCACATGACTTTCTCTCATTACTCCTCTGGATCATCCAAATGGTCATTGGCAAATTTAAAACTGGCCTGGACATGTGCTGATTTAAGCAGGGGAAACCTCCTTGCAATGCATGATTTTAAACCTTGATGTCCTAGTGTATTACCAACAGTAACCTTGGAAATGGTGGTCCCAGCTCCTTTCAGGTCATTGACCAGCTCTTCCTGTGTAGTTCTTGGCTGATTCCTCACCATTCTTAGGATCATTGACCCTGCGAGTTATAGATCATGTATGGAGCCCCAGTCCAAGGGACATTGACAGTCATGTTTAGCTTCTTCCATTTTCTAATAACTGCTCCAACAGTGAATCTTATATCACCAAGCTGCTTGGTAATTACCCCGTCACCCTGTCCAGCCTAGTAGAGGTCTACAATTCTGTCTCTGGTGTCTTTGGACAGCTCTATGTTCTTGACCATGTTAGGCATTTGAGTCTTTCTGATTGTATGGAGTGGACAGGTGTTTATATGCAGCTAACTTCCTCAAACAGGTCAAAAATTCAGACTAAAAAAGTCCACCTCCACTCCACTTATTCGTTGGACTTTTTTTTTTTTTTTTTTTTTTTTTTTAAAGGCGACTAACAGGTGTCTGAGGCACACAAATGTAGCTAATAGACTGGTGTTCAAATACTTATTTGCAGCAGTACAATACAAATAAATGGTTTACATCATTAAATCATACACTGTGATTTCTGGATTTTTTTTTTCTTTAGATTGTCTCTCACAGTGGACAAGCACCTACCATGAAAATTTCAAGCCCGTCCAGCATTACTAACTGGGAGAACTTGCAAAATCCCAGGATGTTCAAATACGTATTTTCCTCACTGTATAAGGCGGCATACCAAGTTGCTCAGTGCAAAATTGTTAGGTTTTGTGTTGGTTATCTCCTAGTGTGACAGTTTTGTTTGCCTCTGTGCTTTCTTTGGATCACTACAGCCTTTGTTTGGTACTTTGTTTTTTGTTTGCTTTAATTAAATCATTTTTGCAACATTCATCTGCCTCGCCTCCCTTTCCCTGCGTTTGGGTCCACCTGTCTGCCCGCGTTACTTGACAGAATGACGCAACCAATAGTGGACCCAGCGGGAAAAATCCGGCACCGTTGTACACGCCAACGACCATTCCCCTGTTCCCCTGATTATGTTTTGCCTCGCCACATTTTTTTGGATTCTGATTTTTTTGATTTTGAAGAAGATTTTCCCTAACCCTAACCCAATTTATACGATCTTTCTGACACTGACTCTGACCCCGATTTTGAGTTGCCCTCTATTTCCCCTGACCGTTTTTCTGTCCATCTTCCTCGTCCGGTGTCCCACTCTCAGATCTCCGCCTATGACATTTACCTTGGATCCCATTGGGTCATCTATCAGGGATCCCCCGTGGTGGTCTGCGGCTTCCCCAAGGCTCATGGTGGCATGATGTGGCTAAGGCTTGTGTTGTCCTACCGCCTCTGCCATCTGAGAGCACAATCCAAAAGCCACGGTGTGCTCGTCATCGGCGACGACTTGTGTCCGCTCTGACGTCCCGGCCACCCGCGCCGACTCCCCGCAGTCTAGTGCCCACGCCGACTCCCCGCATTCCAGTGCCCGCGCCGACTACCCGCATTCCAGTGCCCGCGCCGGCTCCCCGCAGTCCAGTGCCCGCGCCGGCTCCCCGCAGTCCAGTGCCCGCGCCGACTCCCCGCAGTCCAGTGCCCGCGCCGACTCCCCGCAGTCCAGTGCCCGCGCCGACTCCCCGCAGTCCAGTGCCCGCGCCGACTCCCCGCAGTCCAATGCCCGCGCCGACTCCCCGCAGTCCAGTCCCCGCCCCGACTCCCAGCAGCCCTGTGCCTGCGCCGACTCCCTGCAGTCTGCTGCCCGCGCCAACTCCTCGCAGTCCAGTGCCCGCGCCAACTGTTCCTGGCTCCCTCGGCGACCCCCTTGCTGTTCGCCAGCAGACGCAACCCCGACGCTGATGACTACGACTCCTCCATGCCTGGTCCGCCCGACGACGACGGCCACCCCTCTGTGCCTGGTCCGCCCGACTACGACGGCGGCGACTTCTCCATGCCTGACCCGCCGCATGACGACGACTCCGACATTCCTGGTCCGCCAGCAGACGACGACGACGACGTTCCTGGTCCGCCAGCAGATGACGACGACGACTCCGACGTTACTGGTCAGCCAGCAGGCGATGACGACGACTCCTTTCCTGGTCCGCTACACGACTCAGATGTACCTAGTCTGCCACACAACTTCGACGTCCCAGGTCCGCCACACGGCTCCGGCGTCCCTGGTCCGCCACACGACTCCGGCGTCCCTGGTCCGCCACACGACTCCGGCGTCCCTGGTCCGCCACACGTCTCCGGCGTCCCTGGTCCGCCACACGTCTCCGGCATCCCTGGTCCGCCACATGACTCCGAAGTTCCTGATGACTCGGTTCCTGACCCGACAGACGACTTGGTTCCTGGCCGTCGCACTGACAACGTTGCTCCCCGCTTCCTGCCACGCCTTGGCAGCATGAACAACCGAGTCCTACCTCATCCTGGACGCCCGCCAGATCAACCCGTGCGGTCGCCCCATGTTTGGCGCCCAAAACGCCCGCACGGTCGACCCGTGCGATCGCCCCACGTCTGGTGCCCCGGACGCCCGCCTGACTAGCCCTGATGGGCTGGCGTTGCTCCCTCTTCCGGACCCCTTTGCCCACCGTGTTTGGGACCTTGTTTTCCTTTGGGACGTCTAGGATCGTCCTTTGAGGGGGATACTGTTAGGTTTTGTGTTGGTTACCTCCTAGTATGTCCCGTCCCTGTGATTGCCCATTGATTTCACCTGTTGTGGCTGCTCCTAGTGTATCCTCCAACCTGCATCCTCCTGTGTCACCCACCTGTTCCTCGTTGTCTGGTTACTCCTTGTCTGTGTGTGCATATAAGCTCCCAGTTTCTTTTCACTCCTTGTTGCGTCATTGTCAATGTTCATGTCCACGTTCTGGTCAGCATTATTCTCGTCTATCCAAGCCCTCGTGTTCCAAGTAAGTTTTTTTTTTTTTTTTAAACCAGTCTTTTGCTAGTGACATTTTTGTTTGCCTCTGTGCTTTCTTTGGATCACTACAGCCTTTGTTTTGTACTTTGTTTTTTGTTGGCTTTAATTAAATCATTTTTGCAACGTTCGTTCATCTGCCTCGCCTCCCTTTCCCTGCATTTGGGTCCACCTGCCTGACACAAAATAATTCACACACCATAGCAAATTAGCTGATACTGCCTGCAGCAAAAATAAAAACTTCGGTCCAATGACAATATCATTTTTTTCACGGTCAAATTGGTTGGCATATTGTACTCTTGAGTTATTGTTGCTAATCAATTTGAATTTATTATGTATTGATTTTATTAAAGTTTTACAGTCTCAAATGTTCAAAAAAGTGTACCTTGAGTGCATGTTTAGTTTGAATGTGACTTTTTTGTTAATACAGGCAAATTGATGCTCTTTAAATCTTTTCTATTACAAACAAAACAATGTTAATAAAGTTATACTTTATGTTAAATCAATCAATATTACTTTTTTTCTTTCGTGTTAATAAAGACACAGTTTTTTGCTGAGATGTACTTGTAATAATTTTATAGACAAGTGACACAATTTACAGTGACGACAGGGAGTTGGGGAGTCGTGAAACATTTAAGTCTTCCTGTGTGGAGGGGCGGGGGTTTAACAGAAAACAATTGAGAAGCATTGCAGTAATTTCTTTTTGGCGAGCAGCTAGGCTAACTTGTTTAACTACCTCCAGCTTCTGCCGTTCTTTATCACCTTGCTGGCTGGCTGAGAAACACCTTGTTTGGCTTGCTGACCAGCAAAAGTTGGCCTCCTCGTCTGGTTCTCAGTTGACTTTTTTTCTATGTCCTTTGTGTCGCCTCTGGGCCTCTGCAATAGAAGTGCCCCACTGAAGAATTTGATCAAAATGGCTGTTTTAAGCCAAAGATGTCAAACTTTTTTATCAATTACATGCATGGGTCCTTGAATATTTTTCCTATGTCCTAATATGCATCAAGGCATGTGTGCTTTATTTTGAGTAGCTTGGTCAAACAAGTGTCGAGGGCTCATTTCTGCTCAATTTACAAGTACCAAATTAATCCGTACATGCTCATTTAAAAAACTTTGACGGCGTGCTCTTCCATATTAGAGTGTAGGCAAAAAATGCTTCATAATTTAGAGCTGGTTAGCTGACTAGTATACCTGAAAGTACACACACACACACACACACACACACACACACACGCACACACACACACACACACACACACATACTCTCTTACCCTCCCGCAGGCTCTGACACAAACACACCACACATCTGCTCGCTGTTGGTTTCCACCACAGCAATTCAATCAAAGTTAGCGGGCCACACCAGTAATCGGTGGAATCTGAGGATGAACAACAAGAGGCTAATAGAGACAGTGAAAGGTGTGACACTCATTCTCGGCTCCTCTCGTGCATGTCTTTCTTATACTTGAAATGAAACCCATCCATTATGGGTCTATGAATGAATAATGTATACATGATCATAGCCCAGCGAGTACACTGAGCTAAAATGTTTTAAACGCAAAGCAATGTGAGGATGGAGAGCAGCAGTCGAGGCAGCCCTGCCCCACCCTGCGCAGCCAGCATGCAAGCTTATATTTGAAGGGGAGGTCTAGTGGAGTCTGAATTCAAAATGAGAGATGGACCATTTGAGCGCTTGAGCTTGTATGTCAAATGCTTCCCAGGCCTGTGAGGCACTTACGACCCCATGGGGAGGAGGGCTGGGGGAGCCCACCTGCAGTGTGGCAACCAAACTCTGACACGGTCGATACCATCAACACTCAAACACGTTATATAACACGGACAAATGCTGAAAATTATTACTTCAAATTGGATATGATACTGCAATATAATGTTCCAAATGTGATAAAAATGATGTAATTCTGCAATAACATTTTAGACATAGCCAAAATGTACCAAGATAATTTTATATTGCAATCAAATCTAAGAACTGGTCAACTTTGACACAAATTTGATCAAATATGGCAATCAACTTGGAGATACTCAAATGTAGGCTATATACATATATTTCAAATCACTGGAACCAAATATTGGTCAACAGGACAACTTTACACCAGAAAATGGTTCAGACATTGCAATGCAATCGTGAAAAAGCAAACAGTTGTGAAAATAATTCTAAAAAATACCAATTAAATGACAGATTATTGAAATATAACGATAATGATTAATTATTGAGATCAATTTGAGTAAACATTCTAACCAAATGCCGTAAATGGTCAAATAAAATTATAACATATTGCAATTTAACATTGGCACCGCTTCCATGCAAGACAGAAAATGAAACGTGAAATGTAATTAAACCTTTACAATATGAATGTAAGAAAGGTTCTTATGGTCAAAATAATTTAACATTGTAGTCATGTTTAAACTAAAAAATAAAAAATAAAAAAATCATCAGAGCATTATCAAATGCCAAGAGTTTCCCTGGAGTTTTTTTTTTAAAATGAAATATAAAGCAAATTGCAGTGGTGTAAAAGTCTATTTGAATAATGGCATGCTTTCACTGACCTGCACGAGACGGTGATCTCTACTTTGGTTGCCGGGATGCTCCCGCTGCTGGGGTCCAAGTCACACACCGTCGTGGCCGTGGACTCCACTTTATCCATCACGTCGCCCTCCATGCTGCTGGGAGAGCCAGCCCAGGGTGCCCGGAATCGAGCTCTGAGATCCGGTACTGTCGAGCCTCCGAAGTGCTGCCCGTGGGAGAAAGACCTAGGAAAGTTGACGGCTGAAGCAGGCTAACATCAGCCTCAGTACCGCTCGGCAGGCTGCGAACGCGCGCTTTGACGCGGAGGTGCGCCGGTGGTGGAGGGCAAGCTGCGAACTCCACCCTCCTCTTTCTCCTCCACCACCGCTGCCTCCTCCTTGTGTGCATTCCCCTACATGAATGCAGACGCACATCCAAGCTATCGATTCACTCTTATGGATCGTCACGGGACTTTAAATTGGTTGGAACAGAAAATAAATAAACGGGAGGAAAAGGGCTTTGGGATTTATATGCATGCCTGATTTCTCTCATGTTTGTTCGTCCATAAAAGGGGAATATTTTGCAGACAGCAAGTAAATTGGACTTTGATAAGTATCAGTGAATTTATCAGTTCATTCCCATAAAAAATATACATATTAAAAAAAAAATGAAAATACCACCATGCAGTGCTTTAAAAAAGGGAGCTTGAAATTGAATATCAAAGACTATAGTGAAAGACCCCAGTATTATTAACAAAGTGTATTAAACAAAACAAGCTTTTATTAAAAACTCAAACTAAAAACTAACCTCAAACTAAACTTTCCCAGTCAGCTTGGCAACACCCATGCAGGTTGGGACAACACTGGAATAACACATCCTGTCATAAATTAGGCCTTCAAAATAAAACCTTAAGCATGCCAGTGTAAAAGCGATTATACCACATGTGCGTTCTTTTTTTTAAAGCCCCAACTTCTACAGTTTTTCTAAATTGCTTTGGTATGTTTCTCAGATCAGAATTGAATTTCTCAGAACTACTTCTTATCAAAAAACATCAAAAAAGCAGTTTCTCATTTCTTTGAGCAAGCTGGGGATGTTTTTATGCATGCATCCATGCAGATGCCTTTGTACAATTCTCTGCTGTTTCCTACATTATCAGTTGTATCTGTCATGATGGTCAAAATGGATGACCCAGGCTCTCTATTGAATAGTCTCATCACCCACGACATTTAGTCATTACTTCATTGCATACATCTTTACATGCAAAATCGATGAACATGTCAGAATATGTCAACATGTATGTGCTTGTTTCTAAGCATTTTCTTTATTTATTTTACGTAACTTATTTAAGCTGCCAAAATATTTGATAGTATTGGACAATGTGGGTTGCCACCACTCCAACATAATCAGGGAATGGTTTTCAACCCACAACAGAATGGTTATGGAATCCTCCCACCATACTCCCCATTCCCCAATCCCATAGAAGATTTTTTCTCCACAAGGAGATGGCAAGTGTATGATCACCAGCCTCTCACACAGATGACTCTTCTTGATGGCATGAATGCATCATGCAGTGACATCACAGCAGATGCCTGCAGAGGCTGGATTAGGCATTCAAGAAGATTCGTTCCACGATGTATAGCAAGGGAGGACATCCTTTGTGACGTGGATAAAAATTTGTGGCCCAACAATGAGGAATGTCAAGATGTGTAAAAAGAATGGGGGGGGGGGGGGGGGGGGGCCCTGACATGAAGCACTCAAAGTGTAGTTGTGCCAAGTGTCTTATGTTCAAATTTCTAATTTTGCTTTTGTTTTTTTTCTTTGTGATACTCAGTGCTGCCTTTTGCTTTCTGTATTGCAGTGACATTGTAAAAACAATAAAAGTGTAAACTGAATCTTGTCCAGTCTCTTGCAATCCATTTCCCACACACAAAGGTGTAACTTGCTATTTTCATCAAATCTTACATACACCATCTTCAGCATCAGAGCCTTCCACCAGAGTAACTGTTCAATTGAGAGCATGACTAAGCAATTTGACTGTCTTGTCCGTACACAATGAAACAAGGACTTGTCATTCTGACAGCACTGACATGTTCATTGACACAGAAATTTAATTTTGAGCGAGACACATTTTTTTTTCACAAAAAAATCGCTTTTGCAGGTAATCCATGTTGTTTTGCTACTTGTGCGACATGTTGTGAGGGTTGAAGAAGTAGTTTTGAGAATTTCAGTTCTGATCACAGAAACGTTCCAAAACAATTGAGGGAAACTGTAATAACATGCGTTCTACCAATGTTGTCCAAGCGAACGCTTGCAATGTAGAGTACGCCTTGTTGTCGGTTGAACCCTTTTTACACAATTTAGAAAATTGCTCAGCCATTGAAAAAAGGCAGGCTGATTCACAAACATATGGTTTGGTGTATAGATTCCGGAAAATCAATGGCCAGGTCCCACGTTGAGAGTGCATGAGACAGATACACAGCACACCATTGAAACTTCACCATCGGAAGAACTAAAAATACTATTGTCAATAGTCCTTGGGGTATTTTGCCGAAGTTATGCTCTTATTGAAGTTATAAAGGCATTTACCAACTCTTTTGAATAGAGACAAAATGTCCAACATGTCTCTTAAAAAATAAATAAAGAGTGCTCATTCTCAAATGACCTACCTGAGGCAAAATTAAGTGAAAACAGTCTGACTACTGTTTCTCGAACGTAAGTGTCTTTGATGCTGTTTTGACTGTATACTTTTTGCTCTCCCAAAGCTTCACACTCCTTTCCTATAGTTGGAATCATCAAGTGAGGTTCCCTTCTGTCTTTGTTTCTTTCTGTCTCATTAAACTGTGCTTTACAGCTCTGGGAAGAGTAAAAACGTTGCAGCAGTCATTTACGTGGTGCAACGTGGAGCTTGACGTCCGAGATCTACGGTAACTGGCTGAGGACTCATAGGCGCAAGAGTGGGCTTATTTTTTTTAAATGAACAGAAAATTCTTCAACCTTCAACTTGTGCTGAAGTACCACATTTGATTTACACGGTTGAATGAGGGGACCTTTATTTGTGACAGGTGTACACTGCAGAACATCTATAAGTTCAGAAATCTGTTACAGAGGTGACTTTGCCAAGGACCCTCTCTTATCCTAACATCAATTAAACATAACTACCTTGGAATGAAAAAGACCTTTTGATGAATTTTTAATGTTAAATTCTTAACATTCATTATGTGTTTAATAGAATGTATAATAGAAGGATTTTAACTTGGATGTAATATTCGGATACATATACGCACACATCCAGACACACAAACACAATATATAAACACAAAGTGGCATACTGTAAATACATATCAGGACACCATAGTGGTGGCAATCTTGAAATTTTTGTGGCATAAAATTTTACCTCAACTAACAAAGTAAATATTCGCAATCCTGCTCATTTTGACTCCATTACTGAATGCACACTAGAGGTGCGGTGGGAAATTGAGACATATGCTCGACTCCCTGAATTTCTAGAGAATAAAAAAGGAAAAGTATGGTTTTAATAAAACCATAAGACTACTGTATATGACTACTCCAGAGTAAAACTAGTACAGTAGCCGGCAGTAGTCTATCTTTTTTACACCACAGTGAGACCTCCATGAAGTTGGCAAATTTGTATAAAAATAATGTATATCGTTTGTGCTACATTTTTGCTTGTTTGTGCTGTAAAATATTTTGTTTGTGCTGCTACTGTTTTTGAGATATTTATTAGTACGCTCTGTCAACTGTGGGATTAGGATACTGCGAGTGACCTCATCGCTCAAGATTAATATGTCAATATCTATAGAATGATTGCAGCATAAACGAAATGTTTTACAGCATAAACGTAGCATCAATGAATGGCAACAATTCCGGCCCATTTTGCAATAAATGGGAGGCTGTATGCTGTCATCACTCGAAATTAATATCTCAATATCTCCAAAAATGATAGCAGCACAAACGAAAATTTTTATAGCACTAATGAAGCATAAACGATTGACGCCATTTTAGCCAACCAGACCCCCATTTTAATCCAAAAAAAAAAAAAAAATCGGAGCACAAACGAAACTTTTTACAGCACAAACAAGCACAAACGTGGCACAAACGGTTGACATAACTTTTATATAAATTTGCGTCTGAAGGGGTGCCAACTTCACGGAGGTCACTGTGAGGAGTTACAGCACGACTGTCACAAATCTGTATCAAGCTAATACATGCTTTTGAAGAGCTGCATAAATGCAGTTGCATACTCTAAAGTGCAAGCGTTCGCTTGGAAAACATTGGGTGAAGGCGTATTATCAAAAGTTAGGGCTTAATTAAAAAAATGCTGTAGGTAATCAGAAACCTGTAATAATATTAGCCTTTTTATGGAGAGGATTAAGAATGTCAGCTCATGAGTTGTGTTATACGCTCTGTCTGACACAGCCACACACAGTAAATGCTGTTCTTTATCTTGTTTACATTACTTCACATTATACACATTCATTTATTCTGTTTCGGAGCAAATTTAAAATGGCTGTTTTTTTTTTGTTTTTTGTTGTTGTTTTTTTTTAAACCAGAACTATTAACAAGCAGCCAGATTGCTGCTTGGGAAATATATAAATTGAGTTCACTCCCACCAGTAAGCGTGCTAATCCCTGCGTGCGAGTCAAAGCAAAATGACAGCCACTGGTCAAGATCTGGAATTCCCACACTAGGGAGCTCCCCTGGGGAAATTTTTGAGGATGTGTGCATCCCCAATGTTCTTGGAAAGACGATCCATGGTTGTCGTGGCAACGACATAAAAACGCTTCTGTTTATTACATGCCTGCGGAGCATCTAAATGATTTTTAAGCCGTTTGAAGGTAACTCACTATGGCCTCGGTATGAGTCATTTTCATCTGGGATAAATCAACAAAACACAAAATGCGTGCTGAGCTGGATACATGATTATGTTGTGTGCTACAACATAACAGCAACAAGGCAATTGGGAAGGCAACAGGAATTCTTATTTGCCGTTGCAGATGTTTCACCTTCAATCAAATGACTTCTTAGTTGTAAATCTTAGGTTTTAATATGATATCCTTCAGACATGTGTGGTCCAGAGAATTGAATTGTTTCCTAGGGCTTTTACTATTACTTGAATGAAAATTGACACAATTAAGTGTGACATAAAGCATTGCATATGTGCAGTACAGTTAAAAAGGTTGAAATGATGACTCGCATTGAAATGCTCCGCACGTCCAACATGAGTAACTTAGCGATTCTCACCTATCATAGCTGCCGCCCCTCCACTTCACAATATACACCACAAAAATGAACAATTTATGGAGAACTGTCATGCATGCAGGAATCATCATATTTCATAGTCCGCTGATCTTCAAAGCGTGATTGCAGTGAAGCAGGAAAAAGCCGACAATTTAATGACTTGAGACCTAGTGATTGAGTGAATGATATGCTGACAATCTCAGTCTTTGTTCATCAAACAAATAGCCCAATGATTTGTAAATAGAACAATAAAAAAGAGAACATACAGTCATATATTAACAGAATATCATAATATAAATGTACATTTAAAACTGATTTTGCCTAAAGGGAATATGAGGTCTGGTTATTTTCTGCTTGCGGCTATGTTTATCCAAAATTATATCAATTATATGATTGGCAGCTAATCATTGCCATCGTCACCTTCTGGAAGAACTTTGATACGCTTTTGTCCCAGCCAACTTTAATCATTAAATCACTTTCAAAGGTGCACTTAGTTTAATACTGCTTTTAGTCTTTTTGTGCTTTTATCTTCTAGTTTTATTGACTCTTTTTAGTTCTGTTTGTGTTCCATAGTAATGCTTTTATTTGTGCTTTAATGGTTAAAGAGCACTTTGTTGTTTTAAATGAATGCTTTCAAGTGTTAGGTTAGTTGCCAGTTAGAAAAACACAGCAAACTATAGTACTGTTCCAACTTTCATTTGGTCAACATTCCAACAAAATTGCCCACTGTGGTTAATTCCATTTGTAATTCATTCCAGGGTCTAAAATGTCATCATCCTGAAACTACCCATAACTGTACAGGCAATGTATTATGGTACATTTAAACATTGCCCTAACCTTTCAAATAAGTTGTTCTCGTTACATTCTTATGAGTGCATACTAACATACGTATTACTTTTACATGGGCGTTTGGTAGAGCAGACACATTACTTTTAAATCATTAAATTCAGTCACTACTTTTATTAGAGTCATGAGTTTTCTGTTTGTCTGAGACTTGTGCCTCGGGCATGCAAGGCAAGTTCAAATGCAACACAGACACTGACAGTCCGTCACCTTAGATATGATTTGCCTGTTTTTGTCAAACTATTGAGTTTCAAAATCAGTATCCTGTGGTCACGATCATCAGCTTTTATATTTTTGCCTTTTCTAAAGTATTTTAAAACAGTCATACCATCAAAAACATCATAGTTGACGACTCATTGCCACATTGCAACAGACAATTAACTTCTATACTGTATCTATATCAGGGTCTAATTGTCCATATTGAACGCACTGAACGGTATTATTTTCATTGAACCATTAAACCGTGGCTTGACAGTTGAAGAGGTGGATGACCAAAGAGCCAGAAAATGGAAAAGAATAATGGAAGGGGTGAGAATATTTTGACATGTTAACAATGTTGAATTCTATGGGGTCAGATTAGTCTCATAAGTACTCGTACACACATTGTGGGATTCATAAACACATAGCATGCGAAACACACATACATTGTGGGATTCGTAAACACATAGCACGCGAAACACACACACATCGTGGGATTCGTACACACATAGCACGCGAACCACACACATTGTGGGATTCGTAAACACATAGACCGCGAAACACACACACATCGTGGGATTCGTAAACACATAGCACGCGAAACACAAACACATTCACCAAATGTGTGTGTGAATTGTTTTACGCGCATTTGTAACGTGCTTCCAATTACAAATTCCCACTTACGAATACAAATTCCCACTTACGAATGTGTGGATCGTTTTGATACCCGTCATGCGCAACTGAGAAGAACACATGCATTTTTTTAACTGGAGCCCGTCTTCAGCCAATCAGACGTCTTCTTCTTAAACAGCCAATCACAAGGGCTGGGCTGTTTCGTTACGTCACTGCTGTGCGCCTTCAAGTCCGGCTGGAGATTCCTTTTAGACTACAACGCAGTTCATGCGGTTGTCGTGCGGGTAAGTAAATTTCTAAAGTATTTTCTTTTTATAGTGCCTTTTGACCACTAACCTATGTAAGCAATTACATATACACGAAATACTTAATTGGAATATTGTTGATATTGCAAGACGAAAGCGTAACGAAGTTAACGTCTCATGATAAGGAGTAAACACTAGCTTCCTTGCTTCTATTGTTGTCGTTGGAAGGGAGTAATATTTCTAAAGTATATTCATTGTATAGTGCGTTTTGTCCGCTAACCTCTGTAAGCAAATACATATACACGAAAGACTGAATTGGAATATTGATGATATTGCAAGACAAAAGCGTAATGAAGTTAACGTCTAAGCAGTAAACATGTTGGTCGCCAAAGTTTTAATGGCGATTCGGTTATTGTTCAAGAGAGATATTTTTACATTATAGCCGGTTAACAGCGTACGGAAGTTAGCATTGTATGATATAAGCATTAAACATTTGGGTCACCTGGGTTTTAATGGAGTTTCGTGCTTGAAATCATACAGAAATTAACCATATCTACAAATGGCTAGTGACCCAATTAAGCCATTATATTTTGAGAAGGCTAAGTCCTATATGTATTAAAATTTTTCAAAAAAGCTTAACTGCTAATCATTGTTTTCGGGAGTGTATGTATAAAGTATTTGGAAGTCATTTTTCAAATTTGTCTTTCTGTGCATGTGCTTTACAGTTGGTGTACAACATGGAGAAGAGGTTCCAGGAGATTTCAATTTTATGTCTAGGGGTGAATTCCCTAATTTATAGTGAATCTCAGAAATGTGCTTTAAGAAGATATATGCAGAAGCTCAAACTGAAGGGTGAGTAGGCAAAGTATTTGTGATGTTGCTGTTATTTATAATATATATATATGTGTGTGTGTGTGTGTGTGTGTGTGTGTGTGTGTGTGTGTATACAGCTATATAATTGTTATTTGTGTGTATTTGTGTTTATATGTGATCCAGTCCCAAACAGAAGCACGATCACTGTTTAATGAAGTACACTCGGCTTCAATTGGTGCACACACAGGCACTGTTAAAACCAGATCCTCAATGTACTCCAGAAATTATTGGGATGGCATGACGGTGGACATTGACTGATGGGTATGTGATGGTTTATTTCTGCATTTTGTCACTAACTAATTTTGGTGAGCTATTTCAGATCTTATTAACCTGACCCGTTTCTCATGACGATTTGTTTTAAGGTCTCTGAATGCGACGGATGTCAGAGGACTGGTAACTCTTTGGCTGTGTGTGACACAGCCATTACAAAGCATTAAGGTATATTTTCATAGTGACCGTGTGTAATCAAATAAAGAAATGTATTTCTGGTTTTTATTACATGCGTGAAAAATTGGAAACAGCTTTGTCTAATGTCACGCATGTATTTAATATTTGGACATGCGTGAAAATTAGGTTTTTATGTGTTCCCTTCATATCAAGGTGGGAGCCATCTACCCAGATTAAGTTAAAAACTTCAAAGATAAAACATGGTGCTCTTCAGATTTTGTAGGAATAGCTGTAAGAGATATGTTCAATATTGGATTTGCCTTTCACAGGTGTCTGCTGTTTGGGAGTTGGTTGGGATAGACCTGACTGGGCCTCTCCCAAAAACCAAGGATGGCTTTCAGTACATTCTTACTGCCACCGATTATTTTTCCAAGTGTGTTGAGGCCTTTCCTTTAAAAACCAAAACAGCATCAGAAGTGGCATAACGTATCTGCTCAATTGTTTATAGACACAGATGCCCCCAAAGAATCCTGTCCGACCAAGGAAGAGAATTTGTCAATTAGGTATCTGAATGCATTAAATTATTTTCACAGTGGGATTTTGGCATTGTTGTTTTCCCCCTTTTTTATTTATTTTTTATTTTTTTAATTGGATTTATTTACAATGTATCAATTTTTCAGCTCAACGATAACCTTTGTGCCTCCTGTGCATTGAAAGGAGTGTTACAGCTGCATATCATCCTAAGACGAATGGGCTGGATGAGAGGACAAATAGCAAACATAAAACGGCAAGTTGTTGTTGGTGTTCTAAAATGTATATCTAATTGTACCCTTCTACTTCGTACAGCTCTTACAAAATTGGTGAACGACCGACAGGATTTGTTTGGTGGTTTGGCCTATTCAGTAGATAATTTTGACCGGATGGTCATCTGGTCAAGTGCCGTAAATAATAACTTTTTTGATTTAACAATGTTGTGTTTTCAGTTAAATTACTGTGGGCTGCAGAGGATCAAGGCAAGGTGGAGGCTGTCGTTGGACCGTATAAATTATACGACACATCTTTTCATACGCTAAAAGGCAACGGCTGGCTGTCTGATGAAGTCAGTGGGAGCAATAAGTGTTTAGCAAATAACAAAGATTCTTGCCTTTTGCCAATTTTTTTATTTTGCTATGCAAGTATTTGATGCATACATGCATATCCTCATTGAAAGGCAGCAGCCAAGTGCTGGATATAGTTTTTCTCAATGCATTTATTTTTTGCCGGAGTATAGTTGTAATGTTGTTACCCCTTTTTTTAACAGGAGCCCATTCACCAACTCTCTGCTGTGGTAGCTGGGAGTCTGCTTTTGGGAAAATTTCAGCCTGTTAGAAAGGTAATCCATTTCATGCCAATATTTAGCTATATTATTTTAACGCCAGTAACCCAAAATAACAATAATTTGGTATTGTATGTTCTTCAGAGGAAATTCCCTGTTGAAAAAAAAAGTGTATTTGTCCTGTCCTGTATGCGCTCATTGGATTTTAGTGGTTAGTGGGTTTCTTATATTTTCTTAAGACCTACCGATTCTGGAATGTATTATATATAGCTATTAATTTAGCTGATGCCATACAGAAGTTAAATTTCATTAGTAAGTTAACTACATAAATCTGTCATTGTGCAGAATTACACAAAGGAACTAACCTTTTATAGATTGTCCACATTTCTAAGAGAACACTGGTGATCAACGATCCCTTGAGTAACGAGGACAAATATGAGCAAAATCTTGCGGAATTGGAGGTAACCGCTTCAGAAAGTTTAAATTCCTAGTATTATGTTAATATGGAAGTTAATAGTTCAATGTTCATCTTCATTGTTTTGCTTATAAAACAATAATTAGGAACTTCTTGAGGTTGGCGGGCCGTGAGTTCCAAATAGAAACTTGGACTACCAAAACTGTGGCCCATAACAAGCAGCAGAACAACAGTAGCTGTGGGGTTTTCACATTAAAGGTAATGATTTTAAGATTTCGGAGTCTCTGCAGTAAAACTTTGCTGCTGTTGTTGTTTAGCACTGATATGTAACAGAATGCCTAAAATGCCATTTCAGTTTGCGGAAGAGTATATGGCCAATGGAGATCTCAGGCACAACCAGACCCACCTTCCCGAAGTTCTGAAGGCTCGAGGAGATCTAGCCTGTGCCCTCCTACAGGCTGGGAGTCTGAGATGTCTATTTAAATTAAAAAAATGTCTCAAAACTTACTTGGTCTCCTCACCTCACATAATTGAACTCCTGATTGCTCTCAATGTCACTATTTACTTTCAAAGGCATCCAAAGAACAGATCTGAGGATTTGCTGCTGCGCTTTATCCTCTCTTGCCATCATTGATCACTTATTAGGTTTGTCGCAATAAAAAAAAGTGTTTAAAAAGGTAGTAAAATTCATGTGGCAGGTCTTAACCCCTTAATGCCTGCAATATGAAGCAATTGTCAGAGAATCACAAAATGTGAAAAATAAGGTCTTAAACCTTTTTTTTTCCAAATTTGTAAAGAAAAATGTGTAATAAGCGCTCTAATATCTATTTTCCTTGTTAAATCCTGTTTTTCTCATGGAACATGCAGATGCATGAGTTGACTTGCATCCTTTTTTTTAATTTTTTTTTTTTTGAGGAAAGAGTTCTAAATCCTAAGTGTATCAAATGTGATTCATTTGGCAAGAAAGCTCTGTTGCTCCAAGTCTTTCAAAAAATATATTTTTTTATATCCGTAATAGACTACCATCCTTTAAATACTGTCACTGTAGGTAGCATTTTTAACAGGCTTATAATGTCTATTTTTTCCTTTTAAAATGGTCTTAAATTGGTTTAAGCATAGACATCACAATCATACATTAAGAAGTCTGAATTTTCCCAAGTATGACTCTCAAATAGGCTTGAAATGGAGAAAGTAATCTTAAAAAGACTTATTTAGCGGAAAAAAAGCCTGTTAAAAATGTGCCACATATAGTACAGTACTAGACATCTAATCTTGCTCTCATCATCCCTCTGCTGAGCGGTTCAATGAGTTTTTCACCAGTTGACATCCAATACATTTGAAGTGCATGGGAGGTCCTCCCACTCAAAATGGATGGGACGTCTTCAGCTGTCAATGACAGAGAAAGGCAAAACCGTTAAACGTATGCTACACGTACGCTACATTTGTTCGACGGGACACCTTGCATCGATAGTCCCCGCGGTCGAGTTGAGCTGTCAAAAACGGGGCTCCTACTTTTACAAAAGCTCCCCATTTGTCACTTGTCACTCAGTACACCGGACTTGAAAGCGCACAGCAGTGACGTAACGAAACAGCCCAGCCCTTGTGATTGGCTGTTTAAGAAGAAGACGTCTGATTGGCTGAAGACGGGCTCCAGTTAAAAAAATGCATGTGTTCTTCTCAGTTGCGCATGACGGGTATCAAAACGATCCACACATTAGTAAGTGGGAATTTGTATTCGTAAGTGGGAATTTGTAATTGGAAGCACGTTGCAAATGCGCGTAAAACAATTCACACACACATTTGGTGAATGTGTTTGTGTTTCGCGTGCTATGTGTTTACGAATCCCACGATGTGTGTGTGTTTCGCGTGCTATGTGTTTACGAATCCCACAATGTGTGTGGTTCGCGTGCTATGTGTGTACGAATCCCACAATTGCGTGTGGTTCGCATGCTATGTGTGTATGAATCCCACAATGCGTGTGTGTTTCGCGTGCTATGTGTTTACGAATCCCACAATGTATGTACGAGTACTTATGAGACTAATCTGACCCCATAGAATTCTGCTCATTCATCACCTCACTTGTGTATTGAGAAGGAATCTCCATCTTTGCAACACAACTAAGATGTTTTTGTATAACCTCAAAAGAGCAGTTTACAGCAGACATCCAAGGAATCTGGCTGAAATACAGCAGTTTGATAAAGTGGAACAGTCCAAAATACATCCTGATGATTGTGAATGTCTCATCTGAAGCTGCAAGAAATCTTTGCCTCATGTTATTGTTGCTAAAGAAGGAGCAAATTCCAAGGGTTCAATTACTTTTTCATACTTATCCTAAGAATTGATACATTATTTTCAACAAAAAAGGGAAACAATAATTCATGTGGAAATAAATCGGGCAGACTCCTTTGTTTGGAAAACAACCAAAGCCCAACAACCTCAATTTTTTTGACCAATGTGTGCAGGAATGTAAAAAATTCTCATGCTTTTCAAAATTTGAATTATAACAAAACCAATGGCTTACAGTCAGCCAGTCATTAAAGCTAGTAGACTTTCAGTTTTGGCCACATCACTACTGAGTGACGGACCCGAGACAGACGGATTCGACGATGGCTCCATAGTGTGAGGTTTGTCCAATGTAAATAGAACTGCATTACGCTCTGAGGGCAAGAGTCCTGCACCCCTTCATGCTCCTATTTTATTCTTCGTAGAGGAGCTACTGCACTGCAGTGGTGCGGAACTCAAGCGCAGTCTGTTGGCCACAACTGCATGCGAGTGGAACTCAACATGGGCCGTTTGTTCTATTTAAAGGCTATTGCTTTGAAATGATCCTAGCAGCTAATATTTTGCATAGCCCAGACGGAAGAATCGCCATCTTTTATTACAATTCCGAGCAGAATGGTAGATTCTCTTGGGGTTCAGCTTGGCCTCGGCCCAGGCATTGCCACACTTGCATTCCATACATATGCATACGTACGGTTCTCCTGCACACAAGTATGCCCATTGAGTGCAGGAGAAAAGATTGTTGTCTTTTTGGAATAACTAGCCGCTGACATCAGATGCGTTTGTCCATCCTGACCATGGGTTGGCACCAAACACCCCGTTGTAACACCTCTAGAACTGTGGAGCTCTCTTCCCTCATTCTCCCACTTTCCTCTGTCAATATCCCTCTCTATTACTCTTTTCTTAATGTGTTTCAATGTCTCGCTCCCTCTCTTTAGCAGCCTTCCCACATTCTACTCATATCGCTCGCTCTCCCTTCTACGCTCAAACATTATCTCTTTCCCTCTTGATCCCTATCTATTCCTACAGAGTGGTTATGAAGCTCCTTTCTCACCCAGTCTCCCATTTCTCTTCCCGGCTTTCTATACCTGTTTCCCACTCTCACTCCCTCACTGACTCTGCCTCTTCTCTAATGTTGTCCTCTCTCTCTCCATTCCTCTTTCCCCAATGGAAAGTTGTAATGATTCCCCCAGTTTCAAACCGTCTTTTAACCTTTCCTTCTCTTCCTGCTTCACCTCCATCCTTTTTTCCCACAGATGTATGGTTTCAATGCCTCCCCTCTATGCATTTCTTCCCACCCTCTATGCCCCGCTATCTCAATTAATCTCTCTATTCATTTGATCCTGATGTGATGTTGCAAAGCCCTAACTTCTGCAATTTTTGGTTATAGTAATGCATCACATTTACCTTAATACACTTTTGACACATACACAAAGCTATTCATATACGGTCCATTGTTTGAAAAGTCAAACTAACCTTAAGCATAGCAATAAGATATTCCTCAGGAAAAAAATGAGCACAATGTGCATTATTTGCACAAAAAAAGGTCGCCAATCCAAAGATGACATGCGTGCACTTTCTGAGAGCGAGTGCCTTCCATTGAACTATACGATACAATCCATAGCAGGAAAATTCCTGGGTTGCCAGCTTGAAGGAAGCGGCAAACATCACAGGCACCGATTGAAATCAATGAAAGGAAATACATTAGACGTGAATCTTCTCTTCCGGGCCTCTTCAGCATCAGCTCCCCATTCGTGCATCATCACCATCGTGTGACGGTAGCGCATCCGCTAATCTCATTTCTTGCGAAAATGACTGCCAGTATGCGTACATCAACACTTTAAGATTTCCAAATGCGTGTAGTTAAACTAGTGGATGTGCTGCCTACTGCCCTTGTGATGCTCTCCTGATCAAAGTTTACTTTCCATCTTGTGCAAGAGGGACATTCATTACACTTTTCTCCCAGAGCTATATCAATGCAAATCATCACAATTATCCCCAGTGTGCGAGTACGACCGGAAATGAACGCTCGCCCACGGACGTGCGAGAGGTAATGCTCGCAGCAGGTGCAACCGCCGAGGCGTAATGGCGGAGTTCCTCCCACACAGAGATGCGGCAAGGGGCTGCTGAGCCAGATCCACCAGGAGCAGTTCAGCGCTACTCATCATAAATGATCCAGCTTGCCGTCTGTTGGTGGACATAGCTACCTCCTTCAACTTGTAAATACACTCAAAATAAAATATTTTATCCATCCACTTTTAAAGTAGCACTCTTTCTTATTAGGGTCATGTCAGAACATTTAGGATCAAACAATGAACTAATCTTCAGTTAGTATAATGGCACAAATAGACAAACACAGGGTTGGTTGCTAGCCAATGTTTGAGGACTCATCAGTAATCCATGTCAAGACACATGGGGCTAGTTTACAGGTTACATATAGACAAATAAGACTGGTCACAAGCCAGTGTCAGGGCATAAATAGACAATGAACCTTCTTGACGCCAGTCAATGATGAGCACATGCAGACATGATTGAGAACATGCAAACAATAGACCCTACTCACCAATGTCACAGAATGATGTGTCGCTGTACCCGGCCGCCATATTGTCCGTCTTTGTTTATCCGTATTCTCAAAGGTTTCAATTTGTCGTGCAATTTACAGTGCAATTCATGGAAGCCCCGGTGCTTTCAGACGCTGTAAACTCATTGGATGCGTTGCCTAAAAGGCGTTATGTGGAAAAGCTTCAGTCTATCCATTCGCCAGATCCATATCTGATGCCTAAATCGACATTTTTCGACCCGCTGTCTTCACCCTCTCTGCCTGACATCTGCTACCCTGATATCTACAACTATCTTGTCCACACAAAATCAGCCTATTCTCACAAAAGTTTGAAAAACTTTAAGAGCAGCACTCTAAGCAACATTACCCCGTGTGACCCTTTACTTCCAATTTTCTAAAATGGCGACAATCATTAAAAAAAAAGTTGACTGCGATGGCCGACGCTTCAAGGATAGGTGGATATTGGACTATTTCTTCAATAAAACACGCAACAACTGTGTCTGCCTCATTTGCAAAGAGACAGTCGCTGTTTTCAAAGAGTTCGATGTGACGTGATAATGATATTATCGAACAAGACACGCTGACATGTACGACAACATTACAGGGAAGAGACGCAGAGAGAAATTATAGCAACTTGAAGCTAGTTTAATTTCACAGCAGCAGTATTTTGCAAGAGCCCGAGTGTCGAAAGAGAACGCCACAAAGACGAGATTGTTGAAATTATGAATTTAAAAAAATAATAAAGCAAATGTGACACACAGAAGGGCTTGCTAAAATTTGTTTAAATATATTGTTCTATGTAAATCAGCCAAGGTAGCCCCCCGCATTTTTACCACACCAAATCTGGCCCCCTTTGCAAAAGGTTTGGACACACCTGTTTAACTGATGATCCGTAGACGAGGCCAGCTTCTTTCACTTGGTACCAGCTAAATATTATTCAAAATATAATGATGGTGGAAGAAATAAGCATCTTGAATATGAAACTGTATGTTGTTGGCGATTAGCTTCGCAATGATCTTAATTGTGGTTGTCAGCCCAAAACCCTCTAAATATACAGTATATTAAATGCATCTTACCAGATATAAAATGACTACTACATAATCTGTGGTGATCGTTTGGTGCCCAGTTTTCTCGTGGAATTGCGGCAGTCGATCTCGCTCTCCTCTCCGGGTCTCTCGGAATACAGTAAAACTTCAAGTCTCTCCGTCTATCTTCTCTGTTACTGCAACCAACCGCCACACACGCCTTCACCATTATGATTATTAATGTTAACGAGCAGAAAAACACGCCATAATAGGAGGAATTTACGTAGCGGTAATGCGTAAACATGACGAGTAGACGGACAACATGGCGCGGAGGCGTGGTTGTGACGTCATGTGAGTAGGGTCTATAGGCCGGTCAGAACGAGTACACGATTTGTATATTTTTAAAGCTGTCAATTTTGATTCTTTAGGTTTGGATTCGATTTGATATTGATCTCAAGCATTTTTTTCAATTTTTTTGTGAATTTTATGGCCATTTGAGCAGTATGTGAAAATAGATAGACATACCCAGTACCTACAAAACAACTGAAAATAATTACTAAAGGAAAAAAATAAAAAAAATCCAACCTTCAGGCCAGTTTCTACTTTAAATATTAAATTTTAGAGCAGGATGGGCTTAAATGTCACCGTTGTCAGAACTAAAAGGGCTTGTTGTCATCCGCATGTGACGCTGTGAACTACTGTCGATGCACATGTGACGATGCGATTAATGCGACACCTTCTCACGTCAAGATAATGAGGGCTCACTCACCAGCTGGAACCCCTCTGCTATCTGTTCACACCGCTCCCCCTACCCCCACCGTGCCAGAGGACTTCGAGCAGACTTCCCATTACACTGTTCTTCATTACTGGAGCAGTGGGAAGCTTTGTGCTTGATGGGCATCTGTAAGCCTCTGGAGGGCATCTGTAAGCCTCTGGAGGTACAAAATCTCTGGGGAGAAACAGCCAAAAGCCTTCTTCTTTTGGAGCTCATCCTGAAGTGAGTAGCCATCACCAGCTGACACTTTTTAAAGAAATAACAGCTCCACGCCTCTGGTGTACACCACCATGGAAGCGCCACAGGAACTCTGAAAAAAAAAAAAGAAAAAAAAAAAAGAAAAAAATGCTTTTTGTTAGTTTGCTCCCCTTTATGATTTAACAGTCAAATTAAATAGCCTCTTTTCCATTATTTACCTGAGGTCCCCAAGTACAATGGTGCCTTTAGATAGGAGTTTTTCAAGGTACAAGCCGTCGCTCAGCCATTGTTTTCCCCAGTCGGGAAAAAACGATATATGAACACTGTATGGTAGCAGTCAACTCTGCTAAACTCACTTTAGACCCGGCAGCATTTTAGCAGATAGTAAACAATGGTTCAAAAGAGACTTGAAGCTATTTATTCTGAGCTAAAATTCACATTCAAACTAAAAATAAAAGAGTATTCCACCTTGTGCTTTAAAAACAACCACATCGACTTTGCGTTATAATTGGCAAGCTTAATGCAAACGTAAATGTCATAGACAGACTAACAAATAACATTGTGTCACAATAAAACATTTTAAGAAACAGATATCTGGATGGTTGAGTGACACAGAGAATTCTCAGGACTGTTTCAAACTCCCCCATGAACACCACTGTCCCATTAAAAATGCTCACACATTTTATGGCATGTAGTGTTTCAGTTTCTAGACTTCGGCTACCACTATATTCCTTGATTTAACCCACACTTGAATGCGAGTTTGAATGGTTGCTTTACATCCACATGCTCTGTGACTGGAAGGAAAACATTTCAAAGTTGACCATATTTCTTGTCTAAAGTCAGCTTGGATAGCGTCTCCAAGTTACCCAGCATCCTAGGAGAAGGAGTGTAAAAAGCCACCAACAAGACTATGATTTCGTGGCTATGCTGGACGAAGTTCCAGGGCACCCCCTCTCAAATATTCAGTTAGTACTTTATTTATCAAACAACACAACAAGCAACTATGGAAATAATTAAGATTTTATCTAGTTTTATTTAAAATGGGTCAACATGACCCACATCACGAGGAGGGATAATTCGTTTGTGAACATTTGACATGCGGAATGACTAAATTATTTTTTTGTATGTTGCTTTTAACGCAATGTCTTGTGTTGCTTTCAGACGCAACCATTTCTAAAGTCCAAATGAAGTTACAACAATAACACGGCATTTCTTTGGATGCGATTTCAAGAATACTGTATGTGGGAATCGTTCACAAAACAATTACCTTTTTCCTATGCACTGGGAATTGTATGATGAGCCCCACTGTATTATTTACCTTGTTGCATCCCCTTTAATCATTATTCATTTCATTGCATAGATGCAAGTCAAGTGTGTGATTATTATTAGAAATGGTACATGGCTTGTTGGATTGTTATGCAACACGAAGCTGTCAGGGTATAAATTGTAATGATTATAGTTATTCTTGCATTCACAACATGCTGATTGCATTGATACATACGTGTGTAAATGTGAGGCCACACGTTCAGTAACTTTAAAGAGGCACTCGATTCAGTTTCCAATATTTTGATGTTTCATGCTTAAGATAGGTCGAAATGGAAGTGTGCCCTTGGTTGAAGTGTGTTTGTTATCTGTTAAATTTTGTCTCTATCGGTAATCAATCACCACAGAATCTCTTTTTACCCAACTGGGTCAATGTTTATTTAACTTAGACAGCGGCCACGACCATTACAGCATAATCCCGCATGCATTCATGGGTCTGTCACACAAATGTGTCCTTCCTATAACGCTATAACAATTTGGTTCCTGGGGAACATTCAAATAAGCTCCTATAGTTACATTATCCAACTGTGGTTTTTTTTTGGTTGTTTTTTTTTTTAATTGCAATCGCATTTGGAAGTTAAATCCCTCTTGACGCTAGAATTTGAAATTGTGCACTCATTAACGTCACACAGTGCACAACTATCATCTTCTTCCTCATCTTTCATACCCACTATTATCAGGAGCACTGAGCCAGGCAGGAGATGCACTTCACAGGCTTGTTCGCCGTCCACATGTGGTTCTCGTTCCACGATTTTTCCTCCGCTACGCTCCTCGCCGTCTAGCTTGCAAAGAGAGGCACTCTGTGGGCTTGTTCATCGCCAAGAGTCGCCGTCCTTGTCTGATCGAGTTTAATGGGTTAGAGTTCAATCCTTGGTTCTCGCTCACTAGTTGTTGTTGCTTTTGAAAGCCAAAAATTAGGTATATGCATCTTGCCTCTTCTGTCCTCAGGTGTTTTTTCTGGGCTAAGCAAAGCAAATGACCGTCTCTAAGGTGCTAGTCACATGACCTTTTTGACCCATTATAATTTTTTTTTTTTTGTTCATTTCATTCATTTTTGTTGTTTAGTTTATTGCTTTACAACTTTTATAGACAAAATTTCACCGGCAAAGTCTTAATTTTAATTCATACATTGGAAAGTCAATTATATGATAAGACATTTTATTCCACTGGGGGGGCTATGCCCCCCAGATCCCCCTTAATCTCTGCGTATGTCCCCCGTGCGTCGTCTCTCGACACTTGCAAGACGACGAGTTCCACGCACCATGTTAGTATATTGCCTTCAAGTGAGTTAATGTTTTATATGATTATAATTAAGGATTGCCTCGTGACTCAAATGCACCTTTCTGCGCACACGCACACACAGAATGCCGTTGAACCTTGTTGGAGCGTAAAGCGAGTGAACATTTTATTTTTGTTTAATTGTGAAATAGCGAAGCTTAGTGTCATTTTCAAGAAGATTGTCGTCACGAATTGAAGAAAAGAGGGTGGGGTAAATGTGCCCCCAAGTCAGTTTGGACACCACAACCTCTCCCCTCCTTAATGCTTATTAAGCAGCAGTTTTTGATGTCGAAGAGAGTCATGGAGGAGGACTTGGAACGGTTCTTGTGGACAAGAGATATCCCTCACATGGAGATATCCCTTACATGTTTCATTTCAAGAATTTATGTCATCATATTTTGGGCCAATTTCAAAGTAAAACTCAATTAACCTACCTTACGGGTGAACAAGTTCTATGGTTGTCATTGTTTACCTGGAAATTGAGCTGCAAGTACACAATGCATGTTCGTTTAAAATTTTTGTTTTTTGTTTTATTTGTTTTTTTTTAATTTCTTGCTGTGACCTCAACTTTTTATTGTTTTTGCTTTAATGTAAAAAAGTTGCTTTGATGTAATTTTTATTTTCACTTCAAAGTAAGCTCAACAACAACAACAAAAAACATCCATTTTGGGACACTTTTTTTTCCATCGTCAACTTTTTTTCCCCCCTTAGGCGCTCAGTATAATTGAACACAAGCAAGTGATTTTTAAAACAAAATAGCTTTGAGAGTGATCGGGTTTATGACACCAATGTGTGATTGTTATACAATACATATCTTGAAATACTGGGAAATTATTTTTTTACTACACAAATTTGCTATTGTTAGGCCACACATAGCTTTGAGAGAGAGAAAAAAAGTGGCCACCTGTACATGATCCATAACAGTTACAGATGGGACATGCAGTAAACATGGTCAAGGATTCCAGAAGGGTGTCAGTGATAAACGTCTGAAAGGTTGAGGAACTATGAAGGGGCTGAATCTGCAGTAAAACATCTAATTAACTAGGAGGGATTTCCCTGAGCTTCCATCCACATTTTATAGTCGAGGGGAGGGAAATGGAGTTGGTTCCGATAGGAAGTTATACAACTGCTGGGGCACGGCTATATAAAAGTGACAAAGCGATAATGTCAGGACATTAAAGTGGGACCACAATCTGTTTCATGGCAATCCAAAAAGAGACCAAAATGTCTTCACTAAAATCAATATTTGGAAATAATTCCTTTATCTTATGGCAGATAGTCAATTGGTAATGCCACAGCATTACTGCCAACAACAACACAAAAAGCCTGTGGTAACAGATGACATGCCATAAAAATGATTAAAATTCATAGACATGCAAATGGTAAGGTTGAGGAAAAATGAAAAAGATTTTTATTTTAATTATTTTAATCCATTCTCATTTTTCAGACTAAAATCAATTAGGGGATATCAGAAAAGGAAATCAAAGGGCACATATAGAAAAATAATGGAGGAATCGCCATTCAATATCAATGCATACATGGACAAGCAATAGTTTGGTCACCACTCATCTTGGGCACATATAAACAAATGTCAATGTTTGGGCATGTACAGGCAAAACAGAATAGCAGTCAATTTAAAGTCACATATGAAAAAGTAACTAGTCAATCTCATGTTACATTCAGTATGTATATACCAACAACTGACTGGTCAACAGTCAATTGCAGGGCATGTACAGACAAAAAAAGATTTGTTGTCAATCAATGCCAGGTCAATTATAAGACGACTCATGATTGATCACTGGGCAATTGCAGGGCACATACATACTGTATAAACATGGATTAGTAGTCAGTTAATAAAGGGGCAAAGATACAGTCGACAAACAATGGATTTCTTACAGAACAATGTCAGGGAACATATGTAGACAACGATTCGAATTGACATTCACAAGAATCGATAAATTAACATCTTCTGTTAATTTTGACTTCGGGCAAGAGGCGGGGCACTCAATGGTTTGATTGCTAGTCAATGTCGGGAACCACATATATAAAAATTATGGTATTATTTTGGTTTTTGAAACGATTTAGCCACACACAGGTACAACATCCAATTTACATGAAAAGATGTGAGTTCAGATTAATCCCATACCCTAGGCACTGTGAGTCAGATGCAATGTATGTTCAGAACAATTAAAAGGAGAAACTATTTCTACAGGATGAGGATCTTAAGAAAAACACAGTCGTTATTCAAACCTGGCCAGTAGCATCTGGAAACACGGCTTTAGATGTGTGTCATTGAATACAAACAATCATTAGAGAGGCCAAGGAGTAGGAGAGAGTGTTATCACGGCCATGGCAGAGTGTCTTTTTTGACAGAGCGCAGAGGTGTTTTCACAGGAATTTAATCTGTCAGGAGGACTGAAGGATAACACTTCCAAGGTGCACACACTTACACACTATGCTATCCAAGATAGAATAAACGTATGGCAGAGGCTTTGAGGAAAAAGACACCTCAAGGAGCGGAGGTAGAAATCAATCTGAACTACTCATTTTATGTTATGATTTGTTTCCTTTGGAGGATTCACTAGCCAAATCAATCCTTGCCAAGCATGAAAAGAGCACACAGAATAGCCAGGGAGGACAACATAAATTTATTAAGATCAATGCATAAAACCACAGCAAAGGATTGCACAACTTAAATACTGCATTTAGAGCTATGGCATCTTATATAGATGTATTAAATAGATATCCCTTAGCACAGGGGTCGGGAACCTATGGCCCGCGAGCCAGATGTGGCTCTTTTGACGGCTGCATCTGGCTCGCAGACAAATCTTTAATTAAAAAAAAAAAAAAAAAAAAAAAAAAAGTTTCGTTATGTAGGAAATTGGGGAAAACCTGGCGGGCGTAAGGGCCACAGGGGAAGCGTTAAAAAGAGCAACCGGTAATAAGCACTCACATTTTTTCCTTTGGCAAGCCAGTGATCAGGCGAGATTTGGGACAGCTGCGTCAGAGGAGAACGCCAGAGTCTGATTATGCGTGTGACAGTCTGTTGACATAATAGCTATACACAGTGGCTGCATCCAGGCACCTGTATGGCTTCAGCAGCAGAGGGTGTGTCTTAAATCCTTCACAGAGGATTTACCTTGCCATGTGTCACCGTTTTTCCCCTCTTGTTCAGTATTTTAAGGGTTCATAGTTTTTAATTTAGTTAACTATGAAGTCCACAGGATTGTGCAATATACAGGGTTTGTGGGGCTGGCGTTTGCTGTGCGTTTTTAACCAGGGTGGCTTTTAGCAGTGCTGTTTTTTGTGTTCTTTAATTTTGGCCACTGATTATTAAAATTGTTTGTTTTTAATTATACCAGCCTCCCTAACCAGGATTTCTCGCACATGCACTTTCCCGTTCTTGTTTTCTTTTTCAAAACAAGCCTGCATGCATTAAATTTATATGTCATTGTGCCATTTCTGGCCACTACAGATAGACTCCTTTTGGCATTGCGCGAAACGGCGACGGTCTCCGGCGACTAGAAAGCTAGTCCACAGTAATTGTAGTTGGAAAGTGGCAAACAAACATGTCGTGTCTATCTATCTATTTATCTATCAATCCCATAGCCAACGCAGATAAGGCGAGACACTGTTCAAGTGGGGTAGCCGTATTTTGCTGTCGAAAATAGCAGCAGGTGTGCATGAGATCACGAAGTAAACTTCATTTTAATCGCTTTGTCAGCTAATTTTAGAAATCCTTTGGAGAAGAGGGCTAAAAGAAAAAAAAAGACGTATCGTACTTTTCAGCAGGTGACATACTACATGAGGAAAGTCTCGCAGTTAAGACTATGAAAGGGACAAGAAAAGGGGAGGATTTATTCAAGTCCATCAGTGAGTTCGATGTGCACTGATGGTGCTCCGTGCACGGTGGGGAAAACAGGATTTGTGGCGCTTTGTCGTGAACATGAAAAGAGGCACATCCTGAGTTTCTCAACGCCTGCATGAAGCTTAACCTCACCAAGTATCAACCGGACTAGAAAGCCATCAGCGAAACCATGCAGCACCAGAAGTCGCATGGTAATAAATACCCATCACTGATTGACTCACTGAATTCAGAAACATATTGCACTTTAAAAGTGTTGAAATTACATAAAATGCACACATTACTTCTATTTTTAGTTTTAAATATATTGCATGGCTCTCACGGAATTACATTTAAAAATGTGTGGTGTTCATGGCTCTCTCAGCCAAAAAGTGTCAGAACTGGACTCGAGGCAAGACTCAGATGCAGAGTTACTGGTTAAAACCCAGATAGCAGACAAACATTGAATAAACATTGATTTTCCATCAAAATCATCAGTATGGTTGACATTGAAATTTTCGACATGAAACAATGTTGAATCAACATTGCAAATATCGATGACATCTGACTGTGACGTTGAAACAACATTGTTCTGTGGTGTGTCAGGTGACGGTTGGGTTAACATTATTTTATAGTTGATGGAATAATGATGACAAATAGTTGATTTTTGATTGACCGGGAAATCTGATTGAAAAGTCATCAAATTATGAATGAGCGGGAGTTATGGTCAAAAAATATTTGTGTTTTTGGTTGAGCGGGAAGACAGCATATCACCTCAAACGAACTCCACCGGAAACGCCTCATTTTAGGATAGCCATATTTAAAGGTAAGCCTGCTGCTTGTCAGAGCCTTTATCAGCAATCATGTCTTACAGTAGAATAAACCACGCTTGTCATCAAAGTTGTATATAAAATGGTCTGCCTGACACAACGTGACAGAGTTGCCGAAATTGTAAGAAATGTGGCATTTGCTGTGATTGGCAAACAAGTGAAGACCTACTTAACCTGGATGTTAGCGATATGTAGAACCATAGACTTCGAGATACTTGACAGGTCACATTAGGTATTCTCTACACCCCGCCGGCCCGTAGGGGGTTGTGTGATTCAGCTTCATTTATTAGAAGTCGGTGGGAATGTCTCTCACACATGCTTTTGAACACAAAGCCGGAATTACATTCAAAAAGTACGAATTGTGGACCGCATACTAACAACAAGGAATGTCTCAGGAGTGATTTTTCAAGGATTCAAAGTAATTATTATATTTTTCGTACAATGCATGCATTTATAAACGTCGTGAAAAAAAAAAAAAAAATCAATGGGAGTCGCCACGGCATTGGCTTCATTCTTCGTTTTACTGTTAAATTTATTTATTTATTTATTTCTAAAATGCCCTCCTGTTCAAAAAAGTTATTCCCCCAGAAAATCGAGATTTTAAGCTTTCCAATGATGTATCACACATGCATATAGGACAATTTTGAAAATTGGCCAAATTGGGGGTCTCAGCACAACTTCAAGTCACCTGAGAGTTTTCCGCTATATAATTTTATTGTTCGTGTATAATATTTTGTCAGCCTAGCTCTTTCTTCTGTCTGTAAATAAAGCAGGACCTCTAAATATTGGCATATTTGAAAGCATTAATAGCAACATGGTTGAAAATGAAGGTTACCATAATATTGATTCAGTGTTTTTCCAATATTATTAATAATCGAAATTACGTTTGAGTTTTGTAAGGAGTTCAACGTTGGAACAAAATTAACCGAGGGTGCAAAAGCGATGACAAATCAACGTCGGGTGGCAGTGTTGATTCAACGATATAAGATTGAAACTGGAATGTTGATTCAACATCATTTCAACGTCCGTCTGCTATCTGGGAAGAGTTGATTTTACAAACCCTCTGTTAGGGTAAAAACAAAGAAGTATCTCAAACAAAAATTCCCTCCACCATGGAGGACAAAAACACCATCAAAAAACAAAGTAGCAATCAAACTCAAAAGCCTTACAAAATTCTGTTGGACTTGATTCACGTGGCGACTGGTTGTGGACGATAGCAGACTGGGGTGCCGTGTCAGTGGACGAAGACGCTCTGGCACAAAACAAAAGGGGAGATTGACTATATATACACACAGAAGGTAAAGGGGAACAGGTGGAACCTATTAGTGATTAGGGAGGACATGAGGAAGGGCAAGTGCTCTGAAACAAGGGGAGAAAGACTTACAAAATAAAGCAGGAAATGACCATGACACGACAAACCTCCCAACGGTGCGACAAAAAGGTTCCAACCCCTGCATTAGCATTTTCATACATATGTACAGTTGTGCCTTGAGACACAAGTTATGTGAGTTCCAAGTTTTTTGAGAAATGAACCGTTGTTTGATAGATGCTTTTTCCTTTGACTACTCTTTTCAGTAACAATCAGTTTGGTTTGGCAGAGACCAAACAATTTTACAGTCAAATTGAATAAAAAATTATAAGAAATTAAATGATCTGTTTTTAAAACAATCACATATCCTAACCTTTCAGTCAGCTAAATTAATGCTAATGCTAATTAGCATCAACATTGCAGTGCATTACCCTAGAGCAGTGATTCTTAACCTACAGGTAGGTTCGCTCAAACTCCCGGGGTTCGGTAAGTAAGTCTAAGAGGTTCGGCAAAGGACTCGCAGGGCCCAGTTGTTGTATGCTGACCAAGTCTAAGCAAAGTAGTATGTTAGATTAGGTTTTTGTCTGGTTTTCACCCAATTTACAGTCTTTATTCCATTTCTTTCAACTGTTGGTCCTCTATCATAATGGAGGAGAAACTGTTTTGCTCAGTGGAGGGTTGACTCACACTTGGCATAAAGAAGTATAACAGACTGATGTCTGTCAAAGTTGTTGTACAGGAATCCACTTAGATATTAGCAGAGATACTGTATATTGATTTAGAATTCTTTTTTTTGTATTATTATGCAATCCCGAAGGGTTCCATGCATGCATATGTGAAACTTGTGGGGTTCGGTACCTTTAGCAAGGTTAAGAACCACTGTCATAGAGCATCATACTGAATACAAACGATACTGCAACAGCACTGACAGTATAACAGTACTAACAGCCATACAGTATATTCTCTATTCTTTGCATAGAAAAACAAATGAATTGAGGCAGCTCATTTAAACGTTATTACAAATCCCATTTAATTTTTAGGTCAGATACACAACATTAACAGTAAAGTACAGCTGTTTTTCTTATATAGTACCCAAATACCAAAGCAGGCGTGGCAGAAGGAGCAGCATTCAAGAGATCCGTTTTGACAAAAACGGTTTACTCCTTTAAAACTATTTATACTTGTTTTTAATTATTTAATTACTATGCGTAATTAAGAAGTTAAACAATGTAGTGTTATACTTTCACTCTTTAAAATACCAGTTACAATAATTATGGTTGCTTTTTTTCCAAGGAAGACCAGAACTAATTAATGTAATTCAAGTACATTAATTTCAATAGAAAAAAATAAATGATTGCAGTATTAATTGCAAAATTCTGTTACACCTATTCTTATTGTGTAGCCTAAAATTCGCATCCTGGATTGCCTACGCTGATCAAAACCACATCTTTTCATGACAGAAATAGGCTCACTAAGCACAAAGTAGGCCTCTTGTACAGTTCATACTTTTCAAATTAACATAATTCAAAAGTATGCTTTTTTTGTTGCAAGCTTCTGCGCTTACCTCAGGGCCAAAACACCCCAGTCTCACTCACACAGTGGCTATGAATCATCATTAGGCTGCTGATAAAAAATGCGATTAAAAGAACGGGAGTGTTTTGCAGAGCTCTGTGGGCTGCAGTGGGAGGTTTCCCATTAAGGCACATATGAGATTGCGTGTCGGCCGGGATAAGCGGCCACTCTGGAAATATAATAGTGATGAATGATCTTAATTGCTGTGTGTCGCACTCACTGCAGAGAAACACAAAGGTGCAGTTGCTTTGTTTACCTACTCATGTTTACATTCTAATAAGAGGAAGAGGAAAATGGCATATTTAGTGGCGTTCGGGAGATGTCAAGCCATAATGGAGAAGTATCAGAGTACCAAACCGGCCGTATTTATTGTTGTTAGTTGTGAGCTGGAATGGCCTGGGGGCCCATAAAATGCTTTCCCATTAGGGGATAAAAAAAAACCAAAAAAAAAAAAACCTTGAAATGAAAAATGTCACAGATATTTTAGTGATTTTACTTGATTTTACTCACCGGTATAAATACATGGAAGAGAAGATAAATAACCTTGCCTGAGGCTAATAAACAAAATGGAATTGCAGCAATGAGATGTATTTGAGTTACTTTTGTAAAGTGTTACCCATTCTACTTATACAGTACTGTATATAATATTTTTTTATGTTAAAGTGGGTAAGGATAGGCAAGGTAAATGGTAGTTTCCTGTAATAATCATCCCATCATGATTCAGTGTGTATGTGATAATTTGTATGGAGACACTTCATAATATCATGAATCAAACCATCAATTAACTACAACGGTTGCCCTTTTTGGGACGTAGGTGAGCCAGTGTCTATCCTAGTTTACTTTGGCCAAGTAACGAAGACCGCTCTGGATTGGCCGACACTGTCAATGCAAAGCCGCCTTCAACTGGTCAGCACTAATGTGAATCCAAGTGAAAACTAACAATACCCTGGTCCTTAATCGATCACAAGGCACATATGAACAAACAACCCGTCATATTCACATCAATAAACAATTTAAAGTAAAATTTAAGATAAATTGTGGCACGGGGGAAGGTACACCATGAACGTGTCACAAGACAATGTCAGGTTACGTATGGGTAATTTATGGATTGCTATATTAGCTAATAGTTATATTAAGTATTCACAGTCAAACCTATGAACAATTAAGAGTCTTGTTTCTTCTATAAGCGAGGTGAAAAATAGAGTAAAACCACTCATCAGGTTTTTGTGAAAAAAATAAGACTGAATTTTAAGGCCATACCGCCCTATTCTAGCTGCTCACAAGAAAATCCACAGGGGGAGAGGAATGCCATTGACTAATGATGGGTGAGTACATTGAAAGTGAGGAAGAGATGCCTAGAGCACAAGGGAGAGGTTGCTTACGCTTAAAGGCTGGAATAAATATGATTAGGGGCAGCGAGATAGGCTGTGAAAGAGAGCATGAAGAGTACAGTGAGACAGAGCAGAGGAAGGTGGGGACCCCTGAAGGGAAGCTCTCATGTGTGTGTCATCTACCAGCAGCTGGGGTTTAAGCCAAGAGAGCTGCAGTCCATTAAGGCAACAAAGAAAGAATGATCAATGGCATCTCTTCGCATATATTTTTAGACAGTAACATAGCACATTTACATGGCTTGTGATCATACTTTTGACATCCCCATTCAAAAGTTGGGGTTACCCAGACATTCATGGTTTCCACGACATCGCAGATAGTACACTATATGTGTGTGTTTAAAGGGAACCTCGGATTTAAAGACTTGTAGGCTGTAATAAGCCACAATTGTTCTCTTTCACTAAATATGTTATCAGTAACACATCAAATATTGCCATTGATTTAAAAATCTATAATATTTACTACATTTTTTTACCTACGGAGGGCGCCATGTTATAAGCACGCAATGTAGACTCGGGGTGATGATGTAGATTGTTACGGTCACTCGACGAATACTACCGGGTAACTGCAATTCCTTCTACGCGGCGAGACGTCCAACACATGTGCTTATCGGTTAAAAGTGGCGAGTACATACTATGTATGTTTTTATTGAGTCTTTTATTACCTTTTCATTGCCTCAAAATATTTTTTTTATTGTGTTTCCCTCTCATACTTTTAAGCATTGTGTTTTCTTGTGGTAGCTTTAAAGCAGATTGTTGAGCTGTTGACCAAATTAGTCACGTAGCATATTTAAACCACCCTTATTTGACATTACTACGTTTAAGTATTTTCTTAAGGCATCTTTAGTATGTTCTGTTTGTATGCATCGAAACAAAACAAGCTGAAAGTGCATAGTACTTTGGGTGTCAAATTTGCCTCTTTACGACATTTCACAGTGCAGTTTTACAATGCGGCAGCCAATGATGCACTTCCTTGACAACCTCCCCCTCAGTCTGGAAGACAACATAGCTGCTCACTCGAAGCAATGGCGTCCACGTGTTTTTCTCTTTTGCTCCAAAAGGCACAAAAATGCACAAATAAAATGTATTTAAATTAAAAAATATTATAGAAGCAGTAAATTAAAGCCTATATTCCACCATGTTTTGCTGTTTTAAATGTCTACTAGCAGCGACAGCGCATGCTCAATGTCACGTGTGCGAGTGCTGACGTCATCGGAGCCAGAGCATTCTACTTATATGGTTGCGGAGCAATCCTCACAATCAAATCGTTCCTCTTTGGAGGCCAAAATCAAAAGTTTGTGACTTCACCTTCCGCTTTCCTCGTCACCTTGTAAAGGCGAGGCCTTTCCGCAACACAATCATTGTGTCTTGGTGTCACAGCGTCACCATGTAAACGGTCCTGGGCCGTCCGCAGGGCCCCTCGCCGGTGTGACATGCTCGGAACACCTCTCACGGGAGGCGTCCAGGAGGAATCCGAACCAGATGCCAGAGCCACCTCAGCTGGCTCCTCTCGATGAGGAGGAGTAGTGGCTCGACCCTGAATCCCCCCCTGATGACTGAGCTTCTCACCCTATTTCTAACGGAGAGCCAGTACACCCTACAAAGGAAACCCATTTCGGTTGCTTGTATCCAGAATCTTGTTCTGCTCGTGACCATAGGTGAGGGTGGGAACGTAGCTCGACTGGTAAATCAAGAGTCATGAGGATCAAAAATCCTTTTTGCTTTGCTGCTTCTTCACCACTACGGACCGGTGCCGAGTCTGCATCACTGCAGACCCTGTACTGATCCACCTGTCGATCTCCTGCTCCCTACTACATTCACTCGTGAACTAGACCCCAAGATACTTGAACTCCTCCACTTGGAGCAGGTTCTAATCCCTGACCCGGAGAGGGCATGCCACCTTTTTCCGACTGAGGACCATGGTCTCTGATTTGGTGGTGCTGATCTTCATCCCAACCGATTCAGACTCGGCTGCAAACACCTCTCTCCAGAGTTGGAGATCACAGCTTGATGAAGCCAACAGCACCACATCATCCGCAAAAAGCAGAGATGCACGGAATTTGACACAAGATCTCCTTTAAATTTTTGTGACTTGCCGTGGTAACACCTCATAGGACAAGCTGATAATAAACATGCAAATAGTTTTACATATGCAAACAACAACATATTTTTTTTATTGAATAATTGGTGTTAGTTGTAATGTAATGAATCATAGCTAATGAAATTAAAAATGTGATCAGAATCTCCAAGAAGCAATGGAGTGCAATATGAAAGCAAGCCCTTTATGTCATTGTGGTCATCATGATCAAACGATCAGCAGAACAGGTCATAAATTAACAATGTCAACTGTTCATTTTTTTTTTTACCTTACAGACTGATATCTAGCAGACTACAGAAGAGACACTCTACTGGCTTGCCAAACTTGACGTACATCTAGAAAATTCCCCTCAGTGCAGTCCCACACGAAAGATGAAGAAGATAAAACTACAAAAGCAAAAGTTTTTGTGGGGTATTACTTTAACCACGTGATGCCAGTTATATTATAATGTATGTGATATATTTCTGGAGCCTCTACATAATTTGTCTGGTAATATTTCTCTTAAAATACCAGCTGTTTGACCTAAAAAGTGCTGGGGCCCAGGTTTTAAAGGTTATCATTAACAACACACAATGACTTCCTTGATAAAAAACCTGCATGGTGTGCAAGGTCTCTGCTTGCCCAGAACATGTCTATTCCACATCTAAAATTTGCCACCGACAATCTGGATGATCCAAAGGATGCACAAGAGAGGGTCATGGGTCAAACAGGTTTTTGGGTATAAACCTCACTCACGCTGTCAATCGACTCAAAATGGATGAGTGTAATGGCAAGAACATCCCAAGATCATTCATGGGGGGTGTTTTTCTGTAAAGAAGACATAACAACTGCATGAAATACCATGCAGACCCCATACTGCATTAGGTTACAATGTTTTTTTTCTCCACTCTCATGCTCTTCGGACAGGTAACGATTCGTAGTGTTGTTCTGGTCTGAATTTGATGATTTTTGTGTCATCTTTTTGGCCTTAAATGGTCATGTAAAAGTAGGGTTGGGAATTGATAGGATTTTTACAATTATGATTCCATTATCGATATTGCTTAACGATTCGATTCTTTATTGATTCTCTTATCGATTCTAATTTGGAAAAAAAGCAGAACATTTTGATTGGCATCTAGTTTGTTTAATCAGAAGTCACAACCTTACAAACTCACGAGGTGAAAAGAGGCCCAAAGCCTCGATAACTGTTACTGTGGCAATACGTAACTGTGGCAAATAGACAAGAATGAGTATCATTTTACTGAAACATTTTTCTAATAGAAATAAAAATCCTCCTTTTTAAAAGGACATATGAGCTGATAGCACAAAAAAATAATAATTAAAAAACGATAAATACTGTCAAATACAACAGTACAGTGCGTAGTGCAAATGTGCAAAATTAACAATTCTTTTACAGAAAAATAAGCATGTCTGCTTTTTCAGGTAGAATTTTGTGTGAAATCAGAAGTCACATTGGGGCCCTACGACCTACCAAATTCAAATTATTCCGAAAAAAAAAAACAAACACTGATTGGTGCACTACCGACCGAAATGAGTGTTAAAGTTGCTAATAAAATCGTTTAAGATTATTTTAGATATATATGTGCATATATGTGATATCTTTCTTACAGAGTATTCGACGAGAAATACGATAAACTCATTAATAGACTTTTTTTTTTTTTTTAAATCACCATTTCTTTAAGTAGTCTCATGAATAACGACATGGCCTGTGAAAATCAATGCAAATTCACTTTGAGACAACTCTCCGGAGTATACTTGGGGAGTGGTCACTCTTTGAATAATCACGTAGACGTACTTGCTGAATCGCGTGTGCATAACATGCATAAATTACATGACGTAATTCATACTGCTTGCAATCTATAAGAGAATCATTAGATCAACTGTCAAACGATCCCATGGAGTCGAAACGCACGGAACCACTTCTCTATAGGAACTGGTTCCAGATTCCCATCCCTATGTAATAGGTTATAGTAAAGTATGATAACAGTCCATATATTACGTTGTGCTGAGAAAACAAAAATAGCATTTTTTAAAAATCAGACATTGCAAGTAGTTATTCACAATGTTACTCATTACTTAAGCATTTTTTTAAATTGATACTTTTTTACCTGTACTTGAGCAAATTTTTGAACGACTACTTTTATTTGAGTAGTATTATATCGAAGTAACACTACTTAAGTAAATTTTTGGCTACTCTACCCACCTCTGCAACAGATTTAATGTTCGGATTTTTTAAAATCAATGATTAAAAGCAAATTATTGTACTATTGGGTTTACAAGAAAGTTTTGCACCATCTGTGGCATACATTTCAAGACCAAATTATGCAGAAATCCAGGTCACGCCAAAGGGTTCAAGTACTTTTTCCATCAGCTACTCTGGCTTCATCTTGAACTGTGCCCTTATTCAATTAAATCATGTTCCTCCACAAAACACCCTGGATGTCCACAGCTATCTCACAGTGAAAGGCGAACAAAACCAGCTGAGCACTGTGAACAGACCCGATAACAGCTAATTCTGGCGTGTGGGTGCAGCAAAGTGCAGAAACTGGATTTTCTTATAATGCCGGCACCAAAAGACAAGACCTCTGCTATCAGCCGTACTGAGCCCTCAGCTGGTGCTCAACGCCCACACGGCTGTCGACACTGTCAACAGTTCAGTTCGAAATGAAAGGAGAAGTGATCCACTTTCTCAGAGCTTTGACTTAAAAAAGCAATCTACCGCTTTTTGGTTTCGCCTCCGGTTTAGACTCTGCTCAACTGACTGAAGTGGGTAAGGTTGAGGACTTTCCCGCACACCCATCTGATTTATTCTCAAGGCTCAACATCTAATGTGAGCGAGAGATGAATCGCTTCATAGTTCAGGGAGTCCACCGGGAGCTGTCCCTAGTGCTGATAGCACTCAAAATCCTTCTGTTATGCTTTGGGTCTAACTGACCCAAATAATTGCAGCACAGAAGCACATAGCTCAGTGTGACAATGCTCAACATGTGGATGAATACTGAAATTTGCAATGTACAAATGGACACTAATTTATAAACTTTCAATGCAATTGATTTTGCGATTGCCTTGCACTGGGTTCCTTTCTTGTTGTTTTGGAGTCACCAGTTGCTTTAAAAAATTATTGGCTAATACAGTTGACTGTCAAGTTGGCAAAGTCTATTGTGCTTTAGAGCAGATTTTCTTTGTTGACTGAAATTCTGGTGCAAGCTGTACATGTAAGTGAGGATATGCTTTTAACTACACATTCTAAAATTAAAAAAAAGTTGAAAAGTACCCCTTTATAGACAAACACTAAAACCCTTTTTCTCATCATCATCATAAAATTATGTTCAAATATATTAAAGGGGTTTCTTTGGGGAAAAAAAAAAAAAAGTTGAGCTTTAAATACAAATTAATTGATAAAAATCCATTTCATGGTTCTTCCCAAGACTGCAAAATAATGAATTTTTGTACTGCAATAAAACTTAACTCTTAATGGACATTACAATACATTGTAACATTTCCTCAAACCGTAGATTTTTCAAGTATGGGACCATATATATATTTTCCCCCATCAGCATATGGCTAAATATTTAAGGCGTGGTTAACACAGAAACAACGAACTCCTAAACTACAGTTAAAAGCTGAGGAGTCCCATGTTGCTTTGAATTGCTTGCGCAATGCTGCCATCCAACGGCAGTGGAGCCACAATGAATGAGGATCTGTTCAATCCTTTTTCTTTAACTTGCTAAGCAGATTCTTTAAAATATTTGAAATACCGTATTAAGAGATTCACAGAAACACTGATTATGTTTTGGAAAAAAACTTGCTATGCGGAGTAGTTCGGCAATATTTTCCTTTTGCAAAAAGCACAAGACTATTAAGTAGAAGTGTGCATCGGCACTGCCGTCACGATTCGATCCAGAGGGTCACGATTCAATTCGGTTCTATTCGGCAATGCATCGCGATGCATTAAAGCCTGGGATGCATTAAAATTCTAAAGCAAAGCATATTTTTCTTGAATCATGTGGCAACACAAGCGGTCAGACATTAAGCAACTTTTTATTGGCTCTTGTGTCACTCCTGGTTGAAGTCAAATGAAAATAGTATACTTTCAGATATACTGTATATTTCATTAAAAAAAAAAAAATATATATATATATATATATATATATATATATATATCACATCTAATTTGTGCTTTGAATTAGACCAGGGCTTTCTCTTTTCTTTACACACAGTAGCACTCCCTCTTTCTCCGCTTCAGCCATTGTTATGTCCTATCTCTCTGCTCTCTCGATTGCAACGCCGCATGTCTGTGACGTTACGCCGGTGAAGAAGCGGATTTGGGTTCCTCGTCCCCCCTGCATTGCTTTGAATGTAAAGTAGCTTCCTCTACAGGTAAACATGAGAATAAGAATACAATTGGTGAAACCAAATCCGTTGCATCACCGGAATTGCGCAGGGAAGATTTTTGAACGTACTTATATTAGAGCCTAGTTCAGGCCTAAAAAATCCAGCCCGGCCCAAGCAATTAACTTACCTTGCAGGCCCGAGGCAAAAAAAAAAACAACAACAGAAATTTCATTTTTTATTCGTTTTATTTGTAGACCCACGCCCGGACCCCCCCCCCCCCCCCCCCCCCCCGAAAATGTACATTTTATTCGTAGGCCCGAGCCAGTTTCATTTGCGAGGACTCAGGTGGGGGAGGAAATGCAGGGATGCGATGCGTGGTTGTGTTTTTTGTGACGATGCCATGTGCATAATGATAACAAATTAAAGCCCGTGTTTTGTAACAAATTCTCCCAGTTAAACAAGAGTGTAAGATGCATATTCAATAAACATTTATATCTTTTATATTTTTGTGTCTGTTCTATCAGGTGGAGAGTTCATGCGTCATTTCCTCGGCAAAATGCAATAGACATTTATTTTAATTTCTTCGAGTTGGCAGAAAAAAACGCAAGTTTTCTTAATGTTTAAACAGTCCACCTATTTTTCTGATCATTATAAATGCATTTACACAACGAAATAACGCAGGAAAGGTTTGTTAAATATATTTCTGTGTGGGATATTTTGCTCATACAATGCGCCATGACAATGACAGGAACAGCAGCATATACAAAAATAAACTAAAATACTTTTAAACAACATTCTCTATTTTAATGACTCATATTAGAACACACAAAAGAACAACCTGCCTTAAGGAGCACTGAAACAAAATAAATAATAACATTTAAAGGAATACCACAATGTCCTGCGTAGCAAGAAGAGGTGCAGCCCTCAAAACAAATGATAATAACGATGTTTGACTAACATCATCTTTTAGGCCAGTACAGTTTTTAAAATGCCTGCTCAGCGTCAAGGTGCCAGTCTTTCTGCTCTCGTACGAGAGCAAAACGCCACATTTGTTGCATTCGGCAAGGCCGACACTGTTTTATGTAGCATCTTCCAGTATCGATTTAAATCCTTTACACACAGCACTCGTGGATTCTTGCCTTTTCAATCCCCCAGTCTTTAGTTTGCTTTTCACCTCTTGCTGCTCTATATCGAAATTCGAAAAGGAAATACGAGGATGCAGCTGCAGACTAGCGGAGAGGCCAAAGCGCGAGGGGGAGATTAAAAGGAGGGCGGGGCCACGGCGTTAATGTGCGCAAACAATGCACTGGCTCTGCTGTGGCTCATGTTTGGGATTACCAAAGCGCCTTCTGTCCGTTTTATCCAATTTATTTATTTTTATAACAAATATTCCTTAGTTTAACATCCATACATCATTTTAGTATACAAATATATATTTATTAAAAAAAAAAAAAAAAAAAACGAGCGAGCGAGCAAGAAGTCCGGCTCGACCCGAACGTAAATCATTGACATTTTGGGCCCAACTCGGCCCGAAATTCGGGTCTGGTTGGGTCGGGTTTGGGCTCAAGATCTAGGCTATTAGTCATATATTTTAAAATGCGCTGAATTGATACGGCTTGTTGCCCGCATCGAATCGAATCGTCCATGCCCCGCATCGGGATACATCGCCGCATCGATTATTGTTCACACCAGTACTATTAAGTATACGCAAACTTTATTATTCTTTCAATGAACAAATGCCCTTTTTGAGGGCTACAACGCAACACCTTGAAAGTCACCCAGAAGCAGCTCACACATGTTTAAAAAAACACAGTTGTCACAAAAAGCATTTTATAAGAGGGCTGTATGGTTCAACAGCAATCAAACCTATACAACATTCGATGATGTTGCAGCATTTAACACATTTAATGCCATTGATAGATTGCTGACATTGAATGATCGTTTTTCAGTGCCATTGACTGCGATAGAAGCTCAATTCATTTTGACTGTGAGGTCACTGCCATCCCCTCCCGGTCAAAATGGATTGGACATCTCTCGCCATCAATGACAGCCAATAAGTTAAATAATCAAATCACATTAAAGCAGTTACAACTGTAGGAAAGTAGTTGATCTAGTTTCTTAATGTCAGTGTTTTCATTGGTAATGTGTGGTCAATATAGAAACAGTTTACTTTTAGAGTTGATCTGGTTCGAATGTCACCGTCAATAGCACCCAATGAGTTTGCAACTAACCATATTGCTGTCGCTGCAACACTGCCGTAGAAGCCTTGCCAATATTCAACTTATTTCAGTAATTACTGAGGACATTCCATTTTTCAACAATGACAGTGACTTTACCTGTGCTATGAGTAGAAAGAACACTGAACCTACTGTGAAACAAATAGCTTAACAGTCCATGCCTGTTCTAGCTGGAGAAAGTACAGATATCCAATAAGATAAATCAAGAACAGATATGAACAAAAAATGGATTCTGGAGTCAGTGAAAGACGCTTTAACATATCATCGAAAGAAAGCCCCCTTAAAAAAACCCTGTTGTCCAAATAAATGGTTGTTAAAAGTCCAAGAACAATGTTAAGCTTTGAATAACTTCGAAAGGAGTAACAGTCAGAACTCACAGGTGGTTGGAAAACTTGCCTCACAAATAGTGTTCAAAACCCATGTAGAGACATGCTAAATGTCTCTTTGGGAGTTACAAAAATTTCCTAAAAATGGTGAATTCCTTAAATGTATGTATATGGAAATATTAAGTCAAGAGCACAGTTTGACAAGGTCGTTTTCATTTGTACTAATACATTCTGTTGCCCCCGCACCCCCAAATAAAATCAGTTATTGCTTTTCATTGGATAATTTTCATTACAGTTGCATTCAATATTAGTTTAGTCACTGCTAAGTTACATGAATGAGGATTGCATCATTTTCCATTACAGTTTGTGTACAAATAATTTTACTCACGTGTGCATAAAATATCCCAAATATTTTTGTTTGATTGAGTTCAAACCCGAGTGTTTTCATGTTAAGAATGTGTGCCTTGGCTTAATGAAAATCTGTAGTGGAATACAAACAATTGTAAAAGCCTTATAGCAAGTGTCGCTTGGGTACAGGACAAAGGCGAACCATGCGAAGGGCATCCTCATTGAGGAGGCACAACGGCTCTAAATCCTGCTCTGGGATAACTAGATGATTAAAGACGTCATTTTCCACCTGGTTTAATTCAGCCTCGGAAACCCCCAATAAATCTGACAAAGTAGGGGAATCACAATTTAAACTGCAGAGGATTATAGAGTCACTTTCAGACACGCTTGAGTCAGTGTCATTAGACATTGAACAAGCAGAAATCCTTTTGGCCAAGCTTCCTGCTGCCTCCTTAGTGGTACGTTGCCTCGGTGTTAGGTGTACGTTCCTAAACTTCAGGATCTCCATGGGGGCAAAGTTGCTCTCGCTGAGTTGACTAAACGGCAAGGAGTGCGTAGTTAACATCTCCTCCGGGATGGTGCGCACGAAGTTGCGCCTGCATGAGTTTAAAGAGTTTTGGTGGCATGTTTTCCTCGAGGTGAGAATTTTGCTGGATTTGGGCATATCACAATCAACACTGTCCGTTTCTATCCCCTCCTCAGAAGAAAAATCTTGACAAAGAGAGTTCCTGGGCCTCTTAGTTGAGCTCCCCGGAGAGTCAAAAATCACTCCTTTAGGCACAAGTGGCCGGTCATGTTGGCGCGGTAGGTAGGCTGATGATTTGTGACAGTTTTCTGGTAGCCTACTCATGTACTGTTGCACTGACTGAGGCACAATTACTTGGTGCCGTTTGCAAGGTAACAAGGTAGATAGGCTTTCTGGAATGCTGTTGCCAACAATGGGCACGAGGGAGAAAGGTTTGAGTCCAGAGACAAAGTCTACAAGCTCATGATAGGACGAATGATCAGAGTAGGGCACCACATGAAATTTGGAGTGGAAGAGGGGGGTAGGCCTGCTGGTAGGATAGATGGCCAACGTGGGTTTTTTGCTGTTCCAATGACACAGAGCTGAAAAGGTGATCTCTCTTTGTTCAACAACGCGGATGCGACCAGCGTCAAAGTCTGTGGTGAACACGTCGGGTAGTTTGAGCAATCTGAGGGTCTCCATTCTGTCCATGCTTACCTCGATCCAAGTTTGAAATTCCATGGCCAGCTCCACCAACAGGGACTCCTTGCCTAGGGCGTACAGACCTGCAAGGGAGTGGCAAATACCAAAAAGCTGTCCCTAGACTGTAATCACATAGCATTATAACATTATAATAATATAATATTGCATGATTGACCAACATTAGCAACATCTAAATCAATAAAGTTTGTGAGGTTTTTTTCTTGTAAGAATTTATTAATTTACATAACAAAGATGCCATGGACAAAGTTACCTAGGACAACATTATGGTCTGGGTGGCTGCGGATGATTTGCTTGATTTGTTGAGTGGCTTCCTGTCTTGAGGGGATGATGCGGTTGGGGTCACAATTGGTGTTATCCAAGTACAGGACATCAATATTGGCATTAGTTGCCAAACACACTTCACGCAGCAGTGACGAGGAATATCTGAAGTCACCTAATATTTAAAAGCAGCCAGTAATTGAAGATTTTGTGTCAGTGTACTGTGAAGATGAAACAATATTCAAACATCATGACTATAACTATCACCAAAAAAATGATCACGATATTTCTGCAGTACACTAAAGAAAGAGATTGTAATGACAAGGCATGTGCCCGATCCCATCATGTGATTGAAAATCTGGCCCGATCAAGTCATTTTCAGATGATCAGAATCGGGTGTAAAAGATCATGTTTATAAAATGTATTGATATATTTTCATTTTAAAGTACAGTATTAACTCATTGGCTGCCATTGCTGGAAATAGACATCCAATCAACTTTGACTGGTAACCCCACTCAAATTGGATTGATGTCTATAGCAGGCAATGGCAGAGAAAAAGGATCACTATGCTCGCCTTCCCTGTTATAATGGATTTGATGTCCATAATTGTCAATGGCAGCAAATGACTTAAGGGCTACAACTACAAATGCTTTGGTAGTAATAGCTTCTTTTATTTTGCTTGCAATGATAAAACACAAAAGAGAATAAAAATAAAAAAAATCATTATACATTATGTGTGATGTATATTATCATTTTACACAAAACTCCAAAAATGGGCTGGAAAAAAGTATTGGCACCATTTGAAAAATCATGTGATGCTTCTCTAATTTGTGTAATTAACAGCACCTGGTACTTACCTGTGGCATATAACAGGTGGTGGCAATAACTAAATAACACTTGCAGCAGTTAAAATGGATTAAAGTGGAATCAACCTCTGTCCTGTGTCCTTGTGTGTACCCCATTGTCATGGAGAAAAGAAAGACCAAAGAGCTGTCTGAGTACTTGAGAAACAAAATTGTGAAGAAGCATGGGTTATCTCAAGGCTACAAGTCCATCTCCAAAGACCTGAATGTTCCTGTGTCTACCGTGCGCAGTGTCATTAATAAGTGTAAAGCTCATGGCACTGTGGCTAACCTCCCTAGATGTGGACGGAAAAGAAAAATTGACGAAGGATTTCAACGAAAGATTGTATGGATGGTAGATAAAGAACCTCGACTAACATCCAAACAAGTTTAAGCTGTCCTGCAGTCAGAGGGTACAACAGTGTCAACCCATGTCACCCCAGGAAAAAGCCTCTTCTGAAGACGGTACACAAAAAAGCCCGCAAACAGTTTGGTGAAGACATGTCAACAAAGCACACGGATTACTGGAACCATGTCCTATGGTCTGATGAGACGGGCTGGCTTTCTTGTGTACAGTCTTCGGAAGAGGCTTCCTCCTGGGGTGACAGCCATGCACACCAATTTAATGTAGAGTGTGGCGTATGGGCTGAGCACTAACAGGCTGACCCTCCACCTCTTCAATCTCTGCAGCAATGCTGACAGCACTCCTGTAACGAGTCACATGACATTTTGGAGGGAAAATGACAAGCAGTACTCAATTTGGACATTTAGGGATGTACTCACTTTTGTTGCCAGGGGTTTAGAAATTAATGGCTATATTTTGAGTTATTTTGAGGGGAAAATAAATTAACTCTATTATATAAACTGCACCCAGACTACTTTTAATTGTGTCAAAGTGTCATTTTGTCAGTGGTGTCCCATGAAAAGATATACTTAAATATCTGCAGAAATGCGAGGGGTGTACGCACTTTTGTGATACACTGTACGTTGAAACACTCACCAGTGTATAGTATGGTGCCAAAGTAGCCTTGGAAGAGGAACATGACAGCGCCTGGACAGTGGTTGGCGTTGATCAGTGTGACGGTCATGTGTTCCTTGCCAATGTCATCCAGGGGCAGAAGGTGTGACTCCCCCACCTCCAACGAATGGATCCACTTTTCTTTCACCTACACTCAGATAACAAAGAGGATTAAAAATAATAATGATTTGTATGGATCCACTTTTCTTTCACCTACACTCAAATAACAAGGAGGATTAAGAATAATAATGATTTGTAAGGCTGAACGATATTGGAAAAAACTTGCATCGTGTCTTTTTGAGGGTTTGCGATATATATTGCAATATTAAAACTAGAAGAATGTTCACCAGATGACTTGAATAGATCTGTTTGGGAAGTCATTGGTTGATTCACCATGTTTTTGTATTAGTGTATTGCATTCCGATTTTTATTAGGGCCCGAGCACTAAGCGTGCGAAGGCCCTATTGTTTTGCAAACGGCCAATTTGGAGGCCTGAACATGCACGAAAAGTCACCAAAATTTGCACATACGTGCGGAAAATTGTAAATTTCGATAATTTTACAACGTTGAAAAAAAATGTAACAAAATGGCTCAGTGGCGCCCCCTTGAAATTTTAAAATTGGCCTATAACATTAGGGTCTGTCAGCGTAGAGCAATGAAATTTGGGGAGACTATACCTTGTCCAAAACCGCTCCAAAAAAGCATTGGCACCCATATTCCAAACCCAACAGGAAATCGGTTATTTTGGATCGAATATGAAATTTTTATAGATTTACAGGGTGCACATTTGAGGCCTTTCCGCCGAGGGAGTTAGTTGGATCATCTTCAAAATTGGTGAGACTGTTCAGGAGACATATGAAATCTTAAGTTTTTAAAATGGTGCGTTTTCATTCACGGGTCTGACCTGGGCGTGGTGCCAAAGTCGGCCATTTTTTCGGCAAAATGACAAATTCAGTAAATGACTAATAGTTCCTTGACACAACGTTCAATCTTTTTCGTATCTGGCATGTATGTGCGGTATCCCACCCTTAACACGAGTGCATTGAAATATTACCCATTAGGCCTAGCGCCCCCTAGTGAGAACAGGAAATGCCTTTTTTTTACGAGACAGGTTCCTTCTCCAAGGGAAAAAAATCTGTTGACCTCAAACCTGCATCAGGGGAGCCTTAAGACTTGTGTTCAGGTGCCTGATGAAAAATATTGAGGTTTCGTTGAAGCGGAGGGGTCCAAACATGAAAGTGAAAATAACAGTCAACAATTTGTCTCCAAAATACTTTGAACAGTCATAACTCGGCAGATATACAACATATCTGCGCCAAACTTCCCGTGCTTGTTGAGAGTCATACCCTGAAGGGTCTTGTAGGGGTCATTTGCATCAACTCTACAGTGCCAACTAGTGGCGACAGAAAGGACTTTTAAAAAAGGCCTTTCCTATTGGGTTTTTTCAACGTAGAGCAATTAAATTTGGGGAGTCCATACCTTATGCAAAACTGCTCCAAAAAGTCTCTTGCACCCATTTTCCAAATCCAACAGAAAATCGGGTATTTTGGATCGAATGTGAAATTTTTATCCATTTGTAGTATAGTTTACATTTGGAGGCCTGAACATGCACGAAAACTCACCAAATTTTGCACATACATGCAGCTTTGCGTGGCTTTCGATAATGTTGCGATGTTACAAAAAAATGTAACAAAATGGCTCAGTGGCGCCCCCTTGAATTTTTCAAAAAGGTGTTTCCTATTAGGTTTTTTAAACGTAGAGCAATGAAATTTGGGGAGTCGATACCATGTGCAAAACTGCTCCAAAAAGTCTCTTGAACCCATATTCCAAACCCAACCGGAAATCGGGTACTTTGGATCGGATGTTAAATTTTTATCAGTTAACGGGGTGCACATTTGAGACGTTGTCACAGAAGGAGTTAATTGGATCATCTTCAAAATTCATGGGATATTCAGGAGACATAGGAGATCTAAAATTTTCAAAATGGTGCGTTTTCATTCATGGGTCTGACCTGGGCGTGGTGCCAAAGTCGGCCATTTTTTCGGCAAAATGACAAATTCAGTAAAAGATTAATAGCTCCTTGACACAACGTTCAATCTTTTTCATATCTGGCATGTATGTGCGGGATCCCACCCTTAACACGAGTGCATTGAAACATTACCCATTAGGCCTAGCGCCCCCTAGTGGGAACAGGAAATGCCTTTTTTTTACTAAACAGGCTCCTCCTCCAAGGAAAAAAAAATATTCACCTGAAACCTGGATCAGGGGAGCCATTAGACATGTGTTCAGGTGCCTGATGAAAAATACTGAGGTTTGGTTGAAGCAGGAGAGTCCAACAGGAGAAGTGAAAATGAGTGAAGCCATTTCGTCTCACCACAAGTTTTGAACAGTCATAACTTGGAAGATCTACAACATATCTGCGCCAAACATCTCGTGCTTGTTGAGTCATACTCTGAAGGGTCCTGTACGGGTCATTTGCATCAACCCTACAGCGCCAACTAGTGGCAATAGAAAGTCACTCGTTTTTCCAATACATGTCCAGTTCTTTTCAGGTTGGTCATTGTAGTTTCAAGACCTTTTGAAATACTTATTTTACGGCCCATGTCCACATGTCTCTGTCTGTTGCCGTGACGACCCTTTGTTCGCCATTAAAAGGATTTTTTTTTTTTTTTTCCAGAGACTCAGGCAGCTTATAGAGCCACAGAATTTGGCACACTTGGTCGAATTTGCCCAGTTAGAAGATTCATTTTGGTTTTGAATAAGGGCTTGGCTGCACAGCTCAGTAGTGCCTCCTTTTTTGTAGTACTCTCTCTAATATGGGTTTTTATCTCTTAGGTGTGTGAATGTAAAGAGGCGACTTTCGAGCATGTTAGGTTCTAATGAGATGATTAGAGAGGATGATCTGCCACCACCCTGACCTGCACACTGTCCGAGTTGCGTGACGTCCGAGTTGCGCTAGATTGCGAGGGCCCGTTCAGTCCTGCTTGCAGGCCTAGTTAGATTGTGTTTTTCTGGGTTTCCCCCCTTGTTTTTCTCATTTATCCTTCTATTCTTAATGTTTTCCTATATTCTTTAAACAATTTATAATATGCTTCATAATAAACATTTTTTAATGTTGTATGATAAATTTACGGCGCTTCAATTTACTTTAAGTGTATTTATTTTAGGGCTGTCAAAATTATCGCGATAACGGGTGGTAATTAATTTTTTTAATCAATCACGTTAAAATATTTGATACAATTAACGCACATGTCCTGCTCAGACAGTTTTAAATGACAGTAGAGTGAAATGCCCACTTGTTAATTGTGTTTTATGGAGTTTTGCAACCCTCTGCTGGCGCTTGGGTGCGACTGATTTTATAGGCTTCAGCACCCATGAGCATTGTGTAAGTAATTATTGACATCACCATGGCAGACTACTAGTTTATTTTTTGACTGAAAATTTTACAAATGTTATTAAAACGAAAACATTAAGAGGGGTTTTAATATAAAATTTCTATAACTTGTACTAACATTTATCTTTTAAGAACTACAAGTCTTTCTATCCATGGATCGCTTTAACAGAATGTTAATAATGTTAATGCCATCTTGTTGATTTATTGTTATAATAAACAAATACAGTCCTTATGTACCGTATGTTGAATGTATATATCCATCTTGTGTCTTATCTTTCCAACAATTTATTTTACAGTATATATATATATATATATATATATATATATATATATATAATTTACAGAAAAATATGGCATATTTTATAGATGGTTTGAATAGCGATTAATTACGATTAATTAATTTTTAAGCTGTAATTAACTCGATTAAAAATTTTAATCGTTTGACAGCCCTAATTTATTTTTCATTTATTTAAGAACTGAAAGTGCAAAAAATTGCAAAACCGCGATAGATGATTAATTCATACACATAATACCGTTTAATCCAGGCTATGGGGGTTTATCTGTGAATGATAAAGATTGATGTATAAAGAAGGGATACAGGAAGCCATGTCATGACTTATTTGCTGATTTTATGAAGCAAACCAAACGTTTACGTGTTTCAAAAATATTAATAACAATTGAACATCTTGTGAAAGGACTATTGCGCATGCGCACAACATGATGGCGATATTCAAACGATATATTGTGCAGGCTTAATGATTACAGTATGATGGTCTAGCTACAGTGTATACAAAATATCTACACATCCCTGTTCAAATGGGAGTCTGTGTGGAGAAAAAAGTAATTAAAAATAAAACTGTTCAATTATAGAAAGTGACAATAAACAACCGAGATTATTTGCACAACAATGCACATTCAAATGGGAGTCTGCACAAACCCAGCACCATCGAAAGTGTCTCAAGAGCAACCTCTGCATTTCTTAATTTTTTTTCTGTAATCAGGTTTTACAGCCACTGGATCAGAGGAAGTCGGCGTGATGTCACGATGACGTCATTTCGCTTAGCAACGTGTCGCCATTTTGAGAAGGGGGCACACACAGCTAAACATTTCGCACACAAACGTCTGAAAATGATATGTTTCTGGTGTGTTTTGCGTCTTTTTTCATAAAAACGTCTTAAACATGGCTTACAAATATCGCGAGTCACTGCCGACAGACGCGAGGAGGCGATACAATTTAAAATTACCGTGTATTGGCTTGCAAATCTGCCCATACAAAGTCGCAGCTGATAGCTGGATGAACAATCCAAAGGAATGGCCTGCAGTGGAGTTCGGAAACATGTACAACTACCTCATAAAGCCACCCAGTAAGTTAACCTTTATCAATTACGTGGAATATGTACTGTGTGGAACTAAGAAAACTGGTAGTATATTAGGCTCGAGCGTATGACGTGGCACTCGCGAGGTTTCCGCCCCTATCGCCACGTTGGAAGCAGGAAGTTCGGTGTCAGAACTCCGGGAAACAAACAGTGAGGCATTTCGACTCAGGTCGCTCTTTAAAAATGATTGGAAATTATTGTTCAGTAAAGAATTGCAACAACCGATCGAATAGAAAGGAGATTGTACAGCTCGACGGAACCCCATTGAGTTTCTTCCGGATCCCTACATGGAGAAAAGGCGAGGGAAAGCTCATATCTGAACTTACCAAACGTTGAAGAATGACATGGGTGGCCTCGATCAGAAGGAAGGGCATAACGTTTGATTCTCCAGTTACCCAGAGTTTGCTCTATGCACTTCCACTCCGGTAAGTAAATTGTGTTTGTCTACGCAAATTTCGCTAAGTTTATGCCCTAAGTCGGCCTGTTGTAAGCTATAGCTACAGCTAAACAACTAGCATGCATACATGTGCATTGTCTTCATAAGACATAATTCCTGTTGTTTCTAAATGAAAAAGCTGTAACATGTTGCCGTGAGAATTTGTACACAGGCTACAATGTCTGCAACAAATCTGTTTTCTAAAACACAGCATTGATTTGTCACTTAACTATCACAGCTCAGCACAGCACAAATTCAGATGTTCATGACAATGAAAATGTAAACACACATTGCCTACCTTTGCAAGAACGATGGTGTTGCCGTTTGCTACGGTCATAATGTGCAGGTCCTGCACTAGTGTTGTATCGGTCGCGACAGATTCGTTCTTTTTGAACGAATTGTTTGGGTGAACGAGACCGAACTAATCACCTACTGCACTGATTCGTTCTATGAAGTTGGGGCTTGTTCGCTGCGTGGGAAGGCGTTGAGCAAGCGGCAGCGTCTTCTGACATCGCACACACGACCAATCAGACGCCAGCCTCATCGCGGGCAGGGTGGGGAGCGGAAACAGAATCAGGGCGTCTGTCACTCACTTCCACGTGTAGCCAATAAGCAGCCAGCGTGCAGGCAGGAGGGCAAGACTGAGTTACGTCACTTCCCGTTCAGTGACTCGGTCCTCCGGTTCCTGACCTAGCTTGCTGCTAACTTGACTTTGCAGTAATGCGGTGAACGAGTCAAAAAGTGAAAGGAAATGACTGTCACATATTTGTTAATGTGGAGCCTATCAAATGCTGCTCAAACAGACAAAAACACCACACAAACCTAGCGAGCATGGTTTAGTGTACTACTTTTCTCAACAGACTTGGGACTACATATAATGACATACTATCAAATTTACAGTAGTTTAAAACACTTTCGCGGGTAGCTACGAGGCAAGCAAAAGCTAAGCTGCGGTCGCGTGACGGCAGTGCGGGGGGAGAGAACTGTCATTGTATGGAGGCTTCATGGCAGCGATATTTACCTCATATGTGCACAGAAAAAAAGAATATTTAGTATGATCACCATAATACTGATTTGCAATGAAACTGTATATACATGTCAATTTTTTCCGACTGTTTTATTTGATTTTTTTTCCGTGTCAGAGCGTGTCGGGTGTTGGTTGGTTTGACAAATTATGTCCATCCGTCCATCATGTGCTACTCAAGCGCCCAAAAACAACGCACGAGGACACGGGAGATGTTGCAATATGTCTACATTTTTCTGAACAGACTAATGAGAGTAGAAAGGCAACTTCGTAAAGAGCAAACAATTATTTCTCGTCAGCGTTTGACGATCTGAGATGAGGGGACGACAGGGGAGCTGACCGGATTATTTTATTTGTTAATACCAGTGCAAAAATTCAATACGATCATCTTAATACTGATTTGCAATTAAACTGTCAAATATCAAAATGTAGTATTGTTTTTATTTCAGAGCAGCACATTTGACAACTAGCTATTTACACTTTAGTTTTAACAATAGTGACCAAAAATAATAGTGATGAGCATAAAAACTAAAATACAACAGAGCGAGAGGTAAATATGATGTGTTGGTCGTTCCATATTTAGAAATTAAACTTTCGATTTATTTTTATTTTCGTGACAGCAAGTATGCCGTGTTGGCTGGTAGCAGCAGCATTGTATATGTGATCAAGATCATGCTAAAGAAAGTCCGTGCGCCCCCGACCCCAAACCCCTACTCCCCCCACAAAAGGAACATGTTTAACCGTGTCCTAAATCGAAATGCAAGCACGAGCCATGACTTTGATCCCATTGAACTAGGACAGACGACGCGGAAGTTCTCCCTCGCTTTTGCAGCAGCGGGAGGGAGATGAGGCTGTCTGTGAAAGCAGAATGATATCGCCTGTCACTCATTTCTGAAACTACGACGAGTGGTCAATGAGGAGCCTGTGTACAGGAGAGGGATGGACCAAGCAATGTCACTTCCCGTTCAGTTATACTGCGAAACGGTCTTTGGTGATTCGTTCGACAACGTCACTTCCCGTTCACTAACCGAACGATTCATTTGGGCGGGGAGGTATATGAGGGGGGCGAAAAATGTGTACTGTATATATGACTAGTTTATGTTTTCATGTCATCAAAATTTGCTACATTTATTTCTCTTAAGTCATCGTCATCTGATGTCGCAGACGGAAGAAATTCAGCATCTGGCAGGCCTCATAGGATCTCTTCAGTTGTCATCGCTGGACACCGCATCACTTGGGTCATCATATGACTCGACCCACTCTCTCTTGATTTGGGGAAACTGGGTGGCGACTGACTTGCAACGCTTTTTTCATCGTGTTGAGGGTTTCCGCCACTTAATTTTTTATGTTTGGCTTCCTGGGGAAAAAAAAATCACAGCAGCATGAAAATATTGGATGAATCCTAATTTTAATTTAATAATAATTTCTTGGTGATCAAATAATAATGCCCCAGTCAAAGCAGCATCTATTTGATGCTATTGTTCCCTCTTCAAATAGGCAGACCTTGATGTTGAAGTATAACTAGTTATTGTTTTATTGAGATGTATTTGATACATAAGGGCCTGACAGGTGGATTGTTTTGTTGTTATAGGCTTTATATCTACCCTGTGACAGGCCAAAAACAACAAGCCAAGGACCTATTTGGTGCTGGGGACATTTGAATTTACATAATACCTATTGATATAGTAATAAAATCACATGAGTAGACGACATGTCAGCCAACCTATCTCCTTATGACAGGCCAAAAGCAACAACAAAAAAATGTTGCACTTCAACAAACTGGCAGTAGGAGTCCCCCTCATTTATCAAAAAAAGCCATTAATGTTCTACTTACGTCTGTGTAAGACCAAGGTTGCATTGCTGTAGGTTTTCAAAGCTGTCGTGGCTGAAATGATGAAACAATGAGCCGATTGTGGACCTGTATGCATGCTAACAAAAACGGTCCAAACCTTTGCAGGAGAAGTTATTTTTGGACCACTCCTAGAGTCTCGAGTCTTCCTGTGAGTAAATCATCGCTACACATCGAGATGGCATGACGAATCTCGCGAGTAAAACCCAGAAAATGTTTGCAATATATGGTGAGGATAGCGTGGTGCTATATTTCCGTGTTCAGAGTGGTGTCGAGGCTTCCTGGAAGTTACGTCATGAGGTAGCGGTCAGCAGGACGGCGCGTCCCTCGTTGCTATGGTGTTGCTATGGCCATAACTCAAAAACTACGCGGTCAATTATTATTATTATTTTTTAATGTGACTTTTTGAGAGAGCGAATGATGCATTTAATACAATTTAACTGAGTTAAACACTTAAGAGCGAAATCTGAAAACCTCTTCAGTTGCCCTTTCAGTTTGCTCACATATCTGTCCTTCATGGTGGTAACAAGTTTATCTCTGTATCGAAGTGGCATGTTTTCCTTACATTTTTCCATCTTTGGCACTCGTAGTTGAATTGTATTTGCAGTTAAGTTTAAATGTCCCGTGATGCAGACGTGCTTCCAATATGGCTGCGTTGTCGCAAATCTCGCATGATCCCGTGTTGCTGTGACGTAAACGCTCGAGCCTGATATGGAGTGATTATTTCTGCCGTAACCGGTAATTCGCCTCCAAGCGTTATTTAGCTGTGAGCGTCCATTAGATTTAAGTAACCAGTCTAGTTTTTCATTGGCATCAACTGTATTTCTTCGGGATTCAATATTGTACTTTTGTTACTGCAAAGTGGGGGGAAAAAAAAAAAAAAAGAACATTGGTAAGCAATGCTGAAAGCAACATGAAGAAGCATGACGAATTTCTGGTGTGTACTGTGACAAACTGGGATTTTTTTCATACGACACTGGATGGCAGGGCCCATCATACATGAAAATTAACTCACCTGCAACTTCATTTTGAGTAGAGATGCAGTCACGGGGGAGCAGTAAATGGGTCGGTCCGCCCATGTGGAAGTCAGGCCGACCGTATGGTCGCTGTGCATATGCGTCAAGAAAAAAAGTCTGCTCTCTGGACATCTGCGAACATGCCAGAAGTCCACAGCCAAAGGAGTGTTGGCGATTATCTTGCCATTGGACATCTTGAAAAAACAAAACGCACCGAGTGGCTATCGTTTGTTTGTTAGTTTGAGGCTTGCTTTGTTTTAGTTTCGCAGCGGCAGTTTTGGGCCCTCAAAAAAATATTCCGCAAAAGGCTCAGTAAAAATGTAGTCGAGTTTGAGCTCTCCCATCGACCACACGGCAACCCGCCAGTTTGCCACTAGTAGTCCACCTGTACACGGCCCGCGCAATATTTGTTTTAAATTTAAACTCACGCTACGACACGCCTCCTAACGACCACCATTTCGTCGCATAATGATTACGTCACAACTGCACTTGCCAAACATAAAATAATTAAAATGCAAAAAAAAAAAAAAAAAAAAAAAAAAAATTATAAAAAAATAAAAATAAAATAAAAACAACTTCAGAGCCGGTTGTTTATATGTGAATTGTTTCGCCCTATGTTTGTATATGTGCATTTGTTGTTAATAAAGTTTGTTAAAAAAAATTAAAATGCATTCAACACTTATCTGTCCCACTTTGCATGTGCACCAAAGCACTAAAAAGGAGGAATAATCACGTCAACCCATGTAAACGGATTCATTTTATTCACATCCTTAAAGGTAAAACCACACAGTCGCTTCTTGATTACGTCATTGTCTTGCGTCG